>NW_027508942.1:1446250-2812500 GCF_051911475.1 Siphateles boraxobius
AAAATGTCAAATGCAAAAACTCCTCAGGTAGAAGACACTCTGTCCTAGACTTCCCTGCCATGTTGTTATCGCTCACTGACATGAAAACCAGAGCACCTGCATCTCACGCTGACAAGCCACCTGCACCCTACACACCAGCCAAATGTTGCATTTATCAATGGCTCAAAATGGCAGACTAGCTGTTTTGAGAAGGAGTGTTTAATTCAATGGTTCACTAACATTTGATTTTTCTTTTAAAGGTTTGCGCTGCTTGATTTAGCTATGTGTAAAAACTTCAAGGTCCTTAGCATTTTTGTATTCTGTTCCTGTTTCTATTTTGTTCACACATGTCGTCGTTCATGTTTTAAAGTATGTGTATCTGTAAAGATCTGAAGTGATTTTTAGGACAGAGATGGAAGACACGATTCATGCAAAATCTCATTAATTCTGTAGGTTTAAAAAAAAAAAAAAAAAGCTCAGGGAAACGCCAAAGGAGGCGTGAGTAGGTGTTTGGGAAACTTGTGGCATAGCAACCATTAGCGTGTTTTCTCTCTGCCACCCCGGTGCGGTCGATGCACTGCAACAACGCCGACTCCTTGCTCTAAAACTAACTTATATAGAGGTTCAAAGGTCAATAATGATCCCATTGTTTCATATGTGTGATGCAGTATTTCCGTCAAGCTTTGTGGCAGTAGAAGAAGAAAGCATGTTTTGGTTCCCCTTAGGTATTCTTTTCTAAGTCTTTGCTGCAGCGTGCAACAACAACTAGTTGTCTTTAAAACGCTGCTTTTGTTGTTCTCTGAGTGTGTATTTGAGACATTCATCCTAGTGAAATGATGAGGTATTTTTAGTCTCAACCATCTTGAGAACCAGAGCCCAGCCTATTGTCTTGATGAAGACGCAGTCTGTGATCTAACGTTTTGGGCCGCCACCTGCTGGATGCTTAGATGCACTACATCATTGCAGCATCATGCTCCAAAAATACTTTTTTTATGATAACATGATGCATTAGCCTGTGGAAAGTGCTTGCAAGTACAAAATTAACAGTATGGAGATAAGTGCTTATTGTGGTCTTGCTGGCAGTCGCAGACAAACTGGATAGTGGGCTTTGTTTAACAGTCGTTGGGCGCAGTAGATGTTTGTGACATTTTCATATGTCATCATCAAGGGCTTATCCATTGTGGAGATAATGTCACTGCCTCCATTATTTCTGCACGAGTCCATCTTGTCTTATTTTACACCTGCTGCATCCTTAAAGGGAAAGCACTCTGAAACACAGTAACTGTTTGTTTGGACCTTTTAGTCTACGCACAGATGACACTTTATGTCTAAAAAGTTTTAAGTACACTGCATTCATATTCTTCATACACTTCGGCTCGAATCTCTTTGAGATTACAGATTCAAAATTTTAGTAGTGCTGTTTACTTAATTTTTTTATTTAAAATATTTAATAAAAAATACAAAAACACAAATATTTAATATTAAAATTTGAAAATGCTCCTTATAAAATACATAGTTCTGATTTAGAATTCTGATTGAAATAGCTACATTCAAATTTGTTAAATGACAGTTAATAAAATTGCCACATTACTTTGCAAACATAAACAGCATAGTGTAATGATTTATATTACTAGTTGGAAGAATATTAATAATATTCAGTGGTGGACAAGTAAAATACTTTGTTACTATAACTAAGTATTTTTCAAGTAACTACTTTATCGGAGTATGTTTATTTTGGAAAACTTTTGAACTGAAGAAATCATTGATTGAATGTTCCGAAAAATGGAACTGACCATTTGAATATTTGCATACTGAACTGTGAACGCTTTCTAACGTCTTTTTGGTCATTAAATTGTGATTGGTGATTTACATTATTAACCCTTTAGCTATTCGTAGCCGCTTGTACACTGCAAAGACGGAGTTGTATTCTTTTTGAATTCTCAAACACTGCTGACAGAAAACTAGACTCATGCTGAGCATCATGACAATAACATTAATTTAGCCAGAACTTAGAGAAACTACAGTAAACTCACCTACAGCTAAAACACTATTCTTGTGCTGCCTTACAAACGCCTGTATTTTTTTTACATGCATATCTAGTTCCAGTCTTACCACTTGAAGTATGCAAACATTTATTTGTTTAAAACTCTGAACTGGTATTGAGTTACCCTCCAACTTCCCCAGCTCCACCTGTACAGATCTACTACGGGGAATTCATGTACGGCCACTCACTCATGAAAAAAAAGGCAGAATTGTGTGATATAATAAGTCACAATTACCTTTTTCATTTTTTTTTTCCTAGCAGAAACAAGCTTCCATAGCAATTAATCTCCAGTCCAAACATGCATTTAACAATCGTGTATGCTGGTTTTCTTTCTCTCTGGGCAGAATTCTCTCTGTTCTCGTACAATAATGGCATGGTGATGTCGTCCTGCCGGGAGCTGGATAACAACCGTAGCGCCTTGTCTGCCGCTTCTGCCTTCGCCATCGCCACAGCTGGTGCCAACGAGGGCACGCCAACCAAGGAGAAGTACCGTCGCATGTCTCTGGCAAGCACAGGTAGGATTCACCAATCTGTTTCAATCTCTTATAGGTTGTGGATATTTGTTGCCTGGCAGAAAAGAGATTAATGTGAATTTTGATTGGTTATCAGGGTTTCCCACGGATCAGAGGAACGGAGATAAGGAGTTTGTGATTCGTCGAGCAGCAACTAACAGAGTTCTCAATGTCCTCAGGCACTGGGTGTCCAAACACTCGCAGGTGAGATTGAGTACACATTATAATAACATTCTAAAATAAGCTGTGACCAAATAGAAACAAAAAGTATAGATTTAGATTTAGGAATAGTTTTTTAGTCTGATACTTTTAGTGTACATTTAATGTTTCTTTTTGTGCTTGTATACAATCTGTAAAGTTACAGAGCTCATAGTCTCCCACAAAAGAGGATTATTCTATGTAACAGAGAACACTGATCCAAACCTGCCTAAAGCACCTTGATCGAAGCCCAGGTGTTACTTCCTCGAACTTCTGCGTCACATTGTAAAATATTAGCATAGTGCCCGGCCAAAGGCATATGCAAAGACTTTAGCAAACTGTAGTGTTGTCGTCATGTCGTAGAGACGCTGTGTATTTAGAGTGCAAAGGCAAAAACCCTTTAGCCTTCTGAAAATGGATGAAATTAGGAATTAGCGGTATGGATTTATTTATTAAGCTGTTCTTGAGCAGTACAAACCAGAAGTTTGCTTGTTTACAGTGAACAGCTTCTTGAACCTGTAAAAGTACAACGCAGGCTATATCCAAAGTATACCACTGTGAAACGTTCTGCTCAAGTCATGCTTGCAAAGTTGGTTCTGATTGATCGGCATTTTCAGAATCCGACTCTGAGACTGATATGTTAAAACCGACGACATTATTAATTGTGTGTTTACAAATGTTTTAGAAGCCTTTGAAGCTGAAGCTCATTGTTATGATAAGGGCTTTACATTTCCCACACACGGCTGAGGTGTTTGGCCAATCACAACGCACTGGGTCAGCTGGCCAATCAGAGCACTCTGAGCTTTTCAGAAGGAGGGGCTTTTTAGAAATCAGTCCCTTTCAGAGTCTGAGAATAGAGGACCGTGTTTTTGAACATTAAATCACGTCAACCTATTCTATTACAACCTATAAACAAAAGAATGAACTTTTAAAATAGCATTATATGACCCTTTTAAACATGGTCAAATATAAACAGCATTTAAAAAAATAATAGTATTGAAAGGACTTTCTACAAAGTTATGTGTGCCCTTGCATTTGTTTGTGCATACCTGTGTATTGTGTGTGCAGGACTTTGAATCCAACACTGAGCTGAAAATGAAGGTGATTAGTTTCCTGGAAGAGGTGATGCATGATCCTGAACTTCTGACCCAGGAAAGGAAAGCTGCAGCCAACATCATAAGGTGAGTCTGCCTACACCCTGACAGATGCAATGCTCACTTGTAGAGTTAGGGATACATACAGATAAATAAAAGAGTGTGTGTTTTGTGTGCCACTTCTGTTATCTGATACACTTTTGTGCATGCAAGTCAGTCAGTGGTTTTGCTTGTAAATCATAATTTTTCTTTCTCTGACAGGACATTGACACAGGAGGATCCTGGTGACAATCAGATCTGTCTGGAGGAGGTGCTGCAGATGGTGAGCTTGGTGATTCTGAGTCATTCTTCAAATTATTTAACATTAACATATTTAACATTAATGGCTTTCACTGCTAAAACAATCAGTACTTTATTGTTTCAACATAACATATTTAAATTACTGTTCAAAAGTTTGGGGTCGGTAAGATAACGTTTTTGAAAGTACTGTATCTTATGCTCACCAAGGCTGCATGAAAAATTTGTTTCCTATTTTAATATATTTTAAAATATTATTTATTTAAGTGATGGCAAAGCTGAATTTTCTGCATCATAATTCCAGTCTTCAGTATTACCCTCAGAAATCATTCTAATATGCTGAGTTGCTGCTCATGTAACATTTTTCTTATCATTATCAATGTTGAAAACAGTCTGCTTAATAATTTTGTGGAAACTGTTATATTTTTTTCATGATTCTTTGACGAATATAAAGTTTAAAAAAAACAGGATTTATTTGAAACAGAAATCTTTAGTATCATTATAAATATATTTACGGTCACTTTTGATTAATTTTATGCATCTTTGCTGAATAAAAGTATTATTTTTTTTTATAACTTTTGAATGGTAGTGTATATCCAGAACACCACTTGTTATTACAGTGGTTTTTGGTTTAGAATGTTTCACCATTTACAAAGTTGTATAAACTGCTGAAATTCATTATTCAACATTTAATTCATTGTTATTTATCTAATTGTTATGTTATGTAGGCGGAAGGAGGAAAGTCAGAGCCTTTCGAGAATCATTCAGCTCTGGAGATCGCAGAACAGCTCACCCTGCTGGACCACCTTGTTTTTAAAGTCATACCATATGAGTGAGTGTGATTATGTTTCAATTTATTTGTTATTTACGGAACTACAGAGATAAAGTATAGTTCACTCAAAAATGTATGTCATTAATGTTGCTCCAAACCTGTATGCTGTTATTTCATGGACATTTACACTTCAAATAATCTTCACAGTTCACACAGCTCTTATTGCACTCTATATATCTATCTTCTGAAGTCGATAGATTCTCAATTCTGCATACAGCTTTGACATGAATGATATGAGGGTGAGTAAATAATTTTAAATTTTGAGTGAACTATGCATTTAACAAGAAAAGCTTAGTTACATTGTTTACATTTACATTTATTCATTTAGCAGAGAGCTTTCATTCAAAGCGACTTACAAATGAGAACAATAGAAGCTGTTAAACTAACAATATGACAACAATATGCAAGTGCTATGACACTTCCCAGTTTAATCTAATATAGTATGTGTACTTTTTTTTTTTTAAGATAATAGATATACAATAGAAAATAAAGTGTTAGTATTAATGGATCAAATGGTCAAACATTGTTTGATTAGTTTTTACATAATACTTAAAGTGGCTATATGTAGAATTCAGAAACCCTTGTTATTAGTGTCACCGGTGACCGTTAAGTGAACTGAAGCCAGCAACTGATTGTGTACACTTGTGATCACACTTGTGCACACATGTAACGAGACGTGATTTAATGCCCCGATATAATCGTTATTTGCTTAGAAGTAAAAAGAAGTTGAAAATACCTTTGCAGCGATATACTATTTATGAACATCCCGATGCAGTCCACGCTGCTGAGAGCGAAGTTTAGATGAATTTGTACTACATGCTTTCCTCTCAATAACAAAATAAGCACACAACAAAAATGACATCTTTGAGAAAACAGCAGTTAAGAAGCATCTGATCATAGCGATGTGGATTTGTTTGCACCAGTTCTGTGATTTACCGGCATCATGTCGACAGATGAGCTCATTAAAGTTAAACTGTTATGATCGTTTGATTATAAAATATATTTGAGACTATATGGTTCTGGCTACAGTATGTATGTGAGACTATAGTTTGAATGAATTCCTTTTCTTTGCATGACACATTGACGTCACAGTACAGAATAGCTCTTTCGGCATTATCCTGAACATTGGATAAGCATTTATTTCATGTATCATTGAACAGAATAGAGGGCCTAGGGAGCGCGCGTAACTGTCACATCCTTTGGATTTTCCTGGTGAAACTGGCCCGAAGTTCTTCACATAAAAATCAGTCTTACAGTTTTTCATAGACAACCTAGGAAGTTGAAGGTCTCGTTTTTTAAGATTTGTTACAAGCTGTTCACTCATTGGCAATACCAAAAGCGATTAATACATGAAAGCGGTTCTTACATATAGCTCCTTTAAATATTTGTGAAGAAATGTGAATAATCCTGCAAGCTATCAAACATAGTCTTTTTCCCTACAAATGTGTTTATTATCGTACAGGGAGTTTTTTGGTCAAGGATGGATGAAGAATGACAAAAATGAGAAAACACCTTACATCATGAAAACGACAAAACACTTCAATGATGTAAGTGTTCAATGTGAAAACATCTGGTTCTAGATAAGTGTAAATGTTCAGTTCTTGCAATGTATTTGTTGATGCACTGTCCCAAATGAAGCATAATGTGCACAATGCTGATATATTTCGGTCTCTTTTAAAGATCAGTAACCTGATTGCCACAGAGATCCTGCGCTGTGACGATGTGAATGTACGGGTAGCAGTGATAGAGAAGTGGGTGGCAGTAGCTGATATCTGCCGCTGTCTCCATAACTACAATGCTGTGCTGGAAATCACCTCATCCCTCAATCGCAGCTCCATCTTCCGTCTGAAGAAAACTTGGCTCAAAGTTTCTAAACAGGTGGAGAACTACTTGATAAAACCTTATCAAAATGAAAGTAATGATTATGGCGTTTGTTATTGAACAAAGAATGTGAGAACATGAATCATGTCAGTTTTAAGACTGTTAAAACTATTCAGACAATTAAAGGTGCAGTAAGAGATTTCTGAGAAACAGTGTTGATATTTGAAATCAACCCAAACAAACACAGCCCTCCCTTCATTGCTCCGACCTCCAAAAATAAAGCAAAGATGACGAACGAACGACAAGGAGCATGCAGTACACTAGTAAATACAAGCAAGAGTTGGATGTTGGTCGCCAGCAGCACATCAGCCCCAGACAAACAATGACACTCAGAACTGTCCTGTTTCTATAGCTAACATTACAACAAAAGCATGTCCTGGTTCTGTGAATCATAGCAAAACCAATGTTACTCAAGTATCGAGCAGAAACAACAAAACCACTGCATCTGTTTTCAGGCCTTCTCGCTTAGGTCCTTCCAGTGCTGGCAAGCTTTTCTAATATTAAATTTTCGCTAGGCAATTTTGGAGCGGCTAGCAATAGCAAGCTAGCTTTAAAAGCATTAGATCCCACCCTCCCTTCAGATTGCGCTCCAAAGCAACACCTCCTGCAAAACACATGCACTCGCAGGTCGTGCAAAGCCAGAGCAGAGTAAGCAAAGTGTCATAGGAGACGGCTTAAATTACCTCATGTCGCACAGCACTCAATGAACGTAAACAACTTACAGAGCTCTAGTTGTACCACGTGACTGCTGCAGATTAATTTCAGCATTGATATAGACATAGAAATGCATAAATCTGAGTCTGAGGACGTGAACAGCTCCAGGTAGAATGTCACAGGTTGCCGTCTCTAAATTACAGTTACGACATGGCATGAATGCAGCATTAACTCAATGTTTTGGTTCAGGAGGAACTGAAAAAGGCGGCTGTTGTTTGTTTTTGCCACTCGGTGGCTGTCTGTCTACAACTCTGGTTAGCCTTACAGAACGCGCTGATGATGTATGATGTCTGCTCGAGCAGGTGCGCGTAAGTATGGAAATACATATGGTGACAGGCAGGTAGGACATTGTTTCATTTGGACTGATCGGATGAAAATTGTTTTGCTCCTGAGACTTCCATAGACTTGAATTGCTTGATAGCAATCAATAATATAAGTGGTCTACATATAAAAAAATTACATGTATCATCTAGAGTTTCAACCAGAATATCAAAAAGTGTTTATGAAAAAAATTGCCTACCCTACATTTAACATGGGTACTAAAGCTCTTGCCTGATCATAACCCTTGATATTCCTCTGAGCTTTTCTCTTTAGTATTGTCTCTCAGCCATCTCTCTTTCTACAGTCTTTCTTCAAATCTCTCTCTTGCTCACTCTCTCTCCTCCCCCATCATGAGTGGACACGCCCCCTACTGCTGATTGGCTACAAGTGTGTTGTGCTGCTCGGTCTGATCCACTTTCAACAGCGTTTCTCAGAAATCCCTCACTGCACCTCTAAGCAATGTTTGCATGACATCCTATTGTTCATTTATTAACTGACTAGCCTGATAAAATATAACACCCTGTTTTGTTTAAATCATTAGACCAAAACAGTCATTGACAAACTGCAGAAGTTGGTCTCATCTGAAGGAAGGTTCAAGAACCTCAGAGAGGCCTTAAAAAAGTATGTTTTTTTGTTGCTGTACATGAACTCAGATCTGTGAATTTGACGAGGTCTATGAGAGATAGTGATTTTTTTTTTGGTTATGGTTATATGATATGGCAATGAAACATGATGGAATGGATAATATGTTTTTCTAATGTTTCTGCTAGTTGTGACCCTCCCTGTGTGCCATATTTGGGAATGTACCTCACTGACTTGGCCTTTATTGAGGAAGGGACCCCCAACTACACAGAGGACAACCTGGTCAATTTTTCCAAGATGAGAATGGTAGGTTTTTAGATGCGTTTCTTTAATGCATTTGGAAAAGAGTCATAGTCATTTTGTTATCATATTTTCTTGATTTTACAGATCTCCCATATCATCCGAGAAATCAGGCAGTTTCAGCAAACGGCATACAAGATTGATTACCAGCAAAAGGTATTGAACTAATGTTGGTTTGTACTGGTACAATTTTAGGTTTCATGATCAACATACTTGTCGCTGCTCGGCAGAAACCTGGTATCTCCAAAAATGCTACTTTTCTGAAATTTCTCAAAATTATGGCTTTACTGTATATGTGGCCAGACACTTGCATGTGTCAATATATTATTAATATTTTACTAAAATCCAGCTCAATGGCAGTTACAAGGTTTTTGATGAATTTCCGTGAATTTCAGACATGTGTTTTGTCTGTCATTAGAACAGATCTGAGGCAGTAAGTGCATTGTGATTCACATTATGTTTTTATCAACTTACAGGATATAAAGTTTATTGTACCTATGGGGGCTCTCAGGTTTTTCTGTTATTTGGCCATAATCTTTCAAGTGTTTCGCACAGGCTATTTAAGACAGTATTGGCCATGGGTGCTTCTCATTTCTTATTTGTGCATCCGAGTTTCCTTTCCTCGCTTCCTTTCCTAGCGCCTCAGCTCCTCCCCCTGTAGGTTGTGAGGGAAGGACGCAAGGAAAGAAAATGAGGACGGAGGAATCGAATGAAAGCTTTTTTTATACATTGGAATACTTGATCACTTGAGCGTCACTTCACAGCGTCATCAGCAGCGCTCAAAGCATCTGCCCTTATGTTGTTGAAGTTTGTTTATTTAAGAAATTCATAATGAATAATAATAAAGCAAGATACCCTGTTGAAATATGTGAGATGTGTGGTTTATATAAACTGCATAGGTAAACTATAATTTAAAAAGATTGTGACCGATGTGAAGGGGGAGGAGAATGTATACGTGCGTCACGTTTAGTCAATGGAACAGTTCCACATAGGATACACCTGTGTATCCTCGCTCATGACTCCTCTGAAAGCCTCCTCACTTCTCGATCCTCGACTCCTCGCGGTGCAATTAGAGAATTGAGATATCCTTCAAGATGGCTGTGCTTGATTGGTTTCTGGGTCATAGGATGGAGGAAAGAGGAGCGAGGAGACGAGGAGGGATATTGAGAAGCAACCCATGACTTAACAACAAAATTTAGATTAAGACACTCTTCTCCACTCCCTAAACACATAAAACATTAGCCTTTATATATATATAGTGTTTCTTGAGTTATAAAAACGCTTTACTTATTCAAACCAACAGTTTTTTATTTGCATTGCAATCAAGCAGAGATGATCCAAAATGCGTGCGGCACTTCATTCACGATAGAGGCGGGGTGGAGTTAACATGTTTTACAGACAGCTTGAGGATCCAATGAAGTTACGAGGTTTAGTTGCAAGCTCTTTTTTAATACTTTTTAATGGTTAGATATTTGCAAAACAGACAGACACAATGCAGGAACACATCACGGTATCTCTTCAAAGCCGTTCAATCACAGAATCTATTTGAACTTCTAACCTTCACTAACATTAACATACCCATTTTCTGAAAAACTACTGAAAAACCTGTAGGTATTTTAGCGTATTGCATTTACAAGAATATATTCTCTTTTCTCTAGGAAACTTGAATCAATATTTGAGCTGTTTTCACAGTGTAGTTTGCATTGAAGCATCACATTCAATATGAAACTGATACTGCGTTTGTCTTCCAGGCAGTACTGTATTTACTGGACCAAAGCTTGGTAATGGATGAAGAAGGCCTGTATGAAGCCTCTCTCAGAATTGAGCCTAAAGTGCCCAACTGAAAAAAGGCTCTGCTTAACGTCTACAAAATGTACAGACACCACGCTCTCTACTGTATACATCCATGTGTTCTGTTATATACTGTAACATGATTATTACTCCTGGATGTGTTCCTTGTTTTTAGTTGTAACCAAATGTTGCCTAATTGTTTCAGATCTTTCACCGAGGACTTAACTGTTGATTTCAGCCTTTGTTCTTTAGGGAATCATATTTTATCCCCATCCAGATAATTTAACTGTACTTACAACAGGATTTAATTCAATTCTATTTCAAGGTGCAGTTGTCTCTTTAATTGATCAGGCTCATCCACATCACCGTAATGAAACAAGAAAAGCAGGAAGGAGCATTTTGAGATTTTAATAAATGCATGTAACTATTTTACGGTATATGCATACCATGTAGCAATGGGGAAAGCAGATATATTCCTGTATACAACCAAGCGTATAGAAACACTTATACTGTTATACCATTATAATCCAAGGCACACGTCACTGTACTTAGTTGAACCAACTCCAGCATTTTTACATGAATTGGTTGCCATAATTAACGTCCATTCCCTGATTTCACAATGCCTAAACTGCCATAATATTTTTTGAACAGTTTTGGCATGACTTAATAAATAAAGCAGTCAGTGTGTAGCTTGGTAATTATAATACATTAAACGGCAGTGTAAGTCTCCTATCTGGCAAAAAGAATTTTCATCTGTCCTTGCATGAAGAATTTGTTAATTTTGCAGCAATTTATTTATTTATTATTTATTATTTCCTCAGCCCAAAATTAGACTATTTCTTTACAAAAAAAGCAAGGACTATTAGATCAGCCTTATATTTTTGAAACTAGTCGTTTAGTGATTGTTTACCCATGTAATGTTTCTGTTGCTCACAGCCGCATTTTGGGAAAAAAGGTATTCTGGGTTCAACACTATCCTTCTACACCAGATTATCCAGCTATTGTACATTTACAGACAATCTATGTTCTTCTTGCTGTTCCAGTGATTGTGGGACGTGACTAAATATCACTTTGTAAAATGCATTGTTGTTTAAGAGTATGATCAAAAGTGAATGACCTTCCCGCTTGCAGCATACAAAGGGTATTTTTGTAGTCCTAGAATAAAGACGTAGGGTTCTGCATCCTTACCTTAAAAAAGAAAGAAAAAAAAACAGACCGTAGAAACATTTTTGTACAAACATTGTCAACTCGCCACACAGAAAAGTATTCTGTATATTTTGTACATGCAGCCCTATGTATTTCTTAACATGTACTAGTTTAAAGCACACCTCTTTAAAGCGTTGTATCCTATGCTTAAACACTCAATGCTATATGATTTGTGATTTTTGAAACCATGATCTAGAGGTAGAGGACTTTAAAGTGTTTTGCATATACTGTAATCCTGTCTATAATCATTCTCTTAGCAGGAATATAGTAATGTAGTGCTTATTCTGTGAATATTTGTATGTATTTTTACTATGTACAGTCTGGAAACACTAATCGCTCATGTGGCAGGCATGCAACACTGTATCAGCCAGAAACTTTAAAAAGGATATATATATATATATATATATATATATATATATATATATATATATATATATATATGTATATATGTGTATATATATATATATATATATATATATATATATATATATATATATATATATATATACTGTATACACATCTATGTGCACATACTCTTATAAATGATATATAAACATACAAACAAACATTTTGCTGTTAGCAATACCCAGTGGTATGAGAATTATCTTTCAACCCTTAAGTTTATTTCCACGGCTCGGGAAATATTTCCAGTTTTGTACAAAAAAGAGAAATGAACAGAAAAGAAAAAGAAAGAAAAATAAACTGTATGTTTCCTGATTACCTCTTGCTAATAAATCTATTCTATCTCAGGGGGATATTGCTTCCTTGTATGTGGTTTTTGTCATGCACACTTTATTTTGCTCTCTGGAAGATTTGGTTATAAGCAGTGTTGGTGAAAATTACTTTTAAAAGTAATACATTACAATATTTTGTTACTCCCTAATTTTGTAACTAATTGTTTTACTTTTTAATGGAAAGTAATGTGTTACTTTTTCTCATCTGGTCTGGGCAGGCTCTTTTACTCCAAAAGTTAAATGAATAAGTCTGAGACTGAAGGAAACCTAAACAAACATTTCAGCTGTGCTGCCATTCGGGATTGAAGAAGAATAAGACGCAGGAGAAGAAAGTTCAACACTCTTACATAAGTAATAATAAATAAAAAAAAGATGAAACAAATGTGAGGTATATCTAAAGTTATTTTTGCCTCTTAGTATGGTTGAATAGGATCATCGAAGGGGATATTGCCTACAATATAGTAGGAAAGTATATAATTTCGGATGCAGCCCATGAGTGCACGTGAAGTGTGCCATTTGGGACAGAGCCATTGTTAATATACATAATATACACATAGTCATTGTTAACACTTTAGTTTAGGGTCCAGTTTTCACTATTAACTAACTAGTTGCTTATTAGCATGCATATTACTATTGGATGTTTAGTAGTAGGCCTACTTATAAAGCACATATTAATGCCTTATTCTGCATGAACATATTCTGCATCCCTTAATCCTACCCATTACCTAAACTTAACAACTAAGTTACCTTGCTAACTATTAATAAGCAGTAATTAGGAGTTTGTTAAGGCAAAAGTCGTAGTAGCTATAGGCTAAAGTGTCGTTTTCAGGTAACTGGCTGAAACACTGGCTGAATTTGCATTTATCGCAATATTATGTCTAGTAGTAACTCAGTTGCGTGACACTGGTCATGTGATGTCAACGTTGCAGCTACTGAGGAGGGGGAGGGGGGCGACCCCAGTAAAAGAAGGGGCGACCAGCTCCATGTAGCCTAGCTAGAATAAAACAGCTTTGTACACTTCATTAAACTGATATATAATCTAAAAAAAATGCTGTTCATTTCTTTGTGTAAAACGTTTAATTAGCTAAAGAATATTGAGTGCACCTTTAACCCGAAGCCCAGAGGACAGTAAAGCCCTCCCTCGAGTAGGAGGAGTGCTAAAGCATGTGATGAGAATGAGATACATAAGCTATTCTAATGCTGGTGTTATGAGTTGCTCGCAGGGGTGAAGATGAACAGGTTGATTTTGTTGGTGCTGTTTGCGGTTCTATATCAGGTACACACAGTGCCTTTGCACACTGAAGAAGGTAAGATCTCAAACCAGTTTTTGACTTTGAACTTGTTTTTCTTACGCGCGCCGCTGCGTACTTTCGCTTTTAACTATTTGTCGTAAGTCTTGGTTCAGTATATATATATATATATATATATATATATATATATATATATATATATATATATATATATATATATATATATATATTGAAATAGAAGAGGATTAAAATACAAATGCATGGTGAAGGGGGGAAAAAAGTATTGAACTGTTGTGTGCAGCACCAAAATAAAAATATAATTATTTGTTGCAGATGAGTTGCTTTTCAAATCATGGCTGTCTCAGGTAAGAATAAATAGTTTTTTAATTGTTTGTTCATATCGCCAATGTAAATGTAAGGCGGCACTAAAGGAAGGAAGTGAAAGTTAGAAAGAGGAAGAAAAGTAACCCCTTTTATTCTGTTTAATTTCGCAGTATAATAAAAAATATGAGATAAATGAATATTACCAGCGGCTGCAGATATTCCTGGAAAACAAGAAGACGATTGAGCACCATAATGCTGGAAAACACACGTTTTCAAGTATGACTGATATAATCTAACTTACAGAATGTTGTGAAAACGTTCATGTTTAGGTTATGAAAACACATTAAAATCACATGTTATTTCTCTGCACTTTACAGTGGGACTGAACCAGTTTTCAGACATGAGCTTTGCTGAATTTAAGAAGTCCTACCTCCTGACAGAGCCTCAGGTATTATTTTTGACCGCCTCTCGTGATCAATGAGGAAATAGGAAAGTACCACAATTCATGAACATTTTTACAATCTGACAGAACTGCTCAGCCACTAGAGGGAATCATCTGAGCAGTAATGGTCCTTATCCTGACATGATTGACTGGAGAAACAAAGGGCACTTTGTAACTGATGTCAAGAATCAGGTATCTTGCTTATCTTGTCCTAATAATCCTCTAAAACTATAATATTGGTGGTTTAATCAGTGACACTGTTTCAGGGACCTTGCGGCAGCTGCTGGACTTTCTCCACCACAGGCTGTCTAGAGTCCGTCACTGCTATTGCCACAGGGAAACTCCTACAACTAGTATGTACATTTTGATTTGAATTTATCATTAGATTAGTAGTAATGTCTTATATACCTATTTAGTACCAACATGCAGTAATTACTGTATACCACAGTAAGTAATATAATACCACTGTAATATACACGACCAGTCTAAAGTTTCAAATATTTTTTTGAAAGAAGTCTCATATGCTCACCAATGCTGCATTTGCATTTATTTGATTAAAAATACAGTAAAAGCAGTAATATTGTGAAATATTATTGCAATTTAAAATAATTGTTTTCCATTTAAACATATTTTAAAATGTGTTATATTCCAGTGATGGCAATCATTGCTCCAGTCTTCAGTGTCACATGATCCTTCAGAAATCGTTATAATTTGCTGATTTGCTTCTCAATAAATATTTTTAATATTATTATTATCAATGTTAAAAGCAGTTTTTGCTGCTTAATTTTTTCGTGGAAACTGTGAAACACTACCATTCAAAAGTTTGGGGTATGATTTTAAAAAAGATACAAAAATGAAAACTTTTATTTAGCAAGGATGCATTAAATTTATCAAAAAATGACAGTAAAGATATTTATAACGTTACAAAAGATTTCTGTTTCAAATGCATGCTGTTCTTTTGAACTTTCTATTCATCACAGAATCCTAAAACAAATGTATCATGGTTTCGACAAAATTATTATTATTATGCAGCAAAAACTGTTTTCAACATTGATAATAATAATAACTATTTTTAATTACTGATCATCAATAATAATTGACAATAATAAGTTACTGAGCAGCAAATCAGCATATTAGAATGATTTCTGAAGGATCATGTGACACTGAAGACTGGAGTAATTCAGCTTCGGGAATAAATTCCATTTTAAATAGAAAACCGTTCTTTTAAATTACAACCATATTTGACAGTATTACTATTCTCCCTGTATCTTTTAATCAAATAAATGCAGCTGTGAGCATAAAAGACTTCTGTCAAAAACATTTTAAAAAATCTGAATTGTTCCAAATATTTGAGCAATAGTGTAAAACATAAGGTTATTAACCTCTTCTTGTTCCTGTTGTGCATTGTTTTAAAGGCAGAACAGCAACTTGTCGATTGTGCAGGTGCTTTCAACAATCATGGCTGCAACGGGTGAGTTAGATAAATGCATCTTATGTCAAAAGCCATAGATTCAGATTGTGTTGGATTTTATTTTATGGTTCTAGGAATCTCAACTGTAATATTGTATAAATAACATTTTACTCCTGTCACATGCTTTTTAGTGGCCTCCCAAGTCAAGCCTTTGAGTACATCATGTACAACAAAGGTCTCATGACAGAAGAAGATTACCCTTACAAGGCTAAGGTGAGTACTTTACTCTTTTACCTATTGTTTTAACTTATAAAGTCATGATATTTCTTCTTACTCGCTTGTAGGGCGGGGAATGTAGATTCAAACCACAGCTGGCTGCTGCTTTTGTGAAGGAAGTTGTAAACATCACAAAGGTAAGTGATGGTCCATATGCAAATATTAATAAAGTTGCACATCTTCGCTCTAACTGCAAATTTCTGTTTTTAGTATGATGAAATGGGTATGGTGGATGCTGTGGCCAGGTTGAACCCTGTCAGCTTTGCATATGAGGTGACAAATGATTTCATGCACTACAAAGATGGAGTATATACCAGGTAGGGACGAAATATATGCCTTTGCTCTCTTAAACATTTAGGCTAACAATATGAAAGAAAACACTACTTAAAATAAAAATATTTGTAATTATAATAAATTAGTGCTGTCAAATTGATTAATCGCGACTAATCACATGCAACATAAAAGTTTGTAATTATATATAGTGTGTGTGTGTATATATGTATACATATATACGTTTATATGCGATTTATCGATTTGACCGCACTCATTTATTATAATTACAAATATTTTTATATTAAGTAGTGTTTTCTAATATAATTTTATACTATTTTTATTTGTGACAGTTCATGGCAATTTCTGTAATATTCTGACTATTTTATAGCACTAAGTGTCACAACACTACTGACATGGTGAACCACGCAGTGCTTGCTGTGGGTTATGCTCAGGAGAACGGAACTCCGTACTGGATAGTGAAGAACTCCTGGGGAACACACTGGGGAATTAACGGGTCTGTATGCAAGACTTTATCAAATAAAGGAGATTTCCTTAAATGTTATGCTACTGTAAGGTTGAAAAATAAAATTGAGATTATATATGAACACCTGAGCAAGTTGTCCTCCCATAAATTTGTTGTCATTTTTAATTATTTTAATTAACTAATATATTTTTTTTCCCATACAGATATTTCTACATTGAGAGGGGAAAGAATATGTGTGGACTTGCTGCGTGCTCATCCTATCCTTTACCTTTGGTGTAAATAACTGAAAATGATATACTTTTACCATGAAAAGGGAGATGAGTTATTACATTTTACTCTCACACAAAATAATTGTATGCACAATGGACAACATCTTCATTGATGAGACATAATAGTCTGTATCAGCTGTCAGTAAATCAGTTGAATACTTAATCAACTATATGTTCACATTCATTAAAAAAAATAACTGACACTCCATTAGCTATTAATATGCTCATTGATTTGTTTACTTCGTTAAAATCAAGATTTTATAATGGTCATGTTTGCAACCGAAATTATTGTACTGAAATAAAGATTTTCTTAGGGATTGTGTGTGTGTGTGTGTGTGTGTGTGTGTGTGTATTTTTATAGATTACTTATCAGCATAATGGTGTTCATCCATTGACTAAAGCTTAAAAACGGATTAAAACAAATAAAAGTTTAAAAATGCAAAAGACACTGCCACTCCGAGTACTGCCCCCCCTCTTGTATTTAAATGTAAGTGTATTAAAATTACTTTAAAAAACACAACATTACTGTATATCACCGATGGAATATGCAAATAATGTGCAATTACACAGCAAGCCAGTAAGTGGCGACCTAAATCCACATCAAATGTTTGAGTTACCACAACGTGCACCAGAGAGGGAAGCTCTCCGGGTTTTGTTTGTTTT
This sequence comes from Siphateles boraxobius, assembly GCF_051911475.1. Taxonomy (NCBI): domain Eukaryota; kingdom Metazoa; phylum Chordata; class Actinopteri; order Cypriniformes; family Leuciscidae; genus Siphateles; species Siphateles boraxobius. The sequence goes on from NW_027508942.1 coordinate 1,464,128, forward strand.
TTGTTACAGTCTATAGTTGAGACAAGATTAAAACGCCATTGAACAGAAAATGATAAAATAGAAATAAATAAATAAAATAGAAAATGTTGCTGGTGTAAATCCGAAAATACTGGAAATTAATATTTTGCTAGATTTTCCTCTAAGGAGCTGCTTAGAGGAAGTGATGTTTCTTGCAGCTGTCCAATCAGAGCCAGAATCGAATACGCGGGAAGCGCGAGCTGTCCTTTCAGCGGTGTGTTATGGTGACTTTGTGTGGCGCTCATATGTTTTGTTTGTATCCGAATATCAAACTTTCATCTTTGGTGGCGGTAATTGTAAAGGAATTTTGTGCCGTTTTGTGATTTTAAGGTCCATACGATGACAGAAAGCGAGAAACAATTGCGTTGTGAGTGTTTTTGTGCTAAATAACCGAGGGTTGTAATGTCGCATTAACTCTAACGGAGCATACCTGTGTTTATTGACGTTTGTGTGTGTGTGTGTGTGTGTGTGTGTGGAGTTGATTAAATGCCATATACATGAACTACTGAGGATTTAAAGTTCATATAAATGCACACATGATGCCGAGTCTTCCTCAAAACAACCTAAAGGAGCAACTGGACCGACATAATAATGCTGCACAGAACAAGCTGTCACTGCTCAAAACAAAGCCTGGGTAAGAACTATATATCCATAGATAGATAGATAGATAGATATATAGATATTTGTGCACATAATGAACGTCATCATACAAATATCTATCTATCTATATTTGTATATAACGTTAGATATAGACTATAGTCTTGATATGTAGATAGATTGGTAACGTTAACGTTAGACAAATGGATTGAAAGATAGATAAACCGACTTGTAGATAGATGGATAGATAGTGAGATAAATGGGTAGACAGATATGTAGATAGACAGAAAGAAGTATGTCTAAAATAGTGCATTAGTAAATAAGCGTCCTCAAAGTAATAGACTTTATGGTTAAAGTAAGGGTTTTCTCTTTACAGCTCCTTTAGGACAAGATGTTTTTAAGAAATGCTTGGTTACACTTTATTTTAAGGTGTCCGTGTTACAGTGCAATTATACTTTCAAGTACTGAGTAATAATAAACTACATGTACTTACTATAGGATTAGTAATGTAATGTAATTTGGCATAAATTATAGTTATTACTAAAGTAGTTACAGGTAACATAATGGACACTGTAAAATAAAGTGTTACCAAATGCTTTCTACAAATGAAAGTGAGCTGACCATAGCAACATCCCAAATGTGTAGTTTAGGGTGTCTAACCTCTGAAAATTCCTCTGTTCAGGGGGTTTTGCTTCAAAAAGAAGTCTTCATCAGGCATCTCCAAAGTGGAAGTTCCTCAAAAGGTAAATGGTGCAAATGTCTTAGCAAACAGGAGTGTCAATGTTCTCCGCAGCTGTGAAGTAACCAAAACTCCTGTGACATTTTCACAAAAGCCTGAAAAAGTAGTGCCGAAAGTCAACTTCTTCACAGCACCCAACAGGCTGAAGACAATTACTGTTAATCCATTGGCCAACCCATTTGCTGTGAACAAAACACCTCTTGTACAATCTACCATTAAGGCGTTGCCAAAATCTGCAGCCTTGCTTAAAGATGCTACTGATGATCAAACTGTTGTTGAATTTAAGCATGACCTCTCTCAACTTTCCTTCAATGAATGGGATGATTTGGATGATTTTGAAACCCCAGTCAAGGGAAGAGTAGCATCCCCAGTTGCAGGGACCTCTGCACAAAAGCCAAGTGTATCAGACCAGAACACATCCCCAAATTCCTCTTGTGCCAAGAGTGACGAGACTACATTACACGGAGGTTCACAGGCTACAGAAACCATAACTGCCCCAAAGGACGTCCTGTCAGCGCCTAATGGAGTCAGCACAGAGCCTGCTGAGACCGAGGATTCACCCATTAAAAAAGGCAAAAGACATAAATCAGTCCAGCAAAAGGCATTACTGAGTGACACTGAGGATGAGGAAATCATCGACCGTATTTCACCTGTCATAAACCAGGAGGATTTCAAGTGTGTGACAAGTTAGTGCACCTCAATTTTATTAATGATTTAGTGTGGTTTTTTTAAGTCTTTATTTACCAAATTTTCACCTGCTAAGGAAAAAGTTGGTGTGTTTGGAAATTTATTAGCCGTGTTTGAATTGCAGCTACTGAGACAAACATCATAGATGTTGATGACAGTGAGAGTGACAACGTTTATGAAAATGATGAAGATTTCATCCCACCATCCCCTGTTCCTGAGGAGATGAGTCCCTTGGTCTCAGATAAGGAGAAAAGGTAACATACTTTCATTGATAAATTAATTTTGCCCAAAATGTTTTGTTAACTACACATCTGGCTGAAACATATGTACACTTTCTTTTCATTTTTAAATTTATTTTCCCAAAACTCTTTTGTTTTATAGGTCATCTGACTCTGTTACCCATGCTGACAAAAATGTACTACCCCATGAATCTGCTTCAAGCCTGTCATCACCCATTGATAAACCTGCCAAAGACTTAAAAGGTATCACTCATATAGGATTGCTTTGTGATCTAAAAGTTTGATATGAATGGATGTACTGTGTCTAATGTACATGTGTTTGTGATTTAGGAACTGATGATGCTCTCTTTAGTGTTATGGAGTCTATTTGTTCTCTAGTGGACACTATTCCAGAGCATGAGCTCATAGCACTGACCAGCGGTACAGAGCTATTACTGCAGAGAGCACACAGGTAAAGCAATAAAGGTGGCATTTTGCTGAGTAATAATACTTGGTTGAATTTGTTATACTGCCTTACAATAAAAATGAATTGTTAAAAAAAAAAAAAAAAATATATATATTTATATATATATTTTTTTATGATTTAAATAATCATTGCAACACTGTATTTACGTTCAACAGTTATGTGAGTGTGATGTTAATTGAATACTTTTCTATCACTATACAGTAAGTGATAGATGCCATTACTGCTTGTTACAGTATAACTACTGGTAATGACTCTCCATTACACTATCTCTGTCTTTACCACAGGAAAAGGATTCTTGCTAATGGTGCACCATACATAGCATCTCATTTAGCCCGATCAGCAACTCCATATTCTAGTCTGCTGAACAGACACAGTTTTGGAGTCACACCCTCTAGTCTGTCATCATCCATGACATCAGAAAAGGGAGGGGGTGTCAAAACAGACTTTCTGAGTCGTAAGTTCAATTCCTCTGTCATGTTTCTGCGTAATGACTCCGTATTTGAGGACTCCGACTGCATCATCAGTGGTGTTGAAACCCCTGGTGGTTCCTGGAATCCTAACTGGTCCTCAAAAACAGCAACTAGTGGGGACATCTTAAACAGGTCAAGTCCAGCTGTAAGCAAATCTGAGTCAAAGACAGATAAGTGCTTCTCAAGGTTATCCTTCAATGAAGCAAACAATCAGACTGTGGATGTAGACCAAAATGGCCTGTTTTATTCCCCCAAGAGAGTGGATTCAGGCAATAGACATGCTGAGAGCAGTGTTGAAACCTACACTGCAGTACCCAACAGTTCTCGAGCAGACACAGAGCCAGTTGATGACTTTGACATTGATGACTTTGACATTGATGATTTTGATGAGACTGACATTCCAGATTATTATGAAGAACCTTCAAGCGTCTTGGCATCAAGAGACAGCTCTGGTGCAAAAACACCATCAGTGCGGGAGGGAGGGCCTTCAAAACCATTGGAGAGAAAGACAGTCACACCAACAGCACCAAAACCTGCCAAAACACCCAACCCTGGTAAGTTTAATAATGAAATATCCCTTACCATTTATGTCATATTATTAGAGACCCATGAATTTTCTTGATGAGCAGTTTTCTGATGCGAGTGTATGTGTTGGTCTGCAGAGCCTGTGTATAGAAACCCAGCTCATGACTGCTTTAGAGGCTTCAGCTTTCCTCATAGCCCAGAGATGATGAAGATTTTCCATAAGAAGTTTGGGCTGCATCAGTTCCGCTTCAATCAGCTGGAGGCCATTAATGCTGCACTGTTAGGAGAAGACACGTTTGTACTGATGCCTACAGGTTCGTTACAAGCATAATAGCAACTAAGTCATTATGACTTAGCCTATTCAGCTTGTTTATTTTGTAGGTTAGACTAGAAATCCCAGCTCACTATGTCTTGACTACAACTATATTATATTTATTAGCTGTATAAATTATATTAATGGTTTTACGCACACACCCAATATATAATATATATATAATATATATGTGTGTGTGTTAAATCATTGTGCTGTCCTTTTTCTTTCTATGTTTTTTAAAATACCATACATTTTTAAAGTGTTTTGTAATGATGAAAAGTTTCACATCTCCATTTCAGGTGGTGGTAAAAGTCTCTGCTATCAGCTTCCTGCTTGTATCTCTGCTGGGGTGACTGTAGTCATATCTCCTCTACGGTCTCTAATTGTTGACCAGGTCCAAAAACTCACCACATTAGATGTAAGTCCTTCTTTACCTTATGCACAATGATTTTCTCTACTTGAAACAGTTGCTTACTGTGCAGTTTTGTGTTATAGATTTGTGCAACTAGTTTATCAGGGGAAAAAAAAGATAGTGAGGCTTCACGGATCTATATGCAGTTGTCTAAGAAGGATCCTCCCATCAAACTGCTTTATGCCACTCCTGAGAAGGTGAGTTTCAAACTAGACAAGTGTTTTGCGTGCATGTCAACCACCGTTGAAATGTGGTGCTTTTGTTCTCAGGTGTGTGCAAGTGGACGAATGATTAGTGCACTTCAGAATCTGTTTGAAAGAGGTTTGCTGGCTCGCTTAGTCATTGATGAGGCCCATTGCGTCAGTCAGGTAAACTTGTTTATAAATTGTACGGTGCAACAAGAACAGTGAAAAATTTGTGATTTTAATAATTTAGGTTAGAATGTCTTTGTGTTCATTTACAAAATTTACTTTTTTGTAAAAATGTTAACCAATAGTGTGGCACTATCCATACAAAAATTGTAAAAATGATCTAATTCTCCCTTAGTGGGGTCATGATTTCAGGCCAGACTACAAGCGCTTGCATGAGCTCAGGCGGATGTTTCCCAAGGTTCCTGTAATGGCACTGACAGCCACAGCTACTCCTAGAGTTCAGAAAGACATTCTTAACCAGCTAGCAATGACCCGTCCTCAGGTGTAAGTCTTCTTCCTCACTCACATTTTTCTGCCATTTCATATGTGTAAAAGCATTTATAATATAGGACATTGTATTCTGATTAATGTTACTGACATTAGACATTGATTATAATATGGATACATTATTATTTTGAAACTCACATTCCTTCAAAAATACTGTACAAAGTAACATGTTCACATATTAATTAAAAGGCCAAGTGATCGTCCTCACAGGGGAGGGGACCACTAAAAAGTTTGGGCTCAGTACAAACTTTCAGTATAAACTTTTAGTAAGCAAGGACACATTAATTTGCTCAAAAGAGACATTAAAGACATTTACATTTATAATGTACATTTCTATCTCAAATAAATGCTATTCAGAGAATCCTGAAAAAATATATACGTTTTCACAAAAATAAGCAGCATAACTCAATATTATTAATTAATATTAATATAAATAAGAATCTCAAAAACGTTTAAAAAAATCTTCAGACTTTTAAACTTTACAAACAGTAGTGCATGAGATGTATGTATGCTTTGATACATATATATATACATTGATAATGTTTTCACAGATTCACAATGAGCTTTAACAGGCACAATCTCAAATACTTCGTTTTGCCAAAAAAGCCCAAGAAGGTTGGTGAGGAATGCATTCAGTGGATTAAGAAATATTACCCACGTGAGTGCTGTCCGGATTAAATCTTTAGCTCATAAATTTTCACCCCAGCATGGAGACCCTGTAAACCATGTTGACTGTATGTGTAGGCGACTCGGGGATTGTGTACTGTTTGTCTCGTAATGACTGCGACACTCTGGCTGACAGTCTTCAGAGGGCTGGGATTGCAGCGCAGGCTTATCACGCTGGCCTGAGTGACAGTGACAGGGAATATGTCCAAAACAAATGGATCAACCAGGATGGCTGCCAGGTGAGGCACCCAGTTCTTACAATTTTGAACCAAAATGACTGTTACTTTAAAACATGGACCAGCTCTTTTGATTAGAAATGTTGTGTTTTTGTATTTATGTTCCCACAAATACCACTATTTATTTTTTAACAATTCATCTTTTGTTTTTAGGTTATGTGCGCTACCATTGCATTTGGTATGGGTATCGATAAGCCTGATGTGCGTTATGTGATCCATGCCAGTCTGCCCAAGTCAATGGAGGGCTACTACCAGGAGTCAGGCAGAGCTGGTCGAGATGGAGAGATTTCCCACTGCGTCCTCTTCTATTCCTACACTGATGTTATCCGGATCAAGAGACTCATTGCTAGTATGTACTAGCTTTTGTGTAGTCTTGCATTGAAGCTAGGATGTAAATATTGATGGCTTAATCGTAAACAATCACTTGTAACACTAAAGTATTAAAACTAAGCAAGACATAGAAACACAACAGAACTAAATTTGTTGTGCTGTAAAATGACATGTTTTAGGGTGCTTCACATAATGAAAATGTTCAAAACATGAATGTGGAATACTAAAATCCAGACACTATTATACAGTCGTTAACCTGTCTGTGTAAGCGTGGCCTACATAACAGTTAATATAATTGCAGTGGATAAAGATGGCAACCAGCAATCCAAAGCCACCCACATCAACAACCTTCACAGCATGGTGCATTTCTGTGAGAATGTGGCCGAGTGCAGGAGGATCCAGTTGCTGGCTTACTTTGGCGAGCACACGTTTAATACAAGCTTCTGTAAAGAACATCCTGAGGTCATCTGTGACAATTGTGCCAGACCACATGTAAGACCATCATCAAATCAGTTCATTCTTTACAGCGTTCATTATACAAATGTAATGCTTAATAATAAACTGTATAATTATACACATCCATTGCTTTAAATTGTATTACGTTTGCTTGCCTAACAAGTTAATCGACTAATTATTTACTTAAGAGCATGAACATTTTGAATATGCCATTATAAATTAATTACAGATACAAATTCAAATTCATGCATCTTAATACTTACCTCCAGAAATATAAATCAAGAAATGTCACCGATGATGTGAAGAAGATTGCGAGGTTTGTGCAGGAGAACTGTGAGAAGGTTGGAAACCGATATGGCAAATCCGCCCAGCAGAACAGGCTTACCCTCAACATGCTGGTCGAGATATTTCTGGGTAAGAAGTCATAAATGATAGTGCGAATACTACTATGAATATCTTTTGCTTCATACAGTGCTTGAGATTTAATGCCTGTCAGGATGGCTGATCCAGGGCTCAATAAGAATATCTCTGTGCGGCAGGCTCCAAAAGTGCTCGGATCCAGTCCGGAATGTTTGGAGTAGGAGCGGCTTATTCCAAACACAATGCTGAGAGGCTCTTTAAGAAACTGGTGCTGGATAGTGTTCTGATGGAGGACCTGTACATCACTGTCAACGGGCAGGCAGTGGCCTATATATCTGCAGGGCCTAAAGCTATGGCTGTACTGAATGGCTGCATGCAGGTAAGACTATAAATATAATAATACTTTATTTCTCCTGTGACACTGCTTTTTTATGCTCAATACTAATGTATGCTCTATGCAAAATCTGTAATGACTATCCCCATTGCAGGTTGAATTTCTTGAGACTGAGAGTGCATCCAGCATTAGAAAGCACAAAGCCTCCGTGACTGAGAATGTGTCTAAGAGAGAAGAGATGGTTAAAAAGTGTCTGCAGGAACTCAATGATCTGTGCAAGAAGTTGGGCAAAGTCTTCGGCATTCATTACTACAACATTTTCTCCACAGCCACACTCAAAAAGATTGCTGGTTAGCAAATTTTCATAATATATAATGAAATGTGTAAATGGTATATACACACACACACACACACACACACACACACACACACACACATACACATACATGTGTGTATATATATATATATATATATATATATACACAACTTTCAGCACATTTATGATTTTTTTTTTTTTTACAAGCAGATTTACATAGTGTTACTGGGATGAAACACTTCATTAACCCAAAGCAATTAATCCCCTTCCCTTTTCACAGCCACATGTGCTCTGTATTAAATGAATTGTGATGTGTTTCTGTGCAGAGACCCTCTCGGCTGATCCGGAGGTGCTGTTGCAGATTGACGGTGTGACCGAAGACAAACTGGAGAAGTATGGCGCTGAGGTTATTGAACTGCTGCAGAAGTACGCCGAGTGGCAGCTGCCTGGTGAGGGTCTGACAACACATACTCATCTACGCATAGATTATATCCCCAAGATGAACGCTTTCCCTGACACACTACGTTACAATAATCCATCCTAGCCTGAACCTTGTTTTAGAGACTAGTAACCTGAATGGATGATCACAGACCAAAACTGAGGTAAATGCAAATGTGCTTCTTTCTTAAAGTGCGGTCACATTGCCCGTGAAATTTCACCAAACAGGTAGAAATCCAATAATTTCAATTGGAATCCACACAATCAAGAATTCAGTCTCAGGGCCAAGTTGGTCAACTGATTTCTATTGAAAAGTTGCTTGGTTTGAAAGTGATGACTTTGTGAGCTGTGCTTCATACAGTATATTGCTACACTATTGACAATGGACTTTTTTTGCTAATGTAGCTGCAACTTAAATCCCTCCATTGAGATTTACGCAACTACCACTTTGTCGCTTCAAAGAGATTCTAAAACGAATCCATAAGAATCGATCGGTTCAGTAAAAATTTTCTGAAGAGACTCGATCGCTTTATATGATGAACAGATTGAATGTAGGCTTTTATTCACATAAAACATTGATCGGCAAACATAAACAGAAGCTCAACCGTACTTGATGTGCGAAAACAAAACTCATTGGTTCTTGCACGTAAAGCGAATATGCTTGAACTTCCGTTAAAGATGCATTTTGTAATATTTAGGAAGATTTGTAAACAGAAATGCAATATAATATACATAACTATGTTTTCAGTGGTGTATAAAGACCTTAATTAATAAATGTTTTTATTACCATTATGTAATTACCGAATATCTTCTACCATTATGTAGGGCTTCAAATCGAATTGAATCGTAAATCGAGTTTTTTCAAAAAATCACAGATTTTTTTAGGGGAAAAAAATCACCCAGCTCTACCATTATGTTTTAATGAGCCATTTTTATCTACATGCACCACGGGTCCCCTTACATTGAAATGCGGCAACATGTTTTTACAGTGGCCCTAAACGGACAAACGCGTTTCGTCAATATGTTGTTCTTCATGCAAAGAAGCTAGCTAAAGTCGGCGAATAAAACACTGACACGATGAACAAGTAACAATAATATTCGCAATAACATCGTTTTACTGAATAATTTCTGAAATTTAATTTCTTAATTTATCTTTGTAAAGAAACCTCATTGCTTAACTGGCTACTCTCTGCTGTCTCAGACGACATCTCCTGTCGGCGACCGTAACTTTTGATTTTTGCAATTCGTAACCTCACAACTAGATGCCGCTAAAAATCACACACTGCACCTTTAACGTATCTAGAGCTGCCCCCTGTTGTCTAAACGTTAGTCCACAAGAAAAGGGTTAGTCTACCAAATTTTAATTAGTCTGTTAGTCCCAGAAAAAAAACTTCACAGGAATTGGGAAGACAGATCGTTAACCGTTATTGACCTCAGATATGGCTTATCATTTGAAACATGCAAGTAGTAGCCTCTCTACATGGCTGCTTGCTCAAACGTTAACCTAAATAAATGTGTGCTATTTTTAGGTGAATATCCAAGGGAGTGAGTCTGTAAGCTAAATTAGTACCGTGCTTACTGCATGCTTAGCTTAACATGCATTTCTCACTTAAGGCGGATCCGCTGTACTGTAGAGGTAATGAGTCGGCGTAATCAATTAAAATTGATTAGTTTTAAACTCTTTATGAACTTTTTGTTACATGTCAGACCGGGGTGGTTCAAAATAATTCCTTGGTTACTAATTTGTTAAATAGAACTTTATTATATTACTTAATAACCTAACTAATTACACTAGTCGGACTGTTCAGCTCTGTTTCAGACTGATACCTCCGGTTCATTCAAGCTGGTCCTCATCCTTAACACATGCCTTTTACAGTTGCAGAAAATACTTTTCACTTATCTGGATTGAAGCAGCAAACATTCCGTGTAAAAGTAAAAAAATGACATTACATGTAGCAGCTATGAATCAAATAAACTTATTATAAATAATGTTGTGTTCTGACCTTGACAACCCAATTGCATTTTACTGCAAACTTGCGACTAGTCAACTTTCTAAAGAAGGTGCAATCGCTTGTTTGCTAAGAGTCAGGTCGGGACTCCAACATTAACACACCGACAGCATTGTATTCAGAATATAAAATATTTTTTTAGCTCTTTTTAATGTGTGATTATGAAAAGGTGTTCACGAGATACAAACCTTTCGTGAACTTGTGAATTTCGCCAGCCGTCTTCTCTGCCCCAAATAGGCCGAGCTTCCACGCTTCCAGGGATGAACTTGTGACACGGTGTGCACGGAGGATAGGGGCTTTGTGTGTGTGTGTTTGAGAGAGAGAGAGAGAGAGAGAGAAAGACGCGTGAGTGACAGAGACGGAGGGAGAGCAGGGAAAGGAAATGCAGCTGAACGAATAAGCTGCGTTTTAAATAGCGTAAAAAAAAAAAGAATAACGAAACGCAATATGTGGCAGCTGGTGTTGATTCTGTGGCGCACCGCCACAAATTAGTCTATGTGTGGGAAACACTATAATATAATATTACAGATGACCAGAGATAAGGCGTAGAGTTTTGATTTGGATAGTTCTGCCTATAAACTTGCTTTGAGAAACAGATCATATATCCGCTAGCTCAAAACAGAAACCTATAAAGTAGCTGGAGAGACATGATGTTCTCACACTCCCTCTGCAGCTGAGGCGCAGGCCGAGAGTTCAGGATGGATTGACACAGCAAGAGGCCATCAGAATGAAGATGATGATGACGATGAAGGTGACATCACATCAACCTATTTCAGAAGCACCTCTGGACGAGGAGCAAAGAGAAAGCAAGAGTCTTACTCCAGAAAACCCAAAAGAAGGAAAGGTTCCAGTGGCCAGAACTCCTCCACTAAAGGGTCAGTATGTTTGTTACAGCAGAAGCATCACTGTCTCCTCTCCACCAGTAAGCTGGTGTGTGGTGGGCGTTCTGGCGAAATATGGCTGCCGTCGCATCATCCAGGTGATTCTGCACATTAGTGGTGGAGGAGGAGATTCCCTTTTCCATTTTAAGTGCTTTGAGTACTCAGAAAAGCGCTATAAAAATGTAACTTAACATAATTTTACATAATTAATGTAAATTATTTATTATTATTATTGTTGGATTGTGTAGACTTCCATATCGGCTTTATGAAAACAAATGAACTACCCCTTTCCACCCTTATTGTAGTGGATACAGCAATAACCGGTCTTCATCAAGAGGAGGAAGAGGAGGAGGATACAGGGGTGCGAGCCGGAGTGCAGGCAGGGGTTCCAGGCCCTCTCCGTCAGTCCCAGCAGCGAAGAGGCCCGGCTTCATGGCTTTGCCCACCCCCCAGACTGCTGCTCGTCCATTTCTCAAACCATCATTCTCTCACCTCTAGAAACAGAGTATTTCCACTGGGAATATCAAGTAAATTTACCTTGTTGATACTTGTATACATTTTATACACAGATTTTTAATAAATATTTTGTTTTGTGGGCTATATGCATTTTAGTTGCGACATTTAACCAAACACATTTGTTTTTAAATATGAACTCCTGTGCTTCATAAAAAACAACAACAACGGAAAACCTTATTATTGCCCCATCTCTTATAGGTTGATATGTGTGAGGTCAGTTTAATCTGCAATGCGTTTTTAAAAAATATATTTATTAGGGGGAAATGCCAGTGAAACAGTGATGCCGTTTTATTCATGGAAATGGTCCTATTTTAACATTGGAGTGGTAAAAAGTGGAATTAGATCTGATTAATTATACATCCAGAACTATAAACCACAAGATGCCTCAAACACTTTTGAATGTTTATTTCAAGTTTGAATATTTCCATGGCACCAGTTACAAGGGACTACCAGCGAAACAATTTCTTATACCATTTTCATGGAAGGTTTCCTACAGTACAAAGATGATTTTGGAATGAATCTGACTTAACAGGAACTTCTTTTGGCACATAAATTTTGTATGTATTTTAATATTTATATATTAAGGAACCAAACAGCGACCTCTAGTCCCAAACAGAAAAGATGCAGATTACAGAAAAACACCCACAGACACATCTATGCATAAACAAATGTGCATGTATATGCATAGCTGTTGAAGGGACTGTGGGGGCTGGCAAGGTGACAGAAGCACAGTACAGTAAACGAAGCATTTGGCCAACTCTGATCTTTACTGGATCTCAGCGCCATAGTAGATCTTAAAGCTACGGTTCAGGTGAAGTCAGATTTTACCAAATAATTTCGGAATTTGTATGCAAGGATGTAAGGAGCATTCATTCTGATGACGACGAAATTTCTGGTAGAATGATTTCAGAACTGAACCTAGTCGATCTGAGAGATCACACAAGTGCTGTCTAATGCGAGCGGTTCATTAAATTACCTCTAGCATCTCCTTAATGAACATGGAGGGCATTCTGACCTTACTTGGAATGAGCTCCTAATCTCTAAAACTCGAACTCTTAAAGAGCAGCTGCCAGTCAGTACGATTTAACAACTGTAAACCAGAATCTAACAGCTGTAGCAAACAATAACAGATCTTGAACATTAAAATCACCATCTTTAATAGGCTGATCGGGATCGCTTGAAGCCGTAACATTTTGTACATGCTGTCAAGGTATATTTTAAGCCAGTGAAGTGCTTTATCTGCGGTGTACAGTATTACTCCTGAAAGTCTGCTTTTCATTTTATAATTGTCATGGCAAGTGTTCAACTCTATGCATACACTTGCATACTAAGAAGCATACATATCCTTTGATACAAAGTCCACAGAGAGACCTTGTGAAATAACCCAGTTAGTTTACAGAAATTATGAACCAATTTAGCTGACAATTGTCCTTTACCGGACCCTTGCATTCATCACAGTCAAACCTGGCCATTCAATATAGTACAGGAAAACTGTCTAGAGACAAAAGTATAAAGTAGAAGTTCACAAGGACTCCTTGTGTAGCAATTGCCCTTGATCTACAAGACCAGGAAGGACTCCGTGCTAGTTTGTGCAATAGGATTCGAAGGACAAAGAGAAGAGTAAAACCTCAGAACAACGGCACACTGTCGGTTCAGGATCCAAACAAGTTGAGTGCTCACGATGAGTATAAAATTTATCAATTTTGGGCAATAAACGTCATTATAAAATTAGCTTTTTAGTTAAAATCGCAATTTTGCGTTTAACTCAACGAAATGGATTCATTCCCAGCTCCTTAGAAAACATCAGGTAGTCTGACTTGCTACACAACAGCACAAAAACCACCTAAAAGATTCATTTAAATTATTATATAATTCAGGTTATTGCTTTTTGAATGGCGCTGCCATACAGGACTGACCAATGAGGCTACATAATGCTGTCAATGAGTAAAATCCGATCAAAACTTCAATTAGCTTCATCAAAACCATTACTGGCCTTCCAAGCATGTTTTTTTTTCTCTAAACAAAATCAATTCATCGATATATATCAATAAAACCGATCATCAATGGCATGCAGATACCAACCAGAGCAAGACCATTGTATTATTGTACTGCGAAAAACAGCTGTTCAATCAGGTTCTATAAAAATATAAATGGACTTAAGCCACCACAATGCTTGGCACATCAGAGATGTTCTAAATGCATGCATGAATGCTTCTCAAGGTTAGAGACATGCATAACTCCGATGGCTCTCTCTCTTCCATGTGTTAGCGGTTTTAAGCAATTTCTGCTACAGTTTTCCATGCACCTCATGTTTGCTTGTTGTAGCTTAAACAGGTTTCAGCTCCTGTAGTCAGTGGAAGACAGCAGTTCTATGAAATGATTATAAAGACATTATAGTCAGCCACTTCCTAAAACACATCTCAGCCATTCTTTTTGTTCACTAGCACCATAGTGATTCTGGCCTCACAACAGCATTTTGATTAGTTGATCGAAGCATGTTCATTTAAAATAACTGCTAGTTCATTTAAAATAGATAACTAGTAAAGCCAAGCTTGTGAGCTGCCACAAACTAATGCTGTTTATCGTAGTGAGAATACCAATGTAAGATCTAAAACAAAACTTACTATGGTAATTACCACTGGCTGTTACTTGTCTCTTTTTCGCTGTAGACAAAAATAAGTCTGCTCTGTCTGTGTTTTCTATTCACTTCCTCTATCTTCTGCTTTCTCAAATTCAGTAGCATTTTCAAAGGGGAAGAGATAGATGGTGTGCGGTCAAATAAAACCCCTGCCCTGCTGGCATGCCACTGGAAGAATCGTTTGTCTTTAAATAAATACTATAGGCTAATCAGGACATAGTGTACTAAAGACTAAACCTGGCCTTCTGGTACATATTGCCAAAAACATCAATTGTTCAAATATGAGTGCACACACACACACACACACACACAAACATACACTCAGAGTCTTTTGGGTAAACTGTATAAAGCGATCAGTATTGTTCAAATGCTGGGCCTTTACCAATTTACAAAGTGCCGGGATGGTTTACTCATTACTGGTTAAGTTGGAAATGGATTGTGGATGTGGATAAAAATCTTTCTCGTGCCTCCCTTGACGGAAACGCCATAGATTCTAGACCTCATCTGAAACACAGAGCTAAAAAAGGTATAATTTAATTTTCAATAACAAAATAACATTTCAGTTTCTGTTAAAATATACATGGAAAAACTGTTGATATATTAGGAAACTAACTACTTTTTGTACAAAAAGTACAGCATTGTTATTGTATTTAAGAATAATCATAGCATGATATCCACAAAATACAAACTTAAGAGCAAGGCTGATATGGAATTCAAAAAAAAAAATACTTTATACAATAGGATTTCTTTCTATTGAGAGACTCAGGATGAAAAATTATAATAATAAAGCAAATGCACATAGTCATGAAAAAACAATTATGTACTTATTTCTTAAAAATCAAACCCTTACAGTATTGCACATCTACTGTAGCTAGACTGGATCTATGGGTGCTAGTTGCTTTTAAATCAGTCATGAGAACTTCTTTAACATATATCGACACTATCGGGTCACATAAAAGAACACAATTTATAACAATTAAATTTTCTGTATCCATAAGAAAGAACCCTTTTAAAATGATTTCTACTTCACAGCTTGCTACCGCCTAAACACAATTATATTCCTAAAACATATTTGACACCCTAAATCTCAAGCCACCAAATACAGAACTCAAATGTACCCATCAATTTTATTCAAATAACATCATTTCCAGTCTTTCCTCAGGTCTCGCTTTCAAAATAACTTGCACATTCTTACCTTACATATAACCCACTGCTGATCTGATCGTCGATGTGGTCAATTATAGCAGCCTTCAGAAAATTACTAAGAGTTAAATGACGAATGGACATGAATTATGCATAAACTCAGAAAAGGTTTTCCACGTTCTCACGCTCTCCAAACCCACTATACTGAACCAACTTGCAGTCTCTCTAGACTTAACGCACCACATTCTTTAATAAGACTTTAATCATTTTTATTGTAAAATAAATATAAATGAAGGCAACATTTTCTTGTTGCAACAAAATATTTCATATTCCCTTTTTAAGGAATAATATAATCTTCTAAAGTCTTTGAATTAAGTTTTGTTTGTTTTTTTGATTTGTTTTTTTGTAAAAATAAAATACCTGAAATGACCTGAAATCCAAAAAAAGGAAACGAAAAACCAAAAAAAATGTCTTTGTAAAAAAAGAAGAAAAAATAAAGGTGTAAAAATGGGTGGGGGAGAAAGAACTAAAAGTGGAAGAGAAGAGGAGCTGTGGGCCTGGTGGTCCATCGTGTATCAGCAGGAGTGTCATGAAAGAAGCTGGGTTCATGGGACAGGTCGGTGCCCTCCGCCTCTCCTCTCTCTCTCTCTCTCTCCACGTGTTTAGCGTCTTCTCGACCCCAACAAGGGAGGCTTTACAAGCTTTAGTGCCTCATTTTCACTTGTTAATGAGCAGCCCGCCCACCCAGCGGAGCTTGCAGGCAAACCACCGTCTGAGGGGACAAAAGTATTCGTAATGGAACTGCTCAAACTCGGGGGTCTGGCGGATATCACGTAAAAATGCAATGTCAAGGTCGGACTCAGTAAGGATGATGAGAAGGAGGAGCAAGACAAAGAGGAGTCCAATGGTCACAAGGAGCAGACGGAGTACACTTAAAACAAACTTATTCACCTGTTCCGTCTCGCTGAGCGTGGCCTCCCCGCCTGCGCTCTTCAAGGGGCCTGTCGCCCTACCGTCCGCTCCTAACTCGGCCAGGTCTCCCACACTGGGCGTTCCCGCCTCCGACTCTTTCTCCTCCTCGATGCTGCAGGGGGCGCCATTGATCTGGCGTGAGACTGCCAGCTCCAGGCTGTGCTCGGCCACCGGTGTGGGCAGAACGCTGTCAGAGGGACTGTAGGTCTCGTCGGAGATGACCGCCGTCCCGTCGCCGGAGTCCATCACATGGCTGCGCGAACGTGACATGAAGGAGTCTCCGTGGGACACGGAGCGCACTGGAGTGGAGTGAGCGCTGTCCCGCAAGGATTCCAGACCTGGACAGTAGGAAGGGGAAAGATAAAAGAGAGAGAAAAGGGCAACTTAATGATTCATAAATTATAAAAAGTGATTTCTGTCACAGGGTCTACATCAGGTGGAAGCGGTGCAACGGGATAAAAGCAGATATAAACCATTATAATCAGTGATGCTGTCTACACTGGATGCGACACGACAAATTCCCGACAGTAAACTGATGCCTCGTTTATATTTCTGACACACTTCAAGACTTGCACTACTTCTGACATGAAGAACAAAAGGATTTGTCACGTCCAGTGTAGACACAGTGTTACGTTGAGTCCAAAATCACGTACTGTCTGAGTAGGTACTACATTTGAATTTGAATTTACCTTGCGACTGTTAAAAATGCATGTTATATATAGTATGAATATGGGTAGCATGAATGGAATTAGGACATACTACATCCGCCATGTTGTTATTGTCACGTGACCTACTATCGTCAGTTGCCAGTTACAAAATAGATAGGGTGAAATTCTTCTCATGCCAACTTTAACATGCTTTAGACTTACAATACATAGGCTACAATGCTACATCGTATAAGAAGTATGTCGGATATACAATAATCACGAAAAATAAGCACAAATTTAATATTTTCAGGTTTTGTAACAATCGAAAAGAGAAGGGAGGGGGATGACACGGTGTGCATGCGGCTTGATGGGGAATATTAGAAGGGTCTCATGCTGGTGACAGACCTAGATACTAAATCACAGACCTGGGGCCTCATTTATAAAACTCTGCGTAGGATCCTAACTAAAAGTGTACGTGCGCCCGAAAGCCAAAAATGTCGTACGCAAAAAAATATTCAGACTTATAAAACCGTGCGTACACCAGAATCTGCGCAGAATTCACTTTATAAATGCCAGTTAGCGGAAGATTGTGCGAACATGCGTCTCCTCCCCGAAACAACCATAAATGGAGCTTACAACGCCTAGTTCTACTATGCATATCCTCATCTGCATATCATTTGCATATGATTATTCATCCACGTGATAACATGTTTAACGGTACCAGACATTACGAAAATATGAAATACGGATGTCATTAATAAAAAAATATGCAATAGCCTATCCTTGCCTAGTTTTTGAATAAATACATCAAATAATGTAAAATACATTTCAGATAAAGGTTTTCTCAATCTTTTCCACTGGCCAAATAGTACTTTTAATTAATTTATATTTTTAATGGAAAAAGACAGACCTTGTTGTGCATTATTTGCACTAACTTATTTTCTCAGACAATCTGCTATTATCACTATAAGCAATTAATCTCTGTAGTTAAAACATTAAAACACAGCATGCCAGAGGAAATGTGTTCAAAAGCATTGCATTCACAACAAATATTTATATTTATTGAATATACAAATATTGTAACTTCTCAGTAATGATTTCACGTAGTTTAAGTGTTTAACACCATTAATGAGATTGGCATATTTAATCTAAATGTTTATATCAGAAGTAAAACATAGTTTGAATCATTCTTTTATTTATTTAAACTGTTATTGTGGACATGCACTGTATTTATGATTAGGACTTATAATGAAGATTTACGGTTTTAGATAGGCTGCGTCAGTTTCAATAAACGGTCCAACGCGCTCGCTGGCGCGGACATTTAAGAAGGGATGGATGTTTGCTTCAGGCTTGGTGAGTGAAATTATGTTTGTATTATCTTTCTGTATATGTATAATTGTCTTTAGATTTTCTGTCTAAAAGTGACCAAAAAGGCATTTAACTGCAGCTCACCATCGGTGTCGCCAAACTGCTCCATCTCCAAGACGTTCGTACGCATGGGTAAGAGTTTGCGTGCAGGTCCGCAAATCTTCCCGTCAAGTTTGTTTTTATAAATCACAACTTATGCGTCGGAAGTAGCGTACGCATCTTTCAGGGCCTGTTTTGTGCGTACGCAACGTTTATAAATGAGGCCCCAGAACGCTAATGTGAAAAGACATTTCCCAGCTTGTTTGCACTGATAGACACTGTACTGCAAGGCACTGGGAATCACATGTACAGTATTGACAGGCAAACAGCCAACTTACTGAGGTGCTGTAATAATTAGCAACACATGATAAATCAAAAGGACTAGACCTCGCCATACAACATGCAGATATAGCACACCGTCTTCAATTGCTACTAACTTAGAAAGGCTTTAAACAGCAGATTACAGTCCATTATAATTCAGTACAGCTGTTACGTGATATACAGAAGCTAACCGAGAGTGGAAGTATATTTCTGTTCTTAAACATAACTTTAACACTTATGTTAAGAGGATTCGTCACAGTGAGCAACCTCAGAAACCACAAAGTGAGGATGCTGCAAATCTCCCATAAATCCTCATGCTTCGGTTCTCGCATACCCTTTTCCTCAAGGAACCCAAAGTAGAGAAACATGCAAGCTTTTGCTGAGCATTAGATTCTTGAGCGTGTCACTGCAGATACGTTACATCTCTATTCTGATGTGAAAGGATTAGGATTTCATCTCTTGACGATGTGACATTTTGCTGCTCAACCAAAGGCCTATATCATTCACAATAATAAACACCCTGCCAGAGAGTAAAATAGTCCCACATGAAAGCAAATCTGCTTTAGTGCATTTTCTGAGATTTAAGATGCCTGAAATTGAACAACTTATATTTTACTTGAATTATAAGCATACGGCTGCAAGAAAAAAGCTTGTGAAGCCTTTGCATTTACCTGTACTAATGCATTAATAATTCATAAAAATGTGCAAGCCTCTTCAACCCAAGACAAACACAATCTACTTTGTTTTTGCCAATATGTTGTTTTTTCAAAAATGTGAACCTTGCAATAACTAACTGACTGTTAAATCTTCTTTTGCAGTAAAAGCTTCTATTAGCACTAGTTTAAAGACATCCTGGACTATTTTTCTTGAAAACGGTTTGAACTTTTAACTCTTCAGTTAATATCTAATGTTTTATTTAAGTGAATCACTCTCTTCAGTATCAACAGAATTGAGACACACTTTCTTCTGTGAAAGCAGTTCAGTTGCTGTATTACTTCAGTATTGAGTCAATGTCTTCTTGTATCACCCAGCTTCAGGTGACAGAAGGCTACTCTGATATTATCATCCTCCTTTCAACACAATTCACAGCTGGAATGAGATTTCAGTTTTAGTGTGCAGTCCTCCAAACAGTATGCTGTACACTTCTGCAACTCCTGCAGTTCTTTAGTAACAGTAACAGACTAGACTGTGGATTAATGAACACCCAGGAACGCTTGTACGCTGCGCATATGAAGAGCCTCTTCTTGAGAAGAGAGCAGCTTCTGTTAACCAGTAAGGTAGAGGACCTTCAATCCACACATCTCATTGATTGACTTCACAATCCAAACAAGATTATGAATAGTTAAACAATTTATAGACAAGTAACTGTTTATTTAAAATGTACTCCATTGTTCAAAGGTTTGGGGGCGGTGTGATTTTTTTAAAATGTCACCAAGGTTGTATTTATTTGATCAAAAATTAAAACACAGCAAATTAAAACAAATCTTATTGCAAAATATTCTTCGTTTAAAACAACTGTTTTCCATTTCAATACATTTTAATGCAATTTATTCCTGTGATGGCAAAGCAGAATTTTCATATGCTGATTTGGTGCTAAAAAAATATTTCTTATTCAAATTCTTCAATTTATTGCATCCTCGCTCAATAAAAGTAGTACCGACCCCAAACTTTTGAATGGTAGCCTACTGAATGTTCTACATAATTAAAGCGCTTTTTATGCTGAAAACAAAAAAACACTGCAGCAACGCCAAAAGAAACTCCATTACCTGCCTTTTCTATTCTAACCCACCTAAACCAATTTCATCATAACAAAGCAGAAATACAATACATCTTACTGGAAAGACCTTCAGAAAAATCTATTTAAACAACCAATCAAGCATCTGGTGCCCAAACAAAAACACATTAGACTTTACCTATAGCTGTGGCGGGCACTGCATAAGACGGTGAAGTCATGGGTAAAGGTGATGCCCGCAGCTGGTCCTGCTGCCCCGTGAGTGCCGGGTAAAGGGGCAGCACACCAAGGGCCTTTCCCAGCATTCGAGGCCCCAAACTCAGCACCCGAACCTTTACATCCCGATAGCAGTGGTTGATCATGCGCAGGTGGACGTTCACCCGCGTGGTGATGCGGATTAGGCACTTCACCATGTTTATCTCCGAAAAGTGAATGTCTCCAGCTGGCGTACTACTTCAGAGAGCGTGTGAACAAGTAGAAACCTTGTTACCGGTGCCCTCTTTCCACCGTGGGCTGCTGGGTAAAGGCTTGGCTGTGCTGGTCAACGGTGGCGAATCATTCCACACCCAGACCTCTCACCTCCTCCCTCTCTCAGCCAGTGACTTAAATGGCGAGAAAGGCCCTGTCTATTTTCAGACGAGGGTATTAATACTCCTTGAAGACTCACAGTCAGCACATGTAGGACAGTCGACTTTATCCTCCTAGATCTCTGAATCGCTCGCACTGCAGACAAGAGCTCTTCACAACATCTTAAGATGGTCTTTTCACTGTTCCAGAGGATACAGTGAGCTGGGACTAAACTGCACTTCGTCTATGTACTCGTGTTGAGAGTGGACAGTGCTGTGTTGTGATGCTAGTCTAACAGTCAGGCTCAATAGATGAGACCCAGAATAAAGGGCAGAGGACACCGGTAACCCTTTGATGGGTGGGACAAGATGGCACAGCTGGTTCCAGAGGGAAGTGTTAGTACTGACTGTACACAGCTGGCACAGAAATAGAGTTCAGTGACTGACAGAAGCACCTGCGTCTCCAGTCCTCTAACTGAGACTGGTCCAGCCTCATATTACGGCATGCGGTCAACTTTTCAACTCTGGTGAATACGCATGTGTGTGTGTATATATATATATATATATATATATGTGTATGTATGTATACTGTCTGTGTATGTATGTATGTATGTATGTATATATATATAAAAATACACACACATAAAAATATATAATTAATTAAACATTTTTATATAAACAATTATGTTAAATTATATAAATTATTTATAAAAAATGTAAAAATATTCTGTATGTTTGTAAATATTTATACACTTGTAATAAATGTTGTAGTATATTTGTGAATTTTTCATAAAATTTTACACATTTTTCAAATGTATAAACACACACACACACACATAGATACATAAACATATCAGGTAAAAATGTATAAAAAAAATTGTATAAAAACAATTATATAAAATAAAACTGTAAATAAAATGATATCATATTAATTTATTTTTTTAAATATAAAAATAAAGATAAATAAATAAAAATAAAACAAAATAAATATTATTTTAATGTATTATAAATTGTACATAAATACATATCCTTTTATAAACACACACACGGTAAAAAGAATATATATATAATTAAACTTTATTTAAAATAAATAAATCGTAAATAAAGTGAAATTATCAAAATCATTTATTAAAATACAAAAAATAAAATGAAAATAAATATTCTTTTAATTAATATATTTTCATTACACACAAAGAGTACATTTATACATACAAAAAAATATGTTGCCGCACAGATCCAAATATCTAAGGTGCAAAAACATTGCATACATTCACTTTCATTAGAAATCTTTAAGTTTCCTTGACTGAGTACCTATAAATTGTCTTCATGTCTTGAAAAGCCCTTTATATATTTATAAAGGTTGGCTATTTCCTACAGGATTTTAATGTTATTACAAACCATTAAGTGATTTGACATTTAGCGCTCCGCATGTGTTTTCAGCGTAGAGCTGAACTCGGGTTAATGGGATGAACTGGACTCTCACCTTCCATGATGGATATGTGTACGGCTCTCCGGCGGGTGCGCGGGACACTGCTAAGCCGTGGCCCATGTGTGATGGATGGACAGCTTCTGCTGGGCACCAGACCAGCCCTGTGACCACATACACATACAGTATTGCATCAACACCCCCATTTATCATATTACAGTATGTCCTACAACTACAGACAGCAGTCAGTCTTACTGGGCATGCATGCACACATGTGACGCCATCAAAAGAACATGACCCAGTGTTAGCAATTATACGGTTAACACTGCCACACAGATGGGCACTCATGCATACCTATGTATTTCTGGAGGTTCCCGTTTAATTTTTGCACTCTGCTCCATTACCTCTTTGGCTACTCTTCCACTGAAATCAAACAAAAACGAATTACAAAAACGTGTCCAGTTTTATCCCTGCTAGTGTAAAATAGATTTGTTCAAAAAAAATGTAATCATCTTAAATACCCATATATATTCACACTGTAACAAAAATATATCACCTTCAATATCTAAAATATAGTTCTCTTTGTATTCACATTGTATTATATTATATTGCTATAATAATACTATATAATGTAATTTTAAATAGCAAATATCTTTAATATAAGATGCACAAACATGCTAAAATATTCCCTGACTGTAAATATATTACAGGACACTCACCACAGTATCTGGCAGATGAGCAAAACTACCTGCCACTGTGCAAAAAGCACCTGCATTTACAGTTGTTGGTGGGTGTTAATTTCACACCCTGTTTTGAGACTGTTTCAGCTTCATCTATCAAAATCAACCAAAAGAAAACAGCTCAACCATTGAGGATAAAATAGCAACGGTTTCAAACAGCTGGCATTTTGGTGATCCCTGTGACTGAGGGAAGGTGACCATTGCTACTAGAGTCCATGAAGCTCAGGAATTAGATTAACCTTATTGAGTCCCCTCTCTTAACTCAATCTCTGCCTCTCAGTCTGTGACTGAACGTCTTCCCTTTAACAAAAAACTCCCAGCGGAGTCATTGCCTTAAAATCCTGCCTGTCTCCTTACATAGGACTGAGAAAATAACTGTTATCAATTTCCTAATTAGGCGTTTGAGCCTGAGAGCCCACCATAATAATGGATCGTGCTGTTTGTTTAATTGCCCCGATGGCTCCATTCATCTGTTACAATTGCTGGTAATAAGTAAACACTTGTGTCTAAGAGGTGGCCTGTGTGAAGCGCACCATCCGCAGCAGGTTGTGGTGTCACCTCTATGTGACCGTGACGAGGACAGCAGGCTGTTTTTGGAGCAGGGACCCCTGAGGCTGTGGTGGTCCACCGGCAGTGACCTATCCATCCACACTTACCTGAAGCGGAAACGACTCCCCTTGAAGAACAGGTTACTGCTGGACACCGTACGAACCTGGCTCGACTTCTCCAACCTGAGGAGGGGCAGAGACAAATCATTCAACTCGGAACGTTCTCTGAACACATTTAGAAATGTGCCGGCTGCTGGTCTTTCAAAGAGGGGAAGCTCATTTTCGGCCTACATCATAAAAATTTTTCATTTATATACATATACAGTACATACTGTACTTTATGAATGAATGAACAAACAATCTAAATTAAGATATTAAACCCGACGGAGGAAATGTGGGAATTAGGTTAAACTGAAACAAGGAATGTGGTGTATAATAGTGTGAAATGTTAGGTGAAGCTTGCCTAGCAATTTCGCCAAGCAAATACCAAGAAATAGGTTGAAGCAGTTTGTCTTTCGACTACATTTGCAAAATCCGCCATGGGACCAAGCAGCAACATTCTAACCTGAAAAATGAAGCCTACCCGGAAGTGCGGAAAAACTGCAATACATCGAAAATCCGCTTGAGGCAGGTCCCAAAAGGGAGCAAATGTCCATAGACCCCATGTTAAAATATCCGTTTTCACAGCATAAATTCATGTTTTTACAGGTTGGTCCCACGGACTTTTATTGTATTTTTCGATAGGTTCCGAGTGCCTGACAACTGTGAGAGGGGTTTTTTCTATCTCGTTAGTTTAGATCGTATTTAGATATAAAATGTATGACAAATAAGGGCGTGGTTAACTTTGATTGACAGCTGATAACGGGCTGCGCCGAGTGGAATTCCTGAAATTTGACGTCTTTGGCCATGATCTGACAACACATCATACCACCTCTGTATCCTTTCTGAACATTTGTATTGAAATATCGTATATAAAATGAGTTGCTCTGCTATAAACTGCACTAACCGACACTGTAGGAGTACTTCGCTCCATTTTTTCTGGTAAGTGACATTCCACTACTATTTCACGTAATTAGCACTATTTAGCATAAATTTTTGTGGGCAGTGGCACTGCAACAGTTAGCATTAAATCGCCTCAGATAAGTTAGCGTCCGAGGTACTTTACCTACGGTTATAACTGACGTTTGAAACACTGTAAATGCGTCTGCCAAATGAATAAATGTAACATAAGAACTCCGTTCATTCGTTGTAGTACTAACTTGTTAACTGTTCACATTTACCCGGATAGTACCTTGCAGGATACATAACTATAAGGTGTCTGAACATGCCTTTAAGAGACATACATGAACTTCACGTTACAACCACAACTTAAGAAGGTGGGCGGGGTTAAGATTTCCCAAGATTTTCAAAGATGGCGCCGCCCATACCCCCCATAAACGGCCTCAAAACCGTTATTCAGAAAGTCTATGGGTGACGTCACAGACGCTTTGTCCATTTTTTTTACAGTCTATGCATGGGACTGAGCTCGAACAGCTTCAGCGTCAGTGACTTTTTATAGTACAAAATCGCTGTCAATCAAAAGGAGATGCAGTCTTTGGACAGACCCTCCTATCATCACGCAGAAGCCCGGAGTCCCGGGACATAATCACCGATTTATCCAATGACCGTCTAGTTTCGAAGCACTGAAAAAAACTGTTCAAAGCAGCCCCATTGAAGTCAATAGAAGCTGGGCTTCAACAGGGAAATGCACTGTGACGCTCCGGGAATATATCGAGTCAGCCGACCTGGACTGCTATATGCAGCTGATTATGAAAGAACTCGTCTTCGAGATTAACGTGTTCTAACGCATTTTTAGTCAATAAAATGTTAAAGGGGCATTCGGTAACTCTAGCTATTTCTTCGCTGATTTTCACTTTTGTTGTTGCATGTTTTCTCAACAAGCTCCCCCTACAGCTGTGAGGCGTATATTTCACAATAATGTCGTAAAAAAACTCACTTGCGGCACACTCCTCCCCCTTTCTACCACTGCTCATGTGCATTTGTTATTATCGGAGCCGCCAACTTTATCGTGTGGTGCTGTGTCTACTGAGGTGGGTAATACAGCATACACATTGAGGGCGGCGTGTGTGTTTATGTCGAATTGCCGTAAAGCAGTTTGAGTTTCTCGCTTCTCACGAGACTTCCTATTTCCAACTTACCGGGACGTTAGTCCTCATGTTGCAAGGTTGGTTTTCCGCCTGGGAACGTTGGGGGGAGCGGGGAAAGTCACCATTTTCACCAGAACAGGTTTTTAAACCATCCAAATGATTTCTAAACGGTTTTATTAAGTTGAAATAGTTGCCGAATGCCCCTTTAACACAATAGTACATATTTGACCATTATTTTTTTTACATTATAGGGGAAGCCGAGCTTCCCTTGCAGTCTTAAAGAAATCCCCACTGATTTAGAAATGTGACTCACTATTTCTAAGCTAAATATTCTGAATTAAGGAGAATTTCTCTTTTATCTCTTTTACACAAAAATATGACACTGCTATAATCAGATATGTTTCTAAGGTTTATTCTTTTTACCTATATTTTATAAATCTATATTTACCGTGGTGGATGAAGTACAAACAAGTGCTTGAGAACCCTGATAAAAGATTACTCCAGTAAAAGGTACTTCTTTTCAATTTGACTTGAGTAAAAGCTTTTTTTAATGTTCCCAAGTGTTAAAAGTTAAAAGTATTTGACTGATTTAACTTTATAATTGAAAAGAAACAGCCTGATCACAAATCAGACATCACTTTGGAATGTTGTGAAGATAAAATTAAAAGTAAAGATATTTGAAAATTTACTTAAAGGGATCGAACATCCAAAAAATCGAAAATTCTGTCATTATTTACTCGCCGTCATATTGCTCCAAACCTGTATGAACTTCTTTTGCTGAACACAGAAGATATTTTGAAGAATGATAGTAACCAAACAGTTGACGGTAGCCATTGACTTCCATAGTATTTTTCCATACAATGGATGTCAATGGGGAATCCATCAACTGTTTGGTTACTCATATTCTTCAAAACGGAAAGAAACTCATACAGGTTTGGAACAACTTGACTGTGAGTAAATGATGACAGAATTTCATGTTTGGGTGAATTATCCATTTAAGTACAGTTACTAAGTAAAAACACTATGTTTCTGATGATGGCATAAACTGTAACCTGAAGAAATCTAGAAATCTGTGAAAACTCATTTTTCTAGACCTGTTATACTGTATTAGATTATTATTTGCTATATTAGTTATTTATGAATGAATTTATTAAACTTGTCACATTAACTTAACATAAAATTTATCTGAGGACACAAGTATGTGTGTATTAATTATGACTTCAAATACGACTCATCCAATAAAAATCTGAATTCTCTTTCCAATATTAATTTTACAGTCTTTTGTTTTTATCTCAAAAGTTGCCTACAAAACAGCTTTACATTTATCGTGTGTTATGAACAATCTTACATCTTAGGTTGCATTCATCAACTTCCAAATTAAAAAAAAAAATACTTAGCTAATGAAATGCATTTGAAAATGAATCCCATTTAATTTAATTCAGCTCTATTTAAGAAAGTTAAGGTATTTTTTTAATAACTTAAATAATAATGCGATTTTAATTAAGTGTATAATAAAAAAAGATTTACCCCAATGATGTGCACATACAGTATCTTCTATCTAACCCTCAATGACTGAAACTGAAAGTATTCTGACTCACTCAGTCTCTGGTGAACATTCGATTCAGGCTTTTCATCACCAGGTGTGGAATCTCCTTCCCCAAACACAGCCTTTATGTGAATCATAAAACCCACTCTTCAATTATCATCTGCCTTCACTTGCCACAAACTCCACGTATCTAGGGGACTTGAACTACAGCTACACATTTCTCTTTCCCCCAGCGGAATGAATTCAGTCAGACTTGGAATACAATGCAGATTAAATTTTCATAAGGCGCAATGCCAATTCAGTGAATACACCGTTCCCTTCACCTAAATTGAGCTTTCCCACACTTCAAGATGAGTGCTGAAACAGACTCGTGTTCCAAAGATGTCACCTCAGTTAGCCAAAATCGTTCATCATAAAACCAGCGGTGGCTCAGCAGTTTCGTGAGTCTGGGCTCATCCGTAACACTGCGGTCTTCCTTGAGCTGCAGGATGCTTTAAACACTTCCTATGGCGTGGGCAAGGACACGTACAACCAACCGTGACTGAAATGTGCAGGGACATCGCTCTGGAGGAGCTAGCAGAACGCATCTCTCATTGCTCAGGCAATAAAGGTAATTCTCAGCACGCGTGCTGTTCCATTAGTTGACCCGTGAGGTAATAAACAGTGATGGAATCTAAAAGCAGCTGTCCAGACCACACTTGTCTTGCATTATTAGTTTTTAGTCAGTTTATTTACCAGGCTTTAATAAGCTCTGGAAAGGAGGAATCAAATTATTTCTGGAACTTGTTTATTGTGCAGTTGCCCTTTCAGACGCATCTCACCTGTCTAACTGAACTGATGTATGTGTCTCAATGAAAGGAGGAGTGCAAAAACTCACTTGTAGAAAGCTTGATTTTCAACACCGCATTTCCAAAGGTGTTTGCAGGCCTCTGGAGTCGGTGCAAAGTACGTCAAGATGATCTTTTTGTCCTGTGCATAACGAGAAGTCATTAAAGGTGCACTGATCCAGCACTGGCGTTGAGAGGAATTATTAAAGTTTCATAGATTGTGTCATTATCATATGAAAATTTGGTATATTGTAATTATCTTCGACTTCACTAATGTTGGCATAATTAATGTTCTCACCTCCTTCTGATTTGCATATATATGGAATGTCTTTCCCTCAAACTTCAGTTTGGTCACCTCGTGCCTGTACAGGTGGAAGAATACAAGAACAAAGGTATTACAATATATGTAATATATATTACATTTACATTTTATAAAATGTATATATGTAGTTGTATATTTGTATATTGTGTAATTATTCAATTTCATATATATGTGTGTGTGTGTGTGTGTGTGTGTGTGTGTGTGTGTGTGTGTGTGTGTGTGTGTGTGTGTGTGTGTGTGTGTGTGTGTGTGTGTGTATATTATTGTCCATGTAGTCTGTCTATTTATTTATCCATCTGTCTGACTGTCCGTCATCTGTCTTTTATCCGTCTATCTACACATACATAAACTACATACAAAATGATATTATAGTAAAACATACAGAAATATCAATGTATAAATGTATATAATTAATTATTGTAAATGTATATAATTAATTACATTTACATTGTATGTATATATATATAAAACATACATTTTATCAAATATAAATACATTTTGTATTGTAATGTGTATATATTTATATATATACATACACAAATACATACAAAGTATATAATATATAAATAAATATATAAACTACATAAACAACAATGTTACAGTAAAATAAACACATAATTATCCTGTATTATTCATGAAGTCTCAATACAAAAGCATGAAATTACACAAATGAAATTAAGTTGACAACATGTTTCCAAATTGTATTATATGAGCTCATTTTAATTATTAAAATGAACAAGACACTATAAACTTCAATATTCTGTTCCTGTTGTATTTCCCACAAAACAAACAAATCAATTCTGCACTTTTGCTTTACTCTTGCTTTGATTGTGACATACAGTATACATTCTCTACAGATTTAACCACATAAAACAAAACCCAGAGACACTGAGACAGGACAGGCTGCTCAATGGTTCAGTATTTTATGATTTCTCTTCTCAGACCTCACAGACTTGTTGTAGCGAGATGACTTTAAGCATGCCCTCTGGATGGAGATCTGCTGAAGGATAATTGGACACCTGTCTGCTCTAACGGTTAAGAAAGAGGCAGATGCTCGGGCCCTTTTGGCTGGGAACGTATAATACGATAAAATAAAACCAGCTGTGACTTGTATACCCAGAGCCTGTCGCTAGGCGAGAATGACTCATTATTTTCAGCTTCACGATGCATGTGTGTATGCATGTCTGTGTTTACTCAACCCCGAAGACGTCAATAGAAGTTCAGTAGGGAAAAGAGGCAAGTATTAGTGACTCACCATTTGAGGAAATGGACTCTCTTGTTCCCTTGAAGCACGACAAAACCGAACGGAGTGAAGGCTAGGAAAGCTGGGTTCCCAGACACATCCTGTGATGAACAGCGACAGAGGAGAACCACGTCATCTTCCTTTCTTAACAAGCAGACATTGAGTAGGAAGACTCAATACAGGACCGTACAGCAAGTGATCATAATAACAGAGCCTTCATACTTGTATTGTCAGGCTAACTTTATGTAATGTTTAGCTGTAAAACGGGAAGTTTTGGGCTTTTACTGTTGAGATTAAACTGACAGTAGATGTTTCTAAACAGGAGTCATTTAATTCAGTGAAACTGTGAAAAATAATAATAATTATTAATAATAATATATATATATATATATATATATATATATATATATATAAATATATATAGATATATATTTTTCTGTATCAATACACACACACACACACACACACACACACACACACACACACACATATATATATATATTATATAAACCATAACTTATGTTATGTTATGTATATATATTATATATATATATATTTCGTACCAAATTCTTACTGATCCAAAACCTTTGAACACTCTGTATATACAATTCGTCATTCACAAATTTGAGTAAGATGGTTGGTGGATCTTTCTTCAGTATTGTGGGTAGTGAAGTACATCACCAAGAAATTAAGCAATTAAACTTTTTATGTGAAGTTGAAACCACACTGACTGACTTATGGCATCTGAATGGGAATCTTTCTGTGTTTCATCAACATTCTATCATTATGAAAGGGTCCTTGGTTTGAAAAAGGTTGAGAAACTGGAGTACACAAATAGTTTCTGGATGCGTCAGATAGAGCCATCTAACCTTGCACGGATGAGGATCCACGCCGTATGTTTCAAGCATTTGTGCTTTCTGCAGGAACTTCAGCTCAGCAGTCTCAGGAGTTTGACCTCTGCAAAACAACACATTAAAACACCATTTGTGTCATTCAGTGGTGCAAGCACATCAGAGTCACAGATTACAAAAAAAGAAGTTATTCAAGTGTGCTATTAGTATACATCTTTTAAACTAATAATAAGAGTATACTTTCAGTCTACTTTTTATGTACTTCTCAGAAATATATTTAAGTATACTTGACTTATACTGACAGAAAAGTATATTTGGCCAAACATGAACTCAATCTTAGTTCACATAGTGTTACAGTACATTGTTATAAAGAAAACAGATTCCTAGCTCTTAGTTCCCAATTCTGAGTATGTGAATTTTTGTATAGTGCACTTGTAGGGTACATGGAATTAACTTAAAATCTACTTAAAGTACAGTTATTAACTTAAACTTATGGTAATTTCAAATATAACAAATAAATATCTAATAGGAACATAGTATACTTGAGGTATAAAAAAATTATAAAAAGTAAACTACATGTATAATGTTAAGTTCACTTACAAGTCTACTTGCAGTATAAAACTACTAAACTACTATTCACTGAGAGTATACTTCAAAGTATACTTTCATAAACTAAAAAAAAGTGCTGCAAGTATTTGACAAGTAAACTATCCGCATACCTCTAAGTTTACTTGTAGTATAGTTGCAGTACAAATTAAATATGTAGTTGTAAACTAGTTGTGTACTCAAAGTTTACTACTCTTACACTTAAAGTATACTTAAAAGTATACTTCTGTACACAAAGAAGTGGGACAATTTAGTCCCAAGTAGTATTGAAATAGTACACTTACAAGTATACTACTAATACACTGATATTAGTATACTTACTATAAAGTATCTTAAGTATACTTAATGAAATTAACTTAAAGAATACTTTGGTACTTTAAAGCATACTAGTGCAATAGGTATTGGATTGAATCCACATTATTAATGGTTTTGTACAAAGTGGAAAATCATTGCAATGTAAAAAACGAAAAACACCTGTCCAGAAACATAATGTTGATGTGAATGTAAATAAACACATCTATTGTGACACTTTACACTCAAAAGACATCGATTAGCAGCCAGTAAATAGAAAGCAAAACCAAACCGACCAGACAGTTCAAGTAATATCTCTCCAGGAAACCTCTTACCGATTCATGTTTTATTCAGCACCAGCCATTCAACATTCAAGACCTTAATGCAACAAGACCGCCTGCCTTGTATTTCAATCCAAATCAGAGAAGAAAAGCGACCCTTAACGTCCTGAGAAAGCGATTGTTTACAGACATCAGGACTGACTTACGTACTGGATCATTCTGAAGATCTAAACAGACATCTTCGCTCTACATTCCCAACATAATTTACGCACATAATAAGACTGATGAAGTGTCTTTCGTCAGTGAACAGTCACCCCACCAGAGGGCAGCAGTTATCATGCTCCTGTTTGGTGGATCATCTAGTTTGGTGGGACCATAACTTCCAAAATATAGCAGTCAAAACGCCTTATGTTCATTTGCCGCCCATATATGAATAGTCAACATCTTCTAAACATACATTACAATGCATATTTTTAAGGTAAATTCCACATATGGAATTAAGTAAAATCTACTTAACTAAGTTAAATATAATTAAAGAAAATAAGTAACTTAACTTGGCAAGTCGAAGTTGGTGTTTTTTTAACTTTAAAGTTCACTTTTTAGAATACTCTGCTTTAAGTACATTTTACTCAAACAATATAACACTGAATTAAACCATGCTTTTAAAGTATATGCTTTACTTAGAACATCCATGTAAATAATACAGTAGATAGTGTCTAGACAACATTTCTACATAATAGAAGTAATGTGATACCCACCCGATCAATACTTGGTACACAATACACAGTAATAGTAGCATTCCTTGGATCATTTTTGAGTACGAATGCGTCATTTTGAGTAGAAAATTAACTCCAGATGTCACAAGACAGCAAGTTACTAAACCTAACAACAAATACAATGATAAAACAGTGTAAATACAGCTTGAAAACAGTGAAAAATGCAACCTTATTAATTATTCATGCCCCAGTGCACGATGGGAACACCAGTATCAGAAAGTTGAGTAGGTTTTACTTAATTTTATAACATTGATATTTACACTTTAATTTCTACAAGCTTAAATTGAGTACTAATATAGAATTGACTTTGTTTTTTAAATTCTTGCCTGAATTTACTTATTCAGGTAGAAACTATATTTGTTTGTCTTTACCACAGAATCATTTTTATTAGTCCAATGCTGCTCAAAAGATTAGGGTCAATAAGATTTTTTTTTTAAATAAATAATACTTTTATTCAGTAAGGATGACTTAAATAGATCACAATTGGCAGTAAAGACATAAAAAATACTGTAGTCACCCAAATGCCAATGTTATCTGATTGACACTTATTGTGAAGTGTTATTGATTTTGCATTACTATGAAACTCTGCAGTCCCTGACCCCCATCCCCCTCAGCAGTGAAGCTCAGAAACACACAAGAGAGAGAACGGGATTCTGTAAAGACTTTTCCATAATTCCTAAGCCATAAATAAAGAAAAAGGAGGGGAAAGGTTACACGTACATTAACTCTGTTTTGTGAATCTCTGCAATCCTTCTTTCCAGTTTCTCTGAGTGCTTGGGGAAGAACTGGAACTTGGAGCTGTAGCCCTCTGGATGCTTTCCCGGGTCATAGTCTCCAATCTCAGCTGCAAAGTAGTCATAAAAATCAATCTTTCATCATGCAACCATTCATGGTGTCATACCTCAGCAGTGGAGCGGACACTAAATCAATCTTTCATCGTGCAACCGTGCATTTTAGTTCACATATGGCCATGCTAACGTGTTTTCTTAATGAACATGCTCTGTGAGAGCAAGTGTTGGGAGCCATATGTTCTTTGCAGGGGTTTAGTGGATTAGCATATAGTACGAGCATTTTTAATATGCTGTTTGCTTCTGCACTTGGTACCAGTGGCAAGCGCTGACTTCTTAAACCGGATATGCTGAGTTGCTATGGTTTACATGTTTTCGTATTAAGTAAATTTCCCTATGGAGAAAATACTATGAAAATAGTTTCAGTTATGGCTTTTTTATTATTTGATTTAGTCTAGTATTGTATCAAATACAATGTGATTTTTAGTGATTGACAGCACATTCTTAATCCCCCATATGCCTGCAAACCAATGAGAATGTGGAACAATAATGACGATGCATAACAAAGGAGCGTAACTGGGAATCTGTTTACCCAAAACCCTCCATAACTGGTACAGATTTTAAGAAAATTAAAGTAGTTTGGCAAATGAATAAATGATGGACAGTTACATACGACCAACATTTTATTATGTA
The DNA here is from genome assembly GCF_051911475.1 of Siphateles boraxobius. NCBI lineage: Eukaryota > Metazoa > Chordata > Actinopteri > Cypriniformes > Leuciscidae > Siphateles > Siphateles boraxobius. Next base: position 1,498,345 of record NW_027508942.1, read on the forward strand.
AGCTCTATGTTCCTCCTCAAATAACAAGGGATGATATAGTAGTGTTAATATTAATTAGCGAGTCCACAAACTCATTCTCTCAAATGGCTTTGGTGTGCGGAGCATTCTCAGCTTATATGGGCCGCACAGCCCTGACTGGTACCCATAAGCCTCTCTGAGTCCTGACCATTGGGAACAGTGATGGAAAAGTACATCTTTAATTCAACAGAGTCGTCTAAAACATGGCCATGATCACCCTGTCAAAGCACATTACTGTGCATCCCGACCTCTCTGCTATTTTCCCTTCTCATGTGACCAAACCTCAAACATCTCTGTAGACTACTGAACAAATACCCAAATTCAACTGAGAGATAACATTCAAATAACTGATTCTGTTCTTGAAAATAATGTTGGAAATTCATGAGAAAAAAAAAGCGTGCCAAATATTTTTTTGAAAGATTCTGTATTTTATATTAGAAATGAGTGATGCACAGATACTAAATTTTTCGTACAATACAAATAGACAATTATTCTGAATGATATCTGCCGATACTCATAGTTTGACTTTCTTATAAGGAAAAAAAATCTCACCCAACTAATGCTGTAAACTAGAGAACCCTCTCATTTGGTACACTACTATAATATTAGAGGTTAAAAATAACAAAAGAGCTCAAACAATTATATTCAACTGCAATATATTTTCAGATATAATAATTACACTTCACTAAAAACTGTATAATGTCGCTATTTTTTAACTGTGAATGCGTCATTATCGCATTAACTTTGACAGGCCTAAATTCACCAAAATAGTCAATTTCTTCACACATAAGTCGGACCCGTTTTCCGCCCCCTTTTGATTGCATACAATTGCATTTATCAGCTGATACCGATCATTCATTGGCTGATACATTACATTCACTGTAAAAAGAAAAAAAAGGTGCTGCCTTATATTGCATATAAGTACAATCAACTTGGATGTTTAAGTCATTTCAACTTAAATTACTTAAATTAAATTACTTAAAATTGCTTAACTCATTTTAAAGCAATGTAAAAACATTCGTCATAAATTATTCATCATGTAATTTTTTTACAGTGTTGGTACATCCCTATTAGAAACAAATATATATATTTAATTGTGTAGTAATTAAAAAATAAATTAGGTTGAATCCAGGTTGATTGGGACACTTTTTCCCAGTCATCTCAAAAAAGGCTAAAAAAGTATCCCAATGAACCTGAATTTATAAAACTACATTATATACACTACCGTTGTAAAGTCTGGGGTTGGTATTATATGAGTTTTTAAACCTTTTTAAGAAGTATCTTATGGTCTTTGAAGTTGCATTTATTTGATCACAAATAGAGTAAAAACAGTTAAATTGTAAAAATGACACCATTATATATTATTCCTGTGAAGGCAAAGCTGCATTTTCAACATCATTTTAGTGTTAGATTCTAGTATGCTGATTTGCTGCTCGAGAAACATTTACTTTGATCAATGTTTAAAACAGTTGTGCTGCTTTTTTTAAAGGACTCTGATGAATAGAAAGTTCAAAATAACACTTATTTGAAACAGAAATTGTAACAACGTAAAAATCTTTACTGTCACTTTTGATCAGTTTAATCCATCTTTGTATTATGTAAAAAAAAAAAAATGTAATCTTACCCACCCTAATCTTTAGAATGGCATCACACAGCTTCTGTCTTAAATTATAAAGTTCTATTTCCTTCTACTTTACCTTGTAAGATGTAAGCTGCCAGTAAGGCTGCGTCAGAGGTTTTGCAGAGGAGACGACCGTGGTACAGATCTCTTTTGATCTGCAGGAAGACGAGATACCTGCAACCAGGACATGGAGACAGACGGTGAGAGAAAGCACCTCATTTATTCCATTACCCTGGACACATGTGTTTGATTACGTAATGATTAATAATCAAAGGTTAAATCTTACACCATTTATCTGTAATGAGGGCTGATAATGAAGGACAAAGAAGTGCAAAGTGAAACATTTCACAGTAGGAGACAAAGAAAACAGTATGTGTATTTAACACACTCTCAAAACAGGCTAACTATTTCTCTTTGAGTTGGTTAAAATAATTCTTTCTGTTTCCAGGGCAGGGAATGAATTGAGAATAGGATTGTTGTTTTGGGAAGAGATCTCCTAAAGCAAACCGCTGTGTCAAAAGCTGTTGAGTTGGGGAAAAGAGAGACTACAACACACACAGACGTCTGTCTCTCTGGCCCTAACATCTGTCTCACAGCGATATAATGTTACAAACACAGATGCTACTTTATATAATTATGCATTTGGAGCTCATAGACTGGATTTTAATGGAATGGAAAGAGTAAATGTAAACTATATTCAAATGATTGTTTAGGACAAGAGCTTCCAGTAAGCGAACACATATTCATTCACTAAGTTGCTTGTTGCTTATTAGCATGCATATTACGAGCATACTGGCGGTTTATTAGTGCATATAAAATACATATTAGTTCCTTATTCTGTATGACCATATTCTTCTACATACCTAAACTTAACCACTACAACAACTACCTTATTTAATATCAATAAGCAATAATTAGGAGTTTATTGAGAGAAAACTCCTATTTAATAGTGAATATGTATTTCCTAATCTAAAGTGTTACCGAGCTGTGAGGTTTAAAGCACCAATGTCACATTTTCTATTCATAAATCAATCCAGTCCCAATCTGGTACTTGGCTCCTCTCACCTTCAGTGCAACATGTGTCCCGTGAGTAAAGAGCGACATGCTTGTCTTTAACTTCTCAAAGTAGGCCAGCCCAGCTAGAGCTAATAGCTTTTCACATAAGAGGCCATAGGAGCTAAAAATGCAATTATGTTCCCTGAATTCTCTCCAGGTGACAGCAGCAAAATGGCATTTTCTGTAGCCACCAGTCAATTTCTGGCCTACATATCAGCTTCCTTCTTTATCCCTAACCTGCCATTTACAGAAACACACTCGATGTGCCAGAGTCATTTGGTCCTAGAAAAGGACGCGCCAAATATAGGAGCAGCTAAATGGCAAAGTATTGGGCCGAGATGCTTGTTTTTCCTCTGTGGAATATGCACTTTACCCAAGATATTTTCCAATAATCTAATAAATAGAGAAAGTGGATATGCATCACTAACATAAACATAACAATATTTAATACTAGATTATCTCATTATAGGGAGATACAATGCTATTGTAACAATAGTCATGTCACATCTATGTATATATATAGATATCTTTTATATTAGCCTATATTATATTATATTATATTATATTATATTATATTATATTATATTATATTATATTATATTATATTATATTATATTATAACTGGTTTCTAGGATGCAGCTTGGGTGTGATTGACTTGGTTGTCATGAAAATCATGCTAATGACAAGTTTGTGCATATTAAACAATAATCTTATTTTGTGACCTGAGCAATTATAAACACAGAAAAACTCTTAGTATGGTTTTACTGTGGAATTATGAGTGGCAGAAGAAAGTGCAGAGACAGGATGCATTTCTTTTTTTCTCACAGGGAATATGCTAATTCTTCCATATACTCTAAACGATGTCCTTGTCTTTCAGATAATATCCCTCTATTTCTCACCCATACCTCTCATTAGTCTTTCTGCTCATTCTTTCCACCTGCCTCTCTCTCATCTAATTTCCTGCCTTCAACCCTGTTCATCCTCTTGTTCCATGTCTCTTTCCCACTTCTCCTCTCATTTCAGTGTGAATTATTACTTTGTGTTCCCCACAAGCAATGTATTTCACAGTATACAGTAAACACTAGCGGTACTCCCTCAACTTCACACATCAATCTCTACCTGAATCACACATAAAAATCCATACCACGCTGTGCGTTTGCCTCTTTACATGCGCACACTGTCAATAAAGCGACCCTCATTAGGTTCTAAGAAGCACTCAGTATCATTAGATCTTTTTTCAGGTCGAGTGTGTGAATTTCTGGGTGACCTCATTGCAGACTGATCGAGAGAGGATGAAAGCTGGAGGCTAATCATGTATCATTCAGAGGAATCTGTTCAGAGTCACTGACCATACATCTTCTCTCAGCAGCGAGTGAGAAACAGCTTTGAATCTTGAGCGTAACAGCAAGATGAGAGGGCTTTAGGCACTTGCATATGTTTAGGGTGCTTTAAGATCCTTTGTATTTCGATGAGCAATCTCGAGAAGTTACTTGGCAGTGTTCACATACTATAGAATGTCTACAAGCACTCCCGTTTCTTTCATTTTAAGGAGGGTTTTGGTTACTGTAGAATTTTTAAACATTCCATAGTATGCGAACAGTAATTTCTTTGAAGAAGCAACGCTTTCAACCAGTGCATTCTGAGATTTTACAATAACAGATTGCTGCATGTTTGACATATTTTTGTAGCCCAAAACCCACAACTAGCATTTTAGCACCTCTGGCTAAAGTCGCCCTTAAAGGAAAAGTTCGGTATTTTACACTTAAAGCCCTGTTTTAAGATCGTTTCTGATGAAATAGAACGGTTAAGATTGAAATTTGGACAAATGCTGCCGTCCCGAAAATTTTCGGTTTCTGTGTTAGGTCCCCCCCCCCACAATGGTTTCATAGCTGCAGTGGAAGAATCATTCATAAAACGCATTCAACTTTAGTTTACAAAGACGTGAAACTCACCGAGTGGTCTGGGGTGTTCACTGATATGCTCACACAAAAATCGCTGCAAAAGATGCTTTACAACAGGTTTTATCGTAGTTTTTGTTCAACTCCATTGACTTGTATTGGATGTTCTGTGAGGTACGGTATTACTCCGCCGTCGGGAATGGAAATGAGGTTGTTTGTGTTCTTTCTGTAGTTATGCAGTTGCGGTATCGTAGGCCACGCTATCCAAACATTGGCAAAGGTGCATTATCGCCACCAACTGGGCTGGAGTTTCTATTATTCAAGCTCTCAACGGAAGAATGTCCGGTTGTGAGGCGTTTGGAAAAATAGGCCCACAGTTTTACAACGAATGGTAAAACACCTGTTGGAAAGCATCTTTTGCAGCGATTTTTGCGTGAGCATATCAGTGAACACCACAGACCACTCGGTGAGTTTCACGTCTTTGTAAACTAAAGTTTAATGCGTTTTAAAGTTTTATTTGTTTTGACAAAGGCGGTTGTTAACAAATGGCTAAATGGAACTACAGAAGTTATCAGGGACAATAAGCGTCATCACAGGTAAACTCATCAGCTGTGTCCAAAATCACATACTCTCTTGAGTAGGTACTTATTTTGATTAAGTAATTACTTCACGACTGCTAAAAAAAGTTTGTTCTATATAGTATGAGTGTGTGTAGTATGAATGTAATCTGGACGTACTAGATTCGCCATGTTGTCCTTATCATGTGACCTACCAGCGTCAGTTACGTCGCTTCACTTCAATTCACAAATCCTCTCCTGTGGCCTCATGGGATAGTAAAGTGTCCATCATATGCACACTTCAGAATCTCGCCGGAAGTAATAGGTCATCCGGGTACTTTTTGTCTACTCTTTTATGAGTACTGTGAATTTGGACATACTTGTCACATGCTGTTTTTCGTCTGCTACATAGTAGGGAAGTATGTGAGCCTTCAATTCACTAAAGCCTCATTGTTTCACTAGCGCTCTAGCAAACTATTCTAGATCAAACTGTCTGGGAAATTGTTTTTAAATAAAGACTGAAAGAGTTGTCGGAAGATTATTAATGGTGACATTGAAGTCATGCAACCAGGGTGTAGTTCATTTATAGCCTAAGCTTAGCGTTTTACTTTCGGCGATTGTATTTAGGCTTTAAACTTCATAAAAGTTGTGTTCATTTGTGAACATTATCATGTGTGACTGAACGACTGCCTTCCCCTTATTATCAGCACCACCCTGTCACTTAAGCCCTCCGCCAGGTTCCCGAATGGAGTGTGTGTGTGTGTGTGAGAGAGAAGGGGTGCTGTAAGAACCAGTACAGACCGACGCATGTTGAGGCACACCTGAATAGAATAGAGCCTCTTCATCTCTGCGCTTCTCCTCGGGAGAACGGTCTCTTCTCGTAAGCCCAGGAGGGGAGCAGGGAGAGATTCCCGCACTGCTAAGCCATGAGGCTATGGACCAGTGTGCCCGTGCAGGGGTGCATGCATCGCCACCGTCCGGCTGAGAATGGCAAGGACTCTTGAGCCTTGTGAAGACCCTCGCGCCCCAGAACCCCTTTACCTGGACCAACTCCTCTGAACACTTCACATGCACCAGCACAGCAAGGACACCAGATCCCCTGTTTATTTTGGACACTTCAATCCCCATGGACACTTCCCCTCTTTGGACATTTAATGTTAAGTGATGAGTGATGAGTGATGCTAACATCCAAAAATACTTTATCTGTCTCAAAGCACCACCGGCACAGCAAAGTCGAATGGCTTTCTGGTGCTGCCAAACATCTGTTGCCATTTCGTTTGCAACACTTAATCAAAGCAGAGCTTTAGGCCTACGCTTAAGGAAATATTTTATGCGAGAAAATGAGCCAGCTCTGTAATCAGGTGCCATTTAATTATGTGACTTAAGAAGTGCATGCAAAAAGCAGAATTCATTCATTGTGATAGCTCATACCTGGTGATCTCCTCCTTTAGAGCAGCAGGATCTGGTGGGTAGAACTTCACCCGCAGACACATGGTGAACGGAGGTTGTGCTGTGTGGAGAGAAAAAAAAAACATAAGATTAACATCCACACTGAAAAAAAATGTTACGTTTATCCAGTAGTTCTTAACAAGGGGCCCGGGGCCCAGAAGGGGGCCTCAGCAAACTTGAGATTTGAATGAATAAATGTTTATCAATATATTACAATAATCTTACTCTAAGTTTAAATCCTAAAAAAGAAAAAGAAAACATATTTTTTTTTATTATATTCCATGGTTAAAAGCAACACGGCATTAAATATTAAGTAATTTTGCAATATATCTGAATATGCAATATTCTTGTTTTCAGAAAATATAGTAAGAATTACGTTTCTTACTCCACTGGCATTAAACATGAATCTAACACAATTTTAAGAGATTTATGATTATAACATGAGGAAGCAATCTGCCAATGGGCTAAAAAAAAAATCATAAAATATTTTCTGAACATTATTAATACGAAAGAACTTCATGTTCATGTTCTTCATGTACTTCAAGTTAAATACTATAATTAAGTATTATTTTGGAAAATTTGTATTTTACTCTAGTACTGCTAAAAATAAATTATTGTACTGTTTTACTCTCTTATGCCAAATAATTTCAGTTTTACCCCGAAGTACAAATTACTCAGGTCAAACAACATGTCAAACAACTATAAAATCTGCTGTTTCTGAATTTAACTTCAACATCTTATGAAGTCAGGAAAATTGTGATTAAACAGACTGTTTTACAAAGTTTGAAATTAAAGTTACTTTAATGACAAACTCTCCAGTGTCTCACCCCAATCACCCCAATGTACAAGAATATGCAAGTCCACACCACAACTATAACAATAAGTACACAGAGAAACAATATTAGATTTTACCAAGCTGACATACAATAAAACAGTGGCAGCCAATAAGAATTCACCTTGAGCATTTAAATCACGCGCTTATAATAAACAGAACCCTATTGTGCGTTGGCGTGGACGCTAATATAGTTATCGTTATAGTTATCACTCTTGATGTGAACGGGCCTTAAGCGCATTTCATGGCCAGTTTAACACAAGCAAAGGTCCCCACATCATCAAATGACAGCTCCTATTTAAGAACGCTGCATTTGTAAATGTACACCCCCCATGAATCCCAATAGCATGCATCATTACAGTCACTATAGTGATGATGTTCATAATTGCTCCTTTATGGAATCTAGCACGATATAAATAATCTGACTGGTGATACTTACATTTCATCTGCTTAGAAATTGACTTGGTGAACTCCAGCCAGTGCTAAAACAACAGAAGAGAGAGTTTGAATTCCTCACACACACACACACACACACACACACACACACACACACACACACACACACACACACACACGCACGCATTTTGACAGAGCACATGTACACACACATATTACATCTATATTTCATCTAACACATAATTACACAGGAGCAGGTGGTCAGTGTGGGTAGATGTACAGAGATTTTATATCAGTATGAGTGTGAGATGGGGGGAAGGGTAGATATATTAATCATTTTATCTCATTTCTTTTTTTCTCCGGAGCGAAACATTAGCACATCTTCGACGTCACGCTGAGATTCTATCACTGCTATTGTGTGCAGCCCCAGATAAGCCAAATCAGCCATTGGATTTTTGGGGTCTTAGTGCCAGTAGGCTAATGTCTAGAAATAGCATCAGGCTATTGGAATATGATTTCCAATTATAGCGATCTGAAAGCTTTTTGGAAAATATTTCCCATGCCACATTATAGTATTCTGTATTTTCAGCTAATCTGTGGCATATTTTGTCAACTAGGAATGTTCTGAAGGGAATTGTGAGCACTTAGCAGACGCTAGCGTTGTTCCATTGTGTCGTCTACAGACGAGCATCAGTTAGACGTCCTCATTATTATTTATGTCAGTCAATACGAGAGGCTCCCAAAGGGGGTCAGTGAAAAAGACAGATATTAAGAAACTCTAGAGTATGTATGTAAAGCCTGTACACGCTCAGGTTTGCATTTAGCAGACAAAGACCAGGACAAATCTCCAATTCAACAGGATTTCATTACTGAGAGCTATACAGAATGTTTATTCACATTTTTTTTTAAATAAAATTTTATAAAAATTTTGAAATTAACATTTAATATAAATACTACTATATATTCAAAATATTTAAACAATTGATATTTTGTAAATATAAAATGTTTTGTTTTAACATTTAAAGTAATGTTGTAATTGTTAAGTAAAACTAAAACTTAAACAATAAAAAATAAACAAACATAAATGACAAGTCCATAATCACATTTCTATAACTTACACTAGCATTAAATGAAAACTAATTAAAAATATTAATAATAGTAGCCTACATTAATAATAAATAAAAATAACACTGATTTGAGGACAGGTGTTTGAGCTATTCTTTTCATTCGAGTATAACCACTGACCACATTAATAAAGTATTTTGTAAACAGTAGCAGTAAAGAAACCACAAAAAACAATGACTATAATCCCATTACCTCTAAAAGCATTTTTAAATCAAATTAGATTAATTCGATATTTACATCCTGAAAGCAAAAGTGAAAATTCTGCAAGTTTAGCCATATTGACATTGACTATATGAAACATGCACAGTGTTCTCACAATACAGGGCCAAAGGAACACTGGGGTAATTGGCAGGAACAGTCTGTTCCTCACACTGTTACGGGTTTCTTGTGTCTTTTAAAGACTTGTGTATTACTTCCTGTCCCATGTGCCATTTTGTAGTCAGTTTGTAGTTTTTCCCGTTGATTTGTAAAAAAAAAAAAATGTATATATATATATATACTATACTAACATAAGGGCCTGGCCTCACATGATTTACAATTTTCAAACCTGTCCTTCTAGAAGGTTCATTCCATCAATCATCAGCTCTGTCTCTTTACTCCAGTATAACCCTGAGAGTCAGTCAGACCAGTGCAGGATCAATACAAACACAGCCCACCCAGAACACATATGAATTCATCACTTATTAGGCATCACAACCAATACGCTTCGAGAAACGAAAGTCACTTTGAGTATCCTGACAGGTGAAGCTTTATCGTAATAAAAAAGCTGTGGACATGAATGCAGAAATGATGAATTGGTGCTGCGCATTACCGTTGACCTTGAACTGTTCGACACGAGCCACATGGTGGGACACTCACCCGTTGTTTATCCGGATCGACATATCTAATGCCAAAATAGTCCTTCTCCAGCAGGTTTAGATGGTGGCAAATGAGGTCAAACAAATACTGGCCTTTGGCATCCCTCTGAAAGACATAGAGAATAACAAACGATCAATAGAGCAGAAGTTTATTATTTGTCTGGGTATGCATTTTATTTTTGGACCAAAGAAAAAAGACCAGCCAATTAAAACTAAAGTTTAGTGAACTGAAGGCTGAGATGGAAAGCAGGGGATATTAATTACTGATGACATTTTTATTATTATTATTATTCTGACTCCTTTGGAGAGATTCTGTATATTCAATATGAATGCAGAGTCTTGGAATTTCCATTTAATTTCCATGACCTTTTCATTCATGATAGGATTTCAAAAAACAATGTCGGAGACGGGGAGACTGCTGTGCTGGGATTCATTTCTATTTGTATGCCAGGTACCAAGCGGAATTACTTGATATAAGCATGTATTATTATTATTAATGAACAAATGTCTCCAATAAAACCCACAACAAACAGACTGATGTTATGTGATGTGCAGCAAATTTACTCTAAAATATTTAATCGGGTAGATAATACTTTATGTAAGCCAGAGATAAACTAGTAACATTTCTTCCATGACTTTTTAAATGTATCACTCATTTAAGTGACTTTTCAAAGCCTGGATATCACAAATAACTGTAGAAACCTGAGAGTCTGTCCGAATAAATGCACAAGGAGAAGGAGATGAGAAAGTTAATAGTTTACCAACACTACATGGATAACCTACACACCATTTTATCGTTATTTTTGACACTTAATAGGTCATTTGTAATGGCACACAAATTCTACAATGTTCCCAATCAGTCAGTCACGTTCAACGTTACATCGAATGACTGACACATTAGGGTTTTCACCTGGGAGCCCAATCACCTTTGAGTGGTAAGAAAATGGGCCAATGGACATTGGCGAGTGATTTGCATGGCTAACCATTCCACCGGACATGTTTGAGCTGAGGAGTAGAGACGGGATTCATCAGGTGTTACAGGGTCCTTCAGGGAATGAGGGTTATTACAGTAACAAAGATGTTTTTCATAGTCTCAGACTCTTTAGACCCCACTATATCAGTTCAGAACTATACAAGCTCATTATCTCAAACGGTTCCTCATCAGTTCAACAGTTCTTTATACTAGAGGAAATGAGTTGGGAGAAGAAATGAAATTCCATAAACCTGAAGTCACTTTTTCTCTCTCCGCCCACCTCTAATATCGCACTAATTTGCATTTAGGATCTATTTCCCCTCAAACAACAAACAACACAGTCTTTCGCTTTTGCAATATTTTTTTCTCTGTAATTCTATGCAATCAGAGATTGAAGTGTAAATCAAGGCAATTCAACCCCCAGTAGCAAGTCTTCAGGCATGAGTGATTTATTCTGGATTAAGACGTACTGTAAGAACTTGGCAAGCCATACGCAGCCTATAGACAAATCATTCTGTTATGCTGAGCTTGGGTCACAGGATACGTACAGCAAGTGTATTATAATGTAGCACTTCTTTGAGATCTCATCTCGTGTTGCTCTTTTAACTGAACAGTTCCCTCGATGAATCATTATATTTACATGCAATCTGAATGATAGCAGATGCGAAAGATCTTAAAGAATCTGTTAAAAAGAATACATTTATTCAGATGCATGAGAATCAGTTCATAAACATAGTCAATAGCCAATGTTTCCATCTAAAGTTGCGAATTTATCTTATGCGCAAAATATATCCCGTAAAACATTTGCGAATAAAGCAGCGTTTCCATCCCATGTGTTCACAAAAGCAATCATCACTTCCTGAGAAATTGGCGCAAAATATCTCTAATTAAAATGGAAGTTGCTGCAATCAGGGAAGAAAATGTGTCTCTTTTATCCAAAATAATAAATGACCTGTGCCTTAGAACGCGCAGACAAAACGCAATAAATGCTCTTATGTTATCTTGCGTTCAGATGCTGGTGTTTGAAACGTAATCATGTGAGACATTTTTAATGACATATTTAATTACTTTGGCTCAGGCATTTCAGAATAACTAAAACAACATTTGAGATGAAACTGATCCGCTGGTTAATCCAGTTATCTAATCACATCCTCTGTTGAGGCAAAGTCATGTGAGTTTTTTTGTTGAGCATAGAGGGATTTATTCAGTAAATGTGTGTGGCATTGTAGTTTATGAGTATGTCTACTTATCTCATAAAAAATTATCAGACTTAATTGGAGCGCATATGTTTGTTTTTTTTGTTTTTTTTAATTTATGTGCATCCAGCGTTTTTTTAATGTGATATCCAAAATTTGCATAAAAACAGCTGGATGTAAACATGTCTAGTGACAGAAAGAACTGAGGTGAACGGTCACTCCGCAAGCAGGATGTGTTCTGTACCCAATCACAAAACCTCTGGAAAGCCTTTAATGATGCTCACATAATGAGATCAGCTAACAGACAAGCAACATATTCAGCCAAATTGAGCCTTTCAGGCCCTTGTGTTGAGAATGAAAAGGGAAAAATATAAAGGTCAAACACAAAATACAGCATTTTCATCAGCTTTGAAAGCCATTTCTATGTCATAAATGTTGTTACAGAGGAGCAGTTTCTGACATAATAACACTATATGAATTTACTAATGTTATTTCTGTGTAGTTCAAGGAAAAAAAGGCAAGGAGGAGGGCAAACGAGACTCATGCTGGTTTGTTTACTCTCGGAAATATCTTTTAGAGTTTTAGAAGGAGCAACAGACATGGGAAGAGTCATTCAGTAGCGATGCCTGAGTGGAGTGACCATCTGGCTGTGTGACCCCAGCACTTAAGAGTGTCTTTCACACACACACACACACACACACACACACACACACACACACACACACACACACACACACACACACACACACACACACACACACACGCACACACACACACACACAAACAGAATAAACACTCAATGAAGACCCTGATAGCTGATACCATATTCTAGATCTCAAAAACACATTCCATTTCTCATTGCAAGTTCTGTGAAACAATTATAAAAATCTTTCAGTAGAAAACTTTTATGGTTCTATTTTCGGATAAACGAGCAGATGGAGAGCAGTGGACCATGAGCGCATGCGTCTGCCTGATGCCAAATAGAACATTCTGTGGGTGTCTAGAGACGGCTGGATAGCTGTAGAACATACAGCCTTCACCCAGGACTGCTGGAACCCAATGGGACTGCCAAAGGGGACAAAAAAAGAGAAAGAGGTGCCCCTATTTGAGAACAGGTCAGACCACCCCCGCATAGATGCAGAGAGAGCAGAGATGGGCTAATCTCAGTGAGCAGATAAGGAGAATCAATGACCATTATTATTATGATAATAAAATAATATAATTAATAATATTATTATTATAAATTAAATTAAAGAAAAAAAAAATGAAAATAAAATAAAATAAATTAACATAAAATGAAAATAAAATAAAATAATAATAATATTATTATAAATTAAATTAAATAAAAAATGAAAATAAAATAAGTTAACAAAATGAAATGAAAATAAAATAAATTTAAAATAAATTAATAATATTATTATTATAAATTAATTAAAAAAACTAAAAATTAAAATAAAATAAATCAAAATAAAATACATTAAATTATCCATGCTTCTTTAGAGATGTTACTTAAATCACCTGTATATACCAGGTAAGCAAATTAAAATCTTGTTATATTTATATCTTATGCCAAGTTTCTAAAAAGATGTGCATATACATCCAATTATTTCTACATTTGCCTTCAATCAGCCATCAGGTATTGAAGTGGCAAAGGCCTGGCAGAAGAACCTAGGGTTGAGTCTTTGGCAAAATGTGGACAGTGATATTCACATTGATATTCTCAGGGTGAGTTACTTGTCAGCACTCAGACAAAGGCCCAAAGGATTATGGGAGAGCGCGAACCCCTGTCACTTCTAAGCAGGTTCCCAACTGAAGGCCCATAATCCATTATGGCATCCCTGCTTACTAGACTAAGGCTAAAACAGGCAAACACTCTCAAGCCTGTAACACACATACACACTTCTATCGAACTGAATGAGCATAACTTATCAATTGTTATGGGAGATTTATGTTCTCCTTTTCACTTACACTGCCTCCAGAGTTAGCACTAAAGCAACATAAAGAGGCTTTGAATGATTCCACTTTCCCAGTACACAAGAAACAGAGCAAATGCACACTATTCAAGCCCATCTTTTTATATGGTGGAGAGAGCTGCATGCAAAAATCCAGGGAGCCCATTCATCATCTAACTGAGATGGCTGGACAACACTCATTGTTCATCAGTGTGAATGTGTAAGCAGCCACTTAGCCAGAGATAACACAAAGGCAAAACCATTTATCTTGCACAGCTCTTGGATAATGAAAAGACTGTATTGGAAATAGCAGTGCTTTTATTCAATGAAACATCACACCTTCAACCTTTACAAGGAGCAGATGAGGGACACCGTTTCATATTCGTCATCATTGTGGACTGCATCAAGATTAAAATGATTACATTAAAGCATTTTGATTTTATTTAAAACATCCCCATTCATCTCAATGGCAGTTTCTCAGCTGATGCAGGACTCTCTGGAAGCTTGCCATTTTAAAACGGCTTTATTGCTCACGGTCACTCAGTTTTAGGCATGGAAATATTTCAGGCAATTACTTAGCCATAGGAAAATGACATCATGACAACAGTGATTGGCTGATGAAAATGCACAAAATAATTATCCTTAGCTGTGACCTCCAAGGGAGCACACAGGGAGAAATATAGTGAAACACTATTACATTTAACTGTTTTCTATTTAAATATATTATAAAATGTAATTTATTCCTGTGATGCAAAGCTGAATTTGCATTACTCCAGTCTTCCGTGTCACATGATTCTTCAGAAATCATTCTAATATGATGATTTGATGCCCAAGAAACATTTGAAAATAAGAAAAAGAAAATGAGTCAAACGTGATATCAATGTTGATATGTTGATATCAATTTTAGTGCAAATCGGGAACAACTTTTATTTTCAAGATTCTTTGATGAAGTTCAAAAGAACAACATTTATTTGAAATGGAAATATTTTGTAAAAAAAAAAAAAAATCTATTTAATGCATCCGTAAAGAATAATATTATAGTAAGTAATAATATAATACTATTATAATATATATAATTGTGTGTGTGTGTGTGTGTGTGTGTGTGTGTGTGTGTGTGTGTGTGTGTGTGCGTGCGTGCGTGCGTGCGTGCGTGCGTGCGTGCTCTTCAAAAACCTCTTCCCTCTCCCCAGCTTCATCTCCCTGTTTCCTGCAAACAAGCAAACAATCTGTAATTGCAGGATCTGTGTTATTGTGAGAGAGAGAAAATAAATCTTAATGAAGGGGGTTAGAGAGATTTGGCTGATTAAACCTGATGTTGTATTTCAGCTCTGTTCAGAATGATGGACTAAACATCCACATACGCAGAGTGCTCAAAGGTCCCTGCTGTTCCCGTCAACACACCGATGGTTTGATTCCATTAACTCCATCACACGTGATAAATCCTAGGCTTTCAGTAATAATCTGAAGATGCACTCATCTTTAGAGTCATTATTGAGCAAACGATATTAGTGCACATCTGCATTTCCTTTTGAACCAGACAACTAATGCTAACTTTCTCTTTACTAACTGCCATGAAAATTGCTTTTATTTCTCCACATACTGTTCATGACATCTATAGCGTCATTACTTTCTGGAAATAACTTAGATATCATCATCTATATATAGTAACATCATGTGTCACATCTTTCACAAAAAAAAAAAATAGATCAAATTTGAAATCAATGGCATTTATGTGGAGTATATAATCCCTGTTTCCCCCCTAACTCATTAGCATCCCGGATGTAATCTTTTAGTCTTTTCAGAATAAAACATTGTTTTATAGCATGGTGGCATGCTATAAAAGATAGAATGCTTGTGTGTATGAATCACTAAGAAAAGCTTTTGTGGCTGCAGTCCAGAGGTTTTTGTTTTTGGACTTTCATTAGTAGATTGGCCGCTGGCGATGTGAATAGTCATATTTCCATCCACCTATTTTTATGGATATAACATAAAAATAAAAACACTGGATGGATATGCCAAAACACGTAAATAGTAAAAATGTACATAAAACTTGTGCGTTCAATTGAGGCAGATCATTTTTAATCCAATAAGAAGACTGCGTTGAATCACATCTACTGAATAAATCCCTCGACACCAAACACAAAACTCACATGACTTTGCCCCAACAGTGTATGTGATTAGATAACTGGACTGACCAGCGGATCAGTTTCATCGCACAGCATCTCAAATGTTGGTCTGATCATTCTGAAATGCCTGAGCAAGTCTGTCATTAGAATGATTTGGTTTAATTCCCTCCCAGAAGCGTCTCATAAACACCTTTTGCGTTTGCGTGATTGCGTTCCTAAACACCACCATACTAACGCAAGACAGCATGACAATGACAACATGACAGCATTTATTGCGTTTCGTCTGTGTGTTCTGAGGTGAATACATTTATTTATGATGTAGGAAAAAAGAGCTTAAGTGGCTCCCCCGATTGCAGCAACTTCCATTATTATTACAGGTATTTAGCTTTTTTTTCCTCTTGAACAAATGGGATGGAAACGCTGCTTTATTCGCAAAAGTTTTGTGCGATATTCCAATATTGTGCGCAAGTTAAATTCGAAACGTTGGATGGAAACATACAGTAGCTAATGCTGGCAGAGGGAAATGTAGCAACTGAAATTGGGTGCAAATTGTTTCAAATAGATTCTATAGGTTTGCTTTTACAGTGAAGAAAGAAAAAAAATCTAAAATCTTGTCATTCAATCACTTAACAAAGAGGTACACAGCATGAAAAAGTCATTATTTGTAGATAAATATTGAGTTAAGCAGTCAGCACATTTATCAGGCAGTTAGATTAGCGTGTATTGATCTCAAGGTCTCCGGGGCACTATAGCTTAGCATGACAATGGCAAATAAAAGCCACAGATTAACTGTTTCAAGCTAAATACATTACCATTCATCCAGTTCTTGCTGTAATTCTGTTGACCAAGGCTGAAAGTAAAGGAGTCGGCCCTGACCCTTTAAGACATCTGAAAGCGTCTGAAACTAATTGATAATCATACACAGAAAATAAGTAAGCATGTGTTTTGTGTGTACAGTAGCCCAAAAGGTGTTTGGACCCTTATAAACGACTAAATTTAATGTTTCAATGCAATAGATAAAATCATATCAAGCCAAGTGGCGTATTGTATACTGTATGTTAAAGAAGATAGCACAAGCATACTTTTCAAGTAACAATTTCAACGTTCTGGCTCACATTGATGACTGTTTTACAGTGCCACAATTAATGACAGCACAGCTAAACTCACACAGGTTAAACAGAAGATGAGTAATGTTGTTTCTAATAAACAGATAAGGTAATTGCTTTTAAAATACATAATAAAAAGAATAGGGTGAACCACACTGGAGTGTTCTAATTTAGTAAAGGCAGGTACAAAAACCAGAGAACTTCTCTTCAATCTCACAGTGTAGAGCCAAAAACACAAATAATTGAAAACAATAAACAAAAAGCCTCTATAGACTTGGTGCGGTTCCTGTAACACGTTAATGCAATATGGGCTTCCGAGGAGCGATGAGGCTTTCATTAGAGCTGAGAAAGAGTGGGGCAGCTGAGAGGCAAAGCCACAGGCACGGTGAGATCCCCAGTTGCTGATCTGCAACACTCCAGTTCATCAAGTGCACTGATCCTGTGATAGACAGCCAGACAGACATCTGCATACACCCGAGGGTCCACACGGCCCCAAGCACTGCATTATTCAGGGCTAAATCAGACCACAGACCACTTCCTTAGAGCTCCACATCAAATTAAACAAGCAATGTAGGGCAGTCTAATCAATTAGTGCAATACATTTGAAACTAGGTAGTAATTTCGTACTACTTAATTCGGAAAAAACTGAGATTCTAATTATTGGACAAAAAACTTTCTCACGTAATAACCTAGAATACTGTCTTACACTTGATGGATGCTCTGTCAAGTCTTCGTCGTCGGTTAGGAACCTGGGTGTGCACTTTGATACCGATCTTTCATTTGAAAGTCACCTGTCGAGTATCTGTAAAACCGCATTTTATCATCTTAAAAATATATCTAAATTACATCATATGATCTCAATGACAAATGCGGAACAATTAGTTCATGCGTTCATGACATCAAGGCTAGATTATTGTATGCTCTTATGGGTGGTTGCCCTGCACGCTTAACAAACAAACTACAGTCGGTCCAAAACGCAGCCGCTAGAGTTCTTACTAAAACCAGGAAGTATGACCATATTAGCCCGGTTCTGTCAACACTGCATTGGCTCCCTATTAAACATTGTATACATTTTAAAATATTGTTGATTACTTACAAAGCACTTGAGCACTTGAGCACTTGTACTTGAGCGAGCTCTTAACGCATTATAGTTCTTCACGTCTATTGCGATCTCAAAATTCCCGCCAGTTGATAATACCTAGAGTATCAAAATCGACTGCTGGCGGTAGATCCTTTTCCTATTTAGCACCTAAACCTTGGAACGGTCTTCCTAACATTGTCTGGGAAGCAGACACACTCTGTCAGTCAGTTCAAATCTAGACTAAAAACACATCTCTGTGCACCCTGGAATCTATTTCAGGGTTTGCGTTCTCGAGCTACCAGGCACTGTTTTGTGCGGATGAGCGGCCGGACCGCACTGAGTGTTTTCTGTTAGAACGGTGTCGTGATAGCGGCCCCTAAGTTAATAACTAATGATCTTTGCAACGGAAGTGAATCAATCAATCAAAACTAACTTTAGCTGGACAATAACTTTATTCTAGTGCTGCTGTAAAGCCAAAACAATCTCTGTTACTATAATTTCCTATTATCACTGTAAAGCTGCTTTGAAACAGTCTATATTGTTAAAAGCGCTTTATAAATGAAGGTGAATTGACTTGACTTGACTTGACATATGTTGTGTAAATGTGGATGTTCACATTTAGTTTAGAACTACAATAACCATCATGTTCACACACAGCGCCTCTGTCTGCACTGATTTCTCTCAACATGAGGACAGAAGAGAAGTTAGTCAATGAATGGGAAAACAACATAACATGCATTACTTATTTGAAAAAGTAACTCTGATATTTTGTAAAAGTAATGCGTTACTTGGAAAAAAAGTAATCTGATTACGTAACTCGCGTTACTTGTAATTAGAGATGCGCGGATGGGCTATTATTTCATCCGCAACCGCATCACAAAACTCATCATCCGTCCGGCATCCATCCGCACCAACGTTTTTGACCAATTTTCCCGCCCGCCATCCGCTGATACAAGGCGCTGCTGATGACAGCCGCGAGACTTGAAACCGCCCGCCACCCGCCCGAATTTAATTAAATTATTTTTTTTCGTCACGTCATCCGCCCGATCCGCGGATTATCCGCAGAGTCCGCGGCTATAACCGCCAACCGCGCATCTCTACTTGTAATGTGTTGTCCCCAACACTGGACAGCGGATTCTCTTTTCACAAAATGCTTTGCTCATTGCTACAACTCCCAAAAGCAGCGGAGAGGATGCCCACTATGTCATGGTGTGAAAGAAAGAAGCTAAGACTAAGCATACCCAAACTGGGCCATCAAAACATAGTGGGGTGGGTAGGAGGGGAAAGAAAGGGGAAAGATGATGAATTTGCCCTAGAAGAAAACACAGAAAGAGAGATTCTGAGATATAGACATAACAACATAGGCTAACACATCAAAAAGATCCTATAAACACACACACACACACACATACATGTTATATGACAAGCTTCAAAGAGTGTTTAACAATTCAACTCACTGTTAACCAAATCAAAATAATTAATTGGTTTGAGTAGGGTCAACCTAAATTATACAAATTAGTTAAATAAAATTAACTTTTATGAGTATTTAGAACTTTCTTTTTCTTTCAAGTTCACAGAACTGATATAATTTAAGTAAACTTAAGTGTTTCATTGTTTTGAGTTTTATTAAATTATTTCTTTTAATTTAGACGAACTTAAGTTTAACTGAAACTGGGCTGGGATTTCTATTTCCCAGTATGCTTTGCCGATGGCACTCGAAAGGGAGAGTAAATGTTAAAATTAAGTGTAATATCATGGGTTTTTTTATGTGTGCAAGATTAATTTTAAGAGGGAGATTAGTGACTAATGTTTTGTTAACCATTACCATCATGGTGACAAGTGGTGCATGCGGCTTGGTTTTAGAACAGTGTTAAAAGCTTTATATTGCTGTTCCCATACAGCAAGTACCATGTTATTGTTAACATTGTTAACATTAGCAATTGAGCAAGTTAGTATTTATGGAACTAGCTTGTTATAGCTAGTTAAGTTTATACTAATAAAATTGTTCACTGCAAGGTTGTATGAATTAGTTTACTGAAACATTTCAAGTTAAGAACAAGTAAAATGTATGAGTACAAAATAAAAATCTGCCAGTTCTGCTTACTTAAACTTTAAATTTCTTAAAAATTGAGGCAACTGATTGCCTTAAATTTTTTGAGTTTTGCCAACTTATTCGGGTTTACAGTGATCAGATGTTTGGGGGCTCTAAGCAGCCTTAGATAACCCCATCACTGTTTATATGATTGATTACGCTGTAAACACTATATTATGAATAATCAGTTATGACGTTAGATGAAATTATAAAGCAGGTAATATCTCCAAAATGTACCAGATATCAAAGAACGTTTAATTTCTTAAGGATCATGCATCCCTGAAATTGAATTAAAATTACTTAATATATTTAAAAATTATTGTTATTATTATTTTGATGGAAAATATATATTTTTGCAGTCATTACTCCAGTCTTCAGATTTAAACGTATGCTAAATGTTTATCATTAATCAGAAAAATGATCAGAAATCAATCAATAATAAATCATTTCAGATTAAAATAAATAAGTAATTTTTAAAAGTAGAAATTCAAAACAGTTGTTTTAAATTGTAATACAATTTCACAATATTACTGTATTTTTGATCAAATAAATGCCTCTTTCTTTGGAGAACACAAGAATCTTCTTTCAAAAGCTTAAAAAAATCTAACTCATCTTTTATCTTATTTTATGTATATATAAATATAAATAGATGGCTTTTTTCCTATGAATCTTGTCAGGCAAGAGAAAAGATTTCTTCAAAAGTACAGACACAAGATACTTTGTCTTTTTTCAGAGATAGATTTTGGTAGACAAGTCCGGTGAAATGGCATTAAGGTCTATGCAAGCTTGCTTTCCATGACTTTGTGAATCATTAATGGA
Source organism: Siphateles boraxobius (assembly GCF_051911475.1). Taxonomy (NCBI): domain Eukaryota; kingdom Metazoa; phylum Chordata; class Actinopteri; order Cypriniformes; family Leuciscidae; genus Siphateles; species Siphateles boraxobius. Next base: position 1,519,499 of record NW_027508942.1, read on the forward strand.
CTAGATTGTGGATCCCTGGGGCCTCCATTAAAGCTCTGACACGCAGTATGGTACTACTCCTCTTACGCCTGCCTGCACAGGGAGCCAGTCTCAGGGGCCAAATAGCTCTCTGCATTTTTATGGCTGAATTCACTAGTGGTAAGTGATCTCCCCTAGGGCTGGGAAACACAATGGCAGGGGTATAGTACAGCATCACAGAGGTATTTTACACCCCTTCATGAATCATCCTGAATAGAGTTGAGTTATCACTTAGATTGTGTCAGTGTCAAGTTCTAGGTTGCTGCTGTCCTGAAGCGATGCTCTGGATATAGATTCCACTGCCTGTCGCTTACTAACCTTTTCTGGGTAAAGTTACATCCGATTTTACAACTTTGTTACCATGGTAACATTAAATTGACAAGAACAACTTCACAGCTTGAATAAAACAAGTTTTAACAGAGTAAATAATGTAAGTTATTTTAAAAAATTAGCTTTACTTCTGAATTTCTGCAGTGAAATTGTTCCCGTTTAATTCCGTTGCAAGTCCCACATGCACTTTAACCTCAATTTTTGCCTTAAAAAAAAAAAAAAAAACTACAGTGCCTCACAGATGACATATTGGGGTAAAAACAATATAACATGGCCATGAATAAAGAATTAATTCCCACGACTTATTCATTTTGTTCCCTCGTCCAAGAATTTAATGGTGTGGTCACGTTTACCATTGCTTGGTGTATTTTTGCAGGCAAAATCCAGTTATTTCAATAGGAATTCAGACAATTTCCACACACTGTAAATCCTATTGCTAAAAGTAACTAATTAATTTGAGTAGGGTAAACTTAAATTAAACAAAGTAGTTCATTCAAAGGAACTTTTATGAGTATTTAGAACTTTCTTTTGAGTTCACAAAACTGACCCATTTTAATGTCTCATTGTTTTGAGTTTAACAAACTTGTGTAATTTAATTTAGACAAACTTAAATTTAACTGAAACTGGGCTGGGATTTCTATTTCCCAGCATACATTGCCATGACACTTTGCCATGTATATATATATATGTATATACTTCAATTAAATACATTTTTAAATAAAATAATAATAATAAACAAGGCTCAAACATCCATTTCGTAACATACATGCGTGTTTATTGCAGCACTTCCGTATACCTTTTTTGTTGTATATCTTCATGTTTTCTACTTGTTGTAAATGGTCTGAAGAGCGAATTTTATCTTCCACAAGGGCAAGACATTTAGGCTGTTTGATTTTGCGCTGCCAGAGAAAGCGAAACTAAAAATCACCTGCGCGTGTGAATTGCGTCAAACAAATATAATTGACGCCCCTTACCAAGTCTAACAACAAGCACAAACTTTGTTAAAAAGAATTCAACGTGCAAGTAAAAAGGTGGGTTATTTTTCCGACAACTTTTTATCTACTTCACCACAGTAAAGAATGCAAATATAATAGGCCTACTTTAAAGCGAACCAAAGGAAGAAATGTTTATAATCCCCTGCGTTAAATTCACTGATAATTGGGTGACCAGATCGCAAAACAGAATACTAAGCCGACAAAGCTTACTTTTCAAAGGTAACTCTCTCATTCGTCACGAATTCAAAGTTTGGCTGCAAAGTAACATTTAATTGATAACCTATTATTTATTTTGTAAACAAAGTTTTGTGCTTCACCCCTGTCATCATATTCATGTAAAACAGTATTCACATACAAAAAAAAATGTGTTTTGGCGGACCACCACCGGTGCTACTCAGCCACCGCGGTGGCGTTTTACAACTGCGGTGGAGCGGTTGTCACGTTTTCTGGCACAGCCCTAGAATTAGTACAATGTGATGAGGAGAAGATGTAAACTTCTCGTAGTGAAACTCAGAGATGGACACACCACGTTTAAACTACATCCAAAGGCCTTGAGGTCAGGCAGATTCATACAACACTTTAAAAAAAATTAAAAAGGTTATCCTCCAGAGTTTAAGGCCACAGAATGAAAACCCAAAGCCACGTCAGCAACAACAGCCTTCAACAACAGGCAGTCAATATCAACACATAACATCTTTCAAAGAGACAGAACACGACATGTCCAGCTGACACCTAGCATCGCTCCCACAGCGACGTACTGAAGGTAATGGGCTATTTCTCTCTGTTCCCTAAAACTGACCTGACTTCTCATTAACATAAAGAAAGCACAAGAGCTGAGTGGGAGTGACTTCAGTGAGTGCACAGAGAAATCACACTCCTGCCCACTCACTTCAGAAACGCTGCTGCCGGCACCAAAGATGGACACGGAGCTGACTGCACTTTTTCATTGCTAGCAAACCAGTAACCCCACTGCACACTGGAGACATAACACAATGCCTTTGTTATATATTTATAGGGACACCTAAATCTATCATGACCAGTTATACTTGTTTATTTTTGACTTCTTTTAGTTACCCCACTCACTACACCTCTTCATTGTTTGGTTATTCTCATATCAAACCTCAGCCTGTATATTGTATGTCAGCCAGGGTTTAAAAAAAAATGTTTTTTATATATACAAATCATGCAATACTAAATATGCAAGTATTAAAACACTTTTTTCAAGGAAATTTTGATTACATTTTTTAAAAGGACAGACTCCCTTTTCCATTAACAGCCAAAGTCAAAACAGAACTCTTCTAATCATCTATGCCGCTTATCATTCATCAAGCTCAATACGTTCTCTTTTGGTCTCTCCATGGTAGGCTATAGTATTTTGCTCAAGAGTGCCAGGTAATTGAGGATGTTTCAGTGGGTGTTGTAAAGCTTTGGGAAGGTTACAATCCGTGGGAAGCAGAGTTCCTCGTTGTGCATTTGTAAGGATAAGAAGGGTAGATGGATAGTAGATATACAACACATTTCCTGCATTTCCTTAAGGGATGAGTCAACTGTTGAAGTGAGTTAACTATGATAATTATGTTCTGGGTTTTTTTCATGTCCAGGGCCTCCAAAGAGACCCCTTAAACCCCTTTGTTAAGTGAAATAAAGCTGAAATGAAACATAAATATTAGTTAAAAACTTAAATGAAAATTAGTATGAAACTGAAATAAAATAAGTTTAGTTTGAAGTAAAAGAGTTTAAAGTGTGTCGGCTACGTCACTGGGTTTATTGCATATTATGGTTGTACTTCTTCGTGAGTGTTGATGCCGCATTCATGCATTTCTTCTATATCTACATTTGTGTCTTTCTTTGTTACATATTGCAGATGAATGAAAATGAAGGGTTTGTGGAATATTGAAATTCTGAACATCTTGGCTGGCTCAGGCATGGCAGGAACAAGGGTATTAAAATAGCCGTGGCTGCTCAAATGCTCTTAATTATGCAGAAGGAAGAGTGGGCCTCCTGCTTAGGCCACAGCGGGCAACAGAGACTGGTGACACGACTTCTCATCCATCACATAGCGACAGCTCCCATTAGGACTGCCCACGCTCACTGCACTGATCTAACGCACACACTCAACAAAAAAAACTCAACATTCCGAATTTTTCACCAAAACAAGCTTCTTCCGTCATCCTGGAAACTTGCGAATGGACTTTAAAGATTTTCACCACTCGAAAATAAAAGCGAGAAACAGCTGTGACCTTACAGAGGATGGCTAAATAATAACTGACAGAGAGATTTATCTGCTGTCACGGAGTGGGTAAAACAGGAAGTGAGGATTCATGTGCGTGAAAGGAATTTATTAAATAAACAAAACAAACTTACAAACAAAACAACCCCGTGGGGGGAAAACAGGAGAGAACTCAGGCAGGCATCAAGAAGAACACGAGGGAACATAGACAACGAACCAGCACAAGACTGCAAACACAGGGAGACTAAATAGGGAACAAACAAATGAAGGTAACGAGGCAGGCAGGTGAGGGACATTAAACAATAACGAGATAACAAGATGGGCGGGGTTTGACAATCGACAGGAGAGCACATGGCACAAGGAAATAACATTACAGCCATGTGCTCACAACAGACCAGACCAACACAAACACATGACAAACCGGGAGTGTCACAGCTCTGTCACTAAACCAAGGGAAAACCCAGACAAGGGTGACAGAACTGTGACACTACCCCCCCTCAAAGGGACGCCACCTGGCGTTCCCAAGGAGGGACACCAAAAACAAGACAGGAACATCAAACGTGCAAGACCAAACAGCAGACAAGACAAGCAGATCAGAACACATACACAGAGAGGGGAGGGAGGGAGGGGAGCCAGGGAGGGACGGGAGAGTTGAGCCAGGGGGGGAAGGGCGGGTCCGGACTCCAGGCTGAAGACCAGGGTGGCTCAGACAGTCCATTGGGTGGCTAGGGCGGATCTGGCTATGCAGGTGACCAGGGCGGAGCAGGCTGTGCAGGCGGCCATGGCGGAGATCCCCCTTCGGGTGGCCAAGGTGGAGACGACCCTTCGGGCGGCCAAGGCAGAGAGTACCAGGGCGGAGCAGGGTGTGCAGGCGACCGAGACGGGGCAGGCCCTTCGGGCCGCCATGGCGGTGACGACCAGGGCGGAGACAACCCTTTGGGCGGCCATAGCGCAGGAACAGACACCGGCGCAGGAACAGACACAGACACCGGCTCAGGAACAGAAACAGACACAGGCTCGGCGGCGGCCATCTTGTCCGGAGACACTGGCTCGGCGGACGTGACGTTAACGGTCTCTGGATCGGCAGACGTGACGTGAACGGTCTCTGGATCGGCAGACGTGACGTGAACGGTCTCTGGATCGGCAGACGTGACCTGAACGGTCTCTGGATCGGCAGACGTGACCTGAACGGTCTCTGGATCGGCAGACGTGACCTGAACGGTCTCTGGATCGGCAGACGTGACCTGAACGGTCTCTGGATCGGCAGACGTGACCTGAACGGTCTCTGGATTGGCAGACGTGACCTGAACGGTCTCTGGATCGGCAGACGGCATCGGCAAGGCAAGGAACCTGGGTGGCGCCGGCAGGGCAAGAAGCTTGGGCGGCGCCGGCAGGGCAAGGAACCTGGGCGGCGCCGGCAGGGCAAGAAGCTTGGGCGGTGCCGGCAGAGCAAGAAGCTTGGGCGGTGCCGGCAGAGCAAGGAACCTGGGCGGCGCCGGCAGGGCAAGGAGTTGGGGAGGTGCCGGCAGGGCGAGATGCTTGGGGATGGCTTCCAAGCCCTGTGGGCTCGTAGACACCCCTCTCCTCCTCCTCCTCCGTTTGCGAGGTCTCGACTGCGCTGCAGCCTCTCTGATCCCCACTGGCGGTGCAATAGGGCGAGTGGGCATCTCTGGGACAATCGAAGTCAGGTCCTCCGGGGCTACTGCAGGCTGCTCGGAAAGCATGCTGCTCGGGAATGGCCTCAGGGACGACAGCGGGCTGCTCAGGGACGGCCTCCGGGACGACAGCGGGCTGCTCAGGGACGGCCTCCGGGACGACAGCAGACTGCTTGGGGACGGCCTCCGGGACAAGGCAGGCTGCTCGGGAACGGCCTCCGAGACGACAGCGGCCTGCTCAGGGACGGCCTCCGGGACGACAGCGGACTGCTCAGGGACGGCCTCCGGAACAACAGCAGGCTGCTCGGGGACGGCCTCCAGGCCTTGAGGGACAGTTGGCTCCTGCTTCCTCCTCCTCTGCCGTGTCTGACGGCGAGGTGGTGGCGCCAAGCTTTCCGCCTCTGGAACCGCTGCAGGTTTTCCGAGGTCCACTGGGACCACTGTAGTTTGCCTCACTGGAGGGTTCTCTCGTCGTTCCAGAAAGTCAACGAACCTCCAGAACGTCAAGCGCTCCAGCCCTGTCATTGTCCAAACATCAACGGGTTCCTCAAGGGCGTAATTAAACAGGTCCTTAAGGGCCATCTCACCCAGCCCCAGCCCCTCTGCAGCGGAGCTGAATTCCAGGGCAAAGTCTCTAGCATTCGTCCCCTCTTGTCGAAGGGAACTCAAGGCGGTGAACCTAATAATGCGTTCATAACGCGAGCAGGAAATAGGAGAGACTGGTGGCTGGTGTGAATCCTTCCGCTGAATCCTCATTAGGGGCTGGTTCGTTCTGTCACGGAGTGGGTAAAACAGGAAGCGAGGATTCATGTGCGTGAAAGGAATTTATTAAATAAACAAAACAAACTTACAAACAAAACAACCCCGTGGGGGGAAAACAGGAGAGAACTCAGGCAGGCATCAAGAAGAACACGAGGGAACATAGACAACGAACCAGCACAGGACTGCAAACACAGGGAGACTAAATAGGGAACAAACAAACTAAGGTAACGAGGCAGGCAGGTGAGGGACATTAAACAATAACGAGATAACAAGATGGGCGGGGTTTGACAATCGACAGGAGATCACATGGCACAAGGAAATAACATTACAGCCATGTGCTCACAACAGACCAGACCAAGACAAACACATGACAAACCGGGAGTGTCACAGCTCTGTCACTAAACCAAGGGAAAACCCAGACAAGGGTGACAGAACTGTGACATCTGCTTGCTTGCCTCTTTAGAAAACAATGTGTCTATGTACACCGATTTTTCCACATTTGTAAATAAGTCAAGACTGTATTTACTCAATGGAGACTTACTCAAGACTATATGCAAAAAACTCAATGAAGGGCAATGGACTACCACCAAGTGATGCACATACTGGTATTCCACAGCCCTCCATTGAGTTTTCCCTAAAAGAACATCTTAAAGGGATAGTTCACCCAAAAATTAAAATTCTGTCATTAATTAATTACTCACCCTCATGTCGTTCCAAACCTGTAAGACTTTTGTTCATCTTCAGAACACAAATGAAGAACTTTTTGATGACATCTGAGAGCTTTCCGTACTCTCCATTGACAGCTACACATTTATCACTTTGATGCTTCAAAAAGTTCATAAAGAGATCGTAAAACGAATCCATGTGAATTGAGCGGTTTAGTTCAAATTTTCTGAAGACTCGATCGCTTTATATGATGAAGAGAATGAATTTAGACTTTTATTCACATATAAACATTAAAAAACAGGGCATGCGAGCTTCAGCAAGAACCAATGAGGTTCATTCTCGTGTTACGCAGCACATTCCACAAGAGGTTTGTACTTGCGCATCAAGCAGTTTCAGTTGAGCTTCTGTTTATGTTCGCTGATCAATGTTTATATGTGAATAAAAGACTAAATTCAATCTGTTCATCATATAAAGCGATCAAGTCTCTTCAGAAAATTTGGACTACACCGCTCAATTCATATGGATTAGTTTTACAATCTCTTTATGAACTTTTTGAAGCGTCAAAGTGGTAGTTGTGTAGCTGTCAATGGAGGGACAGAAATCACTCAGATTTCATTAGAAATATCTTCATTTGTGTTCCGAAGATGAACGAAAGTCTTACGGGTTTGGACCGACATGAGGGCAAGTAATTAATGACAGACATTTCATTTTTAACAGTATCTACCATATACAAATGCGGAAAAATTGCATTCTCATCTTTAATAAAACTGACAGAATCGAATGTAAAATCAGCAATGAAATATTGCACACAAAAAAAATGTCTCAAACAATGTTGGTTTTAAAACTGCACAGACACAAATTGCAACTTTTGGGATCTCAAGTCCATCACTTGTCGCTTGCGCTGGGCCTCGGTTCAGGGCAGTTTAATTTTGGAGAAGGTGGCCATGTTAAGACTGAGTTAAGTAACTCTGGATGACAGGGGAGACTCAGGGTTCCCTGAGAACACAATTCTGGAAGAACCCAAGGGCATATCATCAGAGAAAACCAAACTCTAGCTGATGGCTTCATTGACCAGCCTTACTTATCAGTGTTTCTATGCAGTCTTCCTCTCTTCCATATATGCACTATCTTGCATGCTGTCATATAGGCTAAACATCATTTTGAAACAGCAGTGAAGTGTGATCAAAGATGTCTAGGGCTGCAACTAACGATTATTTTAATAATCGATTAATCTGTCGATTATTTTTTCGATTAATCGATTAATCGGATTAAAAAAACAGAAGGAAAAAAGCATTAATTTCCAACCCTTTATTCAAAAACAGAACTGACAGTACAAATTCACAGTGCGAAAGTGCACAAACAGGTCACTCCTTGAACATCCCTGAGCTGTTAAAGTAATAATAATAATAAAAAAATGGACTAACACAAAAAACATACACATGTATGCTTTACATCTGCCAAATATATAGGCTTTTTTAAAATAGTGAACAAAAAGATGTATATTTTTGTAAAAAGGGACCTGAGCTGTTAGAACAATAAATAATTTGATTTTAAAATGATTTGTTTGAACGTCAGAACTTGCTCTCCACACTACACTCACAGACGCACACACTCACAAAGTCTCACACTCACAGACGCACACAATCACAAACTCTCACACTCACAGATGCACACATTCACAAACTCTCACACTCACAGACGCACACACTCACAGACTCTCACACTCACAGACACACACACTCACAAACTCTAACACTCACAGACGCACACACCCACAAACTCACACTCACAGACGCACACACTCAAACTCTCACACTCACAGACTCTCACACTCACAGACGCACACACTCACAGACTCTCACACTCACAGACGCACACACTCACAGACTCTCACACTCACAGACTCTCACACTCACAGACGCACACACTCACAGACGCACACACTCAAACTCTCACACTCACAGACTCTCACACTCACAGACGCACACACTCACAGACTCTCACACTCACAGACTCTCACACTCACAGACTCTCACACTCACAGACGCACACACTCAAACTCTCACACTCACAGACTCTCACACTCACAGACGCACACACTCACAGACGCACACACTCAAACTCTCACACTCACAGACTCTCACACTCACAGACGCACACACTCACAGACGCACACACTCACAGACTCTCACACTCACAGACGCACACACTCACAGACGCACACACTCACAGACTCTCACACTCACAGACGCACACACTCACAGACGCACACACTCAAACTCTCACACTCACAGACTCTCACTCACAGACGCACACACTCAAACTCTCACACTCAGACGCACACACTCACAGACGCACACACTCACAGACGCACACACTCAAACTCTCACACTCACAGACTCTCACACTCACAGACTCACACTCACAGACTCTCACACTCACAGACGCACACAGTCAAACTCTCACACTCACAGACGCACACACTCACAGACGCACACGCTCAAACTCTCAAACTCACAAACTCTCACACTCACAGACGCACACACTCACAGACTCTCACACTCACAGACTTTCACACTCACAGACTCTCACACTCACAGACGCACACACTCAAGACACACACACTCACAAACTCTAACACTCACAGACGCACACACTCAAACTCTCACACTCACAGACTCTCACACTCACAGATGCACACACTCACAAACTCTCACACTCACAGACGCACACACTCACAAACTCACACTCACAGACGCACACACTCACAAACTTGTGTGTTGTTTTGTTTTTTGTCAAATATGTTGTAATCTAACAAAATTTTTGACATTATTTGACAAGCACATGCACACAAAAGACAAGTCTCGTGCAGTCGGATAATAGGTAATAATAATAGCAACAATAATAATTACAACAGAAGATAATATCTCTAGTCTATCCTAATATTAATTATAAATACAATGTATATAAAATATATACAATGGATTGACTACCTCATATGGTGTGTAAGGCCTATTTTGCAGCTCATCCATTCGGAGCATATAGTGAAGTTTCTCGGAGTCATTTAGAATGAAAAATTCAGTGCTGCAAATTGTGGAAAAAATATTCCTCTTGTAGTGGTACTTGGGACAGACAAGAAAGTGTTTTCATCTTCTGTCTATCTGATTGATATCACAGTCTGCTAATTCAGTGGTAAAAATTTAATTGGTTTTATTTATTGTTGTCCATTTATCGAACTTCCATGCCTCTTAATAATTACATTCCTATGTACCACCAATTTACTAATGCTCGGACACACTCGGTCTCTCTCGCGCGCAGACACACTCGGTATCTTTTGCACACTGTTGCTCGCGCGCTGACACACTCCGTCTCTCTCGCGCGCAAACACACTCGATATCTTTTGCACACTGTCGCTCGCGCGCTGACACACTCGGTATCTCTCGCGCGCAGACACACTCGGTATCTTTCGCACACTGTTGCTCGCGCGCTGACACACCCGGTCTCTCTCGCGCGCAGCGTCCAGTCCGGCGCCATAGCTCTGCTCCGCGCTGAACACATTTTTTTATACTCAAACATCTCCGCGACTTATTGATAGTCGCGCGACACAACGTATCGATAATGAAATTCGTTTCCAACTATTTTAATAATCGATTTTAATCGATTTAATCGATTCGTTATTGCAGCCCTAAAGATGTCTGATATTCTCTACTTACTTACTCTACTTACTGATATTCTCTACTTACTGTAATGGGGTTTCCCAAATGAGGGTTCATGGGGGAACTGCATGGATGAAAAGCTAATAATTGTATAAAATCTAATGTAATCTAATCATTTCCATAAAAAGCAATTTGTGTATAATTTATAAAAACTAAAGTTTGTTTCAACAACATTTGAATCTCTTTAAAAACTGATATAAACAAATCCATAGTGATCAGAATGCAGAAATCCCACTTTAATCTTCATGAATCTGTTGTCAAGCAGGTAAGAAGGGAAAAATATGCTGACAAGCACTATAAATGTTGTTAAAAAGGAAAGCAGTTTTGACTCTTTACTAAGCATCAGCACAATTTTTCAAAACTTTATTTAAAATCCCAAGCATTAAAATTCAGTGCATGACTTATAGTTCACCATTTGTGCTAAAGACATGACTGATACCCTAGTAAGTGAATATACCTGGGTGAATATCGTCACGGTTGGGTGGAAACCTCATTTCTCTAAAACCGCTTTTCAGGAAATGGAAAAAAACACTTAGTATTTTGCATTGCTCTCATTGTCCTCAGAAGATATAAAACTTTGGTTTTGGATGTTGTCTTGTTGTCTATAATGATTACGCCAACTCAATCATTGTGCATGTTGACTCTATTATATTCTCTGAATTTTTTCTCACCATAATAAAACACACTGAAGATGGAATAGATTTAAGCAAATTCTGTGGAAATACATTCTCATAACTACAATCAGTTTGAGAGCTGCTGTAGAATAGAAAAATACTGGCAAAGAAATAACCTGTTATGTAAGCATGTAAGCATAAATCAGCTGGTCATTATTGCACAAAATAAATGGATAGGGTAATCTAGACAACGACACGAAGGAGAAGGGTCTTACATCACCCAAAACGAGTTTATTTAGGGATAATGACAAGCTTACTGTACATTACCCCATTAATTTAAATGGCAAATAAGTAATAATTTGAATAAAAAAAGATTCAACTATAATTGTATTATGTGAGAAGAAAGAACAACAAATACAGCTTAGTTGTCATTATACAAAAATATAGGACCAGAGAATGCCTTGGATTGACCAAGTATTTCAGAGAGAAGTTGTAATAATATGCAATGATCCCATTCAATTAGATAGAAAAAAGTCAAAGACCTTAAGATAAAAAAAATGCACTTCTCTTCTGAGCGACTGACATTTGACATACAGTATGTGGTATTTTTGCTTGACAATTGAAAAGGAAACCATTAGCACACTAAGTACCGATTTTCTCTTGTGGGAAGAGATAATATAATCTCTCTTTCTTTGCTGTGTTTGAAATATATATTTATATTTTAGGATACAATTGCTCAGGTTTTTTGAAAGAGATGCTGCCTTTCACCATCTGTTACATTTGCAGAGTGTTTTTCGAAGTTCCACCATAATTGACAGTTTTAACAGAGCAAATCAGAACTTGGTTACTGCAATGTGATAGAAGTCAGCACAAAGCACATTAAAGGACAGAGGGGAAAGTGAAACAGAAAAGACAGGGTGTGACAGGATGAGCATGCACCCTTGACAAGGATGTGATCACGTTAATCGCTCCTTATGAGTGGCAATTATGCAAATATGAACTGGAATGGAACCAGGACAATTAGGCACAGTGGGTGTCTGTGCATATATTACAAGTAAAAGGCCAGTTAAAGGGCCAGAGAAGAGGGTCTCTCAATAAGTGGGCAGCAGCTGAACTTGGGGGGTTGGGGTTTGGGGGGGGGCGACTTAAGCCCAGGTGAACAGACCTCAGCTTGTGAACAAATCAGTGCAAACTCACTTACATTAGCCTTGAATATATATATATATATATATATATATATATATATAGTCACACCAAACATTATTCAGACACCTTTAACATTTTTCACATTATCACAGTTTATTCGCTATAGTTTAGAAAATGGTAATAAAATATGGAAAGAACTCAGAGTTATCAAATCAGTTGATATTTCACTGGTTTTGTCCATCTTTCCTTTAGACTGTCTCAATGTTAAATTGTCTGTTAAATTAAGTACACAATTAGATGATACCAATTTGGGTCAACCAATAAAGCAATGCTTAATTTTGTCCAGTCTGTGGTGTAAAAACGTTTGCATTAGCAATTAAAGTAAAAACACTTAAGCAAAACATGGTCAGGTCAAAGTGTCTGAATAATTTTTGGTCCCAAATTTTTATACATTTTACTGGTGGTCGACTGTATGAAGAATTCTTGGGTATAATATGTCACAGTTTACTTCATTTTGCTATCCTCACTTACATAAATGAACTATAGTGTGATGCACCCACTAGTAAAAAAAATTAAAATTTAAAAAATGATATCTGGTGTCTAAATAATTTTTAGTTTGACTGAATATATACACTATATATATATATATATATATATATATATTTAAAACACATTCTTTCCAGTGGTCGTGCAAGAGATCATATAATCATCTAATATTACAACAAGTGTTCGGCCCTGAGGGTCAGTGAGGGCGATTTAGTCATCAATGAGGAGTCTGGCAGAGTGAGCTCACACTGATGCATCTGCAGTAAGAAGACACCCCACATTACACATTATCAATATGCAAAGCTTCAGTGTGCTCTATTGTGTGACATGCATTCTGTTCTGAGGCATTTGCTACACTTTTCTTTGACCAAAACAGCACTTACAATGCCATTGCGTAGAAAAGACCCAAACAAATGCATCGCAGAGTGAGCGGGACAAAGACACACATTCCCTTCACAGACAACAGCTGCCCAACGCCTCTCTATGGAAACTGTCTGACTCTTTCTGTACACACAGCATCATGCTCTGCTCCAAGCACTGCAACAACAGCCAGCTGGACTGTGCTAATGAGTTTCATAGGAACTCATCATCATTATCAGTGTAATGTCGGGTACACACACTGCCTAATTTTAGCCCCGATTTTCACTCGCCAACAGTTTTGTGGAAATCGCCGGCAAATGTCTGAAAACAGAGGCAAATCGCTGCTCGTTACTCGTGTAGTGTGTATCAGGTGGCCTGTTTGTACCAAAATGACAATAACATATTTCAAGTGTCCTGAATCTATATTTGAGGCTTCCTTTACCATTTTTATATGATCTCTATCAATATCACTTGACCATAAAAACCAGGTGAACTTGCACCAGAGACATGTAACCAGTTTAAATTTTTGGAGATTTTCTCCATTCTGTTATATTCACAGGTAAATGATTATATCTCTATCCAATCACTGTTAACACATGTAAATGTTATAGGTATAAAAGAGACATCCAATGCAACTCAACATGATTAACAAAACCCAATTTTATACATTACAAACATAGAGCAGCAATAGTTATGCAGCATGACAAGACAGAACATTAGCAGTGTGCATGAATGTTGACGGAAGGGCTTTTTTTAATAAACACAGATGCTTCATTAGCCACAACTAATTTAAGAAAGCATTTAGAATAGATTGGCCTTTATAGGGGAAGGACAATTCCCTCACGCACCATACAGTTGATTGGGTTATTTCTATTTATTTATTTATTTATTTAAAGTGTTCATGCATTTAATAAACAACTAAAAGTTTTCTAAGATTAGAACAACTTTATGTATAGATAAGAACAGTATTACCAGTATATAAATGAGTCATTGATACGTAACAGACAAATTACTGTGCACAACAAAGAATAGACATTTTCCATGAATACATAAAACAAATATTTCACTCAAAACAGCCCACACACGAGACGCACAGCATGCGCACCGCTGCTCACTTGACTGCCAGTGGTGTTAAGAGCGAGCCGGCTTGACAAGCACTGAAAGACAAGCCTTCAAGGCTTTGAATCAAACTGACTGCGCTCAGCACTGCAAGCAAATGAGCGCTGCATAAAAACAGCTTGCCAGGCTGTCACTGACTGAGTATGACAAGTGACATTATTTTCCCCAAAAATCTGATTGCATGCAGTAATGCTAGGTTGTGCATTTCATTGATTTAGTTGGATAATCGCTGAAATAAATGAACTGGCAAGCTGATAATTTGGTATATATACACAACCTTTGGAGACAGCAGATGACCTGCACGCTGGGAAAGACTTTGTGGAAATATTTTGTGGGCTGTAGGAATGACTCAGATCATGATGTAGGTATTTTTGCACAAAATTGGTTTCTTTTTGCCAGCAGCTCTCACAATGCCAGCTTTCATAATCTATTAACCATTGTCTGCTCCTTCCCACAATGCTTTGCCCAGGAGATAGGGAGAGAAGTTATTACAGTACTAGTGGCAAAATAATCACAATTGTATTCCAAGACTCCTGTGTCATGTTCACATAGAAACAAAAACATATTGAACAAAACCTGGGAATTTTTAATGGCATGCTCAGTTCTTCTGTGTATTTTTGCTATCATTTAACGCTTAATCAGTTACCCTTTAATAACATTCAAACTGTAATTTAATAACAATACTAAATGTGATCATTGTCAGAGTGGTTGCAAATAATGGAAATAAAGTTCAGGATTTAGTTAAGGCAGTTAAAAAACTGAAAGGAAACAAAAGCCAAAAGGACAATGAACTATACAAAGACAGGCTTTAAATACACAGGGCAAACTCTGTTAAATGAATAACAGGTGCACATGATCATCATATCAAATAGAAACCTAAAAGGTTGTGTCCGAAATTGCATACTCACTCTCTTGAGTAGGTACTCATTCTGAATAAGCAATTACTTCACGACTGGTAAAAAAAAAGTACTTTCTATATAGTATGAATGTAATCTGGACGTACTACATTCACCATGTTGTCCTTATCATGTGACCTACCAGCGTCAGTTATGTCGCTTCACCTCAATTAACAAATCCTCTCCTGTGGCCTCATGGGATAGTAAAGTGTCCATCATATGCACACTTCAGAATCTCAGTGGAAGTAGTAGGTCATCGGGGTACTTTTTGTCTACTCTTTTATGAGTACTGTGAATTTGGACATACTGCTTTTGTCACATACTGTTTTTTGCCTACTATATAGTAGGGAACTATGCGATTTCGGATGCAGCCAAAGTCTCAACCAGCTCCCTAGCTTCCTGGGTCATGAATCAGTATATTGTGCACATAAAATTCGGGCACTGGTGAGGACAAAGGACACGTTGGGACACTGATGACTGATTTCCAGCGACATGACAACACCCTCATTGTTTAACATTACTAGTATTTATGAACAACAGCAGAACTGATATCTTTCTGACATTATTTTTTGAATGTTAATTATAGTAAATCATGATAAATACTTTGCTTGTTATGTGAATGTTCAACATTTCAGCTGTAAATAAATTATAAATGTTAGCTAGATTATCTTCATTACCTGCCTAGTGATAAATGTTTATGCTTAAATATAATAAAATAATGGTTTGTTTTTTAAAAAACATCTATCGCTTGTCATTATGTGTAGTTGGCTCATATGATTTAGGTTCTGTGCTTCAGAACTTCAGTTAAGGGAACAGTGAGCATCGATGCGCACTGGTTTTCACAGTGCATTGTGGGACTTTTTAGGGTGGATTTTGCAATTGAGACAGCCCTTAAAATGGCCAGCCCTGATCAGTGCCCCGACTACTGAACTAGGGTGCTGATTGAGACGCACCCCGTGGAAACAAACACAGGAAACTGAACTAAAATATGTGACAAACCCTCCCAATCGTTGGTAAATCTCAGATTTACTGTATTATTTTTTACATACTGTATCATATATATATATATATATATATATATATATATATATATATATATATTACATTATATATATTGTTGTGATGCCTAAATTCGCTTTCTATAATCTTAAACAATTGATTTTGAAATTGTCAAGTTTTTCACATTAATAATGGTTTCATTTAATTAACGTGTCAAAATACTATACATAATTTCATCACGTTTTATGCCCTTACCAAAACGTTTCCCTGTCATAACTGTGCCCTATTTGAAATGAACCAGGGAACCCTGACAGATTTAAACCTCATGGATTACTGAAATTAAAAGAGAGAGAGAGAGAGAGAGAGAGAGAGAGAGAGAGAGAGAGAGAGAGAGAGAGACAGACACAGCAGTTTGTGTGGTCCAGCTAGTGGAGCTTGGCTTACGGCCCAGCCAGAGCCACGCATGCCATCCACTGCTGTTTATCCTGCGCTGCTCTCATGCCGAAACTCCTCCAGCTCAGAGCTTATCTTGAAAAAAGCCAACCATCCTGACAGAATGTCCTCTCATTAAAAGGATTTGCCCATCAGGCCTAAAGAGGATGTCATAGCAACGCTCATTTCACCTATCCTCCAGTCAAAGGCGCAGAATGAAGGAGAAGACAGAGGTGACGATCGTGATGTCTGTGTAAGGTGTAAGGTTAAAGAGGCGTTATAATATCTTTAAGGGGCATAATGAGAGAAGGTGACTGCTCTGAGACACACACACACACACACACACACACATACACACAAAGCTTTACCAGTGATTATAGCCAGACTGTATTAATTAAACTAAAATCAAGGTCCCCACACCTTTAGACTAAACATTTTAATGATTTTTCCAGGAATGTGAAAGATGACAATTTATAAAAAGAATTTGAATTTTAGGTTAAGTTTAAATAATTTTTAGTTTAAGTTTGTTTTAGTATGTGCTTTTGTATTTTTTATATAACTAACTAACTATATACAGTACAGTATCTAGTTCAGTCATGAAACTCTAGAGGGCGCAGGCTGACAGGTCCTTTAGACAAAATCTGCAAGCAATCACGCCATTACCGCATGCTGCTGATTGATCTCTGCTGAACCTGCAGCCAATGAGATTGCTTGCTCAACATTTAAATAGTCTGGTTCATTGTTTGCTGTAAACTAATCCTGCAGTTTGTCTGAAACCCTCCACCTCCCCCAGTTCCACCTGCCTAGATCTGCTACGGGATTTGATTTATGTATGTCTATTTATGCAGCAGCTAGGGCTGTAGCGATACACTAATCTCACGATACGATACAATACGATACACGATATTCAGCTCACGATACGATATATATCATGATATTCAGGCAACGATATGATTTGATATAGTTCGATACACTTACATAATTTTCTGAAAGATTTAAAGGGGACAGAGTGATTTTGGTGACATCTTGTGAGTGTTCCATTTACTTGGATTGAATTATTTGAACTGAAAACTAAAAACATGATTTACACAATATATGTCTCTGACTGAACAAGTTTAAGTTATTCTTTCAAGAGCTGTGAGTGCCTTTTGTTGTTTGATTCATTATTAGACACTTTAAGACCGAGTGCAGATCTAATAGGTGACTGATGCACCATAATTTTCTCCTAACTATTTACGTCCATTTAAGACATAAACTGTGTTTCAGTGAATCTCAGAGCCGGTCATTTTTATATTATTATGTATATTTGATAGTTTAGATGCGCACATGAAGCCCAAAGTTAAGAAGCCTATACTTTTCTTGTCTCGTTGCAGTTCATTTCAGAGCGCGCTTCGCCTTGTGATCAACTCATGCGCAGATGTTTGTGCTTTTAATAGCACTTTTAATGATTAAACGTGTCCGCAATTTAGCAACAGTAGAGACTGCATTTTACAACAATCACCGATCGTGCTGATTCTGATGGTAGGCCTTTGGGTTTTAGGAAGAAATGACAGCGCATCGCTGTGAAGGGAAGGAAGTTGCTCTAGACATAATTTAGTTAGTTTGGTTTCATCTCAAATATCTTCTTTTTATAATCTCTGAAAGCTGAAATCTAAATAAAATTAGAATATTATCCCAGATCTAAAGTGTAACCACGTTTGAATGTTTAGTTCTGTCCCCATTGTCAGTCATTGAGCAGGGCTGTCGTGTTGTGCGCGCTGTGGCTCCGCGTGAGAGATCGCTCTCTCTCTCTTCTGGACTGCGAATAGCAAAATTGCATCACAGACAAATGGTTTAATATTATTATATATAGAACTGGCTGGCGAGATAAATATGTTCAAGATTACGTCTTTATATCAATAATAAATAGAAGCCTACGTGTATTTTCTATTTTCTCCAGTAGGCTACCGACAGCAGAACCGAAAAAGTCCAAGCTTTAAAGCGAATGGGGGTAAAAACGGGGGATTTGAATGGGACTTGTCTATCGATACTCGCGGCTTAAAAATCGATACTTTCTTGGGGAAAAAAATTTCGATTTATATCGCAGAATCGATAAAATTGCTCAGCCTTACTGTACGTTCACACCGCCGCCGACTTGGGCGTCAAAGAAGCTCTGGCCGCTCTGTCAAGGACGCTTGTCAAAAAGCACGGGGAAGCTCGTTGACGCTTTTGACGCTCTGACGTAGCAGGGAGAAGAGAAGTGTCACAACATGAAATGTAATAAACAGAAAAAACAAGCAATACATTGAAGAAACCTTTTATAATGACAGCATTTTTATAACCGTTTTGGTCACATTTGGTCGCGGAAAAAAATAATAATTAGCTATTATTATTATTATTTGCATTAGGCTATTATTTGCATTAGTGCAATTGGTCAAATCGGTGTCAGCGTGAGCAAATGAATTGCATTCCCGCTTAAAACGAGCGTATCCCATGCCTCGTTCTTTTGTAACTGGTCCCTGTAAGCAAACAACGTCATATCATATATGATTGGAAACCCAGCAACAGCGATTATCAGCTTCTCCTCCATTTTCTCGGAACTAATGTTTTGGTAGGAACGAAAGTTCACATCGTATGTTTCTCCGGAATCAGCCGGAGTGAAGGACGTCTTTATTCTGATTGGTTTCTGGCGTTTTGCCGCTGCTTGCCGCTGAACCGCGTCATAGCTCATTACCATAAAGTTGAGCTTCTTTCAACTTTCTGATTGACGCTCAAAACGCCCAAAACACGACGCCGAGGGATTTGACGCTCCTTGCAGCTGAGAGAAGCCAGTGTAACGGGTCAAATATGTGTTTCCACTTGCTACATTTATTTTCATGTATGGCCCCTTTAAATCGCATTCTCCGCCCAGATCTGGTAGTAGGATGAACTGGTTCCGGTAGGGTCAATTAGATTCGCGCCAGCCAAGAGAGTGAATGGCTGCGGTGAGTGAGTGCTCCATGAGTAAAGCATATTGTGATAAATGTATAACCATTTTATGGGTTAATACGGAGTTATATGTTTGTTTAGAAGCATGTTATATGATTTGTGTTCGTGCCACTGTTATATGTATTGTAATATCAAGTTTAATGTCCACCTCCAATATAGAATGTGCACGAGGGTGATTTCTGAAGCTGATCACCGCTGTTCTATGTTATTCAACAGGTACAGACCATAAGTTTAAAATTTGTTGATTTATAACTGTTTATGTAGTTTATGTAAAAGGGTCAATTAGATTCGCGCCAGCCAAGAGAGTGAATGGCTGCGAATGTGCACGAGGGTGATTTCTGAAGCTGATCACCGCTGTTCTATGTTATTCAACAGAATAAAAATCCATCAGAAAGCTTGATTTGGTGTCCATCGTAAATGAAAAACAACACAACGCAGAAACTACACTGTTACACCAGCTTCCATTGAAAATGAATGATTTCCGGCCGCTTTGGAAGCTCAATTCGGCGGCGGTATGAACGTACGGTTAGCAGCAGCAGCATATCTGATATGCTCACAGCAGTGTGTCTGTGTATCTATTAGTATTAGCAAGACCATACTTGCTCTGCAGCAGCAGTAATAATCAACAGCAGTATCAGCAGCAGCAGATCTAGTCTGCCAAATCCAAAAACATTAGCACTGCCATTTACAATAACATGCTAAAACTATTCAGAGAGTTGATTTATTTTCTGATCAATGCACATACAAGGTCATCAAATATGCTAAATGGAAGCTTACTGTACTTACTGAACTTACTGTACTTATTTACTACTGTAAATCTATGTTTACCATATTTGATGGGTTCTATGTATAGCCTATATGATATAAAATGATCATGTCTCTTCAGAAGACTTGGATTAAACAGCTTGATTCATACGGATTTATTTTATGGATCTCTTTTTGTACTTGTTGATGAATCAAGGTTTTGACTAAGAAAGGATGAAAGGCCATAAAAAAATATCCCCATTTGTGTTTTGAACATGAACAAAAGTCTTACGGACATGATAGTAAACAAAAGTCTTACGGACATGATAGTAAGTTTACATTTCCATGACTTTTCTATATCTTTTAAGATTTTGTTTCATTTTTATTCGAAATCACAATTGAACATCCCCAGTCTTTCTACAGGTGTGGGAATCCTGTGAAATAGTCCAGTATACAAAAGTGACTAAAATCCCATTGATTGATATACAGCTGATGTTGTAAACAATTATTTATTATTATGACTAAAAAATTAAAGTGGAAAGTCCAAAAAAAGGGTAGATTGGGTGAATCGGGTTAGGAAAGGGAAGGCAATGTGAGGGCATAAACACAGTTTGTGTGTAGTTAATCTAGCCAAGCATTTGATTAGTGGGCTTGCCTCAACTCGCAGGGCCAGAGAGGCATCCGTGTAAAGGGCACTCTAGCCGAGTCTGTCAACACACAACCGCACAACAAACCTCCCAATCTAATTAGATCTCACACTTTGAGGCAGCCGTCAGAGGAGAAATAAACATAAGAGTGTGATTTTCAGGTCTTAATCTAAGACAGTGACATCAAAGGCATATTGGGGTGGCTATCGACAGATTTCACAATTCAATTAGATTTTTGATTCACAAGTCCTCGATTTTATTAAATATCAATTAATTTGGATATATATCAGGTACAGTACATACATTTATCTCGAGGAAAATCCCCTCTCTCAACTAATTCTGTAGGGAACCCTGTACGCTGGTACATTTCGATAATATTACTAAATTCAATTCTATTTATTTTTTTAGATATAATAATCTATAATTAAATACAATCTGAGTTGTATACAAACATTTCAATTGCGCATAAAGCTGTTTTTATATCAACTTTTTTATGAAGGCAGGTTAGGTTTTCTGTATTAGATTTTTTCTTTATTTTTTCTTTATTGGATGGTATGAGTTTGACAAATAATATTTAGTAAAGTTTTGTTCACACATCAATGGAAAACAGAATAGACTAATAGTTCAGCAAGTGACTCAGATATGTTTTTCTCATGACAGTGTGAACAGCACAAACCACATGGAATCTGATCTTTACAATTCCGATTTGGGCCACTTCCATATGTGGTCCTAAATCCGATAAAGGTCTGAACAGTCATATCAGAATTCATGCAACTTTTACGTCACTCTAGAGCAATATTTATCACAATTCTGCACTCATGGGAGTCAGATTTTACATACCCGAAGTTATCAAGACAATTGAGAAAGGTAGTGAAGGACAGTGATGTGTCAGAGCTAATAAGTATTACAGTGACAGCTCTATAGTCTATATATACAAGCAAAACAGGGCTTTTATCATAAATGTTTAAAAACTCTGCTCTCTTTTTTCGCCGCGTGAACGTAGCCTAAAAGACTGATCTTGGGATTTAAGAATCGATAACGGTTCATCAAAATGAAATCGAGAAATCAATGCTGTCAACAGCCCTACTTACATACACTGTAAAGCTTGTTGGTCGTGCTGTCAAAGTGGCAGTAAAACTCTATGGTTCAGGGTTAAACATTTAAAATCAAGGTGCCCTATTAACATAAAATGACTCCCTTGAGACTTCACATTTTATTCTCATGGTTGTGGTTCTCTAATAAAGAAGGTCATTGAGAAATAATCGTATTTGTCACATACAAAGCGATTTGGCTCTGCGACACAAAAGGGTGTTTCTTCGGCTTCATTCCCCCACCTCTTTCTTCTAGTGTCCTCTATAACAGTGTCCTCTTAAATGATAACTACCAAGGGATGTTGTATAGAGTCATTAAATCATAAGAGACAGGATGGCCCAGTGAAAACGCAACACGATTTGTCATCTGTTTCATAACATTAGGCCTTCCCGAATCACCAGTCTGGTCAGCTTAACATACAATGTGACTGCTGCAGATAACAGTCAAAGAGCAACCAAAAAATATATACACAGGCCTGCCTGAGAAACAGTTATAAAACAAACATGATAAAAAATATATATAAATATAATTTCTTAAAACCACTGATCTTTAGGTTCATAAGGGTTGCTTCTTAAAGGCATAGTTCACCCAAAAATGAAAATTCTGTCGTCAGCTACTCATGTTCTTCCAAACCCTTAAGACTTTCTTTCATCTTCGAAACACAAATGAAGATGTTTAATGAGATTTCTGTCCATTCATTGAAAATCAATTTACTCAAAACAGTTCAAAACATTCATAAAGAGATCGTAAAATAAATCCATTTGAATCAAGCAGTTTAATCAAAGTCTTTTGAAGAAGAGACACAGTTGCTTTATATGTTGAGCAGATTCAATTCAATATGCTTTCATTCACATATAAACATTGTACAGCAAACATACACAGAGCGTTCAAATATGGTATACGGAAGCTCAACCGTACTTCCTTGACATGTGAGAACAAACCTCATTGGTTCCTGCGTAAGCTCAGATGTGCTGGTGTGACGCAGGAATGAACCTCATTGGTTCTCGCACGTCAAACAAGAATGCTTGAGCTTACGTTTATCAAATTGCACAAAAAAGATCTTCATTTGTGTTCCAAAGATGAATGAAAGTCATATGGGTTTGGAATGATAGGATCAGTAATTAATGACAGAATTTTCATTTTTGGGTCAACTAACCCTTTAAAGCTGAAGTGTCCACTTTTCAAGTTAAAATACTCTCTCTCTCTCTTAGTCTTATCCCAACATAGTGATTGGTTCCTTTGAGGAATCTAAACACTGCGGCTCTGTAAAAAACATTGGGTCTCATTCACTAATAATTATTGCATGGATTATTCACATTTATATGCATAGGAGATATGCACTTCTCACAAACATCTTCCGCCTGATTCACAACACACATGAACTTGTTCTTAACCTCATTCTAATGTTAATGAATTTGGAGTATTCTGCCCGAGGTTAATCATTTGCATAAAACATGCCTAAACCATTTCCATATAAAGGCTCTATGCTCAAACCTTCCTTTACAACCTCACAACGACACTCAGCAAACATATGGCGCTCTATAAAGATGCGTTCTTGTCTGAAAGCATGCACATCCTACGATTTTTCACTTATTTAGAACTTATTTTTGTACTTAAGTTATCGATTAATCATGATTTGTTTGTGAATTCATATGCAGATTTCACACAAATTCATGTATATGTATGGTTAGTGAAGGAGACCCATGGTCCTAAATCAGCAACACTGGCTCAACCAGTAGTGTTAGTTTGGGAAACATGACTATCTCTTTCTCCAACCAGTGACAACTGGGGGAAGGTTCAGGAAATCTGTTTAAAAACCGCTTTGTGTCAGTAGGAATGCAGAAATTACACACGTCAGCTTTAACCACCAGCTATGGGAACTGGAGAGATTTATGGCTTTATTCTGCATTTGTATAACATGACACATTCATGCAAAAAAGGTCAATTAATGCAATGTCACTAAGAGATTTTGCGCTGTGAACTGCATGAAAAAAAATGAATAAATTATATAATCTCAGGCTTCTTTCCATATGTTATACATGCTTAGACAGCAGTTGTCCCTGCAACTCAAATCTCACCAGTTTCTGAATTTTTTTTTGTTATTAATCCAACATCCAACAAATTTGATCCATAATAAGCAAAATTCTTTAATCTCCCCTTATTAATGGGTCTTTTCATGAAATGTGGCTGTGGAAAAACACATTAAGTAAAGAGACAGAGCTTCAAATGTTCTTCGCTGGCAAAGATTCTTTACACTGATCTAGTTGTAATCGAATCATTGAGGTCGTTTGCCTGTGCAGTGAAATCGAGTGACAGGCTATTTGAGAGATTTGCTGTAGGATTTTTGAGCCTGCTTGACATACAGTAGCATTATTTACTGACCTTCCACTACATCATGTGACTACCATCTCTCTCATGGAGAGCACAGTAAATACACCACAGAGATTAAAATTAAAACCTCAGCACACAAATTGCTGTTATTGTATATTTTTATTAGATTATTCATCTAGAGGCCAGATTTACTAAACAGGGCGAATTAGTAAGAGACCACAATCCCATAAAAGCGCCAATTGGAGTGGAAATTTCTGCAGATCATTTACTGACAATGTCAACATGAAAGAACAGATGGAACCAGATCATATCCATAATGACCAACACAATCTACTAAGAGCAGCGCAAATTCATGTAGGGTCGCAAACAAGCAGAGCCGATGATAAATAAATCCTAATAGATAATAAATCCTGACAGTAGTTTTTTAACGTCAAAAGAGCGTAAGCTGTTAGTAAATCTGGCCCATAGTTTCAGATAGAGGTATAACATTAGAACATTAATATAGAGACAAAAACAGCACAAAAAAAACAGCAATACATTTAGTTAAATTTAGCATATTTTAAGTGGCAGTGCTAGTTAACAATCTCAAAGGAATTATTTACTGTGTTTTCATCTTTACATCTCACATGCTGTGAGCATTTGAAATAGTAGAGGTAATGGATGACTGCTTCTGTTCTTAATTAAGCTTCCACTATGAATCACTTACAAAACTTGGCATCCTTAGGAGGAACCTTCACCTGAAAACTATATACTTGCAAGGCTTTTTAAAAAAAATTTTTTGATAAAACGTTCGAGCCAGAATGCCTCAAGTAATGTATGTGCCACTGCCAGCATGAGTGCTTAAAAAAAATATTAAATTTGAAACAAGACAATGATACTCTATTATTCAAAGAAATTAAAATCCACATGATTTAACTTTTAAAAAAGCCATTTACAATTGGCTGTGGAACTTTCATTCATTTGAAATTCAGAAATCAATGCTATATTCAGGCTCTACTTTTAATTTATGGACAAGGTAAAAAAAATGGTCAAAAGAGGAACAGAGACCTCTTACAAAAGCATTGGCACAAAATCCATCATGTCTGCAAATCACATGCAAATTTAATGTTGCAAAACATTCTAGTTTGTGCATTGTATTTGAGAGTGTGCAAGGAAGGTATTGCTACTTTCTGCTAGGAAAATATAGTTAAAATTACTTATTGATTCAATTCAGTAATAGATTTTGTTTATTAATTAACTGTAATGGCCAGTATGGAACTATAGTCAATACTTTATTGTCAGTAATTTTTGAAAGTGTGTAAAAATTTAAAAGTCTCCCTGCACCTATAACATATGAGTTTGGTGAGGTTCATCTCTGAGAATAATTCCTTGATAATGAAGCTAGCCTTTGTGCTATTTTGCTTTATATAACATAATATAAAATCAATTTTCACACTTTAATACCCATTGCTCCAACTGGCTAAGCGTAAACCCTGTGAAGGAACAGGATCTGATAAAGATCCGTATTGACTGAAGAGTTGCAGGTGTGATTCTATTTTCCCTGCTCTTACTGACAGGAATGAACAGTTTCTGAAGACTCCTGCTTAATTGGCCTGTCTGTAATCCAAAACCGTATCTGATATAAAAACTAATAACTTATTAAACCTCTAAAAATAGAATCAAAAAGGTCAGTAAAAATAGGTCTTTGTTAAGGTCTTTTTTCTGAAAATGAATCTCTGAGCTTTTTAATTTATTTCTGGAACAATCTGACTTAGTCTCCTCAAGAGACCAGAGAAGATGAATCCGGTTCCCGTGAGGAAGAGGAAGAAATTTCTCAGCATTGAGGAGGTTTGCTTCCGTGGCAAGGACACAAGCAATGAAAGATTGATAATAAACTGCATGAATACAAATTGTTTAACCTTCTGTTCGTGCAGTTACGGTAGAATAAAGCCTGTTCACACCAAGGAACATTACTATAACAATAAGACAATAAAAATTTATTTAAATGTATTGAACAATGATTAGCAGAATCCACACCACAACTATAACAATTATGGCAAGGAGAAACAATATTGCTGGAACCACTTTAACAATTTTTTTCCTCCATCTGATGAATCGATTGAAACGATATATCTTAGCTGTCAGGCGAAAACCTTGTATTTCTCCATATTTCTTTGTGTTCCATTAATCATTATTATTGGTCAACCTTTACTTCTGTCTGTGGGTTTTGCAAATTTTTAACCAATAAAAAAAGTATTAACAAGAGTTTGTGACTAAACCTGGTAACTGCTTTGGATCCTCATAACTCCACCCTGCCTCTTTCGTGAATGAAGTGCAGTTTAAAAAGAATAACATAAAGAACTGTTTGTTTGAATAACTACAATGTTTTCTTTACTCAAGAAACACTATATATATAAAGGCTAATGTTTTATGTTTTTGAGGAGCGGAGAAGTGTGTCTTAGTCGAGTTATAGTCCATCTGTCTTAAATAGCCTGTACGTAGCATGAGATTTGGGCCAAAGGCAGAAAAAAACTGAGCATCCACAATTACAATAAACTTCATAACCTGTGAGTTACCTGAAAATGTTATGCGATGCACTTCATATCTTGATTTTGGTAACATTTTAATAATGTAATAAAACATGCCACAATATCAACTTTGACAACACAGTGTTTGATTATTTAAAGCTGCAGTCCGTAACTTTTTTGGGTTAAAAATTATCCAAAATAAATTAGAGCAAGTACATTACCAGCCAGTGATCAAAACTATCTGCTTGCCATAGCTTGATTCAAAACGGTAAGCTTGTAATAATGTTTTTAATTCCAGTGGTACTGGTGGATTTCCGTGGGAAATTCGAGCATGTCTTTGAGTCATTACGTCACATCTGTACACATACAGAAGGAGTCTCGGCTAGTAGGCTGAATTGCGTGTGAGGATGTTGGAGGTGGAGATTTATAGCCTTTTCTCACAGCACTTCATATAATTAAACTTTTCAATTTGATGGCGGATCCAGAAAGGTTCATACGACAATCACCAGTTATAACTGGAGATTCACCCATTGTAAAATGCAAAAGACTTCGGACTTCAGAGTGGCTACAGAAAAAAAGAGACTTCAACAGGGCCCATGCGAAAACAAGGATAATATCATAAGGGCTTTAATTGTAGTCATGCAATGCTGATGTTGTTAACATTAACAATTTGTGACCCGTCACAGAAACCAGGGACACAAGTCGGCAGCACAACTTTCGAGCAAAATGAGAAAGAAGAGTTTTTTTTCAAAATTGGTGATTTTCAATTTTTTGGAGAATCTGTTAATTGATATCACGAAGAAACCTCTCCATGTTTGAGATAGCAGTATTGGTATATTTAAAAGCTTACATTTTGAGGTTGAAATCGGCTTGTTTTCGGAGATTCTAGCATGCAGTAGGGGCGTGGCGTGTCATTGTCTGTGTGTATTTCCATACTGAATAACCCGGCGCTTTTGCCCCCACCCTCCAAGTCAACCACATGGCTACTTATTATGCTGTGCTCTGGCCGGCTCTCTCTGATATCAAAATTCAATGAAGATGGATGCCGCAAAGATTGTCGCAGACGAGATGAACCGTCTGGCAGTTACACCGAAAATGTTTTCGCCGCACTTCGTGGGCTCGGGAAACTGAACCGGAGGTATGGGCGCAGCGCGCGCGCCCTCAGTGCTTGAATACGGCGGCTCGGCTCGCTGACAGCGGTGGCTGGCTGTTTCATATGTGACGGAGAATCGAAATAGAGGATGCAGTTAAGACCTTTGCTGCGATGAAGGCCTGCCGTGCGTGTTTCTGAAATGTAAGTTAAGCTTCATTTGCTCTTTAGTCGTTATTTAAGATGCTGAACCTGCTGATGATATAATGTGCTTGCGGACATTTCATTTGTGTGTGTGTACGCACATAAGAAAGTGGTGTAAAGAGATTTGCAACAGTAATTTGAGGAGGTGAAATGTGATTATTTGGAAAATTGCAGAAATGACTGCTTAAAGAAAAATGCCAGCAGGCATTTGCCTCCTACATAAACTTTAATATTGTTGACATTTTGGGCACACGAGCGTTGCGCACTATTTGCGCTATATGTAGGCCTATGGCTTATTGGTCTTTGTTTGTTGTTGTTGGTTTTGCGTTATACTGTATGTATATGGCATATTGGTCTTTGTGTGGTGTTGCTGGTTTTGCGTTATACTGTATGTATATGGCATATTGGCCTTTGTGTGTTGTTGCTGGTTTTGCGTTATACTGTATGTATATGGCATATTGGCCTTTGTGTGTTGTTGCTGGTTTTGCGTTATATGTATATGGCATATTGGTCTTTATGTGTTGTTGCTGGTTTCGCGTTATATGCAGGCTATATGGCATTATTGGTCTTTGTGTGTTGTTGCTGGTACGTTGCAAATAGAGGGGCAGCACAATTGTTTTTCGCCTAGTGCGGCAGAAGTGCACTCATTCAAAGTGCAAAAAAAGCTGTAAAGCACATGGAGGAGCTTTACAGGGGGTATGGCTTATCTAAATGAGATGTAAATGAGCCCTATTGTCACCCCCAGCAGCAGAGACAGGTGAGAACTGCACAATCTTTAGAGCTCGTTTTCTCCTCTTTGAGCTTTTTTAAGTGCCTACTTTAAAATGGCCACAACTTCTCCAAATATTATCAGATTTCCACATGTTACACATCGTTGGAAAGCTTGGATATTACACTCTCAGAATCTATGAATAACTCAAAATGCCCCAGAACCGACTTGTGTCCCTAGTTTCCGTGACTGGTCACATTTGAGAACAAAGCATAATTTGCATGGTTTGACGTGATATGATAAGCGATCGTTAGATTTAATCAGCGTGATTTACTGCAATGCTTTTTTCCCCTTAGTTGGTCAGAACAAAAGTGGATGTTGCTTACTTGTTCAGATGACATTTTCCAGTGAAAATGCTTATGTTGCTCATACTTCCAAAAAGTAGAATCTGTGATTCCGAATGCCAGTATCCACACCAGCGCGGTGATTGACAGCCGCACATTCTCCTCAAAACATTGGATTCATCTACGCTGTGCCGTGCCGAGGCACAAACCACGTAAAGTTGATCTTTCCGCGAATAACATCAATTGCAGATTTCGAACAGAGATGGGTGACCAAGAGGAAAAACTACGGACTGCAGCTTAAAAAATTACAGAATTCTCTTTCGGGACCTTGACACTGCGTCAGTTGCTGAACTATATGGAAGCCGGTGTCTGAAGCATGTGTGAAATCATGCCAATATTATTACTGAGGCAGTCCCATTACGTCACATGAAGTGCCCATGCGTATAAAAGAGTGTCTGCAGTGCAGGAAGCCGCTTTGTTGTAATGTGTTAGCGTGTGAGATAGCAAATCAAAAAAAGCTTGGATCTTTTCACGAGAGACAGGAGCCAAGTTCTGCACCTCTCAGTTCCGGTCCCACGTCTGCGATCAAGGGGATCTCAGATGGAGCTGGGTGAGGAATGAGGGGTCTCTTTCTCGGGCCTCCCCCACTAGCTCTGTGTCTGAGCTAGAAGCCCACTCCAAGGCCTCTTCCGGCTTGGCTGAGCGCATGTTATTGGCATCTAGTTAAGGAATAGATGTGGAAGGAGTTTAAGCAGATATTTGTAAGTCTGCCTCCTCCTCCTGGCCCCACATGCTAGGACTTATTGGAACTTATGACCCGCGCTACAGCCAAATTTAGTTTAAGCTGGCCTAGCATAATCCAGAAAGTTGCTTGTGGCTGTCTAGAAGAGCGATTCCTGGTGGGTCATAAGCGTCCTCTTCCAGTGAGCCTTCCGTTCCTACAAGACCTCCACACTGAGGTGTCAGGGTTGAGGAGGAACCAGTATTCTGCTCGCACAGGAATCATTTGAATGTGGAGGGGCTGAGTGAGCAAAGAAATGCGAGGATGCCCCTGGTAGAAGAAACTCTTTCTAGCTTTCTCTCCCTTGGGTTCGGCATCCTCACTGAAGGCTCCCGTCTTGCCTTTCAAGCCGTGTCAAACAACATTGCAGCTGGTGGACAAGGCATATGTGGTGACAGGTCAGGCTGGTGGGGTCCTGCACACCATGGCGGCGTTACAGGCCTACAAAGTCACAAGACAAATCCTTTCTCCTTGATTCCTCTGTCTCGCCCTGTGAATTTTTAGAAACTGCCATTGAGACGGTGTTGAAATTCAGAGAGGCAAGGACGCAGTCTGCTGTCTTCAGGAGATTTATTGCTCTCTGGGTCCAGGCACCTCCTGGCCTTTCTGACACTTTGCTGGGGACAAGTTCCTGGAGGGAGGGTCAGAATGAGGGTGTCAAAGACTCTTCTCATCAGATAAGAGCAGAGTTGTTGTAGCAAGAGGGAGGGTAAGTTATTTCGATGAAAGATTAAAGGGGCACTCGGCAACTCTAGCTATTTCTTCGCTGATTTTCACGTTTGTTGTCGCATGTTTTCTCAACGAGCTCCCCCTACAGCTGTGAGGCGTATATTTCACAACAATGTCGTAAAAAAACTCACTTGCGGCACACTCCTCCCCCTTTCTACCACTGCTCATGTGCATTTGTTATTATCGGAGCCGCCAACTTTATCGTGTGGAGCTATGTCTACGAGGTAGGTAATACATCTTACACATTGAGGGCGGCGTGTGTGTTTATGTCGAATAGCCGTAAAGCAGTTTGTTTTTCTCGCTCGTTCTCGCTTCTCACAAGACTTCCTATTTCCAACTTACCGGGACATTAGTCCCCATGTTGCAAGGTTTGTTTTCCGCCTAGGAACGTTGGGGGGAGCGGGGAAAGTCACCATTCTCACCGGAACAGGTTATTAAACCATCCAAATGATTTCTAAACGGTTTTATTAAGTTGAAATAGTTGCCGAATGCCCCTTTAAGAGGGAATAGGAATTTTAAAATATGGATTTTAAATACGGATTTTTGTATACGGATAAATACTGCAATATTCCATTCAAAAAATAAGAATGATCAATTTTGATTTCATTGTTCAGTCAAAGGAAATTTTTGCTTTGACTGAATGAATCAATCCTGTATCCAGCACTCAAGCTAAGCATAACCTACTTGTGCACTACAGAATATCTTATACCCTGCTTACATAATGCATTGATTTACTGCTCCAGCTTCCGAACCTTTATCCTTTATTTATAGTTCAAAGAATATGTGAAACCAGCACTTCCACTCCATTTCTAATTAATTTCTTGTGGTGCATGTCTTTGAAATATCACTTATCTGCAAGAAGATACAAATCATTGAGTTACGTATTACATCAACATGTCAACGTTAACTACGTCACAAACTACAGCTGTTTACTCATCCTCTGAATAGGCTTGACAACATAAAAGTATAATAGATATAGTAAAGAGATTTGAGCTGAATGAGATGTCTTCTTAGAAACTATTAGCAGTGACTTAAAAGTGGTTTGAAAGCATTTTGGAAGAGGCCTATAGTAATGAAGTTGTGTTGTGATTGATCGGCTCATAGTAGAAAATTTTACTAGCTCAGTATAAAAACCATTACTTCTATGAAGAGTTGCTGTAAACCACATACAAGTACAGTGTGTGTGTGTGCAGCACATTTCAAAATGTATAATTTAATTCACTTCCTGAATTCGAACTGAAGAAGCAAACAGGATGCAGAATTGTAATTTTTAATTTAAGCAGAATTAAAATGGTGTGTGTGTGGGGGGGGGGGGGGGGGGTCATACTGCTGTGTAGAGTAATGTACATACTAATAATACACATTTAATAATTCACATTTCCCGTATGAATTTCTCAATTAACATGTCATCATAAAAACATGTTTTTTTTCCCAGAAACACTAAAAAAATTATATATTATGCTTAAAATTGTTTGCATTTAATTAAATACTTAATGAATTAGATTTGATATTAAAATACATCAAGAAGTAAAATTATATAGTCATTTTTAATATACTATTAATTAAAATTATTATAATCATTATAATTAATTAAAAAAATAATAACATCCATCCCTGTTCAAAAGTTTGGGCCATTAAGTTTTGTTTTTCTTAAATTGATCAAAAAAGACAGCAAATCCATTTATAATGTTACAAAAAATGCTATTTCAAATTAATTGTGCTCTTTTGAACTTTCTATTCATTAAAGAATTTTAAAAAACTATCGTGGTTTTCTCAAAAATATTAACCAGCACTACTGTTTTAAATATTGATAATTTTATTAAATGTTTGAGCACCACATCAGTTTATTAGAATGATTTCTGAAGGATCATGACACTGAAGACTGGAGTAATGATGCTGAAAATTCAGCTTTGACATCACAGAAATATATTACATTTTTTAAATATATTCAAACTTTTGAATGGTAGTTTACTAGTTTATATTTAATTGTACATCCTGTGGGGTGTGATGATTAATTCAATTCAAATTCTAACTCTGAATTGAAAGGAAGCCAATTCTTCAATTCTGAATTTACCCATCCCTGCAGCACACACAGATTTGGTCCGCATATATTGTGCTGCAGTGGCTCTGCATCATGGGTGTGTTTGTGCTCAGTGATCACTGACATCAGATGCAGTTTTGTGGTTGCTTTGCCATTACTGCTACGGTCCAGGAAATAATAGAAGATCAATATGAGATGATAAGATATTAAAGGACATGTTAACACATCAACCACAAGTGCTTCAGTGATGGAGGTTCACCTAAAACTTTAACATTATTATTGCTGCCTTGCACGTACTGGTATTTCCTTCAATAGTTTTGATTAATCTCTTTAAAACATATCAATAAAATACAACACAATGTTTTCACATGTAAAGTTGTCAACATAAAGGACTCATTTCCGTCGGATACAACCTTATGATAAAAATCAATTACTTGCTGGTGAAAATGTTCTTTCAAGCACCTTATCTTTGCACACCACAGGCTGACTCTGGCTTCTCAGGATCTTTAAGTCAGAGTGCATGAGACAGGGCGATTTTAGCCACTTCCACAGTCAGTTCTATTAATAGCCAACCCTGCCATAGGTACAGAGTGAGTGATGCCTTTGAGTGCTGTGGAAACAAGACAATTTGAATGGCCTTGCTGACACTCAGTAAATCCCCAGACTGTTTTTGAGTCTTTCTTATTCCTTTCAAAGACTCTGCTGCCTGCTAAACAAGTCAGAGCTTAGTCCAGTCAGTCCAGCACTGGAGATTTACACACAGAGGTGTAAATGACAGGTCATCCAGTATCTGGATGTTGTGGTGAGGACACTAAAAGAGAATGGTTTATTGTACATGTGTTTGGATTGAGGCTTACACAACATTTTGCATAGTGGAAAAAAAGCTAAATTGTAAGATCCAGTTTATGTGTATTGTTATTGCTTTTTGTTTGTTAAAGTCTATTTCATTGTTCTTTCTATGTCAGGCATTTCTCTTGTGCTCACTGTCACACCAATTAGTTGTTCACGGTAAGACCAGGAATGTACATCAGGAATGTGAATAGAAACCTATTTTGTTACAGTCTATGATAGAAACAGAAAAGTTGACTTTAAAAGTTAGAAGGTTTCTTAACAATGTTAATTTTCTCTGAATCACACATTACGCACATTTGAGAAATGATCTTTATAAATGAGGCCCAATAAATCTAAACATGACATGACTGAGAATTGGTGTTATTCCAAAGATTTTTTTTGCCTTTTTAATATTATTTGAAATGTAATATAATTTTCTCTTAAATGACTTTACTTGTGACGATTGTTATTTTAGCATAATTGAGATATTAGTTTTTATCATTTTGATTTTTAGTTAGTTTTTATATTTTCTGTTTTCATTTTAGTCAAATTTTAGTACTTTTGTAATTTTTATTTGATTTATATATATATATTATATATATATATATATATATATATATATATATATATATATATATATATATATATATAATTTAAGTTTTAGCTATTTTAGTAAATCAAGCTAAACTAAATGAAAATAAGAAATGTTGGCCAAATAAATAATTTATTTATTTTATCTTATGGTTATAGAATTAGCTTTATTCAACTAGAATAACCCTGCTTCTGACCACATAGGCAAATAGATCATGCTAACCAAAGCTAAATAGATACAGTAGTTTACAGTAGAGCATTGTTTTAGCAAACTTTTTTTTGATTTGGCTCCATTCTGATATGCTTTTGATCTATATTTCTTCTCATTGAATATCCGGTTCAATTCAAACTCATGTTACAGGGTTGCAAATGCAATTCATGATGACTGTAATTCACTTTGGGGTAAAACATCTCATACATTACAAAGAAACGTGACGAGCTCAATCTAGTTAGTAGAATCTGTGTTCGGAAGCCTGTAGACAAATCAAGCACAAATGTTGGCTTCGGTTTCCCAGTGGGCCTACAGTTAAATGAGGACATACTTTAGAGACTCTTTTATTCTGCTTTTGTGCGATAAACAATTTTTTCCCATAAATTCCTTCCGCTCAGTCTGACAGTAATAAATCAGTAGGGAATGTAGCATCTGTCACAATATAAACAAAAAGAACTCTTCCTATCAAATCAAACCTCTGAGGTGTGTTTCCTTCCTGACCATCTGAAAAACAGAGAAAATACGAGCCAGAAAAGGACGAAGAGTGAGACAGGGGCCTAACGTCATCCTCATCCCTCTGTCAATTTCTAAATTTTTAATTTTCATACCTTTCATTGCTGCAAGCACCCTTGCGTGCTGACATGGCTGATGCTATAGCTTCTGCAAAGGCAACAGATTTGGACTTATGCAAGCGGGGGGTGGGGAGAACCAGTCCGATCTCCCGGGGCTTCAGGACTCTGTCACTATCTCTCAGACCAGCATCAGTGCCTGTGAGGTTTTATCTCTGTTGTTCATTGTCTCCCTCTTTTCATTTCCTTTAGTGTTCCCTGACGTCCTTCCACTGCTGGAGTAACGACATCATCATGACACATGCATAAATGGCAAATGACAGACGACATTAGCAAGGTCATTGGACCACCTCAAGGTGATGAGAATGTGACCGGCCTTGTCCTTTGCACCACCCTTATTCCCCTAGCAAACGTAGCAACAAGAAAGAAAAAAAACACAAGAAAGCCAACCAATGAGGGAGTGGCACTGCTGCCTTTCAGCCAATCAGAGGGAGCCTAAGGGCCTTCACTTCAAACCCAAGGCGTACTTACAGCTATTAAATTTGATTAAATACATCCAAACGAGTCTCAAGCTTCCATTTAACTTCTCCATTATAACATTAATTGACAAACACTTGTGCTCAGGTCTTAATCTTTGCTCTGGGGTAGATGAGGATCAGCAAGGTTTTTATGAATCAAACAAGTGGGTTCCACAGAGTATTATCAACCTTTCTGTGATTATTTCTCAATGCTATTTTACAGCACCATTGCTTTTTTTAATATAAAAATTAGTACCAGTTCTCAATCTGCTTGCCTCTGTTTGCGCGTTCCAGACAGACTCATTTTGTGCATTAGAGCTGAGGTTTATTAATGACACTTTCTGCAGGTTACATCGTTATGCCAGCCCTCAAAGACCTTTGACATCCCCGAAGTTCTTTGAGTAAGTCATAAAACAAATTAAGTGACTGATGTAAGAGTGAGTCATTGAATCATTCACTCAACCGTTTGGTTAAAAAATGCTGATTTCATTAAAAAAAAAAAAATTTAAATGACACTCTCGCTCTGTCCGATATTCACATAGTATCCACCCTAAACGACATTTGAGATTAGTAATCTTCAGTTTTATTTAGGGTGGATAGTATGCAAATTAGGACACTGAATAATTTATTCAATCAATGAATTAAAAATGGTGATTTCATTCAGAAACAAATAAAGAATGTCTTTATGAGCAATTCATTGAATTACTCAAAAGAATTTTAAAAAACACTGGTTTATTATGGAATGAAAAACCTGCTGTAGAATTCGGGATTCTGGCTATTTGGGGAACAACTTTTGCTCGTGTGATATGATTTAAATCACAAGGACCATTGCAGAGAGAAATAGGGCACTACAAACAAGTGAACAAAATAAACCATACTAAAATGGAATACTTGGGGAAGCTGAATCACAAAATACATTTAAAAAGACTCCTTCGAACAACAAACCCAAGCGTTCGTGTTCACATTCCCATATATTAACACAATGCTCACACATGCAAACCAACATACTATATATACACAAGGACCTTGGCATAGCAGTCCAGTCCAGAAGGAGGAGGACCAAGAATCATAGTGACAGTGATTAAAAGGCTGATCGTTAAAGACCTAACCTTCCCCCAGGGTGTGAGTCAAACTAGGCTAAATGCATCTACACTTCCAGTTGTGCACTTTTCACATTGTAGCTGAATAGTGCACAGAAATGTACAGACGTTTCTAGAAAATGAAAAGAATATTCTGGATGAATGGAAAGGCACAGCAATTTCAATGTGCCATTTCCATTAACATCTGAGAAGAAAAAAAAACTCTATATTTTACATGACATTTCATTTCATTTGTAAGAGGCAGGAAGCAGAAGCCCGAGCTACAGTAATTGAACATCTTTGTGATAGAGTTACTGGAACTTCATTGATCATACAATAATGTTAACAGTGTCACTCTAAAAACTTTGTTGAAAGTACATATATCAACCCACATTTTGTTTAATGCTATCAGAGCATACTGAGAGCTAACAGCAAAGTTAATACTGAATGCATTATTCCTTTCAAAAACACTCTAATCCAGATGCAAACAAAGATTTCTCTCAATCTAACGCAAACATACATTTTTTTAAATCCCTTTAATTCCATACATCACAGTTGATTGGAGAAAGGAGCAGTTTAGATAGGATCTATACGCAGCAGTCACCTTATTAAACAACAAAACAAAACAAAAACCATGCAGAAGAATTGGAGAACACTGGAATGCAGGAGAAACACAACCAACTAAAACTGAACGAGAACAAACCTAGAACAACTCAAATTGAGAGCTATATATACACACCATAGAAATTGAGAGCTATATATACAAACCATAGACTGTAAAAAAAGATGGACGACGCCCCTTCGCTCTCTTCCATTGGCGAGAAGTGAAGCCGCCACCGTCTCGATATAGCGCTGACATCTTGGGACTTGAGTCTGCGCAGTTGCGACCTCGGGACTAGACCTGCACACTAGTGAGCAGGAAGTAAAGCCGCGAAATCAACGCCCCGCCCTCACTCTCGCCGAATGCACTCTGCACTTTTTTTTCAAGTGGCTTATGTCTGCTCCGTTCCTCCGTTCTGCTCCAATTTTTATGTCTGTTGATTGCAGTACGACAAGAAACTTGTTAAAATAAAGTAAATACAATCTCCTCAGTCCTCCGAAGATCCTGAAGTGCTTCGCTCAGGGAACCTGTCAATCATGACGTCACACCACCGTTTTTTTATAGCATCACGTAACTAACTAAAAATAAACTTATTTTAAAAACAGACACTTAAACTTACATCTGCGTGATAAAACGACAGCAAATGACAGAAACTACTTTCTGAAAAAATATATTTGAAGTGTAATGTATTTGTTCCCTTTCGAGGGAACTCGCGATGCGTCAACGACGCTTTGGGAACGCTCCCAGCGTGAATGCGTCTGAAGCATCTATGTCAACTAGTCCAATGGAAGGAATGAATGTCACGGGCGGGTGACGTCATGACCAGGAAGTGATAAAAGAGCATCCGGTGCAAACCGGCATTAGCTTCTGTTGCCTCAGCAAGCGATCTGTGTCAAACTGTCTGTTATATTTACTGTTGTCTGTCTGATATATATATTTATGGAAACTAAACAATTGCACAAACTCTGTGTTCTCCCTGCTCGCGCTATTTAACGAGTAGGGACACACACGAGCTTTGTGTGATGTGTTTGGGAGTAGAGCATGCGGTATCAGCCTCCGAGGGGGCTGATTGCCAACATTGTGAGAAGCTTTCGCTTCGCATGCTCCGCTCCCGCCTGTCACTTTTCGAGGAAAGTGGCCGGGCTCGCAATTCTCAGGGTGACAGGTCCCGCGTCTGCCGAGGCAGCGCGGAGAATGCATTCCTGTGGATCGCGAATAGGATCTCTTTACGGGGTTGGAGACGGGTCCGCGGATCTTATCTCCTCCCTTTCCACGAGGGATCCAGTGCTCTCTCGCCGGTCTCGGAAGCCCGCGCTGCGGTCTCTTCCGCCCGGGGAGAGAGAGAAATCAATGCTTCAGTGCTCTACCTCCGAGGAGGTAGATGTGCTGGGCATTGAAAGTGACACAATCATGGGGGAAGTGAATTTGCCATCTCTTTCCCCAGCGTATGAGAAATATATATAGCCTATATATATATATATGATAGTTTATATATAATATATAAAATAAAGGGAATATATATAAAAAATATATATAAAAAAATAATAAGCTGGTGGAAGTGTTTACTAAGGCTGTAGATAAATTAAATATTTATGACCAGCAGAAATAAGGGGGCACTCGTCCTAAAAATAAAATAAATTAAACGAGTTTCCTTCCCTGTATTTTTCCACCTCCATCAATTCCTTTTTTCCCGATCTGCACAGCGAGCTGTCTAGATCATGGAAAAAGCCTTACTCCTCTTGTCTTTTAGCCCCCACATTCATGTATATTCAGATATTTGGGGGTTAAGAGGGTATGGCTATGGGGCAATACCCCGGGTAGAACAGACGCTTGCGAGCTATCTGTCTCCCGGTTCAGTATCGTACCTGAAGGCGTCAGCTTCTCTCACTAAACCATTAAAGAAAACTATTTTTTAATCTAGTGGGAAAAGCATATATGGCAGTGGGTCTAGCATGGGCCTGCTTGCACACCATAGCAGTGCTACAAGCATATCAGGCTGACCTGCTGCGGTATTTGGACAGAAGTGAGGGAGTTTGGCCCGATGGGGTTTGAGAACTCCGTCGCAAACCCCATCAGTGACCACAAGGGCTGCCATCCCTTGTGGTCACTGAGAGACACCTCTGGCTCAATTTGATGGGAATCATAGAGAAAGATACAAGATAATCTCTCCCTCGCTATGTCCAACCCCCTGGGGCTGCTGGGCGTGAGCAGCTCCAGCCGTCTAGTTTCTCATACACAACACAGCAGCCAAAGCCTTCAAAGCAGAAGCCGGATCCGAGGACCGTTCTTCACGCTGAGAAGGCTGCGGCTCAAAAGAAAAGGTCTGGCGCCACCGGCGTCAGACCGGTGAGGGCAGCCCCAACCGGGGTGGAATGGTGTACACCTCATTATACGGTGCCCTTTCCATCTCGGTGCCCTCAGGGGACCGTTCTGCCAACCCCGCCACCCTTGGTGCTTCGGGGCGCAGCGGTCTCCAGCGAGCTTCTGGCGCAGCGTCAACTCGACATTGCGTCGGAATGCGCCCTCTGAGGGGGGTTCGAAAACAGTCAGTTCGGGTGGTTCCTGCCAGTATGCTTCAGGTCCCCGAACTGGCTGTCTTTATTACACCAGAGGCCAGCCTCGAGGGGCTGGTTCCCTTGGTAGATTTTCTGGCAGCGCGGAAGCTACTGCCAAATATATCTCTATGGGTCCTGCAGTTAGTAGTAAGAGGCAGATTTGGTTCTCGTCCTCCAGGCTACAACGGGGTGTTGCTCACTTTAGTGCATTCCGAGCAGGCTCTGGTAATGGAGCAAGAGGTAAAGGCCCTGTTAGCAAAGAAAGCTATAGAGCAGGTGTACTCACCCGACATTGCGTCGGGTCTTTACAGTCGTTATCTCATTGTTCCAAAAAAGGATGGAGAGCTGCGTCACATACTAG
The DNA here is from genome assembly GCF_051911475.1 of Siphateles boraxobius. NCBI lineage: Eukaryota > Metazoa > Chordata > Actinopteri > Cypriniformes > Leuciscidae > Siphateles > Siphateles boraxobius. Next base: position 1,559,485 of record NW_027508942.1, read on the forward strand.
ATCTTCGTCTGTTGGAGTGTTTGGTGCTGGAACTCAAGTCCAAAATCCTGACACTCAAGCAGATCGTGACTCAAATCAGATCCGAGGACTGGTTTGTCACGATAGATCTAAAAGACGCATACTTCCATATCTCCATCCTCCCTCAGCACAGGAGGTTCCTGAGGTTTTCTTTGGGGCAAAGAACACCAGTATCAGGCACTTCCTTTCGGTCTAGCTCTATCACCCCGCACATTCACGAAGCGTGTAGACGCAGCTCTGGCCCCGCCAGGCTGCAGTGCATATGCATTCTGAATTGCATAGATGACTGGCTGATTCTAGCGGAATCAGAACAGTTAGCGGTTCGGCACCGAGGTGTCGTTCTCGCTCCTATGCAGATGTTGGGGTTGAGGCTCAATGCCAAGAAGAGTGTGCTTTCTCCAGTACAGAGAACCACTTTCCTTGGTGTGGTATGGGATTCAGTGACGATGCGGGCCACTCTGTCGCCCGTTCGTGTAGCTGCTATCCAGCCACAAAAGAGCTGAGGCTAGGCCAGTCACGCACTGTAAAACAGTTAGAGAGACTGTTGGGTCTTGTGACAGCAGCGTCCAACGGGATAACTTTTGGCCTGCTGTACATGAGACCTTTACAGTGGTGGCTCAGGACCAGAGGGTTCTCCCCGAGGGGAAACCCACTTCGTATGATCAAGATCACGCGGCGGTGTCTCTGCACCTTGGTTATATGGAGGAAACACTGGTTCTTAACCCAGGGTCCGGTGTTGGGAGCTCTTTGCCATCGAGTTGTGATCTCGACAGATGCTTCCCTCACCGGCTGGGGAGCGGTATTGGAAGGCCGCTCAGCTCAGGGCTTGTGGAGGAGTCATCATCTCTCTTGGCACATGAATTGCCTAGAGATGATGGTCGTCTTCAATGCGTTGAGACATCTCCTCCCAGACCTGAGGGGCCATCATGTGTTGTTCTGGAACAGTGACTGTTAGGCCTCAGGGCAGCAGCGTCCAATGTGATACCCTTTGACCTGCTGTACGTGAGACCTTTACAGAGGTGGCTCAGGACCAGAGGGTTCTCCCTGAGGGGAAACCCACTCCTTACGATCAAGATCACGCGGCAGTATCCCCGCGCCTTGGTTATATGGAGGAAACTCTGGTTCTTGACCCACAGACAACACGTTGGTGGCCTCTTATTTTGGTCCCTCAAGAAATTACGCTGTCTGAGGGCAGTGTATATTCCGGGGGGGGCCAGAATATTGGAGCAGACACCCTGTCGAGGCAGGGGCTGAGGCCAGGGGACTCCACCCCGAGGCGGTGGAGCAAATATGGGAGTTTTACGGCCAGGCAGAAGTGGATTTGTTCTCGTCTCAGCATACGACGCACTGTCCACTCTGGTTATCCCTCACTCAACCAGTCCCCTCGGGGCTGGATGCTATGGTGCAGACGTGGCCGAGGCTACGTCTGTACGCATTTCCCTCCGTTGCTCTGCTCCCAGGAGTTCTGGAGTGAATCCGCCAGGATGGAATAAGCCTATTTAGTAGCACCACCCTGGCCGAGCTGAATTTGGTTTGCGGACCTAATTTTTCTCCTCGACGGACCTCCCTTGGAGGTCCCGATCAGGAGAGACCTTCTGTCTCAGGCAGGGGATGCAATATTGCACCCCCGGCAGGGGATTTGGGAACTGTGGGTTTGGCCTCTGAGGGGGCCCAACTCATAGAGAGTGGTCTCTCAACCGAGGTTGTTTAGACCATTCTAAGCTCCAGAGCTCCCGCTACGAGGAAACTATATTCACTATTTCGAGAGTTTTTCACTTCTTGGTGTTACCAGTGTCAGTGGGATCCGGTTAACTGTTCAGTAAACACAGTATTCGAGTTTCTGCAAGAACGCTTTCTATCAGGTCTATGTCCTTCCACGCTTAAGGTATAATATGTGTGGCGGCCATTGCGGCTTTCCACGCCCTGGTGGGTAGTACATTTTTGGGTCGAGACCCCCTGATCACTCGTTTCCTTCGTGGCACTTTGAGGCTGAGGCATGCAACTTGCACTAAGGTGCTGGCTTGGGACCTTGCAATAGTTCTAGAAGGCCTATCTGGGGCTCCCTTCGAGCCCTTAGATTTGGTCTCAGAGAAGTTCCTTTCTTTTAAGACTATTTTCTGCTAGCTATTTCGTCCCTATAAGAGTCAGACCTTCAGGCCCTTTCGGTCCCCACCTGCCTTGAGTGCACCGGGATGGCCAAGGCAATCTTACCCGAAACATGGATATGTTCCAAAGGTGCCTACCATTATTCCGAGGCCTATTGTGCTGCAGGTTTCTGTCCTCCCCCATTTTTCGGACCAGGAAAAGCTGAACCTCTTGTGCCAGTGCGAGCACTGGACACTTATGTTCATCGGACTTCTCTGTCGAGAAAATCCAACCTATTGAGCATATAGATAGTCGAGACTATTCTTCTTGCTTGTGAGTCTTCTGGCCAACCATTTGGTGGTCAGGGCTCATTCCACTAGGAGTATGGCTTCTAAGCGTATTATCTGGAGTTCTCTCCAAGACGTTTGTGATGCGGCGGGCTGGTCCTCACCGCTCACATTCATGAGGTTTTACAGCTTGGACCTGGATGCTGCCCCAGGATCCCAGGTGCTTGGTGCAGTGTGACAACAGGCTGACACTCAGGCATTTGAAAGTCTGGCGTTTTGGGTATTCTCGTTCCCAAAGCGTCGTTGACGCATCGCGAGTTCCCTCGAAAGGGAACGTCTCAGGTAACGACTGTAACCATAGTTCCCTGAGAAAGGGAACGAGACGATGCGTCACCCTGCCATACTTCCTGCATCCCTGTGATCGGCTTGCTTCGGCAATTTTTGAAGCTAATGCCGGTTTGCACCGGATGCTCTTTTATCACTTCCTGGTCATGACGTCACCCGCCCGTGACATTCATTCCTTCCATTGGACTAGTTGACATAGATGCTTCAGACGCATTCACGCTGGGAGCGTTCCGAAAGCGTCGTTGACGCATCGTCTCGTTCCCTTTCTCAGGGAACTATGGTTACAGTCGTAACCTGAGACGTTTAGTTGGTCTCACATCCCATTGAATAACATGGGGAGGCGGGGTTTATGACCTATACTAGGACCAGTCATCGGGGGGGCGATCGAGATGCTTTGGCTTCACTTTTCAGGGCTTGAGCGGCACGCTTGACACACAGAGTAACTAAAGAGATAAATGGCGAATCAAATCAATCAAACAATGAGTTGCCATGACAACAAATTAGAACAGTCTAGAAACCAAAGAAACAAAAAAAGAAACACAGGAAACACTGATCTACAAACTAAAAGTCCAGGAAAACTAAACAAAACCCAAAACTGACCGTTACAATACCGTGGAGGATTTAGAAAAACAGAAATTTGAGACGGGAGGAACTAAACTTTTTCTTTTACATTTATTCATTTAGCAGTCACTTTAATTAAGTCTGCCATCACTTGGTCTATAGAAACACATATACATGTGCCAACAGTAATGGTGTCAATACAATACTGTACATTGTAACACTTATATTAACACACTGTATATCAAATATCAGCAAAATCAAAGTAATAATACAACTGCTTTAAAACTTACGTCCCTTATACTTTTAATATTACTTGCATTTTTTAACCTTTACATGGCCTTTATTCATGTAGCTGTCATATATGTATTTAAGTGTTACATTGTAATGATTTGAAGTTTCTTTAATTCTTTTAAACAAAACATACTGCTCAGCTAATGAACTATTTTCAACTTTAATTAAATAATTTAAATAATTATAAATATATTTTAAAAATTCAGTCTTGCAGTTCAGTAATACAATAATAAATAAATTATTTTTTCACAATAAATTATTTTTATTTAAGGACTAGTCTTACAATTGTCTCCATGATAAAAACCTTCTATAGTGACATCTGCCAATCAACTTTTAAACAACAACCCAGGGATAAAATATTAGTTCAAATTCAAAAGCATCAAAAATCAATACAAAAAATTAAATGATCACACTTTGACCTTCTAACAGAAAATAAATTATAAACAACTGGGCTCTTCCAGCATCTAAAAAAATATCTTATATATCTTTATCTGGCTAATCGCCAGATATCTTTAAGTTAGCCTATTATCTCTCCTCTCTCTACAGTGGGACGTGACTCATCCATGCCACACACCTAAAAACTGAAAGCAGCATTTTGCCGTTTCTAGTTTTTGATAACAACTGTATAACAAAAGACTGTAAAAAAATAAAAATAAGTAAATAAATAACTTGGTAAAATGGAGGAGCAAAGACTTGACGATGTGGGAGCTGACAAAAATACAGATTTCTGAGAGTCTGAAATCTTTCACTTCACACCTGCCACATGGTGATATGATAACGGTCTCATTATGAAACACTCTTTAAAGGAATTTACCTATTAGTAGAGCAGAAACACACAAATCTATGAACCATTTAATCAATTTAACATTTTACAGAGCAAGTTGCACACTTGAAGTTTTTTTCCAACACTAAATAAGGCAGAGGCACACTCTGATGAATGAACTGGAGGAAGACTGTGCTGCACTGGACCATCACAGAAGTAGGACGGGGGTTTGAGAGTCTGGGAATGCATGACACCGCACAGCTGGGAGATGATGATGCATGGCCAGTTGCCATGGAGACTGTGTAGCCAGAATCACAGACATTCAAGGCCGGAAAAATGTTATGAGATAGTACCAAAATCAATCTCACACTAGAATGTGTTTGTGAGGGTCTGTAAATGATGATTATTAACCTTTTCAGAGAATCCTAAGGGAGAAGATGTGTGAGAAATTTTTATACAAATGCACCCTCACCAATATTTCGATTAGTTGTTGACCTGTATGGGGTTTTCCAATGGTTTTGGAAAACTAGTACATTTTCAAATTAGTACATTACGTCAACACATTGAATAATGCTGCGCGTTTCAAGGCACTTCAGTGGGCCTTTAAATCATCCTAAGAAAATATGTTAAATGGACTATTAGTCTAAAGGAATGACTGCAATAATTTACACAGGTTGTAACTTGCGAAGGAAAGTCCATCTCTGGGTCGCCCATACTAGGGCCGCTTACCCCTGGCTTTCCCGCCCTTTTTGGCGGGGGCCTGGACGGGCAGGGCGGCCTGCCTGCGACTGGCGCCGATTAGGTGGAGGCTGCTGCTGCGGCGCGGGAGCAGGGGCAGACGCAGGAGGACGCCCCCGGTGACGAACAGACTGAGGAGCCGCGGGCAGTGGGGTACAGGCAGGATGTATTTGATGGCCTCAGTCTGCTTTTGTACAGCCGAGCGCTGCTGGGCGAAGTTCTCGACCGCGTCGCCGAAGAGCCCGGTCTGGGACATGAGGGAGTTAAGGAACAAGAGCTTGCCTGTCTCCCTCATGTTGGCCAGACACAGCCAGAGATGGCGTTCCTGGACCACCAAGGTGGACATCGCACGACCCACTTACCGCGCGGTGAAGTTCTTGAAGAACTTGTGGATCATGACCACTTTCGTGCAGGTCCTTCAGTGCCTTGGCCTGATGGACCTGTAGCAACGGCATGGCGTGCATGGCAGAGGCAGCTTCCCCACAGGCCTTGTAAGCCTTGCCGGATAGGTACGACGAGTACCTACAGCCCGGGAAGGAAGACACAGCTGGGCACAGCTGCATTGCAACGGCATGCTCCACTGGCGGGATACGTGTGTATCCCTTAGCTGCCTCACCATCAAGGGTGGTGAGGGAGGAGGAGCCACCCGCACCAGGATGGAAAGGTCCAGAAAGGCTTGTAGATTCACTCTCTAACAGCATTCGAAGTGCTTGGCTCCGAAGCAAAAAGCTGAAGTGCAATCGCACCTTCTGCTTATTATATTCCCGCGCTGCGAGGCTGAGTAGGTGATGCAAATGATTGCACGCCAACGTGCATTGGTTTGTTTAGTTTCACTCGAAGTAGATTGGCCTGTCTAGCGGGATTCCTATTAGTTGGTCACAACGTACGTCGAAAGTGACCGACTGATAGGGAACTAATGAGAGATGAGATTTACAATAAAAACTCCTTTGTTCATTTCTTCAATTGTCATCACACCTTAACAGCTGATATAACAGGGTTTCTTCATTAGGAAGAGACAAACAAAGCTGGATCATAGGTGACATTGCCGAACAGATAGATTAACACCTTGAAGTAAAAACCGTGACCTAAAATAACAGCATTTCACAGACTAGCTTCACAAATACAAGCATCTGCAGATAACTGCAAATCTGAATAATTTCATGGCTATCAGCATTCTGGTAAAGCTCCTAACAGCTTCCTCAGCAGAGACAACAAAACCTCTTGAGTTCACTTTTACAAAAGACAAAAGTGAATAGTTGTACCTGATATAGGCGCACATGAACACCTGCAATGACCTTCATGCATGAAAGGCCTAAACAAAGCGGTCTCACTTAGAAACATCAATTTCTGGTCCTTCCTCTCCATTAGCTGAATGATTCCTGTCCTCACAGTAACAGTCAAAGGATAAGCAACATCAACATTTGCAGTCTAAGTTTACAATTACAAGACACAATGTGCTTAAACGATGTCCCTGTCCGTTCACACAGATTCAAGAAAACCACTAAAACATTATTCATGCCAAGCCAGTAGTTGGCGATGTCACTTTGTAAAGAAACAATACATGGCTATAGACTGAACTCGTAATACGTATGTGCATGACGTCACTGTTTTCACAAATTCACATATAGTTTACACAGACGATAATGGTATAGTTTTCAAAAACTCGCACTTTGAAACTCGTTTTCAAAAGTTAGCCATTTCAGGCCCTCAGAACACTGTTGTCGTGTAAACAAACGGCCAAAACGCATACAAAGTTTTTCGTTTTTAGTTGAAAATGATGTGTGAATGACCTTTTAGAAGACCGTTTTGAATGCTCTTTATGTAATAACAATAAAAGGGGCACTGAAGCCATCAAACCTCATAAGCGACATAAACATACCATAAAAGTATGCAAACAACTTGCTAAATTCAGTATCTTCGGAAACCATATGAAAGCTCTGTGTAAGAAAAAGATCAATGCGAAAATCATTATTCACTGTAAATCTCCACATTTCAAAGTAAAAACGTGGTGCAGTTGCCCGTTCAATCCAACTTATTTTGAGTGCAACTTTTGATTCATTAGCCTCTTTATGTAAAAAACCAAAAGAATAGCAAAGTGCAGTAAATGGGAAAACTATGTGTACACAGTAAGCTGCATAAGCGTCTCTCTTCCCATTTTCAATTTGTATTTTTTTGCGTTTTCAGGCCCTCAAATGCTGTTGTTGTGTAAATGAATGGCCAAAATACATAAAAAAGTTTTCAGTTTTTAGTTGAAAACGGTATTGTGTATACAGCCCCTAAAACAAGACATCTCCTCAAAAAACATTACACCTGATTTGCTCTAAAATGTTTCTAAATGCTAATACAATATGAATGAAATAATAAAAATCGTTGTCCTAGCTTAACACTTTTCTGAGATGGTTAACTTGTAAACTACTTCCAAACCCGTTTCACCATGTTTGTCTCAGGATGCATCACTTGGATCCATTAGTTAAGCAAAACCTCAGATACATAATGGTTATGTACTTGTGTGGAGGTAAATATACCCATTAATGACTAATTCACATCATAATATATGGTCTGTTTAATATAAAATCAATTTAATGGTCTATTTAATGGATTTTACCACATCTCATCATGTGCTACTCCAACATACAGCGAGCACCAATGCTTTTTGTTTTCATTCTGTGACTTAGAAAAGACACGGGAAGAAGTCACTATCTGATTGCCACGGGCCATAACAACAGCGCTCCATCACGAAGAGCTCAGGAAATCACATCACATTCATTCAGCATCAGTCAAACTCGTAGGCTAACGGACAGGTAATGCTGCTAGGCTGCTAATTGACTTCATGGAACGCTCCATTTCAACATTCCATGAGCAATTACAGCTTTTAGGGTTATTGCAGAGATAAATCAAGAATATAAATCAGCTTACACAAGTGATATTGGTTGCACATGCAGTTGATACATATGTCTACCTGTCTCCCACCTCCCGACTGTCACAGAAAAAATGATAAAGTGTATTGTTTGTAGAAATTCTTGTTCTTGGAATCCTTCATATAGCTTGACTTGGAGTTTTAAAACAATGTTGAGAGCTGGTTCAAATACTCAATGAAATCAAGGATGTCCCGCTGGTTTTGGGTTACAGAGGACAACTCTCTAGTGCTATAAACAGCATGAAGATTCATAGATCACAGGAACTTTTCAGGAAGATGATTATAGTTTTGAGGAGCAATATACATCACCATGAGGAGATTTCATTCATGTCAGATTCCATAAACAATTCATGATGTTTTCATCTATAACTTATTCATGAGAAAGCGATCTGGCACTATACAGGAGAATACATATCATGATGGAATTAGTACAGAATATTACCAGACCAATCAGACCTGTACATCTGCTGTAACACCTGAAGAGAGCAATTCCTATTCACACAAATATATTCTTTCATTTTCTGCATCAATATTATAAAACTCCAGTATAATGGAGTATAACTCCAAGACCCTGATCTGGCCAACAAACTAGTTCATCCAGTCAATTACATAATCACCAAGTCATTAGATCTGTTATGAGACCTCTGGTAGGCTGAAGGTGGAACAGGACATATTCAATAACCTGTTGACAACAGTCCCATGGACTGTGTTGAGATCAGAGCAGAAGCGCCGCTGTATGACACACTCATTAATAATGGAGGGCAGTTAATGCCTGGAGTGAAGGAGCACTCAATGGGTGGAGCCCCTGGGAGCCAGAGAGGAAACTGGTGGTCAAGGAGAAAAGTGCAGAGCAATCAAGCAGAACACCACAACCCAGTAAGATATTAAATTGCCCATGATTTTTATATATAGGGTTAAGTGCTATATACTGCCATTAAGAAGAAGCTGACAGAGATGTTAACTGGATGTGGAATGGCCGGTGATGGTTTATTCACTATTTAAATCAACATGTTGTTTGCTAAAAGAAATACACATGTTGCTATGCCAAAATTACACACTTCACCTTTAAACTAAGAAAGCTTAGACAGAATTAGCCTCTCCCTGAATATCATGTGAGAAAATAATGCAAAAACACTAAGGTAAATTGTAAGAACAGATCAATCTGTGCTAGTATTCCATCAATAAAGAGAGAGTGAGTCAGTGACTAAGAGAGAAACAGGTGATTGTGAGTCATACTTTCACTGCCAATCTCTCTCTGTAGTTTTTCATACTTTCAGAAGTCAACAGCTATGCTACACCTCCCCTGTCTGTCCTGTCCTCAGGCATCCAGACCAAAAACAGCAGCTTAGCCACCACAACTAGACCAAAAGCTGCTGAGAACGGTCTACTGCATTCACTGGATAGATGAAGTTAAGCTTATGTGAGAGATAAAATAATGGCACAACACGTTTCTGCTTCTTTTCGCTTTTTTTGTACTGTTTGTACCATAAAATTGCACTGTTGAGACAGAAAAAAAACACAGGTTGCATCAGTATATAAGTCACATTTTATTATCACGTACAGAAATAAATGTAAAATGAGGGTGTATATATAACAAAAACTATAAAAATTTACTTTTGTTCTCTTCACTCCACAACAAATCTATAGTATTTAGCCTTAGTATTGCTCTGTTATCTAGAACAGTGTTAGTAATTCTACATATAATACTTTTTTTCAGCCCAGAAACTCAAACCATTTTCTGATGCCACTCCCCCCAGTATATATTCAATTAATTAAACTGATATTATTAACATGCGTCTAGTCGACTAGTGGCTTAAATGAACGCCTACAAGTCGACTAGAAAAATCTTTAGGTAAGGACAGCCCTAATTGCAATAAATCGCTTTGGAATATTAGACAGCGTGTTTCAGATTGTAAAAGGAGGTGAAAATGTGGTAACAGGAATGAACTTAATTAAAGGTGAATAATGTTAACAATAACAGTGGAGGAAAGAGTGTGACGTAAAGCAACAAACTCCAATCAGCTCTTTCCAAGAATGAGTGGAGAAAAACAGAGCTGCAAATGCCATCCGCTCTGCACACCTGCATTGTGGGAAATGTATGCAGAAGGGCTGACATCACATTAACAATAGGTATCGACCTGCCACCCTGAAAGGAATGATCTACTGTTATTGAATTTCAATTTAGCACCACCTTGTGGATCATTGTTTATCACTGTTCGTGAGGAAAAAGAGCTTGTCTGCCATGCTGTACCTTGTTTCCGCCTCCACGTTTGACGTGATTTAAAGCGGGAGGAAGATTGGTGAAAGTTAAAAACTGTACCGAGGCACTGAGATGCTGTCGCCTAACCAGGTGAAATTATGAAATGAAATATCCGGAGGCAATATTCTATGACTCACTCCCTGCAGACTACTTGAAAAAGCAAAATGAGGATGAAATTGTTTTCTGAATGAAACACTTTGCAAGAGGTGCTGAAACAAGATGGCCACCGCTTCCAACTTTCTGAGCATTTCCATCTGATTCTCTCCGTTGAATAACCTCCTGTTTTATGAAGCTTGAACAGAAAGCCTGAGGTTGTTCTTCATTCGTTTCTGCCTTATATGAAGGGTCAGGTGAGATTGGCGTTCCGTCTGGCTGTGGAAAAAGCCTTTTATTCTTCTCAATGGTGCTCTCCTACAGCCCCTGGGGAGTATTTTTGAGAGTGCCATGCCAGGGCAATAGCATTTTAGCCACTGTTGAAACAATCCCCTTCAGACTGCCACTCTCCAGCCGTATGGCACTTCTCTGCTTCTGCTTAACACACAAATGCACATCTCAGGAAAGACTTGTCATGTCAGTGGCTTCATTCATCGTATCCCAGGAAGCCTGGAGCGTTTTACCCCTCTCATCAGGATGCTACACTATAGTAAAAACCTGCTGTGCATTACAGGATGGATTCTGTGTGGACTTTCAGATAAAGTAAAGCAGAGACGTGCATCTTTTAGATCGACACTAAAGATTAAACACCATATTTAATCTGCTGACTTTTTCACATTTTCTGTGCTGATTTTGGGGAGAAATCTGTGGCAATTGTCGAGAAAAAATTTGAACATGGACAAATCGATTTGCTAGAAAATATACAAGGGTGGGGATGAGTAGAATTTTACAAATGTCAGGTTTTCCAATTATATGAGTCAACGGCAAATAATGTCCACAGAAAGAAAATAAAAACAAATATTCATGCTGGTTTCATGTGATTTTGCAAAAAAGTTTATACTATTTATTTTAAGAAAGTTTCAATTTAAAGATTATAAACATATGTCATGTGGTGTAACTATCAAAAAAAAAAGTTATTAAATATTTTTGTTTCGAAAGAAGTATTATGCTCACCAAGGCTGCATTTACTTCAAAAATACAGTAAAAATTGTAAAATATTATTACAATTTAAAATAACTGTTTTTATATATGTTAAATATTTAGTTTATATTTTTGTGAAAACCATTATCATATTTTCAGGATTCATTGATGCGTGGAAAGTTAAAAAGAACAGCATTTATTAGAAATGTAAAAAATGGTGACAAATTAAAAATCTTTTTACCGTCACTTTTGATCAATTTAATGAGACCTTGCTAAAGAAAAGATTTTTTTCATTATTGTCATTTAAAAAAAACTAAAAATTTCGCAGATTTTCAATGTGGTCTCTGTATGTGTGCAAACACATTTTGTTTCCTGTAGATGGATGAAGAAGCAGAGGCACTGTAATAAAGTATACATCAACAAAGAGGGCTAAACAATGAGAACTATGAGCTTATTAATTTTTTATAAAAAAAATTGTTTTTCAGTATCAAAGGCCCTGGACTAAATGCACCTCTAGAGAGACACAGACACATATTATGTGCATTACACAAATTAACATTTTCACAAGCACCATCTACCACCTCTAGGCCACAGCAGAATATTACCACACAGTCAAATGCACGGCACTTCTGAACCTTAAAGAGTCACTAGGTGTACATCATTCATTCCTCATGACTCCTTGTGCATTTTTCTGATAAGTTTATTCCTTTAAAGCACTGCTTACCATTCAAATGTTCTAGCTCTCAGTTTGAACCGTTCATTCGGTCGGGGTCTTTTGTGCATGCGATGCCCACTGTGACAGCTCAGTGTGTCCTCTAGCACATTATCTCATCATCATTAGGGTAGGCAGTGCAGCGAATGAAATTAACGAAGAAACTTAATCACTGTGTTAGCTTTTTTTTTTTTGCAGTGGCCTTATATTCTCATCTCTGTGCTGTTGAACCGTCATGCCAGGCAGAAAGACCGCTTGTGATTTCCTCAACAGCATGTCACCGTCAACAAAGAACAAATGAACTGGAGGCGAAGGAAGACGCTTATTGGTGAAAAAGAATTGGCATGTGCATTGGTGCAGGGGGGTTGTAAGCGGTTTATGCCATTTTGTTAACTCCCACAAGACTAAGACCACCATCGTCTATCTAATACCACAGATCACTAAAAACTGAACGATATTATGACTGATATTGATACAGATTATCTTAATGTTAAAGAACTAATATGCCAAACAGATTTTAAATTAGCTTACTTTATGCTTTTTGAAATAATTGTAATTTATAAAAAAGTATACAGTAGTCATCATTTGAAGTGGATCAAAACCTTTCAAAGTTATACAAGAATTTTGAACAATACCTGTTCTTGTCTTAGGAAACTTTGATGACCTTTTTTGATCCACTTCAAATGTTGACTACTGTTTATATATCAGAAATAACACCCTGCAAAAACTCATTTCAGGGAGGTAGCATCAACATTACCAGTAAATTACTGGTATGATGGTGTGTGTGAACAAAGGAAATGAAGATTACCTGTATGAGCATGTAAAAGGTCAGAACGTGCTGGCGTAAGTAGTCTGCTTTCATAAAGCGCTGTCGTCGCCATTTACGGTAAATTAAGCTGCTTTTAACTGTTTTTTTATGTAAACATGCACGAGACAGAAGTCTGACCTTTTCCGTTCATCTGCGCTGCGGATCTGCATTTATTGCGTACCATAGTAACTACAGTATAACTAGTGCGACGCAATAAATACAGATAGAACCCATTATAATCAGTGATGCTGTCTACACTGGAGGCGACGCGACACGACACGTCAAATTCCCGACAGTAAACTGATGTCCTGGTCTATTTCTGACATAATTCAGGACTCTTCTGACACGAAGAACAAATGGATTAGCAACAGTCGCTTTGTCGCGTCCAATGTAGACACAGTGTAACACTGCGATCCAGTGGATGAAGAAAACAGCTCAACGTTTAAAGGTCAATTTCGATAATTTATTTCTGACAGAGTTTACTGGTATTTTGGTACTGATGTGCGAATGGTAACTTAGCAGTTAAAAGACAGAGATGCGTTGCTTGTGTGAACAATACATTTGTGTATTTACAGGAAAAGTAATTCTGGTAATTTTACGGTAATTTAACGGGATTGCTGTGTGCAAGGGGCTTATGTCTGAACATTAATGAAAAAATACAGTCTCCAATTGGCTATTTTTCTGCTCCTACGACTCTTCTTTTTCTGTTTACAGAGCTGAGGGCTGTCACAGACAGGTGTAATTTCTCAGGGCACCTATTTCAGTGACATTAGTCAGAGAGTAGGGACAATTTATATGTGGTATTTTAAAGAAGTCGCTTACAGCACCTTTAATATTACCTTCTCCTACACACAAACACCCACAGAAACATGCATTCACAACAAACATGTTTTTTTAACATGTCTTTTTCCAGAGATAAGAGTTAAAAGCAATACCTCTCAAGAACTGCACACCAGTTGCTAGAAATAAATGCATCCGTGTCCTCAGCTTTAAATTACATACAGAAGAAGTGTGATACATCATTTCCAAAGCCCCTGCAAAGCCGAGTGTGAATTACAAAAACATACATAATAATCATACATAAATAAGTAATATAAATTAAGTTAGGTAACATTTATGTAAAACATCAAAATTATAATAATTTCTAGAAATAAACAAATGTATATTTAGTAGATTAAACTTAATTTTAAGGTGTCCTTGTAGAGTTCAGAGTTAGTTGCGTGTAATTATGCATAATTTACTGTTATGACTACGGTAAATACATGTAACATATGGTATAAGGACACTAGAAAAAATACTACATTATAACAACAAACCGCAAATCTAAATGTTTTCTGATGGAAGACTTTTATTTTGAAAGATGTGCATGAAGGCTGTTCCCAGACAGCAACATAGTTTTTGCCCCCACCGGCCCACATCTGGTACACGTGGATTCCACTTGGCCCAGATGTGGGCCGGATCTGGGCCGACACTTTGTCTTTGCCTATTCTGTCAGACGCAATTTAAATAACAAGAGAAAAACGTTTTGTCTTGATTCAGTATCCGCTGTCAGATGAGATGTTGTCAGGCTATATGTCAGCCTTGTTACGAAATAAAAAGTCTCAGTCTCACCTCAGAAAAACGGAATTTCCTGACCTGACAGACATTACTGTGTCCGCAGTGCACACTCTTTAATTGTAACTTCACTGTACATAAAGAACGAATTAAATTACGAGCACGCAACTTGCGTTGTCAATTATTAAGTCGTGAAAATAAAAAAAGGAACAAATAAATGACATAATACATCGTGTGTTAACTGGGAAGGATTTGCATGCAGGTATGATGTTTACTCTATTCAGCAGGATCAGTGCCCAAATGTTTTATTAACCATTTGATTCAAATAAGCTGAAACCATCCTCAGTCATCTGCACTCCCTCCTTTCTTTTTGGTTTACAGTATGATCGTCTCTTTTAAGCTCTTCATCAAATAAAGCTGAGAAACATAGAGCCCTGTCACTCATTTCAGTGGATAAAAGATAAAAGTGAAAAAGATGCACTGTCAAGAGAACAAACCGCACAGAAGAACTCCTACTCTATTTTCCCCCTCTCACTAGTGCTCATTTCTACTGCACTCATCCTGTGAACACTGCAGGAGATGTAGCTCACTCTTTTTGCTCTCACCACTGATAAACATCCATAGTAAAAGAAGCCTTCACTGCATTCATTTGCCGGGATATAAAAAGTTGTACAGAATATGTACATATTTGCAGAAGAAAGAACAGAAAGAAGTGCAAAAGAAAGTCTGTAAAAGATGGAAGGAAAGAAAAAAAGAAAGAAAGAAAGAAAGAAACTGAGAACAGAGTGGATTATGATATTTATGACTGTCTATTCACCTTCATGTGTCAGCATTTCCTCTCACCTGAAATATAATATTTCATAAGAGCACAGAAGAATAACGTCCTCTTAAGGACACTACACCTCCAGACAAGTGCCGATCATAAAAACAATAACAATAATAAATACTTTCTATTCATATAGCGCCTTTCATACAGAAAATACAGCTGCTTTGCAGCTCAGAATATATATATATATTTTTAAACTTTTTATATAATAAATAAATAAATAAATAAATAAATAAATAAATAAATAAAGTGAATAAAGAAAAGAAAACATTCAGTGGTGCTTGCTCCCTAAAATAAGAAATAGATTTAGCCAACTGTGCAAATCAAGACTTCTTTGTCAGCATATATTGTGTAAGGTGTATATATATTTTATTTCTTTTTTCATACAGATTTTGAGAGATTTAATATCAGCAAAAAAATAAATGTTTGCTTTGGCATGTGGATGCTGTTTTATATAAAAATATACTTTAGGTAACTTTTTACAACACTGTCATTTAACATTAGTTAATGCATTAGCTAACATGGACTACCAATGAGCAAAATAGTTTTTAAAGTATTTATTAATCTTTGTTAATGTTAGTTATAATTAGTAATAATTATATAATATATAATATTTTAAATTGTTTTTTTCAGTTCACAGTGCATTAACTAATGTTAACTTGATTGTAATAATGTACATTAGTTAATGTATTAGCTAACATGGACTACCAATGAGCAAAATAGTTTTAGTAAAAAAATGTTAGTTTGTAAAAATATTTACAATTGTTTTTATCAGTTCACAGTGCATTAACTAATGTTAACTTGATTTTAATAATGTATTAGTAAATGTTGAAATTAAGATTAATCAATGCTGTAGGAATATTGTTCATTGTTAGTTCAAGTTAAATAATGTTAACAAATGAAAACTTATTGTAAAGTGTTACCTTTATATACTGTATTGTACATCGTGTCAATATAAAATGCTATAGGAAAAAAGAAATTAATGCAAACTTACCCGTATCCCACCTCAATAGCAGCATGTGTTTCGCAATACAATATGAACACAGTAAGTACATTGTACATATTTTTTGATGTAGTAGTTAAAGACACCCAATTTAAAGTGTGACCAAAATACTGAAGAATAAAAAGGTTGTTAGGAGTAAAGAGAGAATGTGAAGCATGAGATAAATGAGAGAGCCAATGCAACAGAGGGCCAATCAATGACTGAAGAATCCTGCAGACAGGCACGAATCTCTAGAAGAAAATTGCAAGAGAGAGAAAAAAAGAGAGAGGGAAAACACGCAGAAAGAAAGAGAGAGAGAGAGAGAGAGAGAGAGAGAGAGAGAGAGTGCCTGAGGAGATGTAACGGGTCTCTGCAGCGCGGTTCAGTGTGAGAACTGCTCCAATGCTCTGCTCTCAGAAGCAACTCGGGTCAAATGAGTGGCTTAACCTCACGCAGCAGTGTTCTTATTGATAACTAAAACTATTCAGAATAATCTCTCTTTTATTGGTAACTGAAATAAAGCTGCTATCAAATAAAATAAATATTACATGAAAAACTATTATGACCTTTTACAAAGTCTTGATTTTGTATTTGGAGTGTACTAGAATATGTTTTCATGCTTGATTGTTCGAAAAACATATTTCACATATTTTACATTATTACAGCACAACAAATTTCGCTGTTTTGCACAGCAGTACAATGACTAGTCTTTTAACTTTTTGTCATTTTAACACGCCGATTTTGATGAAGCCCCTCCTTCCGAAATACGAAATGTGCTGTGATTGGTTAGCAGGACAGTGGGCTGTGATTCGGGAAATGTCCCACCCCTTCATAACCACCAGTTCTTCTCTAGTGTAAATATTGAGGATGGCGTCAATTTCGAACCAATTCGAGCCCGATTCAGACCCTGACAATGTTAACAAACAAGAGGATCATGCAGAACGGATTTCACGCACAGACTTTGCAAGCACTGATTTTACAAGACGTTTCAGAGTGGTGTTTTTTATATTTTTTGGGGGAAAACTAAGGTAATACAAATAGTAATCGATCATAAAACCATGGTTAATTCACCTAAGGGGTGGTGAATCGTCTTACAAAAGCAAGAGCTTACACAAGGAACACAAGCTGTTCTCCAAAAGTAATGTGCAGCGCACATACATGTTGGGGTTATAATGTTCAGGAACAGCGAACCCACAAAGATGTTGATTTGGGTACATTTGAATGAGGCTGCTTGCAGTGTTGTTCTGTTGTCTGATCAGGCTGTGGAGCAGAGATAAACCGCTAAAGTGATCTGAGGACAAATCAAGCTCTGATCTAATTAAATGAGAAGGAAGAGGAGTGAGGAGGACATAGATGACTTCATCAGCCTCAAACAGATCGCCCACCACCAGTTCACTGACCGGCTGATGCTTATTGCACACAAAAATGGTAAAAGATTATCCAAAATGCAAGTCAGACATTACAATAATAACTCACTAGCTAAGCCTGTCACATTTGGTTAATCATCTGATCATGATTATTTGATCTAAATCACAATTATTTCAGATAACCGCAAATATTGTGCAGTTTAATCACATTTTCGCCATTCAAATAAGGGAAATTTAAGCACTTAAAGAAATACCATCAAATGCCTGTATGTATATCTCATACAGATTTTTAAGAAAAATAAACTGATATTTACTGTAAAAGAAATATAGATTATACCCAATGTGGAAGTATGTTATATTTAGATATCCTGAAGTTCTGAGGCACAGGCCTCTGGCGGTATGTGTGCTTCTTCAGCAAGGCAGCTGAAGATAATCATCTACCTTTGTTGACTTGAAAAGGCAAGTTCTGCACACCCTGCTTTTTGCATGCCTAATCAGCTCCGACTAATTTCACTCCTCACAGGAGCGGCTCACGTCCGCTTCGAGTCAGCCCCCCCAGTTCTACAAGCACCTAGTAAGATGTTAAAGATGCCACTCAAGCACATAAATATGGCCAACAAGCCTTGTCAAATTGTTTACTTCAATAGAGCCTATTTCCCTCCGCCAGCTACGAAAAGTGCATGGAAATGTATGTGCTCAATTGAGCTCAATTGATATTTTTTTTTATATGATATTAAGACATGCACATAAACTATGATGGAAGCACATTTACTGAATAAATTCCTCGATGCACAACAAAATACTCATGCGATTTTGCCTTAGCAGTGTATATGATTAGACAACTGGACTAACCAGCGGATCAGTGTCATCGCACAGCATCTGAAATGTTGGTTTGATCATTCTGAAATACCTGAGCAAGTCTGTCATCAGAATGATTTGGTTTAATTCCCTCCCACAAGCGTCTCACATGATTGCGTTCCTAAACACCAGCATCCGAACGCAAGATAACATGACAGCGTGAGGTGCAAGTTATTTATGATGTAGGAAAAAAGTGCCACAGTGGCTTCCACGATTCCAGCAACTTCCATTTTTATTACAGATATTTTGCACCAATTTTCCAAGAAGTGAATATTTTGTTCTCTTGAACACATGGAATCGAAACGCTACTTTATTCGCAATCGTTTTATGTGATATTCCAATTTTGCACATAAGTTCAATTCACAACTTTGGATGGAAACAAAACTATTGTTATACGTAGGTTGTTGTAACATTTACAGGTACAAAACCAAAATCCTTTGTTTCATAATATATTTTGGTTACATTTGACTGATTTATCGATATATTTTAGATTCCTTTACCCAATCCCCAAACAGGGAACTACACTAACATTTTCCACTGGTGGCACTTGCGCTACTAACTTTTTCAGTTACTAGCGCAAAACATGATTTGGTCGCACAAATTATTTATATAGTAAGCCGCTCTGGATAATAATGACCAATAGTGAAACTGTATTGCATACAGATGTGCTTTTTATTTTACTCTCCATCTTTTAAAACACATGCCTTCTTGTTTTCTTTAAAAATGGTTGGGATAGATTTACTGCAATAGAAAATACAGTAGCCTACACAATAAAGTGCTAAATTAATTTCTTTTGGATTTCACCATGCTATGGTTGGCACAGATGGGCAGACTTCTGAACTCTTAAGGAAAAGTAAGATAAATATAATATGTCATTGTGAAGCTTCAATGATTCGTGTTTGAATTGTTTTGACGCAGTTACAAATTTGGACAGTCCTGCAATTGAAGGCCCACAGAATTTACAGTAGGGCTGCACGATATTGGTAAAAAAAATGACATTGCGATATTTGATTTTTCTGCGATATATATTGCGATATAAAAACAATTTCACCAGATGACTTGAATAGCTCTACTTGGAAAGAATGAATCATTCTAGAATGACTCTTGAGTTCAGTGTTGGACAGATCAGTTGTTATTTTAACCATTCATTAAAGTGAATCGGTTCAAAGGAGTCAGTTCGCGAATCGGACGTGTCATTAACGGACCACGGCACACGTTGTGTGATTATCCAGGCAGTTTAGGACATCGCACAAGATTTGTCTCAACACAGAAAACATGTTTTGTTTATTGAAAGAGTGGTTTATGCCATCTGAATGTGTGGAAAGCTTTTCAGAGAAGATGAGGCAACGTTATTTTAGCACAATTCACAACCAGTGGTAGTTCAGAAAAAAAAAAACTTCGGTCTTCCGACCTTTTACCATCGTGTATTCTCAAAGATATTCAGTCAACTCAATTCATTATTATGAGCGAGGGAGGGAGAGAGAGCGCGCGCGCGACTGGGGCTTTCACTCTCTCTGCTCGTTCTCTCAGTTAAACAAGCGCGAATCCGCGAAGCCAACTTGATGTGTTGAATGCTCAGAGCGCTTTATAAAACGTATTCTTAAAATACACATTTCTGTTTTAATAAATGCTCATAGTAAATCATAGCATATTGCCTAAAACATTAGGTAGGTACAAAAATAATCAAACGGTGATACATTTGCGACCCATTAAAAATTAGGGTCGCAATGGCATTTCAAAAGGTCGCATATGCGACCATTTTGGTCGCAGTGTAGTTCCCTGCCAAACCTAAACACTTTTCAACAATATCAGACTAAACTGCGTGTTTGTGCATTTTAGGGGCGGAGCAATGAAGGAAGGGGTTTGTTTGTTTGTTTGGGTTGATTTTGAAATATCAAAAGTGTTTCTCAGAAATTGCTTACTGCACCTTTAAAGTAAAAGCCTTTTCCCTTTTCTATGTACTACAAATATAGGCCATTCATACAGATTTTCTCACACAGCTACACTGCCTACACAGCACGATGCAAGCTCAGAATACAAACAGATACCAATACTGCAACAATGCACAATCGCGCTTAAACACAAACAAGCCTGAAACACAACTCTCCCAATGGAGCCTGGTGATAAAAACAATCCGGTGATATTACACAGCAGAGCGGTACAGCCGTAAACCTGCGTTTTTATTGCACAGCATTATTGCATTACTTATACAAAACCTCTGTGGTTACAGCCTTAGTGGAAAAGGTCCATTTCCACATATTTTTGTGTCCCATTAAAGATGGTATACATGGAAATGCTCTCAGGACTATCTATTTTCTGACCCAAGGGGGCATTCAGGAATCGTTATTGAAAAATAGTCATTATTTTTGCAATTGCACTTGGAAGTACTCTTTTCATTTATACACAGAAAATATAATTTTAACTGGCCAAGATCCAATATCTAAGCTCCATCTCTTACTGCGAGTTACATGTTGCAACATGGGGTGGATGTGCACTTCATGAATAAGTTTAAAATCAGTGTCAGTCTTTGAACAACCTGTCTTCTGCACTCCAGGGTCTGTCCGTGAGCGTGCGGCAGCTTATACCAGTCAAATGAAGGAGGTGTTATGAGAATTGAACATCCTCCCTTTGTCGAGATTGCCTGTATTGTGCTATAGTGCGCCCACCAAACGCCATGAAGTGCATTTACTATTTTATGCTTGGCACAATCCATAGAATCAAAATTGTTGCAAAAATTTAGGCAGAAATGTCAGTCTGGATATGTGGCCCTCTTCAGCTTAATTCAATGTTGTCCTGAATTGACAAACTTCAATGTCATCTGCAGTGTATGCAGCAATATATTTTTGCTGGCAGCACCTATTAAAATGTCATGGCAGTAATAAGTCAGCCCGGACATTGTGACAATAATGTTTATCAGACTATAAATATTGATATCTTATGTGTTGATGAATACCTATGATCACTTATAGTTGCAATGGCACATAAAAGACATGATAAAATATGCAGCTCTGACCCACCTCTGCCCCTAATATTGAAGACATGTCTCAATAGACCTTAGTCAGGTGAGACGCCATATTGAATTTAACGTGGATGAAAACGAGGCTGTGAGGGATAGACTTGCTGTCTTCAAAAGGACAAGCACTGTATAAAGGTCCAAGATTAAATCATTTTCACAACCTTCAAACTGCTTTATGGAGTTTTTGTCTACTGAAAGTTTTAGTTTGTTTCGACAGCTGAACGGTCGGTTATGTTAAAAAAACAGTAAAACATTGAACTCTCTGGACTTAACTCCCGTATCCCTCACAGCCTCATTCTCATTCCTGTCAGAAATTAAATATGGTATTACCCTGATTAAATCTAGCAAATTAGCTGTAAAGAAATATTAATAATCAATCATTACTTGTTATAATTGGTTATGAATATTTGGATCAGTTAATAGAATTAACTTTATTCTAGTAAAATTAATATTACAATCAATCAATCTGTTCGCCCCGTGAACACTCAGTGTTAATTGTTTATTAATTTAAGACATTTTCATTTCTGAGGAAGGGAAATGTCTTTCTTACTGTACAATACTAATAAGAGCCAGCAGTTAAAATGTAAATCGTAAAATAAACTTTGTTGCAAGCAGAGAATCAGAACCAAATACATATTACACAAGTTTTATTATCTAAATCACGAACACATAACTAACATACAAACAATTACACACACATGGGTAGATGGTAAATGACAGAATGAAACCGGAAATTAAATGAAGCTACGGAAAAGATTCATTGAACATGAAAAGAACCATCAGCTTATTATTTTCAGAGCACCTCATTAAATGTATACTTCCAGGGCCTTTGCAGTGAAAGCATTTCTGCTGCAGGCCACGCAGGACAGCACAGCACCCCGAACGTACCGAGAAGGCCAAGAGAGGGAAGGGCTTGTGTAGAGGCCATTTAAAGCCTGAGAAAGGTCCCACCTTTCAGGGTTGGCTCAACCAATAAGAAAAGGGGAATTTCTAAGTGGGATATTCCTCTGTTGGGAGGATTTATGACGCTATCTCAAGTGTGGTTAGACAAATGCCTTGCCGTTTGTGTCAATTTGTACTCAGATATAACAAACACACACTGCATTCTAAGAGAAGGTGATGTACACTAAAGTGTTAGTCATTAAATGAGGATTAATTAGAGAAAAATAGGAGACACGATACAGGTGGGGTTACATTGACCGTTGGTTGTATAATAAAATACATACTGTAGTAGCAAAGACATAATAGTACACAAGACAGTAAATCATTCACACAGTTTCCTGGGGTGCATGTTCATTTATAGATCAGTTCGTCCATAAATTGATGCAAAATCTGTTTTAAGGGCTCTGGGTCTTTTCTATGGCCTCTGCTTTTTCCAAGTGACCACATTTTTAACAGCAATAAACCCAGCTTAACTGAACGTAGTCATGGTAACCAAGACCCTTCTTGCCCTTGTTGGGGACCATAGATCCCAGAGTGAGTTTTAAAGATTGTTTATTAAATATAACAAATAATTGTGTCTGATTTGTCATGACATGAGAAAACTAATTTGCCTTTAACTTTTGACATATAAGAGGTCTTTGTACCATTAAGACATCCTTCAATTTTCACAGTTTAAAACGTCATCTTCATTATAAACAAAGCATTTATTTAATAAAGCTCCATAAACAGCTCTTTTACATATTTTCGGGATCTGTGTCGTGACATGGGAAAATACATTTGCACATGACTGCCTACAAAGCAAGACATTGACTAATAGTTTTACATCATCGCACCATAAGCCCCGCCCACAGGCATTCAGTTGCTTAACGGCTGACATTTGCTACACTGGATGTGAGTGTCGCGTTATAAGCAAATAGAGCCCATTATAATTACTGACGCTGTCTACACTGGATACAGTATACAGATGTGTGTTCAGTTTCTGACATACTCCACGCACTTAAGTCTGACGAAAACAAAATAAACAGAAGAGTGAAAGAACGTTCGCTTTGACGTGTCCAGTTTAAACAGCTGTTTGAATCTCTGTAAAGACTGTAAGGATCTGTAAAGATCCAAGCATCAGAAAACAAGTGAATCGTTTATATCAGGGCTCTCAAGTCTCACGCATTGGGCGTGAGACACACGCATTTCAAACATAGACAGTATAAGAAGTGGACAGAGCCATCTCATTGGAACTCAGTTGAGACAGTTGAAGCCCATTTTTAGCGATTTTTGAGCACTTCCGTTCCTGACGCGCAAACTCAAACCGACTCAAACTAAGCTTGATGACGTGAGCAACCTGTCTGACAGACGTAAATCTTCTAGTAGCTGTGCGTGAAAATTGCCAACATTAATCACTTGATATGTATTCACTTGCCACATTCCGAATTATTTCCAATTCCCCAAAAACGTTGTTGAAATATTTTGTCCTGTTGCTTTTATGGACTCATTATCTATGGACTCTCATTCTCCCTTGACGGAACGTCCCCCCGATTGCCT
Organism: Siphateles boraxobius; assembly: GCF_051911475.1. Lineage (NCBI taxonomy): Eukaryota > Metazoa > Chordata > Actinopteri > Cypriniformes > Leuciscidae > Siphateles > Siphateles boraxobius. The sequence goes on from NW_027508942.1 coordinate 1,583,425, forward strand.
GCGAGCTTCTCCTCCTGTCTATACGGTAATGTCTCTATTGTGCGACATATGACGCAATCGTTAGCCTGTTTTTAACAAAAACGGCTTCTACGGGGCCATAACGTAAGATAAAAAGTAATGGAGCCTTTTATACATTGTTGTGTTTATTTAGAAATAAATAATGGACAAATGAAGTCTTTGGACGCCTCAGATGTAAAGTTATTCGCTGTCAAAGTGACGCCAAAATGAATGGGAGTCAATGGAATGCTAACAGCAGGTGAAGTTCTGCTACAATGGGGGCTCCCACGAGGCTTCAACTTCCGGCTGATGGATTACCCACTTGATTTCAACCCGTTCACACGCTCACACGCCACACCTTGTATTTCTCACGCTGAGGAGTAAGGGAACTCGTCCCGCTATACAATTAATGGACGAGGCGCAGGCAAACGGAGGGAAGTTCTCTGCCGAGTTCATAGCATCTGTCTCGAGTTATACAAAGTTAAATGCTAGCTACCAGCCAATCAGAAATTAGAATTAGTTGTTTCCGGGTAAATTATGTGTTCGCGCTGCAAGCACGTTAGTTACTAGACAACACGCGCACACACGTAGTGGAAGTTGAAAGAGCACGATCTGATGAATGCGGCTTGTGGACATCTTCATTTATTTTTTTATTTTTTTAGCATTTTGATTTTACGATTCCTGGACGATATATCTTGCCTGTGATCAAAGACAGTGAGAGCTGATGTTGAGGAGTATAGCCAAATTCGTGCTAAATTATTTTTGATGCATTCAAACTCTCCAACTGCTTTTAAAGGGGTCATCGGATGCAAAATACACTTTTATATGGTATTTGCAAATAAATGTGTCTTTGCAGTGTGTGGACACAATCACCATGCAATGAAAAAAATCCATTCACTTTTTTAAATCCTCAAAAAGCCAAAAAGTTGTTGCTCATTATCATTTAAATAGACATGCACCGAAACGGGTCACTGTGAACAGAGCTGTTTTTTAAGAGGTAAAAAGGGTGTTGTTTTACACAACCATTGAGAAATTTTAACCAAAGTATGTTACAAACTTTACATGAAGACCCAAAAGAATCATACCAACTTGTGGAAAATGGGCATCCAATGACCCCTGTAAAGGTGACCGGTTTGGGTCTTGACATACATGCTCAGGGCAAGTTGTTATGACACAATGTTATGTACATTGAGCACTGATGTTCAGTTGGCTTGTTTGGGGTCAAATTTATTTTTATTTTTCAATAAATTTGTATTTTTTAAATATAACTATTTATTTTATTTGGATGAATTTGTCTTTTTATCAGATTTAACAATTGTTATAATTTCCATTTGTGCTGGTCAATTATGAACAATAGGCAAAATTGAACTGCTAGCAAAAATTGAAGCGAATTTGGTTGGGTCGAGGGACCGCTGGTGCAAATATTTGGGTTGCTCCTCCCCTAAATCTCACTCTAAACTTTTGATAAAACTTGAGAGCCCTGTTTATATATAGTGGCATTTATAATGGTTTATAATGGCATCCTGGATCGCGTTGGAGGATTATATGTTTGTTCGGAGCATTTTGTTTTGTAAATGAGGCACAGTGTCATGAAGAGTTCACAAAGAAACTTTTGCAGAAGGATAAAGCAGCCAAATGTATTGGATATGACAGAGCAGCTGCATTACAAACCATAAGTAAATGATTTCATAATGCTTTGTCTCAGAAATAATTTTTTGCCACATTTACATTTGTTCTTTTTTTTGCAAAAAACTTTATTAACATTATAAGTAAACTTCAAGAAACATATTAAAATAATTTTTAAACAAATCCATGTCATGACTCCTTTAATGTCTATGCAGATTTAACATTTGTCAGTGTCATTACAGATAAAACATTAAAGGAATCTTACCGAACCAAAACTTTTGAACGGTGTACAAATGTATAATGCCCAATTAGTCCACTACACTGCAATGTATTTTCAGCATCTCACACCAAGTTTTTAAGAAACAGTCAAGTCAGGTCTCGAGACCCCTGAGATCTGTTCCAGTCTGTCGAGTTACATCGAGCCGCCATTATTAATTCATTTTGAATTTTATCATTTCATACAGTATTTAAAACATTTCATTATTACATTATTTCTGCCTCTGTACAGCATTTAAAAGTGTGGACTTCTTTTTATGAAAATGTAAAATATGTCGCTTCAGTCTCCTTTGTCATATTGTTTCTCAGTTAAAGTTGCATCTACTCACAGCTGTCAGACTCACATTGCTATTAATTTACAAAACAAGCGAGGCAGAGATACATGTCTGTACATTCTCTCTCTCTCTCTCTCTCTCTCTCTCTCTCTCTCTCTCTCTCTCTCTCTCTCTCTCTCTCTCTCTTTCTCTCTCTCTCTCTCTCGCTGATGTAATCCTCTCGTTCAGTCCTGACGTGTTCTCTACTCCAGCCAATAGCATCTTCCCTGCACCATGACATGGGTAAACACCAGCCACGCACTAGTAAGGTTTCTCTTCATGAAACATTCAGTCCTAGCACACATTTTAATCTTTAATATCCCGACCGTAGCAACAGTGTGGAATGATCTGTGAGCACACAGTGTGACAGACAGCAACCAGTCTCACATACACATCCACAAACAAACACATGCATGATGAGGTAGACACATCTCACATGCCTGAACTTCATGCTGTGCAGCATTTACAGTGGCACTAGTAAATCAGCAGAGAAAGAGCAGTGGTGTGAGTTTGTCACAGACGGTGTGTCTTCAGTTGCACTGGTGCAGTGATGACAGAGCAATACTGAGCCAGGGAACAGACCGCACTGCTCCACTGCCGGGACAGACTGGCTCTTTTATCCAAGTCGTGTCTCTTAACTACAATTTACTTCCTGCTGTAATGAGCTTCAGATCTAAACAATAAACATTTTCTTCTGTTTTGTCAGTTGTGCCAGTTATACCTAAGTTAATAAATAAATTGTGAGATATTTTGTAAGACAAAAAATACAGGTCCTTCTCAAAAAATTAGCATATTGTGATAAAGTTCATTATTTTCCATAATGTAATGATAAAAATTAAACTTTCATATATTTTAGATTCATTGCACACCAACTGAAATATTTCAGGTCTTTTATTGTTTTAATACTGATGATTTTGGCATACAGCTCATGAAAACCCAAAATTCCTGTCTCAAAAAATTAGCATATTTCATCCGACCAATAAAAGAAGTGTTTTTATTACAAAAAAAAAAAGGTCAACCTTCAAATAATTATGTTCAGTTATGCACTCAATAGTCAATACTTGGTCGGGAATCCTTTTGCAGAAATGACTGCTTCAATGCGGCGTGGCATGGAGGCAATCAGCCTGTGGCACTGCTGAGGTGTTATGGAGGCCCAGGATGCTTCGATAGCGGCCTTAAGCTCATCCAGAGTGTTGGGTCTTGCGTCTCTCAACTTTCTCTTCACAATATCCCACAGATTCTCTATGGGGTTCAGGTCAGGAGAGTTGGCAGGCCAATTGAGCACAGTAATACCATGGTCAGTAAACCATTTACCAGTGGTTTTGGCACTGTGAGCAGGTGCCAGGTCGTGCTGAAAAATGAAATCTTCATCTCCATAAAGCTTTTCAGCAGATGGAAGCATGAAGTGCTCCAAAATCTCCTGATAGCTAGCTGCATTGGCCCTGCCCTTGATAAAACACAGTGGACCAACACCAGCAGCTGACATGGCACCCCAGACCATCACTGACTGTGGGTACTTGACACTGGACTTCAGGCATTTTGGCATTTCCTTCTCCCCAGTTTTCCTCCAGACTCTGGCACCTTGATTTCCGAATGACATGCAAAACTGAGTAACAGCCCAGTGCTGCTTCTCTGTAGCCCAGGTCAGGCGCTTCTGCCGCTGTTTCTGGTTCAAAAGTGGCTTGACCTGGGGAATGCGGCACCTTTAGCCCATTTCCTGCACACGCCTGTGCACGGTGGCTCTGGATGTTTCTACTCCAGACTCAGTCCACTGCTTCCGCAGGTCCCCCAAGGTCTGGAATCGGTCCTTCTCCACAATCTTCCTCAGGGTCCGGTCACCACTTCTCGTTGTGCAGCGTTTTTTGCCACACTTTTTCCTTCCCACAGACTTCCCACTGAGGTGCCTTGATACAGCACTCTGGGAACAGCCTATTTGTTCAGAAATTTCTTTCTGTGTCTTACCCTCTTGCTTGAGGGTGTCAATGATGGCCTTCTGGACAGCAGTCAGGTCGGCAGTCTTACCCATGATTGCGGTTTTGAGTAATGAAACAGGCTGGGAGTTTTTAAAAGCCTCAGGAATCTTTTGCAGGTGTTTAGAGTTAATTAGTTGATTCAGATGATTAGCTTAATAGCTTGTTTAGAGACCCTTTTCATGATATGCTAATTTTTTGAGACAGGAATTTTGGGTTTTCATGAGCTGTATGCCAAAATCATCAGTATTAAAACAATAAAAGACCTGAAATATTTCAGTTGGTGTGCAATGAATCTAAAATATATGAAAGTTTAATTTTTATCATCACATTATGGAAAATAATGAACTTTATCACAATATGCTAATTTTTTGAGAAGGACCCGTAGTATTGTTCATGTAATACTATTTTTAATATATACAGTGTTGAGGTAACCTATAAGTTAGTAACATGAGTCACGTAATCAGACTCCTTTTTTCAAGTACTAGTAAAGAAGCACCTTACTTTTAAATATAAAACAAAATATCTGAAGTTACTTTTTTTAGATAAGTAACACAGGTTACTTTGTTTTCCCATTTATTGACTGACAGCTGTCCTGTCCTCATGTTGAGAGAAATCAGGAGTGAGTGCAGAGACGTTGTGACTATGATGGTTATTGTAGTTCTAGACAAAATGTGAACATGCATCCTTAAAATGGAAATTCCTTAAAACAGTGAAGTGCAAACTCAGTACCGGTATATATATATATATAATACCATAATCAGTGTTGGGAAAAGTATTGCGTAACTCCCTATATTTGTAATTTATAATAACGGCTAGAAATGAGCATTTAAAATTAGCAGAATTTGCAACAATATTCAGTGCATCAAAAAAGGTTACTTTGTAATTAAAACACATGTATATAATCAACAAATCCCTAGGGTACAAAACTTTTTGATGTCAAATATTAAATGATATGTTCAAACTTATTTTTGCAATTTAAATCACACCTATTTATGGTTCATGTGATGGCCCCACTTGCTATACAGATTCCAGCGAACAAACCTGAAATCTAATCCTTTTCTAACTGGCATTTATAAACAAGTTTCACGTCATTTTATTTGAGATTATACGGTATCACTAAAAACTTTAGGGTAAGTTAGAATCTAGACACCGACTCCTTCCTTTTTGGTGACAATAAGGGAAGTTTAGAAGCACTAAACTCCCATGCTGAAAGAGTGCTATTATACAAAGAGCTCATGGCGAAATTAAGTAAAGGTTTTACAGAGAGAGAATCACTAAAGGAGCACATTAACCAATACAACCAAGACAGTTTATGGTCTGCTCTGAGAGCCAGCCAATGAAATGAGTCGAGCTTCCCCAAAAGAACAAGCCGACCAATGAAATCACCAGCATTAAATTACAAGAATTTCAGGGCAGAGTAACCTGGACAAATTCTTTTGGAACACTTAAACAATAGAAATAAACTGAAAAGGACACCAAGATTTAGATATTACACCTTAATATTTCACAAACAGTTAAACAAAATCTCAGAGTTGGGTGACAGAAGCATCAGCATGGCGTGGGAAAGAGAGAATGAGGTCAGGGGAAAAACTGAGAGCTTGAGGTCTTTGTACAACGTCACTCACATCCACATTACTGGCAGGTTTCCATTACAAGCCACTGGTGAGAAAGGTCAGTGAGAGAACAACAAGATTCCATCTATTTATTTGCAGTGTAAGACCATTTGCCTATTGTTGCAGTGTGTGCAAAGGGACATCTACACTATTAGCAAAGACATTTGACCATGTTGTTTGGGAGTCACCTTAGCAACTGTGAAGAGCCCAGAGACCATTCGAGCACTCGGCCTCTTACTGTTGAATTCCTTTTCAGCCAACTACGTACGTACTAAACAATATCCACTAAACACAGGAATGCTCTACATATTAATTATTAAACTTGCTCTTAACACAAGCCAAATTAATATCCAATAAAGTAAAAATAGAACACTAAAAGTCAATCGCTAAAAATTTTGCTCAGTCATCACATTATAAAGTACAGTATACAAAATGGAAGACCAGTAATATTTTGACTTGAGTTAGAATACAATATAGAGCGTCTAATATACGCAAGAGAGCATTCTCAATAACTAGCTTTTCAAGCTCCACTTCATCCATGACATCGACATCCATCAAAATCGGACATCTTCACTTTGAGGATTATCAACTTTAGCTTTTTTCTTTAAGTAGCAACATAATTATAAGGAGACGTCTTTCATTTACACAACGCAAGGGTTTGGCTGCTGGGGCTGATAGGCAGAAAGTCATGATGTGGAAGACACATCCCACTTTTAGCCTGAGCCGTTCAAAATAAAGCTCCTTAAAGGGCCAGGGATTATTATGAGTGAGATTTCTTTACTCGAGTCCTCTTCAACCTCCCACATGCTCAGCTTGAATCATTAAACCAGCCGACACACATACTCACTCACACACGCTGTTTTTTCAAAACACCAAGAGATTACAGAGCCATTCATTTCATTCATCATCCTCTCATAAGATGATTTCTGACATGGAGGAGGAGGCCAAAGAGAGCAGAACCAGCGGCGGTAAATCAGGGCTCAACCCCATTTTAGAAACACGATCACAATCATCAGAAGTAGTTGCTGCTTGAAAGCACAAAAATATGGCATGAATTGCAGATAAAGTGGTAAAATTGGTGAATTTACAGCTTTGTGTAGCAGAATTTTTTGGGACCAAAGATTTCACTAATCAGGGCTACCAAATGTAACATCGCAGCAAATTATATTAAAAAAAAAGAATAATAATTTTAAAAAATCTTAGTTAGGGCTGGGCGGTATGACGATATATATATCGTTACCAAGGTATAAACTGTCTATCGTTTAACTATATCGTTTATATCGCAGTATGTAAATATATAGCACTATTTACACTTCAGTGTGATGAAACAGCATAAGCGCAGAAAGCCGCATCTCTCATCCCGAATTCATATCTCTTTCACGTGTTATTGCGGTTAAATAGTGAAAATTATGTCAAAATGCCCATCGTGTGGAGTATTCATGTAAACACAGCCAGTAATGTCTCAAGTGAAAGTAAACAGCTGGGTGTAAACTGGATGTGTATCAGTATAATGGATCCGTGTGTTTGGTCTTAAAGTGACAGCACGGTAAACTTGACTTGATTAAACTTTATTTATGTCGTTAATCGTGAAATAAAATTACTCATATCGTCAAATAAGAATTTGGTCATATTGCCACCCATTGACAGTCAGTGATCAGAATGAGCAATATGACTTATTATGAGCATATGAGCAATATGACTTATTTTTAACGTTATTATTATTTATTATTCTATTATAATATATATTTTATTATTATTCGATTATATTGCAGTTATGTTGAAATGATTGAATTTAATTGAATATGCTTTATTGTCTCATTTCTAGAAAATTTGACTTGGACTTCCATAGCAGGGCCATAACATTCTCATGTAAAATGTGTGTGTCATCAGCAGCATATTTATAAATACATAAAAAGTATATATATATATATGCAATATATAAATCTCTTGTGGAAAAAACTACATTGGAATTGCATATGGAGAGATGGTGCCTTGATTTTCTTTGCAGGCCCTGTAAAATCTTTCTAATTGTGCTTGAGTGAACTGAGAGGAAAGTACTTGCTGTTTGCATGGTAAACACACTCATGTTTTACACTGTGGGATCATTCACCTAGAAATAACAGCATGTTCTTCCGCAAATGGCTGAAACACAATTCTTTTTTCCTGTAAAACGCAAGACTGCACCTCGAAAGCATTTCCTCAACACATTTTATGGTTAGAAAGAGCAATATGGCGATGGGTTTCAGAGATGCATCTTCAGCATGGTTGAGTGCACTTGCAATTAGTGCTAATTAGAGTTCCAGGGTACCAGAACACAAGAAGTGATAAGTAGAGATGCCCACATGTCCTCACAGGAATATGAAGCCGGAAAGTCAAGGAACCCATTGAATAACACCTAGAAAAGCACATAACATTCATGGCAAACCTTAAAAACACAAATACTTCATTATTTGTGTTTGTGTTTAGAGGACAATTACTACATGTGTGTGCTAATTTGTGTTTCTCTTTCTCTCTGATTCCCTCTCAACCCACTCGCACAAACACACTCTCATCATGTTCTCACTGTTAACTGCAGCCTAGCCGCGGTTGTGTGTGTGTGTGTGTGCTTTTTTTCACTGTGACCTGTAGATGTGAGGAGCTTGTAAATTGCCTGCAATCACTGAGAACAACAGCGAGGGAGAGGGACGCGAAGAGTTGCCGCCTCAGTGAAATTCAAATAGCTTCTGCAAGGGCATCTTATGATGAGAGCTCACTCTTCCCTCAGATATAGAGAGGCAATACATAATTCATGCCAGCTGAACATCTAGGGTCATGCTAGTCGTGGCAAACTTTTTAGGCAAAAGACTGATGCAGGTCTAAGTTTATTTTTAGTCCATTAAGAAGATCTGAAGATTTAGGAGTGATTTACAATATCAAAATAACCACAATGAATCCTAAAATAAAGTATTTTTTAATTTCTTTACGAATGAAAACAAAGCTGCGAGGGATGGGCGCATAGTCCTTCATATACGTTCATAAGTTATCCACATGTTTTTTGTCGTCAGGAATTTTTTTACAAATATTTTCAATTTTGGTACAGATGAATGATTGACAACTACAGTATAAAAAAAGTAAGTCAAAAACTGTGGAAATGAGGCCTATGAAAACTTTTCCACTTTTTCACTTTTTCACAAGTTGTTCTTGTAAAGATTATGCATGCATTTTTCTTTAGATTTTTCAAGTTTTTCCCAAATTAATTTTATTTAAATTATTTATAAATCTAAATTATTATTATTATTTATTTTTTTTATTAAAATTATTTTGATATTATTTATTTTCTCTGCAGGTGTTAACGTCTCGGTTACATATGGTAACCCTCGTTCCCTGAGGGAGGGAACGGAGACGTAGGTCATGACTGACCAATAGGAATCTCGCTAGAGAGGCCAATCTACTTCGAGTGAAACTAAAACAAGCCAATACACATTGGCGTGCAATCATTTGCATCAGCTGCGCGCCCTCGTTAGCGCGGGTATAAACGAGCAGCTGGTGCGATTGCACACTAGTTTTTTGCTGAGGAGCCAAGCCTGAGAAGCTGGCCGCCCCGGCGGGCGGCAGCGGATGTGGCGACGGGACCTACGTCTCCGTTCCCTCCCTCAGGGAACGAGGGTTACCATATGTAACCGAGACGTTCCCTATCGGTCAGTCACTACAACGTAGGTCATGACTGACCAATAGGAATCCCTACCAAAGCGCCACAGCCGCTGCACCCCATCCAGCGCCCCCGTGCAAGCCTCTACACCTTCTTGCCTGGAAGGACGATAGGCGGAGGCTTACACAGAGTGAGTCTGACACTGTTGTTCCGTAATAAACCATACAGTGAGATATTGGATAACACTGGGAAAGCGTGCCCTTTCTGTTTAGGAAGGAACGCTGCGGAAGCCACTTCTTCAAAGAGTTATGTGGAAATGCATATGGACTAGCCGAAGGCTGTACTGCATATGAAATAAAGGGTGACTTAGCCCAAGGGAAAGACACGGGCTTCCGATAGGAGCAGCCGTGGAATATACACATATGGGATCCCCGTAGGGTCACACAAATGGAACCCAGCCCAGATCCGGTTCTCAAGGATTCAGCGGATAAGGGCCTGGCGCCGGACGCTCCGCCAAGTCCGGGCCGAGGGGTTTTGGAGGACTCAACAGGTTTTACTCTGGAGCAATAAGGGTGCACAGTAGGGTGCAGCAAGCCGACAGAGCCAGACCTCTCAGTGCTTCTACCCGTCTAGGGTGAGAACACGGGAGGACACCGGCTCTACACGTAGGCTATAGTATCTAGCGAACGTGTTAGGTGTCGCCCAGCCCGCAGCTCTACAGATATCTGTTAGCGAGGAGCCACGTGCCAGCGCCCAGGAGGATGCAACGCCTCTCGTGGAGTGTGCATGCAACCTGAGCGGGCAGGGCACGCCTTGTGCTTGGTAAGCCAAGGCGATGGCATCCACTATCCAGTGGGCCATCCTCTGCTTGGAGACAGCCTTTCCCTTCTGCTGGCCTCCGTAACAGACAAAGAGCTGGTCTGAGGTCCTGACGCTTTGAGTTCTGTCCACGTACATACGCAGAGCGCGAACGGGACAGAGCAAAGCCAGGGCTGGGTCTGCCTCCTCCAAAGGCAGCGCTTGCAGGTTCACTACCTGGTCTTTGAAGGGAGTGGTAGGAACCTTGGGCACATAGCCAGGCCGGGGTCTTAGTACCACGTGGCTGCCACCCGGCCCGAACTCTAGGCACGATTCGTCGACCGAAAATGCGTGCAGGTCTCCTACCCTCTTGACAGAGGCCAGTGCAACCAGCAGCAAAGTTTTCATGGAAAGAAGCTTTAAGTCTACTGACTGCAGAGGCTCAAAGGGAACATCCTGAAGTGCTCGAAGCACCAGGGAAAGATCCCAAGAGGGTATGGAGGGGGGTCGAGGAGGATTTAATCGTCTCGCCCCCCTAAGAAACCTGACGACCAGGTCGTGCTTTCCCTCTGCTTTGCCATCTATGTGGTCGTGATAAGCTGAAATAGCGGCAGCATGTACTTTGAGGGTGGAGGGAGACAGTCTACGCTCCAACCCCTGCTGCAAGAAGGAAAGCACAGACCCTATCGGACATCTTCGGGGGTCTTCTCGGCGAGAAGAACACCACTTGACGAACAGGTTCCACTTCAGGGCGTAAACACGTCTCGTGGACGGCGCCCGTGCTGAAGTGATGGTGTTAAGTACCTCAGGGGGTAAGTCACCTAAAACCTCCGCGTCCCGTCCAGGGACCAGACATGGAGTTTCCAGAGGTCTGGACGCGGGTGCCATAGGGTGCCCCGTCTCTGAGTCAGAAGGTCCTTCCTCAGAGGAATGGGCCAGGGAGGGACTGTCACAAGGAGCATGAGTTCTGGGAACCAAGTCCGGGTGGGCCAATAGGGAGCCACCAGAAGGACCTGCTCCTCGTCCTCCCTGACTTTGCACAGTGTCTGCGCAAGTAGGCTCACTGGGGGAAACGCATATTTGCGAAGGCCCCGGGGCCAGCTGTGTGCCAGTGCATCCGTGCCGAGTGTTCCCTCGGTCAGGGAGTAAAACAGCTGGCAGTGGGAGGTCTCTGAGGAGGCAAACAGGTCTACCTGAGCCTCCCCGAACTCTCTCCAGATCAGCTGAACCGCCTGGGGGTGGAGTCGCCATTCTCCCGGGAGCACAGCTCGTGATAGCTCGTCGGCCACACGGTTTAGCAAGCCGGGGACATACATGGCTCGAAGCGACCTCAGATGCTTCTGACTCCAGAGGAGGAGATGGCGGGCGAGTTGCGACATGCGACGGGAGCGTAGACCACCTTGTCGGTTGATGTACGCAACGGTCGCAGTGTTGTCCGTACGGACCAGCACGTCCCTGCCCTGTAGCCGTCTTTTCAAGCGGGTCAGGGCGAGATGTACTGCTAGCAACTCGAGGCAGTTGATGTGCCAACGCAGTTGAGGGTCCGTCCACACCCCTGACACTGCATGCCCGTTGTACGTGGCACCCCAGCCGGTGGCAGAGGCATCTGTGAATACCACAGCATGCCTGGACACCTGTTCCAAGGGGACTCCTGCCCGCAGGAACGAGGGGTCTGACCACGGGCTGAAGGTCTGGCGGCACGCCGGTGTGATTGCCACCCGGTGAGTGCCATGACGCCACGCCCATCTCGGGACTCGGCCGTGAAGCCAGTGCTGAAGCGGTCTCATATGTAGCAGGCCGAGCGGGGATACCGCTGATGCTGCTGCCATATGCCCCAGGAGCCTCTGAAAGAGTTTCAGTGGGACCGCTGTCCTGCCCTTGAACGTGTTCAAGCAGTTCAGCACCGACTGAGCACGCTGCTCTGTGAGGCGCGCTGTCTGGGCGACCGAATCCAACTCCATACCGAGAAAAGAGATCCTCTGCACAGGGGAGAGTTTGCTCTTTTCCCAGTTGACCTGAAGACCCAACTGGCTGTTGTGCCTGAGCACTAGGTCCCTGTGTTCGCATAGCTGATCTCGAGAGTGTGCTAGTATGAGCCAGTCGTCGAGATAGTTGAGGATGTGAACGCCCTGTTCTCTCATGGGAACAAGGGCCCCCTCCGTGACTTTCGTGAAGACACGGGGGGACAGGGACAGCCCGAAGGGTAGGACTTTGTACTGATATGCTCGACCCTCGAACGCAAAGCGCAGAAATGGCCTGTGTCGAGGAAGAATCGAGACATGAAAGTACGCGTCCTTCAGGTCGATCGCTGCAAACCAATCTTGGGGACGGATACATTCGAAAATGCGTCTCTGCGTGAGCATTTTGAACGGTAGCTTGTGGAGGCTCCGATTCAAAACTCGCAGATCCAAGATCGGTCGTAACCCACCACCTTTCTTGGGTACAATGAAGTAGGGACTGTAGTGCCCTGACCTCATATCGGCTGGAGGGACCGGCTCTATCGCATCCTTCGCCAGTAGGACTGCGATCTCCGCACGCAAGACAAGGGCATCGGCTGCTCTCACTGTAGTGGAGTGGATGGCCCGAAACTTGGGGGGACGCCGGGCGAACTGAATCGCATAGCCGAGCCTGATGGTTCGAATGAGCCAGCGAGACGGCCTGGGGAGCGCTAACCAGGCTCGCAGAGACCGTACAAGCAGGACCAAAGGGACCGTAGGCGTACCCGAGGTGGGGCAGCGAGGTGGAACAAAGGGACGCAGCTCGGGAGGCTCTCTCTGGGAGGCGGCCCGTAGCGGGGTCTGAGTGTGCTGTGCAGCACTTACCTGGTTCCACGGGGCAGGAGGTGCGGGAGGCGGCTCGATGGCGTTCTCGGACCGTACGCAGCTGCCGGCTGGCGATAGAAGAGGCGGATGAGAGTGGTGAGGATTCTGACCCCCCCACTACTCTCCGGGCCCTCTTCGGACCCAGAGATGATAGAAACTGCTCTTTTATTGAAAATTTGGGTACCGCTGGTTTTAAGGCCAGCGGCGGAACACAAACAAAACGAAACAAAGGATTTTCCACCCGGCCCTCTTCCGGGGGAGGGAGCGATGCAGTCATCGTCTCCTGGAGAGCAGTCCCTTCCACCTCTGGGTCACCCGTCCTAGGGCCGCTTACCTTTGGCTTTGCCGCCCCTCTTGGCGGGGGCCTGGACGGGCGGGGCGCCCTGCCTGCGACTGGCTCCACGGTGCCGCTTGGATGGAGGCTGCTGCTGCGGCGCGGGAGCAGGGGGAGACGCAGGCGGACGCCCACGGCGACGAGCAGACCGAGGAGCCGCGGGCGGTGGGGTGGAGGCAGCAGCTGACCGCCGCGGCAAGATGTGTCTAATGGCCTCAGTCTGCTTCTGTACAGCCGAGAACTGCTGGGCGAAGTTCTCGACCGCGTCGCCGAAGAGGCCGGTCTGGGACACGGGGGAGTTAAGGAACCTGATCTTGTCGGTCTCCCGCATGTCAGCCAGACACAGCCAGAGGTGGCGTTCCTGGACCACCAGTGTGGACATCGCACGACCCACTGACCGCGCAGTGACCTTCGTCGCACGGAGCGCGAGGTCAGTTGCGGCACGAAGTTCTTGGAGAACTTGTGGATCATGACCACCCTCGTGCAGGTCCTTCAGTGCCTTGGCCTGATGAACCTGCAACAACGCCATGGCGTGCATGGCAGAGGCAGCTTCCCCACAGGCCTTGTAAGCCTTGCCGGTCAGGTCCGACGAGTACTTACAAGCCCGGGAAGGAAGACACGGTTCTCCACGCCAAGTGGAGTTAGGGCACAGTTGCATAGCAACGGCCCGTTCCACTGGCGGGATACGCGTGTATCCCTTAGCTGCCCCGCCATCAAGGGTGGTGAGGGAGGAGGATCCACCGAGACGGTTTCTGGCAGTAAAAGGTGCCGTCCACGTCCTTGTGAGCTCCTCATGCACCTCCGGGAAGAAAGGCACTGGGGTGGGTTGCTGAGAACCAGCGCGCGCCACCCCGAGATACCAATCGTCCAACCTCGAGGGCTCGGGACACGGTGGAGGGTTCCACACGAGCCCGATCCTGTTGGCGGCCCGGGAAAGCATGGCCATCATCTCCGGGTCCGACTCGGGCACCGCTGGCACACCTGAAGGAGGCAGCGGCTCCGAGCCGTCGTCCGCGGAGAGGTCTGACCCACCCTCCGATGCAGCGATCGACATCTGGTCGTCGCAGGGAGCGCCGAACGAAACGACCGGTACACATCTCGAGGACGGTCCAGAACGTTCCGTTGGCAGCTCAACTGGTTGCGGAGCATGAGAGGAGTGAGGGTTCCTAGGGGGTTGGTTCCCCGAAGGAAGCGCGCTCACTGTAATCCTCAGGTCACCCGTGTCACTGCCCGAAGCAACCCGCGAAGGGGGGTTGGAACGAGGTGCAGGCACGGGGACTCCGCCCCTTTGCAGGAACGTGAGTCTCGACCTCAGCTCCGAGATGGTCATCTTCCCACAATGGGTACATGACTCATCCACGAACGCTGTCTGTGCGTGTTCGAGGCCCAGACACACAAGGCAGTGATCGTGACCATCCCGCGACCCCAGGTAACGACCGCATCCAGAAACACACAGATAGAATGTCATCTTGAAAAAGACGCAAACTATCTGTGTAAGCTCTTTTAGAGACTGCTCTCCTTGGTGCTGAAGCACGCAGGGGAACGGTCACAGCGAACACAGACAGGAATGTGCACCTGTCTGTGCGCGATTCTCTCTCGCTGGTCTTACCAGCCGTAAAAACGGCCGTTGAGCGCTTTAATCGCGCACCTTACCAGCCGTAAGAACGGCCGTTGAGCGCTTTAACCGCGCACCTTACCAGCCGTGAAAACAGCTTTTTTGTTTGCTCAGTTTTAAAACAACAAACAAAGAAGAGAGAGAGAGAAGAGAAAAAGACCGCTCGCGCTGTTGTGCCGTCACGCCCGCACCAAAGTGGAGAGATCCAGAAGAGGCTTGCTTTCAAATTCACTCTGTTCAGCATACGAAGTGCTTGGCTCCGAAGCAAAAAGCTAGTGTGCAATCGCACCAGCTGCTCGTTTATACCCGCGCTAACGAGGGCGCGCAGCTGATGCAAATGATTGCACGCCAATGTGTATTGGCTTGTTTTAGTTTCACTCGAAGTAGATTGGCCTCTCTAGCGAGATTCCTATTGGTCAGTCATGACCTACGTTGTAGTGACTGACCGATAGGGAACTAACGATACGTTCACACGACAAAGATGTACTGAAAACTGAAACGTTCTTCCTTCGCATTTTCATGTACAGATGATAACGCCGAAAAATCACTCAAAAAATGCTTTTTTGTGAAAAAATGTGTTATTCTGCCAGGCCAGTATTGGCGATGTCACTTTGTAAAGAAACACTACGTGCCTACAGACAAGTTTTTCCATTTTTGTAGTTTAAAAGAAGATGATAAATATTGTTTTCAAAAACTTTTCAAATGTTTTCTGTTTTTATTTAGAACATTTATTTTTCTCAATATAGCAGTAATGTATTTGTTGCAAAAAACTAAACAAATCAATAAATAAAAACTTACAAAGTCCGTTTTTTCCCCAATATTGTGCAGCCCTACATGGAATATAGTGCAACAGGCATATGGATTATTGTTATGGTACATTTATGATGCTTTATTGTTATACAATGTATTAATTTTTAAAGGCTGCCAGCCCCTGGTCATCATATACTTGCCCTGTATGGAAGCATCATCATCCTGCTGGGTTTGAGAGAAACGACAAAATGTAATGTTTTTGTAATGACATGAGGAAGATTTTAATTCATTTTCAGGCGATGTAAATGAAATCTGTATAGTCAGCATTTCTGAGCATCACATTAGTTGCAATATGCTACACTTAACACATTTAATTTCCCCACATCACACCTTCAGTTTCACGATCGTTCCAGCATGGAAACATGGGTGGCATTTTGAAAAGCACATTAGCGGCATTAAGTGAAGCAATCTTCACCGAGATGCTGCAAAATATGAAGAGTGTGTTTGCTGATTGTCAGAAGAAACACACAAGCAAGGCCAATTCACAAGCAGGTCTGAAGCCACCGGGGAGCTTTAAAGGAAACGATGAAAGCACTTCCTGCAGGGACTGAATCTCAGCATAGTGGGAACAAGATATTTGGGGTAAAGAGGGAGGGAGAGAATAAAAGGCTGACCTAGTTCCGCCTTTCACTTGCTCCTTCCCCCGGAGTAGGTGTCCTGAACCCCGGGGCCGAGCTGGCAGGCCTGCAGTAGTACAGAGGGAGCAGCGGAGGGCAGAAAGGACGATAAACAATGACTGTGCACTCTCAACCTCTGCTGCTCAAGCTTCTGTGGATTATTCCCCTGGCCACATCCTTGCAGAGGAAGAAAAGCTGGCAGCTTGCATGCTCTGTCACAGTCTCTCCTCCATTACGTCAACACAGCACTGCTGCACACGGCACACACACACACACCTGCTGCTGGCTGCTCACCTCCCTGCCTGACACTCACTACACACACACACACACACACGGCCCACCGATACAATCAGCACTCACAGATTCAACAAAACAGGTTCAAAATAGCAGAGAAAAACTTCTATGATTTACTTTAAAGTAGTGTTGATGCCGATACTGACGACAAAATAATGACAATATATTCACAATATATACAATTTTGCCCAATGTTTACTTCAAATATTTGAGAACAGACAAGGCGCACTTTTGGCAAGGAAGACAATTGTTCATTTTAAGTTGTTAAATGGCTAATTGGGAAAAAATTATTGGTAACAATATATTTATACAATATAAGGTTTCATTTGTTTACATTAGATAACTACAATACTGCATTAGTTAACATGAACTAACAACGAAAAATGCTTCTAAAGCTTTTATTAATATTTTATTAATCTCATTATTAAAATCAAAAGTCGTCTCTGATTTTATTATTAAATGGACCTAATCTTCCAAAAATCTGACAATGAACAGGTGGATTTTTATAAGCTAACGTTAACAAAGAATAATAAATACTGTAACAAATGTATTGAAACTGTAAATAATGTTAGTTAATGAATTATTACCTAATTGTAAAGTGTTACTAAATTATTTTAACTAAAATTATTTCAACAAATTAAAATGAATGAATTAAATTAAAACAAGTAAAATAAAATAAAATAAAATTTACTGTAAAAATGTTTGTAACCTTTACAGAAAAAAAGTTAGAGGGAATTTTTTTAAATGCTTAGCATTGTATTACATGTCATTTTACAGTCAAATGTATGGTTTATGCAAGTAAAAACTATGAATTATCATATAATTAAACTGAAAAAACAGTAAAACATTACCTGAAGTCCTAGGGTGACTTCACATTTGACGTCTAATTAGCATTAGGGTGGGTTTTTATTTACCATGACTGTTATGTAACGTTTATTCCATCATTTTTGTTATGTCTTTGTGTGTATGTTTGTCACTATGTGAGAACTGGCCATGTATTATGTACACTGTGCATGAATTCTGATTCATCATGTGGCTTTCTGTTTTACCGCCTGTATGATGGTTATCACGTACATTCTGAGTTAAAAAGCAGCTTTTGGAAGTTTAGTACATTTGGTATATTATTGGTACATTATATCACTGAAAATGAAATAAATGTTATAATTGTCACCGTGAATTTGCGGCAATTACAGCTGTCAGTTTTTGTCACAAATGTAACAGTTTTTTATTAAATAATCTGTAGCACAAAAGTATAATAATGGCTATAAAGTAATGATATCGTTCAGTGCTACTGTTCTGTCAACCAAAATCTACCTTTTTGTACTTTTGTGCTATATTTAAAAGACAAGAGGTAAAATCATCCACATTTACAGTATTACATAGGATGTCGTCAGATATTTCAGTGAGCCAAGAAAAAGACACGTTTAAGTGCCATCAGTGAAAGTGAAAGTGACACGTGATGGCGGAATTTGACCTCTGCATTTAACCCATCCAAGTAAGTGCACACACATTAGGAGCAGAGAGTAGTGAACACACACACACACACACACTGCAAACGTGGATACACACACCCGGAGCAGCGGGCAGCCTTGAGTGGCGCCCGGGGAGCGATTGGGGGTTAGGTGCCTTGCTCAAGGACACCTCAGTCATATTCCTGCCGGTACTGGAATCAAACCAGCAACCTTTGGGTCACCAGTCCAACTCTGTTACCATCAGAACATGATTACTCAGAATTATCATCACAAGGATTGAGAAATCATTCCTGCATTTTGATATTCCTTTCCATTTTACTCAAAGCTTTTTTCGCTTGTACTGTAAAACCAGAACAGGCCTTTAAATATCAACAAGTCAACACAATGTTGGATTGTGGCAATAAAACAAAAACTCGTTCCTCATAAAGGCAGTTCTTCACTCGGATGGCTCTTGAAAAATTCCTCCCTTTTTTCCTTCTTCTAATCCTCTCTAACACGCAACGATTGTCTTGATGTGTGTAAACCGTATGAAAGCCCTGAGGGAGTGTGTGTGTCATCTAGGAGCCACAGTCCTCTCAGACTTCTGAAGGCTGAGAAATAGGATGCTCTCAGATTGACTGTAATAGAAAGCGATCTCCCGGCTCCCGTTTCATTTCGAGCTACACACGAAACAAAGGCTTCCTCCAAGAAAGACAAACAGCTCCATACAAGACAAAATGTGTGCATGAGTCTCCGTTTAAAAGAAATCACATCTGTCTCGGTTAATTATCTCTGATTAAACAACTTTTTATTATTATCATTGTTGTTCATTGATATTATTCATTAAAAAAATGGCCAGCTAAAAAACCTGGAAAGATTTAACCACATATTTAGGACTTAGGAAACCAAATATAATATAATTCAAGGTTCAACCACTGAAAAACTTGTATCGGTCAATCACTAATATGAATATTGTGTAGGATTTTATTTGAAAACTCTTGTCATAAGCAAAATTTCTCAAACGTGTCACATTTTAAAAAATTTAAAAAACAAAATAAACATAAAAAAACATGTACTAATGCCATAAAGTAATGATATACACAGTATAAATATAAATATGTACTACATAAGTATCCCTGCTTTTTTGGAAAGAAAATTGAGGGATCCCAAAAATAACAAAAGAGAACATCTCTGTTGCATTAACTTAATCTATAGTTTTATGCATTCTGTTTCTTTATATGAAGTTAATAGAATAATTAGCTTGTATACAGTATCATGACAGTTTTGGGGCTAATTGTTTCCATGTTTGACATTACACAACATAACTTTATGAAAAATTCATAAATATTCCTAGCCTGGGTTTCCCCATGCTGCCTTGCGAGGCAGTCTGGATTCCATGGACCAGATTTTCGCCTCAGCGAGGGGACCAATCACAGAACGGGGGGGGAGCAGCAAGACGATGACGACGTCTATGCGACACACCGACGCAGTTTGTTAATATCTATGGATCCAACATGACAGCAGACGCAAAGTTACCTTTCGATGCAGCAAAAACGGCAATAGTTGCTGAACGCCATCGTGTACACATAAATCTCTGAACCATTGTCTTCTTCCTCGTCTAATTTCTGTCGCTCTACATACGTCATCTGGTATAATTGAAACGATTGGCTATGAGCTACGTACAGGCGCATTTGATAGACATTCGTAGCACCCAATAAACGGCTCTGGGCATTCGTAAACCAAGCCTAAAATACGAGAAAAAGAATGTGGTTCCCAGACCCACGTCTCAATGAGACTGGGTCTGACGTTAGCCAGGCTAAAATATTCCTACCAAAATAGGCAAAACACACCAAATCACAATGTCAATTGTGTGTCCCTGTAAAAACTCCAACAATGTTCATCAAAAACAGATAGGCTAAGGAATTTAAACTGTGGATAATTAGTATTTCTCTTCAGGGCAGCAGGGTAATAAAACAGACTTGCAAAATATTATATAAAAATGACCTTTACAAGTGCAAGTAATGTTTCAATAAAGAAATGTGAAATGGGAAAACTACTATGAGGCCTAATGTTGCATCTTTGATACCAATATTTCATTTGAAAGCCACGTTTCTAGCATCTGTAAAACTGCATTCCTCCATATTAAAAATATATCTAAATTACGACATATGCTTTCAATGAAAATTGCGCAACAGTTAGTTCATGCGTTCATGACCTCAAGGCTAGATTATTGTATGCTCTTATGGGTGGTTGCCCTGCACGCTTAACAAACAAACTACAGTTGGTCCAAAACGCAGCCCCTAGAGCTCTTAGTAAAACCAGGAAGTATTACCATATTAGCCCACTTCTGTCAACACTGCATTGGCTCCCTATTAAAAATCATATACATTTTAAAATAATGTTGATTACTTACAAAGCACTAAATGGTTTAGCTTCCCAGTACTTGAGCGACCTTTAAAAAGTGATCTGGCGTCACAAAGGCTGAGATCTCTTTAGCCCGAAGTGTCAGCGGAACTTGCCAGTAACCCTTCAACAGGTCGATTTTACTGACCTACCGGGAATGTGCTTGTCAAATAAAAATCATTAAATCAACACCCAAAACCACAACAAGGAACATAACGAGCCGTGCCAGCGAGGCACCGCGGAGCTGTGCTCCGTCTGCCGGCAAGAGCGAATGGGATGTGAGAGCGAGAGAGAGCCCGGACGTCAAACAAGGCGTCTTTATAGAGGTGGCCCAACCCACAATCAGCAGCCAGCGGGACACCACGGAGCCTCTAGAGGAAACAGAAGAAACAGCAGGAGGATAAACGCAACAAATCATAAACAGTGTTTACTTCGCTCTTAACAGCGTAACACGCATTATAGTCCTTCACGTCTACTGTGATCTTAAAATTATGGCCAGTTGATGATACCTAGAATATCAAAAGTGACTGCTGGCGGTAGATCCTTCTCCTATTTTGCACCTTAACTTTTGAAACTTTGGTCTTCCTAACATTGTCCGGGAAGCAGGCACACTCTGTCAGTTTAAGACAAAAAACGCATCTCTTTTACCTGGCATTCATATAGAACATTATACATTTCTATTATTCAAATCAGTTAAATGATTATTAGGCTGCATAGATTAGGTCAGCCGGAACCGGGGACACTTCCTATAACACCTGGTGTACTCGTAATATTAAAAGAAAAATGGCATCTACACTAATGTTAGTCTTTCTGTTTCGAAAGGATCAGCCGGATCAGGGCCGTATCTAGATCAGATGGTGGACCTGCGCCTGGACCCATCCACAACGCATCCCTAAAGTGCCAGCCTCATCACCCCTGTGAAGGCCTCATCGACACGAAAGCCATTGGCACTGATCCTCACCAAACTCGTCTCCATACCGGCGTGATGACTCCGACTTCCAACCAGATAGAACTGGATAAATATTGTGAATGTTTTGATCCAATC
Source organism: Siphateles boraxobius (assembly GCF_051911475.1). Lineage (NCBI taxonomy): Eukaryota > Metazoa > Chordata > Actinopteri > Cypriniformes > Leuciscidae > Siphateles > Siphateles boraxobius. The sequence continues at coordinate 1,605,041 of NW_027508942.1, forward strand.
TGACTTCTGACCTATAATGCTGCCTGAATCATAATCATACACTGTTCGTTCGTTGGTCAGAGGAGGACTGACCCCCTGACTGAGCTGGGTTCTCCCAAGGTTTTTTTTTCCATTCTGTCACTGATGGAGTTTCGGTTCCTTGCCACTGTCGCCTTGGCTTTTGGCTTGCTTAGTTGGGGACATTTAATATTCAACAATATTATTGATCTGCCTTACTTAAAGTGGACAATGACGCAATTTTCTTCTAGAAACAAACTTTGTTGTATTATTTTATGTTATCACTGTGAAGCTGCTTTGAAACAATCTGTATTGTAAAAAGCGCTATATAAATAAAGGTGACTTGACTTGGCTTGACATGGATCATTGAGAAAAATCTACTAGCTACAATTGAAAAGAGTGAGTGGGTTTGGTTGTTTCCGTATCCCCAGTGTTTATGATGTAACCCTCAGCTCATCCCGGAGTAACAGACCTCCCATAATCTGCCGGATTTCACAGAGTCCTGTCCAGCCAGTGCTTAGCAGCCAGCCATCCGTGCTGCTTTACTAAACTGCTTGATTTACAAGCGCCCAAGGGGCAGTTTTGGAGACCAAAGCATACATTATTAATGGATGTGTAGTGTTGACATAGTACCAGAATCCATACAACACTTTCCTGCTTATGGAGCAATTCCAATACTATGATAATAAACTGTATAGGGGACACATGCATTTCATAAATAGATCCTCTCAAGTCGGTCCTGATAAAACATCACTACAGACTTACTACAGTCTCAGATACTCAGTCCAGACATAGAGTGATGCTGATGCAGAATTTGTATCTTTCTTCCTGAAGCTGTCATTCTGTAGAACATCTTTTGATTTCCACAGAAAAAAAGACTTTTTGTAAATAATGACAGATTTGGTGCCACTTTATATGGAATGGTTAGTTCACCAAAAAATTATAATTATCACATCAGGTCAGAGTTCCCTCTTCGACCAGAACTATAGTTTATAAAGTTATAAATATGGATAGTTTTCTTACAAAATGCATTACTTTGCTTCAGAAGGCCTTTATTACCCCCTCTGGATTACTTTTATGATGGATGGATGCAATTGTTATGGGCTTTTAAAAAATGGTACCATTCACTCCCATTATAAAGGTTGGACTGTATACAAAGTAAACGAAGAATAATTGTTCTTATGTAAGTGCATAGTAGTTAAAGACACCTAATATAAAAGTACACTACTCCTTCACACCAAAACATCCCTCAGGACGTTCCCAAACCATCTTGAACCTACCCATTATGGGTCCAAACATATTTAAAAGTGCCCTTACAGAGCTTATAGAAAAGAAACAGGTCGTTTAAAATACACAAAGCTATTTAAATAAACAGACCAGATTCCAGTATAGCAGCAGCAGCAGTACTTCAGTGTGTTGTGTTCTGATTTATGGGAATGCAACACATCATCAACAATATATTCATAATGAGAGCAAAACAAGCCCGAAAACAATCTGTTGTAATACTTTTTCGATTCAAACGAGCATTGCAGCACTTAGTCAGAAGTAACCTGCCGGATTTAGGGGGGGATGCTGCTGGCACCTGCTATTAAACCCCACTGCGCACGCTTCTCCCAGCCTGCAACAAAAGGTCTGCTGATCGCTGTTTTTCAGCAGCACCTGTGCTGATGAGACTGACCTGAATGGTGCAGGTATACTCCGTATCATCCAGCAGTCTGACCGTACACATGTATTCTCGCTCCAGGTTTCTGACGCTGCCACTCATCAGCCGACTCAACATCATCTTCTCACCGCACAATCGCTGCTCTGCGTCCAGGACCAGAACAACAAAAAAAACCTCAAGCAATGTCACATCGACCAAACTCTCCGGTCGCCCAGGTAAAACGTGCTAACCGAAGCCGACAGCATCTTTCTCCGATGACATGAACGCCGCGGGTGTTTTATTGTTGGTTATTGCGGACAGGTTCCTCAAGCACACACGCATCCGCGTCCAGGTCCAGATGAAGTCTGTGGTTACGAGCACGAGCAGACAGTAGCAGAAAGCCTGTATGTTGACCATTCACCGCTTGATATTTGAGCAAGGGGGCGGGACCAGAGAAGCTGATTGACACTCCTTTTAGCCAATCTCAAAATAAGGACTCGTTTGAAACGGACAATGAAAGATTGGGGTGGTGCTGCGTATTTTGGAGGTCATTGTTGTCCAATAACATGCTGGACAAAGGTAGTAGTAGTAAGGTTATAAGGAAATACTCTTAACACTTTATTAATGTGTCCTTGTTACATGTATTTACAATAGTAATAACTATAAATTAGGCATTTAATTACATACAACTAAGCCTAAACAAAACCCTCTAAAACTTTATTTTACAGTGTCCTTGTTACATATGTTACATATACTTACAGGTGCTGGTCATATAATTAGAATATCATCAAAAAGTTGATTTATTTCAAGAATTCAACTTAACAGGTGAAACTAATATATTATATAGACTCATTACATGCAAAGTGAGATATTTCATTATTCCTTTATTTGTTATAATTTTGGTTCAATGACCATGGTATTCCTGTGTAATTACTGTGTGATACTGTCATGTAATATTCTAATTTTCTGGGATTTTGATTTGTGGGTTTCATAAGCACTAAGCCATAATCATCAAAATTATAACAAATAAAGGCTTGAAATATCTCACTTTGCATGTAATGAGTCTATATAATATATTAGTTTCACCTGTCAAGTTGAATTCTTGAAATAAATCAACTTTTTGATGATATTCTAATTATATGACCAGCACCTGTATATAAACAGTAAATTATGCATATTTACATCCAATTAACCCTCAACCAAATCCTAATCCTAACCCGACCCTATAGGAAGTACATGTTGTTAATTATTATTAGTCAGTAGGCTACTTAAAAATATAATCACACTGATGACACCTTAAAATAAAGTGTAACCCAAAACCCTAATCCTACTCAAACCCAATAGTAAGTATGATTACTCAGTACTTTACACTGTAACAGGGACACATTCAAATAAAGTGTATCGTAATCCAATAATTTTCTTCTGTATTTGGCAGTATGACTCTATTATGCATCAATAACAAAATCGAACAAGTATCTTACGAAATAGATTTTTCTGGCTACACTTGTCGAAAAGGTATAAATTGAATGTACTTGTAAATTTTGTGAACTAAAAAAAGAAAGTATTTTAACATGTTTAATATTGTGTTCGTTCAAGATTCATAATGATTTAGAAAACCATGGCGGTGAGGACCCTTTGGGCGGCCATGGCGGAGCTGTGGGGCCCTCGGGCGGCCAGGGCGGAGCTGTGGGGCCCTCGGGCGTCCCGGGCGGAGCTGTGAGGCCCTCGGGCGTCCAGGGCGGAGCTGTGGGGCCCTCGGGCCTCCAAGGCGGAGCTGTGGGGCCCTCGGGCGGCCATGGCGGTGAGGACCCTTTTCGGGCGGCCATGGCGGTGAGGACCCTTTTCGGGCGGCCATGGCAGTGAGGACACTTCGGGCGGCCATGGCAGTGAGGACCCTTCGGGTGGGCGCCCCCCAAAAATTTTAATGGGAAATTGACAGGAAAGGGGGGATCCGGCAGCAATGAGGGTCTTGGGCTGGGCAGGACCAGCAGTGAAGAGGGCTTTGAGCTAAGCAGGACCAGCGGCAAAGGAAACTCTGGCGCAGGATCAACGGGCTCGGGCGCAGGACCAACGGCCTCTGGCGCAGGACCAGCGGCCTCTGGCGCAGGACCAGCGGCAAAGGAAACTCTGGCGCAGGACCAACGGCCTCTGGCGCAGGACCAGCGGGCTCTGGCGCAGGACCAGCGGCAAAGGAAACTCTGGCGCAGGACCAACGGCCTCTGGCGCAGGACCAGCGGCCTCTGGCGCAGGACCAGCGGCCTCTGGCGCAGGACCAGCGGGCTCTGGCGCAGGACCAGCGGCAAAGGAAACTCTGGCGCAGGACCAGCGGCAAAGGAAACTCTGGCGCAGGACCAGCGGCAAAGGAAACTCTGGCGCAGGACCAGCGGCAAAGGAAACTCTGGACCAGCGGCCTCTGGCGCAGGACCAACGGCCTCTGGCGCAGGACCAACGGCCTCTGGCGCAGGACCAACGGCCTCTGGCGCAGGACCAACGGCCTCTGGCGCAGGACCAGCGGCCTCTGGCGCAGGACCAACGGCCTCTGGCGCAGGACCAGCGGCCTCTGGCGCAGGACCAGCGGGCTCTGGCGCAGGACCAACGGCCTCTGGCGCAGGAACAGCGGGCTCTGGCGCAGGACCAGCGGCAAAGGAAACTCTGGCGCAGGACCAGCGGCAAAGGAAACTCAGGACCAGCGGCCTCTGGCGCAGGACCAACGGCCTCTGGCGCAGGACCAGCGGCCTCTGGCGCAGGACCAGCGGCCTCTGGCGCAGGACCAGCGGCCTCTGGCGCAGGACCAGCGGCCTCTGGCGCAGGACCAGCGGCCTCTGGCGCAGGACCAGCGGCCTCTGGCGCAGGACCAGCGGGCTCTGGCGCAGGACCAACGGCCTCTGGCGCAGGACCAGCGGGCTCTGGCGCAGGACCAGCGGCAAAGGAAACTCTGGCGCAGGACCAGCGGGCTCTGGCGCAGGACCAGCGGGCTCTGGCGCAGGACCAGCGGGCTCTGGCGCAGGACCAGCGGGCTCTGGCGCAGGACCAGCGGGCTCTGGCGCAGGACCAGCGGGCTCTGGCGCAGGACCAGCGGGCTCTGGCGCAGGACCAGCGGGCTCTGGCGCAGGACCAGCGGGCTCTGGCGCAGGACCAGCGGGCTCTGGCGCAGGACCAGCGGGCTCTGGGGCAGGACCAGCGGCAAAGGAAACTCTGGCGCAGGACCAACGGCCTCTGGCGCAGGACCAGCGGGCTCTGGCGCAGGACCAGCGGGCTCTGGCGCAGGACCAGCGGGCTCTGGCGCAGGACCAGCGGGCTCTGGCGCAGGACCAGCGGGCTCTGGCGCAGGACCAGCGGGCTCTGGCGCAGGACCAGCGGGCTCTGGCGCAGGACCAGCGGGCTCTGGCGCAGGACCAGCGGGCTCTGGCGCAGGACCAGAGGGCTCTGGCGCAGGACCAGCGGCCTCTGGCGCAGGAACTGCGGCCTCTGGCGCAGGACCAGCGGCCTCTGGCGCAGGACCAGCGGGCTCTGGCGCAGGACCAGCGGGCTCTGGCGCAGGACCAGCGGGCTCTGGCGCAGGACCAGCGGCCTCTGGCGCAGGACCAACGGCCTCTGGCGCAGGACCAACGGCCTCTGGCGCAGGACCAACGGCCTCTGGCGCAGGACCAACGGCCTCTGGCGCAGGACCAACGGCCTCTGGCGCAGGATCAACGGGCTCTGGCGCAGGACTGGACGGGACCAGCACATCATGGGACTCGGGACTGGACGGGACCAGCACATCATGGGACTCAGAACTGGACGGGGCCAGCACATCATGGGACTCGGAACTGGACCGGCCCAGCACATCATGGGACTCGGAACTGGACCGGCCCAGCACATCATGGGACTCGGAACTGGACTCATGGGCCAGAGCTGATGTGCGTGTAGCCCACACAGACAGAATCGACGCAGACATCACAATACGCGCTCTGTCTGCTCGTGTGGACTCATGTGTGGTGTGCTCCAGAACAAACACCGGCTGAGGAACGGGAACAGTCTCTGGATCAGCAGACTTGGGCGGGCAGGCGATGGGCTCAGGCGCTGGCGGGCAGGCGATGGGCTCAGGCGCTGGCGGGCAGGCGATGGGCTCAGGCGCTGGCGGGCTTGGAACTGGCTTGAGTGGGAGATCTTCTACGAGGTAGTTGGATCCACACGCCCACAGCGTGTGATCCACAAACTCCAAGAAGGACATTTTTAGGTCATTTACCAGAATTATCTGGGCTAGCGGGTCTCTCAGACCACCCCAGAAACTCTGTTTCAGTTCCTCTTCATCCTGCAGAAGACGAGGACACGGGAACTGAAGTATAGTTGATTTATTTACAAACTGAACTTACAGGAACAGACAGAAACAAAAGAAACTCCAGGACTTCAAAAACACACAACCTTACATCGACGACGACCAACAAACACTGAGGGAAAACACAGGTCTTAAATGAACAGGGACTAATGGGATAATTAACAGAACACAGGTGAAGAAACTGAACACAAACGAGGAGCGGGAAAACTAACAGGACTAAACCAAAATCACAAAGACAGGGGGAAAACAAGATCTCAAAACTGAACTAATAATAGGACTAAACCAAAATCACAAAGACAGGGGAAACCAAGATCACAAAACAGAACTCAAACACATTGAAACATGACAATATGTAGGATTTCTGTTATTTTAAAAATTACAATTTGTCATATGCAACATTTCAAAATTATGAAATTTCGCACATTTGATCAATCAAAACAAACAAAAACACTGAAATCATCTACTTCATAAAGCAACTGAAAATGATTTATTTTAATATGATTTATTTTATGTGACTATAAGTACAAGTGTCTCTTGTATGTGGTATTGAATAAATACTGTAGATCATTTTTGTTACATAAACAATCTAAAATTTTATGTATTCTGTTTCTTTTGTTTCATGCAACTTAATATAACATCACTAAATATGAATAGTTTGGTTTAACTGAAAATAAAAATGAATTTATGACCTAAATACTTCCTCTATCCCATCACCATGTTTTTCATAAAATATCACAGAAATAAGACTGCATTTTTACGCAAATTCTACAACTGAATTAATATTTAATGACTTTAATACCAATCTCAATTCCTAGACTGCATTTGAATACGAAATTTGAACACACAGTCAAACTCCAGAAGTAGCATTTTATTGGTTATATAAGAATATTACACTTGATTTGATTTACAACAATTAGATATAAATATTTCTACATTAGCATGAGAACTTCTTCCTTCTATTGCTCTCTCTCTCTCTCTTTCTCGCTCTCCCAAACACACACACACACACACACACTTTTATCACAATTCATAATTAGTAAGCAAAAAGTAAACAATTAATGTAAGAAAATCCTTTGTTGGATCAAAACAAAGCCTTACTGTGTGTTTGTAAAAAGAAGGAACGTCACATAGTGAATATATTCGAGTCATTTTCATCATTCTCCTCTGGTTCATTGCTGCTCATGGAGATGGATTTGGCTGAGCTCTGTAATCGGTTCTCAGCCTTGCGTGTGTAGGGCCGAACCGCTCGAGGATGGTTCTGATGATGAGGCCATCTTATGTTGGACATGTGGTCCACAGAATGGACAAAAGCTTCTTGTCTCCTGTCCACTGGCTTCATCTGATTCAGCTTGCAGGAGGCGATGAGAGGTCTGCCTATGTCCAGCTCTTTGCTCTCAGTGAGACGTTCTTTCGTTTGTGTCTGGGTGTAGTGCAATTTCACCTTGATCACCAGAGATCCCTAAAAAGTTGCAGAGAACTTTGAATAAATTGCATTTTTTAAATGACTTTAAACAATATTTTTGACATCCATTTATAACGCATTTTTCTACATCAGTGGTTTTTCAATAGCAACAATAATTTCCCTACAATAAAACATTATTATGATGTGATATGATGTTATATGTCATATCACATATATCATACCACATCATATATTATCATATCATATATATATATATATATATATATATATAAAATATTATATTGCATTATAACATTGTATTATAACATATTATATAATGTATTTATATAATATTATATATGTTAACACTTTACAATAAGGTTTAATTTGTTAACATTTAGTTTACGTTTAGTACTAACGTTTAGTTAGTTTAGTTAGTTATGTTTTATTTCGGTCAACTTCAAAAGAAAAGGGAAAAAAGAAAAATAATTTAAAAACAAACATGGAAACAAAAATTAATTTACAATGTAAACAATAGTAAAAAAAAGAGAAAAGTTGCTTTAAAAAGTTGCTTAATCACTTGTAGTTAACATTAGTTAACTACACTTACAATAAACAATTCTACAGCATCTTATTATCTTATTTCATGTACATTTCTACACTTACTAATAATATTTTTTAAATCAAAAGTTGTATCGTTAACAATGAACAATTATATTTTTATTAACTAACATTAAGGTCAAGTAATGCTGTAAAAATATTCCTGCTCATAGTTAGTTCATGTTAACTAATGCATTAATGTTAACAAATCTGACCCTAAGTGGTACAAAATATAATATAATATAATATAAATGTTTGGTCTCTCTGTCCCACCACACAAAATGCATTGTGATATTTTTATTTTAAAAGTTAATAAGCCTTTTTATGTTGCTTTCCTAACAATGCATAATTAAATGCTGGGTTGCATTTTATCATTTGCATGTTACATGCTCTCCAGAATATAATATTCAGCAATAAAGACTGCACTGACACTACTGGATGAGAACTGAACTAAGCTAGACGATGAGATTACTGTGTTTTACAGAGCTGCTTTATAGCTGAACTGAACCCGTTTCATAATGGAAGAACTTTACACAGTTATTGAACGGAATTAAATTGAACCTGAACAATGACATTATTGTCTTTTTAGAGCTGCTTTACAGCAGAATTGAATTCTGTTTGCATCATTATATTAATTTTTTCCTGTTTATCACTGGGAAGCTGCTTTGAAATAATCTGTACCGTATAAAGCGCTATATAAATAAAAGTGTCTTGACTTGACAGAATAAACATGTGAGCCATTTTGGGTTTGTGATTGACCAGTTGGCAACCACGTCTTTTTAAACTGAACATGTATTTAATTTCATTTAACAATGTTTTCAAATGCATTTCAGATCTATTTGAAAGAGAAAACCTCCTTAAATGTACCTGGAGTCTTTGAAGGCAACATAATCTGAGGGTGCAGTCAGGAGTTTCACCAATGCTCACCAGGAGAGAGTCCATTTCTTCCGATCTGCCAGATGCTGAGAAAATGTCTTGTATTTGCTAAAAAAAACAAAAAAAAACATATCACCATTTAAACTGTAATCAAACAAACAGGCACTATAGAGCCAGGTAAAGTGACCGTCGTGCTGTTAATGTACCCAAGGAAGTATTAGACTTTTTCCCCCCTAGAGGTCAGTAGACTCACAGTTTTGTTTTAAAATCATCCTATTGTTCTTTCTTTCTGTTGAACTCCTCTGTTGAAAAAATATTTTGTGCTAATAAAACTGCAACAAAAACCATATCTATTTTCCTGTATGTATGTATGTATGTATGTATGTATGCATGTATATATATATATATATATATATATATATATATATATACATCAAGTGTATATATTATATATATATATATATATTTATTTATATTAATAAATAATGTAATAGTGTTCAGTGCCATTGCATGCATGAACCTCCATATTACAGTCATAAGTTTGGAGGAGTTTAAGAGGCCAATTCAAATACAAAACACAACGAAATCCGCTCTCTTTCCTCTTCTGGTCTCTCCCATCCCGACTCTCATATCCTCCTTCTCTATGCATGTGTATGTGTGTGTGTCAGCAAAAGAGGACATGAAAAGCTGTGACTTACTGGTTGACTCTCAAGAATCAGAGTGCAGTCCTGGGCCACGGCCTTTGTGTTCCTCACTACACCGAACACAACCAGGACGTTGGAAAAAAGGGCAGAGAAACTGAGCTCCACCTGAACACCACAGTGTTTAAAGTCCAGAAATCTGCGGCCAGGAAGAACTGCAGGAAACATCCCCATATATATATATATATATAAATACACAGCAATGTAAACTATATTCATTTACTTCACGAGACAAAAAATAGGAAACACACATGATAAAGACCATAAAGTAGATAAGTATATTATTAAGTACAGTATAACTATTATATGTGTAAAAAAAATAAAAAATAAGATGTTGTGCTATATTATACATAATATGCGCTGCTATATTATGACTATTTATAATAAAAGGCCTTGTACACTGCTATTCAAAAGTTTGAGGTTAGTAAGATTTTTCTTTTTCTTTAAAGAAATCCATAGTTTTATTTAGCAAGGATGCATTAAATTGATCAAATGTGACATTAAATACATGATATCAAATTTCAAATAAATGTTGTTCTTTGAAATGTTCTATTCATCAAAGAGACTTGTATCAGTGTAAATAGCAAGATGTACAAAACATTTATGTTTCCACAAAAAATATTAAGCAGCACAAATGTTTTCAACATTGATAATAAGAAATGTTTCTTCAGCAAATCATCTTATTAGAATGATTTCTGAAGGATCATGTGACACTGAAGACTTGAGTAATTTGCCATCACAGGAATAAATTAATTTTAACATATATAAAAATAAAAAACAGTTTCAAATTAAATTCAACAATAATTTTTTTTAAAAATACTGTTTTACTGTATTTTTGATGAAATAAATGCACCCTTATTGAGCATAAGAGACTTTTCAAAATATTTGAAAATAGTATCGACCCCAAACTTTCAAACAGTAGCGTACATAAAGAAATACAAACATTTAAACATATAACTCTCCTGTGGTCAATATAGTAATACTGTATATGCTGGTACATGCAAGCATGTGTAAAGTTGTCAGAATGCATGTTTCATATTTAAAAGACAGCTGTTTAAGTTTTAACTTGACAGATAAAAACTGTCACAGTCTAAAGTGAAAAATGGAATCAGTTTAAGTCAGCTCACTGGTGGTAATTTGTCACTTTTTAGGAGGAAATCCATTTCCTTTTAATGCAGACACATGGTTATGAATGATCCCTCACCGGAGCTCTAACCATGAGTCATACATCACTATCTAACCCACAAAAGCTACCAAAGAGGAAGTCACGAACTGTGATGTTACGGGTGATGGAGCACTTTTGAGTGTAGGCACCGACACAGACACAGACTTCTTTTCCATTGCATTCAAAATCTGCTTTATCATCACTGACGTTGAATATAGCATTCAAAGGGTTCACATCAGGAATCAAAAATAGAAATTTCCTTGATCTTTTTAAATAAAAGAGATCAATGTGTTATGTAAGTATAATGTACTGTAGCTTTCAAATAATCAAAACGAAAAGAAATATTTATTTCACATGTTAAGAACATTCTTTTAAATTAAGTTCTTAAAGGTACAGCAGTAAAACCAGTCCACTGATTTCTTAGTCAAAAGAGATCGTGGAAAATGATTAGGTACCATAAATCTAAAATATATTTTTTGGTACATGAGACCTTTACTCACATTATACACTACCAGCAAAAAGTTTGGAATAATTATGTTTTTTATATTTTTTCTCTTTTTTTGTCTCTTTTGTTCATGCACAAGGCTGCATTCATTTGATCAAAATACGGTAAAAATAGTAAAATATGATTACATTTTAAAACGTTTCCTTTTTAAATATATTTTCAAATATAATTTATTCCTGTGATGGTAAAGCAGCCATTAATCCAGGCTTCAGTGCCAAATGGTCCAGCAGAAATCATTATCATTTCTGTATGAAACAGATTGTGCTCCTTACTATTTGTGTGGAAATCATGATACATTACCACTCAAAAGTTTTCGGTAAGATTTTTTTAAAGAAAGAAAAAAAGAAAGAAAGAAATACTTTATTAGTATAAGTGGAATTCAGGTAGAAAATAAAGATGTAGGACATAAGGTTATTTCTGTATGTTTGTTTACACAAATACATGTAAGAAAAGGACCTCTGATGACAATATGAAGTTGTTTAAAAAAAAATAATTTAAAAAAAATCGAAATACCATTAGCCTGTTTCCAACAAGCATCCCGTCGCCGGAGCTCCATGGTGTGTCCGGACGCTTGCACAGGATCGGTCAAGGCCCGTGGCTCTGTCAGAGTGTGTCTGATCTCTACTACCTGCCTTCCACGTACCAGTGGGTCCTTTCCCAGATCTGGAAGAGAACAAAGCTTTCATTATAAACCACAGGGTACTTTTTCCAATAAGTAATAAATATATGATCTACACAGTTGCTGTCCCTTGTGCCATGTGATCAGTGGCCGTCAGACACTGAAACATGACGCAAACATGACTCGGCAAGTTGTTCAGTTAAATGGGAAGTTAAAAATTTTTAGAAACTTGCTAAAAGTAATGTAGCAATTCAAGCCCATTCAATCATCAGCATGTCCTGCTCTCAAATAAGAAGAATGGACTAGATGCTGTTTTTGAGTGCAGAAGGACTGTTAAAAAATTGACACGATTTTACGATTGTAATGTCACAAAATAATGCCTACAATTTGAAATCTGTAAAAGCTTGGTCATTTTCTACAGTACCAGAACAGAACACTGTAAAACAAAAACATATTGCATTTCATTGTGTGACAAAGTGATAAAAAAAATTCCACCACAAATTTTTAATAAATGAGTAAAAATGTACTGTATAATAATATTAGATCATATTTATTTATTTATATCTATATTTTATATGTTTTTATATTTATATTGCTAATCATTTTTTTATATTTTATTTTTATTTATTTAACATTTATACTACAGTTTAAAGGTTTGGAGTCAGTAAGAGTTTTTTGCCAGCAAGGATGCATTACACTGGTCAAAGTTTACAGCAAAGCATTTATAATGTTACAAAATATTTTGTTTTCATATAAATTCTGTTCTTTTGAGCTTTCTATTCATCAGAAAATCCTGAGAAAAAAATCTATCACAGTTTCCCCAAAAATATTAAGGAACTGTTTTCAACATTAATAATAATAATATATTAAAATAGAAAACAATTACTTTAAATTGTAGGAATATTTCACAATATTACTGTTTTGCTGTATTTCTGATCAAATAAATTTAGCCTCTGTGATCATTAGAGGCTTCTTTCAAAAACAATAAAAGATCTTACCAAATTTATTAACCAGTTGGGTTGCACTATTTTGATGGTCCCCTTTAGACACTCTGTCGACTATAAGTAATGTTTTACCTACATGTCAACTGACTCTTATTAGAGTATAAGTTGAGTATTAGTATACTGTTAGGGGTAGAGTTAGGGTTGGTAGAATAAAGGGGTTCGGGTTAGTAGAATAAGTTGACATGTATTTGTAAAGTTACTTCTAGTCAGTAAATGCCTGTTAAAGGAGCATCAAAATAAAGTATTAGCAGATATTAAGCTAATAGTCTACAAATACTCTAATGAGAGTTAGTTGACATGTAGTTGCAACGTTACTCAATAGTCAACAGCAGTGCCGTTTCTAAACTTCTGAGGGCCATAAGCAAAACTTTGTGATGGAGACCCTGTCAGTGCGCTCATAAAAACCCCAAAATGACCCCCAACCCTTTAATCTGTTCTTTCAGAGAAGTTTCACGGTCAACAAACAACTAAGTTGAAGCACTCAGTAATACAATAAAAAATAAAGAAAATTTTGCCTACTAAAAAAATAGCCATTGATCAAAATAAAATACATTGATTCTTATAAAAGTTACTAAAGTAATTTAGTGAAGAGCAGTGAATGACTCATGTTTCCTTTCGTTGTTTGATTAACATTAAATGGCAGACAGCAGCAGGTTTATTAGGCTGCTGTCACTTTAAGACTAAATGCACAGATCTAATACACTGACAAGCATTCGATTACTTCCCAACTGTTTAGACCTACGTTCACTTACATTAAGACATAACTGACTGTGTTTAAGTGAAAACTCCCCAAGACAGACATGTTGACATGCTTTTGTGTGTATTTGTCAGTTTAAGTGCACACCTGAAGCCCAAAGTAGCCTATACTTGTCCTTATTTCGCTTCGTCCTGGAGTGTGCGCACAGAAAGACACTCGCAGCTCAATACGCTTTTGACTCTTTTTTAGTATCGAGCACGTCCAGCAGGAGATTATATAATTCGACAAGTTACACGATTTGACTGATTTGTATGTTACATAGGAAGGGTGACAGCTCACCGATTTAAAGGAACGGAACCAAATGCAGCATTGTGTTTTTATAATCGCTGGAAGACAAAATTAAAAAATGAAACTAAAACTAAAACGTACTAAATCGTACATATTTTGTACTACTTCTACTGAAGAAAACCCCCAACTATATCAGTACAGAAACCAGTAGCCAGGAATATACTGTAAATCCACACTAAAATGCTTTACAGCGCAATGCCGTAAGTTATGCTTCACAGTAGCCAGTGCCGAAGCATTGATTTATGACGTTATTGAGGAAGGAAGTAGTCTCGTACTTGTGGGCATGACAAACACAGTGATAACGGCCGTGGGAAAGGGTGCAGACAGAGCAACAAGCATACGAGACAGGAGCAGGGGGGTAAGTGGGGCAAACCAGCAGCCGTCCCAGGTTAAGCGCTCTCAAATTTCCCCCACCTGAGCACAGCACCCAGAGAATGAGGTCACATGCCTTGGCAGCTACAATATAAAAAGCCAAGAGCTGTTACCCAATCAAACAACCAAATAAGCCCTCTGCAGGGAGAGAGGGGATTATCTCAACCCTTAAAACATAAATCCACGTTCACACCATGCCGTAGAGGGTACGGATCAAGGAAGGAAACCGATGTCTGGCATACAGTATTTGTCAACCAGTTGTTGGTTTCATAAGGGCTCCAAGTATAAATCCGCTAATGATCAAAAGTACTGAAAGACACTGTGACCTTGTTCACTACATCTCACAACATGGGTGAAGTATGATGCAATATGTTGTTATTATAGTGCTTACAAGGAAGCTGTCAGAAAGTCCGTCCCGGAACGGAAAACAGCAGCGGTTTCTGACGGACTGGTATCAGAGTTGCTACTTCCAGCAGACTTGCTCTACCTTATATTGTTCAATGTTGTGCGTTCATGCAATAAATGTTAGTAATTATGTGAATATTGTTTAGTCAACACCTGTTATTGTGAATGTCAAATGTTTAACAAATGACGATCGCGATATGCAAAGAGACGCTAATCCTATGATCACGTTGAGTTAACACGTGCTGTTATTATATGCTGCTATCATGCTGTATATTGGTGTTTATCTTATCATATAATGTTTATTTGTTATCTGACAGTTGAGTATTCATTTATGATGACTGTTTAGTCAGTTTTTGATACTTTGTGAGGTAATTTCTGTATATTGTATTCATACTGAATTCCTGTATTCTACAGACCACAAGACAACGTGATAACATCACATAACTTTCCCTACCATCCTGAGATTGTAAATGGATTTCACTTACTGCCTGACAAGTGCTATTAAAGAGAAGTTTGACGAAGGTATACTTCTCCTGTGCCCTGATTCTCTTACCGGAATCACTGTCCATAATTGTCCGCCTACAGAACTGTAAATTCACAAAGGTCGCCAGAGGTGCTACTCTGCAACAGAAGCGCTGTTTTTCTATAGATCAAATGCTCTGGTAAGTGTTTGATCTGAACTTCTAACCCTATGAATCATTTAGCTAAATCATCGCATTTTGAAGTTTAATAATTACATTATCGTGTCAAGATTCCCCTATGATGCCCTATATGAAATCCATTTTATTTTTTCCCAATTTCGGTTTCATTTTATCCATGTGATTTATGGTATACTTTATCACTTAGTATACATTATACTTTTGTATACTTTATGGTCATTTTTTGTTCTTCCTTGTCATCTTTGTTTCTCAGAAATCGGGTAATGTGCCTTTAAGATTTGGAACAGAAGAGTGCTGGTAGGAGCACTCACCCTCAGAGACCTGCTCCAAGACACGGGTCACCCTCTCGGGCTGTAAGACATGTTTGTTCAGGTACTTGGTGAAGATCCCTTTGCTTTTGCCACCATCCTGGACCTCGAAAGCCTCAGCATCTTCACTCCTGTAGGAGCAAAACAGCATGAGTACACAAGAAGAACACAATCATTGTTGTTTTCAATGTTTTGATTAAGGCTTAGAAGAATTGACAGTTATGACAGTACTTACGTAGCGTACCCGTACACAGTGTTTCCCAGAGGAGCCAAAGGCTTAATTTCAGAGGGAGGACCTTTTTGTTTGTACCTGGAGGATATAAAATAGCAAAAACGTTGAACAGTGTAGCAGTGTGCCAAATTATTATCTTTTAACATTTCCGAAACTATTCCAGAATCTGGAATTCAAGATACTTTTATTTGCTTTCTGGCAAACAATAAGCTGCACAAGTTCCTTTTGGTTTTCTACAGGCCTACCATTTCCTGCAGGTGTCCAGGAGAATGATGTTGAGCTGGGCTTTTCTCTCCTGCATACTGTGCATCACTCTCTGTACGCACACACAGTTTTCAGTGCGGTAGGGTCGCGGAGCGTCAATGGCCACCAGGTAATTTCTGCCGGAGTGCTCGTAGCCATGGCCAGCATAGTAAAAAACAGCTGGGGAAAGAGAAAGTGGCGTTGTAATGGCCTACAATATTGCGCAATATGTTTCTTTCCTTCTCTGATTGAGTTCCTTACTCTTATGTACAACATAACCTTTTATTTTAAATATTACTTAAAAATGAAAATTCTGTCATCATCTTCACACCCTCATGACATTTCAAACCTGTATGACTTTCTTTGTTCCAAAGGAACACAAAAGAATTTTTTTTGTAGAATGTCCAAGTCACTCTTTTCGATTTAATCACAGTGAATATGGAGTGGGAAGTTCTGGCTGTGATCTTTTGACGAATCGCAAATGAAAGAACACAGACGCAGCCGGATCATTTCCCAAATGACCAACACAATCTACCAAGAGCAGTGCAAAATAGAGTTTTGGGCGTTAAATAATGGTGCAAATACCAGTTAATTGACGAGTGCAAACCTTAGTAAACCACCTTGCATGATTCATTTGAATATCTCCTCTCAGAAATTTTGCATCTGAAAGGGAAACAAATGCATATGTAAGAAGGTCAGCCACAAAAATTGTGTCCACACCTTTTCAGCGTTAATTCAGTAAATCTGACAGGAGTTTTTTAACGCATAAAGAAGGTTTGCGCTGGTGCAAGCTGTTAGTAAATCTGGCCCCAAGTCTTCTTAATCCAAGACTGCTTTATTCGAGGCATTTATTACTGAAGCGCTTGATGCATTCATGAAACAATCGTTTCATTGAATAGATACTTTCATGAACCTGACTTCTCAGCTTTTTTCATTAACTCTTTTGATTAACTTTTTAAGTTAATGAAAACAGCTAAGAAGTCAGGTTCAAGAAAGGTTTCAATGAAACGATTGTTCCAGTTCACAAAACCAACAACTCATTGATTCGTTCGCACTGGAGTCAAAGATTATAAGTGACTAACAACATAAACGTCAGCTTGCTCATGACAACATACTTTGGAAGATTTAGAATAGGCCTATATCACATGAGCCGTTTTACGATCCTATTACAAGGCGTTTATGTTCTTTTTTGAAGCTTGACAGCTTCAAATGGGCAAAAATTTACATTTTGTCCTTTACAGAAGAAATTAATAAAGTCATTGAGGTTTGCCAAGACACGAGGGTGAGTAAATGATGACAGAATCTTGATTACACAATTTTACTTGCAGTATTTCATATTTTGATGCTGTGAGTGACTAACCACTGCTATTAAAGCGGTTATCAGCATTTCATATTTAAATATTGCTATAATTAGGGGGAAATAATAGCAGTGAAATCTAACCCACATTCTGTACACAGCAATACAGAGGCATGAATACATACAGAGTTGACCAATAACTAAACACTTTCCATTTTACTATTTTCATTATGAAGCAGGTTACAAAACGAGTCTAAAAATGAAATTCCTATGCGAGTTAGCTGAATAACCTATATAAATCTGTTGGCTAGAAACATTATACCACAACTATTTCTGCAGACAAAAGCAGCAGGGCACACTCTGGCCCACACATTTATTATCAGCCAATCAACATACTGATGTTATTCTGGAAAAAGTCCTTTGGCTGAAAGTGCTGTGGTTTTTTTTTTTTTTTACCCATGACATTCACTGATATTGTATCACCGGAAAACAAAGCCTTTTTTTTCCATTCAGATGGAACTTCCTCTAACTCGTCACTGAGATGTTTGTTAAGCAACACTAAAATGTTTTTTTTTCTGAAGAATTTCAAATAGATTGTGTATTATCCACCACCATCTCAACAATTTCCAACAGAAAACAGGTAGAGGTATGAGTTACACTGCTAACCGCAGGTTCAAAGTGAGAAATGCCGAAGATTAAAATAAGCGTGGTATTGCACACTGCAACAATTTTTGCAGCCAGGAACCTGAAACTTTAACCACAAATCAAGAAATTGCCCTGAGTATAAAACCTACACCCTGTGAGAAAAATTATTTTACAGTTAAAGGAGTCATGAAGCACACCAGACATTTCCTAGAGGCTCCTCGAGCAAACCCACAGCATGTGACTCACCATACACTCCAGGGTCCAAGAGCTGCAAGAACTTGTCAATGGCAGCCTGCATTTCCTGAAGGGTGAGATCAAGCAGAGAGACCACTCTAAAGCCAAGCTGTTGCAGAAGATTGGCCAGCTCATGGACATCCATGGTAGGGGCCATCAGACCAGGATGGTGGTTGTAGTTCAGGTTCCCAATCAGTAATGCCACTTTGTCAGTTGCTTAGAGAAAGAATATTACATTTTTTTTAAATATATATTTTTTAATAATACTTTTTTTAATTGTTTTTATTTCTTTATTATATTTTTATATTTTATTATAAAACTAATTTAGATAATACTATCTAAACTTAAAGTAATATATATATATATATATATATATATATATATATATTACTTTAAGTATTATCTAAATAAGTTTTATAATACAATATAAATATAGTAAAAACATAATAAAAAAAATATATATATATGTTTTAATCGAGTTAATATTATATTTATATTGTATTATAAAACTTATTTAGATAATACTTAAAGTAATAATATATATATAGTATTATCTAAATTAGTTTTATAATAAAATATAAAAAATAAAAAACAATTAAAAAAGATTTTTATACATATACTTTTTTTAATTATGTTTTTATTATATTTATATTTCATTATAAAACTTATTTAGATAATACTTTATACATATATATATATATATATATATATATATATATATATATATATAGTTTTATTTAATTTATTAATTATGTTGTTTTCAGGTAATAAGTATGTTATTGGGTATTAAAGTAATTTACAAACACACACACGCACACGTATATATATATATATATATATATATATATATATATAAATAAATCATGTATAACTTTGATGAAAGGTTTTGATATATATATATATATATATATATATATATATATATATATATATATATATACACACACAACCACAGACACGCACACACATATATATATATATATATATTTATATACCGTGAGAATCTTACACGAAAGACAGTGTATTTTTTTGTGGGGGAAATATTAAAGGTGGGAGTATTGTGCAACACAGATCTACACAAGTCTATTTTTACTGACATGAGCTGAAAAAATCTTTCATCTGTGACCTACCCATAAGAGTGGCCGTTGGTAGTAGATCTGGAGGCGCTGTGGGGGAAACCAGAGGAAAAAGTTTTGGTGAAAGTTGAAAGAAAATAAAAATTGTTACCATTCTACTGGATGTTATCATTAATGCCATATCTTGTGCTTTTTTTACACTAGTTTCACAACGGGGAAAAACCTCTCAGAACGCTCACATTATTTATGTTCCGTAATGTGACGTGAAAAAGGGAAGCTCCTATTGATTTGGTTTCAGTCTAACTTTAGTTGGACTCTTATATATCTAGGGACCCATTTAGACTCAAAATACAGTTCAGTTCCTGATTGTCTTTAACTCCTACCAATTGTGGAAAGTACCAGTAATTTTAAACTATAGTGGAACTACAATGAGCACAAAGAATTTTTCAGAGATAAAGACTGGATGGTTTCCTTTATTTAGGTTTTCTAAATTGCTTTTCGGTCTGACAGTGTAAATGAACAAGTCACATCGAATCATGATGGCAAAAAGTGAAAAATACAAATGTTGTAAATTGCCTTTTTCCAGGATTGTCAATTGTAATGCATTAATTAAGTGCAGTTGATTATTTAAAAAATAATTACATCATGTCAAGTGAACCATAAATACATTTTGTAATAAGTAAAATAAAAAAACTTTTTGCAAATACAAAAAACTATTTTATTTTTTCATGTTTAAATAAACATGGACATTTTACAAATGTGGCAGTGACGCTGAAAAAAAAACAAAAATAATTACAAAAAACAAAAAACATGTTCTTTGTGAACGGCCCTTAAAGTCTTGGACAAACACTGTTGGAACCAAAATGGAAGGCTATGGACTGTAGGCCAATGATAGGCTTGAAACGCTTGACATAAACAGCCATTGGCGGCTCTTACCAATCTCAATCTCAGCTGCTTCAGACCATCTCTCCTCCAAAATATTTGACACAGCGCAGAGGTATGAACCAGCAGTGTCTACGTTGGCATTTTCTATCTAAACAAAGAAGACCAAATGCAAAACATGATTATTTTAGGCAGCTTACAACTTCCACAACATGTGCCACTGAGTCAATCTTAACCAAATTTAAAAGCAATGACCCGTGTAACCCGAACCCAACTTGCACATAAAAATGTATCAATATGATAACAAAACAGCTAGAAACAAAGAATGTTACAGTAGCCTCACCGTGAGTGTTTCTGTAGTCTTTTTAGCAAGCATGCAACCGTTTCTGTACCACTGGTAGGCAGGCGCAGGCTTTCCAAAAGCTGTGCATTTGAGAGTGATAGTCTCCCTTGGTTTTACTGTTTGGCTTATTGGGTGAATGACTATATGGGGTTCCCCTCTCCATGAATTAGAAACACCTAAACACAATGCATCACGTTATCTAACAGATACTAGTCAATAATGCATATGTGGATGAATAATAACACGGGGTTCATGGACTTAAGGCCAGATATTTAATACAGATGCTAATAAAAAAGCTTAATGAAGACAAGATATTGGAAAGTACCTGGTTCGTCTAGGATTCGCACTTTTACCCATTCTGTGAACTGATAGTTACAGAACAGGTCGCTCACTCTACAAATATATTTGTCAGATCTCTGGAGAGTGACGGTGAGCTCAGGCTCTGTCCCACCTTCCACCTGAAAAGATGAAGAATAATGTTATTTGATACCTTTAGGTATATATTCTTCACAATATTGATAAAATTATTTACAAGTGGGGAAAAAAGTGTTGGGGAAAGTTGTTTTTTAAAGTAATTCTTACTACATAAAAAAAGTAAATTACTGTGTTATGTTACTTTCCATAAAAAGTTTTTTTTGGCTGGGTGGAAACTTTCCACTTGGGCTGGGCTTGCTTTGACTTTTTTTTCCGAAAAAAAAAAAGTTCTGTTTTTGGGGAATGTAAGGCCCTGTCACACATTTTTACTTCAGCAACAAAATCAAAACAATTAAACACAAATGTGCTGTATATCTAAAGTCATTTTGGATAATTAATATGGCTGAATTGGATGATCAAATGTCAGCAGCACACACATTGGTTAATAAAGTGAGATTAAATACATAAAGTATATTTGTATTATTTAACATAATTAATAATTCAGGTTTGAGTAATATTCTGAGTTTGCAGTTTCACCGTTTTTATTCATTTTGAGGAATACTGAATCTGTTTTTGTGCAAGTGAGATGAATAAATGCATGTTCACATTTAGTCTAGATCTACAATGACCATCATGTTCACACACAACACTTCAGCACTTACTCCTTATTGCTTTAAATTTAAAAGTAATGCGTTACTTTACTCGCTACTTGAAAAAAGTAATCTGATTACGTAGCTCACATTACTTGTAATGCAATAACCCCAACACTGGATATAAAGGTTACAAACCTCTGACTGTTGTTTATCAAACCACTGATACTTCAATGAACCAGTGCCTATTGCTCGAACACTTAAGGTCACCTCATGGTTTGGTGGTACACACAAAGACACTGGCTGCTGCAGAATAACAACTTCTGCTCAAAAAATATATAATTGTATATATTAGACAGTAGACAAACATTATATAATAGTTAGTTACACATAAAAATACGAATATACACACCAGTTAGCATGACTGTCTGCGCTACTCTTTAGTGTGGAAGGGCCGAGACCGCAATAGTGTTGCTCTTTTAAGATAGTCAGTCATTTCAGAATATGACCACCTGTGTAAAAAGAAAACAGAAGTATGAATAGTGGCCATTACAACAAAAGTAGCATTCAAAATCCAAACAATGAACCATTGAGACTGGTTAAGCAATCCAGTGTTTAGACGTTAACTTAACACAGAGTGTCCAAGGACTAAATGTTAAATACCTAAACCTATCTTGATTCCAACAGTGTTTGTACAGTCAATCCATGCAGAAATTTTAATATAGAGAGAGTGCGTCAGCAAATTTGAAATTACTAGGTTTATGATCTGTTGTTTTATCAGTGAATAGAATGCAGAAATGCAGATTAGGTCTTAAAAGTTGTCATTCTGAAAATGTCATTCTTCAAAAAGACACAACTGCTTCAATACAATAAAAATACCTTAATGCATTAGGAATTATATCAGCTTATGATTTTTATGTATACTAATATTTAAGTAATTCTCTGACATGAGACTGGGGCAAGTTGTCACCCTTTTAATAGTAAATTTACTTTTGAAAGTCAATTTCTGTGTGCTGTTGTCCCATACTATACCTTGAAGCATAGCTATAAAATAATATTGAATCATTTTTGCTCTTTTGAAGAAAAAAAAACTATACAGTTCTATAATAGACATGTTGACTTTTTGTAACAACATCCACCCATTTTTGCCAACAGATATTTCAATTAATAAATTGTATAAACTTTAAACAACTTGCTCCAATTTATATTTTTGACAAATACTCCTGTTCTGAAACCACAACCCTTCAGTTAAAATCTGTCTTCATTACATGGATGGCTCGTGTCTGAAACATGTATGTCAGTGTGGTTTAAGCCTACTTGTTTACAGTATAGGAGAAAAAGGATATAGGCTATATGGACATTTTAGGTTTTTTTTGCGGAAATAATTCACAAAACGACTTATTTAAGGGTGAACTGTGAACGTTTGACTCAAAACCTTAAAAGTTCCTGAAGCATTGCCATTTGAAACAACTTCCCTAAAAGTGACAACCAACCCCGGACGGTAACAGCATCTAGTTTGTGTCGTCGTTCGGTGTTACACTCACCTGTCCTAGTGCTCATTCCTAAACCTCCTCATGCAAACCAGCACAGAGCGTCAGCTGTATCGACGTGTGGATATTCAACATGATACTCATTTAGTTTGGGTGAAACATAAATGGTTTCCCGTAATAATGACAGCCTGGCCCTCCCACTACCGCTGTGCTCAGTGTAGTTGCGCCCACAAACATCTGCACATTGAGCAGCTGGTACAGTATCTTGTAAAAATATATATTTAGGGCCCGAGCACCGATGGTGAGAGGACCCTATTGGAATTGCTCCGTTTATTATTATTTATTCTTCCTCTAGTTAATGGCAGGTTGACGACATATTGAAAGTGATTTAAAAGCTGCAAAGATGATAGATTATTGATCTGACATATGTGATTGGTTTAAACTTAATTTGGTAGGCTATTTGAGTTTACTAGAAATTACATAACTTTTGGTATAGAATAATTGAAGATGTATATTAAGTTTTTATTGAATATTTTTATTTCAGGGAAATTTTATATTCATAAATGTAGGTTATGTGCCTTAAAACATAGCCACTGTTTTCTGTTTTTTTTTTTTTTTTTTTTATAAATTTAATACATTTATACTTTGAGTTTAAAAAAAGAAAGAAAAAAAGACCATGATATCTAATCTGTTTTTGTTTTTGTTTTTTTGCTTATTACAGTGTAATTGTATTTTTTGTGCAGTTGTGCTGTTCTTTTGTCCTTTTTGTATTTTATTACCTTGTTGTATTTGTATTAAAGATTAAAGATACACTATAGCCTATGTAACATTTTTGTTGTTCAAAAGAAAAAACAAACGAGTCAATACATCATCAATACTTATTCCAAAACTCGTTTGACCTGTTGGGATGGTTTTAGCGGGAAATTACATTGCATGTGCGTGTCTCGTCATATCCGTAAATAGAGAAAAGTTGCTCCATATGTGTGGGAGTCACATAGGATAGTTGGCACTTGGCAGAGAAGTTTGACATTAAACATGCTAAATCTCGAACCTCCTGGCAATCACACAGGAGAGTCTCTCGGCAAAAAGAGAACAAGATCCATAGAAATGTATTTCTTTATTTAATATAGATCATGGAAAGTGACAGAGCTTGTAATAAAATGAGAATCAGCATTGAGTAAGGTATTTATTGAACAGATAAATTGCCATGCAATGGTGTTCGACTTGAAGTGGCTCAGCAATCGGTGTAGGCCTATGACAGCGCTGCTTCTAGACGAACACACCAAATATCTATTGTGAATAGTCATATCCATTCCCACAGTCAAGCAGAGCCAAACCACAACCAAAACAATGTTCTTCCGCAAAATACATGCAGTTTTATTATATAGTGTACCTTTAATTGATAATATTATTCGAAGAAAATTTAAAAAGTTTTTTTTTGCCTCTAAGTTTGTATCACAAATCCCTAATTTGGTGTCCAATTCAAATCCAGAGTTAATTATTTGTGAATTGAGTGACTTAAAGGGATAGTTCACCCAAAAAGGAAAATTCTGTCAGTACTCAATAATTACTCACCCTCATGTTGTTCCAACCCGTAAGACCTTCGTTCATCTTCGGAACACGAATTAAGATATTTTTGATTAAATCTGAGAGCAGGATCACTCCTCCATAGGCTTCTTAAGGGATTGACACTTGCCAGCCCCGAAAAGTTATTAAAGACATCATCAAAATAGTCCAAGTGACTACAGTGGCTCAATCTTAAGTTTATCAAGCGACGAGAATACTTTTTGTGCGCAAAAACAAACAAAAATAACAACTTTATTTCAACTATTCGTTTCCTTCTCTGTGGGCCTCTAGTCAATTAACGTAGTGTGATAGCGTAGAGCGACGCTGGTCATGTGTGTGATGCATGTGACGTACAACACAGAAGCACTACGCTATTACACTTGTGAACTCACTCGAGGCCCACAGAGAAGGAAATTCATATTTGAAATAAAGTCATTATTTTGGGGGGGTTTTGCGCACAAAAAGTATTCTCATCGTTTGATAAACTTAAGATTGAGCCACTGTAGTCACTTGGACTATTTTAACGATGTCTTTAATAACATTTCGGGCAACAAGTGTCAATTCCTTAAGAAGCCTAAGGAGGAGTGATCCAGCTCTCAGATTTCATCAAAAATATCTTAATTTGTGCTCCGAAGATGAACGAAGGTCTTACGGGGTTGGAACAACTTGAGGGTGAGTAAATACTGACAGAATTTTCATTTTTGGGTGAACTATCCCTTTAATTGTCCATGTGCAACAAGTTTACATCTCTATTATTTTTATTTGTGAGCATGTGTGTCATCTGTTGTTTGAATGATATGTTTGTGAGAGTGGTTGCTTGACAGCATGTAATCGGAGCCCTTTTATGATTGGAAAATGATGCAATGACACATGACCGGTGGGAAAGATTGTTGACTGTTATGGGGAGGGTGTACAGACAGAGTGACATAGAGGGGGTTGTCCTAATTAAACCTGGGCCATGCTTTGAGCTTGTCTGAAGAGCTGTCATCAAGATCACCTGCATCAGATCACTGCACTTTCACCCGACATCCCATACTGGATGAATTTGACTACATTTACACACATTAGCCCATTTATGTTCACACATCCCTAAACAGTGTGATAATTCAGTCAGAGCGAGAATTACAGGATCTCATGAAGCTGACAGATAAGGAAAGATTAAGGCAGGTGATAAATATGTTTTTTCTGTCTTTTTCTTGGATGCTTGCTTTCAAGTGGCTTCAGAGCAATGGCTAGTTGTGGAAAATGTGATGTGCTATGGCGCCTATTTGTAGGCCTGCTATAAATAGGTACTTGCTGGCAACACATGCTCTGCTGCGATTTACAATTCTAGTGCTACTGGGACATCAGACTCCAAAGAACAGGCAAAGAAACATGCTAATGGTAAGTTCTTTAAGTGTTAGACAGTAATATATTTTTGTCAAGCAATTCAAAGTTAGTCGGTATACGTGTTGGTTGAAATCAAATACAAATGCTAGTGTTTGACTAAATGAAAAGTAACAAACACCAGTTCCTATTTATAACTAGTCCGTACAAATGGTTTGCTTGTTGAGACTAGTTGTCCTCGAAACAGAACGGTTCTGCCTAAACTATATTTTAAAATTAGTTCGTACTTTTTCAAGTGTTTGTATTTCTCAATTTGAATTGATTTGTATTTTTCCCCTCTTTTCAGTAGTTCTCCAGTTAGTTACAAAGTGGAACTCTGCATTTTGGTTCCAAAAGCCTGGAGACAAACCTCAATTTTATTCTACAGAAATATTGAAACCCCACTTAAAGAGGGGTTTTTTGGACTGTTGAAGTTACTTGTTTTGAACAATGACATCCAGGAGGCCCATGACCCGCTCTTACTCTGGAAATGGGAGATCGGGAAGCCAAAATGGGGAGGATATTTCATCGGCAAACGGAAGGTCCGAGAGCCGCAACTACCTCTCCAACGTTAGGCCTGAAAACAGGTAAAAAATATGAATGTTCAGTATGATTGAGTGTGTTTGTTCTGCCTTATTTGATTATGAAAAATGTAAAGTCTTAATTATCCATACCTCCAGTTTGAATGTTAATTTTGAGGTTTTGGATGGTTTTTAATTCTTGAGAAATAAATGTTAAATGTGATAACATAATATCAAATGTGTATTAATTATATAATATTAACAGTATGTAATTTGTTTAAGAATGGCTTTAATTGGAACATAATTATTGGTTTGCTACATTTGCCTTTTCTGATATTTATTAGATGTCATTTTAGCATACAGTAGTCTGAATCCAACCACGAAATCTGTTTGTCATCAGTTAAATTTTTTGTTGTTGCTGAAATACTGACGTAACTGTGGTTACCACATTGGTTGTATTGTGTTTGCTCAACTACGGTTATGCCAAAAGAGACCACAACATTCTCACCATTAGCAACAGCATTTACTGTATGACTGCATTACAGTTGCTCCTGGCTTAATGAGTGTCACACAGTGAATGTCCTTAGTTTAGATATTCTTGTCTGATTAGTGTCCCTTTGATTTGCCTCTTTTCTAAATAGCTCTTCAACTCACAGTTATTCAAACTACAGGCCTTCGAGGTAATAAAAGCTTCTCAAAAGGTCAATCCTAATCTAACTACACTTTAGATAACTATTTCTGTTCCTCAACGTGCCTTTTTTCCTTTGGTTTGTTTTACAATCTCAGAAATACCCAATTTGCATTTGATTTGCAGCGTGATTATGACAGTATTGTGTTTGATGTACAAATCTTTCAATCCTCCAAACCCACCCACCCAAATAACCACAGAATATTGAACATGGAAAAGTGCACTAAAAATGTTTCCGCAAATGTTATCAGGCTAAAATAATATCCTCTCACCCCGTTAACACCCTGCAGCCTTTCCTCCCAGTCACGTCAATAAATCTAATTTTATATTATAATACTATATTAATAATAAAATGTCAATGCTATCTCCTTGTTGTATTGCTAAATAATTTATTGATTCATATAGTAATGTTTGGAATAATTTGATGTAATAAATACCTGCTTTTCTTAAATGTGATGATTGTTTAGTTGACACACTGTATTTGCCATCTCTAGGAGTACATTATGTACCGTCATGGCTCATTTGACTGAAGAAACCCAGCCATGTTTTGAGACCACCATAAAATCAAAGGCAGTGTCAGAAACGTGCAATGTCAAATTCTCTTGTGTGGTCACGGGTAAGTATTTTACTTATGATTTTGAAAATAAATGTTACGTTTAAAACATGAAATACCTATGTTAAAGACATTTCAATATAATCTAATTTGGTGTCTGAGTGTTTCTCAATTTTTTTTAATACATTTATAATATATTTTCTGGGTTAAATGAATGTTATTTTAATGAATAAGACCAAAACTCCTTATTTTTGCACACATTTCCACCAGGTTACCCGGCTCCTGAGCTGACCTGGTACAAAGATGACATGGAGTTAGATCGATATTGTGGCCTTCCCAAATATGAAATATTTCGCAATGAAAAAATTCACACACTTCAAATCTACAAGTATGTTACTTGATTCAGACTAGTCAGCTAATTTTCGACACATTTCTACAGCAATACAACTCTTTTTGTTTCAGAACATTGTATGCCATTACACCAAAATCAATGCTTTAATTGTTTTAGTAGGGACTACACAATGACTATAACTACATTAGCTTCGTTTCGCAGCTGTACAGAAGAAGATGCAGCCATTTACCAGGCCTCAGCGAGGAACAGTAAGGGCATCGTCTCCTGTTCTGGGGTACTGGAGGTGGGGACCATGAGCGAGTACATGATCCACCAAAGGTTCTTCGCTAAACTGAAACAGAAGGCTGAGATCAAGCGGCGAGAGCTGGAAGAGAGTCGACGTCGGGGTAAGGAGAACATCCAGAAGGAACAATTACATGTGTTTAACCAGGAACGCTTACTAAGGAAGCGTAGGACTCCTGCTGGGAACGAACCCCTGAGCTCCTCTCCCACAACCCAGGATGGAGAGGAGAACGTGGCCTCCCAAGGGACAGAAGAACAGCAGCCTGTACTCATAGACGATAAGTCTGATAACATCATGGCGCAGGCTTCTGTAGGAGCCACAGAGGTGAAAGCGGAGAATTGTAATGAGAAACTCAACCGTATCTGCGATCCAATGGAGGTGGTCACCACGAAGCAGTCCACCAAAGAGAAACCGGACGAAAAGAAGCAGCGTATTACCAATGGATTTGATGAGGTGGGTATTATTAATCACACCCAGAGCAACAGAAAACAAGAAGATGCTTATGAAGGAATGAGCCTGGCAAAATACTTATCTGAGTCTGTGAAGTCACAGGCTGTTGAGCAGCATCAGAGTCCTGAGATCATGGACGTCGATGTCAGTCCTGTCCAAGTCGAAAAAGAGCTGGAGAAGGAACGAGAAAGATTAAAAGAAGAGGAGAGGGACCGATCAAGAGTACTAGAGCGGGAGAAAGAGCGAGAGAGAGCCAAAGAAAGAAAACGAGAGAAAATGAGGCAAACAGAACAAGAACAAAGAGCTGCATCTGGGCCTTCAACCAAAGCCGCATCACACAAAGAGCCAGAACCTCAACACAAGTCAGCTCTAACCTCGGTTCTTCACTCCTTAAAGGACATGTTCTTCGGCAAAAGCAAGAAGTCTACAGAGACAGCAGAACCCACTTGGAGAGCTAGTGAAGTGATTATAGAAAATGAAATTCCTCATGAGATACAGCTCCCTCGCTCACAAACACCTCCTCAAGAGGTGACCTTCGAACAGGAGACACCAAAGCTGGTCCAGGAATCATCTCAAACGACGGACTTGGGAGTAAAAACAAAGTCTTTGCAAAAAACGCAAGATTCAACCACCCCTAATAATATCATAAACTCTAATTCAGCTGAATTCCATGCAAAAAAAACTGAGGATGTTTCTCCCACTCCTGAAAGACATATTGAGAGCATTGGAGCAACACTTAGACTTTCTGTGGAGGAGCAGAAGGAAATGCCAAAAGAGGAGAGCAGTCCAGAGGACGTCCTGCTGATTTCTCATTCGCTGCTTTTCAAGGTGAGTTCATCGCACTTCTCACTTTACAACCTGCCAGTTTTGTCCATCTAGTGCAGGGCTTCCTGCATCACAGCACATGGGAGCTATTTATAGATAGTACATTTGTGCAGCAAGACTTGAGTTTAATTACACCAGTCCATGGCCAAGATGATGACACAAACTATTCCCAAGAGAACACATTAGGCAGCTTTGAGGTTGTTTGATCTTTGACTTTATCATGTAAGGATTCAGGGAGTCAGCAATGTTCTTATATAGACTATTTTCTGAGTAAAACTGCAAACACAGTGTTTGGGGATATAGGAAAAAGGTGGGGACTAAAGTCTGAGAGCATGCACTAGTGGTAATGCTTTTATAATTAAATACAATATTTATTACAATGTTGTATTGTACAATGATATATTATCAGCATAACAGTTGAAGAGAAAAGTTCTCTCTTTTTCCCCCCTTTTTTTAGAATATTATTTATATTTTGGACTCCACTGCATTCACTGCAGTTTTGGGTGGGTATGATTTTTTTTAATGTTTTTGAAAGAAGTTTCTCATGCTCACCAATAAAAATACTGTAAAAACAGTAATATTGTGAAATTTTATTGGGTGACACTTTACAATAAGGTCTCATTTGTTAACATTAATGTCGTAACTAAAATGAACTAACAATCAGCAATATATTTTTTACAGTATTTATTAATCTTTGTTAATTTTAGTTAATAAAAATACAGTCATTCATTGTTTATGTTAGTTTAAAGTCCATTAACTAATGTTAACGTTTGTGTTTATGTTAATGTTTGTGTTAATGTTAATGTTTGAATTTATCCTTGACTAAGATTAATAAATGCTCTAGTAGTATTGTTAATTCTTAGTTCATGTTAACTGAAGTAGTTAACTAATGTTAACTAATAAAACCTTATTGTAAAGTGTTACTTATTATTGCAAACGGGAAAAAAATTATAATAAAAAGTGTAATTTATTCCTGTCATGCAAATTTGAATTTTCTGCATCAATACTCTAGTATTCAGTGTCACATGATCCTTCAGAAATCATTCTTACATGCTGATTGGTGCCCAAAAAACATTTTATTATTATTATCAATTTTGAAAACAGTTGTGCTGTTAAATATAACTGTGATACTTTTTCATGATTCTTTGATGAATAGAAAGTTCTTAAAAACAGCATTTGTTTGAAATATTAATCTTTTGTAACAATGTTTCTTTACTGTCACATCCAGTTGGGGGAAAAAATCTGACCCCAAACTTTTGAGCAGTATTGTATAAACTCAAACACATGGAAATATTTATCTGTGCTCTGCTTTTATCTCATTTACGGTTCTCCTATGACTTTGAATAAAGCCTGCTGTCTCTTTAAAAGGACAATCAATAATGTCCAGAGTGAGCATGAGTCAAACTGCCTGGATTTCAGCACATCTAGAATAGTTTGAAAGGGGGTTTGCATGTTTCAGCAACACTTAAGAAAAACAAAAATCATATTAACTCTTTAGGACCAACATAAACTCAAGATAAAGTCAACATAAAATGGCGTTTACAACAGTTTTAACTTCTTTAATGTGATGTACTTCCAAAAAAATGTGGGGTGGAACTTTATCTTCTCCCTATAATTGAAAACAAAGGCATTACATTTCAGACATTAAATCGTGCATGCATTAAGAAAGTAAGCGGGGTCCATGCCATATTCACGATGACTTTAAATGGACGTGTTTTAATGTTAGTACAGGTCAGGACATGAGGAATGACAGTTGCTGGACACTAAGACAAGAAGACAAAACCTCTTCACATTTTCTAGATTCTTTGGTTCCCTGTGTCTTAAAATAAACCTGTTTCTAATCTGTGCTCAGAGAAACCATACCATACAAAGAGTAATTGACTGTTAAACTCATATAGCTACATTATGTCAGAGAAACCAAAGTCAGCTGACAGTTCTGTTCTTTTGTATAAGGATTCTTCACCGTGGTCAAATTTTCCATTTGCATGTAAAACCTTTATCTCTGTGTGTAAATGATGCCCAAGATGGCTATTATTAATTTTAGTTGTGTTGCATTACGGACATGTTTACTTATAACTATAAAAGTAGTCAAGCTTCTTTCTTGGTAAGAATATGCACATGGCAGAATCACATGATTTCTAAAATGCCATGTCTGAAGATTACAGAGAAATGAGGCTGTTAGAAAGGCATGTGGATCCACAGTGATTGCATCATCACATAAAACCAGACACGGCTAAATGCTAATAACGTTTCACGTTTGTTAGTCAACAAGGTGAATGTCACCTTTAATTCATTGATGTGCTTTACAAACTCAGACAGGAGAAGCATGTGATAGCTTTGCACCTGGTAAGCAACATATTCAGCTGTTTTATTTCCTACGTAAAGTGGAAGTGCAACAACCCTAGCGTCTCGTGGGACGTTAATGTTAGTTGTTGTGGTCTGTCAGTTAGAGGAACCTTGCACATAAATTTTTATCCCTGTGTGTTGAATCACAACCGAAGAAGTTCGGTTAAAAGAAAGTTATTGTAGGAACGGCTTATAAATGTGATAAGCTACTTCTGTCACTACTGAAAATGTCACTTCATTTTCTTTCTTTCTTTTATACAGTTAAACATTTCAGTAGTCATAACATCCTAAACTGATTACATTATATACAACAATTGTGTAATAAGGTTATATAGTTTAAAGTAGTTAAAAATGGCAATTCACCCTATAGCCTATTTTATAAATGCATGTTATCAATATTATTGTGAACAATTCATCTGTTTAATTTTTTTTATTTTGATGTCATAATTGGATCACATCTTAAAATCCATTCAACAACCAACGGATAGAACCAAGTCCCCTCCCTACATTTTTTCTTTTCCGATAATCCACTGATATACGTAACAATGTGAAAGATCTGTCGCTACTTCCGTTTCATTGTGATTTTAGGGCTCTACCTAAGGCTTACAAAAACAACTTTTAATACTAAATTAGCAGATGAGCAGAGGAAAAAACATTCAAGCAGTTGATACTCGTGACAACTTTTGGCACCAAATGGAATTGCAATCTGTTTGTTTGCGCTGGGTCGTACATAACAACATTGGTTCAACCAATGGTGTGACTTTGGAGGCAGGGCTACCTGTCTGTCTGATCAACTTGTTTGAAACCAAATTTTGGCTTTTATGTTAGGTGCTAAAGTGGCACAAAAATTACACAATTCACCTTTTAAGATCTGTTGTAGACCCATATTGTAAACAAAACATTATTACGGTACATATGTCTTACCACAAGAAAACAAAGGAATTGTGGGAAAAATTTATTTTTTTCTAGACTAGAATGTAATGCATTGTATTTATATTTATAAATTTAAAACATGGGCATCATTAATTTTGTAAAATGCATAATTTATTATGTATATATACTTAAAATGTATTGATAAATGTTTTTTAAGTCACTGCTAATGTGGTTTGATGGTGTAAGTCATATCAAATGTCACTAGATGGGGGCGTTGTCAAGTTGACCTGACAGGTCATAAATAAATATTATGTTGTTTTTCCTCCTAGTACATGGAAAGTTGCACAAGATTGGTAGTACAAATTTGTATATCGTTTAAAATATAACACCTCAAAAAACAAGTGAACAAACAGACTGACAATAAATAGTTTAGGTGTGTCCTTATTGAATTTTTTTTTTTTATAAATCAAAAACATTGTTGTTATTATATATTGTTTATATTGATTGAAATCTAAGCTTTTACAAAAACATCTGCCTCGGCCATTGATTGCATGATTTTAGAAGCATACTGTAACAATACAAACATAAGAGTGATCAGTTACTCTTATTTTTTTCATTACTCTCCCATAATTAATATAATTTGCCATAAACATACCCCCGGTTTCACAGACAAGCCCTAAGTCTAGTCTCAGACTAAAATGCATGTTGGAGCTGTTTTAACTGAAAGCAACTTGCACTGTGATATCTTAAAATATGTCAGTGCCATTGTTTTGTCTTAAGATGCACACTAGTAATGTTTTTTTCAAAGCCACATTTATAAAAGCGACTTAAATCTCCTAATTGAACTAAGGTCTAATCCTGGCTTAATCTAAACCCTGTTGGTGAAACCAGGCAATAAAGTTCTAAAGCATGCCAAGAGGACAAATTAAAACAGTACAATCTATGCAGTGCATACAGTGTTACGAGGCCAACATTTCAAATATTTAACAAGCAACCGTTTATGTCTCAAGGCTACAGATGACCATACTAAACCCAGTGCCACTGATGTTCCTGCCTCTGTGGACTTGCCCAATCCTCCATGTCAGACTGAAAAGCTGGAATTTACCTATCCTGTGGATGAGGTCATGGGAGGTGCTGAGGAAATAAGTATTTTAGAGGAAAAGGGGGGCTCCACTGCCCCCCTGACAGAACTCATCATGACAGACCTGGAAAGCATGCAGTGTTGTGAGAGCCAGCCAGAGTCTCAGCTTTCACAGCTTGCCGACTTTGTCCCTACCCAAATGCACACTGAGTCCCAGTCAGCGGAGCTAAGGGTAGAAGAGAGCAAAGAGCCCTGGGAGTCAAATAAGAAAGTAATTCCTCAAATGGAGGAGGAAAGTGTAATAAAAACGCTAGAGGGAGGTTCCCTGACAGAGAAAAATAAAGAGGAGATGGATGGTGCAATAGAAAGGAAATCTTTCTCTGCAGGGGAAAAAGAGTCGGAGAGTGACTTTGTCATAAAAGAGTCAGTCCTTCCTGTAGTTGTAGTGAGTGAAAGACAATATGAAATTAATGATCAAAATTCATTGTCCCCAGCATCAGGTCTAAGTCAAGAAGGGGATCCTGTCGCTGTCGTATCTAAGAGTGCAATGGAAATTGATTTTATTCCAAATGAAAAATCTCTACCAGCACTAAATGTTAGTTTCACAGATAAGAAAGATGTTGCAGCTGACTCTGCTACAGCGAATGACTTTAAAATGGAGGAAGATAAGAATGATTGCATTCCAAGTCAGAGCAAGAGTGCTGAAGACAAGGGGAAATATAGTGGTGAAGGTAAGATAGAGAAAAGCACTGAGAAAGAGAGGGAGGATAAGGAAAAGGGCAATGTTAATGCTGAAAAACTGAAGGATGATTCCATTCAACCAAAGAAAGAGGATGTTAAGCAAAACAAGAATGTTGTTCCAGAGACAGAAGCATCTATTGTGACTCCAGAGATGGAGATCCCCAAAAGTCCAAGACGAGGTGAGACTGAGGTTACGGAAACTCAATCGAGGCCATACAAAGTAGATAAACCAAAACTCCTAACAAAAACACAAGCCGAGAGACGATTATCAGAGAAGGACCAATCAGCAGTCCAACCAATAATAATACTCCCCGATACAAGAGAAACCGTTATCAAAAATGTGGCAAAGAAGAGATCCATGCCACTCATCCCAGAAATCAAGGTCACATTGCCAGAAAGAGTCAAACGTGAAGAACCTTTTATTGCGCCTAGAAGTGAAATGCTGAAATTAGACCCTGAGCGAGTTATGCAACCTTTAACACAAGAGGTTGCACAGATATTTAGAGAAAAGGAAAGACAGATGGATGATGCAACAAGAGCATCAGGTGAATCAGCTTCCAACAGTGCCTTAATTATTCCAGACCATTCGGGCGTGACAAGGAACACTCCATCATCACCTTTCGGGGAAGTTAAACCACAAAATCTAGATGCAAGAGTGAGAGGTGGAGAAGAACAAGGTAGTAACAACACTGGGTGGGGCAGGAAAGATGACAAGAATATTCCTATAATCAACATAGCATGTGCCGATGATAACTCACCCCCTCTTAAAC
Organism: Siphateles boraxobius; assembly: GCF_051911475.1. Taxonomy (NCBI): domain Eukaryota; kingdom Metazoa; phylum Chordata; class Actinopteri; order Cypriniformes; family Leuciscidae; genus Siphateles; species Siphateles boraxobius. Next base: position 1,640,519 of record NW_027508942.1, read on the forward strand.
AAGAGCAAACTCACTCAAAGCCGTCACTTCCTGGCATAGTAATCTCACAAGATATGACTCAAGATATTCCCCCCATTTCTGTCAAAAATGCAGAAAGACATATCGAGACTTTATTTACACTTCTGAAGACTGAAAGCGACCAACATGATCCAACTGCTTCTTCTGAGAAATCAAGAGAGCAGCTCATGTCCCAACTGAGTCCTGATATGTCTACAAAAACTTCTCCTAGTATTACTAACCAAGACCCAGACAGAGTTCCTCAACCAAAAGACACAAAAGTAGAGCCTGAAGCTGACAGGCTTCAAAGGGACAAACCTTCCATAGAGAAACTTAGCCTAACTGCCCCTGTGGGACCTACGCTCCCTCCACTAAGTCCTGCCAGTTTGCGAAGGCTTATGGCAAAGAATAATCCAAACTTAGAGAATCAGGGGTCTGTCTCAGCTGCATCGGTAGATGGAACTGAGAAGAGAGGAGAAGAGAGTGGAGGAAGCACACCCACATCCACTCTATCTTGTGAGAGTAGCCCCAAGATGAAGCGACGAGACAGCCTCACCCTAATACCCTCTGCCACCCCTGAGGAGCTGGCTTCTGGTGCTCGCCGCAAAATCTACCTTGCCAAAACCAAGTCTGAGGATGAGGGATCTGACACGCAGGGTAAGAGGGATAGTCCGTATATGTCACCAAGTCAGGCTCGCCGGGCAGCTTTCCTGCAACTTCAAAGTGGGCAGCAAACACCTCCCACAGAAAGACGTTCACCATTGCTGGCCCGCCGCAAGGCCACACTGGAGGTGCCAAAACCTAAGGAGGAGATTTCAGAGGTGGCAGACAGCACAAAGACACAAAGCAAACCAGCAGAAAAGGAGAAGTTGGACCCCTTCAAAGGTAGCACATGTGTGTTCTCACGGTGGTTGACTGTTCACAGATATCGATGTTTAGTTCAGTTTATCCAGCAGGATACTACTGAAATTGTTCATATCATTTATTGAAAAGGTTGTCAGATCTGTGCAAGGAAGAACTAACTCTTCTGTTAGCACTGTTAACACTTCATGCAATCTTTACTGACCAATACTGATAATCAGGGCTTGACATGAACTTTTTTGCTCAGCAGCCACTGAGACTTGTGGTTTTCCGAAATAACTAGCCTTTCAGCATTTGCACTGACCATAATTTAAACATCAAAACAATGGGGAAAAACAGCCATATAGATATTTTTAATACTATCTCATGATTTGGCAGCAGTTATATTAGGCTGCTGTCACTTTAAGACCTGACGCATGGATTAAAATGTTATACGTTTTCTTTCTCAACTGTTTACGCTCACTTAAAACATAACTTCTTGTTCACGTGTATACTCTTTTGAAATTATTTTGTGAGTATTTGACTGTTTAAGCACGATTAGCAGTGAAAAATTATGAAATTTAGTACTGAGGGGTGGCTTTATGTGCGGGCACTTTGGATGTGAGCACAAAATCTGTGGGAATGAGTATAATTGTGCGTAATACCTGCAATCCCAAGCCGAAACTAAAGCCCTGTAACATCAACAATATTCATTCGGAGCAAATGAAACGAGTGAGTGAGGGGAGGCGGGTTTGTGTGTCAACTTGCTGTCAGAGAGATGAGAGAAAGCGCAGCTGGTATCATCTATTTCTTCTGCGGAAAATATGTACTGGAAGACTTTCAGATATTTCAGTATCGATGTATCGAAAAATCCATATTTTTGACAATACTACATTGTACTTAGTTTATTATTTTAGATGCCTTTTTTAAAAGACTACAATTGAAAAATCTATACTGCCAAAGTGGCTAGTAGGAGAGTCTGTGTTACACACCATTGCTGAAATCCACCCGCATTTGGCTGGTTGGCGGGTGTTAATGTCAAGCCCTGCTGATAATCAATATGAGGTGCCAGGTTCAAATGCCGGACAAGCCCCCAATTTATCTTATGACTCTAGTTTGGGACCAACATAAAAAGCGATTAAAATATTTGTACCTGAATGCATGACATAGTTTATTTTTAAATGTACAGTATTGTAGTTATTCTCCTGCTTTCTAAGCAAGTGTTCTAATTGTGCACTGTTCAGACGTTATCTTGTTTACACCTAGACATAGAGGGACGTTTGATATGGGGGAAGAGTCAAAACTAGAGAGTACATGTTTTACCTTGTTACCCCTGATCTTCTTTCCATTCAGCTCCTCAGGTTATCCGCAAGATTAGGGGAGAGCCCTTCTCAGATGCCTCCGGCCACTTGAAGCTGTGGTGCCAGTTTTTTAACATTCTTAGTGACTCCACCATCAAGTGGTACAGAGACGAAGAGGAGATTTTGGAGATCGAAAGACGGTAAATTCCTCTAGTCATTCAACCCGGTCTAAAATTTTAACTGCCAAGATACATAATCCTAAAACAACAGGGAAAAGGCCAAGGACAAGTAAAAAGTTACTGTGTCATTCAACAGATTAGCTATAGATGGAAAAATGCCACTGCAGTAAAAAAAAAAGAAATCCCACACACTGTCATAGCTTGGAAATGTTTATTAAATGGCAATGTTTCTGTTAAAGAAGTTTCAGGCATATTTCTACATATTTGAACAAAGTACCGAAATGTTGCAATAAAGATCTAATAAAGATTCACAAGTTATGATATTGTGCGTTATCTACTTTTGTGTATGTCCTACTACGAGGCATTTAATGCAGTAAACCTGCATGTATTTATTAAAAGTTATTACCAATATTGTCATCTGCTTCGTAGACTTGTCATTCAATTATTTGTATTTGTCCATGAACCCTACAGCTGTGATTGGTGAGGCCATAGTCACACAGAGAATGTGTAACCCAACACTGCTCAATTGCACCATCAGGGGATATTAAAAATCTAAATTTGTTTCTCACAGTGCTGTATCAGCACAATGATGCAGTCTACTCACACGCAAACACCCTCACATGCATCAACAGTGCTAGTGTTTGTAACACTGCCCTCATGTGGCTTTAAGTTTGTGGCACTTCTCATTAATAGGATATTTTGTATTTATACTCCACTTCGTGACCGCATTACCACCTCGCGTGTGCGTTATTTTTCTAATAATTCAACGGCCTGTCATCAATTATTCCTTACATAAACATTCCCCACGCTATCTATAGCCAGCTTGCTGACGATTCCGGAATTTCGATCAAATACAGGCTTATTTTCTCTGTGTAGCCTATAATATGATTCAAATGATTACAGTATATATAGCCTATAAAATTCAAAAGTTCAAGAATACCAGTCACAGCAGTTTGGAAGTTTGTTTCCACCACTAAATCAAAAATATAAAAAAGGTAACTGTGACTTTTTATCTCACAATTCAGAATTTTTTCTTGAAATAGTGTTTACATCTCACAGTTCTGACTTTTTTTCTCAGAATTGCGTGACATAAACTCGCAATTGGGAGTTATGAAGTCAGAATTATGAGTTATAAATCAGAATTTCATGATATAAAGTCACAATTACGAGTTATAAAGTCAGAATTGGGAATTCTGAGAAAAGAAATCTGTGATATAAAAAGTCCCAATTATCTTTTAAATTGTTTTATTCCGTGGCGAAAACAAGCTTCCATACAGAAGCAAACGTATTACCGCTCTGGAACTTGGGTATCAAATTATCCCCGAACTTCCCATTGGTAAATAGGCCTACAAATACGACCTAAGATAGCGTTCACGTATTAACAATAATTCCGATAAAAAAATTGTGTAAATTCTTTTACAAAAAAACATGAGCTTCTTACTCGTATTTGCGACTGTGTTGTGGCATTCATGTGCGTTCAACTCATAGATACGATCTTTTCGACATGACTTGAACGCACCGGTATCTATATTTGTCACTAGGCCTATGATTTTAATTGTTACAACCCAAAATTGCTGGTGGCGACATCTGATGTGTTCTATTCAGGTAACATATTCCAGAGTGTTTCTCTCTCTCTCTCTCTCTCTCTCTCTCTCTCTCTCTCTCTCTCTCTCTCTCTCTCTCTCTCTCTCTCAGTGCTGGGGATGAGGGTCCAGTGGCACTGGCCATAGTCCAGGCTTCCAGCAGAGACTGTGGAGTGTATGGTTGCTCAATCAAGAATGAATATGGGACTGACATCACTGATTACTTACTCAGCGCAGACAGTAATTTATAACTCTTTTGGTCCATTAATAAACAGAAATCTGCTAAACATCTGTTGAATTATTTTTTTCGTGTGTTATTTATTATGTTTACCTTTACTCTGTCTTCCTTTGGTTAGTACTGGCAGAATTCTTCTTAAGGGATGATTTAGAAGGTATGACTTCTGAAGGAAATCAAGTGTTTATTGCTATGAATTATACTGTTGCTATGAATTACACAAATTTTGCTTTGTGTTGTTTAACCATTTAAGTTTCCAATGCTATATTTCTGTAATCTCAGTTGGAGAAGAGATTGAGATGACACCAATGATGTTCACCAAAGGCCTGGCAGACTCTGGTTACTGGGGCGAGAAATTCTTTGGTCGCATCATGACGGAAGAGGTGCAGATTGGAGAGGGATGTGTGCACAAGACCTGCAGGGCAAAGGTCATCTATGGTTTGGACCCTGTCTTTGAGTCAGGCACCACGTGCATCACTAAAGTAAGAAATCCCATCGCATATGGGGCCAAGGAGGAGAGCAACCTGGTCGAGAGAAATCTAGAGATCACCAGACAGGTTAGAATCTTACTGGATCACACAATTTACATTTATAGTTAATGTTGGAACCCAGCAAAAACTATAAAAAGACGCATCATCATCATTTATTCACCTGTATTTCTTTGCATAGTGAAACACAGAAGGATTTCTTAGAATGCCAGAGCTTCAGGGAAAGTGGTGATTTTTACTGCTAAGCTCCAAAAAGGTCCATAATATTATCATAAATATAGTCACAATCTCTATATTATGCTCTATATTATGTCAATATAACTTTATGAAGTGACTGGATGAGAACCAAGGAGGTTTTTGAATGTGAATAATATTTGAGAGCTGCATTGAGGGAATTGTGATCAGTAAAAAAACAATATGTTTTTAATCATTGGCACTCCATATAGCAATTAATATAGCAAACAAGTCTTGCCCCATTGTTTTTTATGGTCTTTTTGGAGCTTGTATTTTCATTGTATAGACAAATAGCCGCTCAGATATTCTGTCAGAATGATGAAAAGAAATTGTGAATAAACAATTACTCTAATTTGGGGGATGCACAGATTTTTACCACAATGACTTTTAGTCTGTTTTTTTTTTCAAAGTATAAGTATTTTGTCTTTTTCTTATTCTCAGGATTGTAAAATCCAGAATACCGTTCGGGAGTACTGCAAAATATTTGCTGCTGAGGCCAGAGTGATCGAGAACTTTGGATTCTCATTAGAGTAGGTTATGGAATACAACATAATTTCAAACTATGAAAATTGTCTCTATGAATATATATATAATATGTACACTAGGTCCCATTATAGATATCAGTATCTAAGACTAAGAACTTGACTTTAAGCATACTTGATAACTACAATTTTGTCTCTGAAGTGCTACAAATCTTTCAAAACATTTTGAGATCATATGTGATTTATTTTATGACCATTTAACTGTGTGTCTATGAAGTAATACTGACTGAAATATGTTTCTGTGGAATGCATATGGCTATCAAATAAGAGACGACATCAAAATGATCTAATTTTATTCTTCGTTGCTCCTCTGAAAAAATTCAGAGTGATCCCCCTTCATCTGATGTATCGGCCCGCCAATACAGTTCCATATGCTTCAGTAGAGACTGATCTGAAGGGTGTGTTTCTGAAATACTGCCTGATGGACCGCACAGGGAGACTGATCACCAGAACCACCTCTGAAGTGGAGCAGAAGTGTTGCGCTTTCCAGCATTGGATCCATCAGTGGACCAATGGAAACATCCTGGTTACACGTTTAGAAGGTAAAGAGAAATTTACTTCAACACTGCAACTTGAGTATGTTGCTTAATGCTATATATTAAAATATTCCCAATATTTAAGTATAAAATAATTTCTTGTGTGTTTCAGGTGTCGATACGAAGATCACAAGCATTGAAATTGCTACTAAGTCTAAAGGGTTGGTATATTTTACCATACATGATTCAAATGTGTACCTATTTTTCTTATATTTCCACTTCTTCTAAGACTAATATTTCCATTCACGCTGCAGATATCAGGGCCTCACCGACAAAGGATCTCCAAAGATAATCGAGCAGTTCATTACCCAACATCAGTGCAACTATTACTGTGGTTTGTTGAGCCTCAGACCGTTAAAGCCAGTGGACTCGCTCCTGCAGCCTAAGATAAAGACCTCCAGGAGCCCTCTACTGGCCCGGAGAGGTGTAACAGGCTCATCCAGCCCTCAGCTTCAGAAGAAAGTAAATAGCCCACAGTCCACCAGGAAAGGCACATCAAGCCCCAAAGTGGTTAAAAAGACAAGTGAATCCGGGGAGAACAATTCCACTACCAAACACAAAGCTGTGGAGGTCCCAAAACCTGTCAGGATGAGGTAGAGAGAAGGACTAGAGCTCTTGAAAACAATGCAAAGCTAAAGCAAACTAGGGCCTACTTTTTTGATTTTCTTACCAAACTTAAGTTTGGAGCCTGTATAATTATCTATAGCTACTGTTGTACAGGACAAATGGCTTCCTATAAATGGATCCTGACCTTTGTCTTTGCACATAGTGTTTAAAATGCAACAACTAAGGAAGAAATGACTATTTAGAAACATGAAAAGTAAATGTATGAATGACCAGAGGTGTTGTGGCCATTTTTAATATAACTGTGAACTGCTTTGCAGCTATAAGTCACCATTTATACCTCCTGAGAGCACCTTCACTTTATTTTTAAGAGCTGAATTGAGGCTATCTCCTTTCAAGACTATCACTGGAGATAGATATAAAACCAGGACCGCCTGTTGACGGATGAACAATGTTTTCAGATAGACTCTGGAACTTTATGATTTATTCAAATGTTCCTACGTCAAGTTTATATGACTGAGGAACCATGAGAGAGGGAGTTTCTTAAGGATTCCTCAAACATCTGTGATGTATGTGTCTCAGCTGTGTAGAAATGCAGCTCTTTTTTTTAGTCACTGAGGCTTTGTATAGTGGATTGTTCTGCTTTTATGAATATGGCCATAAATATGCAACACCAACACCATCTTGGTTGTATATATGGGCAAACTATTGGCATAATTTTCAGTGCGGATTTGTTTTTATCTCAAATGTGTCTCCTAGTAGAGCAAAAATCATGAACTTTATTGCCACAGTAAAGCCATTTACTACTGACCTTTCCGACTGTTCATGTTTCATATATCTCTAGATCCCTGAACCTTTACACAACTGGGCTAATATTTTTGTGAGCATGAGAGATTTCTTTCAAAAACATGAAAAAGTCTAATCAACTCCAAATTTTAAATGGTATATATATATACACACACTCACAGATACACACACAACATACTTATCGAAATGTATGTTCATTTAAAATAACTATCATATCATAACATATCAATAAATGTAGGTGTCTAAATCTTGTGATTCGCGTGAACCCCATTCACAAGAATTAGTAATCATTATTCTGTGGAAATTGCTCATGCTAACAGCAAGACTGACTCATACATGAACACAGTACTTGTTTAGATGTATATGAAGGGTTAACACAGATAGTGATCAGAAATGAGATGATAAGAGGGGTTTATATTATAGAAACTATGTGGATTGTAGTGTATTCGAGAGAGATCTTAGCAGAATGTTTATAAGGATAAGTATTTTAGGTGTTTTTGTTGTGTTTTGTTATTTATTTTTGTAAAATAAACATGTAAATAGCAGTAGAAACTTTGTTGACTCATTTTACTGTCCAAAGACAGAGTCCAGTGCTTCATATCTTAAAAAACTTTTAATCCCTGACCAAAGAGCCCTATATGGCCATTATTGCAGTACAATAACGCAGCAGTCACTGCAATTCCAGCATGATTATCACAATAAAACACTGCATAGCACGTCTTTATCTATCATGAATATATCTATCATGTCATTGGATGAAACTTCCAAAAAAGATTATAACATTTATGTAAGACAGATTGAATTACATTTACAGTTTTTACATAAAAACAAACCATAAAAATAAATTACTTACAAATACATTGTTCTCTATCACATTGTTATATTTATAAAAAAATTATGTTCGAATAGGTAAGTGACCAAAAAAAAATATATATATGAGTTGTTTCAACCCATGGTTAGTTCAAATATGGACAAACACAATCGTTGGTTTACATTTTTATATTAAAATTTTTAAACCCAATGCTTGGGCTTGTCCATGTTTGACCCAAGGATGGTTTAAAACAACCCAGCATTTTTGTAGAGAGACAGAACATCAACTGAACATACATTTTAAAATGTGGGAATTTAATAAATAAGGTCATTATATTTAGTTGAGATGTGTTTTCTGCTTTTTTGTTTTGTTACCTCTTGGCCAAACTAAATACACACAGTATCCTCATAGACACCACAGCAGTTAGCTAAATAAACTGTAGCATTTTTCACTCCACTCCAGGACCCCTCGAAAGAAATTGTTCCATTGTTGATGGTGCTGCAAAAAAAAAAAAAAAAAAAAAATTATATCGAAGCCATCTAAGTAAATATGTAAACATTTATATCCAGAGTGCTTTTAGATTACTACAATGCAACAATATTCTCTGTCCTTACCTTTTAAAAAGTTCATCACAGCAAGTCTTAATGTTGGGTATTGTGGTACTGAAAACTGTGTTTTGAAACAGATCCACGCAGTCCGGCGGAGGGGCAAAAAGGATACCTACAAGTAGAACAATGATAATGAAAACAATCTTAAGTCAATACTAGATAAAGTATGGTGGTTTGGCTTAGTGGTTAAGATCTGTGCTGGTAACTTAAAGAGGTACTTTACTGCTGAAAAATGGGCTTTTAAATCAAATTTGGCTGCCTATACAGTAGAAAGGCGGAAATTAAATTAAATCGGTGCAACCTGACTACAGAAAACAGAGATAAAAGGCTGTTGCCAAATAGGTAGGAAAACTTAAACACCCATAATGCACTGGGCATAATGGGAGAAAAAAAGCTCTCAGATTTCATCAAAAAGATCTTCATTTGCTTTCTGAAGATAAAGAAAAGTCTTACTGGTTTGGAATGATGTGAGGGTGATTTTGGGGTGAACTATCCCTTTAAGCCGTTCTTTTACGTCGTTGCGTAATGACGTCTGTAATACGTATTTTTAACATTTCTGTGTCATGACTCATGTTGTCATGTAAGCCTTTACATCATGTATTCATTTCATATCATGTAATCAAGTGAGATTAGGTGAACATGCTTCAATAAAGCATTCTTTTAAAAAAGAAAAGCAACAGCGAGTAATCGAAGGAATCAAGATCAGAGTTGATTCCAAAAACTTTGGAATTGAACAGCCCTAGAAATTCATAACCCATCTCTGTTGTATTCTTGAGCAAGGCTTCATGGAGACTCTAATGTGTAATGTAAGTTGCTTTAAATAAAAATGTCTGCTTAATGTTAACTTAATGGAGTGTGGTGATACATAAAGCTGTGATGTTGGTTTGACTAAAGTTAAAACACTGATTTTGATATTAGAGATTGCTTACCAGCAATACAGGCATTGATCAGGGAAACACATGTGCCTGTGAACAAGGCTCTGAGCACTAAAGCAGATATGACACCCTTCTTTGATGGACAGATAGAGGCTGTGGAATAATAACATTAAAAAAATGATCAGTAAATTATGCTCTTAAAAAAATATGTAACTGAACAATGGCAAAAAGATGTCACAAGGTGCATCGTTTAAGCACACTTCACATATGTGCTTTAAATAGATACTCACACAGGCCTCCAATCACAATACCAAGAGAGCTGAAATTAGCAAAGCCACACAAGGCATAGGTGCAGATGATTTCTGATCGAACCTGCAAGTGGTTTGAACAACATTCTTGTAATGCTTCTGACAAACTTCAGATTACGCATTTGACTGATTATTATGTTTTTTAACAGCATATTTATACACAATTTGAAGAGACATTACATAAATACTTACTGAGAGCAATTTTGTATCTACTAGACTGCCATTAAGTCTGTTGTTTTTGAGCTCTGACAGCTTCTCATAGGCTATAAACTCATTGAGGAAGAGTTTAGTGCCGATAAGTTCAGCTACTGTAAAAGACTCGTCGTATGGAATTCCCATCATGAAGGCCACCGGCATAAACAAATAGGAGCAGATCAACTGCAGGGTTAAAAATAATGGCTCTGTTAAAACACTTTGCTTTTGAATATAAATATGTGTAGGGTGATGATTACGACCCTTTAATTTTGATATAACATGAATATACACTGTATAACCATTCAAAAAAAATGTTTATTTTTATAAATGAATACTTCTATTCAACAAGAATGGATTAATTTGATCACAAGTGACAGTAATCAAAAGATTTATATTTCAACTCAATGCTGGTTTGAGCCTTCAGTTCATCAAAGAATCCTTTAAAAATTGTATTACAGATTCCACAAAAACGTTAAAGCAGCACAACGGTTTTCAACATTGATAATAAAAAGAAGTGTTTCTTGAGCAGCAAATCATCTAATTAGAATGATTTCTGCAGGATCATGTGACACTGAAGGCTGGAGTAATGATGCCGAAAATTCAGCCATCACAGGATTAAATAGAATAGAAACCATTTAAAATAGAAAGCATTTATTTTGAATTGTAATAACATTTTATATTCCTGTTTTACTGTATTTTTGATCAAATAAATGCAATATGCGCACTAGGTTTGGGTAATACACACCTCAAAAGTGACTTCTGGGTATCCCACCATGCCTCCCAACCACTTGAGAGTAGCATTTATGAAGCCCAAAATGGCGAGAAAGGCAATCAGGTTAGCAGCGATGTTGGCCACAAGCCCAATAGATGCAGATGCACCATTGCTGACAGCTTCCAGGACATTCTGCTCACCACTGAGAACAAACAACATGACATTCAATAAAAACATGTTAACACAAAACAAACAATATTTAGAAACCTAAACTGCGTATTTGAGAGGTGAACCCACCCAGTGTCAACTTTAATTTGACTTTTAGATGTGAACTTGCTCTTTTCAGTTTCAGGGTAGGATAGTTTGGAGATGGCTAAAGCACACGGGGCAGCCATCACTGATGCAGAAATCAGAGACGAGGCATCAATCTGTGTGGAGGAGACTTAAATGATCCCATAGAGAAGGTAACATACTACGGAAATTCAATTCAATTTATTTTTATTAGCGCCTTTCACAATGCATATCATTCTAAAGCAGCTTTACAGAAAATGATAAGTGGTAAGAACTAAAACTCATTCATTTGTAACTAAATCGTTTTTGTTTTTTTCTTTCCAACTTTTCATGGGAGAATTTTACCAATAAAATTAAGTACATGCTGCCGTACCCCAAATGAGATGAATGCCCCCATAACACTCCCAGCAATGGTGGCAAATCCTCCAGTCATGACAGCGTGAATCTCAGATTTGGTCATGTCCTTCAAATAAGGACGAATCAGGAGGGGCGCCTCTGTCTGAAACACATCAAAACATCACATTATCATTGACCCAAATTTGTTTAATTGCCTGACTTTTTAAAAGATCTTCTCTGATGAGCATCTAAATTCTTCAGGAAATATTTTAGGAAATTTGAGTGCATTTCTAATGTTGCATCTTTTGTTTTTTATTTAATTTATTTAATTTAAAAATGATGTACATTATAGAAAAAAGGTAGACACGCTTTCACTGGGGCAGTACCCTTTCAAAAGGTACACCTTTGTACCTTATTTACCCCTTAAGGGTGCATATTAATAACTAAAATAACTAAGTGACTAACTAAGTAAGTAACTAAAGTTACTTAGGCAACGCATTAGTTAGGAACATGAGTTATGTAATCAGATTCAAATGTAATGTAATCAACATGATTCTCTCAATCATGTTGAGAGAAATAAGGAGTAAGTGCAGAAGTGTTGTGTGTGAACATGATGGTTATTGTAGATCGTCCTGGTTGCGTATGCAACCCACCGTTCCCTGAAGGAGGGAACGGAGGACGTAGTCGACGCGACTGAAATGGGATCACGCTAGGGAGCCTGTCTTCTTCGAGTACTATTGAACGAGCCAATGTAATTGGCGTGCGTGATTCGCATCACACACTCCGCCCCCGCGGCGCGGGTATAAATACGGAAGTGGATGCACGCACTAGTTGCTTTTCGCTGAGGAGCCGAGAGTAACCCGGGGTCCGCGGTGGTCCAGCGGTAGTGGCAAGGGGACTACGTCCTCCGTTCCCTCCTTCAGGGAACGGTGGGTTGCATACGCAACCAGGACGTTCCCTTTCAGTCGATAACGTCGGACGTAGTCGACGCGACTGAAATGGGATCAACCATTGAACATGCCACTAACGCTGCCACCTTCCAGTGCCTAAACCAAAGCCTCCTGATGCCCCCGCAAACTTAAGGCGGGGAAGGACAGGGCTTAGGCCAGGGAAGTCACTGCTGTTCCTACAGGACCACTGGGAAAGCGTTCCCCGTACGTTGGAAGGAAGGGACGCTGCGGAAGCCACATCCAACCCAAGCGAGGTAATGTGGAGAATACACATATGAACTGGGCGGAAACCAGGCAGTCTAACATATGGAATGTCACTGGGGTGGCTCCAGCCTAAGACGGGGGGAGACACACCGGACAGTGACGGCAGAGAGACTCTGCCGAGGGAAGACACGGGCTCACCGCAGGGAGCCGTATCGTGGAAGAATACACATATGGGGTCACCGAAGGGACCGCAACATATGGACCCAGCCTAACACAGGTTCCACACTGCTTACGAGTGGTAGCCCTAACACCAGACGTTCCGCACGTCCGACGTCGGAGGGGTGTGGAGGAACTCAACAGGGTTCAACTTTAAGGGAACTCAACTGGAGTAGAAAGGCGCACGAATCCAGTCCATAGGAGGGGAATGGCGCAGCAAGCCGACACTTGAACCGGGCTCACGGTGAAACTGGCTTCATGAGAAGGGAGCCCACGGGAAGCAGCGGTTCAACTAGGTGTCGTCCAGCCCCCAACTCTAGAATCTGTTTAGCAAAGTATATCGTCAACGCCCAGGCGGAGCACTTTACACTCATCATAGAGGAGCTCAACCCCTAAGTGGACATGTTGCATCTCGGACCTTTGCCGAAATGAAGGCAAGCACTAAGTGCAACTTTGCATGGAAACAGCCTTCCCTCTCTGCTGAATTCCAACAGATATTTGAAGAGCTGGTCTGAGGTCTATGACTTGCATTCTGTACACGTCCAAGCGAACGGACAGAGAAGCCAGGGCTGGATCTGCCTCCTCCAGGGCAGCGCTTGCAGGCTCACCACCTGCTCCTATTACGGGAGAGGTAGGAACCTTGGGCACCATCCGAGCCGGGGTCTCAGCTTGTGAGAGTTAGCCGGCCCAGACTCCAGGCACAATACGTTGACCGAAAGCGAGCAAGTCCCTACCCTCTAGTAGAGACCACGCGAGCAGGAGAACTGATATAACAGAATTTTTAACTCACTGCCTGCAGTGGCTCAGGGGCGGTCTCTGCAGTGCAGTCGCACCAGGGACAAGGCCCAAGAGGATAAAGAGGGACACAAGGATTTACAAGACCTTGCTCCTCAGGAACCTGACGATCAGAACGTGCTTCTGCAACACGATGAGCGTCGTTTAAACACCGAGGCAACATCATTTTGAGGGTGAAGGAAAACAGCCTACTGCAACCCATTTTGCAGGAAAGAGAGCACTGAAGTGATCGAAAGCTTTCAGGATCTCCTCTGGAGAGAAGACGCACTCAACGACTAGGTTCCACTTCTAAAGGCGTAAGCACGCTACCCAATTCTAGGGGGTGCTCGCAGAAGTGATGGTAACTATCACATGTTCTTGTGATAGCCACCTGAACCTCCGCGTTCAGATGTAAGACCACCCGGAATCTCCGGGGGAAGAACGCGTGTGCCATCGTGCCCCGTCCCCGAAAGAGTTCTCAGGGGAAGTCAGGAAGGCTGTTAAAGGGAACCAGGTCAAGTTGGGCCAATAAGGGGCAACTATGAAGACCTGTTCCTCTCCTGACATGGCACGTAGGTGCAAGTGACGGGCGCAAAAGACAGGAGCATTGCTCAACACAACATGTGAAGATCACTGGGCTTCAGGAGCATTTTCTGCTCAGCACTTGGGTGTGACAAGTTCACTGAGCTTCAGGAGCAATTCTGCTCAACACCTGAGTGTGATAAACTCACCGAGCTTCAGGAGCATTTCTGCTCAACACTTGAGTACGAAGAACCTCACTGAGCGACAGGAGCATTTCTGCTCAGCACTTGAGTGTGACAAGTTCACTGAACTTCAGGAGCATTCCTGCTCAACACCTGAGTGTGATAAACTCACTGAGCTTCAGGAGCATTTCTGCTCAACACTTGAGTGCGAAGAATTTCACTGAACGACAGGAGCATTTCTGCTCAGCACTTGAGTGTGACAAGTTCACTGAGCTTCAGGAGCATTACTGCTCAACACCTGAGTGTGATAAACTCACTGAGCTTCAGGAGCATTTCTGCTCAACACTTGAGTGCGAGGAACTTCACTGAGCACCAGGAGCATTTCTGCTCAGCACTGCGTGTGATGAATTCACTGAGCTACCTGTGATGGACTCACTGAGCTACAGTAGCATTGCTGCTCAACACCTGAGTGCGATGAACTTCACTGAGTTTCAGGAGCAATTCTGCTCAACATGAAGAGTGATGATTTCACTGACTTGCAGGCGCAAGGCGACCATGAGTCGCAGTCACTTTTAGAAGGCTCACTGGGGTTAAACGCATTTCTGCGGGCCCCTGGGGCCGCTGAGTCCCAGTGTTTGTCCAAGGGTAGTCCGCTCGGTTTACCCAAACACTGGCGGAAAAATAAAACCGGGGGGGCAACTGAGGGGCCCCGGAATGGTCATGACCCAGCCGGACCCAGGGGATGGAGTCTCCACTTGCCCTGGCTATAACTGTCGTGAGGCTCGATGGCGGCACGATTGAGTAAGCGGGAGGAGTGGAATAAGGCGCCCTCAGAAGCGTCTGACTCCAAGGAGGAGGTGACGGGTGAGTTTGTGACATGCAGGGGAAGCTTGCGCAACGGTCGCAATGTCTAACAACTCGAGGCACGAATGCCCGTGTAGTCGGGGGTCGCCCAGGCCCCCGTTAAAACACGCCCTTTGTACATGGCCGCTCTGTTGAAGAGGGTTTGGCAGCAGACCGGGATGACTATAGTCACACAGGGTGAGCTGCTCTGCCACGGTCACCTCGGGACTCGATCGTGAAGCTAGCGCTGAAGCGGTCACATATGGAGGGAGCCAAAGGCTGCGACTACCATATACCCCAGGAGCCTCTGAAAGTTCTTTCAGTGGGACCCTTTCTCACTTCAACACCAGCTGAACACATTCTCATTGGAGAGACATGTTGGACCGAGTACCTCTCCAAAACTAGAAAAGAGATACTCAGCCCGTGGGCGAGATTACTCTCTTCCAGTTGACCTGAAGACCCAACGGGCTCTGGAGCACTCGAGGGGAAGGACACTGTACTGATACTCCACCCTTAGACGCAACACACAGGATGGCCTGCGGTGCGGGAGGTAGAGATCTGAAGCACCTGTCTTTCAGGTCAAAGCTGCAGACCAATCTTGGGCCAAGATGGTCACGACCCACCCCCTAGTAGCACGAAGAACGAGTTTACAACTGGCCTTCGTACCGGCTGGAGGAGCGGCTATATCAAATCCTTCGCCAGCAGGATAAGATAAGCACGCACAAGTCAGGAGCACTGCTCAACACTCGGTGTGATGAATATCACTGAATTTTCAGGAGCACGTCTGCTCAACACCTAATGTGATGACTATCACTGACTTGAGCGGGGTAGCCGAGCCTGAGGTGGGGCAGCAAAGTAGAGAGAGTGGTGATAGTGTGCTGTGCAACACTTACCTGTCTCCACAAGCGGCAGGGGGCGCGTGAGAAGGCGGATGACCGGGTCCTCGAACGCACCAAGCTGCCTGCTGGCGACCAAGGGGGAGCTGAGGGGTGTAAGGCTATACAGGGTCACACCCGCCAGACTGGCCCTCTTGGGACCCAGGAACAGATGAAATTGCTCTCTCTTTGAAGTGTGGGTACCGCTTGCTCCGCTTTTTTTTTTTTTTTTTTAGGGAGCCAGCGGCGGAACAGACACACACACAAACAAAGGCTCCACCCGGCCCTCACCCGGGGGGAGGGAGTGATCGTGCCACTCCAAGAGCATCTCATCCATTCCTGGGCGGCCCGCTCCGGAATGCTTTCGCTGTCGCTTGCCACCTGGCTTGGCAGCGCCTGGAGCGGGCTGGGCGTCTCTACTGCGGCCGGCTCCATGCTGAGGCCTGGGTGGAGGCTGCTGCGGAGGGCCAGCAGGAGCGGCGGCCGGAGAACGCCCACGGCGACGAGCAGGCGGAGGAGCTGCCACCGGCGGCGGGTGGAGGCAGCAGCTGGCCACCGGGGCAGGATGTGCCAGATGACCTCCGTCTGCGCTTGAGCGGCAGAGCACTGTTTGATGCAGTTCTCCACCGCGTCGCCGACCAGCCCAACCTGGGAAATTGGGGAGACCAGGAACCGAACCTTGTCCGCATCCGCCATACCAACCAGGCTGAGCCAACGAAGGCGCTACTGGACCAACAAGGTGGACATCGCCAGACCGATCACGCACGCTACGACACCCGTACCCCGGAGGGTGAGGTCGGATGCAGTGCCGTGCTCACCTATGAGCGCACGGTCTGGATTACCCTCGTGCATGCCATGGGTGCCCTAGCCTGCAGCAACGCCATGGCACGCAAGAGGAAGGGGCTTGCCCTTAGGCTTTGTAAGCTCTGCCCGTCGGAGCAGACGAAACTCACAGGCCTTAGGGGGGAGACGAGGATCCCCCCAAAAGGCAGCGGCCGCCGGACACAGGTGCACCTGTGTCGACAGACCGCTCCAATGGAGGGACACCTCGCAACCCTTCACCGTTCCTCCATCAAGGGTAATGAGGGGGAAAAGCTAGTCAGGCAGTTTCTGGCAGAGAAAGATGCTGTTCACCACCTGACAAGCTCTCCATGCATTTCGGGAAAGAAAGGCACTGGGGCGGCGAGCTGAGAACCAGCGCGGCCCGCCCCAAGATACCAAACTCCAGATTCCAACCGAGACTGAACGGGACACGGTGGAGGTTCCACTCGAGCCCGGCAGCCTCGGCGGCCCGTTTCAGCATAGCTGATAATTCTGGATCCGGCTCGGGCAACATTGAACTCCCGGAGGGAGACAATGCAGCCGAGTCATCATCTCTAGAAGTCAGCTCACCCTCCGATGCTGCAATCGGCGTCCTGTCCTCCAGGGGAGCCCCGAGTGAAACCGCTGGCCCACCCATTACAGATGGACCAGCAGACAACACAGGAGGCTCCAGTGGTTGCAGTGGAAGGGAGGAGTGAGGAGCCCACAGGGAATGGTTACCGGGCGGGACATCCAACACTATCCTCCGGTCACCCATCCCACACAGCACCCGAGGGTGGGGCATGGTAATGGGGACTCGCTCTCCGCGAACGAAGGCGAGTCTCGCCCTCAACACTGCGACAGTCATGTTCCCACAGTGAAAACATGAGCTGTCCGCAAAAGCTGTCTCAGCGTGCTGTAAGCCAAACACGTGACACAACAGTTGTGACCATCAGAGAGAGACAGGGAACGACCGCACCCAGAAACGCACGGGCGGAATGACATCTTGAAAAAGACGCAAACGCACCCGTGTTGCTCTTTCAGAAAATAGGACCGTCACCAGTGCCGGAGCACACAGGGAAATGACCGCGGCAACACTGAACAGAGAACTGAAACAGTGAAGCACTCACTTTTCCGCCCTCTAACCAGCCATCAACACACACAAACATTTAGAAATTTGTTGCTGTTAAAACAGCAGTTGAGAGCTCAAAGCTCGCGATCACCGCTGCACTCGCACTGTAGAACACCAGCACTGGGAGAGTCTTCCTGAAGAACACCGACACACTCGCTCGTTGTAGACAACAGCACTCTCAGAGACATCAAACGATCGGCTCCGAAGCGAAAGGCAACTAGTGCGTGCATCCACTTCCGTATTTATACCCGCGCCGCGGGGCGGGGTGTGTGATGCGAATCACGCACGCCAATTACATTGGCTCGTTCAATAGTACTCGAAGAAGACAGGCTCCCTAGCGTGATCCCATTTCAGTCGCGTCGACTACGTCCGACGTTATCGACTGAAAGGGAACTAGACTAAATATGAACATGCATTTACTCATCTCACTTGCACAAGATTCAGTATTGCTCAAAATGAAGAAAAATAGTGAAATGCAAACTCAGAATATTACACAAACCTGCAATAATTAATAATGTTAAATTACAAAAATATACTTTATTTATTTAATCTCACTTTATTAACCAATGTCTTTTCTGCCGACCTTTGATGATCCGATTCAACCACACTAATAAGCAAAAAGAACTTTAGATAAAACAAATTTGTGTTCCTTTTTTTATTACTGGAGTAAGAGGCTGCATCCGAAATCGCATACTTCCCTACTATATAATAGGCGAAAAACAGCATGTGACAAAAGAACTATGTCTGAATTCACAGTACTCATAAAAGTGTAGGCAAAAAGTACCTGGATGACCTACTTCTTCCAGCGAGATTCTGAAGTGTGATGGACACTTTACCATGAGGACACAGGAGAGGATTTATGAATGGTACATTGACACAAGATACATTGACAACATGTTGTAGTACATTCATACTACAAACATTCATACTATATAGAACATACTTTTTTAGAGGTCGCAAAGTAATTACTTATACAAAGTAAGTACCTACTCAAGAGAGTAGGTTTCCGATTTCGGATGCAGCCAGAGTGTCGAAGTTTCTTCACCTGTGTCCTATTCTTCTGCAATCCAGAATAGAAGCACAGCTAAAAGGTTGGTTTTCTACTGTACAGGCGTGAATTTGCATTTCCTTTAGCCTGAGGCTTATTAATTTCACTTTGGTGTGAAAGGGTCTTTACATTTGCCAAGATGTTTTTGCAATTAAAAAAACAAACAAGCGAGCCCAGCCCAGCTGAGAAAAAGTAACAAAAAAATAACGTAATGGATTACTTTCCATAAAAAGTACCTGACACAATAAGTTACTTTTTTAGGGAGTAACGCAATATTGTAACATTACTTTTAAAAGTAACTTTCCCTAACACTGCATATTAGTACCTAAAGTGTACATATTATTACCTTTTGAAAGGGGACTGCCCCAGTGAAAGCTTTTGTACCTTTTTTTTCTGAGAGTGAATGATGAAATGAAATATTACCTGACCAACAAAAATGTTCCCTGCCACACTGAGAGTCTCTGTAGAGGAGGTTCCCATCGTTACCTGCATTACCCAGGAAATCTTGACACAGAATAATACATTGTCATGTGAAGTACATATTCTAAAGGTCTCATAGGTTGAATCGATACAAGACTGGACTGAGTCACTTTTACCTTTGTGATGACCCACTGCATCACCCCCATGTAGTACAGCACGGACATTACACTGCTGAAGAACACCACTATAGGCAGAGCCTGCGAGTATTGAGCAACATTCAGTAGCAAAAATAAACCCATCCTTGCATTTCATGCCAAGTATGTGTCATTACTAACCTGGAAAGCAAATATGTTTTCAATGAGGTTTCCAAACACAAATTTTGAACCTTCTTTTGTGTAGTCCAGAAATATCTGAAAAAAGAAAGAAAAATGATTTAGACCAGGGAATGTTTTCTGTTTTTCCTTCTCTCTTGTAGTTTAAATCATCAATTATTTTGTTTTAATAAGTTACCACAGATTGTAAAATATTAACTTCATTTAATGAGATATATGTTTAAAGTAGGATGTAGATTATTTTAGAGCTGTCCAGATGTCTGATGCCACTAGTGAAAATGCTCCGTTTTTTCTAATTCGAAAAAATAACAATAATAATTATGTTTTATGTTATACCTGAACTTGCTTTCCAAGCCATTCGAAGGCCATGAGGCCAGGATTTGTCCGAATGATAAACAGGCCAATGGCAAACTGTAAACCAAGTCCCCAGAAGACAGTCCTCCAGCTCACCTACACAGCATTCAGTGCAAACAATGTTTTTGTTAAAAAAAAAAAAAAAAAGAACACACAATAAAAAATAAAAAAAGTTCAGTGTATACAGTTGTGGATTATTAAAATCATTGTCTATATAACTGTTTTATTGTTAGGAAATGACAGCCTCAACAATCTGATAAGGTTTGCAGAAATTCCAAAGTCTAAAAAAATGCATTCCGAGATAACCACGTTCAATAAAGCATGTAACGCGTCGCAGGTATGTGTGTGTTTTATCACTTACCGCAGTTCTGTGTGCAGAGAAGAGAAATATGGCAATAATGAATAGACAGACACCAGCAAAAGAGATGAGCTGCTCTGGCCGCTTTCGTGTGTCGATTGCCAGCCATGCCACCAGCAGTCCCAGCACAATTACTATGAACACCCTTCCAACATACAGAGACATATCAACCATGAGACATATGCAGGGCGCACACATTGCATATTTTTATTATATTTAGAGCAGTGGTTCTCAACCTTTTCAAAGGCCCCACATGGTCCAACACAATTTTCAAAGACTATCTGATATATTTCCAATTATGATAAAGCTATTTTTTGTTTGAAAAATTTTATAAACAGAAACTGTCACGTGATTGTTTGTATTTTCATTAGTCACATGTCTTCCTTTGTTCTGTTTCCCGCCACTCATTTGTTCCCATGGTTACTGTCATTTAGTGTCACCTGTGTTTAGATAATCATCATCATCATCATCATCATCATCAATGTCACCTGTGTCCTGTTAATGGTGTTTGTATTTAGTTCCCTTCTGTTCAGTCAGTCTTTGTCCGTTCTCTGTTGTAGCTAGTGTGTGTGAACCTTCTGCCCATCTGTACCTGTTTTAGTTATATTATTGTAAGTAAATACTTTACTTTGGAACTTCCTCTTCTCCTTCTACCTACACCACACCCTGACAGAAGAACGGACTGTCCAAAATGGACGATAGGGTCAGAATGATCGTCCTGGCTCAGGAGAGCCAAAACTTTATTTTTGCTTTCGATTTTTGCAGCCTTTCTGTCACCAGCGTCCTCGACGACGAGAGCCTGTGCACCTTGTTCCGGATCGGGGCTACATTCCCATCAAATCAACCATCAAATCGACCTGCCAGACTCTGGAGAGCGTCGTGCCTCGATCCGGAACACAGCAAGACCCAGGGAATCCTCACATCATGCCTAACTAGTCTGAGCCTGTTCACGTCATGCCTGCTAAACCAGTGTCTTGTCCCGTCCAAACCGCCAGTCCAGAGTCTCGTCTCCCTGAGACCGCCCGCCCGAGACCGCCCGTCCAGAGTCTCGTCCTGCCGAGACCGCCCGTCCAGAGTCTCGTCCCGCCGAGACCGCCCGTCCAGAGTCTCGTCCCGCTGAGACCGCCTGCCCGAGACCGCCCGTCCAGAGTCCCCTGTTCATGTCCTCATCCAGATTCCAGAGGAAATAACCTTAATTTACTTCGACACTGAAGTACACTGTCTTCCTCCGGATCTTCATCACGTCAGTCCTGCCTGAGCCAGTTCCTGAACTCTCACCCATCCTCCCTCTCCCACCTCCTCCCATCTACCACCTCTCAACCCTCCTGCCTGTCAGCCCCTCAACTCCTCAAACCACCTTCAAAAAGGTGTGGTCGTCGTGGGTCTGCCAGCCTGCAGCTCCAGCCTGGTCGATGGATCTCCGCCTCCAACCTCCGCGACCAGGACTCTACCTTGGCCCGTCGATCCATCAGCTCCACCTTGGCTCCTAACTCCCTCAGCTCCTCCGTGGCCCATCAATTCACCAGTTTCGCCAGGCTCCCTCGTCCCTAAGGATCCACCTTGGTCGCTCGTCGACCTACCCTCGCCTCTGGACTGCACTCCTCTGGCTACGCTTCGTCCTCCTGGCTCCATTGGACTCCTCACTCCCTTCTGTTCCTCCTTGGTCCTCCTTCGCCATGTCCCGCCGGATACTCGGCGTTGCCTGGGCTCGTCGGCTCTCCGGCTGCACCCTGGTCTCCTGTTTCACCTGCTCCGCCCCCGTCAGTATCCCCCCTGGAGTCGTCAGCCCTACCTCCTACATGGCTCCTCCCTCCGTTGTCTCCACCCTGGCCACTTGCACCGTCTACTTCGCCCTGGTCCCTCCTGCCTTCTGTCTGCCCTTCACCTGCTCTTCGTCCTCCTGAGTCCCCTCCCTCCGCAGTTGGCCTATCTACGGCGCGAGGACGTGCCTACCAGGAGGGGGGAGTACTGTCATGTGATTGTTTGTATTTTCATTAGTCTCGTCTCTCTTTTTGTTCTGTTTTCCCGTCACTCATTTGTTCCCATAGTTACTGTCATTTAGTTTATCTATGTCACCTGTGTTCTGTTAATCTGTGTTTGTATTTAATTCCCTTCTGTTCAATCAGTCTTTGTCTTTGACTCTTCTCCTTCTGCCTACACCACACCCTGACAGAAACCAGGAGTATTGATAAATCAAACTAATTAACCACAATTTATTTTGTGACTTCAGAATATTGCATTTTCTTCAGTAAAAAAAAAATTTAATTGAAGGAGAACCACATGTGTTTATTATTTAAATATTTTTGTTTCAACTTTATTATATTGTAGAAATAACTGGTAACACTTTACAATAAAATCTAATTTGTTAACATCAGTTAATGCATTAGCAAACATGATCTAACAATTAGCAAATGATTTTAAAGCATTTAATAATCTAATATTGTTCTTCGTTTGTTCATGTTAGTTCGGTGCATTAATGTCTGAACAAATACAACTTAATTGTAATGTCTTTGTAAATGTTGAGATTAAAAGTACACTATGGAACTTTTGCAGAAGAACATCATTTTGGTTGTGTTGTAATGATAGAAAGCTACATATGGCAATTTATTTGTTCAATAAAATATCTTACTCAGCTGTTGAGAAATAAAAATGTCATTTCTGCATTGTTTTTATAACATTTCAAATCCCTCAGTTTTCACCATCTCCGAAAAGTGAAGCTAATGTTGATTCTGGTTTCATCACGAGCTCGGTCGTTGATTCTGGTTTTATCACGAGCTCAGTCTGGCAGCAGACTCTCCTCTGTTCGGTGTTTGTTTAAAAGGGGTGATTCCCCAGTGGTTTGAGATTTAGATTAATAAATGCCGTAAAAATGTTGTTCATTAACTAATATAGTTAACTAATGTTGTTATAACGTGCATATTCTGTTATGTTCTATTTTGGTTCCCTTTCAAGGGAACTCGAGCTGCGTTGAGACGCGGTGGGAACGCTCTGCGTGATTGCGTCGTGAAGCACGTGTATAATCAGTCCAATGGAAGAACGAGACGTCACCGGCGGTGACGTCATAGACCAGGAAGCTATAAAGCACACCAGAAATCAGACCGCGACAGCTTCTGTTGCCTTCAGCAAGCGCTCTCTGTATACTGTCCTTGTCTATTTATTGTTGTCTGTCACAAGCACATTATCTATCTATATATATATATATATTATGGCGAAACAAGAATTCAAGCGTTGTGTTGTCCCTTGCCCTCGTTTCATCACGGGTGGGGACACACATCAGCTTTGTGTTGCTTTTTTGGGAGTGGAGCATGCCCAGTCAGTTCTCGAGGGAGCTGACTGTGAGCATTGCGAGAAGCTGTCCGTGAGGACGCTCCGCTCTCGCCGGGCGTTCTTTGAGGAGGACGGTTCGGTTCGCGCTCCCCGGGGTGCGGGTCCCGCTGCTGCCGAGGCACAGCGAAGGCTTTCATCTTGGGGTTCGCATATGGATCTAGTAGCGGGGCTTGAGACGGGCCCAGCCCTTTCTCAACCCTTACCTGCTGGATCCGGTGCCTCTGCCCAGGAAGGAGCCCGCGCTGCGGCTTCTCCTTCCCAGGTTGGGGCACCATTGTTGCGGCTATCCAGTTCTGAGGATCTGGATGTCGTCAGTGTTGATATGGGGGATGTTGAGTTTTCGCCAGCTCATGCCTCCGATAATGATGAGGAGCTTATGGAGGTTTTATCTCGTGCTGTAGCTAGATTAAATATTGAATGGCCAGCCGATGATTCTTTGAGTGTTACTAGAAAAAGTTTATTAGATGAAAGATTTTTACCATCTAAAACACAGCCTCCACGTCGGGGACTCCCGTTTTTTCCCGATCTCCACAATGAGGTTTCGAGATCGTGGAATAAACCGGCGTCATTCAGAGTTTTTAACCCACAAACTTCATGTTACAGTAATGTTAAGGTGCCTCGGGCTGAAGAGACGCTCGCGAGCTATCTCTCTCCCGAGTCATCGTCATCATTAAAAACCCCGACGTTACCCACCAAGCCATTAAAATCTACATCTTCGCTGGTGGGTAAAGCTTATTCGGCAGCAGGTCAGGCTGCGTCATGTCTGCACACTATGTCTATACTGCAGGCATACCAGGCTGATCTGCTGAAGGATATCGATGAACGTGAGGAAGTCAGTGCTGACGCAATTCGAGAATTGCGTCGCGCAACAGACCTGTCTCTCCGGGCCACCAAGGAGACGGCCAAATCAGTGGGCCGTTCTATGGCAGCCCTGGTGGCCACGGAGCGGCATCTTTGGTTAAATCTGTCTGATATAAAGGATAAAGATAGGTCTGTTCTTCTGGACGCGCCACTGTCACCTTCAAGTTTGTTCGGCGACGCTATCAACTGTGTCGTCGATAGGTTTCAAGAAACGAAAAAACAATCGGCTGCGTTCCAGAGGTTTCTTCCTCGACGTTTCAATATCCCTGAGACTGCTGGGCGAAAAATGATTATTAAATCCGAGCAGTCTCATCCGAGTACAAGCTCCTCACAGCACAGAGTGCATCAAAAACAGAGCGTCGCCACTCGGGCTCCTCCACAATCTGGGGAATCTGGGTGGCGGTCGCAGTCCAGGCCAGCTAGGGGTAGGCAAGATCTGAGGACTGTCATCTCTAAGAAGGCTTGGGCTAAGAAGAAGTCCTGACGCCCAAGGCGTCAGGCTTCTGAGGGTGGTCCCCTCCGAGGAGGGACGATTTCGAAGAAATCGTTCATCCTCGGCACCCTCTGGGGGGCGATTCTCTGAGGAGAGTCGCAGCGCTGCGACATCGGTTGTTCCCTGCCGGTTCGCCGCTTCAGGGCACCGAGGTGTCAGCGTCCCCATACGATTCTCCGAGGAGGATCGTAGAACGGTCAGTTCGGTTGTTCCCTGCCGGTTCGCCGCTTCAGGGCACCGAAATGTCCGTACAACCGAATCCCGAGGCCAGTCTCGAGAGACTGGTCCCCTTAGTAGAATTTCTGGCAGCGTGGAAACTACTGCCAAATATTTCTCAGTGGGTCCTGCATATAATAGAAAAGGGTTACAGAATTCAGTTCGGTTCTCGTCCGCCCAGATTTCAAGGGGTCCTTCCCACAGTGGTGGACCCAAGGCAGGCTCGGGTCATGGAACTAGAAGTACTGACGCTTCTGCAAAAAGGGGCTATAGAAAGGGTTTCTCCTCCCAGCAGAGAGTCAGGGTTTTACAGCCGTTACTTCATCGTTCCCAAGAAGGATGGGGGGTTGCGTCCTATTCTAGTGAATGTATCCATTCATCCTCATCACAGGAAGTTCCTGAGGTTTGCTTTCGGGGGCGAAGCATACCAATATCGGGTCCTTCCATTCGGCCTAGGTTTATCACCCCGCACCTTTACGAAATGCGTGGATGCAGCACTGGCTCCTCTGAGACTCCAGGGCATTCGCGTATTAAACTATATCGACGACTGGTTGATCCTGGCTCGTTCCGAGCAGTTGGCAGTTCGGCATCGAGATGTCGTTCTGTCTCACTTAAAAAGGTTGGGGTTGCGGCTAAACACCAAGAAGAGTGTGCTCCTCCCAGCCCAGAGGACCACTTTTTTAGGGGTGATGTGGGATTCGACAACTATGCAAGCACGATTGTCTCCAGCTCGTATTTCTGCGATTCTCACAGCCGTAAATATGGTAAAACTAGGCCAGTCACTCACTGTGAAACAGTTCCAGAGACTGGTGGGTCTCATGGCAGCTGCGTCCAACGTAGTTACTTTTGGCCTTCTGCACATGAGACCCCTGCAGTGGTGGCTCAGGACCAAGGGGTTTTCTCCGAGGGGAAATCCGTTTCGCACGATCAAGGTCACGCGGCTATGCCTACTTGGTCATGTGGAAGAAACCTTGGTTCCTCGCCCAAGGCCCAGTATTGGGGGCTTCTTGTCGACGCGTAACGCTATCGACGGATGCTTCCCTCACAGGCTGGGGGGCGGTCATGAGTGGCCGCTCGGCGACAGGTGTCTGGCAGGACCATCAGCTTTCGTGGCATATAAACCGACTAGAGATGATGGCGGTATTTCAGGCTCTCAAATACTTCCTGCCAGACCTGAGAGGCCATCATGTGCTCGTCCGCACAGACAACACATCGGTGGTCTCTTACATCAACCATCAGGGGGGTCTGAGGTCCCTATTATTATGCAAACTGGCTCATCAGATCCTCCTATGGGCCCAGGGAAAATTACTGTCACTCAGGGCAGTTTATATTCCAGGGTATTTGAATGTGGGAGCAGATATCCTGTCAAGACAGGGGCTGAGGCCCGGGGAGTGGAGACTTCACCCCGAGGTGGTGGAGCTCCTATGGGAGAACTATGGTCAAGCTCAGATAGATCTTTTCACATCTTACGATACAACCCATTGTCCGCTTTGGTTCTCCCTCACATATCCAGCTCCTCTCGGACTGGACGCTATGGTACAGGAGTGGCCGAGGCTGCACCTGTACGCATTCCCCCCCGATATCATTGCTTCCGGGAGTTCTGGAGAGGGTTCGCCGGGAGGGGGCTCATCTATTATTAGTAGCCCCGCACTGGCCGACCCGAGTGTGGTTCTCGGACCTAGTGTCCCTTCTGCACGGCTCTCCCATGGAGATTCCTGTCAGGGGGGACTTGTTATCTCAAGCAGGGGGCACGATATTTCAACCTCGCCCGGAGTTGTGGAAACTGTGGGCTTGGCCTCTGAGGGGGCCCAGCTCTTAGAATCCGGTCTCTCGACTGAGGTCGTTGAGACCATCCTTCAATCCAGAGCTCCTTCCACGAGAAAACTATATTCATTGAAATGGAAATTGTTCTCTACATGGTGTGGAGAACGTTTTTTAAATCCTGCTACCTGCCCGGTTGGTACAGTTCTCGATTTCCTTCAAGACCGTTTCTCTGCTGGATTATCTCCCTCCACCTTAAAGGTGTACGTAGCGGCTATATCTGCTTATCGCTCCCCTTTGGGGGCTTCTTCTCTTGGGAGAGATCCTCTTATTACTCGTTTTCTCCGTGGTACACTGAGGCTTAGGCCTGCATTGCACTCTAGAGCACCGGCTTGGGATTTGGCCATTGTACTTGAGGGTCTGGCCCTGGCTCCCTTCGAGCCTATTGAAGAGGTTTCAGAGAAGTTCCTTACACTAAAAACTCTATTTCTTCTCGCTATTTCTTCTATCAAGAGAATTGGAGATCTGCAAGCCCTGTCGGTGGCTCCTTCATGTTTGGAATTTGCACCTGGTATGGTGAAAGCATTTTTACACCCTAGGCCGGGCTACATTCCTAAGGTCCCCACTAATGTGGCGGGCCCTATTGTGCTGCAGGCTTTTTGCCCTCCACCTTTCGTTACCCCAGATCAGGAAGGTCTCAATCTGTTATGTCCCGTTAGGGCTTTGGATGCCTACGTTCACAGAGCTGCCCTGTGGCGTAGATCAGAGCAGTTATTTGTCTGCTTCGGTTCAACCAAGAAAGGTTGCCCTGCATCTAGACAGGTAATGAGCAAGTGGGTAGTTGAGGCTATCTCACTTGCTTATGAAGCGGCCGGACAGCTCTCACCTATGGCTGTCCGCGCCCATTCTACCAGGAGTATGGCTGCCTCTAAGGCTTTAATTTCAGGGGTTTCCCTGCAGGACGTTTGTAATGCGGCAGGCTGGTCCTCACCGCATACATTTGTCAGATTCTACGACCTAGACCTCTCCACTCCCGGGGCTAGGCTGCTTGTTTCTTAGTGTGCGCAAGGACTCCACACAGAACGGGCATTTCTCATTATGGCGTAGTGGACATGGGGTTCCCACCGCGTCTCAACGCAGCTCGAGTTCCCTTGAAAGGGAACATCTCAGGTTACGTATGTAACCCTGGTTCCCTGAGAGGGAACGAGACGCTGCGTTCTCCTGCCATACTTCCTGCATGCCCTGATCGACTTGCTTCAGGCCTTTTCAGAAGCTGTCGCGGTCTGATTTCTGGTGTGCTTTATAGCTTCCTGGTCTAGGACGTCACCGCCGGTGACGTCTCGTTCTTCCATTGGACTGATTATACACGTGCTTCACGACGCAATCACGCAGAGCGTTCCCACCGCGTCTCAACGCAGCGTCTCGTTCCCTCTCAGGGAACCAGGGTTACATACGTAACCTGAGACGTTTTCACTCTGTTCCCTGTGTGGCTGAGTTCCTAGTTTCCCTGGCTGTTTATTCCACACACCTGTTTCTGTTCTCCTTAATTACATTCCCTATGTATTTATTAAGCCTATAGGTCTTTCTGTTCAGAAACCGGTATCATAAGTGTATTCTTTGTGGATTTATTAAAGACTGTTTTCTTCCCTATTGCTTTCATTGTGCACTGCATTACACCCACTGACCGTGACAGTAATATAATGAAATGTAAAGTGTTACCAAATAATTATTAGAAATCATTTTAGTTTAAATCTTGAATTATCATGTTTTAGCATTGTAATTTATATTAGAATTTGGCAGTTTTTTGTTCTGTATATTTATTAATTGATATATTTAAAGGTCTGTGATAAACATTAATTTTGTTGTTTTGTTCTACAAAATGAATTACACACAATCAAAACCTCATACATGAATTTTCTGATCTTTAAAAACATGTGGCTAACAAGTTGTTACACAATACATATCTCATATTGTTGTACTAGTTGTATCCATTATAAAGCAACTTTTTAGCAACAAAGCAAACAAAAAAAACACTTCTAAAACACCATAGGAAATTCCAGAGGGAATGGTTCTCTTCTGAACAGCTAATAATCAGCCACCTCCAAACCATTCCAAGCTAAATAAACTTTTTAGCAAGGGTAAAATTGACAGTCAAAACTAACAGTAAAGACATTTATAAAGTTACAAAAGATTTCTGTTGAAATGCTGCTTTAAAAAAAAAAATTTGATTCATCAGAGAATCCTGGAAAAATGTCTTGCGGTTTTCACAAAAATATTAAGCAGCACAGCTGTTTTCATTGATGATAATAAGACATGTTTCTTGAGCATCAAATCAGCATATTAGAATGATTTCTGAAGGATCATGTGACACTGAAGACTGGAGTAATGATGCTGAAAATTCAGTTTTGCATCACAGGAATAAATTACATTTTAATATACATATTCAAATAGAAAACTGTTCATAATATTTCACATTATTACTGTTTTACTGTATTTTGATCAACTAAATGAGACTTCTTTCAAAAACATTTAATAATCTTACAGACACAAACCTTTTTAACGATAGTGTATCACTGTGTCCTACTCACCATTTTATCCATCTGATATTGGATTTGAAACACCTTTGAGCTGGCTTGAAGAACCTCTTTATTCTGTCACCCAGGTACTTATTCACTAGTTCGCATGCGATGACAAACACCCCAAGACAAGTGAGGACAACCAGAGCCACTGCCCTCTTGAAGTCCAAATAACATGCAGCAATGAAGTATGCTAAATAACCTACAATTAAAAACACAAAAAACATCAGGTATTATACACTGTTCACTTAGGGAAAAAATAAATCACCAATGGATATTGCATCCCTATGTTAATTAGAAACAATAACACTCTTAAGAATAACTGTTCTTGACAACAATGGATCCATGAAGAACACTTTTGAACTTTCCAACGCACAAAAGTTTCTTTAAAGTGGAAAAAGGTTCTTCTGATTATTAAAATGACACTAAGAAAACAAAATGGTTCTTTTAAGAACTGTTCACTGAAACCTCCTTTTTGAACCTTTATTTTATAGAACCTTTAGTGTATAGGTATAAGACAGGGAAGATGAAAATATGTTACCTGCAGCAATGATTCCCAAAGCGATGTATTTGATTATTTTGGAGTGTGTCTTGCAGAAGATCTCTGCGGCCGTGATGGGCATGCATGCTTTGCTGTGGTAAACGATAAATAATAGCTAAAGATCTTGAACATGTGAAGTGTAACAGCATAATTGGGTTGACAAGAGTCTATATATTTCCTAATTAGGATAAGCTTAATACGACGCATTATGCAACTTCAAAAGAATTTCATTACTAAATAATGTGACAATTAAATCTGAATGACCTCGTATTCACTGATTAAATTCACAACCACACCTTAGGCATGATTTTGACTCATTCTCTGGCTCTTCATTATCACTGTCACTCAGGTCATCTGTTAATTTATCCTCCTAAACATAAAAAAATAGAGATTTTTAACTTGTTAACTTTTTTCAGAGAACTTCCTCATACTTCCTCAAGCATACCTTCGCAAATGCTGGATTCTCCACACCTTGTTCATTCCCATACGAGACGGTTGTCAGCTGTAAATCTTCTTTGTCCGCTGTTAGAAAAGTATCAAAAAACATTTTACCAGCTCTAATGAACCTTGATCCAGCAATTCCTTAAGAGCTGCAAGTTTCTAAACATGTCCATTTTCACATTTCATCCAAACAATCATTAACGACTGCCTACATATACAAAACCAACACCTCCTTTATGCAAACCATGGTAAGCTGTTCAAATACCTGTTTGAAAAATAAATCTCTAAAGAATGGAGAAGTAAATACATGGCTTACTCATTCTGCGTTCTCTCTGACAACTGCTGGGTCTTGAACCTTGAGCTGGAATATATACTCTGCTCACTTGGAAAAATCTTATCATTAATTAACTACATACGAATGTGTTTTTATTAAAGACACTTGCACGTTTGCTATCAGATTACTAGTCAGTGTGGGCTACACTGAGTCATGAAACAGCATCTTTTTATCATTTATTACAATGAAGCTCCACCTTATTTCAGAGACCAACAAGATACAAAGTAGAGGAAAACAAACTATCAGGAACAACAAAAATGTAACGTGACGGAGGGCCTGCCATTCTATGGCCGTCCCAGAGGCAGAG
The DNA here is from genome assembly GCF_051911475.1 of Siphateles boraxobius. Classification (NCBI taxonomy): domain Eukaryota; kingdom Metazoa; phylum Chordata; class Actinopteri; order Cypriniformes; family Leuciscidae; genus Siphateles; species Siphateles boraxobius. Next base: position 1,671,829 of record NW_027508942.1, read on the forward strand.
TCACATGACGAATTATCTATATATCGGTAATATAAAATACTGAGCGCTCAATTACCAATCAAAACTGGCCCAAAACAGGCCCAGTGCCAGGACACACAATTCAGATGTATTAAATTATTAAACTTTGATAATTTAATAACCTCGTAAACAACTGAGAAGATACTACATTTTATAAAAATCACCTGTCAAGTTTATAATATATTACATCAGCATATAAGAGTCAAATTAGACGACTACATGGACTCATCTCAAGGTCACTCATTTAACAGTTCATTTATTGCCAAAATTTTGAAAAAAGATCAGCCAAGAAAAGAAAAGTATTGAAAATATTAAAATCAGGAATTTCAGAATCAGAATGCGTAGTTTGTGCATAAAAAATGTCTGCCAAAACCAACACATGTTGAACGATGTTTACTGACCCGGCAAACTTTTCATTTGGATTGATGATTTGTTCCCCCTTTTTTTTAGCTATATTTTTTTAAATCTCTTTAGCATTCAGTGTGAAGTATTTCACTCAGTTCCCTGATCATTCCGATTCAATTTCAGAGAGTGAAGAACATATACTCACATGCGTGATGCGTTATGTATTATGTATGTTATCGTCTCTGACAGACAAAATGATGAAGCCACTCAGGCCAAGGACTCACTGCAGAGCTAAATGACATCCAGCTCCTCCTCTCTGGTGAATCTAATGGGTGGAGGGATAGAGCTGGGATGGTGGAGGGATAGAGCTGGGATGTCCATGGCGCCGGGCCTAAAGCAAGATGAACAAAAAAACATGATAACTAATATCAAAACACAATATATACCTGAAGAATGAAGAATTTTTCTGAAAGAAAGTCTACTGTTTAATGTAAGCAGCATTTGGTTTGGATTCACAATGCACAACTTTTATAGGTGGGCCCTGTTACTCCCGGGTCCAATAATTATCTATATCATAGGAGATGTTTTGACCCTCTGGTCTCAGAATAGCAGAATTATAGATGTGCATTTAAAAAAAAAAAAAAGCATTAAAAAATGAGACGGCACTGCAGTGAGGTGTATGAACACTACCAGCTTTAGACAGTTTGGACTAGATGCCACTGTTGCACATTGTAGATTATAAGTTACTTTTATGCCTGAATACAGAACATTTATACAGTCATAAAAACTCACTGGCAGCAATCTGAGCATAGCACACGAACATCACGGAGATGTATTTGATGTACGTGTTTACATGTGGAAGATAGATTTTTTTAGAGTGTTTGCTCATCTGCAATACGTCTATAGGACGTTTCCTGAAGACTGAAAGTTTTGGTCTTTGATGTTGTCTTTGTTCACTGGTTATGCACAATATGCAGCTTTTAGATCAATTTGATTTCCATTTAACTTCAAATTCAGGTAAAATGTAGTGCCATTCTGACCCTAAACTGGTATATTATGCATTCAAGAGAGTAGACAGAAGCTCCCATTTGAAGCATAGAATGCTAATGAAGTTTACAGAATTAATAAATTAAATGCAACTATCAGACAGTATGTGGAATCTATGACTGTTTTCTTGGAAACTCGAAATCAGTCATAAAATTAAATGGTGCCTAATTCCTTTTAGTTAACACAAGATGACGCACACTTGCAGCTTAATAGACCGAATTGTGCATCACTGCATTTTATTGAATGTCTAATGTGTACTAAACACATTAACAGACATTCATGAAGGCATTTTATGTGCTTTGCTGGAGCAAGCAGTCATGATATTTCTTTAATATCAGCCAAGTGTATTTCCTGCAAATTGTTGTACACATAAACATTTATTGTTTATTATCATTCTTACAGGCAAGGGATCCCAGGTCTGAAGTAATTTTAACTAACGTTACATGTTATCAGTTTTCAGTAAAAATGTTTCCACCCTGTCAAAGTCTGTTTTAGTTTAACCTAGGCTATCTAATCGCTATAACATGTGAAAGAAAAACCACAAAGTGTTCCCTACATTTCAAAAATGTAAAATTTAAGGTTAATATTTATTTTGATTGCGAATATTGAATAGAAACAAACGAATTAAAAAAAAAACGTTTAGTGAACATATCACAATGGTAAAATAATCGGGGTCTTATTTGGTCACTAGGCTAATATGGCTAAATGTTCATGTCATTTGTATTAGCCAGCATAAACACGCTTTATGAAATAGGCTAGTTGTTGTTTTATTGTAGTTTGAGGAGATTTGTCTGTGGTTGCGCATAAACTGGATTTTAGTGCGTCATGCGCGTTTTGCATGTTCAAAAATGCCTGTCCACAAATGCTGTCTATGTAGGCAGCTCACAAGGATTTGAGCCGCAGCCCGTGTGTGGCGTTGAGCGGGGTTCTCAAGCAGCACACAGGAAGGGGAGAGAGAGCTGTTAGCTAGCAGACAGCGGGCAACTGTAAACAACTCACTTTTATAAACCTCACAAATCAAACCTTACGCTGACTTGCTCATCAATTTGCATGGCATTTAAAATGTTGCTTTACATGCTTGTTTGGCTGTAGACCCGCAGACTGTTGTAGTATTACCGCAGGTTTGCGTTATTTACAGAGCTGGGATGCACAGCTAACAAGCTTCTGTCAACTCGAAGTGCTTGCTCTCTTCATTTCTCTCTTCTGTCTTAACATTAAACACGGTAGAAATGACAGATCACATGTTACGGAATGAAATAGTATCAATATGACTGTAAGCGATATTTCATACGGTTTGTTAGCTTGCCGAAGGTGTGTTTTATCAGTTAGCATATAAGCTAAAGCTAACTCTCCAACATCCTCGTACAAAAAGCCCATAACTGTCCATAAATGTGTTATTTTATTGGCGTAACGCCTGTAAGAAGGTGTTCTATCGGTTTAAAACAAATTCTTTGACAGTTTGCAGGTTAAACTAATTTATGCGATGGGGACAGGCTAACTATACTGAGTAATATTTAACTGGCTGGAAGAAAAACACGAGTGTGGTTATGTCAAATACAGAAGTATGATGTTAAATTGCTTAGACTGGAGTCAAAAGTTTCCATAAACAAGTCTTTGAGCTGGCTGGACCCATACTATGGAAGTTCCTGGAAGTGTCAGTGCAATGCAGATGAAAGTCCACAGCAGCAAATCTAATGGACACCAACAACTGCTGAGATGAACTAACCAGGAATCAAATGGTGAATACTGTTAAATTTTTATTTTGTATTTAGTCATCATTGCAATTCAATTTTTTATAGATCTAGGATGATAAATTAAGTTGTAATGTGATTTTATGTCTGTTAGTTGTGGTATTAAATTATTTTACATTGATTGTATGTGGTCTGCTGCATATCATTTGATTTAATTCTCATTCTATATTGTATTTGCTTCAGGTTTTCAAAACCTTCAATCATGGGTGATATGAAGACACCTGATTTTGATGATCTCTTGGCTGCCTTTGACATCCCTGATGCGACCAGTCTGGATGCCAAAGAAGCCATTCATGGGAATCAAGATGAGGGAGAGGGACACCTGAAGCACTCAGAGATGTGTATGGATGCCACGGTTTTGATCCCTCACCCTGTGCCTACAACTGATGTTCCTGCCGTCAGTGTTATAGTAAAGAACACCAGTCGTCAGAACTCCTATGAAAATCTTGTGGAGAAGGAGAGCTCTCATTTGGGGCAGCTTTTACAAAATGGTTTCAAAACTTCTGCAGGCTCACTGGAGACACATCTCTCTAGCTATCCAAGGCTGGATAGCTCTTCTGTCAATGGGGACTGTTCAAGACATTCCTTGGAAAAAATTCCCATCCTCTACAAGGCTGAAAAAGTTCCCACTCTATCAGTGTCTATGCCTCAGTTTAGCCCAATATCTAGCCCGGAATCTGAAGACATTCAAAGCAATGGAATCAATGACCGGCCAAAATCTGCAGAGACATCGTACTTCTCGTCTAATTCACTCTTTACATCATCGGCTTTTCCTGTTTTAGACAGTCATGGAAATCCAGATGCATTCACTTTGACAGACAAGTGTAATGAAAGACATCATGGTTCAAAAGGTGTGGATGATCTCGTGTGTGATGGCTCATCAAAAAATAATGATTCTGTGACTGAGAGGGACTCCATCCAAGATTGTGGAATAAATGCATATTCAACCCCTGAGACGACTAGTCCTTCTTCCCGTCCATGCGACAAAGCTCATTCCAACAGATTGTCCTCTTGTCTTGATGCATTAGTAGCCCTAAATGCTAAAAGGGATCCTGGTGGGCAAACTAATTTAAGGGACTTTCCAGTTACCCCAAAGGAGACCATAAAAATGAGTCCAAAAATACCCATTTCGCCAAGGAGCCCAAGAAGTCCTCTGGAAGTGGTGAAACGTTTCGTTAAACAGCCTGATAGCCCAATGAGTATATGCAGTGACAGCAGTGGTAAAGCATCTCCAGCTGTCGCTACTGGCTCGCCTCCAGCCATCCCACGAGTCAGAATAAAGACGATCAAAACCTCATCTGGAGAAATCAAACGCACCGTCACAAGCATATTGCCAGACTCTGAGACCGAAGATCTCACGTCACCGTTTGGGTCTTCGCCATCTCAGTCCTCAGTTGAAGATGCCTTCTCGAAAACTTTGCCTGTGTATCGTTCAAATGATATAATTTCAGAGGTCATTTTTGAAGATGGAAATCAGGAAGCCTCGAAGACTGCTTTATTGGGGAGCAAATCCACCCCAAAATTGGTAAGGAGCTCAAAGAAACCTCAAACCCCAAATAATAGTCATAACTTCAAGACAGGACATGATGGAAACAAGCAAAGGAAGGCTTCTTCTGCTCAGATGGGTTCTTCTACTAATACAAACTACCTTCCAAAGGCATTACACTTAGCAAACCTAAATCTAGTCCCACATAGTGTGGCTGCCTCGGTTACTGCAAGGTCTTCCACTAACAGACAGGAGCCCTCTCAGTTATCATCGGCAATGGTGTGCAGTTCTGTACCATTGGTGCATCAAGTTAAAAAAGTCTCCCCAAACACACGAGCTGTTGTCTCAAATACTGCAGCTGGAACCTTAAACAGACTGTTGAATTACTCAAACCCAGTGCCAACATATGTTCCTGACCTGAGTCCACCACCAGGCACCAATATCAAGCTCCCACCCCAAGGCTATTGCTGCCTAGAATGCGGAGACTCGTTCGGGCTGGAAAAGAGCCTTGCTTATCATTACAGCCGGAGGAGTGTGCATATTGAAGTCGCATGCACGCACTGCTCCAAAACATTGGTGTTTTTCAACAAATGTGCTCTCCTGGCACATGCTCGTGAACACAAGAACAAAGGTATGGTGATGCAGTGCACTCAGTTGTTCATGAAGCCCATTGCTGTTGACCATATGTTGATACCCACCAAACCTAAGCAGTCCGTGAATCAGATCCCTTGCGGGAGCAACACCACAGAGTCATCCAAAGGCCAAGCAGTCTTGCCACTTTATCCCGACAAAGTTATTAGACATGGATTCAAATGTCTGGATTGTAATAAACAGATGTCAGACTACACAGCACTTGCAGGTCATTATCAGAGATCATCGGAGGCTGAAGGTCTGGTGAGTCAAATTATTATTACTACTGAAATCACAAAGTGTAAATTATTACTACATTCTTAAATAGGTCATAAAATACATTTTTATTCAAATCCACTGCACACACAGAATGACTGTACCTCTTTTGATGTTTTTTAATTTATGAAAAATATTTTTTGTAGGATTTTTTAAGTGCCTCACTGCTTTCTATTTTAGAATATATATAAAAAGTTTGTCCAACAAATCAAGTCATGTGATTTGACCTATATGCAGAAAAAAATAAAACAGGAAATTATATCATAGAACGGACCTCTGCAGACCCTCATGACTGTCTGTCAAGGTCTTTTAAAAGTTCCTTAAAATATCAGATCATTCACATTTTTAGGCAAGATTAGTTCTAATGTGGTGCGACCCCCAAGAACTTGTTTTAATCATTTATAGTTTATGAAATAAAAGAAAAATGTTTTAGCCTTATTTTAAAAAGTAAACTAATCTGTTGGATTAATTAATGGTTAAACCTGTTTTCAAGATGTAAGGAAGACGTGATAATAATTTTTACTTTATACAATCTTGATAATGGTATGATATTTTTTCAAAACCCCATAAAATCAATGTGAGGTACATTTCTAAGAACTTGGCACTTGTTTGAAACTAGATTAAGAGATTTTTTCTTGCGTTCGTCATGGACACTCTTCTGTGTCGTTGACCCTTGTGTTTGCTTTCTTTAAATGCAGATGTGCAAGGTTTGCTCAATGCTGCTACCCAACAAGTGCAGCTACAGGGCCCATCAACGCATACACACACACAAATCCCCTTATTGCTGTCCTGAATGTGGGGCACTCAGTCGCTCGGCGGACATCCAGAAGCATGTGAAAGAGAATTGTCTCCATTATGCCCGTAAAATTGGGTTCTCGTAAGTACCTTGAACAGTGACCTCTAGGCCAATGACATTCTGTGAATCTCTTTATTGTTGTCATCTCTCTCTCTTTTATTCACCCAAATGCAATTTCCTTCAGGTGTCTACATTGTGAAATGCTTTTCATGTCACCGTCCCTCTTGAAGAGTCACATTGAGGAGAAGCATTGTCAGGTCTTCTATAAGTGCACTATATGTCCTGTAGCCTTCAAAACTTCTGACGGTTGTCTGATGCATGTAAAAAACAAGCATGGCGGCAGTGAACCCAGCCATCAGTAAGTGCATCTATTGATCTGTTATACTCTCATAATACTGTAAGTGTTCCTAGAACTTTGTTGAGGAGTTACTTCTGGTTAATTCTGTGCAGAGTGATCTACAAGTGTTCCTGTGAAACAGTCTTCAAGAGGAAGCAGCTGTTGTATCAACATTTTCATCATCGTATTTGTGTGTTTAAGTGTCCAGAGTGCACTTCATTCTTCCCAGAGAAACTACTTTTGGTGCAACATTTCAAGGTTTGTATTAGGGTTGTCAAAAGTCGATATTTAAATTTTAAAAATGTAACAGTGCCAACTGCCAACCTTTCTGCAGTGCCGGTAATATTGAGTACTGGCACTATATAGATTATAGATGCAGGAAATCTTCACTGAATAATTTATTCAGTGTTAGGAAGGAGGTGTGAGTTCATTCCATACACATTTTCGACATTACTTCTGTAAATGACACTACAAGACATTTACATTTCAGACATTTAGCAGATGTTCTGCTTTGACACTGTTGTGATCACCAGATGGCAAGCAGACAATTTAGAACATTATCTGCTTGGAATTAAGTACTTTCTGTACAGATGCAAATAAGTGGGGGTCTAAATAAACCTAATACAACTGTATATATACCATATTTTCAAGAATATATGTTGCATTGTCCAAAGCATTGTATATAATCCAATTAGTTCCAAGGTCGCAAAACATGCACAAAGGGATTCATGCTAAACGAGCGAGGTACAAGAGCAAAAGTTTATTTGTATAGTGCATTTCCCAAACGCTGATAGTTTCAGTTTAACTTTAAATAAATTAATTTAGGCTTGGCGTTTATAATAAACGTTGTTTATGAATGCCACCTATAACTTCTTTGTTTTATACTTATATTTATAATTCCTGTACTGAATACTGAAGTATTGCAACTTATGTTTTTTCTCTCTCAACAATGCAATTTTGACCCGGTGAGACTTATAGTCAGATGTGACTTATTTTCTGGAAAATGTGATAAAATGCAAGATTACGTCATACGTCTGCGTAGCATTCCTCATAAGCTGCATGAGTTTGATTGCATGCTGGGAGCCATGTAGTAGTCAAGATGAGAGTCTGTCGTTTGAGGTGGGGGTGCTTCCAAATAACAGGTGGTGGTTCAGTGTGACACTATGGTTCTTATATTTTTAGGAGCGATGGTTGGCTTTCTCAGGCAATTACAATAACATTTAACATAAGTTTAGACTAAATGCTGTAACTTTAAAATACATACCGTCAACACAGAGAATGCATTTAAAACTATTAATTAACATGGTCTGTTTAGATAGCAGGATAAATGGAAAATAAATAGAAAAAGGAGAAAAAAAATATATATATATATAAATAGAAAATAGTATAATACTGGGGCAGAATGAAAGTGCAAGGAGAGATACGTTTTTGTGTGTGTGTGTGTGTGTGGTTGCATCGAGGAAAGAAAGAGCAGGTCATTTATTTTTGACTGTTTAATCTGCCACTGCTTTTTCCAATGCCATTGTACTGCCACAGTACAAAAGATGTCTCATTTCTATCAGAATAAAAGTGGTTGTGTATTTATATCATTTAGATATTGAAATTATTATTCGTATTCAGAAAGTGAAATAAATTCTCTTTCATCTGCAGGCTATTCATGGTGGCGTTTTCAGAGGTGAAGCAGAAAAAAGCCCTAAAAAGACAGAAACGATATCTTTCTCTGATAAATTGTCACCACAAAACCCCCAACCACGGTTGACTAAACCGGTTAAGGAGGCAAGCATGAAGCGAAGAGAGAGTTCTGCTGCACGGAAGTCAAGTGCTGGAGATAGTATGAAGAACACTGGTTGGACCTGTGGAGAATGCCTCCTGTGGGTCCCTGACAGGGAGACCTTCGTCAATCACATGAAGACCAGCCATGGCAGGGTGAGATTAGAGCTCCACGATTATCACAAAAATCATAATTGCCGATTATTCCCTTGAAATTGTAATTGCGATTATTAATTACGATTATCACAATTTACATTGAATATATATAGGCGTATTATAATACATGCTTACACAAAAATTGTTAACACACACACAAGTACTGTCCCCCTTTACTTAACATACACATCAATTGTAAGAATGACTAATAGTAAAGACTACTAATAGATAAACATTAGGACTATGCTAAAGCAATTAAATGGCAGTCCCAAACTAGTTTTTGTTAATACAATGTTGATATGAGCCACCACAGTCATTTAAAAATATAAAAAATAACACAAAGTGAAAATAAAGAGGCATTTTGGGGTTATGGAAACGACAGTTACCATGGTGAATACATAATACTCACAAGAACTGTTAATGAAACAGCTCCTGGTGAATAGAATGAAAATCATACCTGCGTGCAAATCCTTCTCAGCTAACACGTGATTTATTGGTATTTTACTTTTATTTCGTGACTTAGTAATTTACATTGTAACGACGTTGCATTCTCTCAGTTGCTTTTGCACTTTATACAGTGAAGCGAAGCGATACACAGCGCACGCCACGAGCACAGTAACGGCTGACAAGACAGTAAAGTCCGTTTTTCTGAGGTGAAAGTCTTTTAATTCAGTGTACACTTACGTCACTGCCTGGTATGACATATTGTGCTGGGTTTTCTGAAGTAGTCGTGATTCGCCTCTCATAACATAATTATGCTCTAAACACACACACGCAGAGTGGATTTTCTCTTGTAATCGCGGCTTTGAACGATTACGTAATCCTGGCATCCGTAATCGCGATTAGAAATTCGATTAATTGTGCAGCCCTAGGTGAGATCCTTTCCTTCAATCGATATGCAGTTAAGCAGTGTCTTACACAGTGCGTGTAGATTTTCTATTTGATTGAATGACTAGTACCTCTTTTTTTTTTTCTCTAGTCAATTTGTGATTCAAGATTCTAACATTTAAACGTTCATGTTTAATTTGCAGTCTGTAAAGAGGCATCCTTGTCGACAATGTGAAAGGTCCTTTAATGCATCCTTGAGTCTTAAACGACACATTCGCAGTGACCACGATGGGAAAAAGAAGGTTTACACATGCTGGTAAAACCACTATATAATTAAAGTTTCATCAAGATTTGTTTGGCATCTTTCTTATCTGAAGAGTGCAACCTTGATTTGTATCTTTCTTGATGCATTCTGAAGGTACTGCACAAATGAGAGGATATCCTTCACTAAACACTCTATGCTTAAGAATCACATCAGCTTGATGCATGGAATTAAAAACCCAGATTTCAGCCAGATGGCAAAGCCAGCATCTCAGGAGGTGGGCAAACCCGCAGGCCAGGTAATCACAAATACTTCATTTATTTATTTTATATAAACATTTCTTCAGGTCCAGGCGTACAACTACACTTCTTCTTTCAGAGGCCGAAAAGAAGAGCAGAGGAGGCCCATGGAGTTGCAGGAAATGAGGGAACATCATACAACACCCCTGCCAAGCGGCCTAAGCCACTTTATCGCTGTGCCAAATGTGGCTTTACCTCTGAAAACCAGACCCAGTTTCAGGAACACATACCTCAACACAGAACAGATAGCGACACACCCCAGTGCCAACACTGCGGCCTTTGTTTCACATCTCAGCTAGCACTCAGCAGACACCTCTTCATTGTACACAAGGTCAAAGAACCAGAGGAGCATGAGGAGACCGGGAAAGGACGAGAAAACTCAACAGACTTGAGCGATGAAACTGTATCTCTTTTGCCAAAAAAGACTGGTCTGTCCACAGTGGAGGAGCAATGCAAACTCCACACCGAGCCCAGAGACAGCAACACACTGGCATCAGAAACAAGTGGATTTGAGGAAGAAAAGGACTGAATAGAAGAAAGGACTCCAGTGGAAAGCTGCTAATCAACTTAATTGCAAGCATGTGATTGCAGAATATGCAGCTTATAAATGTGGTACTGCAAACATGTTGCCTTACAGTCAAATACTATATCTCAAGTCACATATATCACATATATTAAATAATGTTTCATTCAGAGTTTCATTGCATTATTTGGATTAACTTAACTGTTACATTCATGCAAATAATTGTCACTTTTTACTGCTTGCTTGTTCATCCTATGTATGTGGATAATCATAATTTATTTCTGTGTAATTGCAAAAGCATCATGTCAGTGTGTTTCAATGTTTCTTTACAGAGCAATTGTATGTTTTTGTTCGTGTATCATGTCAAATCTGTCTTGGGTGCATTACAATGCAGGAAATATTATGTATGTTACATATTGTAGCCATAAGTGGGACAGTCATGTAATATTATGGCTGTTTTCAGGGTCACCAAAAATGTTGACGCCCCTTTGATGGTCAATAGTTGGTGGTGATTATGCAGTGCTGGTTTTGAAGGAACGGCATGTCTGATGATGTTTATTTTATATTTATTAGGTAGCATACTTGTATCACAAAGCTAAACATCTGTAACAGTATTTGCTACTATGGAGATTACATTATTCTGAAAGGTATTTACTTAAACCCAGGTATCTGCACTCAGAGAAAATATATTTTCATATTCATTCCATGTAGATTACTCATTTATATTCAATGAGCCATTCTTACAATCAAATTTAGCACTTTTGTAAATGCTTGTATGGAGAAAAAAAAGAAGAATTTACATATTAAAGACATCAGAGACTCAACTGTACAGTTTTTTGCTATCAGCAGAGGTTTGATGTCTTGGGGTCCTTTAAAATTATAACTATATAGCTATAATATAACTAGGTTTTTTTTTCATTTCTTAGTTATTTCACCAATGTTTCAGATTAAAACGTTGATTATCTTAGTGTGACCAGTTAAGTTACTCTATAAAGTTAATTCATTGCTAGCATCTTCAACAGTGTAATTATATTACTGTTCTAATTACTCTCTAAAAAGTATTGGATTACTTATTACTAATTACTTTCTGAATCCCATTTCAACAACAACAAAAATACATTTGCATACATTATCATTGAACTGACCAAAATATTTAAAGGGAGAAAGTTACATTAAAAACACATATTAACATTTTGATGTTAAATCCATTTTAACTAATTAAATTAAAGGAAAATTTAAGAGTAAACCCTTACTTTACTTTTTCCAGGGAAAAGTAATTGGATTACTAAGTAATTAATTACACCCAACACTGAGTGTGACAAACTACTTCTTTACCTAAGTGAATATTTCTCAGGATACGGTATATATATATATATATATATATATAGGCAATATATATTATTTTTTTCATTTTATTTTAAGTATTGACTACAAAAAAAGCAGGGAACATTTCCAGAAACTCTGGAAAGATACAGATATTGACCTAGCTAGCAGGGCATGTTTTATTGTGTTCACACCAAGAGCTCTTACAAAATATCATACTCATAATATTGAAATTTTAGTTTAGTTATATATGAGTTAAATAAGTATTATCTTACAAATAATTATTTTTTAGAAGAATCGACAACCTGGTACTCTCTCTCAACTACCCACCCCTTCTTTTTCTTACCGGAAGTAATGCAACGTTGAAGAGTCGCCGCGCATCCGCTAACTACAGCAGTGGCGGCGAAACATTTGCTCCAAAATCATAATTTTGCAATTGTTTTTGATTGGCTTTTGCCATACATATTTAACTTACAGACAAGATGTTATCATTAGATTTCCTCGACGATGTTCGGCGAATGAATAAGCGTCAGGTGTGTATTTATTTAGCCAGTTAGCTCGGAGCTTCCTCTGCATCGCTTTCTCTTACCAACGTTAACGTTACACGTCAGCTTGAATGACAGTGGCTTTAACGGTCTAGACGTATTAATGCTATTCATTGCAAGTTGCAAAGATAAAAAAGATGGTTTGATTGAGTTTATATATATATATTGCTGTTATTGAGCAGATGGAAAGGAGAATATAATCGGAAGTCGCCTTTTTGCAACAGCTGCTATTCTGTCATTCCCTGCTAACTATTTCATTTGAATACTAGTTACTACAATACTTTCACTTTAAGCCACTGGACTTAAAACGTCTGAATTCTGCATCATCTTTGCTAAAAACTCATACTCTCACTTTTTTTATCATACTGGGAGACACAGAAAAAGCTGATGTTGAGCATCATGTATTGTGTTTTTCAGCTTTACTATCAGGTGCTGAATTTTGGAATGATTGTATCTTCAGCCTTGATGATCTGGAAAGGCTTGATGGTTGTAACTGGAAGTGAAAGCCCGATTGTGGTTGTTCTCAGGTAAGAACATCAGTATGAAGCCGGCTCATCACTCTCATTATCAAATGCTTTGACTTTTGTGATGGACAAAATGGTGAGATTTTTTGCAGAATGCAAGTGAGTTTTCAATATCATTATGCAATAATCAAAAACAATTGGAAAAGTCATAGAAATGCGCTGGTAAAACCTTTCTTTATGCATGCCATGCATTGTTTTTTGATTGCTGTGTGACTTTTAAGTCCATCATTTTTGTTGAATGTTTCGATTTTGAAAATCTGTTTATGAATGTGTGATGTATTTATATTTTTAAATTTCTTAATAGCAGATTTTTGGTGGGAACCAAAATATAAAACCAACTGGGAGATTGTAAAATTTGATTGAGGCATATGTTTCAAAATCTGCAGAGGACAATAAAAATGAGTATGTCTAGGGCAATGAAGTGTTTTAAAAGTGTTGATTTCATAATTGTTTTGCAGTGGAAGCATGGAGCCTGCATTTCACAGAGGAGACCTCCTCTTCCTCACAAATCGTGTTGAAGATCCAATCAGAGTGGGAGAGATTGTTGTGTTCAGGATTGAAGGAAGGGAAATTCCCATTGTTCACAGAGTCCTAAAAATTCATGAAAAGTGAGTATTCTTATAAGATCACAATTAATTTGGTATATACACTGCCTGGCCAAAAAAAAGTCACTGTTTGGATTTAAATAGGCAAATGCTTAAGAGTCTATGATTAGATGATTATTTTTCTAGCATATGTTTAGCAACAGTTCTTCTAACCCTAACTGATGGAGTGTGTAGCTTTTCATTTCTTAAACAACCATGTAGGAAGACACATCATGGCCATATTCCAGGAGGACAATGTGAAGATTCTTCATGCTCAAACTGAAAGAATGGTTGTGAGGAGCATGAAGAATCATTTTCACACATGAATCCAGATCTTAAATTCATTGAAAGTCTTTGGGATGTGCTGGAGGAGACTTTACAGAGTGCTGGACTCTTGCATTGTCAATACAACATCTTGAGCAAAGAAATTATGCACCTATAATGCAAAATAATGATCTAATCATAGACTCTAGCATATGCCTTTTGAATACAAAAAGTAACTTTCTTTTTATGGCCAAGGCAGTGTAGTACACTCTTAAACATAAAGGTTCCAAAACGGGGTTTCCACAGTGGGTTCCCCAAAGCAACGTTTTTTAGTGAACAGTTCTTAAAATATATTTTTTTCCTTATTGTAAAGAACATTTTAATAATCTAAAGAACCTTTTGTGCAATTGAAATGTACCATTAATTTTAAAGGTTCTAATAAAGAACCTTTGTTTTTAGACTGTATACCCTTTTGTAATTTTCTGTACACACTGTTTTTGTTTCCTTTCAATAACACTAATGCTTACTGATTTCAGAGAAAATGGAGAAATCAAGTTCTTGACCAAAGGTGACAATAATTCTGTGGATGACCGAGGTCTCTACAAGCAGGGACAGCACTGGTTGGAGAAGAAAGATGTGGTGGGCAGAGCAAGAGGGTAAGATCTTGATGATTAGTACAATAATAATTTACTGTAGAATAATCCTTAGACATCTTTACACAAGCAAATCTGATCTTTTAATGTAAGTATCAATCTATTCCATGTCCTGCATTGCTTTGCGTATGTTACCACATTCCTGATCTCTCTTCCTCCATGACAGGTTTGTGCCTTACATCGGAATTGTCACAATTTTGATGAATGACTACCCCAAATTTAAGGTATGCCATGTAATATGTTATGAATCAAGTTTAAAGTGCCCTTATTATGGTATTTTGAAAGTTCTCTTTAAACTCTGCACACCTTTTACATTCACAAATAGCTATATTTCACAACTAGATGTAAGGTAATATTTAAAAAAACATAATGGGGGCAATTTAAGAGTAAGTTGTTACATAACCGTTGTTCTAACACGTCTTCTTTGTTCCTTGACAGTATGCTGTACTCTGTTTGCTCGGACTGTTTGTTTTAGTACACAGAGAATGAAGACTTTCAAGAGTAATGCTGTCAGGGAACACATCCCTCTTGTGACCAGTTTTTATGGTGTCTTTTTGTGAAAATTCTACACTTGCTCTTAGAGACAAAGGTCAAATTATCATTTTCTCTGTTCAATGACAGTGCAAACACAAGTACTGGAAGAATTTGTATTTCTTCATTTTCCATGCATACCAAATTCGGGGTTTGTTTGATCTGACTTTACAACTGTACTTGTACACCATATGTCAAGATCTGTCTAACTCTTTCTTAAAGGCTAAATTTTGTATTGAATTAAAATGTTGTCAAATTCGATTGTTTTGAATTTTTTTTAATAAATTCATTCTTATTGTTCATTTTCTTAAATTCACATGTAAAGTATTATGGTATTATTAGGAGTCACATCTATATAGCCTTTAAGATGTGAATCATAAATATGAAAATTAAGTAGAGGAAAATATAGATTTCTTTATATGTATGCTTAGAAAATGTGCATCTTATTGATTTATTTGTGCATTACTTTAGATATTTTAAAAGGATGATTCACCCAAAAATTTAAATTTTCTCATTGATTACTTACCCTCATGTCGTTCCAAACCTGTAAGACTTTCGTTCATGTTCTAAACAAATTAAGATGTTTTTTAATGAAATCTAAGCTTTCTGTCCCTCCATTGACAGTTACACAACTACCACTTTGACGCTTCAAAAAATTCATAAAGAGATTGTGAAATTAATACATATGAACTGAGCGGTTAAGTCGAACATTTCTGAAGAAATTCGATCCCCTATATATGATGAACAAAATTAACTTTTATTCACACATAAACATTAATCAACTCACACATAAAGCATGTTCGATTGACGTATGAGAACCAATGAGGGTCATTCTGGTGTTACGCAGCACGTCTGAGCTTCAGCAACGAGGTTCGTTCTCCAGTGTCAAGCAGGTTCGGTTGAGCTTCTGTTTATGTTTGCTGATCAATATTTATATGTGAATAAAAGCCTAAATTCAATCTGTTCATCATATAAAGCTATCAAATCTCTTCAGGAAATTTGGACTAAACCACTCAATTATTACAGATTAGTTTTACGATCTCTTTATGAACTTTTTGAATAGTTAAAGTGTCAGTTGCGTAGCTGTCAACAGAGGCCCAGAAAGCTTAGATTTAATTAAAAAGATTTTCATTTGTGTTTTGAAGATGAACGAAAGTCTTACGGGTTTGGAACAACATGAGTGAGTAATAAATGACAGAGTTTTCATTTTTTTGGGTGAACTGGGTGGACTTTAAAGCAAATTAATCCATAAATAAATCTTGATAAGTCATAGTAGTTCCTCATGTTTATTACATAGTCACACATGCACTCATAACTATTGAAATGTATGATTTTTGAATTCCGTACGCCTCAAAACGTTTTTACCGTTCTATTAATTCTATTAACTTGCATGCGCACAGCCTACGCACGTCACATATTGTTTCCCATCCTCATTCAAACATTTGCTGTCGTTATGTGCGTTCAGTGACTAAAACTATGACCTCAGAGACGTTTGGCACCCCTTCCCATATAAATACCGCCTGCAGAAGAACAACAACGAAGAGCTCGCGACCAGGTAAATCTCAAGCGAGGAAACCACCTAACGTTACAGTTACTTGAGAAGATGGCTTTGAGAACTGAATATGGACACTGCAAATATAGCCTATTATTTGCTTTCATTATGCTTTTTAACATATCCTTAAGCACATCTGTGAATTTCGATTTCACGGAGCTGCGAAATAAAGTTTCGAAAATAAAAGTGCATCCACGTGGGAATCTCTGGGCGACAGGTAGCCTATTTTATTCATCGTTTATTGCTATAGTCGTCATGCAGTTAGAACGACTATTAAATCAACTTCCCAGCATCATTTTATGTCTTCTTCCAGGTCATTTCATGGGCAAGAAGAGTATTTCAAACAGCCAGCTGCAGGACTCTCCGTTCTCCCCAAAGCTTGTCAGGAATACTGTGGGAGAATCCGAGGATTTGAGGGAGCTGATCTCTCAGGAGCTGCTGAAAGTTGCTCATCTTGAACATCCAAAAGGGACACGAGATGTTTATAATCAGGTGATCAGAGCTATTTACAGAATTGGACAACAAAATGTACAGGATTAAAAAAAATGTAGATACATTGTTGCTTTGTGATTAGCCTTATTTTATTTATTCATTTTTCATGATACAGACTTCATTGTAAAGCTTTTGAAAAGCTATACGTTGGAAATAATTAACAGATGACTGCCATAATTGTAATAAAATGTTAATTTGGCAAACTGTACAATATCTATATGAGAGTCTGCTTTTAATGTTTGTCATGCTTATTAATAATACTAAGATGTATTTTGACAGCAGAAAGTGTACTAAATATTCATTAATTCAACTGCTGTAAATATGTCTGGATATCTGAAATAATAAAATCAGTGGATGAATGAGTGAATGGATTAATGGATGAATGAATGTGTTAAAATATTTTTTAAAATAAATATGAAACTGCAAATCAGTCTAATTTTACTTATCTCGGAAATATAGAGTTACAAATGTAATCTAGATGATCATTTTACCTATTGCTCTTAAAGATTTAATTTTTCTAATGAACAACTAAGCAGACATTTCATAGAAATAAAACCGCAGTGGAAGGATCATACTGTAATTATGGTGCAAAACAGCTTATCGTTCCCATGGGTTTCCCTGATGCACGCAGGGATTTGGAGCCTTTGTAAACAGACGTAAGAAATGCTTTTTGTAATTTTTCAAATTTTGAAAAATCCTTTAAAATTGTCTTCGGATAGTAATGTGAGGTCAGGTACATTTGAGAAATGTTTGACCAATAAAATGTATCTTCGTAAAAGCAATTAGATCCATATACATCACCGTGAACAAATAAATATATTTCAGTTACAGTAATTATTTTCTCTCTTTTTTTAATAATTTTTTAATGTTTATAACATGGAAATAAATATATTATTGCATTAAATTATTACTATTTTTTTTTTTAATTATTATTATAATTTATGCATAGGACTATTTATATGCATTAGTGTGAATGCTGGATTTATATAATGTAAATATAGCTACAAGTTTAAAATTACATGTACCATTTAAATGAAGGGAAAATATCCATCAAAATAGTTTCTAAAGTGATTCAATTTAGCTGTAGATAAAATGGGCCCACAAATAAATAGTCTTTTTCTTTAAATAGGTAGGTTATTTTGCAAACCTATAGAATTTTATCTGAAAGGGATCATCACAATTCATTATAATGTATTAGATTATCAAAATTACCACGTCGGAGTGCATTTATCTTTTGTTTCCCATCTAGCCTTTGCAAAATGATTTACCCACCTTTGGAAACTCAGACCACTCAAATCAGTTTAAGCACATGTCAAGAATTATGACTTCTTTAAAACAGTGATGTAACGCAGACACGACAACCTCATCTGGAATATTTTACCCTTTTGGCCACTGACCTATAGAGGGCAGCAACGCACTAACTGTACCAAGCCGCTACATGAAGCGCGAGCCGCGAGGAAGAGCTTCTCATATGGGTTTGCTGTAGAAAAGCATGAATATCCTCCCCTCAACTAGACTTTTTGCAATAAAATGCCTTTAATAGTGATGTGTGGATACCCGTGCAGTGGTAAAACCCGACGAGCCCATGAACTGAGAGAATACTTCACCCAAAATACAGAAAGACAGGTTCATATAGTCGGAGATGAAGTTCAAGGGATTGACAAGAGCTCTGTATATGCAGGTGAGAAGCTTCTAAAAGTTCATGATGCGTTGAGTTTAACAATCAGGCATTGCCATGTGTGTATGTTAGGACAGTACTGAAGACAAAGGTCTATCTATCTGAGAAAACAAAACACTTAAACCAGTTTAAAATGGTTTGCTGGTCTTATAAGCAGTGTTGGGTAAATTACTCCTAAAAGTGAGGAATTATTATCTATAATTACTTATTCAACAGTGTAATTTGATAACTGTACTAATATCTCTCTCTAAAAAGTTTTTTTATTGGATTACTTATTACTTTCTGAATCCCGTATCAACCTCGACAGTTAAACAATGAACGCGAAACTGCACTTTTGATTCTTTCACATAAAAAATAATTGCAATTGCATAAATTATTCTTGAACTGACCAAAGTGTGTAAAGGGAGGTTACATTTAAAAGAAAATTCGTTTTCGCATTACATTTTGATGTTAAATCCACTAATGTTTTTTATAGAATTGTTCCATAGTCTATACAGTATTTAATGCATTTACATTTTTAATTTAATTACAGGAAAAATTAAGACCCTTACATAACTTTTTCAAAGGAAAAGTTATTAAATTACAGTAATTAGATTACCTAATTAATTAGACCCAACACTGCTTATAAGGTTTTGTCAAACTTATTTGCTATTTCTTTGTCTACAGACTCCCAGAAAGAGAAGAATTTGAGAGGATCACTGAGAGCTGAAGTGGAGAGGTGATTCATTTATGTCTCATATAATATCTCTGTTAAAGATGCAAAAGAGACTCAAACATAACAATGATCAATGGCAAACATGGATGTCAAAAAGGAGAAACATTTAGAATATTTAATCAATTTGCCAAATTCTCATAATTGTAATGTCCATGAATTCATGTTGGGGTTTTGGGGGGAAATATTTGTAAAATTGTCTACAAAAAAATAAATGGATTAAACATATTTTTCAAGGTAAAAGTATTTATACAAATGTCATGATTGTTTTGGGTCACGAATACCAAAAAGTTCAAGGTTTAGGAAAAAGTGCCTTTTTTTTCCTTTTTTTATTGATTTGAAAAGATTTTGATCCTCTTTTGTTATACAAATAGAAATGATTCAGTAAAAGTTCTTCATGTTCAAATTAATGTGAAAATTTGAATGAAGTCCTAAATGTAGGTTTGGGAGTAACCTAATAATTCAGTCCTGTCAATCATAGTCACAACTGTGTATAAGCAGCAATCATAAACTTGTCATGTACAAATACAGTTTGGTCTTAAACGATCACTTGCTATAGAAAAATTAAGATAAAACGTGCTGTTGCAGCTCTTGCTGGGAGGAAATTTACACCAATAATTATATTTATTAAATAAATTATATACTTCTATATAATTTCTATATACTTCTTTGATTTAAATGATTTATTTGTGCTTCTCTCTCTTTGTAAACAGGAAAGTCAATAGAGACGACATTGTGATTCTTGATTCCTTGAATTATATTAAAGGTAAATCAATCTTTGTTCTGTTATAATGAATAGGCTACATCTGCACCTTTGCTATTCATATAATGTTAGGTGTTTAAATGTACCTTTAGAAGTTATTGATCCTGTACAAGTGTAAAACATTCACTAAAGCGTTCACACGCTCTCAACAGCTGGTGTTGAATGTGACACTCTTATGATTTCAGTCTGGCATATGAATGAGGATTAATTGTGTTTTAATTCCAGGCTACAGATATGAGCTGTTCTGTCTAATCAAACATACACAAACACCTCATTGCTTGGTATGTAAGCACTTATAACTCATATATGATCTATATTTTGGTATGTTGTGCACATAATGCTATAACCCCTGCAGATGTACTGTTTGACGTCAGCTGACGTGAGCTCAGAGTGGAATAAAGGCAGAGAGGCTGATTCTCAGTACACACAGGAAATGTACGCATTTGATTCGTCTCCGTTTGGTTCTATTAATTATGTTTCTGTCATAAGATACACACTACCGTTCAAACGTTTAGGGTCAGTAAGCACATATTAACTGATTTTAATTGATCAAAAGTTACACTAAGGACATTTATGATGTTACCAAAGTTTCCATTTCAAATAAATGCTGTTCTTTTGAACTTTCTATTCATCAAAGAATCCTGAAAAATCACCGTTTGCACAAAAATATAAACTCTTTTCAACATTGAGAATAATAAGAAAAAAAGTTGAAAAATTAGCATTGCATTTAAATGACATCTGTAAAATGTTTTTAAATTGTAATAATATTTAACTATATTTATTTTGTTTTACGGTATTTTCCATCAAATAAATGCAGCCTTGTTGAGCATAAGAGACTTACCGACCCCAAACTTTTGAATGGTAGTTGATGACGTTCTAAAATAAAGATGCTAAATGTATTATCTTCATCATTACTAATTTTTTCCATTTTTTTAAACAACAGTCTTGATGGACTAATTCAGCGTTTTGAAGCCCCTGATTCAAGGAATAGATGGGATAGTCCACTCTTTACTATTCAGCAAGAAGACTCGCTTCCATTTGAAGACATCTGCGATGCGCTTTTTAAAAGAAAAGCACCAGCACCTAATCAGTCCACACAGAGCGTAAGAACACTAATAATGAATGCATCATCATGAGTATGTAGCAGCAATATGTACTTTTGATTGCCCATGAATGGACATTAGAACCTGTTTCCATTTCTGTTGTGTTTTTTTTACAGCAACCGCTCTCATCCACCAACTTTCTGTATGAGTTGGACAAAGTTACTCAAGATGTCTTAATGGTACGATTTTCATCTCCTTCGGGTGTTCTGTTATAAAAATAGAAAGCTTTCAGAGTCATTCTTTCTGTTTCATTGCCTACAGGTGAGCGTTTATAGATTGCTTTGGCATTGCAAGTCAGTATCAATAGAATGTGTCGTCATACGGGTTGTTTTATGTCCCAGGCTGTTCTTGAGTCACAGAAGACCAGTGTCCCTGGAGATCTCATTTCCATTCCCGGAGCTACGGAAAAGATATCCTTTATTCTTGCAT
The DNA here is from genome assembly GCF_051911475.1 of Siphateles boraxobius. Lineage (NCBI taxonomy): Eukaryota > Metazoa > Chordata > Actinopteri > Cypriniformes > Leuciscidae > Siphateles > Siphateles boraxobius. The sequence continues at coordinate 1,693,506 of NW_027508942.1, forward strand.
GTTTAGCAGTTCTCTATCTTTGAATTTCTTTCTATTAGGTTTATCATATGTAACGGCAAGACCGGTACCAGTAAGTACTTTAGAAATGCTGGTTTTTTTTGTTTGTTTTTTAAGTACCGAGTACGGTGTATGTTCGGTACGCGCTAATAGATACTGCTTTCAAACTCTCTCATTCGTTTTTGTTCGATTGCTCTCTGAGCATCTGAGGTTTCTATTTACAGCTTGTTTTACAAGCGTTGATTGGGCATTGCAGCCAATCACAATCATATCTGTTGAGCGTGTGAACGCAAAGGCCTATCAGGTGCTAGTCAGTAATTTAGTCTGATTCCACTTAAAGGCATTTATTGTGTACTTAATGCTTGCAAAACCTTTCGGTTCCTTTGAAACTTTTGCATACAAAAGTTTCTCGGGGAAACGTAAAACATTTGGTGTGCGAACACAGTTTCTCGGGGGCATGCATTTTGCAAGTGAATGCAAAATTTATCTGGAAAAGCATTAATTACTACTTTTCTTTTCCTCTCATCTCATATTTTTTCCACCACTATGTCCCTTTAGGGGCTCCGTAGATTTTTCGGGGGGAAATGTGATATTGTTGTCTTGATTTGCTGAGCCACCTATCATAGCTATTTGATGTTTCTCACTGTGACAACATAAAAAATGTCCTACCATAAACGGTCAAAGCATTAGAAACGATTACAACATGAAACCAAGATCAAGCCTGGTATTTTCGACTTATGCTCGATTGAATCTTGCTGACAGAATGTTGATCCGTTTAATGCTAACTGAAGATGTGTTGTCGTAATAAACAGGACCTATGTGCATGTGATGAATACACAAACATCAAAGAATGTCATTTCTTTCTGACGCAGTTCGGTGGCTGTCCATAACAGCTTCAGCGTTTAGACACGTAGAGAGACGGACCAGTGCAGGCTGGCCTTTGAAATAATACAGAATTCAAATAGGATTCGTTAGTAGTTCATTTATACTCGTTCTTTGTTGTCTCGCAACTAAAGTCTGCTGGTTAGTCCAGTTTTCCAAACACATCCACTGTTGAGAGCAAAGTCACATGAGTTTTGTCGAGCATTGAGGGATTTATTTGGAAAATGTGGTTCTATCATAGTTTGTGCAAGTCTTCTTATCGTATAAGAATGATCCTGCCTCTATTGAGCCCATACATTTTTTTGTGTGCATTTTTTGAATTTTTGCGCATCTTTCCGTTTCCATTGTTTGTTTGTTTTCATGCAATATTCCAAAATGCATAAAAATAGGTGGATGGAAACAGCTCATTTTAAAAACAGTTGTGCTGCTTGATATTTTTTGTGTAACCTTTTTTTTTCAGGTTCCTTTGAATAAATAGAAAGCATTTATTTGAAATAGAGATATTTAGTCAGTTTTGATCAATTTAATGCATCCTCGCTAAATAAAAGTACATTCTTTCCAAAACAATAACACTGCAGTGTTATTAATGCGTTCCTTCTCATCGATATGAATATTATTTTTTTGCCAATGCAATGTACTTTATTGTAACAGCCCAGTTTTCTTAACTTGTTCAAAACATCAAACTCACGAGAAGTCTTAACATGGTGGAGCTGAGGAAACTCAGACGTCAGTTCATCAGTTACACCAAGATGCATCCAACAGAGAACATTGGACAGATTGCCAATATGTTTGTGCAGTATCTTAATAAGAGTATGCACTAACAGGTGTTTTTTAATTTGTAATTCTTAAGGTCATATTTATTGTTTTCAAGTTTCATTTTAAGAATGTTTTGAGTGCAATAAAGTTTTCAACTCTTCCAAGTTCGTTTTATATTCATTGGTGTGTTAATAAAAATCATTAAAGAGGTCAAAACAAACTGGACAGTTTCAGGACTATTCTGTTGCTAAGAAAAATATTCTGAATATTAATTTAAAGTTGCGCAGTGAGAAAATTGGAGGAAATATCACAAGCTGGATTTGAACTGCTATCACCTAACAACCCAACATATATCACCTATCCGGTTCACTGTAGTGCTTTTTGTCTTTCTTTCAGAGATTGTTCCTTTTTCTCTTCAGTAACATGGAACATGCTGGGAAACGTTCAGCGGCAGTCTGGATGTTTGTCTTCAGTGGTTCACCGACCTTGAAATGAGCGTAATGTTTGATTGAAGTCACCAATGCGTGCATACAGATGTTTCCAGGCTTCAGACGTGGGCAGGCTAATGAAATGAACCATAAAACTCATTGAGACGCTGACTGTTAGTGTTTTTCATGCAAGTCTTCTGTTTATGCCTCTGGGCAAATGCAAGTGTTTGAAGAACCATATTGACTCGTGTTAGAGATTCACGGGGGGAAACAGGCCAGCTGTTTGTGTAAAATTGTAATCTGGTATAATATGATTTGAAGAAAACATGCACTCCAATAACTTCTGTCATGACCCCTCAGATTCTTTCGCATGGTGAAAATAGCAACATGTTGGTTATATTTTTGTCAGTCTTTTTTTCATGTTTTATGTTTGTATAGTCCAGTCTTTTTTGGCACTGTAAGTCCACATTAACATTCACATACCATTAACATAGTTATTTGTTAAAAAATGTCACACCTTAAAGCTATTTGGATGATTCTTATGTGTTCTAAGTTGCAATTATATACTTATAGCAAGATGTTCTTTACTGTACAGGGATATTAGTTGTAGGACAATGAAGTGCAATTTAAAAGGGACGTATTATGCTTTTTTTTACATTTCCAACTTTCTTTAGTCTGAAATGTTACTGCAAATATACAAAGCACAAAGTCCTCTCCAAAGTGATTCTCTATTATCAGAAAGAAGAGTTTCTGAACTCCTTGAAATGACTTGATTGTAATTTTGAGTTCTCTTGCAGGAATCCTCTTTTAAATAATTCCTGCCCAGGACAAAGGATTCACAACCAGAGGTGGACAAAGTACACAACTTCCTTACTTGATTGAAAGTACAGATACTACTGGTCAAATATTACTATGCTAAAAGTTGTAAGGACCGATTTTTACTCAAGTAAAAGTACAGAAGTAGGCCTACTCGTTTTTAAAAGAATCAAAAGAATGTCAATGCATTGTTTTATTATTGTTGTATGTAATATTTAAAGTAGCCTACCTTATGACACTGAATCTGCCTGCCTACCCTCATATCAATATCAAATTTATTTCTAGAACACAGTTCCAGTAGTGGGATTGAATAAGTGCGCTCAATAATGCCCTGGTTCCGTCAAATAGTGTCCTATTTAAAGTTTTTTGGCTTTTAGTATGAATATGTTAGCCTTACTGTTATCTATAAGCTTGTGTGCTCCAAAACAATGTCAAAATTCGCATTTAGAAGACCGAACCCAACGTTGAAAATTAAAATCAGGTTGATGTCATGAATCCAACGTCAGATTGACGTTAATCTCCAAAATTGGACAGACGTTGTAGCCTGTTGTTGAAAAGGAAAATCTGTTTGACGTCAACCCGACTTTCATGTCCATTTCATTTCATTTCTATCTATTTCACCTATTCTAGTAGACTCCAAAAACAAAATTTAGACTTTGTAAAAGGGCCTATAAGTCCTCTAAATAGAAAAAAAGTGCACTACAGTTCAAGAGTTTGAGGTTAGTAAGATTTTTTTATTCAGCAAGGACCATAGACTGTAAAAAAAGAACTCATTCATTTGATCAAGAGTGACTATAAAGATAACACTGATAGTAAAAATGTTTCTTGTTTCTTTCAAATCAGCATAGTAGAATGATTTCTGAAGGATCATGTGACTGAAAACTAGAGTAATGATGCTGGATATTCAGCTTTGCCATCAAAGGAATTAATAAAATGTAAAATATATAACAATAAAAGTTTTTAATTTGTACAAAATTTTCACAATATTAGTTTTTACAGTATTTTTGATTGTGATGGCGCAGTGGATAAGACACATGCCTTGGGTGTGAGAGACCCGGGTTCGAATCCACTGTGAGACACCAATGTGTCCCTGAGCAAGACACTTAACCCCTAGTTGCTCCAGAGGCGTGCGACCTCTGACATATATAGCAATTGTAAGTCGCTTTGGATAAAAGCGTCAGATAAATGAATAAATGTAAATGTAAATGCAATGGTAGTGTATAGTTATGACTATTAAAATTCAAAGTCTGAGTACTGAGCATATGTAGGTTCTCTTTACTCCTGAAATGAAACATTAATCCAAATTAAACAAAATCAGCATTATGTAATCAACGGTTGAGCGAAAAGCTGTTATGTAATTCATTATGAAACTTTACAAAACATTCTATCATGAAATTGCTTCATCATCTTCCCACAATTAGGGCTGTTTTTATCTTAAAGCAGTTCAATGTTCACATCTTAAACAAGTGGTTTTATTCATTTATTTTAGGGTGATTTTAGTATAAACAAAGACTTTGTTCATCCCTCTTTCAAAGAGATATATTGTAAAAGTTATTTTCCGTAAGGAGGAATATTCGATCTTTTAATCTGTACAAGTCATTTTGAGGAAACCCACTGGCTAAGAGGGGAGTGAAAATTCTTCTCTCTTTAAACCTCATTAGTTCCTGTTTTATGTAAGAGGAAACATAATTACTGAAAAGCTGTAAAATATCAGATCATTGGCTGCAACTAATGGCAAGCGTTGTTATGTGCTTCCACTTTCTGACCGCTGGTTATTGGAATAACTTTTATGCTGTACATATGTTGTAGTGCAACAAAATATTTTCATAAGAAAAACGGACAACAAATTCAATGATCCCCAACCTCTCTCCAAGATATGCAGAATAATATATACAAACATTTTTATTTATTCATTTCAACCATATAGAATGCAGACAGAAATACAAGACTTATACAAGTATTAAAATGCTTTATATTTACACTGATTAAAGGTTTAAAACCGATAAAACCGTATACTGTTCTTTATCGGTTTTATGAGTCCGTTTCGCTGTTACGGCAGTGCTGAAAAGTCTGTCCCAGTGACTAAAGAAAGGTGCAAAGTTGCTGCTGGGTTTCTGGTGATGGATGTCATGGGCCATCGCCCCTCCAAGAAGCCCAAAAGGAACCAAGTGGCTAGGAGAATATGGCAGGTCGTAGCCGATATGGTCTTCCACAGACATCCAAATGCTGAAAACAGTGATGGTCCACACGGTCAAAGGATGGCACTTGAGCAGGATGGGATCGAGGTTGCCCCAGAAGCCCATCGTCATCAGCTCTGCGCCGCTCAGGTGCTGGGTGGACCAGGAGAACGGCGAGATGTAATCGTGATGGATGGCATGGACCCATCTGTACAGGTGAGGGTTTTTGTGGTGCACCATGTGCCAGAGGAAGTACTGTGCGTCGAAGACGAGCAAAACACCCAACCCGCCCGAGAACAGCTCCCATACTGTCGGAGCAACTGCTGGAAGTGGAGCCGCAGGCATCACCACATTGGTGATCAACACAGCTGGTAGAACAAACACTAGATGATTGTACACAGCCGTCCCCAGAGTCCTCAGCATCATGCCGGCGGTGGGACGCCGCTCCTTTTGGATCTTGTACTTGAAAAGAGGAGCTTTCTCTCCTAGGACATCCAGGAGCACGAAGGGGACGCTGAAGATGAAGTAGCTGGAGAAGACGAGCAGCACTGGGAAGAACGGAGACGAGACCTGGCTATAATACAGGTAGTCCCACAGGGGCTGGAGGAGACGGTTTGAAGCAGTGGAAGTTGGGAGTTGAAGAGCGACTTCACTGATGTTCCACATCCTGGTGCTGGATTGAGCAATGGCAAGTGAATAACCCAGCCTTATTTATACAGCTGAGCCAGACTTGGAACTGCGGTAAATCCATGATAAGGTACTTTCTCTCAGCCTATATACAATTAATAATGACAACAACAACCAGATGTTTTTTTTCTACATAATTTTATTTCCATTGAAATCAGAGAAAATGCATAGAACTATTTTGCAGTCCATAATTTGCTTATTCAACTAATACATTTTGGATACAAGTATCCATAATTAGAATTTTAGTGGTCGCATTAAAAAAAAAACTTAACTCATAATGTAACCTTTAACAAAGTTTTCATGACTCATTATTCAAGCATTATTTCAGATATTCTTAAGCAATCTAAAGCCAAAGGCGCGAGTACATTTATGTACATAATGTTTATTTATTAAAAAAAAAAAAGGTTATGCCGAATATATGTCAAATGTATTTTATTTAAAAATAATTATACACTGCAAGAAAACAATTTTGTGAAATCATCAGAAATGTTTAAGAAATGTCTCATAAATGACTTGATTAAAGACCTGGCCATGAATCTTCTGATTGGCTGAAAATAAGATCCTTTGGTATCATTATTCACTTTTTTTCCTTGGCACCGTTTTACGTGTGTTGGTGTATTTGTGCCGATCATTCCTGTATAGAAAAATAAGATAACAACAAAGGTTCATATGCAGTTCAGAGACAACAACATGTTCACAGTTCATGATCAAGTCATGTCCAATATGTTTAGAAAGCATGGGTCATCAACAGTTTACATTTGCATTAAAGGGTCATATGATGCTAAAGTTAATAATCTTGATTATTGGGTGTAATAGGATAGGTTAATGTTCAAAAAACAAAATGTTTTGACATACTGTACATTATTATAGCCCCTCTATTCCCAGTCTATCTGAAACGCCCTGATTTCTACAAGCCCTTACTTCTGAAAAGCTCAGAAGGCTCTGATTGGCCAGCACACGCAGTGTGTGTGATTGACCAAACACTTCAAGCATGTGTTTGAAATGTAACGCCCCTTACCATATTTGCAAGCTTCAGTTTACAAGGCTTTAAGCAATTATAAACACAGTTGATAATGTCGATGATTTTACCGGATGATGAAGCCGATCGACTGGAACCAGTTTTGCAAGCATTACTTGAGCAGAATGGTGGTAAGCAGACTTTGGACATAGCCTGCGTTGTACTCTTACAGGTTCAAAAAGCTGTTCACTATATACAAGCAAACTTCTGGGTACTGCTCAAAAACAGATTTTTAAATAAATATTTACTGCTGATTCGTAATTTCATTCATTTTTTCAGAAGGCCAAACAAAGCGGTTTCGCTTTTGCATCAAAAACACAGAATTTCTGCGACATGACACTACACTTCATTGAAACCTCGCCTTCTCTCTTTGCGTACACTTTTGGCCAGGCATTATTCTAATATTTCAAAATGTGACGTAGGCGTTTGAGAAAGTAACATCTGGGCTTCGATTGAGGTGCTTTAGGCAGGTTTGGATCAGTGTTCTCTGTTAGATACAATAAACCCTCCTTAAATACAATAAACCCTCCTGGGAGACTATGAGCTCTGTAACTTTACAGATCGTATACAAGCATAAACAGATACATTACACACTAAAAGAAAAGGAAAACATTAAAAAGCATCATACAACCCCTTTAAAAATAAACCTCTACCATGTTCTAGGCTTGTCAACAACTGTTAGTTGTAAGCTAATCACTGGCAAGTTGCAGGTGGGGGGAAATAACACACTAATGCTATATTTCATTGCCACTGGATTTATATGACACATACCTGCTCATCTTAGCCTTGTTTCTACAGCCCTGTCCGCCCTCCCAGTGGCTTGTGAAGGTGCCTCTTGTCATCATACCTCCACAACCAACACATGGCTTACCGTTGCTGTATGGCTAGAAGGAAAACAAAACAAGAAGTCAGAAATCTTAAGTATATTATACACCAGTGGTTCTCAACTGGGCCACAGTACTATTCTGATTGACTTGTAGAAAGCAGGGGGAAAACTATCCTAAATTTAAATGCACAATGCAATCATTCTTGAATAAAAAAATAAGAGAAAAGCAATAGTTATTATAATGATTATTTATATGATTTTTTCAAATCATTTCGAACAGTTAGTTTAGTTTAGTTGTAGACATGTCAACGGCCATGTGTCTAGTCAAACTCTACAATGTTTTGGTGCAAATCAATTTGTAACAGACAGCTTGTCTCATTCTCAAAAACTAAAAAATACTACAATGAAAAATACTTTGACAGCGAGCTGAATGGAACTAGATCCAATAGAAATTGGAAATTGGAATAGAACTAGATCCAATGGAAATTGATTGCCTAGATCCAATCAATTTCCAGTGGGAAAAAACAAGCCACACCCTCTCTTTTACTCATTCAATATTTCGTTTCACTCGCAAAATACGTCACAAAACTCAAGTAAATAAGTCACAACTTCCGGTTCACGCTGACTTTAAAAGCAGGATCACATGTAGTGACGATAAACAGTTTGTGCCGATCCTTTTGTTTTACTTTCATGAAAAGGCCTAAATTCAAAACATTTAAAGCCAAAATGATACATTTTCCTACTCAGCCTGTATGTTACTTTAATAATTTAGCATATTGTTGGTTCCAAGCAGTTCATGGTAATATTAATACATTTCTAAAGACATTTTAGTACTGTGTCATCATTTGATGCCCAATGGAAAATCTGGGATCTAAAGAAAACCTTTCTTTTGGAACAAATGTCGTGTTCTTGGCAAAATGTGGGTCAAATCCTCTTTGTTGCGCCTGCAGTGTTGTAATATTATCAAAAGCCAAAAGGTTTAAAAGGGCAGCCTGCCGAGTTTGTATCTATTTTCAACGCAATATTCAGGTTAGGGGGGATTGAGGTGAAAATAATCCTCATCCTGTCTGCATGACCTGCTGCTGACCTGCTCTTTGGCACAACAACCACAGATCATTCTGGTGGCCAGCTCCATCAGATGGTCCTGATCTTCATCATGGCAGACATCACATGGGTACGCACGACCACAGCATGGAAATCTAGCAGGAGAGACCATTAATGCAAGACAGCTGCCCTAAATATGAGCCAAGGTCATTTTATAGGTCAAACAAGAGGACCTGGTGGTACACAAAGTTTTCTGCTACAAAATAAACCTCTTACAGACACAGATGCTGTTGCCGATAGTTACCTTAGCCACCGGTGACTTTGTTTGAAATGCCTGCAGGCACCTTTTTCAGGTAGGGGTTTCCCTTGCTGAACTGCAGGGTCTCTGTAGCGTCGAGTGTATTGAACACCTGCACCTGTAAATTCAGTAAATAAAAAACAATCGTTTTATTTATATGCTCAATGCAATTTACAAAGAGAGTCTGGAATCTCCTCAACCACAGGGCATCAGAAAACACACCAATTAACCAATAATTTGAGAAACACCTTATGACTTTTACAGGTACAGGTGTAGGAAAAAAATACTGTGGTAGTCAATGGGGCCCAAGATCTGCTTGGTTACAAAACAGAACAAAGACATTTATACAGGTTTGGAACAACTTGAGAGCGAGTAAATGATGACAGAATTTTTATTTTTGGGTGAACTATCCCTTTAACCTGGATAAGCTTTAGTGGAACACCAGGTGCCGGTGTTAAATAATCCCTCGCACGAGACTAATTCTTGACAGAATATCAACGCACAAGAAACAAGAACTGTACAGAATCAGTAAGGATATAGGACAAGGTTCAGACCTGTCTGATTTCTGGTCTCTGGCTGAATGAACTGAAAGCGTGTCGCTTCCACAAAAATCCTGAGTTTGGTATGACAATGTTGGCAGTTTTGTTCCCAATGTTGCCCATAGGTCAGATTCTAGAAAAGAAGAAAGAAAGTTTGTTGTGTGAGAACTGCATTTATGTAAATAATTTATTATTACTCTATTTTAATATATTATAGGCTAAAAGCTGAATTAACAGTTTGGAAGTAACTTGCACAACACTGTACATACATATATATATACAGTTGTCAACATTTAAAGCGGATCAAAACCTTTAATCAAAGTTATAGATGAATTTTGAACAATACCCGTTCTTGTCTTACTTTTTTGATCCACTTCAAATGTTGACTACTGTGTGTGTGTGTGTGTGTGTATATATATATATATATATATATATATATATATATATATATTATATAGGTTATCTTAATGGCAATAACTGTCCCAATCAACCTCAATGTTGAACCTGAATCTTTGCAGACCTGAATTGTGTCCTCCTTGTTGCAGTTAAGGCATCCAACACTGAACTCGGAGTCCTGCAGTACCAGGTCTACAGGCACAGCTGCTTTTAGGTCCATATAGCCCAAAACATCACTGTAGTGGTGAATCATAGTAGGTCTGAAGGCCACCCTGATATCTGCTCCACAATTCTCACACTGAACAGTACAGGTCAGACGCCCCGTCAGCGTCAGGTCAGAGTCCACTTTACACCTACAAAAAGGGGAACATGGATATTTTGCACTCATGTCTCTTGTGAAAAATTGCTTAAAGAAATAAGAGGCCATGCTTGCACCTGGTATTGACATCAGACCTTGTTGATCCAATCATAAAAGGACATCTCTAAATATAGGTGTATTTCTAAACATTATACTTTTTGAGTATATTCAGGGCATGGTGACACATACAGAGTAACCTAATGATATGCTAATGAGTTCGAAAAAATACAGCATTTTACGACAAAATTCAAAACAGCTGACCAATTCAACCGAGCAGAAATTCAAACAGAATGTAGCCATGGAATCAGAGAAAAAAATATTTTTGAATGAGTTAGAGACTCCAAATTTGTTGTGATTAATGTTCAGACTGTCCGCCATCTTTTTGCCAAATTTCATCATTTTCCCACAAGCGGTTTTACAGGCTACCATAGACTCAAGAGCTGATGAACTTTACTTTCAGAATGATTTTTTTCAGCTGATGAACGATAAAAACTATGACAGCCGATCAGAACCCGCCAGACTCTAAAGAGCTCGAGCATTTAAAGCAGCAGACGGCATAACAGCAGCATGCATAGAATAAAAATAAAAATATCGTCCGCTGGTGTAAATACCAGGTATAAAAAAGAGTTCTGATCTCTGATTAACATCTGAAAACTGAAATGAAATGTTTTAGTTTGGATTGAAATTCACCTCTTGCACTTCAGGGACACTGAGATCCGTCTGGCCGCCACAGTAGCTGTTTGTTCTCCCAGTATCAGACCCAACAGTTTGATTTCCGTACCTCTTCGTCGCTCTCTTGTTTTTATGTTCTCCACCTGGTGGCCGCCTTCCTCCCCATCAATACCAAGAGCAGTTTCATCCTCCTCCTCTTCCACCTCTACTCCAGCTTCATCGTGTTCTTCCTCTTCCTCCTCCCCTGAAGCCACTGTGAGTGACACTACACGCTCAGGGGTGTCTGATTTCTTGGACGTGTTCTTAAAAACTGTGACCTTGAGCTGCTCATAGGGAACAAACTGTATTCCAGCCCTCTCTAGGTCAACGTCTTTTTTCAACTGAGAAGAGAGATTTGAAAGTTATTAATACTAGAACTAGGTTGAGTCTGTTCACTGAAAGTCGGATGCATAACTGGAAGACACTTCTCAGCTGTAATCCGATTGACTGTTTTATATTCCCAGGCGAGTGCGTCTCTCACCTGTCTGGCCCCATCAGTGAAGAGTTTCTCCATACTACGGTCCAGCCAGCGCAAGTATGGCCTGAAGAGCAGCTCAACTCTACCCATCAGCTGATTAGTGGCATGTTTAGCCCTCAGCCATTCCTCTGAGGCCTTCTGCACATGTCTGCATTCACACACCATCAAATAAATTGTTATTGAAATCAGTTTATATTTGTATGCACAGTATGTGCAAAAATAAACAGTTCTTCTCACCTCCCCATAAGTGATGGCAATTCCTGGTCCTCAGGGACATCCACAGTGAAAACCTATGATACGTTAGCTTTTATTAGCAAGAACATACATTTTAACATCAAATTTGAAAGATTTCAAAGATGCACACCTCTTGAGGGTAACTCTCAGGAAAGCTGACCATGATGTCCACTTCGTTAAGATCATATGGCTGTAAATAATAACAGACAGTGTAGCTTTATCAGTATGATCCCATAATTGTGTCCAGCATGCCAACTAGAAGATATTGCAAGAATGTGATAAAATTAAATGAACAAACATACATAATATAAATATACAATACGTTTTTCTTTTGAAAAATAATAATAATAATGTTCAGCTAGGATGTATTAAATAGATCAAAAGTGACAGTAAAAAAAAAATGAAATATAAAATTTCTATTTCAAATAAACACTGATCATTTCAACTTTATGAAAGAAGCCTGAAAAAGCAGCACAATTGTTTTCAACATTAATATTCATTAATGTTTCTTGAGCACCAAATCAGCATATTACAATGATTTCTGAAGGACCATGTGACACTGAAGACTGGAGTTGCTGAAAATTCAGCTTTGATCACAGCAATAAATTATATTGTAAAATAAATGAAAATAGAAAAGTAATTTAAAATTTTAATAATATTTCACAAAATTACTGTTTTTATTAAATTCTTATCAATTAAATGCAGCATTGGAGAGCATAAGAGACTTCTTTCAATAACATTAAAAAATATTACCGACTTTCCCGAGGACTTTAAAATGATTAGGCTACATAAAACACATACATTGGTTTGAAAGACCTTATAAAAATCCATTCAGACTTATGTAACATTCAATAAGTCTGAAATAGTTATGCAATCAAGCATAATACGAAAGTAATCCATTCTTGATCTTCTTTCGTTTAGTTTTGTACAATCAGCTGTATCATGCTACCGATATTAAGGTTATACTTCAATACTTCAGTGCTCCCATTCCCATTCTATTATACTAGCTAGAACTTTGCCATTTAGCACATGGTTGCTCTTTAGTTCTGCTTCTCTTTACGTATGCTCAGTGCCTGTACTTTAAATTGCCCCTATTATGCTTTTTCGGATAATATGTGTAACAGAGCTGTTTGTGAATGTAAAAGGTCTGCAAAGTTGTAAGCTGAAAGTGCTCGATAAATGAAGTTACTGCGTTCCAGATTCTGAAATGCCTGAAAGAGTCGTCAGTAATTCCACAAATTTGCATACAGTATAATGACTGCTCGCAAGCGTCTACTTTGACCCGCCCTCAAACACTGTAATTGAAGCTGAGGCCTGGAAGAGTTTGGTTTGCACTGTAGACATGTCGAGAAGATGTTTTTTTCTGCGTTGTGAAAGCAAATGCACTTTGCCTGCACTTCCAAAGGATGAGGACTCGAATTGATACAGTAAAATCAACACAATCGATACTGTTCATATCACTGTGTATCAAGTGAAAATCAAATATGGTACTGGCAGTTTTGTTTCCGTCACACCTTGTAAGTGGCAAATCACAACTGACGGAGCCATCTGACCAATCAGAGCAGAGCAGTCTCTCAGAAAGGAGGGGTTTAGAGAGACTGAATCCTTTATCGAACTGTTTCTGACATTGTGAGAAAAGAGGTGATGCTGAAATGTATATTATGAGAAAATTAAAGTTTTTTTTTTTTAACCTTGGATGCATGTAAACCTATTGTAAGAGACCTCTGTAATAAAATTAGGAACCTTAAAATAATATTATATTGGCACTTTAATTCACTTTTATGTTCTATACAATAAGTGTTTACCCAGTCAGGGTCCGTGGCTTGAACCGTGACTCTGTAGTAGGTCAGCTGTCCATCTTCTCGCTCCTGCACGATGAGATTGTCTTTCAGAAATCTCTTCGTCAGCTGAGCGATCTCAGTGGCTCTCAGCTGCTTGCAGACCTCTTCAGTAAGATCAGCCAGTTTGACCTGCTCGTGACTTTTAGCTGGTCGTGGGGCAGGAGCGGAAGGCCTGAAGCTGCTCCTCTCTCTCGGGCCGTGAGGCTGGTCTTTCAAGGGCGGAAGTTGCTGTGGATGCAAGAAGCGACACTGATCCTCCATTGCACAAAACCCAGACAGAAAGTAGCGGCAGGGACGCCTGGGTCTCTCCTGCTGCACATGAGCACTTTTGTGGACGGATGAAGCATCCGCATGCTTCTTTGTACATGATTGGCTGTTTTCGCTCGACTGCTGTTGTTTGTCTGATGCGTGACCATCCAAGTTTCCTTCTTTCCTCTTGTGAGCCGTACCATTCTCTCCTTCTTTCAATGGACCTGCAGCTCTCTGATGAAGAAAGCGGCACCTTTTCCCGTAATAGCATTGCCTGCCTTGAGAGTAGAAACGGCACAGTTGCTGCACCTGACCGGCCTTCTGTGAAGTCTCCTTACTGCTAATCTCAGTATCATTGCTTGAGTCGTCCTTTTCAGTTTCAACCGACACAGAAGGGGCTGGTTCCTCCTCAGGAACCAATGACTGTGAAACATAAATAAAAAAACATTAAAATATCTTTTATATGACAACAAAGATATAACTGAACTGCAGATTTAGATGCGTGATGCAGCATTTTTTTTAATTCAAATTGAGTATAAACTAATGAGCCCCTTCAATCTTTAAACCATGTTCCCACAGTAATAAGTAGTTAATCACAAAATGACATGATTCGATAATTCTAGTCAATTAGAGTTCAGCCAATAAATGGCAATTAGAGGAAACAGAAAGGTATTTTGTAATCATTCAACAATTAACAATTAACGGTAAAGCTCTAATGAGGGGATAGCTCTAAAACTGCTGAAAATATCTGCTTTAAAACCGTATCACGGGTTTCCCTGTGAACATGCATTAAACCTGATTAATGTATATACAAACATCTGAAAGTGAACACTGAACTCTGAAACACTGATGCAGATTCTACAAGTGACTAGAATTCAGATTCATTTCAGCAAAATGGCTCTTTCGAACAGTTCATTCAGTGAACTGGTTATACTGATTCAATAGTTATTTTAAAAGGCTCTAGACCAGGGGTTCTCGACTCTGGCCCTCGAGGTCCACTTTCCTGCAGAGCTTAGCTCCAACCCTAATCAAACACACGTGAGGTGAAAAATATCCCGAAGCTAATGTTGGTCGCTAATGTTGGTCTTGAATTTGCCGCGTTGTCTTTTTGCTGTGAAATCTTTGATTAAATATTTTTAAGTAAACGTAAGAATAAGTTTAATATCGTTAGTCATATTTCCATATGACCATTTACCAGACTAAAGCTATTTAGGTTTACAATAGCCTACATAAATATAATGACAAATCATGTTAAAATGTGAGTAGCAAATATGATACATCAGGCCTTTGAGGAGTGTTTTTTTTGTTGTTGTATATCTATGAATCGCATTTTATTTTTTGACATCCTGAATTAAAATTCAGAGCTCTGATCATAAAACTAAGCATTTAAATATAATCTTACTAAGACATGTTATTGGGAGATATAGAGTGACAAACTGATATTTAAATGCATTTTATGCAAGCAGTCTGCTATAGCCTACGTATAACTAATTTAAAAGCTATCAGAATTTCATCTAACCTTTAGGCCATATAGATAAGCATCAAATTGTCAATTTTTGCTCATTTTGGGCCTCTGAATGATCCCCCCTCCAGTATGAGCTATATATTCCCGTATATGGAAAATAAAAGCCTGATGTATCAAATATGATTCAAAACATAAGATACATGTGCAAACTTTTTAAGATATCGTAAAAAACAACAACAATATATATACATTTATTTCCAACAGGTTCAATGACCTGTTCCATTTAAATATATATACAGGGTTAATGATACTATGTAGATAACATTTAATATATTACACTTTCATGTAAACATTTGCAATAAGTTTGTAAAAGGTGTAATTACATGTTTGGGAAGTTTTCGTTGAATTTACAATTTTCGTTTTGACCAAAGTGCCGCAAGAGGTTGTCTTGAGCCGAGTGCTTCGAAACACTGAATCATTTAGCGAATAAACTGGTTCATTTCATTCAAAATTTCGAAAAGCTTATTTCTCCTATCACTAATGTTCATGTTGATACTGATTTACACTTTTCTTACCTGTGTTAATTATGTTTTATTGATACAAGGTTGATATTCAAAATGAACCTATTCATCTGATTCGTTGGAATATTCCATTTACGATTCATTTACTCAGGAACCGAACACTACTAACACGCACTTGGAATCAGGAAGTGCTGCTAAACTTAAAGTTTGGCTGTTAAAAATACCATGTTGTTTTGGATTACTCATATTGGCGATAATGTGATTATTTAGAGCACTGATTAAAATTACTGGTGAACATTTGTCGTGAATGTTACCTAACAGATTTGCCACTAACCTGCACCACACCCGCACTTTCTGACTCCATTTAATCAATCGGATACCACCTTGTAGTCAATGTAAACTGTCCAATCCTTCAGTGTTTATTGCTGTCGCTCTGTGTCGTTCACGTTAGCATAAACACACGAGTTTCTAAGATTAAGAGGCATATGTTACATGAAAAAAAAATGAAACAAAACGTTATCTTCCTCCAGGGGACGCTTTGCTGGCTCAAAAAGTATAACCGTCCGTAGATGCGCATTCAAATCTCAAGACATTTTTTTGCATTACTGGAGACATTTTCACACTAAAAAGCCTAATCGTTTGAATCTGTTTACTGGTACCTGAAATAATATCATTGCTAAATTAAAAATCTGCTCCAGCAATGATTTGTAAAAAAAATTTAGGATGTAATCACGATTAACTGTGATTCGTCCAAACTGACCAGCGAGGGAAGAAAGTAACATGTACCACGTGACACCGTCATCTATATACGTCGCAACATTCTGGAAAAGCAAGCAGCGTTTCGCTTTCTGGCTATGTGGCTGGTTTTCTGTCTGGATGATAAAAACGGTCCTACATTGCAGGAAATAGCGACAGGGACGCCTAGCTCTCTCTTTTGCTTTACAGGAGCAGTTTTGTGGATGAATGGGGGCGGTTGCTCCTCTGTACCAGACTGGCTGCGGTCTCTCGACTGCTGATGTTTGGGTCTGATCATAGACTGTAAAGGGTCTGATGCGTGACCATCCACGTTTATTTTCTTTTTCTTTGTGAACTGTACAATTGTCTCCTTTTTCGTCGCGCCTGTTGCTCTCTCATGAAGAAAGCGGCTTTTATACCCGTAATAGCATCATCGCCTGCCCTGAGTGTAGAAACGGCACGATTGCTGCGCCTTACCGACATCATAATTAAATAATTAGCATCGGAATAATGACAGTGAGAACTGTTGATGATATTCACTGAATTAAAAATACACGGTGAAAATTGGATATTTGGCCAAATCATAGCTGACCAATCAGGTAGAACGTATGGGCCAAAGCCACGCCCATTTAATACATGGTTATGCTAATCGCCATTCTATTTGTTTATTTTTTTCATTGGTTTGAACTAGATGTTATCGACGCCCTCTTGCTTTACGGAGTAGAATTACAACAGTGCATGTCCGGGCAAGTTCAAGTACCTACTGAGCAATAAATTCATATCCAAACTGTCCTAAAACACATATTTAAATCCTATAATGTAAATGATACATTTCATTTCATTTTCATTTTATTGTTTATTTTTACAGGGACAATGCACAATTAAAAGTAATTGCACCAGAATTAGCTAATAGCTAGTTTACATCTGCTGTCCCCTATATATTTACGTTGTGTAAACAATGTCTACACCAAAATACACACCTAAATAATTTACAAACTGAACGAGTGTATAAATATTTCAGTACAAAGTCATCAGATACCTGAGCCACATGAAACTTCCAGGAGAATTTTGTTAGAGAGCTAAACAAGAGTTTTATTTGATGCTGAAAGAAATATAGTCGGATACATTTCGAAAATGACACAAGTGCGTGTGTTTGAGACTATTTGGGAGGCCTACCAGACACAAGACTCAGTTTTGCAGCCTTTGTGGGACTACATGCGTCTCAACCACTTTGAAACTCTTCGGTCTCCTCTCTTTCCTGTGATTTTGACCATAGTATCGTATTTTGTTCTTTGCGTACCCTACCTAGCCTGCGACTTGGTGGGAAAGAAGTGGCCAGCTATTTACCAGTACAAGATTCAACCCAACAAGCTGCCCACAACCGCAATGCTCCTTCACTGCAGTGGAGTTACTCTTTATAATCACCTACTTCTGGTGTTTCCTGCAGCAGCGGCACAGTGGTTGTGGAGACCTCCTGTTCCTCTGCCTGAACAAGCACCTACATTGCTTGAACTTGCAGGTGGGGTGACTGGAAACCTTCTTCTCTTTGACTTACAGTATTTCATCTGGCACTTTTTGCATCACAAGATCCGCTGGCTGTATGTAACTTTCCATGCCATCCACCATAATTACTCTGCCCACTTTGCTCTGGCCACACAGTGCCTCGGGGGGTGGGAGTTGGTCACGGTGGGCTTCTGGACCACGCTCAACCCTGTCCTGCTGAGGTGTCATCTGCTCACCACCTGGATGTTTATGGTGGTCCACGTTTATGTATCAGTGGAAGACCACTGCGGATATGATTTCCCTTGGTCCACGTCTCGTTTGATCCCATTTGGTGTTTATGGAGGTCCGAGCAAGCATGATGTGCATCACCAGAAACCTAATACTAACTTTGCACCCCATTTTAGTCACTGGGATAAACTGTTCGGCACTCATGCTGATTTTAGTTTTGCTAAAACTCAGTGATGAGCATGCATGCAAATGTGTATTAAAAGTGCATGTTTGTTATCTTCAGGCAGAGCTTTTGGAATTTACTTGATTTGTATACAGACAGTGCAACAAGAAGGATTTAAGCACAAATAAACTAAAATCGATGCAATGCACATACACTGCAGATGATTTTAAACCATTAAATCTTCAAATATTCCAAAGTTGAAACCATTTTCAGGGAAATGAGTTGTTTGTTCGATTCTTACCATTCTGGTAAAATCTTATATAAATATATAACATTTTTAGAATTTTATAAAAATATAAATTTAGAAAACACCTTTATACAACCATTTAAACACTAGTATTACACATATGAAAAATAAAATAATAAATACTTTGGTAAAATGTAGCTATAATGTAATTGATTTAGTTTATTATCCATAATTCTTAAAGCTGTATTTTATAGAAACCTGATGATTATATATATATAGGCCTATATATATGCTGTCAAATCAATTAATCACGATTACTCACATCTAACATAAAAGTTTGTGTTTAAATATGTGTGTATACAGCACTGGCGTAGCCACGGGTGTGCCAGGGTGTGCCGGTGCCACCCACAGCAGCAGCTGGCACACCTAAAATAGATGGAGAATTCTCTTTTAAAGTTTTAATAAAAATGTTTCCTAAACTTGGACTATTGTTGTTTACCTAAAATATTTGTACATTTAAAATGTATTTTATTTTTTTAATTATCGTTAAAAAAATATCTGCCGACATTCGCACTGCCAACCAATCCGCAAACAGCCGCAGACTGGTAATACGGTTGTGCTGTTGAGTCTCGCGCCTCATGAGGAGAAATAGAAACAATGAGCGCAGTTCACACAAAGAAACTTAATGAACATAGAGCGGTTAAAAAATTAATGTGGAGTTTTCATATTTATAATATATGATATGATACAGTTAACGACTGCTGAATACCATCACGATTGAAAATATGACACTGATTTCATATGACAGTTCAATAAACAAGTAATCAATATCAAGTCACTTACATTTTAGACACAATATTGACTGTTTTTCTATTTGAGCAGCGAAAATAGTTCCAAACAAACATCCCAAGAACCACAGCGCAGCTCACCGGAACAAATAACTGCATTAATGAATGATTCCGCGCTTTGAATGAATCGATTGAGTCAAAGATTCAATGACCCATTAAACAACTACCTCATTCCTTAACGATTCAGCCGTTTGAACGAATCATTTGAATAAATGACCGAATAACTCACTCATTAAGACAGTCACCTGACGCCCCCTACTGGTGGTTTAGTTTCGTGTTTACAAGTTGGCTATAATTCTTTCCAATATCTTTTTTGTATCTTCAAAAAATATTTAAAACAATCTCGTAACATTATTTAATGCAGTTGTAATTTTTCAGTGTAAATTAATTAATTTGATTGGTAACAGCATAGTGTCTAATTTTTTCAATTGAATTTATTGATCAAATCTAAGAATTTAAAATGAAAGATGAAGCATACGTTTAAACCGATTTCTGCATTTTTACTTGGACAAGAGAATGGCTGATTTACTTGTTCGAAGGACAAGCACAAGTAAAGCCTTAATGTTGAACCCTGAGTTATATTTTATATACTGTAGGCCTAGTATTAGGCCTATGTTTATGTGGCAAGCCAGTTTTACACATCAGCCCAGTCTATTCTGTAAAGTTAGTGATAAGCCGGGTCCGAGTTTTTTTTGCACATTAATTTGACAATAAATGTGGCACACCCAATTTTTCTTATGCACACCCAGAGACGCTTTTCTGGCTACGCTAGTGGTATACAGTATATATTATTATATTTATAAATATATATGTAGGCCTATATATGTGTGTGTGTATGTGTTTTTGCAAACATACACACATATTGTACATATATAAACAAACTTTTATGTTAGATGCGATTAATCGATTTGACAGCACTATATATATATATATATATATATATATATATATATATATATATATATATTAAAAGGAAGAGTTTTCGATATGAACTCAAACATTTCTCATAAAATTCTTTTAAGACCAAATAATCTGAGTAATAAAATGTTTGGATGGGGAAAATATGTAAATCAAGAATTATTTTTGTTCCTCGTACATGGTAGACATTAAACCACACGTGGTTAACCGACAACAAGAGGAAGAAGAAAAACCCCTCAACCTTCATACAGTTTATTAAAATAAAACAGATTTGCATATGTGTGCAGACTCAAAATAGATTACACTGCAGTTATCTCTCATTTCAAAGCCTGATGTTTCTTTCTCTTCCCTTTTTTTTTACTAGTGCACATTTTATTATTTAAACATTTGTGGTTTATTTCATGAAATAGTTGACCTTGCAAACCTGCAGTTATGTGTTGTATGCATGTAGGCTTGCAATTGATCTTTGACTAGTGATTACGCAATTCAATGATGTAACAGCAGGTGTCAGTAAAGAGATTACTTTGTTAAATCCCTTTGCGTAACTTTTGCATGTGAACCTACTCATATAAGTATATATACTAACACGCACTTTATATATACTAACACGCATATATATGTCTATGTTTTGATGTGGCAAGAAAATATGCAGTTATTTACAGATACTAAAGATGAAATAAAGAATAGTTGGTATTGTTTGAAGAAAATGTAAGTGGTGCTTGCATGTGAAAAACATGTCATATAATGATAGTTTTGATCGATGCTTTGTTAAAGCAAGCGCTACTAATAAAAATCTATTAACAATAAAATGTCCTAAAATTTCTGTGTCTCAAAACCCAGTTATTTTCCTACCTAAATAAATGGCATTCCTCATAGGCAGCTCGCTCTGTTTTGGCAAAGCCAATGAGAGTACGTCATCTGACCGCTGTGTGGCGCTGTTCCCGGATCAGACTCAAACACACACACACGCTCACAGCAGTGGTATGGCATCCAAACAGACAGCCATTTTATAATCTGCAGCCTGTCTGTTATATTTGCAGCATAAACTGCTTTTTCCATCTATTAATAATGGGCCAGTGTGGGATTACGTCGTCTAAGACGGTTTTGGTGTTCCTGAACCTGATATTTTGGGTAAGTTCGAGGTGTTTGAGACTGAATTTGAGACTGCGTCAGTGTTGTCAGATGGACCCATTCAGGTGTCGAGCAGCTGCATTATTACACACACTCTTTTACATCACCAATTAATTTATACAATCTTTTTAAATACAATGCATACTTTGCTATAAGTTATTTGATATGCCGATTTTGTTTATTATGCATTATTTAAAAAAAACTGCTCGTTGCTGCGTATTGCAATGTTTGTTTACATATTCAGTCTTAATGATTCTGCGTTTAAGACTTTTTAATGGCCAATAAACAGTGACAGTATAAAATTACTGTTTTTATTAGCCTTGTATGAGTTGATGTTCGTGAATTGGCCGGTCAGGCTCTTTGTTTCCTTTAGCCACAAAGCAGGTTACGTTTGATTGTTTGGGATGTTAAAGGGACAGTACACGCTAAAATGGCCATTCTGTCATTAATTACTCACCCTCATATCGTTCTAAACGAGTAACACTTAAGTTAATCTTCGGCGCACAAATTAAGATCTTTTGATTTGATGAAATCTGAAACATTTCTGTCCCTCCATTGACAACTATGCAATGCAATTACCCCTTTGATTCTTCAAAAAGTTCATAAAGAGATCGTAAAACTAATCCATATGAATTGAGCTGGTTTAGTCCAACTTTTCTGAAGAGACTCGATCGCTTTATATGATGAACAAATTGAATTTAGGCTTTTATTAAGCCAATTCCTCCTCAGGCAGTTCCTTTTGGGAATTTGTAAGTAATCCTTAATGACACTAATAGCAGTTTTCAGATTACATTATCACACAAAACAACAAAGAACATATTTTAAAACAGTTCCTAATATGACTTAGAAAATAGTTAAAAACCTTTATTTAACTGTACTTTAACATTATTTCAATAAAATAATTAATAATAATTAAGTTTTGATAAAGACAATATCCAGTTAAATAAGAACAAAAAATAATTGATCAAATAATAATTAACAAAAAAATAATGGAGAATAATAATCCAAATGGAGATTTACTGTATAAAAATCCTAGCTAATATCGAATAAACTGATTGATATTCATGTCTCATGGTTTTGACCAATGTTGTGATGTTGAGGTGAATTTAGGCATACAATAATATAA
The DNA here is from genome assembly GCF_051911475.1 of Siphateles boraxobius. NCBI lineage: Eukaryota > Metazoa > Chordata > Actinopteri > Cypriniformes > Leuciscidae > Siphateles > Siphateles boraxobius. The sequence continues at coordinate 1,716,126 of NW_027508942.1, forward strand.
CTTACAATATAAAATAAACAATATGTAATAACAAATTAAACAATTTATATTCAGGATCTACAAAATAAACAATTTTAAAAATCAACATAAAACAAACTAACTTGTGATTTTGTGCACATTGGGTTTGACAGAACTGGGGCATTGGGGGCAAAGTTTCAAATTTAAGATTTAAATCTAGCAGTCGGATCAGTGGGAACACTACTCCACCTGTCAGCTTGCTTTCCTTGTCTTTGTGCCTTTGATTAATCTCTTTAATCTGGGACTGAATGCAGTTTAAAGTCTTCTCCTGGCAGATTGAGGGAGTATGACACTATCCTGTTCTTTTTTTTAGGGATCAGGCTGCTTTATTAAATCCTTGTTCATAATTTTAGAGCCTGAGAGCTGTGCTACGTTGATTCAAAGGCGCTTTTATGGTTCTATTGTAAATGGGAAAGACCAAATCCCTATAAAACATTTTTTTTCCTAAAATGCCTGGAGGTCATGGAGGATGCAGACCACTTATTTGTATCCATTTGATTTGATTTGACCATTTATTTTGGTTACACTTTTTTTTTATGGTCCACTATAGACATTCTACTAACTATAAGTAACTCTGCAACTACATGTCAACTAACTCTCATTAGAGTATTATTAGTAAACCGTAATATCTACTTAACACTTTATTTTGATGCTCCCAAAAGACATTCTGTTGACTATGAATAACTTTACAAGTACGGGTCAAAATATTCTACCCTAATACTCTCTAACCTAACAGTCTATGCTAGGAACGCACAATATATATCGACCAATATATCTTCATTTTTAATTTTATCGTTATTGTCCCGATAAGAAAATTTGACCTATATATTAAAGCTGATAAATAATGGATTATTTCCTTCTGCCGAGAGACTTTAGATACGCACCGTTAGCCATGATGGTTATGAATTGCTTGAAATATGATAGAAATCCCTTCAAAAAGCAAAATACAGTTACGTAAGTGCAAGATGTGCAGCGCAAATCTGTCATATAGGCTTCATAACATTATAATGAGAACATTATAACTGTGTGCTTGGGACATGGATTTAATGGAGAGACTTTTGTTTTTGTAATCAGGCTCTCAAAAATGATATAAAAATTTGGATTTAGATTTATCGGCCAATATGTTGGTTAATGGCTTTCACATATAGAGAATTATCGGTTATTAGTATCTATCAGCCAAAATTTTCATTTCGGTGCATCCCTAACTAATACTCTAATGAGAGTTAGTTGCAAAGTTACTTCTAGTTCGTAGAATGTCTAAAGTGGACCATCAGAATAAAGTGTAACCTTACTTTTTTCCGGTCTCATTTCCTTCCTGATGAGTATGAGCCTTTCTGTGTGTTGACCTTCAATGTTAGATCATGATTTTCTTGTTGGTCAGCATTCCAAATACTTATTAAACTTGTTTTGAAAGTCAAAGTGACATGAATAAATTTATGTTTGGCTCCTCACTTACCTTTATTCTGATGTACTCTTTTAATTAAATGATTTTCTGTGAAGAGGACTGCATTCAAACCAATTTCATAATTTATTTTCAGTTTTAGGCCTATCTCTTGGCATGAAAACACATCATATCCGCTTTCAGATAAGTAGCCTAACTCTGTTATCTGCTTCTAGGCCGCTGCTGGCATCCTGTGCTATGTTGGAGCCTACGTGTTTATCACGTATGATGACTATGACCATTTCTTTGAGGATGTGTACACCCTGATCCCAGCCATTGTCATTATCGCAGTTGGAGCGCTGTTGTTCATCATTGGACTCATTGGATGCTGCGCCACTATTCGAGAGAGCCGCTGCGGGCTCGCCACAGTTAGTAAACTGCAATTTGGTGTTTTTCTTCAAGGGATAGCCTAGTTCACCCCAAAATTATCATAATTTACTCTCTTTGAAATACACTACTGTATGGGGTCTGTAAGATTTTCTTATTTGTTATTTCTTATTTGAAATTGATACTTTTATTCAGCAGGGATGCATTAAATTGATCAAAACTTACAGTAAAGACTTTTTAATAACAATATTAAGCAGCACAGCTGTTTTCAACATTGATAATAATAAGAAATGTTTATTGAGCAGCAAATCAGCATATTACAATGATTTCTAAAGGATCATGTGACACTGAAGAATAGTAGTGCTGAAAATGTAAATAACATTTGAACATATATTAAAATAGAAAACGGTTATTTTAAATTGTAATAATATTTCACAATAGTACTGTTTTTACTGCTTTTTTGATCAAATAATGCAGCCTTGGTGAACATAAGACTCGCAGTGTAGTTGCTATTGACAAGTTTAGGTGATAAATAAATATGATAGTTTAGCATTATTTATATACCTTGCTTTTCTGAAACCCCATTTTCTTGCGTCCCTTTTTTACAGTTTGTCATCATTCTGATGCTGGTATTTGTGACTGAGGTGGTTGTGGTGGTTCTTGGGTATATTTACAGAGCAAAGGTAAGTCCTGCATGCAAAGGAAGTCAATATTTATTGAAATAGCAGTGCCTACATCTCTTTTGTTTTTTATATGAAAGGCCTTCTCACACCCTTTCAGTTGTTCAAAAGTGAACAAGGCATGCAATGCAATATCTGTATTGTGTTGTGCTGTATTGTTTGTATAGCAATGCGCTCTTTGACATTTAGACTAGAAAAATACGTCTCCACCTACATAATGAAAGGGTTTAGTGAAAGGTCAAAATGGATACAAATTCCCTTCTAAATATCCGAAAATTACATTTTATGATTATTTGTTGTTGTATTTATAACATATGATATACTTAATGTTACACAAGCAACAGTGTTGGTTTTCTAAATATCAGCCCGATTGCAAATATGATATTGATTTTATATTTCAGTAAACAAGAATTGAATTACATTTTAGACACAATTTCAAGAAATCAGTCCCACGTTTTCAAGAAATAGGTTGAGGAAATGTTTCAATGACACACATGTAAAGTCACTCACTTGCTTTGTTCCTGAATGAATCAGCCATTTAGACGCATCGGTTGAATGAATGCATTTATTTAATAAGTTTTGAATAAATTGCCATGAAAATCAGTGTAACGGAAAGCTAATTTCTGTCACTTGTGAAAATGGTTCTAGGTGGAAGACGAGGTCAATCATTCCATCCAGAAAGTGTATAATGAGTACAACGGCACCAACATGGATGCTCCCAGCCGGGCTATTGACTACGTGCAGAGACAGGTGAGACTGCACAAAACATTCGGTCATTGTATTTTCAATAAATCAGTCCCCGACCCCTAATAAAATCACCATAATGTCTGTCACAACGTAAAGCTCCATTGTTGCGGGATCACCAACTACTTGGACTGGAAGAACACCAGCTGGTTTAAGGAGTCTAGGAACAACAGCGTGCCGCTGAGCTGCTGCAAACCCAACGTGAGCAACTGCACCGGCTCCCTCGCCCGTCCCGGAGACCTCTACCCTGAGGTGAGAGCCCTTATGTGTGCTTGTGAGTGTAGCCGATGACGCAAAGGGTGTGTGCATGTGATGTTAATGTATCCGTTGAACCACCTTAGGGATGTGAAGCCCTGGTTGTGAAGAAACTGAAAGAGATCATGATGTACGTCATCTGGGCCGCTCTGACATTTGCTGCAATTCAGGTATGCTGTTCTGAATTATTATTAATATCATTTTTTTTTGGTCTGACATTATCTTGAAATCCATCTCAGGTAAAATATGTCTTCGGTGAATTTCTTTCTTTCTTTTTTGTGTGCAAGTATAGTGTTGATTCAGTGTTATTAGTCATGCAAATGCTTAGACCTAGGTTTTCCCAAGCGGGTTTCGTGATTATCAAATCAAAGACTGCGGTTTATTTAAATAACTGTATAGTATAGCTGCACGATTAATGGACTACTTGCACAACTACTTACGCGTTCTACTTAGTACATATTGGGAGTTTCTGGTTAGAGCGTTCAGCGCACCTACATGCATGATAACGCAGATTATAACTACCTTTTATGGATGCCAATTAATTAAAACAATGAAAAATGATGTCTGTATTCATTATCTTGAGCCTGCTGAAAAGTTCCTTAAGCCTATATTTTCTTTCCAACTTTGCATTCTGAAAAAATGTATAGGCTAAATATCCTATTTATCCACTAAACTTCAGCAGTCCTATGCTCATCTTAATAACAGTGTTTTTCTCATACTGATATTTCATACCTGTTGAGTTTACATTTTTAAATGAATTTGACAAATAAAAAGGATTGCTTGTGTGCATTGACCAGTACTTTATTCCAGTCTTTAGTTGAATGAATGCTCGCGAGGTGCCTGTAACGATGGTAAATAGGCTATTTAATTAATTAAACAGTAACGCACACAGCAGAGAGGAGAATGACAGTCAACCACTTTGAATATTAATTAAGCATTTTGGGCATAAACATGTAGTAAAAAGATTGACATTGAAAAATGACACAGAATGATTAAAAATATTTAATCCAAATCAATAAATGTTGGTGGTTCTTACTGATGTCAGTCATCTGTTGTTCTCACACACTTCAGCGTCGTGGTCATTAGTTAAGACGAACACTGACACCCTGTGGTGAAATAATGTTGTATTTTTAACAGCCGCAGCTTCCTCAGATCGGCTTGGTTTGCATTAAAACTTCATTTTCCGATGTGTTTGGAAAATTCTGCACACAGTAAACATCAGAATATCCATTCTCCTGTAAATAAAAATTTCCAAATTTTTTAATTTTACTGCGGACACTCATTTTAGGTGACGTTTGTTCAACTCATTGACCACAGTACATTGAAAGTAAACATCATGAGGCTCAGTGCAAGTGGCCCATTGTTAAAGCACTCGGCGGCGTCACTATGTGCTTTTGTTGCCCTATAGCCGCTGAATCACAGCATTTGATATTCATACTGTTCCAAATAACCTCTGGGTCATAAAAGCTGTGTCTTGGCAAGGCAGCACATGCCCGTGACTTACACATGATCACTGACACAGTCTGCCTGAATTAACCGCAATAAACAGGGCAGTAGGTTGGGTTGTTCTTGGCAAACTTGCATAAATTACACCAGATGTTCTCAGGGGTTATTTGACTTGTTTTTTCTTTTCTTTTTATTCACAGTAGATTAAATGTGTCGGTGTCAGTGTGTAGAAGCTCTCTCTCGTTTATAGACCTTTGTAACAGAGGAAATTATTGTGTTTCGCAAGCATGTGCGTTACCCGGAAACAATTTTTTTTTTTTTTTAAAGAACCAACTTTTTTTTTAAACCATTTGTTGAAGATTCTGAAATAGTGTGGCACTTTTAGTAACAGTGGCAGTAATTCGAGACGCCTCTGGCTTATTTTGTGCTGTTGGTGGGCAGCAGTGGTCTCATCTTCCATTCGTGGCGATTCTCACAGCGTTGCTAAAGATATGTTACTTTGTACACTATTAGTATTTATATCACAGTCCTGCAAAGCTGACAGAAAATGTACTCGCATTTGCTGACCTGCGGCCAAACATGAGCAAAGTTGTGGTTTTAGACCAAACATATAATGGTGAGTGAGTGCGACCTGGACGCATCAGTGAATGGTGAGATATTTTGCTAAATGCCAGAAGAATAGCATGAGAACTTAATGAAGTCTGTATCATCTCAGTGAGCTTTTGTGAGGGTTTACACATGCTCAGTAAGGTGAATTTAGCATTCGCCAACGTTTCAGTGTGGATGAGAAAGACGTAGCCCCGCGGTTCGTCTCGGAGAACGTTCAATTAAAGGATTAGTTCACCTCAACATGAAAATTTCATAATAATTTACTCACTACAATGCCATCCAAGATATCCATGTCTGTCTTTCCTCAGTGGAAGAGAAAATAAGTTTTTTGAGGAAAACATTTCTGGATTTTTCTTCGAATAATGGACTTCAATGGCAACCAACGTTTTGAAGTCCAAATCAATGCAGTTTCAAAGGTCTTTTGCTGAGGAAGAGAGTCTTATCTAGCGAAACGATATGTCATTTAAAAATAAAAAAAAACCCGGGAACTACGTCATCACATTGAAAGGTCACGCTCGATGCCGCCAGTGCCGGCGGAAGTACCGCCCCACTGTTTACAAAGCGATCCTGCGAAGGAGGATAGTTCAAATTGTATTGGTCGCTTTTTGATGCGCCAATTTTGACATCAAACTGTTGGTTGCCATTGAAGTCCATTATTCGAAGAAAAATCCAGAAATGTTTTCCTCAAAAAACTTAATTTCTCTTCCACTGAGGAAAGAAAGACATGGATATCTTGGATGGCAGTAAGGTGAGTAAATTATTAGGAAATTTTCATTTTGAGGTGAACCAATCCTTTAAGGCGGAGAAACAGACACACGCACACATCCCCACACACAAGGAAAGAAAAAAACACAATACGTCTTAAGACGTAACTGTACTCGTCCCATATCTGTGGGCTTTAAATGAACTCGATCTTTTCCCCCCCTCCAGATGCTGGGAATGCTGTGCGCTGGTGTGGTGCTGTGTCGCAGAAGCCGGGACCCGGCCTATGAGCTCCTCATCACTGGAGGGACGTATGCATGAAAAAACCTAGCAGACAGACTCTCTCTTTTCATGCACAGACACACACACACACACACACACACACACACACACACACACACACACACACACACACACACACATACACACACACAGGGCTCAGGTTTCTGTCGGTGTGAGGTGGCACACTGGATATGCCCTTATATATTTCTTTGTTTCTACACAACTCACACAGGGTTTGCTCACACGATTCACTGGTGATGGGTGAAGCGAAGCGCATAATATTTATTTATACAGTATGTGTCACTGAAAATGACTGCGTTTTAATTTAAACCTTTTGTCTTTCTTTCAAAGGCGTTGGGCCAGACTGCAAAATGGCGAACAGCCAGTTTTTAATCCCGTTGAGAAGATTTAATTAACACATGTATCGATAACAGTTTCTCCTTCTTGTCTCTATTATATGGAGTGGAAGATGCTGTTATTGTATGGAATAATATGTGGAATGTATGCTTTCCTCATTTGTTAGTTTGCACTATGTGTACGGTTTAATTCTGTATTACAAATACCAAGGTGGTAAATGGGTGGGATGGGGAAATGAGGATACACTCGTGGTACCGCTGTCTCAGATGTCACCCATCACCAGTCCGCTGCTCAGGGACAGTGGCAGTGTGAGAGACAGGTCTGGATTGACCACACAAGATTACTTGGCATTATGGGTCCAAATCGTACAGCTAAAGTGAACTATATGTTCAAAATGGTGTTCACAGCGGTTTACATGTAAAGTGAAAAGAGGTTTTGGGGACACTCTACATGCACTACCTAAAAGTTACCAAACTTTTATTTTATTTTCCTTCTTTTTCCATTGCTTACAGTGTGAACATTACTAGTCTAGTAATATATAGTTTAAAGTTAGTTTGGATAACATGTAGGGATGTAGAAAAGGGTCAACAGTGTATTAGTTTAAATGAATGTACATAGGGAGGAAAAAAATGTTGAAATAAGCTCGCAATTTCGATCTTCAAATAAATGTTTCATAAGTTGACACCTGTTATGTTGTTTCATTTCACTGATATGAATCATTTTTTGGCTTGAATGCTGTGGTTGCAAAATAACAACATGCAGGTACTTTAATGCAAGACTTCAACCTTATCAATCCCAGTAACACAAGGCAAGTAAAAATGTGCGAATGTGTAATATATAAAATAAATGGTATTCCACAAAAAAATACTTGCATAGTATAAAAGGGTAATACATATATAATAATAAAAAATTACATTTTTACATACTATTTGAATATGTTATTAAAATGTAATATATCCCAGTGATGTCAATGCTGAATTTTTAGCATCATTACTCCAGTCTTCAGTGTCTTTCCTGTAGCTCAAACAGTAGAGCGTTAACGCTTGCAACGCCAAGGTCATGGCAAGAACGCACAAGAATGTAAATGTGTACCTTGAAATGCAATGTAAGTCGCTTTGGATAAAAGCGTAAATGTGTCACATGATCCTTCAGAAATCATTCTAATATGCTGATTTGCTGCTCAAGAAACATTTACGTTTATTGTCAATGTTGATGAAAGTTTTTGATGAATAGAGAGTTGACAAGAACAGCATTTATTTGAAATAGAAATCCTTTGTAACATTAAAAACATCTTTACTGTTACTTTTGAAATGACACAGCAGTGACTTATAAAAAAAAATAGTTTTTCAATCAATGAACTTAAGTGCTACTGATCAACCATGTTACCATCTGATATGGCTCCTAAATGTTATATTTTAGGAACCAGTGGCTTTTTTTCTGGAGCTTTGTAACTTAACATATTTGAGTACAACTATATCATTCATGGCTGTTATCCCACTCTTGAGCAATTCCATTGTGCACATGATGTTCAAAGATGCCTTGTCTGGAAGCTTTCTTCAGTCAGGCGGGCTGAACACTTGATAGCATGGGGCCGGGTCAAAGTTCAGTGGTTTCCCAGGGAGGGAGATGTGTGCCATCTGCTCGCGGTGTTGGACATGCTTCGTAACATGCCTTCACACTTTATCTAGAGGGGGAAAGTTAGATCGCTCCGTTCTTAGAGCCCTTAATAACAGCATTTGCTAGCTTTAATGGCAGGGTATTAATAGTAGATAGTTGAAATGCAATTAATGTGCTAGTCATGTGGGTTTCCCCTGTATCGTTATATTTGGAGCTGAAACGGGATCTGTGGAAAAGAGGATTGTGAAACCTGTTAACCTGATTAGGAATTAGCATGGTGTTGGTTTGCTGTGTATGCTTCTCATGTGTACTGAAAAAAAGTATAGGATTACTACACTACCATTCAAATGTTTGGGGCCAGTACGATTTTTTGTTAAAGAAATTGTAACTTGTATTCAACAAGGATGCTTTAAATTCATCACAAGTAACAGTGAAGATTTTTATAATGTAACCAAAGATGTCTATTTCAAATAAATGCTTTTCTTTTGAACTTTCTATTCATCATTGCTCATTAAAAGTATCATGGTTTTTGCAAAAATACGAATTGTTTTTACCATTGATAATAAATGTTTCTTGATCAGCGTATTATAATGATTTCTGTAGGATCATGTGACACTGAAGACTGGAGTAATGATGCTGAAAATTCAGCTTTGACATCACACGATTTAAAAAAATATATATTATTAAATTAGAAAGTAGTTATTTTATATTGAAATATTTCACAATATATTACTAGTATTTTGATCAAATAAATATATCTTTGATGAGCATAAGAGACTGTCAAGAACATTTTAAACAAACCATACAGACCCCAAACTATTACACTCCAGTATATTTGTAAGATTACGAATTTCTTAATATTCTGCTGACCTTGTAATCAACAGTGATTGCTAAACATTTATGTGTAGAAATAGCCTAGGATATCCTTCCCGTTTCAAATATGATTGATCAAGACCAATACTGTGACTGAGAAATGCTTGAAACTTAAAACTTGAGGACTGTTAAAACTTTAAAACGTCTGCGTCAGGTTAGTTTGTCTGAACCGATTGCCTTTCAATGCCTGTGGAAAGTCAAAGTAGGACAGCCACAGAGTCGGAGTCATTACCCAAATTAAATTCAGTCAACGGCAACATGATGCAATGATCATTACACAGATTTATTGTTCATTTTATGCCATCCAAGTGATAAATGCAAAATGATTAACTTAGAGCTCTATTATGGAAGATAAAATCTTAGAAGAAAAGGTTTTAAATAGAACCTTAAAGGGTCCTATCAGGCGCTTTTATATATATTAGGTTTATATATTTAGTTTTAATTCAATTTTATGTATTAAACCGCAAATAATCATACTTTATTCATAAAAAACAAAAACCTGATAAACATGGAAGTCTTATACAATTATTTAAGACATTTCTCCTTAAATATAACCTTTTGGCATGGAGATTGCAATGGCAGCGGCCCGACATGTAGCGAGGTTGAGCTCCGGGCAACCCAAGTTCGAGTCCCGGCTCATGGTCCTTTCCCGATCCCGACCCCTTCTCTCTAACTCCCACTTCATGTCCTGTCTTCTCACCAGGTGTATAAAGTCAAAAAAAATAAACCTTTATAATCAAGGGTTCTTTAAAGTCAAAAGAGTCGGGAACCCTATTGGGTTCTATATTGAACCCCATTGAACCTTTTTTTCTAAGTGTATAATGGTTAAAACTACATGACCTCACTTGTGTATTATTGATTAACTTTCCAAAAATTGAATTCTGTGAAGATATCTACATGTACATTGTCACTGTCTTTCTCATAAACAAAATCATGGCAAGTCCGTAGTGCCTAGTCATCATCTCTTTTACATTCTTATGCTTTTTATTCACAATAAATAATTTTCTAAACAACTTTTTAATAAATATAAATCTCTATCTCAACAATAATGATGTATGATTACCAGTTTTTAATATATAAATTAACCCATTTTGATTCATTTACTAAATCCATACAGATTTAGCATATGGATGTGCTACTGCATAAATGCATTTTGCAAACGGAAATCTTCCTCTGGGACGCTTCATAGGGAGTGGCCTTAATAACTCTGCTATTAGAGGGGGTGTAAGGACATGGAAAGCCGTTTCATATCTTGGTCAAGTATGAGCCTGGCACCAGCCCAGTGTGACCGTCCCTGTCCACCGTCCACCAGCCGTCTCCTCCCTGTTCCACCACGAGCAGAACTTCCCCCACAGAGATGGAGAGCTCATCAGTGCCCTGCACACACAGGCCTTAAAGGGTTACTTCACCCAAAAATGAAAATTACTCTCCCTCCTCAAGCCATCCTAGGTGTGTATGACTCTTCTTTAAGCCAAACACAATCTGAGTTATATTAAAAAAATATTAAAACAGTCTCGTACAAGCTTTATAATGGGAGTGATTGGTAACTTGTAGTTTGAAGCCCCAAAAAAGCACATAATCTTACTAATCTCTCTAAGGCCATTTTAATAATATTTTCCAAGGTTATTTTTGTTTTGTTTTACCTGAGCTATGTAGTCATACTGAGCCTGGTATGTGGCGCTCTGAGAGACAGCACTGTTTGAATTTCCTTGTGGAAATACAGGAATAGAAGCATACACTCCATCTGAGTCGGCTGAAAAGAAAAATTAAACAGATTAATGACAGTATACACACACACACACACACAGAAATGGCCAAAAGTGTCCGGCCAACGAAAATTGACATCTTCACCCTTTTTCAAATATTATTTGTAAGCATATTACGGAGTTGTGCTTGGAGTCAATTGTTATATTTATGATAATGCAATAAAACATGGCAAATTGTGCGGACGTAATTTCAATCATACAAAGAATTTATGAACACAAGAAAAAACAAAGGCGAGAACCAGCGAAATATTAATAACTGATTTTATTGTAGTCAATGTATGCTTTTTCTTGTGAGCTTTTTGTTTTGTCCATTGGAAAACAAGCTTTACCTTTCCCCTTTTTTGCCAGATAAATACCTTCATTGATTTGTTCTTCCTTCATATTTTAAATATATAAACTATTTTTTGGTTTTTAAATATATAAACTATTTTTCATATTTTGGTTTTATGATGGTTTAAACAAAGTTGTAGGGTCATTAAAAACAAATAACTTTTGGCCACTACTGTCTGTACATATTTATGCATGTATGTATGTATGTATAGATAGATAGATAGATAGATAGATAGATAGATAGATAGATAGATAGATAGATGTTGACAGCAAATAACAAATAAAATGTATTATATATTATTTTATTTAGTTATTTACTGTATTATTTTGTATAAGGAAAACAATGCATTTTTTTTTTTAAATCTACCCAAATCCTTTTCAATGAAGTCATGGGCTGGGCTGAATTGCCCCCTGGTGGTGAATAATATTTGTCTTTACAGTAACTACAAGATGAAGATGGCTAGAATTTAAAAACAATGTAACGTGCATTTTTTAAAAATATATATATGGAGAGCTGACAATGTTGACAATTTCATTAATATGTTGTGATATGTACCTGATGGAGGTGCTGATGGCTGAATGCTGTCATTACTAGTCTTTGAGCCCACGGCACAGTTGCCTTGCAAGAGATTTGAAAACCTTTCAAAAAGTAAATAATAACTGTATAAAAATGTATACCGGTAAAAGGAACATTAAAAGTGTTAATAATTTAATGCGAGGTCACAAGCTATCTAGATAAACATTATTTTCTACACAAAGGGCAGATTGAGATAATGTATTTACTGATAACCACAAAACAAAAAACTGCACTTCATACGCTCAATACAGAGCAGTAAATAACACCTCAGCTTTGTGTAGCACATCCGCTTGCAGCATTATGTCTTACTGATCTCTAAAAATAGTATATTTTCCATTCATTTCTGTTTTGTCAGCATGGCAAATACATAATGTAGATGTACACATTAACATACAGATCCAGCAGTGGAAAACAAACCTCTTCATCACACCTCCACCGAAGCGCGTGATGCCGTTGCTGTCTGTTGCTGGTTCTCTGTCATAATAGTTCTCAAACACAATAGGCGCTACAGACACAGTTGGAAAGTTTCATTAAGCAAACACTCCTAAGAATTTCTTACGAACTATATCATCAAATCATATGGTTCTGGAACAATAGGGGCGATTTGTGAAGTTTAATACAATAACCCAGTGGAAACAATATATAAAAGCACTGACCTGAAGGGGTGGTGCCGGTACTTTTCGTCTTGATGAAACTGTTTATGTCTTCCGTGATGTCACACATTTCTAGAACTGCCCTCACCTCCTCATAACACTGAATAAAAATGAACAGTAATTTGACAATATGGCCTGCACTTGTTTTTTTTCTTTCTTTTCTTTTTTTAAATTACAGAGAGACCAAAAGTGAAATGCTTCTATTTAGCATTTTTATCATTTAATACCACATTTTTGATACAAAATGTTGCATTTTAATGACAGCAAACTAATGATGTCATCCAGCGTTATTTGATAATTTTCCTGCAGAGCAACAAAGTTCAAAGGATCAATGACAAGTTAACTTGAATTTAAATAATTAATATAAAGAATAATAAATACTTCCTACTCATTTTACATAATAGAATTTCGATATTTTAAGGCAAGAAATCACAGGTAAATAATGTAGATAAATATGTAGCTCCGCCCCCTTTCAGAGCTGCACTCATTTTGTTCGGTATTTTACACTTAAAGCCCTGTTTTAAGATCATTTCTGATGAAATAGAATGGTTAAGATTGAAATTTGGACAAATGCTGGTGTCCCGAGAATTTTCGGTTTCTGTATTAGCACCCCCACCTCCACAATGGTTTCATAGGAGCACTGGAAAAATCATTCATAAAACGCATTCAACTTTAGTTTACAAAGACGTGAAACTCACCGAGTGGTCTGGGGTGTTCACTGATATGCTCACACAGAAATCGCTGCAAAAGATGCTTTCCAACAGGTTTTATCGTAGTTTTTGTCCAACTCCTTTGACTTAAGTCAGGACAAAAACTACGATAAAACCTGTTGGAAAGCATCTTTTGCAGCGATTTTTGTGTGAGCATATCAGTGAACACCTGAGCATTTGTCCAAATTTCAATCTTAACCGTTCCTTTTCATCAGAAACGATCTTAAAACAGGGCCTTAAGTGTAAAATACCGAACTTGTCCTTTAACTCTACAAAAAGTAAATACACTTGACTTGACTTCACCAGCCAATTAATCCTTGACAGCGAAGCCATAGAAATACACAGATCTACCGCAAAAAAGGAAGTTCAAACACAAAATTCTAAAGATGGCTGCTGTGCACTTGTTTCTAGGGCGCAAAATGTCTGTCACACTTATATACTTCCCCACTTAATTAATCACAGTACATTTAGAAAATAATGTATTAAAGTTTTTCAGAAATGTTATGTTTAAATATGCAAACGAGGCATTATCTAATTAAACATTCACTAAATTGCATGTATTTCCTGAACAGAAATCTAAATAAAACCAGGTTAAAAAAAAATTGTTGTCATGCTGTATAACAGCTAAAGGTTATACAGAGGGGGATGAATTAGTAATAAGTCACACCATAAATCAGTAATACTGCCACAAATTTTTTTTTTTTACCACCTTTTGAAAATTGACTAATTTTCAAGGGGGGAAACTAATTTAGAGAAAACAGCGTTTAAAGATATGCATTGTAATTGTAAGGCAATAAGATAAAGTTGGTAACACTTTGCAATAAGGTCCCATACTAACTAACAACAATATTAAGTAACAATAATAAGCAATACATTTCAGGGCTCCAGACTAACTTTTTTTAGGAGCGCTGGAGCCCCTGACTGAAATGTTTAGGAGCGCAAGCAGAAAATTTAGGGGCACACCTTAAATCAGCTTGAAATGCAATTATTCAAATTTTCCCCAAAATAACTGTAATACGGACAAATTCTTTAATAATAGACTTAACGTACAGATATTACAATGTGCAGTTTTATTATAAGTTCACAGGGCTCCAGACTAGCATCTGAGGGCAGCAGCACCGGAGAGACTGAGCTCCACAACACATATCTGGTGGCACTGGGGCTGACAATATAGCACTAAGCTTAATTTAGGGTGTAGATGAAATTAACTTTAATTATTATCATTCATAATGGCTTAATATAAATTAAAAAGCAAAACGAGTACAAAAAAATTATATTAGGGAGTGAAATGTCTAATAAGCATCCTACTGTTTACAATGGTAATTTATTTTTATTTTAAAGGTGTTTAAATAAGAGTTTTCCTACATCTTAACATTTTTAGTTTTTAGGACAATCTTTGCAGGATGAACAAAAAATGTGTTCGTCATCACATTTAAAATAATATTTATGATATTATAGTTTAAGTGCTGGAAAAAGATGTGTAGTAGGCTACTTGTAAGCGTTAGACTATTTCTGTCACAATACCATTGTAATGTTTAGAGTTACTACATTAGCATAAATCCATGGTGAATGTTGCTGATTTGTGAACTGAAAGCCTTCTATAAGTGTTTCTCCTGGTTTCAACGTCAGCGCTGTTTGATCTGATATCTATGGTTTATAACAGAGAACTCTGCGCCGAATCGGAGTGTTTCTCACAGGATCTCGCAGCGATGATGTTATTAATTCTGAGGCGCAGTCAATGGATTTCTTCACTGGATCTCCTAGTAACAGTGTCGCATGATTGAGATCGGCCGCGACTGGCAAGGCGCTGCGCTCTCTATTATTTATTGGTCTGAACTACTAAACGGTACGTGAAATGAATAGCGCATTTTCGTTCCGCTTTCATTAGGTGTTCAAGCACGAAGTGCTGAAAACCTATTGTAATTGCTATTTGAAAAAAAAAAAAAACCTAAAACGCATCGTGCAGCCCAAACCGTAAGACCTAGAGACTTGAAACCTGGCCAGGTGGTAGGGCCTCAGTTTGGGGAGAACCTATCAGAGTATGACCCCGATTGGCCCATAGGTGGCGCTACAGCAACCACAAGTACTAAATTGCTCATAACTCCTAGACCGTTTGACTTGGAATCAAGTCTTTTTGCACCACTGTGTTCCTTGGCTCAAGACGAACAAGATGTATATCTCGGATTCTCGATTTGAGCAACAAGAAATTTGTTATGGCCAATTTTGTCCAAAACCTACTTTTGCGAACTAGTCCCTGGTTTTTTGCCTGATCGGAACCAGACCAGTCTAGGACAATTCTCTGGACTCTCTAGATCAATAATTATCAAAAAAAGTTGAACTTTGCCCTTTGGTTCACTGTAACAGGGCCGTTTAGAAAAGGGGGCGTGTCAAAATACACTCAAAAGCCTATAAATCATAAATAAAAACTCAGAACTTCACAAAAACTGATGTGCACATGTGTCATGACATTGTGAAGAAGCATGCAGAGTTTCATGGAGATCGGACCATAGGTGACGCTATACCTGTCAAAAAGGTCGCCTATTATTAGGTGTTCAAGTACGAAGTGCTGAAAACCTATTGTAATTGCTATTTGAAAAAAAAAAAAAACTAAAACGCATCGTGCAGCTCAAACCGTAAGGCCTAGAGACTTGAAACCTGGCCAGGTGGTAGGGCCTCAGTTTGGGGAGAACCTATCAGAGTATGACCCCGATTGGCCCATAGGTGGCGCTACAGCAACCACAAGTACTAAATTGCTCATAACTCCTAGACCGTTTGACTTGGAATCAAGTTTTGCACCACTGTGTTCCTTGGCTCAAGACGAACAAGATGTATATCTCGGATTCTCGATTTGAGCAACAAGAAATTTGTTATGGCCAATTTTGTCCAAAACCTACTTTTGCGAACTAGTCCCTGGTTTTTTGCCTGATCGGAACCAGACCAGTCTAGGACAATTCTCTGGACTCTCTAGATCAATAATTATCAAAAAAAAGTTGAACTTTGCCCTTTGGTTCACTGTAACAGGGTCGTTTAGAAAAGGGGGCGTGTCAAAATACACTCAAAAGCCTATAAATCATAAATAAAAACTCAGAACTTCACAAAAACTGATGTGCACATGTGTCATGACATGGTGAAGAAGCATGCAGAGTTTCATGGAGATCGGACCATAGGTGACGCTATACCTGTCAAAAAGGTCGCCTATTATTAGGTGTTCAAGTACGAAGTGCTGAAAACCTATTGTAATTGCTATTTGAAAAAAAAAAAAAAAACCTAAAACGCATCGTGCAGCCCAAACCGTAAGGCCTAGAGACTTGAAACCTGGCCAGGTGGTAGGGCCTCAGTTTGGGGAGAACCTATCAGAGTATGACCCCGATTGGCCCATAGGTGGCGCTACAGCAACCACAAGTACTAAATTGCTCATAACTCCTAGACCGTTTGACTTGGAATCAAGTTTTGCACCACTGTGTTCCTTGGCTCAAGACGGACAAGATGTATATCTCGGATTCTCGATTTGAGCAAAAGGAAATTTGTTATGGCCAATTTTGTCCAAAACCTACTTTTGCGAACTAGTCCCTGGTTTTTTGCCTGATCGGAACCAGACCAGTCTAGGACAATTCTCTGGACTCTCTAGATCAATAATTATCAAAAAAAAGTTGAACTTTGCCCTTTGGTTCACTGTAACAGGGTCGTTTAGAAAAGGGGGCGTGTCAAAATACACTCAAAAGCCTATAAATCATAAATAAAAACTCAGAACTTCACAAAAACTGATGTGCACATGTGTCATGACATGGTGAAGAAGCATGCAGAGTTTCATGGAGATCGGACCATAGGTGACGCTATACCTGTCAAAAAGGTCGCCTATTATTAGGTGTTCAAGTACGAAGTGCTGAAAACCTATTGTAATTGCTATTTGAAAAAAAAAAAAAAAAACCTAAAACGCATCGTGCAGCCCAAACCGTAAGGCCTAGAGACTTGAAACCTGGCCAGGTGGTAGGGCCTCAGTTTGGGGAGAACCTATCAGAGTATGACCCCGATTGGCCCATAGGTGGCGCTACAGCAACCACAAGTACTAAATTGCTCATAACTCCTAGACCGTTTGACTTGGAATCAAGTTTTGCACCACTGTGTTCCTTGGCTCAAGACGAACAAGATGTATATCTCGGATTCTCGATTTGAGCAAAAGGAAATTTGTTATGGCCAATTTTGTCCAAAACCTACTTTTGCGAACTAGTCCCTGGTTTTTTGCCTGATCGGAACCAGACCAGTCTAGGACAATTCTATGGACTCTGTAGATCAATAATTATCAAAAAAAAGTTGAACTTTGCCCTTTGGTTCACTGTAACAGGGTCGTTTAGAAAAGGGGGCGTGTCAAAATACACTCAAAAGCCTATAAATCATAAATAAAAACTCAGAACTTCACAAAAACTGATGTGCACATGTGTCATGACATGGTGAAGAAGCATGCAGAGTTTCATGGAGATCGGACCATAGGTGGCGCTATAACTGTCAAAAAGGTCGCCTATTATTAGGTGTTCAAGCACGAAGTGCTGAAAACCTATTGTAATTGCTATTTGAAAAAAAAAAAAACCTAAAACGCATCGTGCAGCCCAAACCGTAAGGCCTAGAGACTTGAAACCTGGCCAGGTGGTAGGGCCTCAGTTTGGGGAGAACCTATCAGAGTATGACCCCGATTGGCCCATAGGTGGCGCTACAGCAACCAAAAGTACTAAATTGCTCATAACTCCTAGACCGTTTGACTTGGACCGTTTGACTTGACTTTGCCCTTTGGTTCACTGTAACAGGGTCGTTTAGAAAAGGGGGCGTGTCAAAATACACTCAAAAGCCTATAAATCATAAATAAAAACTCAGAACTTCACAAAAACTGATGAGCACATGTGTCATGACATGGTGAAGAAGCATGCAGAGTTTCATGGAGATCGGACCATAGGTGGCGCTATAACTGTCAAAATGCTTATATACCATTAAAAGAGATTTTCACAATAACATATCCCGTGTGTGTGTGTGTGTGTGTGTGTGTGTGTGTGTGTGTGTAAGCATGCATAATATAGTTAACAACTGGTTTGTTTTAGTGCAGAATACTGGTGAAATCAAGTGTGTTCAAAATGAAAGTGAGTCAGTAAGTGGTCTTCTATTGCCCTCTCTACTTATTAATAGTCTTTTCACATGTGCTTTTGCATTCATATATATAGACAATAATAAATCACTTATATAACAATTACTAGTATAACACAATCATATTTTGTCAGAGTTTATCACTTCAATTGTTCTGATGCTTCACATAATGTCTATCAACGTGGTAAATCATGGTAAATAACGCCAGAAACATGGTAAATCATAGTAAATAAGGTAAATCATGCTAGAATCCTGGTAAATCATTCTAGAATGTGCTATATCATGGTAAATCATCCTATAACATGGTAAATCAAGGTAAACTAAGATAAATCATGGTAAACTATGGTAAACCATGTTAGAATCATATTAAATCATACTAGAATGTGTTCAATTCTGGTAAACCATGTTAGAACAGGGTAAATCATGGTCAATCATACTAGAACTTGGTATATCATGGTAAACTATGGTAAATCATACTGGAACATGGTAAATCATACTGGAACATGGTAAATCATACTGGAACATGGTAAATCAAGAAAAATCAAACTGAAATGTGGTATATCATGGTAAATCATGCTAAAACATGGTCTATTCCATCTATGATGTCAGTGGTTAAATGCTTGCTACATAAAACTTAATGTCTTTTGATGCTTTTGTGCTTAACGGCCTTAAAGGCCTTAACTGCTTGAACACCGCTAAATGCTGCTTGCAGCTTTAATTTTGTTTACATTCGCTGCTCAGCAACGTTGTGGTCGCGCCAGTGCGACCTAAATAAATATTTGGTCACACCGTCGCAGTCTGGAGCCCAGTCATTTGTTATACTATGTGTTAATCTTTATTAACATGGTTTATAAAAATAAAACTGTTCACTGTAAGCTCATATTAGATCAGGTCCATTAAATCATATTTTGATTTCAATAATGTATTAGTAAATGTTAGAAGCAAAATGAACTAAGATTAATAAGTGCTTTTTTATTGTTAGTTCATGTTAACTAAAGCAATAACTAATGTTAATAAAAAATAGAACCTTGTTGTTAAGTATTACCTCAAAATAAACCCTTTAAATGTGTATTTTGGATGAAACTTCTTCTAGTTTGAAAGAAGACATGTTAAGAAAGAAAAATAGCCCAACATATCAAAAGTGACCAGTGCATGGAGAAAAACACACAAAAACTATGGCTTTGTCTGTAGTGTCTTGCCTTAAGTTGATAAAAATGTGTAAGAAAATCAGATTTTCAATATTTTGAATTCGTTTGTATTTAATAATGTCTGTAGCTATTATCAGTGTGATCTTTGAAAAAGCTTCATTACGTAATACTGACCTCATCTTCTTTGACGCATTGCATGGAAAAGTGGTTACAGTGGACCCAAATAGCATTTCTCAAAATATTAATACGATCATCTTCCTGCTGCTGGAAGACCTGGAGAAATAACATCATGATGTAAATACGTCTACATGCTGTCTGTCAAATTTTTGGGAGCAGAGTAAATGGTAATTTAGCCAAGTCTTTGCCAAACTGTCAGTGGGACACATGATGATCAGAATTGGTGTTATGGACATACTTATTTTAACTTATTTCAAAAACAGTTTCTTGTGAAGTTTAGTTAAGTATCTGTGGTTTGTGTGGTACGCAGTGTGTAAAACACAAAGAAAAGGGAAGTTCATTTTTAATGTGTTCTATGTGGTTCACAGCTTCAGCAGAGAGCTATTTCTGAAGGACAGCAAACAGATCGTCGAGTATGTGTTTCTCTTTACCTCACATGTGCATTCATGCGTGGTCTCCCATTCCTGACGAATCTTATCCAGTTGCTCGATGTTTGACATGTACTGTTTCTCTGTCAATCGAGAACAAGCATCAGCCTCATTGGATTTCCAGCAATTGAAATCTTGCTTGAAAGTGTTTGAATTGTGCATTTCAGGCATTACCAGCGTCTTTGAAAGTGTTTCCGGTTCAGATCTATCAATTGATCACTTTTGCATTGCAAGCAGATGTTGCAATGTGTGAAAACAAAAGCGTATTTCCATTCTCACCTGCATCCGCGGACGCGTCCCTGCACTGCTTAGCTTTGTTTTGCATCTGTTACGGAATAGAGCAGAACATTGTTTAAAAATACTCAGTGGCATCAAACAATATCACTAGCATTTGTACCTACATTTAAAATGGTTATAAGGACTCATTATTGGATCAGGAAAAACTTGGGGTCAGTAATTTTTTTTTAATGTTTTACAAAGAAGTCTCTTATGCTCACCAAGGCTGCATTTCTTTGATCAAATAATATAGTAAAAACAGTAAAACTGTGAAACATTATTTTCTATTTTAATGTTCCTCAATCAATAATTGTATCCCTTAAAACTCATCTTTGATCATCGAAATGACATTTTTAAATGTTTTTTACCTGTGAAAATGATTTCTTCATGCCTTGAATGTAACTACACCCTTGCTTCATATAGTATACGTAGAGTCATGAATATGCAAATTAGTCTCCGCCTCCTCTCACACTAGCTCAGACTACCTGATCCACTCGCTACACAATGCCAAATGGAAATATTGGTTTAGTCCATATATATAAGATTAGCCTTTTGCTTGGCTATGTTATCAAACCGCTAATAATGTGTTACTAATGTAACACAACCCATGTTTCCATTCACACATCTCAGAGTCAGACAGCTGCCTTCTAACAAACAGCATCCTTAGAAACATGCTGAACATCATAGAAAGGCGCCGCCCACACGTTGACAGTGGAAAACAGGAGTTTGGTTCTGTTTCAAACCAAATTCTGCCCATAATAATCCATACTTTACCTTTTCAGATTGTTTAGGGGTGACAGTGGGTGTACTGTTGAGCTTCTCCACAGCCTGTTCAGCCTCATCAGCCTCTCTACATCTCTGTTCATACGCCCTTTTAGACTGGGAGAATAGAGAAGTACAGGGTTATTGTGGCACTATTCGCATAGACTTGAATGATGGCCAAGTGAGCCACAAATGACTTGAACAAGCTAAATGCATTTAAATCAAATATGTAGGGAATTTCTTGTAGTCTTAATAGTAATTAATTAATAATAATTTGTTGCATTTACATAGTGCTTTTCTGGGTACTCTAAGCGCTTTACTTATGGAAGAGGGAATCTCCTTAACCACCAATAACGAGCAGCATCCACCTGGATGATGCGACGGCAGCCATATTTCACCAGAACACACACCACACACCAGCTTACTGGTGGAGAGGAGATGGAGTGATGAAGCCTATCAGTATATGGGGATGATTAGGAGACCATGATGGACAGAGGCCAATGGTTAAATTTTTGGCCATGATGCTGGAAGCCTTTTCGAAGAACATCCTAGAGTTTGTTATGACCACAGAGAGTCAGGACCTCAGTTTAATGTCTCATCTGAAGGACGGTGGTGAATTACTTCTTAACTCTTGGGTTTGTTTTCTCACTCTAATTGTGTCATGAAAAGTCACAGAAAAGGCAAGAATAAACTTTATCTATTAGAAAATTGCTACTTTCATGTAATCTGATTTAACTGCTTTCACTGACCCAAACATAGACATATACAATCAATCTGTTCCAAATTAAACTGATGAATGATTCATTAATTCAATGTACAACCACCATGAAGCAACAGAACAAGACATACAGTAAACTAATGTAAAACTAAACTTGCTTTTGTATAATTCATTATGCTGATATCACATCACATATTTTTTTTACTTCCTCCAAATACTGCCTCTGCTGCTTCTAAAAATAATTTAAAAAAAAAACACTATAATACCATAATCTCCATCATTTTTATGTGATCAGATATGACATTAGATTTCCACTACAGCTAAATGGAAGATTGCAGAAATTCAGTTGATTTTGTCTAAGACAGAATGATTTCTGAAGCTGTAAACGGAACCCGCATTTACGAAAGCTCGTTTCTGCCACTGAATAAAAAATAAAAAAGGTAATTGCCACTTTTTATCTCACAATTCTAACTTTTTTCTCAGAATCGCATGATGTAAACTCAGAATTTGCGAGATATGAAGTCAGTATTGTTTTCCTCAGAATTAGACTTTATTACAAGTTTACATATATAAACTCGCAATTGTGAGAAAAAAGTCAGAATTGCAAGAAAAAAGTCAAAAATTGTGAGAAAATAGTCAGATTTACGAGATTTACAATACAAGTAAATTATCAGAAATCATCATCTTAATCTTTAGAATGTCATCAAACGATTTTTTAAGAAAACCAGGACATGAACTGGTGCCTTAAAAAAACGTAAATTGGAATTATTATTGAAAACAAGAGCCAGAGCAAATACTTTACCTGGCATTTTTATATAGAAACAATACAGAAACAAACTATCTGTGAAATTATATACTGATAACACTTCCGCGGATATTCCGTGTCATAGCAAGCAAAGCGTCTTAACTGAAAAAAACGCTGCGCCAAAACACTCACCAATGCGCACACAGCTAGGTGTTTTCAGCTGGCTAAAAACGCTTTTGTGGACACACTGCCTTAGAAAAAAAAGTTTCAATAAGGTTCTATATAGAACCCTAGGGTTCTTGACTCAATTTTAAAGAACCCTTTATGCCAAAAAGGTTCTATATTAGAAGAAATGCAAGTGATAAAGTATGTTTATGAGCCGCTCAAATAAAATTAAAATTAAAAAAAATTAAAAACTAAATCTATAAAATAATCTCATGATGGGAAACCCTAAAGGTTCTAAGGTTATTTATAGAACCTTTTTTTTTATAAGAGTGCAGGGACAGTTCCGCTGACAATCTGTTGTGCTTTTGAACAATGGTTGAAGCTCATTAACTACTCTTTTGGAACGACAGTAACTACCTTTCATTTAGTGGTTATCATAAACCCTCATCTTTAACCACTAATGCTTTCTGTACACCTAAAGACTTTGAAAAGATTTAGAAAAGACTTTATAAGATTATCAGCTCACATCTAAAGACTTGGGTTCACAGTTTCTAGTCTCAGACTAAAGACTTGCGATAATATCAAACATGTTTGATATGAAAGACTAGAGAAAGACTGGCATAAATCGGGTCGCCGATTCTATCGATTATCACCTCACATTTAACGATCGAGATGACGGGAGCGTGCCGAGACTCCAGTAAGATTCCTAAAGACTGCCGGTCTTTAGTCTGGGACTGTGAAAATCCTTTGGTGTACGCCCGGCATAAGTCAGACAACCATCTTGACAGTTCCTGACTAGAACAGATAGTCACATCCCCTTTTACTCGTTTGTTTATCAAATCAGATCGGGTTTTACAATGCTATATATGAAAATACTAAGTAACTTTACACTTCAACGTCTCCTCGCCCCAGCCCTAACCTAACATACGCTCTGAATGTGTCTGATGTAGCAAGACAAATGGAAATGCATATTTTTCTTGACAACAGCAGTCTGTTTCAGGAAATTGCAAATATATGAGGAACAGGAAAAACCCAACATTGATAAAACAGAGTCTGTGTTGGTGGGAGTGAATAGAAGTGTGCGGGCGAGAAAGAATACATTTCTAGTAGAGAAGTGAGACTTCCTGAAGTGACATTTACACCATTTTGAAGACCCATCCCCCTCTCTGCCCTGCACACTAGCTGCAATGAGTCCAGCAAATGCACTGATGATTTAAATCACTCTCATTTCTCTCTTCCTCTTCCTGATATTCCGCTTTCAGTTTGTATTAGGCAAATACATGATTCACTGAGTAGCCCATAAAACTGAAGTCACGTTAGTGACTTCAAGCAAGTTCGACTCACCTCTGTGGTTTTCTTATGTAATGATAGTTTGATCTTCTGAACTTTTTCCATGACCCCTTCAAACTGTAAAAAGAAAACATTTTAAGAAGTCATTTGAATTCTTGAGCTTTATAGGTAGCACCTATTTTAATAAATCAGAGGCGTCAAGAAGCAACTTGTTTTTGGCAAAAAACAATTATTAAATACTGAAACAACTGTTTGCACCTGTGAGGAAGCAGTCTGCGGTTATTAAAGCAATTAAAGCATCGCATAGCATTTCACCTTTTTCCGCTGCTCCTTCTGTCGCTCTCTGAACTGCTCCATTCGTTTCACCTCTTCTCTTAACATCCCAGAAAGTTGAATGTGCACATTTCCAATGTTCTCCATTTCTAGGATAGAAAACAGCATATTCATGAGTGATCTTGAAGGTATAGGTTTAGTATATTTAGTAACTGATTATATGTAATCTGGATTCCAAAAATTATAAACTTGTAATTAGATTATACTACGTTTTAAAATACTCATAATCAGACTAGTTACATTTTTATTGATAACATGACTACTTAAAATAGTTAACTTAAAAATGAAAATTCTGTCATCATTTACTCGCCCTCAAGTTGTTTCAAACCTGTATGAGTTTCTGTCTTCTGTTGAACACAAAAGAAGATATTTTGAAGAATGTCAGTAACCAGACAGTTGACAGTAGCCAATGACTTCCATGGTTTTTTTTTCTATTATGAAAGTCAATGGGGTCCATCAACTGTCTGGTTAATGACATTCTTTAAAATGTTCAGCAGAAGAAAGAAATTCATACGGGTTTAAAACAACTTGAGGGTTAGTAAATGATGACAAAATTTTCATTTTTAAGTTGACTATTCCTTTAATGTTCACAAAATTTTTAATAATTAGTTTTAATAATTTGTATGCATTTTAATACAATTATTAAATACATACAATTATTAATGTTTAATAATACAATTATTAAACATTTACTGATTCTCACAAATTCTTATTTTTCACCCTTTAAACGGTCCTTTCTAAAACAGCATCTTGCTTATGTATGTTCAGAAAGTCTTCCAGTTTACACAAGTCAGAGGCCACACAGCATAACAAATAAAACAGTCAAATAATCAATAAAATTATCATCTTTTTTGTGTTTTATTTTGATTGTTTCTTTATGATTTTATTTTATTTTCATGGTTTAAATAATTATTACCTTTTCATAAACCCTCTGTAGTTCCTTTTAATGTTGCAATTTCCTGTTGTAATGTAATGTTTAATGCACTTCATTTGGTTGATGACAAATTTTCCACATTTTTTTCTCTTTGTATTTTTATATCACTATAGTACAAGATTATCCTATTCAAATCTATGTGATAAACAAATTAATGCTAAAAGTAAGGTCAAAAGCAATCAAAAGGAGTCAGATTATATTACTGTAATTTATTAAATTATGTTACTAACTACAGTTTTCAATCGCTAAGTAATCTACCCAGCACTGTAGTACATTTAGTATATTTTATATTCAATCTGTGTTTGTGAAAACTCATTCTGATTTTTAAAGCAAACTAAGCAAATTATCATTTGGTGTGTTACTTACGGATTTTCAGTTGGTCAAAGGATGCCTTCAAAGTGCTACAAGACCAAATCAACAAAATTAAGATAAAACAATATTGATTAGTATACAAAATATTAAAACCAGAAGACAATGTCTACATAAGTAAATATATTAAATAATGCATACAATGTTTGCTTACCCAATTTCACTTTGCCCTCCTGTCTTGCGTGCGATAGTAATCAATTCCTTGCCATATCTTTCCTCTGCCATCGCCCTATGAGCAGAGGAATTCACTATGTTAACCAGTACAGCTTTACTAGACCATAACAGACCAATGCTAATCAGCGTACCTTGAAAAGAATTGAAAAATGCAATTTTCCAGTGTTACCTCATTTTTAAGAGCTCTTCCATATCTTTGCAAGCTCGTCGCCCATCACATAGCCTTTGGATAAGAGTATCATATCCAATGTTGCTGGTGAATTCTGGGCCCTGGAACCAAGAGGATTAGATTTCTCCAATACCATAAAACAGCAACAAGATTTAGGTAATGAGGGACTGTGCATCTCAGTTTTAATCCTGAATCCCTGAGAGGTTTCTGGGCTCTATTTGTAGCACTATGTTCATAAAAATGAGGCCTTATTTGAAGAGTTGATATCTATGCAAAAAAGAATATGTGGTACCAGACTGTATAATGTTGTTAAACAGATTAATCATTGACAATGTACGACAATATTAACATGGAATGCTACTAGAATGCTACTGAAAATAAACCATTCTTCTTATATTTGCAACTGAAAGAAAATGACTATTTTGACACGAGCTGGATGTACCCCTAACACTGAATAGCACTCGCGTGGCTTTACATGCAAATCAACCCAGAAGTCGTTTGTAGATTGATGCTCCGACAACACAGATCAAAGCTAAAAAGAGGGTAGAGTGGGCACACAGTCAGCCGTTCAACAGGAAGCCTACAAGATCATCTCCATGACACAACGTCAGAATGTCTATATATAAACACTAAACCCGCAAATGTAGAAAAGAATTTTGAGAAAGGCCATGACAAATATCTTACTCTTAAAAATCATATCCAAATCTTAATTTTAGAGAACATCTCAGTACTGTCAGTGTACTATTCCAACATCGAACTGAAACACATGTTAAGAAATGGAAACGATGACAGATTATAGTTACAGATACACTAATTACAGTAGCACTTTATTTTATAGTCCTGTTTCACATGAACATACTATGTACTTATTGTAGTAAGTTAGTACTGCCTAGGTACTAAACCTGAACCTACCCCTAAACCTTAACTTAATCCATGTTGTAACCTTACACTACTCAGTACTTTGTGGGTAAGTATATTGAAAGTGTACGTACTGTAAAGTGCAACCCTAATTCCTGATACAAATGAATAGAAATGGCAGTGCACAACAAATACAGAGATTTAATAACTTGTCCAATACATTCTTTAGGTAAGGTAAGGTGATGTGATCCCTTTCAATCATCATATGCGATATTGTTAACATCAAGCATGTCCTAACAGACATATCTAATATGTGATCTAATATGTCAAAATAGCTCAACTCGTTCACTTACCCAAAAAGAATCTTTGAATTGTAACGGTGTCATTCTAAAGGCAGTTTACAGTAGTGAGAACGATACAATCACACTGAAGGCAACGGAGACGGAATTAAGAAAAGTAAAAGAAAGAACAGACAATGCCACACGCAGGAAACCACTGTGTCTCGCAGCACGCTCGTGGTGCTCAGGTTTGAATCAGATAAGGAAGCTCCCTCGTATTATGTCAATGACCACAGAGAGCCTGCCCTACAAATAATATGCATGCATTTAGCACACATTTGAATACTAGATAGGATGACACATCTGTAACAGTGGGCTTTTGGAAAATTGAAAGAGTTAAGAGTCTTTAGGTGTCGAAGAGAGTTTGAGCAAACAAAGCCATCCTAAATCGAAACAGGGTTCAGTTAAGTAGTTTAAGTAAATCAAGACAAAGACTGATTTGATTATCTTTTGACTGCAAGCAACAGCACAGTAACTGAGTTTGATAACTAGTCATTTTATAAAGGGGGCAAAAATAAAAGTGCATGTTACACGGCTTAGTTCAAATAAAAGGCAACATCACAGATCAAATTAGATAATAGCATTGATTAAAGTACAAGTTGCATGTTATCAAATAAAAATGAATGCGTAAAAAATCAAGTAGTCTTTCTTTGTGGCATAACAAGAAGTATTTATAAAAGGTTTCAACTATTACAACTCATCATGTGGCACATGGAGCTGTCTTCCATAATCTGTCACTTCACTGTTCATGAAAGTGTCTTGGTTTTTTAAAATCTCTGCCTCTGAGAGCCTTTCATCACCATCTTGATCCATTTCCTTGATGAGATGAATAGCCTGTATAACAATCAAGAAAAAAAAATATTTAGAATATATTGTTAAAAATGTAAAAAAAACTGGATGCCACAGCCACCATGTCAGTATCAGCCGATATATGTTCATTTTTAATGTTGTTGTTTTCGGCCCAAAAAGAAAATTTGGCCTATATACTATAGCCGATAAATAATGGATTATATCCTTCAGCCGAGACACTTTACATACAGACTGTTAGCCATGATGGTTATGAATTGCTTGAAATATGATAGAAATCACTTAAAAAAGTAAAATATAGTTACGTAAGTGCAACATGTGCAGCGCAAATCTGTCATATAGGCTTCATAACATTATAATGAGAACATTCTAACTGTGTGGTTGGGACATGGATTTAATGGAGAGACTTTTGTTTTTGTAATCCGGCTTTCAAAAATTATATACAAATTTGGATTTCAAATATAAAGAATTATTCGTTATCGGTCAAAATTTTCATATCGGTGCATCGCTATAAAAACGTATATAAGGCACATACACATTGACTCACTTCTTCTCGTGCCGACCCATAGCTGTTCGGAGCGACCCAGCGGAGCTGTTCATCCCTGTTGAGTTTTCCATCCTTATCCTGGTCATAGAGATCTTTAAAGCGCACCGTTTCCTCAACCTCCCACTGCGAGGGCTCGTCATGCTCTTAAACACAGACAAGCAAACATGTATGTTTCTGATAATAATCTACCACAATCCTGGAAAATATTTAGATGCTAACATCCTGAGTTCCCATGAATCTGATTTGACTGATTTCAAATGAAGCCAAATGTGTATGATGTACAGTATGGAAGCACATATCGGTTATCGGCTGATATTAGCATTTTTTTAAAGTATTATTATTGGTGAATATTTGATTGTGCATGCTTATTTTCCATATTCTAATCTTTAAAAACTAATAATTGAATAACACTGTCAAATGTAAATAGAGCTACACGACCTGGATAAATTGAAAACCGTGATTTGTTTGTTTCAAACAGAGATTAAGATTCTACAATGATGAACAGACAATTAAAAAACAACAACATGTGATTTATTACAGGCTCTGACAAAATGTTAATTTCTGCCATCCATTTAAAAAAGTGTTTATCTATTTGAAAGATTAAAAAAAAACGGTTGAATGAATGATTCAATGACGCACTCATTAATACAGCCATTTATTGGTTATTGGATTATTTTTCTTTTGTATGAGTACATCACTAATGTAATGACTATATACTCTTATTTATCCCAACATAATCATACCATTTGCTCTGAGATCTCCAATGAATTCACTCAAGCTGATGAATCCATCTTTATCCAAGTCGTATTCAGTTAGCACATCTTCAATAGCAAAATCCTGGGGATAATGCAACCACACAGCACAGTCATACATGGATGTTTAATATCGAATGTATGTTTTATTTTATATTTTATATGAACATTTTATTTTATTTTATTGTATACTAACAGCCATATGGTCCACCTCAGATGGATGAGTAAATGCAAGAAACTCTGTTAGGTTCAGGCCAGCTGAGCCATCCATATCGGCAAAATAAAAACGTCTTTTTTCCTTTGCATGGAGCTGTGAGTGGATAAAACCATTTTTATCAATCACACAACATTTTTCATTCCTGTTCCATAATATGAAATGCTAATGAATCATGCAACATACAAATCTAAGTGACTCCTCCTCTGGGTCCTCATGAACAGCATCTTTATCCATTTCCACAATATGACCATGCATGACCATATTGTATTCGTCCCAAGATACCAGACCATCAGTGTTGGAGTCAAACTCAGAGAAGCGTTCCTCAGCATCATCCAGCGCATATCTCCTGTACACCCTTTGTATCCATAATGTGATTTCCTCTAGAGAAGCAAAAGAGAATGCTTATTAATTATAACATATTCACTACTGTTCAAAAGTTTTGGGGTCAGAAATGTATTATTTTATTCAGTAAGGACACAATTAAATGAATCAAAAGTGACAGTAAAGACTTTTACAATACTACAAAAAATTATATTTCAAAGAAATTTAAATTTTTTCTTAATAAATAAATGATTAATATTAAACAATATTTTTGAAATAATAATGTAATGATACCATATTAGGTCCCACTTTATATTAAGTGGCTT
This sequence comes from Siphateles boraxobius, assembly GCF_051911475.1. Lineage (NCBI taxonomy): Eukaryota > Metazoa > Chordata > Actinopteri > Cypriniformes > Leuciscidae > Siphateles > Siphateles boraxobius. The sequence goes on from NW_027508942.1 coordinate 1,746,497, forward strand.
TAAGTACTATGTAAAACACTTGTGCTGCTATTGAGGTGTGATACGGGTAAGGTTAGGGTCAGGTGTGGTTGTATGGATTGGTTTAAGGGTAGGTTAAGGTGTAAGGGAAGGGTCAACAGTGTAATTACAAATGTAATTACATAAATTAATTACAGCTGTAATTACATGCAGGTATTTTCAAAAGTTAAGTACAATGTAAAAACATGTACAGATAGAGATTTAGATAGAGATTTATTTATCCTTTCGGAAAATTTTTCTGCACCATACAGTATGTATGTACACAATTCCATTGTACAAGTCCATTCTATCAAATTATTAATTTCAATGTAAATACATTGTACTTAAAGTGGGACCCAATATTATTACACCGTTATATGAGAGGGGAACTGAGCTGGACAGTGACAATTTTTTTGTAGAACACCTTTATACAGTTGTGGTAAGAATTAATGGCACCCCTGGTAAATATGATAAAAAATGGCTGTAAAAAAAGTAAAGTAAATTCATTGAAGTAAAAGAATTGAAAGTGTGAGGGAAAATCACATTATGTAAAAAATGTTTTTCTACAAAACATGTTGGCCACAAATATTGGCACCCTTTTATTAAATACTTTTTGCAACCTCCTTTTGCCAAGATAACAGCCCTGAGTCTTCTCCTATAATCGCTGATGAGTTTGGAGAACACCTGACAAGAGATCAGAGACCATTCCTCCATACAGAATCCTTCCAGATCCTTCAGATTCACAAGTTCATGTTGGCGCTTCTTCTCTTCAGTTCAGCCCACTCATTTTCTATAGGGTTCAGTTTAGGGGACTGGGACGGTCATGGCAGAAGCTTCCTTTTGTGCTCAGTGACCCATTTTTGTGTTGATTTTGATGTTTGTTTTGGACCGTTGTCCTGTTGGAAGATCCAAACATGGCCCGTTAAAAGATTTCTAGAAGAGGTTGTCAGGTTTAGATTTTTTATCTGTTGGTATTTTCTAGAATCCATAATACCATGTTATCTGAATGAGAGGTCCAGGACCTCCAGCAAAAAAATAGGCCCACAACATATAAGATCCAGCAGTATATTTAACCGTAGGCATGGGGTACTTTTTATCCCTGTTTGGATAAAACATCTGGTGGGTTTTCTGCCAAAATGCCCTTTTTTTGTTTCATCTGACCATAGAATCATCAGTCATGTATGACAACGTAAAAAATTCTAGGGGTGCCCATAATTGTGGCCAACTGGTTTTGGAGAAAAACATATATTTCATAATGTGACCCCCCACCCCCCCCCCCCCCCCCCCCCCCCTTCTTTTACTTCAAGGAAAGGTAAGATTTTTATATTTACCAGGGATGCCATTAATTCTGACCACAACTGTAGATGAAATTAACTATTTTATTAATTGATTATCTTTACACAGAGCTGAATCAATACTGAAATAACTTCAGTGTTATCACTATAAAGCTGCATTAAAACATTTTCCTGTTATCACTATAAAGCTGCATTCAAACAATCTGTATTGAATAAAGCGCTATATAAATAAATCCTGGAAGAAATAAATATCAAAGAAATACCAAAGAATCCTGGAGAAAAAAAAAATCACGGTTTCCACAAAAATATTAGGCAGCACAACTGTTTTCAACACTCATTTTAGTAAGAAATGTTTCTTGAGTACAAAATCATAATTTCTGTGGGATCACGTGACACTGAAGACAGAAAAAATGATGTTAAAAACTCAGCTTTGCATTACAGGAATAAATTATATTTTTAAACATATTCAAATAGTAAACACTTTATATTGTAATGATATTTCACAATATTACTATATTTTTTTATCAAGTAAATGCAGCCTTAGTAAATAAGAGACTTCTTTCAAAAACATTTACAAAATCTATGTTAGTAGATCATCTGACACGTCTCATGTGTACATGCTAAAATAAATGTCAAGTAACCAAACCAGAACTGACCTGGAGTCAGGTATTTATCAGAGTTGGTGTCAATCTTTTTCACTATCTCCACCAGTCGCTTCCGCTGCTCAGATGGATTTAGTTTCTGTATTTCATCTTTGTCCTGAAAATCAGTGATAGTTGGTAGAATGAAAACTGGATCACTTAAAAGGTTTAAATAACTTATAAAATAACATGGAGATAATACCTTAGAGCCAAGGAACATATTTGCATTATGTTCATGGTTATGTTTGACTGCATGATCCTCTTGGACAATTTGGCTGCCAATAGCTCCTGATGCACAACAGGCCAACAGTAATAATAGAGCTGTGTATACAATCTTTACACCTGATAAACACACAAGTACAAACAAATTAGGTGGAAAATCTGTCCTTGATTAGCTACTCACCCTCATGTCATCCCAAACCTGTAAGACTTTCGTTCATCTTCAGAACAAAATGAAGATCTTTTTAATGAAATCTGAAAGCTTTCTGTCCCTCCATTGACAGCTACGTAACTACCACTTTGATGCTAAAAAAAAATTCATAAAAAGATTGTAAAACTAATCCATATGAATTGAGCGGTTTGGTCCAAATTTTCAGAAGAGACTCGATCGCTTTATATGATGAACAAATTAAATTTGGGATTTATTGACATTGATCAGTGAATATAAACAGAGGCTCGATCGAACCTGCTTGACGCGTGACAAAAAACCTCATTGGTCCTTACTGAAGCTCAAACGTGCTGTGTAACACGAGAATGAACCTCATTGGTCCTTACTGAAGCTCAAACGTGCTGCGTAACCCGAGAATGAACGTCATTGGTCCTTACTTAAGCTCAAACGTGCTGCGTAACACGAGAATGAACCTCATTGGTCCTTACTGAAGCTCAAACGTGCTGCGTAACACGAGAATGAACCTCATTGGTCCTTACTGAAGCTCAAACGTGCTGCGTAACACGAGAATGAACCTCATTGGTCCTTACTGAAGCTCAAACGTGCTGCGTAACACGAGAATGAACCTCATTGGTCCTTACTGAAGCTCAAACGTGCTGCGTAACACGAGAAATGAACATCATTGGTTCCCTCACATCAAGCAAACATGCTTGAGCTTCCATTTACCACAACTGATGTGTGAGTTGATGAATGTTTATATGTGAATAAAAGCCTAAATTCAATCTGTTCATCATATAAAGTGATCTTGTCTCTTCATAAAATCTTGAGTAAACCGCTCAATTCATATGGATTAGTTTTATGATCTCTTTATGAAATTTTGATGTATCAAAGTGGTAACTTAACTCAGTTGCGTTGCTGTCAATGGAGGAACAGAAAGCTCTGAGATTTCTTTAAAAAGATCTTCATTTGCATTCTAAAGATGAACAAAAGTCTTACAGGTTTGGAACGACATGAGGGTGAGTAATTAATGACAGAATTTTCATTTTTGGGTGAAATAACGTTATCCCTTTAACAATCTGATCTCGACTGCCCTCTTGTGATGATGGGCTACACATTCCCATGGCAAATCAGCTAACAATATCGACGTTGGTAAGGAAGGAGAATAACAAATAGCTTTCAAATAATTGCAGTCTGTATCCAAAACATATATTTAAATAAAACTATACATAACATGTATCTACTTTTGTGTTATGATGACTTTCTGGTATTGTGGAAGGCGCTTTGGTGGCTAACTGCTAAATATTTTTTATGTAAAAAGCAACTAGAAAACGTGCAAATTCATCCCAAGGATAACACTCTGTTGTCTATTTATTTAGGGGACCTACAAGAAGAATTGACCATACGTGTTTAAGAAACAAAACACTTACTTTCGAAAGGCTGTTTGCTAAAGTTTTGAGCAGAGCTTGTTGCCATGGTACGCTCCGGTCATCTGGACTCTCACTCAGCGTTTCCTGTATGAACTGTTACCCCCACCTGCAGGCCTGGAGGACGAGCAGAGAATTAGCCTACCTTGGCTTAAAGTCCCCATGAAATCCAAATGGGCTTCTTCTTTTTTATTGGCTTTTAGTATGAATATGTTAGCATTACTTTTATCTAGCTAGTGTGCTGCAAAACAATGACAAAATTCGCATTAAGAACATATATATGGGGGTAGAATTGTTCCATTATTCCAAATAAATAGATTATGTTCCACAAATAAATGTAAAGAGATTCACAAAAATATATCAAATTCACAAATAAATAGATTAAGATCCACAAATAAATGTAAAGACTTTCACAAAGATTTTTTATAAAACTCACAAATAAATAGAATGAGATTTGCTAATAAAAAATATATTTACAAATGTTGTTTATACCACAAACACAACTCTGCCTGGCATTTATTTGTGAATCGGTTCCTGTGCAGTTGTAAATCCCCTAACGCATTTGTGGATTTTGAAACACTTCTAGCGTCGACGTGCAGATAAATCCACAAATAAGTGGACTCCACCCACCCTTTACCTAAGCCAATCAGATAACGGCCACATTGAGCTGACCAATCGTAGCACGTTCTCGCTACAACCAATTACGTTAGGCTTTACACTCGGGGTGGTCTTGCCCTGAAATAACTTTGCTCGTTCATCTGCATTGGCTCAAATAGGAAGTGTAGGCTAAGAAAGACCCATAATATTGCTTCAGTAAAATGTTTAAAATTTGAATTTCATTAGAGTTAGACCATGAGACTGCGTATCAAGCCAAGACACATTTTTATGAGCCTTTGAAAATGCCAGAGAAACAGCGCTTACGTTATGGGAACAATGCGTTATGGAAGCATCACGTTCCCTTTCGAACGGTCACTTCGTATTGCGTAGCTATACGCAGTGGGGAAACTCCTTTTCCTCGATTTACTGAAGCCTTTATGTAAAGCGCATTTGCAGCTGCACAGCTAGAACATGAGCGTCTGGCTCGCTCATAGGCTGCGCTGCGGCAACTGCATATCCAATGGCGCAGGTGCCTCTGACGTGCAACCAATGAGATCACTCTGCGTCATACACGTCAGAGCCCGCCAAGGGGGCGTGACCTCAGTCTATAATAGCCCCCGAATTCGCCATTATAGCAGATTTTACTCCTTCAGCGACAAACTTCACGTCTCTGACCATTTATTGAGCCTTCGCCGTCGAACAAGCCTTCAGCCTGAGCCAGCTACAGTTCAGCAGACGACACATTTCACCGTGTTTCTCCTGACGCCGTCCCTCCTGTGGCTATCCGGCGATATCCTTTTCATTGCTCTTTGTATATTGTATTATTTGTACGAGCGTTGTTCAAATGCATCGTGTTAAGACCTGCGCCACGTGCGGATGCAAGCTGCACGAGGCGGACGAACACGCTAGCTGCATTCCATGCCTGGGACTTCACCACGCGGAGAATGCACTGTCTGCCGGCGGATGTGCGGCCTGCGAGAGCATGCCTATCTCCGTGCTGCGAACTCGGCTAGCCCTCTCCCGTGACGGCGACGCCGCCTCTCCCGCGCTTCCTTTTCCGGCCCTACTTCAGCCAAGGAAGAAGAAGCGCCGCAGCCAACGGCAGCCGGAGAACATGGATGTTAGTGAACGCACGCCGGCCTCGTCCCCGCGTGCCTCACTCTCTCCAACCCGTTCATCTCCGGTCCTGTTCGAGGGAGATCAGCGCCCCCCCCACGTGGCGGGCCTTGTCTCCTTCGGCGGGCCTAGCGAGCACGACGACAGCCTGTCTATCGCTGCGTCTGAGGAAGAATGGCCGGGCTCTTTCGACCCCGTCATGGCTTCCCAGCCAACGCCCAACGCCTCAGCTACCAGGACTAACTCCGACGCGGAAATGCTTCGGATCCTGACGCAGGCCGTAGCGGACCTCGAGCTCGAGTGGGCCGCGCCCGCTGAACCCCCTCGAAGTCGGCTGGATGGCTGGTTTCTGCCAGGGCACCAACAGGCCCCTCGTCACAAGCCAGCGCCATTTTTTCCTGAGGTACACGAGGAGCTTACCAAGGCCTGGCGCACTCCTTATTCTACACGAGGCCCCGCAGTTTTCACGACGCTCTCCTCCGTGGACGGAGCAGCGGAAAAAGGCTATGAGTCGTTGCCGCCCCTCGAAGAGGCGTTGGCCGCTCATCTCTGCCCGAACACAGCTGCTAGCTGGCGAACTAGAGCTGTGCATCCCAACAAGCCGTGCCGTAGCACTTCAGCCCTCGCCGGACGCGCGTATTCCGCCTCCGGTCAGGCTGCATCGGCCCTGCACACGATGGCCGTGCTGCAGGTTTACCAGGCCAAACTCCTCCGGTCTATGGACGAGGCTGGCCCGGACCCTGAGGCTTTTCGGGACCTTCGGAGCGCCACAGACCTGGCCCTGAGAGCTACTAAGGCCACAGCGCAGGCTATCGGGAGGAATATGGCGAGTTTGGTCGTGCTCGAGCGCCACCTCTGGCTTACCCTCACTGACATTAAGGACGCGGAGAGAACAAAGTTCCTCGACCCCCCAGTATCCAGCACCGGCCTCTTCGGCCCGGCAGTGAAGGGGTTCTCAGAAAGATACACCGAGGCACAGAAAGCGTCCCAGGCCATGCGTCACTTCCTGCCTAAGCGCTCTAGCTCGGCGTCGAGTGCTCACAAGCTAGCCCCGCCGACGCCTCGGCCAACAAAGCCCACGAAGCAGGCCTCTCAGCCCCGCCCTGCGGCTGATGCCCAGCGCCAGCCAAGAGCAACCAAGCGCTTCCCGCTTCCCCGACGCCAAGGCCCCAGACCAAGCGCCGCGCCTCACACAGCGCCGCCAAAGTCGTCCTAGCATGCAGGGGAAAGAGAGAGGGCACGGGTCCCGCACTCGCCGGACCACCCTCGAAGAAGTCAACAAAACTTCCCACAGCCCCTTGTTCAGTTCAGGTGGCTGGGGATTTTATTACTGCAAACAGGCCCGCAACAGTAAGCGCGTTCTTGCAAACAAACGCCGTTTTCACGGCGACCCATATAAAGCACAAAAAGAGTATGTTTCACAAACACAACACGTGGGTTCACGGTCCCCCTTCATCAGGCGGCCCCTCCCCCGTTATAATACTGCCTTCCCTACACGCAAATGCTTGTACAGTCAGTCCAATACTCGATGTGTGCACAAATCACAATATAAGGGTATCAGGTCCCCCTTCACTAGGCGGCCCCTCCCCTGTTGTAACACTGACTTCCCCACACGCGAATGCCTGTACAGTCAGTCCAATACTCAATGTATGCACAAATCACATGATAAGGGTATCCGGTCCCCCTACATTAGGCGACCAGCCCCAGTCAGTGTGTCAAGCCCTAGCCACACGTGTTCTAGCCTGGCAAGCTATCCCCGGTGTGTCGAGTTGGGTCATAAACACTATAAAGCGAGGTTACTCGCTCCAATTCGCTCGCAGACCCCCGAAATTTCAGGCGGTTCTCGAGACTTCGGTGAGAAGCAACGTGGGTCACGTGCTTCGCACCGAAGTACAGAATCTATTAGCAAAAGGGGCGATAGAATTAGTCCCCCCCGCGCTAAAACACATGGGTTTTTACAGCCGCTATTTTCTGATTCCGAAAAAAGACGCCGGTCTCAGACCCATTCTAGATTTGAGACATTTGAACAAAGCTCTCATGAGACGGCCGTTCAAAATGTTAACTATCAAACATATCCTCGCGCAAGTGCGCACGGGGGATTGGTTTGTCACAATGGATCTGAAAGACGCTTACTTTCACATTCAGATAAACCCTCGTCACAGGCCATTCTTGAGATTCGCCTTCGAGGGCCAAGCTTATCAATACACCGTTCTGCCGTTCGGTCTATCGTTAGCACCCCGTACATTCACGAAGTGTGTGGATGCAGCGCTTTCTCCCCTGAGACATCAGGGAGTGCGTGTGTTAAATTATCTCGACGACTGGCTGGTGCTGGCACAGTCGAGAACCGAGCTATTAGCTCACAGGGATTTGATCCTCAGCCATCTAAAATGCCTGGGTTTCACAATCAATGTGTCAAAAAGCAAACTAACCCCCAGCCAGAGTGTGATCTTTCTGGGTACAGTTTTAGACTCGAGAGCGATGACAGCGCGACTCACACAAGAGCGCGCGCTCTCAGTGCGAGCGCTTACAGGCACTTTCAGAGCGCGCGAGCACGCGCCACTGAAGAAATTTCAGAAACTGCTTGGTCTCATGGCAGCAGCATCGCCAGTACTCCGCTTGGGATTACTGCGCATGCGCCCGCTGCAGCATTGGCTGAAACGGCGTGTGCCAACTCACGCATGGCAGTCAGGCAACTTGCGCGTTATTGTAAATCACGGTTGTTTAAGAACCCTGATTCCCTGGCGAGCGCAGAACTGGTACCACGAGGGGGTGACAATGGGAACAATTTCCAGAAGGAAAATGGTTCTTACAGATGCGTCCAACCTGGGTTGGGGAGCGCTGCACGAGGGCATGCCTGCATCCGGCCTCTGGTCGAGCACGGAGCAGAGCTTACATATCAACTGTCTGGAGATGAAAGCAGTTGGATTGGCCCTGAAAGCATTTCTGTCGAACCTCAGGGGTCACCACGTTTTAGTCCGCACAGACAATATATCAGTGGTGGCCTTCATAAATCGCCAGGGGGGCATCAGGTCAGGAAACCTGCATGCGATGGCGAGAGACCTCCTCTTATGGGCACAAACCAACCTGAGCTCTCTGAGAGCAGCGCATATACCGGGCATCCAGAATGTGGGCGCGGATATGCTTTCACGGGGCAACACTCCCCTCGGCGAGTGGTCCCTGAACCCACAGACGGTCAGTCTGATATGGAAGGTGTTTGGCGAGGCCGAAGTCGACCTGTTCGCCTCGAGAATCAACACCCACTGCAAATTGTTCTTCTCGAAGGACAGGGACGCGCTGGCCCATGTCTGGCCCAACCGTCCCCTTTATGCCTTTCCCCCCGTCTCGATGATTCCACAAGTCATCAAACGGGTCAGAGAGAGCGGGTGCCCAGTCCTTCTGGTGGCCCCTCTCTGGAAAACCAGACCGTGGTTCCCGGAACTGGTTCAGTTATCGGACACAATCCCATGGCCTGTCCCACTGAGGAAAGACCTCCTCACACAGGCGAACGGGACATTGTGGCATCCGAGACCCGATTTATGGGCCCTCCATGTGTGGCCCCTCAACGGGTACCCAAAGACCTTCCTGAGAAGGTCTTAAGCACTATATCTGAAGCCAGGGCCCCGTCGACTCGGCGCCTTTACGCTTCGAAATGGTCGGGTTTTTCCAGCTGGTGCTCGAAAAATCAGGCTGACCCAGAGTCATGTGAGATATCTGTAGTTCTCTCATTCTTACAGGAGCTGCTGGATGCGGGTCGCTCCCCGTCCACGCTCAAAGTGTATGTGGCAGCCATAGCAGCACATCATGTTCTGGTGGCTGGCCAGTCACTAGGAAGAAACGACCTGGTCGTCAGATTCCTTAAAGGTGCTAGGAGAATGAACCCCTCCAGACCTCCATCTGTGCCATCTTGGGACCTCTCCACGGTCCTGGGGGCTCTGAAAGGTCCACCTTTCGAACCGCTCCAATCGGTTGATCTAAAACCCCTCTCGCTGAAGACCGCTCTCCTTATGGCTTTGGCATCTATCAAGCGAGTGGGAGATCTGCAGGCACTCTCTGTGAGCCCTGCATGTTTGGAGTGGGGTCCAGATGACTCCAGAGTCATCCTCAAGCCCAGACATGGTTACGTTCCTAAAGTGCTCTCAACACCGTTCAGAGCACAGGTGGTGACGTTATCAGCCCTCCCTCCTTCTGCAGAGGATGGAGAGGTTAATCTTCTCTGCCCTGTCAGAGCGCTGAGAATCTATCTGGAGCGTTCTGCGTCTTTTAGACAATCAGAACAGCTTTTTGTCTGCTTTGGTGGTAGATCCAAGGGGGATCCAGTCACTAAGCAAAGACTGTCTAGATGGATAGTGGATGCTATTTCTATGGCTTATACCGCAGCGGGTCAAGTTTGCCCTATAGGCGTCAAGGCCCATTCAACCAGAGGTATGGCCTCGTCATGGGCTTGGTCATCTGGCATTCCCATTAGTGATATTTGTGATGCGGCCGGCTGGTCCTCGCCTTCCACATTTATGAGTTTTTATAATATGGAAGTGCCTTCCCTGCAGGCGAAGGTGCTTTCGGTATGATTAAGACCCGTTGGTGGCCGGTCTTGTCATATATTACTGTGCACAATCACATTCACATATATACATGAAACCCGCTGCTGGCCGGTTGTAGTTCATACATAAACCCGCTGTGGCTGGTTATATTTATATATATATAAACCCGCTTTGGGCCGGTTATATGACATATACAAAACCCGCTTTGGCCGGTTATATGACATATATAAATTCCATACATATATAAAACCCGCTTCGGCCGGTTATATTCCATAACAGATATCAACCCGCTTTAGCTGGTTAAGATTTCATATATAAACCCACTTGACTGGGTATATGTTCGTATACTAATAACCCCGACAGAGTCTGGGTTCATTGGTGTAGTATATTGGGTATTTCTACTGATGTATACTACGGAGATCTGACGGTGTCTGGTCTATTTTTACATAAATTATGCGGTTATGGCTTGTTCTGTACGCTCAGGGGTCCTGAGTTGCAATGACAGCCAGTTACTCAGTGCGGCGTTTTACGAAGTGACCGTTCGAAAGGGAACTACTCGGTTACTCACGTAACCTCAGTTCCCTGAGTTAGGGAACGAGTATTGCGTAGCCAGCCGCACTATGGTAACATGGCAAGTTGTCGCTTCAGTCGTTAAACCTGCTATAATGGCGAATTCGGGGGCTATTATAGACTGAGGTCACGCCCCCTTGGCGGGCTCTGACGTATATGACGCAGAGTGATCTCATTGGTTGCACGTCAGAGGCGCCTGCGCCATTGGATGTGCAGTTGCCGCAGCGCAGCCTATGAGCGAGCCAGACGCTCATGTTCTAGCTGTGCAGCTGCAAATGCGCTTTACATAAAGGCTTCAGTAAATCGAGGAAAAGGAGTTTCCCCACTGCGTATAGCTACGCAATACTCGTTCCCTAACTCAGGGAACTGAGGTTACGTGAGTAACCGAGTAGTTTTTCATGATAAAACAGAAAAGCATCAATACGTTGCTGACTAATGAATAACTGGATCCAACCGCGTGATACATACGCGAGTTTGTGTAATATTGGGGAAATTACTGTCACAACAGCTTTTCCCACTTCTTCAGTCAAGTTTTAAATAGCAGGTCCGTGGATCTAATGATTAAATATAGGCTATAACATGCATTTAAAAGTGAAATGCCCAACAGACAGCATCGATTTGAATTTATCCGTTAAAACGCTTGATCGCACAAATAATATTTCATATGAATCAGACTTAACTGTATTGTAAAAGTTACTTACAGCATCCAATATAAATGCAAATATGTATTTTTTCAGCATTATCCACTCAAAACCCAAGTAGACACGCTGTTACATCTTCAATGATGGTCATTTGGGCTGATATTTTGTATTCTACATAATATTTATGTCCTATAGCTACCTATTTGTCACAACGATTGCGCTTTAAAAGACAGAATCGTCTGTTTTGTAATGTATTACATCGTGTCTACCCCGTGTGAGGCTTTCTACATTGGACAAACAAAGGAGCAAATGTGCAAATGATCTGTCCTCCGTGTAGTTGCGTGTAGTAGCCGCTTCAGAAGAAGAACGGGCATCCGTTTACTATCAGTGAATCATCGTATCGCCCTGCGCCACGTCCAGTGTAGACACTATCACGAATTATGAATTTTCATGTTGCCAGCATAGTCAATAAAGAAGATTACATGTCATATATCTTCAGGTAAGAAAACAGACATCATGGGCAAATGTGTTAACATTGCAAACATGTTAGTTTTACATGATTTGAAACTGCTACGGCAGGGAAGATAATCGGCTATTTGCTTTTGAGAGGGGGTTATGATGCTCGGGATCTGTGATGATCATTTGTGTGTAATCCTGAGTTAATAATAAAGAATAATAAATATGAAGAAGCCTTAAACTCCAACAATCTTTTGGAAACGGGGTGTTTTAACCACACAAACAGCTAATTTGAATGAAGCTCCCATTACAGCTGCTTTCAGGGGTGCAAATATCTGCAGAATTAATCAGATGCAGTTCTCGCCCCGAGTGTAAAGCCTAACGTGATTGGTTGTAGTGAGAATGTGCTACGATTGGTCAGCACAATGTGGCAGTGATCTGATTGGCTTAGGTAAAAGGTGGGTGGAGTCCACTTATTTGTGGATTTGTCTGCACGTCGACGCTAGAAGTGTTTCAAAATCCACAAATGCGCGAGGGGATTTACAAATGCACAGGAACCGATTCACAAATGCGTGAGGGGATTTACAAATGCACAAAAAACGGTTTACAAATAAATGCCAGGCCAAGTTGTGTTTGTGGCATACAACACATTTGTAAATATAGATTTTCATTCGCAAAGCTAATTTTATTTATTTGTGAGTTTTATATATTTTTTTGAAACTCTTTACATTTATTTGTGGGTCTTAATCTATTTATTTGTGAATTTGATATATTTTTGTGAATCTCTTTACATTTATTTGTGGATCATAATCTATTTATTTGTAATAATGGAACAATTCTACCCCCATACATATAAGCGTTTGAATGACATCACTCTGCAGCAGCTTCTCATCATATTTTCTGTCCAATAAAATGCTCTCTAGAATGTGAACTATCCCGCCCCCTACATTATAAATACAGTAGATGCTTAAGCTGTGGCTAAAATCAGTCACTTGTTCACATAATTACTATTTTGCTTCATTGTGTATGGCATAGTGCACTATAAAGGGGATAGGGAACGATTCAGACAGTGTAAATATGCTTTCCATGGGGCAAATGAAGTCTGGTTTCATGTTAGTGTCACACGAACCTCCACAGCTGTCTCTTTTGTTGCGTCAGTCTTTCTAGTTCATTAAATATTTAATTAATTTATATACAAATTTAATATACGAACATATCAAAGTTTAAATGCAAAAAGCAAAAATAAATACATTAAGATAATGGAGAAGTAGGCTACATTTGTGGTATTCTGATCCATGTGGGATGGAATTGAGAAGAATTAGGAACCAGGCTTTTTAAAAATATATTTTTTAATAATGTCATATACAGAACAATAGCAATAGAAAACAATTAAAATATTCAGTAAGGTAAGAAAACCAAACAAAGAAATAATAATCAAGCGTCATTGCATAGCTAATACAGTAATAATAATAATAATAATAATAATAATAATAATAATAATAATAATAATAATAATAATAAAAATGTTGATTTTTTCGGTTTGCATACCTACCCGAAGTGATAAGATGAAATAAAATTCTGCATCAAAATTTATAGACAAGACAAGTAGTTTGTTTAGGCATGGTTTGTAAGGAATTACAAACCTGCACACATATATTCAAACACACATAACTATAGAATCAATTCTTAATGCGCATGTGAACGCCATCAGCGTCTATCACGGGTTCGCGTTTAAAGTCTGTTTAGAGAGAACGGTGTCGTCTTAGCGGCCCCTAATTTAATAACAAATGATCATTTAGACGGAAGTGAATCAATCACAACTAACTTTAGCTGGGAAAAACATTTTTCAAGAATCACTATAAAACCAATCTCTGTTACCTTAAATTATATGTTTATCTCTGTAAAGCTGCTTTGAAACAATCTACATTGTTAAAAGCGCTATATAAATGAGGATGACTTGACTTGACTTAATGTAATGCATACATAATTGACTATTTTTTGAAAGTGTGAAAATTTCTTCCCACATTTTATGAATGTGAAACTTTAAAATTAAAAATTAAAATGATCAGTTGAATGAAATATCTTTATCAATTCCATGATCATTGAAGTGCATCGCAATTTCTTCTTAATTAAGGAAGTAGACATTTTAGTTTTAGCAATGCAAGTTATAACGACGTTTATGCATATATATAGCATTTTAAAGACATTTACGTTTTTCATGGACTACATTTAGAAAAACTATAGGCTATCAGTCTATAAAAATACTTAAAATGGTGGCATTGTTGAGATACAGAAGCAGTGTAGACATTTGGCTGGGGAGACGAAGGGATTCTGAGATAATAAAGGTAATATACAGTATGCCGACAACCAAAAGAAGCGTGTTGCGTTTTCTGACCTCCAGATGTCGCTGTTTCCCGGTGATCTTTACTCTCCGATGTCCAGCAGGAACTGACGTTTGTGTCTACGACTACATGAGCAAATTTTCCAGCTGGAGGAAAATGTCCAGCGTCAAAGATCCGAGAGTCTGAAGGTGGGAATCGTCATTTATTCACACAAATTCTTACTATGCGTTAAGTTTACCGTCAGGTCTGTTCTTCTGCCTACCGGAAGTATAGGGTGTTCTGTTTGTCTGAGTATTTGTGTTGTTTGTTTTTCTTTTGCTTGTGTTTTCACTTTGGTTGGTGCGCCGAAATTCCGAAATATGTGCAAAAACATTGCATAAAGTTTCTGAAACTACTTTCTACGAGAGATATATTGTTTAAGTGTTTATACATAGTCTTTTGGGATGTTTTACCATGTCGGGGTGTTCGTGGCAGGTTATTTACTATGCTGACAGCAACATTTGATTAGAAATATTAATCTGTATTGGCAATCTAGAGACAGTTGTGTTAAAGTTAGCTTTAAATTAGCTATTTTTGAACGCATGTTTTGCATCCATTATAAACTTTTGTTTAGTTTCTGGAACATCTTTTAAACTGTATTTATCCTTTATTCATTAAGATAAGATAGGGTTGCATTTCTATTTGGACGACTACTGTTTGAATCACTTAAATTGAACAATATTTAATCTAATACGTAATAAAAGCCCTCTTGAGTTCAGAACAGGTTAATGAAAGTTAGCGATGAAGCTCAAGTATCTGCTGCACTTCACTAACAGTTTTTGTAACACTGGATGGAGCCTATAACAATTTAACATTAATTCTAATATAATAGCTAATATTTAGTAGCTTATTCTTTCATCTGTATTTAAGGTTAAAATCTTGCTGACCATTTTTTATACAAGAAAATGTAATGCACTTCATTTGCATATTTACTTGGACTGCCATTCCAGTGTTTTTTTCTCATTTCAAACAAACTTAAAATAGCACAGTCTATCATATTGGAATGTTTCTAATAGGAATAATAGCTATTTTGTATGCTGCTTTGAGTCAGTATTGTTGAGGTAACTGACTGGAGAAGCAGGTTTTATCTTTTTTTTTTTTTGCTGCCAGGCATAACTAAAATAGGCTTGTATAAATGTGTGGATTCAGCACGTATGTCCTCTTTAAAACTTCAACTGAAGTGGTTTATGTGGCACATAATCGTGTTGTTCCTGCAGTGTTGCGTCATTGTAGTTATATGAATCATGTGCCTTGACCCCCTTGAGTATGCTAGCTGAATATGCACATGCAACTAATTTTTTCAGTTCTGTAACTGTTTTCTGTCACGTAAACCAACTAAATTGTGTCTACTGTAAACAGGACAGATGTAATGACATGTTGCACACACAATGAGTGCTGTAATTGTCATCTATCATTTATTTACCCTTCTGAACTTTCTCACTGTCTTGGGAACTATATGTCTTCTCTTGACTTGTTTTTGCAAGTGCTTAGAAAAGCATCTGAAACCAAACTCAGTGTATTTTGAGTCATGCTATGTGTTCAGTGCATTCCTGAGTATTAAAAGTTAGCTGATGTTTATAAACTGACGCATTTAAAAGCCATATGCATTTTCTAGTTATTCATTTCTGTACTTTGATCAGCTGGATTGAAGCTTGATAAATAATTTTTTTTGTTAAGTACAAAAACATATTTTGCTGTCTTCCATTATGATTGGACACCATCTTTAAAATTTAGAATTTGGGGGTTTCAAATGCATAAATAAGTGATATTTGTCAGGCATGCACGCTGAGTAGTGAACCATTCCCACAAGCTTTTATCTGCAACGATTTGATAAAACCGAGAGCGCAGAGTATGCCACCTGCCTTTTTTCTGATATGAAAAAAAGGAGACGACACAGTAACTAGACACTCCATTGCCCGGTTTCATAGACAAGGCTTGAACTAGTCCCAGACTAAAATGCATGTTTGAGCTAACTGAAAGCAACTTGCATTGACCTATCTTAAAATATGTCATTGCAATTGTTTTGTCTCAAGATGCACACCAGTTTTTTTCTAAGACATATTTTAAAAAGCTACTTAAATGTCCTAATTGAACTAAGGTCTAATCCTTGTTTAATCTAAGCCCTGTCTGTGAAACCGGGCCTCCATGATTTAACCATTTGAGCTGTTATAGTAATCATAAATATGTTTTGAACCAGAAAACGTATATCTTCAAGAACAACAAATTGCTTTTTGGGTTGTTAGTCAACAAAATGTTGGTTTAATAGAAGGTTTAGCACTATAAAATGGTTAATTATATATATATATATATATGTATATATATATATTTTTTTTTTTTTGTACAACGTTGAGTTCAGAGTTCTTCACGATTTAATAATATTGCATTCTAAATATGAGCATCGTCATTTTGCATAATTTGATGTCTTACTGATAAGACATGCTTGGTCTCCTTTGTGAACAATGCATAGTTCCTGTCCTCGATTGCGATCTGTTTGTAGCTGTTGTAAAACGCTCTATAAACGCACACCTCTGACCTCATTACATCAGTGGGCTGTTTCACACAAAACATGTTTTTGCGGTTAAAAACTCAAGCTTTGAGGCATATTTTTAAAAATTTATGTTTTTAGAATGGCTGCAGTTTTATGCACAAGACGCTGCAAAAGACATGTGCGCAACAGTCAAACACGTTCGTGTAGCACAACACCGAAAATAATGTAAAACGTAGCGCAGTGAATTGGGAAAGAAATTGCTAAATGTTGCTGAAAAACTGCTTTGCTTCCTTTCATTTTCAGTAAATTATATTTAAAAAAATTTTTTTGCGACTACACATCAGTTAAAGTCCCCCTGTGGTTAAAATCAAGATTTTAATGTCGTTTATATGTCTATGTAGTGTTTTTAATATGCTTTAAAACTAACCATGTGCAAATTCATAAGTCAACACCATTGCTGAGTATTTTCTCTTTAAAACTGCAGTGATCTAAAGACAGTCTCAAAAACGCGGTTTGAATTCGCTGGTGTTTTTTATGTCACAAATATGTTGTAACCAATCACGTCAACGTTCCGGTGAGCTAAATGAAGAACATTTTTATCACAGGATAAAACTTTTAAATATGTAATTTTGGAGATACAATTATTGACTATTGGTATTAAGTGCTAGCCTATTTCTTGGCAACCATAATCAACTAAACTCTGCGTTGCATGGTTCATAACACCCCTAAATGACACATTCTTCCTTGCCTTGACTTGTTAGAGACAGATATCTGGGGTTTTTCAATGTTTCGTTGTCACTGTCATACTTAACATAAATCAGTCCTGCCCTATTTTTGTGGGTTTTTGCACATAATCAGTGAAGCTGTGAATGAGGAGCTGAAACCCAGTTCTGTCTTGAGTTTGCACCTAATTGGTTCTGTTTCAGTTGCAAGCTGGCATGTCAGTTGCAAGGCACAGGGAAATGTCTGGTATGTGCTGTAAACGCCTGCCATTCATCCATTAAATCCATAGTTTGATATGCCCTCACTGACCACTCAAGTGAACTGTATTTTCCTACTGACGTTTTGCGCATTTCGCAATCTAAAGATTTCTCATATCCGAAATATTCAGGATGCTTTTGTCGGAAGAAATCCAAAACTTGAGATTGTTGAATTGTAATTTGATGTGACCGATTTTCTATCTTCCAGGCGCTTAATTTTTTTTTTAATAGCACTTTTGCTACTAATTTAAATTTAGGAGCACCTTCTGATCAAATTAACCTTACCATTTCAGGGTGAAATTCAACTGTATGGTAATTTTTTTTCTAATTTAATTAAATGTATGTCATCTTTTGTCAAATTCTTAAATGTATATTTATAAACGTGTTCAAAATGTAATTAAAACAATAAATTCAATTAGAGTAATAAAGCAGACTAAATTAGCAATCAAACGAATCAGTATCAGTATCAACAAAATGAATCTTTGCGCTGCAGAGGTGGCGCAGATTGACTGATTTTTGAAACGGAAAATTACAGTCGGTGGCGGCATGTCACTCTTTGTCACTGAATCATTCAGTCAATCACATGGCCTAAATTTCGTTTTGGAAAATAGGGGAGAAATCCCCATTTAGGTCATTCTTATGGGGGGGATTTTTTAATTTGAGGGGGGAGTTTTTTTAGACAATTTTTAAAAATACATTCAGCTAAATGTTTGCTCACTCATTGTATTTGTGTTTTTACAATGGGGTCATTTTTTTAGTTTACAGCTTGATTTCAATCTTTGAATTAAATTGAAAAAAGTAGCACAAATAAATACATGAAATAAAGAGAAAAGTTTAGGTCTAATAACACTAGTATTACTACAGAAAGGAAAAAAAAAGTAATCCAATGTATAATAACACTGAATAGTCTTTTAGTCCTGTATAATTTGAATACATAGGCTATTAATCCTGATTCCTTACAATTAATGCTATCTTTTGTTGTTTTATATACAATAATGACAGACACATTTTAGGCTACTCTCACTTTAAGAGCTAGTGCACGGATCCACGTTCACATGTTGCGTGTAAAGCGCAGTCTGCGCCACTTTCTCCCCTTTTAAAAAGGGGTCCCTGTTGCTAAGCAATCATGAGCCATGTTCTCCATGAAGACGAAGACGTTTCAGTAAAGGATGAGCGCGCAAAAGACGTAACGTGAACGGCCCATACTGTTTTCATTATAGTGTCACATGCATTTTCTTTTTGTATTATTTTTTTAAGACATAACTGATTGTGTTTGAGAGGATACTCCCCAAGACCGGAATTAAGACAATGTTGTGTGCTTTTGACCGTTAAAGCGCTATAATTCGTGAAAAAGAACTCAGTTTTGTTACTCACGAGCTGTTTGTTATGCGTTTTAAAATCGCTTGAATGTTTAAATAGGTAAGACTTAAAAAGACGCACAAATTATATACATTAGTGACGATGCAATGGCCCGATTGTGCAAGTGACATTTCCATCATATGTACCGACCTCTGAAACGCGAGAGTCTAGAGTCGCCGCCTGGAGTGCAGCGCGATTGACTTGCCTTGTGCAACACATTTTGAGAGACAGAGAAGACGCGGCATTGGCAGAATCACTCACGCTGTTTGTGAAATTGCGTCTCGCATAAAGTTTTAAAATGACTGATTTGATCTTATAATCTGTTAGGTTAAATTCACTCATAGGCCTACATGCTAGATTGAATGAATGTTTGCGGGAATTTCCCGCATTATAAACACAAGCCCCTGCGGTAATGATTAAAATGATGCGCAATACCCGCAATCCCGCACCGAAATTCGAGCCCTGCAATCAATTCGTTCAAAATGGCTGATTCATTCAGGAACGAATAGAGTGGCTGTCATGAATGGGTGATTGAATCCATTGACCCGACTTATTCAAAAAGATTTCTGTGATTGGCTACATTGCTCAACGCTGCAAAACATTTTGTGAATAGAAACCTTTAACGCTCTCCAAATACGCACTGAATCAATTAACTAATGTGCTTTTAGTAGTTTCGGCTGTGGGTGCACCCTCTAGCACTCCCGTAGAGCCGATCCTGATGGGATCTTGGGTAAATCATTTTTTTCACAGTCGCACCCATTCATTTTCAGTCACAAATGTGACTAAAATGGTGGCACTGTAGAGCCCCGTGGTCCTGTCATATGTAACAGCCTTGTTTATCTTTTTTCAAGCTTCAGTTGCTGCTGAGTCAATTCCCTTTTTCCTGGTGTAAGGTGCAGGCTTGCATTCATCCATCTTTTTATATTTTACTGGGACTCACATAACAAACATTTGAGCAAAAGGGATTCATTTGTTTGATTCGGGCAAAATGTCAATGCTTGTGTTGGTGCATAATGGATATGTCCATTACTGTGAATGATAGAACTTTGAATATAACCACACTATTGTGAACAGGATATTTAATTGTTAAAAATGGCACAGAGCAACTCAGTATATTGACCACTGCCTTTAAAAATAGCACTACAAATGCATCATAGTTTGCACTGAACATGCAATACTTTTTTTGAAAGCATTAATGTTCTGAGTATCCAACATTGAAATGTAATATTCTCTTAATTTCCTCCCGTAGGCACCTGTTGTAAAGTTCCTGTCAGAATCCAGTGGTCTCCCCATGTACATAGCAAGGCAAAGCTGACACCATGGCCCACTTATCCAGTGGCAATGGGTTTAAGTTTGACAGGCCAGCCTCTCCCGGTGTGGTCCGGCCCAAAGGTATTGTGGGAAAGGAGGAGGCTTTACGCATGGAGGTAGAGGCCTTGGATAAAATTAAGCGTGAGAAAGTGCACACACTCCCAGTCACAGCGTCTTCTGTTAATCTCCTTCCCAAACCAACGGGTCAAACGTCCACTAGCCGACAAGAGAAAGACCTCATTGTGTTCTGTGAATCAGAAACACAGAGGAAAGAACAAAAAGACAATTTTGAGGACATCGATTTGGATAAGCTGACCGCGGAGGAGCTGGAAAAGCTGCTTCTGGATGACAGTTTTGGCACAAACAAAATGACAAGACCTTCCTCTTTGCTAGGTTGCAATCTCAGTGCATCGTATCCTGGAGTACATGCGTTCAGCCCTTCTTCATTTCACTGGACACCCACTCCAACACATGCACAGACTCCCATTTTCCCCTCTGCTCCTTTCCTGAAGCCTCCATGCTCTTTCCCGAATGGCTTTAGTCCAGCTATGTCTCCCTTTATGTCGGCCCATCCGACCCCCTTCCTCTCATTTACACCCATACAGCCACCTGCTGCTCTGGCATACTCGCAGCCTGCCGTCTCCCCAGAGATGGCCAAGCTGTTCGACAAAATTGCCAGCACTTCGAAATACTTGAAGAACGGCAGGTCCTCCAGCATGGAAACGGATTTGGGAAGCGCCAAGTCCTTGGAGCCATTGCCTCAGCCCTCAGAACCTCCCAACATCAGCCAATTTGAGTGGCTGGACCTGGACCCGCTCAACAAGCACAAGGAGGCGGAGGTAGAGGAGACAAAATCTGTATCAAGTGGTCTTTTCATAGAGAGGTCTGGGAATGCTAGAGACCCATGGGATGCTGTTCTTGAGGATGAGCCTGAAGTTGTGAACAATGGCAGTCCCTCGGCAGAGGTGAATAGCAAGGTGACTTCGGCATCCCAACCAAGAAGAGCGTCAACAGGGGCGGCTGTAACAAGAAGCCAGTCCCTCAATATACCTGTAACCTCAACGAATCACAGTCCAGGCAAACAGGTAAGAGAAACTTCCTTTCTGCTGACCCAGAACATGTTGGCACGTCCTGATTACCACATCCACATTCTGCAGAGTTAGGAGAACCTGCACTGGGTTTGCATGAGGAAGTAGAAATAATTCCAGGTGTCAAACCAGTTGTATTTAATGCACATATAGTGAACAACTTATATGATGTTTCTCAGTGTAATCAACAATACATATTTTCAAATTAACTCTGTAGTAGGGCTGCACGATTTTGGGGAAAATGTCATATTGCGATTATTGAGGTCAATATTGCGATTACGTGACACAAAGCATATTACATCCTGCTTAAATGTCCCCGCTTGTCTGGACAGAATGTTCAAAATATCTTATTTTCATGAGCATACAAACATTTGTATGCTCATGAAAATAAGATATTTTGAACATTCTGTCCAGACAAGCTGGGACATTTAAGCAGGATGTAATATGCTTTGTCTAAACTCAGTCTGTGGATAATTTTTGGTGCAAGTGTAGGCTATTGTGATTGTCAAAACATTTGGTTACTAAACAGGATTTTGTTAAGTTTAGTGACAACATGGTACAATGACTTTTTGGCTACTGTTTTTATTATTGCTTGACACAAATTTCACGATTTCAATTCAAATCTTGTGATTTGATTACGATCTTTATTCAGTATTGATTAATTCGGATAAATATTAGGTATCCTAACAGTAGGTGCATGTTAATTTTTCTCAAGAAAAAGAAATATCTCACCTAATGCTGTAAACATACAGAGAGCCCTGTAAGCTGGTATTATTATTAAAGGTTAAAATTAACAACTCAAATTAAATATTGTGGTTTTTACTAGGCTATAATAACAACGCTACAATATTTTAATAAGTACAATTATAATACATATTTAATATAGTGCACATATTTAGCAAAATACTCCTATATATAATTTGTCTAGCCAACTAACATGCTATCAAATGGCTTTCCTGAGGTAAATGTAATGTTCTGTGGTATATTGTTCTCCAGCTCACATCGGAAAAAGTCACGACCTGACCATACGCGCCACACGTGCCACTGCCTAAACTAAGACTGACTGGTCTTCTTTTTATTTGCGGTGTAGAAAATAGGCTAACAGCTCTCAGAGAGAATGGGTTGTCATGTCCACATGCATTTTTTTATTTCATAAAATCGCGGCATTTTGCGTCATGTAATCGCATAGGCTTGACATCGCGATTGCGATATGATTATCGTGCAGCAATACTCTGTAGCAATGGAAAATGAATACAGTGAAATGTAAAAACCTGTTCTGTGTGAACTGCCCCTATGGCGGTAACGGTGTCGCTTTAAAGGGGATATATTTAAAAATGCCACTTTTTTGATTGTTTTACCAGTCAAGCAGCAAAAGCACAGCATGCTAATTAAATTGCTAATAATATCAAAACAAAGAAAAACATACAAATTTTCAAGTAAGATGATTAGGTGACCATCGTGATCCACCCCGAATCGACAACATAGTATTTTGTGTCTCTTATGTTAGCATGGATGCTAGTACTTAAGAAAGCAGCAGTGCTCTGTGATGTGACAGGATGTAGCAGTTAAAAATGTGTGCGTATGGTTTTCTAATTATTATACCGTGCCAGTGTGGTGAACGTCTTTGCAACATTTTAAGCTCGAGTGGATTTGCCTCTTTTGTTTTGGTCTTGTTCCTCATGTTTGGTTTCTTATTAAACTCTAGGCAAGTTCATTTACATTTATTCATTTAGCTGAGGCTTTTATCCAAAGCGACTTACAATTGCTATATTACAGAGGTCGCACGCCTCTGGAGCAACTAAGGGTTAAGTGTCTTGCTCAGGGACACATTGGTGTCTCGCAGTGGATTCGAACATGGGTCTCTCACACCAAAGGCATGTGTCTTATCCACTGCGCCATCACCACCCGCAAGTTCAGCTGCCCACCCAAGTTCTGCCCACCCAAAATCTTATCTAACACTTTTGCTTTATCGTTGGTCTTTCCTCAAAAATTATTGTCACTGATTGCCAAAATAAAGAATGACTTTCTGAGAGGAATGTGCAGTGAGTGACACTTTGATTGCTTATGGGGAGGGTGTGTAAATGTGTTCCCCCCCCAGAAATCCCACTTCCCGTTTCTTTGTTTGTTTCTGACTAGGACAATTGGCTGTTGTCACACATTTACCACAGAACTCAAGGAATTTGTACCCATAACTTCTACAACAGATCAGATTTCACTTAAGGAAAAAAAAAGGGGTCAGAGGGTTTTGTCTTTGCACTTCCTCATTTCAAGTAGACTATTAGGAATGAATATCATTACATTTCTGAATCACACAGTGGGTCTAGTTCAGGCTCGCTACGCACTAACCAGTCCTAGTGTTCTGGAGTAAATAGGTTGTTGTCTTTGTGTAGTGAGGACTACTGCTGGTCTCATTAGCACAGACAAGCCCCAGCTAGCTGTCTTTGCCCCATGGGTTCTTCCCTGACATGCCTGCAGCTCCCCGTTGCCATGGTAGCGCTCTTTCGGAGTGTGCGAAAGAGCGGCGAAACTAATCTGAGCTTTGGCTTTGGTGTACAGTTACTCTGCTTCACCGCACAGTACACCAGATACTCTTATCACAAGCCCTGGATATTTTAGCCCTTATCAGCGCACGCATCCCAAAAGACCTGTTTGTTTGTTGTGTGTATATTAACAGGCTTGGTGTAAGTGTAAATTCACTGTTGCCATTACTTGGTGCTTGTGGTTTGGGTTACAACAACACATTATCAAAAGTGGTTTCTTATTTTGAGGATTAACTATGGTTGAAAGTATTTGGGATTAGTATAGTGAATTGTTTTTAGCATATTTTTATGCTACTGAAGAATTCATAATGGCAAACTCAGATGAATCTATCTAGATGCATTATCTACCTACCAGTGTAAACAAATTAAGTACGAGTGTCAAAGGTTTGTGTTATTGAGTTTGTCACAAAGCCAAATTTCACTGGTCCATACCAATGCAAGTGTAATGTCAAAATCAATATGCCATTAAATGCACTCCTTCTTTTTAAAGTTTAATATTAATATAAATATTGCACAGATCCAATACCTAATGCACAGATCCAATACTTTTGACCAGTTTGACACCTAACATTTGTGCTAAATATCCCTGTGAGCATAGAAGAGCAGCCACATGTAGGTCAGACATCACTCAGGCACTGTATTGAGTTGTTATTGGTGATATTGTTGATAGACTGGTATCAGTTGGTACTTTGACATCCCTAATGTATCAGTCACTTAGTGTCTTAGCCCACACTGTAACTTTTGTATTCGGACAATGAAGTGTTCTTACTTAACACAGCAACTATGTGTTTTTTGTATTGTATGTGTTTGTTTGTAAATGTGTTCTGAACATCCCATCCTCTCTCTCCCACTGTCAGCTTATCCGACATGCAAAAATTAAGTTTGTTTAATGTAACTGTAAATAATTGGCTCTATAAACAAATCTCTTAGTCACTGTTGACCATCAAGCACTCAGTCGACAATTACTTAAATTATCTGACGGAAGTAAAGTCATATTTATTTACTGGAAGTATAATCAGGTCAGTCAGAGAGCGAAGTTCTAGTTAATGTGTTTCACCATTCTTAGCAGCAATAATGGAGAGGAAGTTACAGTTGCTGTGAATTCTATTAAGCACAAACCTAGATGATGGGGAACTTTTACTTAAATCCAACCAAATACTAAGCTCATGCAAGCCAACTTCCTCTCATTCCTGAGTTTTTTTAATTGTTTCTTGGCAGTTCCCTCATAAACGTTTAACCTGAGGAAGAGGTTAGTTTAGGTTGGGAGAGATTGCATATAGGGCAGCCAGAACTGTAAAACTGTGGCTCTAAGCAAAAGCGGATGAATAATTTGTGAATGTGTGTCACATGGCATCTCATTTTTCTCTAAGGTTAGGCCTAGAGCTCTGGCCTAGTAAAAAGCTAGACACCATCATCTCATCCGAGGCTTGGACGTCTTACCTGCAATAAAACACATGACCTGCTCTGACAAGTCATGACACTTTTGATTGTTTAATACTTTCATTTTATTTATGGTGAATGTGTAAGAGGCAGATGTTCTCATTAGATACCATGCTAAGAAAATGTCACAAAAATGCCTAATCTACCCAAGTACTCATGACACTATTGAGATTTAATTTATATAGGCTGCATAATAAATGTAATTAAACAGAAAACAAATCTTCCTATTTCATTTCCTAGCATGTTAGCCTTTACTAAACTGAAAGTACCTTTTATTCCTAGTAGTATTTTCATGTTGATCTGCCTTTTTGACCTATTTCCTTCCCGAAGGAAGTCTTTTTTAGCATTCCAGACATTCTTCACATTCTCAGTATCCTCTCACCAAACAGAGAGACTGTCTTGTTCCACATTTGAACTGGGATGTTAATGTCATCAATCACTAGTACTTGATACTTCTGTACATAATACAGACTGTTTTCAAAACACATTTAACAAATGATTTCCTATGTGAAGGGCACCATCGGTGAAAGTAAATGTACAAGACAGTAGGCCGAATGTCTACTAATCAGTATAACCATGGCATCATGTCTGTCTTTTTACAGGTCAGTAAGGGAAATGCAAATGTACTCTCAAAGTACTCTGTCTTACACCAAAAGGAAGCCCAGAATCTAGAAGTCGCAGCGTTCTGTGAAGACATTTCAAAGTGAGTTATGATTTTTTGTTTAAGGCATATTTTGTGTTGAATTACCCATTGAAAGGGATAACCTCATCAAAAAGCAGGTCCTGCTACTACAGATGTGTTGTAAATCTGATATCAGAAGGTCCCAGCCAAGGATACCTAGATCAGCACTGTAATTATAGGCTAGATTCTATAGGAGAAGTAAGGCTAATATTGCCTGGAGGGATTAATTGGGGAAATGCCTCAAAACCTCATTGTTTTTAACAAGCTGTCCAACAAAGCTAAAATTAGACAAATGAAATGCAGGAAGTGTACAGCTGTATGTCGCCCATGAAATCTCATGCTATGTTTCCTAATTATATCACACAAAGAAAGCTCGTACAAGATGATTAGCAAAGGACCTGAGACCAAGCCTTGAGGTACACCATATTTACCTGTGTTAGGTCTTCATTTACACAAAGTGTTGTCCTTCCTTTTTTGCAGACTGAGGTCAAAGTTCCCGTATAACGACCTGTCTTCCAATCCTGGCTATGTTCTCAGTCCTGTGATCACTCAGAGGGATGCAGGAGGAGACAATGGGGGCAGTGTAAAAGTATCCATTGAGATTTCTGATTCTCAACAGCCTGTAACTTTCACTTGTGATGGTAAGCATTTCTTTGACTGGGAATTGAGTCATTACAAGATTTTGACAGAGGATAACTTGCTTTTATATGAAAATTGTTATGTTAACAGTTAATGTAATAAAAGGGATGGGTTACCCAAAAATGAAAATTCAAAATTCACAGAAGTAAGAAAGACATGGTTTGGAACATTATGAGGGTAAGTAAATGATGACACAATTTTCATTAATTTAAACTAATAATGTGAATCATGTACTCACTATTTGACAATAGTAAGCTCTGAACGTCTGCTATGAAGGAAGCTGACAAATAAAGAAGCCATGATAAAGCGCCAGAGAGCATTTCTTGGCTGCTGCGACACTCTCTTTTTACATAACTGTCATGGTGCGTCTGCTCAACAGATTGATACTTCAGCCAGGGTTCCTGTGTTTTTCATTTTTCTGCTTGCATGTCACTTGCCAAGGTTTTACTGAGTAACCTGTCTGTGGTCCAAGCACAGAAAGTCTTTTTCATTGAGCTGTAGTGGCCTTGGCTGAGTTCCCTGTGAAGCGGCTGTGTTCTGAAGACTGCCGGGCCTCGTTTTTTGTGCAGTCTCTGGCCATCTCACTCCTGGCAGGAAATCAAGACTGGTCTTTTGTGTTGAAGAATTTTTCTGTGTTGTTACTGCCTAAGCTCCATAGCTCTTTTTGTCCTGGATAAATCCAGCATAGACTGTGGAGTTAGGAAAGGAAAAGGAGACACAGTGTCTATCGGAACCTGAAGTTGCCTCACAGACAGCTAATGTTTGAGGAATGGCTTGGTTATAACTGACTGGATGCTTTTATTGTTCTAGCTAGCTTCTCAAGTTCACACTGTTCTTGCTGGCTTGAACTTCTGATCCAGTTTATTGTGTTAGATCAAGAGATTTCAGATTTTACTAAAAGCTGAGTTTGTAACAATAATCCTTCATTCTGTGAACAGTGGGCAAAAAGAGGGTCTCGTTTTAACTTAACTTTCCTAGTCCATACAGAGAAACACCATACAGCTAAATGATGGGCATACCATCTCTTTGCATGTCAAGGCTGACTGTCTGAAACTTCAAAGAGGATAAAGAGGTTTTTGAGGTTTTCCTTGGTTTGTTTAAGTGGAGGGAAATGCTCTGCTGTGTGTAAGATTAGTAAAGTTAGCAATTCCAGACATACTTGGCATGAAAACAAGGCAAATGAAACAGGAGGTGCACAGGGTTTGCATGTGTGGAATATGAAGGATAAACAGTGATTTAGGCTACGATGTGACTGTCAGTTCTTATCTGATTTATATCTGATTGAAATCCAATCAGATTTAGCTAGGTGAACGGCAAAAAATCACATGATATGCGATTTTTAAAAATGCATTTCGAGCTACATTCATATATGGTTTGAAATCGCATTTCTGGATAATGTGACTTGTTTATGTGACTTTCTCACGCCATTTAAAACGCAGAACGTGAGACGTTGTTATAGGAAACATGCCAAAAGTCGCTACAGAAACAATGCTATGTTGTCAGTCGACCGATTATCGGCGCCGATATTAAGCATTTTTATGGTTATCGGTATCGGCCATTTTCAAAACCAATTTGCCTAGAACAGTGTTTCCCAAACGTTTTTCAGTCGAGGCACCCTTTGAAAATTTAAAAAAATGTGTGGCACCCTACACTAGTGTTGTCACGATACTACTTTGATACTATACCTTGAAATGTATTGATTTTCAATACCACAGGGAATAACTGCCGTATATAGGCCTACTGTCATATAGATATTTTTTAATATTATCAATTTTTTTGTCCATCCATTTAAAGTCTAGGAAATCATTAATTTCTTCTGCAGAGATCACTTTACATAATGACATATTTAATTAAGGCTTTTATTCATAATTCAGCAAAACATTGCTCAATTACCATTGGAAATCTCACCTAAATGTTTGCTCACTCAGTGTAGGCCTATTTGTGTTTTTATATTGGGATAATTTAATTATAATTGCACAAGATAGCTTGTTTTTAATATATTTTATAATGTAATAATTTCACAGTTAATCTCCAAATTAATGTATAAACAACATAAAGACAGTATATTTTAAATAATTGTTTAATGGCATCTTTTTTATGAATGAAGCCCAGTATCACTGATACCAATACTGCTACTGATGTCAGGAAATACACAGAAATTGAATAAAGTTATCAAACACTTTACAGTCTTCACTGCATAAATAATAAATTAAATATAGATGAATCCTTATTAAAGCTAAAAGCGTTCTTTAGTCAAGAGCAGTGAGTAATTTTCTCTGTTACCTGTTCTTTGATTCTGTTGTCACTGCTGCACTTGATTATCTCACACGCGTCCCATCTTCTCACAACTCTAATTTAAGATTTTAACTAATTTAAGACTGCTCTCATGAGGATACTCAACAAAACGGAAATTTTGGCATAACTGTGTGTTATTATTCGTTCAAGCACGAAAGAGAAGTCGATTCTGGCACGCGATGCGCGTCGTCCTGTGTCAGCAGGACATTCACAGACAGCGCGTTCTCTTTTGTCTTTTCGCGGTTGCATGGTTTAAAAGCATTTGCATGAATAAGAACGTGATTATATAATGTAAGGCTAGCCAAAGGATGACAGAAAAAACGGATGCTGCGTTAATTGTGTTTAAATATTTTTTAACGCGTAAAACTGAAAAACA
The DNA here is from genome assembly GCF_051911475.1 of Siphateles boraxobius. Classification (NCBI taxonomy): domain Eukaryota; kingdom Metazoa; phylum Chordata; class Actinopteri; order Cypriniformes; family Leuciscidae; genus Siphateles; species Siphateles boraxobius. The sequence goes on from NW_027508942.1 coordinate 1,775,739, forward strand.
TTAATCGCACGCGTTACCGTTGACAGCAGCACGGACATAACCGATGTGTTTGTGAATATGCGGCAAGACGGACGTTGTGAAATTGTTTCGTGTGTATTTGACCGTAAGCGTAACAAGCCATGAAAAAGAGGCAGCTTTATGTGTGGACGCTGGGAATGAAGCACGAGAATGAAATCATGCGGAACCCCCGCAATTCAACGAACGCAGAAAACTTATGATTTGCATTTTTTATTATAAATTTGTGTGCATTATTTGTTGTTATTAGACGCTTCCGACGATGCGAGATTGATGATACATTTTTTTTATTTTATTTTTTTACACATTTTAGCAATTTTAAAATGTTTAATGGAGTTTTTACACGGCACCCCTGCTCTCGCCTGAAGGCACCCCAGGGTGCCGCGGCACCCCGTTTGGGAAACACTGGCCTAGAAAATAATTTAATTTTGAAATGCGCTATATTTGGCTCTGACGCAACCACCTCTGTCGGAACTCACCATTCTGTAGACTAGACTAATGTCCCCGCACATCGGATTTGTTAAGAGTCACGAGTCCAGCCAATCAACGCGGAAAGCTGAATGCACTGAAAGTTTTGCACTCACACCGAAAGCACTTGCAGACTGGAGCTGCTGCACTGATCACGCATCAGTTGTTTCTCATCGTTAAGGCAGCAGCAGACTTTGCTGAAGAAGCAATAAATTACTACACTGAAGTTGCAAAACACCTCAATATAACAGAGCCTGTGATCTCCGCGATGCAGAAAACACGGACCGAATCGCGGAAACCAGTCATAAAAATGGAATTTACTGTATAAAGCGGAATGTCACGGAACTTTTTGATGAATTAACAAAAAGCAGGTCAGTACAAATCAAATCGATTTTCAAACCGCGTTCATGAATCCTGCATGTCTCTAAATGAATGGAGCAGACACGTGATTTAATTTACCACACACACACACACACTGGAGCACGCGTGACACTTGCGCTGTTTTCAGCCTCAGCAGCATCATTATATGAGTACATGACTGCATAAACATCATCTCCAGAGCCGCTTAGTCACTTCATGAGCTTTTTAATGCTTCAACTGAGAAAAGCTATCGTCATATCATAAACGCACAGAAACTCAAAAATCTCCACGGCAACCCGTCAAAATAAAAGTTTGTCTTTTCTTAGGGCCCTAAAAATTTAATTTTGGTTAAACTGTAAATAAATTGAATAAGTTTGATGATTTCAATTAATTAGAAATTCTTTTTGATTACAAAAATGTAATTTAAACATTAAAATAGAGTTGTACAAAATATTTACAGAATGCTGCTGGGTGCTTCCTGCACTTTTTAGGTTATTATTATTATTAATAACAGTTTTCAGATTCAAAGATATGTTTAAAATCATTCAAAGAAAGTATTTGTCAAAACACTTTGTTTTTATTAATTTTGACATTAATTTACATTTTTACACCAGACATAGGCTATATATCGGTTCAAAATATCGGTTATCGGTCTTACTTGATCTGTAATAATTGGTATCGGCATCGGCCCTGAAAATTACATATCGGTCGACCCCTTGTGTTGTTGCAAAGTTTAACAACTAGCAGGATATGAAAATATAAAGGACACGTTTTGAAACCGGCGAAGACGACAGTGCGGAATAAAGCCGCTAATACCAGGCTCCTACGTTTCTGTCGCTGCCTCAGAAGACGCAGAGTTGTCCAGCGCGCGGCTACACATTTCCATGTTGTAAAATGTTAGAGACAACATCTCTATTGCAAACCCGTCCATGTTGTGGTTTTTGTTGTTGTTTTTGGCGTATTCCTACGTATTGCCATTGCCATAGAAACCAATGCAGATATTCCGGAAAACGAAAGCGCAGCATGGAAACACAAATCGGATCTGAACAGTTGTGACACACCGTGTGGACAGCAGTAATTTTAGATCAGATTCCAATCTGATACACAAATAATCTGATTTTGACTAACAGTCTTAACATAGCCCAAGTGTCTCAGTTTTATATCTTTTGACAAAGCTTTTCATTAGAAATTTAGTTTTATTTACATATTCGGCAGTATACTTGTACGTATATGGATTTATGGATTTGTGACCTTCTACTTTCTGCCTCTCAGCTTTTTTCCATGGCTTCCTTATGGCCTTAAAGATCCCACCATTTTAGACCAACTATACTCTCCTGACATTCCAGCACCATGTGTGTTGCTGCAGTACCACGAAAAGAGGATGGCAGAGGTATCCCACAACCCCTGAAAGCAACCACAAATCCACCACCAATTAGGCATGACCATCAGACCTTTAGGCTTGAAAAACAGAGCAGACTCAGAGTCCAGGCCAGGCAAGGCTGACTTACTGTAATCCAGCCCTAGGCTTGAGCTTGAAAAGGATCATTCCAAGGAGGGGTGTGGGCCCTGTTATTGCTGCAGCCTGGGGTGACCACGAACAACATGTTGGGTGTCAGATTTTTGCTCTGATCAAGTGAAATTTCTCATGCCAAATCCATTTCGCACCAATCTCTTATTGTGGTTTTCCATCTAAATAAACCTGAAGAGGTTCCCATTAAGTTCTTGGGTCTTGTTCCAAATGTTCAGTCCATGCTGTCCACAGTCAACATGGTGCATGAACTGTTGGGTAATAGTCCACACCAGTGCAAGCTTGGTAAAAGATCATCATATTGGCCATTTCATTATTCATTTTTTGCAATACGTAGCAGATGACACCTGCGGTGGTCCTCAATAAATGTAAATGGAAAATTTACCAAAAATGACAATTCTGACATTGTTTACTCAATATTCCCCCTCATTTTATTCCAAGCCTGTATGACTTTCTTCTGTGCAACATAAAAGAAGATATTTTGAGGAATGTTTTGTCCATACAATGAAAGTTAGTGTAGTCCAAACCATTAGACGCCACTAGACTTCTATTGCATGTGTGGCTTTCTCCTTCATGTTTACTGTTTCTTTCCCCAGTGAGTTCTGCAGTTGAACTGCTTATAATGCAGGCTTTGTGTTGGGTCCATGATGACCTGAACCAAGTGGACATGAGCAGTTACGTTCTCAAGGTCTGCGGACAGGAGGAGGTTCTACAGAAGTGAGTCCTCCCTTTATCGGTTCTCGTTCCTTTTTGCAGGCATTCTACCATATTGGATACACAAGTCCCCTGCCAACATTCCTTGAGAACTGGGCTATTTTGCTTTTATTTTGCTAGAGAAATGTTTTCTTTTTACCCACACCATTGGAAGAGCAGACCCAACAGTGCTGGGGAGGGTTAGTCTGCCCTAATAAGGAACAGAGGGAATGGGCAAAAACAAATCCCTTCCAAGTACTGGGAATAATTTGAGCCTTTAATACAAGGTATCCTCCCCTAGATGTGGGTGTCTCATGTTATTCCTGTTATCATTGCAGAATTTTGAAAGTCTTCATTTAGTTTCTCGTTATGTTATAGTTCCCCTATTCCTGGTTCAATGCTGGCTTTGTCCTCATTTGACCCTGGTTGAAATGTTGTGATTATTAAAAATTACCCTGTTCTAGTGTTCCAAAACAGTCATCCAATAAAACTTTGTATATACAGTGCTGGTCAGAATTATTTGCCCTCTTGGTAAGTATGATCAAAGAGGGCTATAAAAAATAAATCTGTATTGTTTATCCTTTTGATATTTTATTTTTTTAAAATGCACAACTCTAACCTTTTATTGAAGTAAAAGAATTGAAAGTGGGGGGTGGGGGGGGGGGGGGGGGGGGGGGGGGGAGATATCACATTATGAAATAAATATCTTTCTCCAAAACATATTGGGAACAATTATTTGCCCTCTTTTATTAAATACTTTCTGCAACCTCCTTTTTTCCAAGATAACAGCTCTGAGTGTTCTCCTATAATGCCTGATGAGTTTGGAGAACACCTGACAATAGATGAATAGAATGAAACAAAAAAAAAAAAGCTTTTTTGGCAGCAAACACTTCAGATGGGTTTGGTGCAAACAGGGATAAAAAAATACCTGATGTGTAAAATAAAATATTCTGCTGTATCTTTAATGCTGTGGGCCTAATTTTCTGCAGAATCTGAAGGATCTGGAGAGATTCTGTATGGAGGAATGGACTCTGATCTCTTGTCAGGTGTTCTCCAAACTCCAAATTTAATAAAAGGGGGCAAATTAATGCGTTTTGGAGAAAAACATTTATTTCATAATGTGATGTCCCCCCCACTTTCAATTATTTTACTTCAATGAAAGGTTAGATTTTTGCTAATTTAAACAAAAGAAAATATCAAAAGGATTAACAATACAGATTTATTTTTTACAGCCATCATTGATCATATTTACCAAGGGGGCAAATAATTCTAACCAGCACTGTATATGTATACAGTATATACTACAATATATTTATTATACTATACTTTAATACTATACTATACTATAATACTATATAATGTTATGTATACATAATATATGTTGATTTCGTATTATCATTGGGGAAAACCGTTATCAGTGCTGCTTAATTTTTTTGTGGAAAATGTAATTAAAAATATACATGTATATTCTTCAATAAATAGAATGTTTAAAAGAACAGCATTTATTTGAAATGTAATTATTTTTACTGTCGCTTTTGATCAATTGTATTATAGTTATGTAAAGTTGAGATTACGCCGTTACTCATTGATTCAGTTGGTTTTTGATACTTTGGCTCTGGTCCATGTCTAAAGCATCTTTAACATTATCTTCCAGTAAACACAGTCTGGGCAGTCATGAGTATGTGCAGAACTGCAGGAAATGGGAAACGGAGATCAAACTACAGCTCCTTTTCCTTAACACAATGAGACGAGATCTAGCCCGAACGGTAAGACGCTTACAAAGGCTAGATAAACTAGTTGTTCACTGCACTACTATCTTCACAAGTTTTAAACGGATATATTTAATAGATAAATATGTTCTCTACAGGCAGAAGATGACATCTCCCCCATCGACTTGGAGAAATACCTTGGCCTAGTGGAGAGGCCGTTTAAAGAGGCGGTCACAAGGTTAGGAATGTTCTGCATCTTATCTACTGCCTCTTCTAAAGGCCAGGAAAGACACGGGTGGCCTTTGAAGTCCCTGATTGTGCCTGTTGATTTCTCTCATTCCTTTGCATGTTTTTTTTTTTTTCTTCTATAGAAAGGGTCTTGCTGAATACCTAGAAGGCTATCATAAGCAAGTCAGTGTCTGCCTTCAAAATGAGGTAACTTGTTTTGTAAATTTTTTTATTTTTTTTTTACAGAGGAATCTAATCATTTATTGTAATTATTTCAGTTTCTTTTTAATCTCTGACTTTAATTCTCTCTCTCACTAGAGCACCCAGTATAAAACAGTGGACAATGTGGTTCAGTCAGTTAAAAATCTGTGCTGTACTCTGGATGAGGTTGAGACACCAGCCATCACTGATGCCATCAAGAGGCTCAAGCGCTCTGTCAACCTTCCTAGAACATGTTCTCCAGAGGTCAGAGAAGCTTCAGTGTAAAGTGGCAATGCACAATATTAAAATTGTAGCTAATACTCATCACTGATTGTTGATCAATGGCTGATGTTACAATTCTGTACTCATTTGTAAAAAGTAAAAAAAAAAGAAAAGAAAGTAAATACTAAAACCAGTTGTTTTAAATGGTAAAGGTAAATGTAGGCATCAGAACCTTATAATATATAGTATGAAAAAAGGATATTCATTTTGAGATCTAATAAATATTGTATCTAAAAGTGTTTAATTAAATTATTAGTGTGTATTTATTTATTTAATTTTTCCCAATACTGTCTACTACTGTTATTTAACAAATAAATACCTAATATAAAGCACTACAATTTTAAGCCCTTATTAAGTTTTTTTTTTTTTCTGTTTGCATATGCATGTTTTGCAGGCTGGTGCCACAGGTTCGTCTTCTGCAGGTTCAGCTAATGGTAAGCTCATCTCCTAAAAACATCTCAATGTCCTTCTCTTAAAAGGTGAAGTGTGTAATTTTTTCAGTATTAAAATACTTTGTCCTAATACCTGATATGCAGTCATCTACAAGCAATCATCTACTTGCTTGCATCTACAAGCAAGTGTAAACACTATGACTCTGAGGTGCTATCAGAACTTTGCTCTGTTGTTTTATTTCTCATGATTCAATCCACTTTCAAAACCAAATTGAACTATCTTACATTTATAATATATTTATAATATATTTTTTATTATTAAACTGCTCTGTTTATTTGAGTATTCTGACCAGCTTGGTTGTGTAACATTGACTCAACCAATAACATAAATTTGAGATAGGATCTTTTTTACTTGACTAATGGTACACAGTGAGAGAAACCAGTTTGAAAAGAGTCATTATTTTTGTGCTTCACTGTGGTGACACAAGTGGTGCAGAAATGTAAAACTTTTCTTTTTCTTTTTTCGGGACTTCAAGACTACCTTTTGGGAGCAAAACAATGCTTTTCCTCTTTAACAAACTGTTATTTACATGAATGTGAATTTCCCCATAAGTTTTAGGATGTGCAGTTTCTTGTTCACCTATCCAATATTCTGCTTCTTGTATTCCTCCAGGTGGCGTAAGCCCAGTGGAGGAGAGTTTAACATCACTAACAGATGCTGTGTATGAGCTCACTAAACTCTACCTGCAGTCTTTCTGCCCGACTACTCCTGATTGCACGATGGAAGAGCACATGGAGGACGGCAGGGACAGCAGAGAGGCCTCGGGCACCACAGAGCATCTGCAGTTCACTCTGTTTGCTGTTCATGGCATTCCTGCTTCCTGGGTCAGCAGGTGAGCACGCTGTCCCTTTTAGCGCATAAAATATGAGGGTTTTTGAACCTGGTCTAAATATTAACGTGATACTTTAATAATACAAACAAATGGAGTTCAAGTGAAATCCATTTACTCTTTCTGCTTGGGCGCATTCAGTCTCATTCTAAATAAGTAATAAACGCTGTTTAATTCACTTCAGACTGATAATGACTCTGCATAACAAACTCGCAGCCAAAGTAAACTTCTCTAGTACTTTCAAAGGACTGCCCTAATCCATATTCATTACACTGTTATATCCTTCTAGATAATTTGAGTAATTTTGGGTCGGTGCTCTCTGTACCATTATACATTTAACCCAACTTGGAGAGCACAGAATCACATTATTCACGTTCACTACAAATAATTTTAATCAACATTCTTTTGAAACACTTAAGGCCACATATAAAAAATGTTGTATGGAATGAGGATTGTGTCCTCGGATAATGAAGATTCTGGGGGCAATGATGATCTCATATTACTATAGCTGTACAGGGCAGCTAAATATTTGTCCTCCTTTTGACATTCAGTATATATTTTTATGCTTATGCATTTGTTCTAAAATGGCTTAAAATGGTGATTTTTAATTTTTGTTGATTCACAAAAATTAATCAAAAGGAGCAACAGTATTTTTTAAGAGTTAATGCTTTTATTCAGCATTGAAGCATTAAATTAATCAAAAGTGATGGAAAAAAAACATTTTTATAATTTTACAAAAGATTTCTATTTCAAATAAATTCTGTTCTTTTTTTACTTTCTATTCATCAGAAAATCCTGAAATTCATTACAGTTTCTACAAAATATTAATCAGCACAAGAAGTTTTCAACATTTATAAGAATACATTTTATTTTTTGCTTTTCCACAAAATCAGCATACTAGAAGGATTTCTTAAGAATCATGTGAAATTAGTGATGGTAAAGCTGAATTTTCAGGATCATAAGAAATAAATTACATTTTAAAATATATTAAAACATTATTTTAAATTCTAATAGTTTTATTCTGTATTTTTAATTTTAAAATATTTAGCCTTTGTGAGCAAAAAAGACCCCAAACTTTTGAATAAAACTGTGTGTGTAGCTATATGCACTGATGAGCCAAAGCATCATGACCAGTCAGAGGTGAAGCAAATATTGTTGAACATCTACCCAGAGCTTAATATGTGGCCTTGTTAGGAGATAAGATGGTAAACAAACAATCAGATCTCGTAATCAACAAGTAGGATGCAGAAGAAATGGGTATGAATAAAGATCTGAGCGACTTTGACAAGGGCTTAATTGTTATGACAAGGCAACTGGGTCAGAGCAAGGCTTGTGTGTTGCTCTCGGTCAGCAGTGGTGAGAATTTACCAACAGTGTCCGAGGAGGGACAAACCACAAACCACTATCAGGGTTTTGGGCGACCAAGCCTCATCGATGCACGAGGGCAACAAAGGCTATCCCGTCTGGTCCGGACCGAGCCAACAGAAGGTCTGTGGCACAAGTCCCAAAAATGATGGTTATGGAAGGAATGTGTCACATCACACAGTTCAGTTCATCACACTCTGCTGCGTTTAACTGCGTAGCTGCAGACCAATCCGAGTGTCTATGATGACCGATGTCCACCGTTGAATTCAATGGGCACACGTGCATCGGGCCTGGACCTTAAAGCAGTGGATGAAGGTCGCCTTGAAGAGTTCAAGGTGTTTCCCTGGCCTCAATTCCCCAGATTTCAATCCAATTGAGCATCTGTGGGATGTGTTGGACCAACCAGTTTGATCCACGGTGGCTCCACCTGACAACCTACAGGACCTTCGGCTCATCTGTGTATGCATAATATATACGAATATTTGATATATCACCGAGGCAGTTTCTTTGTCTTTCTTGTGAAATTTTGTTGAATACTAGTTTATTGAAGTCTTTTGAGGTGGAAGGGAATTAAGCTGTTTTGGGCTTTGTGTCATCTCTAGCTTGTTTATGTATCTCCTCTCCACTCCAACAGCAGCACTTATCTGCCATGGCCGAAATAGACTTGACTAGTGATTTCCATACAGAACAGTGTGAGCTGGCAGAGCTGGACAGAGCAACTGGGGTGTGGTGTGTTTGGAGGTAGAGAAGGTCAAAGTTCTGTATTTTGATACAATTCTCTTGAGGGAGAATTTTATTTGTTATTGATTTTTCCCCAGAGGATACTCTCTGCCACAGTGCTTCATCATGGAGCCTATTTATAGCAGTATGAAATATTTCCCCAGGCCCCACACCAAAAGAGTTTTAAAATATGTATTCATGTGACATCTATAATCCTATAAATATTTGAACTTTGTCCGTGTTAAAAAAACGGAGGCTCTCTGCCATCATTTGAAAGATATTTCAAATAAGTGTTTGAATGTGTATATTTAAAAACCATTTGTGTGTGAATTGCACACAAAAAATAATCAAAAAATGGCTATAAATTAGTTTTCGAACAATAGTTTGCATGTTTTCATTATTTCTATCATATTCAGTCAAATTATGCAGTTGGCAATTGATGAATACAAGCCCATGTTTTCTTCCCTTTCCGTGACGTAGAGTAATTTGTCCTTCCTCTTTTCCAGTTTTGAAAAATACTACCTGATGTGTGCACTGACCCACAACAACAGGAATCTTTTCAAGCCTGTCCAGTCCAAAAAAGTGGGAACGTACAAGAGTTTCTTCTACCACATCAAATGGGATGAATTGTTAGTGTTAATGCCTCTTAAACATGCTGGCATGCTACTTCCTGCAATTTCTAGAATTAAATCAGCAGGATTGCTGCCAGTTCTGCTGTTGGTGACGACTTCCTCTGTTTCTTTAGGATAAACTTCCCTATTTCAGTGGCGCTGTTACCACTGGAGGCCATGTTGAGTCTTTCTCTCTACGGGGTCCTCAATCAGAACGCAAACAACTCGCCGGATTCCAACAAGCAACGGAAGGGTCCAGAGCTTTTGGGAAAAGTGTCCATGCCTTTGTTTGATTTCAGGAGGCAAGTCATAAACAGTACTTCATATAAACACACTCACAAAGTGGAAGATGAAGCTTTCGTAAAAGGATGACATTTCAAATTACAAGTTTGACAAAAATAAAAAGAACAGTCAGATTCTTGTAAATATGGCAATTTGAATATGACAGCACAACATGAAAATGGGATACCTGTACTGTGTTGATGAATTTAAGACCACATTGAAAGTAATGGAAAATAAATTGTCATTTTTTGGAGTAGTTGCTTTGAGAGTGAATGAATGAATGAGGCATTTATATAGCGCTTTCATATGTACTACTGCACACCCCAATCGCTTTACAATCATATCAGGGGATCTCTCCTCAACCACCACCAGTAAGTCACCGGTATGACTTTTTTGTTGTTTCAGGGTGCTGTCTAGAGGTAGTAAGCTGCTGAGTTTGTGGACATTTCCTCAAGCCCTTCAGCCAGGAGCTGGAGGCAAGGGGAAGAGTTCTGCTGAGAGGATCATACTGCAGGTTCTTTCATTTGCCCTTTTTTTCCCATCTCTTCTCGAGTCAGTTGCTCTTCACTGACATTGACTGACACTTAAATATCATTGTCTGACCATGCACAGGTTGACTTCCCCTGTCCAGCGGTGGACGTGCTCTATGTTGGTCCTCAGGAGAACGACTGTCCAGACTCTCAGTCCCTAGAGCCACTTGATCCAGCCGATCGAAGTGAGATAGAAAAGCTGTGTGCACGAGCATCTGCTTTTGGGTACGTTTGCATCCAAAGTCTCATTGAATGAAAGTAAATTTGCATTTCATGAAGGAAATGCCAGTGCTTGCAAAAGAGTAATGGTAAGGTTTTAGGTAGTGTTAGGTTGCATGATTTGATTTTGGCTTTTGGTAAAGTGGCACATGTTTCCTGTCTTGTTTGAGCATCAGAAGCTTCGTAATAAGCCTAAGGCCGTGTGTCCACCAAAGCGTTTTTTCACGCAGTTGGCGTAAAATTCCAATTGTTTTCAATGGGAGCGCCGTGTTTTTTGGACGCCATGAAGGCGGGACAAATATCACACCGACCAACTGTCACAACATTCTTTCTGTACAACGACATCAACCAGCAGAGCTAACCGAACAAAATGGATGAAAAATAAATAAACAAATTATCTACGAAATCAGTTACAAGTAAACTGTGCTGCGGATATTCTGTATCATAGCAACGAATCGTCTCAACTGAAAAAACGCAGCGCTGCCAAATGCTCTCAAGCGCCCACAGCTAGGCGTTTTCAGCAGAGCATCTAGCGTTTTCAGCTGGCTAAAAACGCTTTGGTGGACACACGGCCTAAGTAGCAGATGAACTGAACATGATTTCAGATATGCAGGATAAAAGAGTCTTTGAGAGCATAATGTAATTTAATCTGTTCCGCCTAGTTACTCAAATTATATGGATCCCCTTCAGCTTGCTTATCTTATTTATGGGTTTTAATTTAATTGAGAATGAAGTAATTTTGAGCTTCTCTGAATATTAAAAACTTCTGTTTAAGTAGACATTGACATCATTAAATGCAGCCTTGGTCAGGATTTCAAAACAATAGTGTAAAGGTTTATGTATGTAGGCCGAAACTTTAAAATAAAATGCCAAAGGATTTTTATTTTTGAGTACAAATCACTACTGAATTCTGTGTGGCTTGATGTCTCATAGAATGGAGCTATAGAGAACCATTTAGTTTTCATGTGAATCACTTTTTAGAGAATAGGTTTTAAAGCTAGCAAAATAATCAGTGAATATTATTCCCTGCTGTAAAAGCAGACTTGTACTGTCTGCGACTTGAGATTAACGCTCCATTGATGAGGAGACGTTGCAGCTGAAAAGCTGACAGTTGTTTAGTATGGTCCGCTGAAAATGCATGTCTCAGATGTGGAACAGAAAGCTCAGTCAGCTTTAAGACAGCCACACAGCACTCTCCATGCCCAGTTTGTAGGTGTGTCTCTTTGAATGCCCACCAAATGCCAACAGCTGCAGGGTTCCCAGCTTGACTGCCCATTTGCAGATACATTAAGAGGTGTGACTTGTTTCCTGTGCCTCTTATCTCTGGATCAGGAGTCAGGACTAACTCTTACTTTATGGTTTGTGGATTAACTGGTTTCTTTTTCTTGACTTGGTTGGAAGACCATAGGAAGTACTTTTTCTGCTTTGAGATTACCCAGCATTCTTTTCCATCAGGCTTTCGCGAGCTGACAGGCAGCTGCTCTGGGACCAGAGGTACTATTGTCGGGACTATGAATACAGCCTGCCCAAAATCTTGGCCAGTGCACCCAGCTGGGACTGGGGCAGTATGGGTGAGATCCACTCACTTCTGCACCACTGGCCCCCTCTGTCGCCTGTTTCGGCCCTGGAGCTCCTTGAATCAAAGTATGTGTCTTTCCCGCTCTCTTTCCATTTTATTGTGCACTTTCCCCCTCTTTTTTTATTGCAGTAGCTCATTTTAAGCATATGACACATTTAATGTGTCACTTTTGCCGTATGATCTTTTTTGTTGTTGTTCTGCTTTTCCTTTGATAGTTTTTGACCACTTTATTGGTCTCATGACTTGCTTTTATAACTGAGAGGGAGCTGAGCATGTAGTTAATGTTGTGCTTGTTATATTCAGTTTTGCTGACACAGAGGTGAGAAAAGTGGCTGTGAGCTGGATCGAGAGCAGCAGTGATGATGAGCTAGCTGACTATCTCCCTCAGCTGGTGCAGGTGTGCGCATACGCACACACACACACACACACACACACACACACACACACACACACACACACACACACACACACACACACACACACACACACACACGTTTATGCATGTATCTTTTCTTTTAATGAACAGCTTGTCATAATGCTTTCCGTTGATTTTTCTTGGTTATATTCTTATAAAAGATGTGTATACTTTAGCATTCTTTTATAGAGAGTTCTTATTAAGGAAATCAGGGCTTGACATTAACTTTTTGAGGCACTTGTCCTTCGGACAAGTAAATTTATGTTTCACTTGTCCATGCACAAAAGTCACTTGTCCGGGTAAAGATTTATAATTTTATCTAGGGCTGCACGATTTGGGGAAAATGTCATATTCCTATTATTGAGATCAATATTGCGGTTGTGATATGCGATTGCGATATAATAAACAAATGGTTTCATGAGTCAACTTGTTTGGTTCTAAACCAAATGCACACACAGATTAGTGATAATTCTGAAATTAGCAATAACAACTAAATGATTGATAACACCTATAATGATCAATAAGCAATTGATGTTTGGATAAAAATGAACTGTCTAACAGGTAGGACATATACAGAAATTGAATAAAGTTATCAAACAGTCTGCTTAAAAATTATTATTAAAGCTACACAAGTTCTTTAGTCAAGAGCAGTGAGTAATTTTCTCTGTTCCCTTTGTTCTTTCATTAACTTTACTGACAGAACACTTTATTGGTAGCTGGCCCTTTAAGAGCAGCCGCTGTGGACAGAGACGCGGATCTCACACGCGCCTCATTCTCTCACGAGTCACAACTCTTTATGTCCATCATAAGACTGCTCTTGTGTTATGAAGATACTCGACAAATGACATTTTGGCTTAATTGTGTGTGTTGATGTTCGTTCAAGCGCGAAAGAGAACTGTATTCTGGCGCGCGGTCTGTGCATGCGCATCATACTGGTGCGCGTCTTTCTGCGAGTCACATTCAGGACATTCACAGGCCATTCACATTCAGGACAGGTCTTCGTTTCAAATCTGTAAAATTAAATCTGTAAAATAGACGTAACGAGTGGCACATAACGTGAAGTAACATGGCATTTTATTTTGTTTGAAATTTAACTTGTCCGGTCGGACAACTAATTTTCTCTTCTACTTGTCCTACAAAAAATCCACTTGTCCCGGACAAGCGGACAAGCCTTAATGTCGAGCCCTGAAGGAAATAATATACTTAAGTGTGAATTGGATGTTTCCGAACACTTGTTTGGCCCTGTTTACATGTGGTATTAAGATGCGTTTTGGTCGATCGGATCACAAGTGGATGACCCTTAATACAAGTGTAAACAGGATCTAAAACATTTTGAGCTTGTCCACTTTCGACCACTCCTAGAGGTAGTTGAAAACGTATCTGACCGAATTGCTTTCGTAGCGTAAACACTCATGTGATCGAATGTGTTCGAAACGGCCACAAAAGACGCCTACACTCCGTCTACTGACCTAATGCATAAACTGAAGACCCAAGTTTGGTTTGAAGATGAAAAACTTACCAAGCACAATGCTCTCTCACCATTCCTGTTTTCTAACACACACTCAGAGCGTCTGATGTGGTCTTGAGTCTATCAGAGCAGATGTGCTTTTCCTCCGTCTTCGGTGTGTTCATATTGATTGATTGAACTTTATTGTCCAGTCTGTTTTCACAGACCGGAAATTTTTCTTTGACACTGTAACACATCAACAGCACAAATACAAAAAAAAAAGAAAAGAAAAGAAAAAAGAATAATATAGTTAAACACTGTAAGAAAGACAAGAAAATTAAAAAAAATATTAACAGTCGTTCTATTGTTTCAATTAAAACACTGTATGATTTAAGATAATCACTGCCATTGGAAGAAAATATCTTTTATAGAAATGTTTTCTAGCCAAGGGAATTTTTAGTCTACGTCCAGATGGGAGCAATTCAAAAGCAGAGTGAAGAGGGTGTGTGTTATCTTTAAAAATCACAATTGCCATTTTTCCCGTAGAATAATCGAACAAGCTCTGAAGTGGCTGTTGTTTTTGTCCAGTAATCTTATTAGCTTGATTAATTATTTGTGAGAGTTTGTTCTTTTGTTTTAATGTTAGATTGCTGTACCATGAAACAATATTGTATGTGAGAATACTCTATATCATTGATCGATATAACATAGTTAGGGTCTGCTGACTAATATTGAAGCATCTCAATTTCCTAAGGAGACCCAGGTGTTGTCGTGCTTTTTTATGAATGTACTCCACATTACTTTCAAAAATTAAGTTTCTCGTCTATGATTGTACCAAAATATTAAAAATTCAAGACCTGCTCTACAGTTTTTTCCTTTATGACAACTGATTTATATCCAAATGCGGTATCTGCTCTTCTTGATTGATTTCTCAAACATAACTCTTTTGTCTTTTCTGAAGTGCAATACTAAGTACTGTAAAGAACTACAATATTAAGATGTAAAGAACTGCTCTCAAACCAACAGATAATACTGTCAATGTACTCAAAATATGAGGTGCGGTTCATTTCTTTCTGACATGAGACCAATGCCATATCATCGGCATATTTTATAAGGGTAAGGTTATCGTCATTGCACTTCAGTTCTTTTATGTATACGGAAAAAAGTATTGAAGACAGTACACATCCCTGCGGTACACCAGTATCTAAAACCAAGCAATCCGACATAACATTATTATTAACACAGACTCGCTGAGGGCGACCTTTTAAAAACTCCTTAATCCATAAAATCATCCAACTACTAGCACCTAACTCATAAAGGAGCTTTAAGAGAAGATAAGGTTGGACAGTATTAAAAGCGGATGAAAAATCCATAAAGAGTATTCGAACATTTTGATTTCGGTGATTTTGAACCTTATTTAAAAGAGTGAGAGAGGCATCCACAGTGCTCCTATTTGCCCTATAGGCAAATTGCAGGGGGTCTATGCATGTCTCAATTTGGGATAACAGTTCCTTACATACTATGCGCTCCATACATCTATACAGAATAGATGTGAGTGCGATTGGGCGAAAGGCTATGAGAGATTTTGCATTAGGTATTTTCGGCACCGGAATGACAATGGAATTCTTCCAGGCTAATGGTACAAAACCATTGTCCAGGAAGATTTGAAACAACCTTGTACACACATGACCAAGCTGTGCTGCACATTCTTTCAAGACTTTCCCCTTCAGGCCATCTGGGCCAGATGCCTTATGCGGTTTAATTTTATGAAGCACTGCAACAACCTCCCTCTCCTGTATAATCATAGGCTGTGATTATATGTCATGATCATCATTAATTCATTACTAACAGAAAAATCATCATTAAAATCCTTATCAAATCGTGAATAAAAAATATTAAGATTATTTGCACAACAATGAGGGTCTTCATGTTGTTGAATTATTTTCTTTTGTCTACCCATCATTGTATTCAAACCCTTCCGTGGGTCATATGTAAAAATTGTGTGAGCCAAGCTTATTTTTAAAGCCCATACCGCCCATAAACACTCCTCTCAAAGAAATTCTGGACCGAAGTGGTTAAAAGTGGACAAAAGAGACACCAGGTGTAAACGGTATGTGTCTCCTTCGTCTACTTGTGATATGATCGACCAAAACACATCTTAATACCAGGTGTAAACAGGGCCTTAATTGCATGTTATTTACAGTTGAATGAAAATTTATTATAGTTAAAATGTATATTAAACGCATATAAATGCTATTTACTTGCTTACATTGATATTCTTTCATGTAAAATATACTTTAATGTAATCCCTATTAAAATCATGTTGTATTTAGTACATTTAAAATGTATACTGTACGTCAAACACATCACAGTTAAAATTATAATCAAGTACTTTACATATGCTTTAGTATGTTAGTCATCACATCAAAATAAGGCAAGACAAAAGATTATTAAAGCATAATGGTTTCAAATGTACTTTAAAGTACCTTAAAAGTACATTAAAAATGAAGCACATTTCTTTTTCACAAGGGTAGATCAATAAGAACTACTTAGTTTGACTGATTTCTGTTTCTGTTTGCAGGCAGTGAAGTTCGAGTGCCACCTCAACAATGCCTTGGTGATATTTCTGCTGTCTCGGGCTCTGGGAAATGTCAACATAGCCCATTATCTATACTGGTAAAGTTCTTTATGAAAAGGGATCATATACGTTAAAGGGCTTTCAACTCATTAAAAATTAACTACTAATTACTCTTTCCCTGCTATTGACGAGATTTTACATCATTTATGAGGCAACTCTTCCCTGCCATGGTCTTAATTAGTCTCAGTTAAAAAAAAAATTTTTTCTTCAAAAAATCAGTTCCTTTACCTTATTTTTGGGGATAAAGTTTGGAGCTCTTTAACATACATATTTTTATGTGCAAATAGTCATCATTTTACTCACCCTCGTGTTGTTCCAAACCCAAAACACTTTTTGAACACAAATTAAGATATTCTTTATTTTCAATTTTTCTCTTTTTTTTGCTGTCTATCGGAACTCTATGAAACCTAAACTTTCACACATCAAAAAGTATAAAAAGAGATTGTAGATACAATCCAAATGAATCAAGCTGTTTAATATAGGGATTTATTCAAATAAATGAATTAAAGGAATTTGCTTGATTCCTCTGAATTACATTTACAATGTATTTTGTGATACGTGAACGTTTTTGTTGCAAAAAACGATAAGAGCATGTGTTTGGAAGGACATGTGAATCATCCCTTTAATATTACAATCAATGATCTCACACTGATCTTTAGTGTAGAAAATTGGATTCCCCATTAAATAACCCTTTTTAGAATATGATCCTTTGTTGATATTCAGATTTATAGCGTACTGTGAAACGTAAGTGAACTTAAGGCTCAGATAACATCTACTGGGGTCTGTTTGGCTTCAGGCTGCTGAGGGATGCTGTGCAGGACCCAGCGTTTGGTCAGCGTTATGACCGTATCCTAGGTGTGCTGCTGTGTCTGTGTGGATCTGGACTGAGGACTGAGCTTGAGAAGCAGACCAGGCTCGTGCAGCTGCTGGGTGCTCTGGCTGAAAAGGTGCGACAGGCGAGCAGCTCCACCCGACAGGTAAGAGCCATCCACATTGGAGAACATGTTTAGCGTTTTTAACCTGTATAAAATGCATCCCAAAAATAGTTTGGATTATAATGAATAAGATTTCTTACACATGCAATACATTCCTCATAGATGTGTCTGCACTGATGTTCAAAAGTTGGGGGTCGTAAAGATTTTATAATAATTTTTGAAAGAAGTCTCATGCTCACCAAGGCTGCATTTATTTGATCAAAATACAGGATATTATTACAATTTAAAATAGCTAATCTATTTTAAAGGTGCATTGTGTAATATTTACACAATATTTGTGTAATATAGAGGATCTATTGAGAGAAAAGCAATATAAGATCCATAACTATGTTTTCAGTGGTGTATAAAGACTTGCATAATGAACCGTTATGTTATTATTACTTTAGAATGAGCCATTTATATCGCCATAACCGCGGTACCCCCTTCAATGGAGGTCGACATGTTGTGTCGACATGTTTCTACCGTAGCCGACAGCGAACACACAGCGCTACAGAGCGCGTTTCGTCACTACCTTGTTCTCAGTGGTGTATAAAGACTTTACTTAATGAACTGTTATATTTGTATTACCTTAGAATGAGCAGCTTCTATCTACATACATCGCGGATCCCCGGTCGACATGTTTCTACAGTAGCCTTAAACAGACAAACGCGTTTTATTACTATGTTGCTCTTCGTGCAAGGAAGCAAGCTTATTTCAGCGAATAAAAAAATTTTTTTTACTGAATAATTAAGTAAACATAATTTCTTAATTTATCCTTGTAAAGAAACCTCATTGCTGAACTGGCTACTCTCTACAGTCTCAGACGATGACATATTTTCCTGTCGGCCTCCGTAACTTTTGTTGGTTGTAATTCGTAACCTCACCACTAGATGCCGCTAAAAATCACACACTGCACCTTTAATATATTTAAAAATGTAATGTATATCTGTGATGTCATATCGTTCTAATATACTGATTTGGCGCTCAAGAAACATTTCTTATTATCAATGCTAGAAATAGTTGGTTAATATTTTTATGTAAACCGCGGTACATATTTTTGTCAGGATTGTTCGATGAATAAAAAGAACAATATACGTTTTTTTTGTTGCAAAAAAGCAGAAGACTTTACTGTCTCTTTCGATTAATTTAATGCATGCTTGCTGAATAAAAGTATTTTCAGATTTTTGAACAGTAGTGTATTTATTTTCTTATAACCCATAAGAATCTATGAGTTCAAACCAAAGACTTCTGGAAAACAAGTGCAAGTTTCTAAACTAGTTCCAAAATCTAATTTAATAACAAAACATGAATTAATCTTCAAAACATGAACTGAATAAACATAAAATGATGGAATAATGAGCTACATAACTATACCAAGAATCTTTTTTTCCCTCTTTTTTTCTTTTTCTTTTGGTTATGAACTGAAGCCTGTTTGACTTTCAGTCCTAACAAAACGATTTATGATGGAAAATTTTATTTTTCTCAAAAGTAAAATGGCTTGTGTCAGAATATTGGACCATTGGATTGTATTTGGATGAACCCTTGATCCCTATCGTTCATCCAGCCAATATATCATCTGACATTGTCTTATACTGATTTACTATATGGAAAAAATATAACCCAAACACCACACTTTTAAAAAATTGACACCATTCAGACACAAGGGCATCAGTGAGATCAGGTACTGCTATCTCTGGCTCACATTCATTTCAAATTATTTCCAAATTTGTTAAGGAGCGTTCAGATCTGTGTTTTGCACAGGCCAGTCAAGTTTTAATCAATGACTAAATTATTTTTTATGGGTCTTGCTTTGCTCTGGAGGATTGTCATGTTGGAACGGAAAAGGGTCCTGCCAAAGCATTGCCACAAAGCGGGAAATGCACAATTCTCAAGAGTGTTGTTGTATGCTGCAGCATTAAGATTAGTCTTCGATGGAATTAAAGGGCCTTGCCAAACCGTTAATTAGAAGGGGGTGTCCACATACTTTTGGTCCTATAGTGCCTCATTTTATATATCGCCCATGTGAACAAGTGATTTACATACAGATGGAGAGCTTGTAATAAGGCTCTTGATTACAAGACTTTTATCATAAACACATTTTATGTTATTATTTTTCTTTGCTAAAGGAATCAGTCTTAAAACCCAGAAAAGAGTTTGTTTGGGACATTTAAAATCATGTCGAACTGGAAAACTCATCTACTCACCAGTTTTATAGCCTTATTGTGTTTATACAGCACTCTCTAACTCAAACTTTCCAACTTGTAGATTTTAAATAAAGATAGAAAGAGTTTTTGGAAGCCTAAAGGGATAGTTCACCTAAACATAACAATTATTTAATTAATTACTCAACCTCATGTCGTTCCAAACCCGCAAGACTTTCGTTCATCTTCGGAAACACAAATGTTTACTCCAAAATTTCTGAAGAGACTTGATCACTTTAAAAGCCTAAATTAAATCTGTTCCTCATCTATTTACATATAAACCTTCATCAACTCACTTATCAGTTATGTTAAACAGAAGCTCAATTTCTATAGTCGGCTTCTATTCTATAGTCAGAAGAATTCACATCCAGTCTTACACTACTTAATTTTTCAATCTCAATGTTCTTCGTAGGTGGTGCTGCTGGAGGGTCTCGAGAGGGTACAGTCTTTCTTCCAAAAGAACAGTTGCCGACTCCCTATTAGTCCCAGTCTGGTGTCAAAAGAGCTGAATATCAAGGTGAGCGCTTAAATCGTGACGACAAGATTGATCCTGTCGAACCTACAGTCTCAGTCGGATTATCTTATCATGTTTATCAGCTCCGGCAGTTCTATAAAGGCCTCAAAAACTACACATCCAAGGAACAGATTTCTTCAGTTGTTGAGTCATGCCTGGTTTTGTTCCGTTTTGCTGGGAAGCGTTCACATGTGATTCACTTCCTTATCATCCTTGCCTGCTCCCCCTCTCTTCCTGTTTCAGATCTAGAGATTTGCACAGTCAGCAAAGCCTAAACAGTGTCACTGAACTCCATCTTTTCTCCTACCCCCTTTTCAATGCAGACCCTCTTTGTTGCCATGTTGAAGAAGTAAATCTAACTAAAACCCTGTGGCTCATGTTGTGCTTTTGTAACATGGCGCTGCTTTGTTTCCTTCCCTTGAATCTAGTCCTGCTCCTTCTTCAATTCCAACGCTGTACCTCTGAAGATTGCACTGGTTAACGCAGACCCACTGGGAGACGAGATTAACGTCATGTTTAAGGTGTGTGTGTGTATGGTAAAGGGGCCTCCATGGTGAGAATGCATAGCTGCTAAGGTTTGTTATAGTTTTACATTAAATTAGTTTGACAGTAGTTACAGAGCAGTCGGTTTCTTTTTATATTAATTGCCATGGTAAGATCATCTATTGAACTCAAACCTTAAACATGTCTGATTGATGGAAATTGGTCTTGGCGTTAAAAATGGGCCGCACACAAAAAACAGTATTGAAACACCTTTCTCAGTCATGATGAATATGCCCTCTAGTGGTCAAATCAGTAGTAAAACAAGAATCTTGAACTTACTGTACATTTAAAGCACAAAGTGCTTTTTTTTTTAGTTATGTCCAAACAGTTTATCTGTCTTAACTGCAATTTAGGTTGGAGAAGACCTGAGGCAGGACATGTTGGCGCTGCAGATGATACGGATCATGGATCGGATCTGGCTGCAGGAGGGACTGGACCTGCGCATTGTCAACTTCAAATGCATCTCAACTGGTAAAGATAGAGGTATGTTCCATCTATTCAGCTGTTTTCCAACTAGAATATATATATCTAAAAAAAAATTGTTGAATGATTTCGCATTCAAAAGTTTGGGGTTGGTAATGTTTTTTTAAAGAAGTCTCTTATTTTCACCAAAGTTGAATTTGTTTGATTAATAATACAGTAATGCGGTAATACTTTGAAACATTTTTACAATTTAAAACAGATTTTTTCTATTTTAAAATATTTTGACATTTAATTTTATTCCTCTGATGTTGAAGCGGAATTTTCAGCATCATTGCTTCAGTCTTCAGTGTCACATGATCCTTCAGAAAACATTCTAATACCTGATTTGCTGCTCAAGAAACATTTATTTGTATTATAAATGTTGAAAACAATTGTGCCGCTTATATTTTTGTGGAAACTGTTATACATTTTTTAGGATTCTTTAATGATGGAAAGTTTAAAAGAACTGCATTATTTAAACACAAATCTTTTGCAACGTTATCAATGTATTTATCACATTTACCAGGTATTTATTTCTTTAAAAAAATTCAAATCATACTGAGCCCAAATATTTGAATTTGAATAAATAACTAGTGTACAAGTTCCCTGTAGGTACATAAAAAATTGACTATTTAGTTCTAAGAATCAGATTGTGGAAAATAGGCATGAAAAAACAGTTTGACACTATGGTGCAATAAAATCATGAAATTACAGTATTTTACTGTCACTGTGTACGTAACTTCTGCTTATATTTTATCTTCACATTTATTTTTGCTTTCACAGGAATGGTTGAGTTGGTTCCATCTTCTGAAACGCTGAGGAAGATTCAGGTGGAGTACGGAGTGACAGGCTCCTTCAAGGACAAACCTCTTGCCGAGTGGCTTCGCAAGTATAACCCTGCTGAGGATGAGTATGAAAAGGTACATTTAAAACATGAATAATTATCCATGGCAGCTTTAGTCGAACCAATTACATGTGTGTAGAATTCAGTTTTTGAACTTCATCCAAACCGTCTCTTATCAGGCCTCAGAGAATTTCATCTACACCTGCGCTGGATGCTGTGTGGCCACTTACATCCTAGGGATTTGTGACCGTCACAACGACAACATCATGTTGCGCTCCACCGGCCACATGTTCCACATAGACTTTGGGAAGTTTCTGGGTCACGCACAAATGATTGGGAGTTTTAAAAGGTGAAAGAGGTGTTACACTATGTAAGACTGCGGAGTTTGTTGTATTTGTTTAGTTGTATTAATGCGATCATGATGCTTTCTCCTCTGCAGGGACCGTGCACCGTTTGTCTTAACCTCTGATATGGCTTACGTCATCAATGGAGGCGAGAGACCCACTAGTCGCTTCCAGCTTTTTGTTGACCTTTGCTCACAAGCCTACAACTTGATACGCAAACACTCCAACTTCTTTCTCAACCTGCTGTCTCTGGTAATGCACAGCACTGCAATGCAAACAAAACAGTCATTTGTGTGTCATCCGTTTTGATAATAATGAGATACCTCAAGTCATTGCACAACCCTGTTGCTGTTTGCATACTGTAATTTTCTTTTCTTGCTTTACTGTTTACTTGTTTATTGATCAGTTTTGTATTTGTGTTTTACACAGATGACACAATCGGGTTTACCAGAGCTGACTGGAGTCCAAGATCTCAAATACGTGTGTGATGCTCTTCAACCCCAGACTACAGATGCAGAGGCTACCATTTTCTTCACAAGGTAGATTTCTAGTAAACAGCTATAAAACTAGATTATTATTATTGATAATAATATTATAAACTATCAACTATATTATTCTTTTGCTCTCTAACTAAATTATTTTCTTTTAAAGCGCTCCTATCATGCTGTTTTAAGGTTACTTTAAGGAGTCTCCTTCAATGGGTTTACATGCATCCAAGGTCAAAAATGAATTTTCTCATAATACACAATGCCGCATCACTTCTTTTCTCACAGTGTCTGAAACAGTTCAATAAAGGATTCAGTCTCTCTAAACCCCTCCTTTCCAAAGGACTACTCTGCTCTGATTGGTCGGATGGCCCAGTCTGTTGTGATTGGTCTATCTGCTTGCAGCGCATGTCAGAAACAAAACGGCCATTGTCATATCTGAATTTCAGCTCCGGAAGCTTCCTCAGCTCTTAGAGGACAATCTCGGCCAAAAATGAACCTAGGGTACCTAAATAACACATGGGTACTGAGTCGACTGTTCTATGGGATGGGTTTTCATGATAATCGAATGTACCCAGTTTTAACGTTATTTTTAGTTTAACCACAGATTAGCTTATAACGCTAGTGTATGGGGCATCGAATAAGTATGAATAAAAATCGCTAGTTAAAGGTACAATATGCGGGAATTTTCGCCACCAGGGGTCGCTAACCTCTACAAAAACAAAGGCGTATAATGATGACGTATATTCCACATTTAGCGCAAGTATGGATCTTGTCGTCAAGCTGATGGATCTTTTATGGAATAGTGAATACATTGATGTTTTTAACATGACTGTGGTCTGAAGCAGGGCGCGATTGCTAGACGTATACCAGCGCCACACGCAACGCGAGTCCCGCGGATAAAGGAATAAGGACATTTCATTCTACCGAACTACACGCAAGTGCTGAATTAATACTCACACGGGTCAGTTTATTAGACTAATTAAACTTGAGGTAACGCAGCGCTGTTTCACTTGCTCTAACAGTTACACGATCACACTAAACGGGATTTGAGTGTGTTGAATGTTGTTAGTTAGGTTGTGTGTTGGCTGTATGAGACTAACTAAGCTAGATCAACATTAGAATAACATACAGATCATATTCTAACATTTGATCAAGTTGAACTAAATAACATTGATTAGTTTTATGTACATTTGCTCACCTGTCTAATAAAGTACATGCAACACATCGCGTCTGTCAAGTCAAAGTTAGTCGCGGACGTGGAGCTCTCGGCATCTCGAAAGATGCTGATCTTCATTTTAGTCCTTTTTTTGTCTCAAAGTCTGCTTGCCATGGTCCATAATGTTTAAACAAAACAACAATAGCGTGAGCGACTTGCTAGGCATAACGGCAATAACCCGGTTGTCCACGTCTGTCGCCATGGTTACTAACGCAGTGCGAGCGCAAACCTGGCGGAAACCGAGGCTAACACGGATATGACGCCATTGACTGGGGACTCCTCACCCCTGCTCACACGCCCCGTTTCCTTGGTTAAAATTGCAATTTTCTCACGATTTACAAATAGTAAGTAAGTAATCAACAAAACAAAATATATAAAATAGCCCCACACTAACACAGTAGCATAATGAGGGTCTCTACCTACAAACCGAAGCATTGAGAACTTTGTAAGGGTACAGACAGTTTAATAAGAAGATACTTTATAAAGACAGTAAACTTCGTGTATACAAGCAGGAGCCATCTTTTATTCATACTTATTCGATGCCCCATACACTAGCGTTATAAGCTAATCTGTGGTTAAACTAAAAATAACGTTAAAACTGGGTACATTCAATTATCATGAAAACGCATCCCATAGAACGGTCCACTCGGTACCCATGTGTTATTTAGCCCTAGGTTAATTTTTGGCTGGAATTGTCCTTTAATACACAGCGATACGAACCATAACGATGGCGTAAGATTTGCCCGTATCAATTCGAGTGCAAGTCCTCATCCTTTGGAAGTGCAGGCAAAGTGAATTCGCAGCAGAAAATAGTGTCTACTCGACATGTCAACAGCACAAACCAAACTCTTCCAGTCTCAGCTACAACTACTGTGTTTTTAGGGCCGGTCAAAGTAGATGATGTTCGCATGCAGCCAATGAAGACCAGCGCTGGCATTATGCAACTTTGTTACAAGCCTAGAAGTTCGAGCAGGAAATAATGCTGGAATTAGTGACGACGCGTTTCTGGCAGTTCAGAATCGGTTCTTAATCGGTTCATTTATCATGCGCTTTTATCTTTACAACTTTGTCAACCTTTTACATTCTACATGAATGGTAATATTTGAAAAAAGCATAGGATCACTTTGGAATATGCCCCTTTTCTTCCACCTTTTTTTCTCGCAGGTTGATTGAATCCAGTCTGGGCAGTGTAGCCACAAAGTTTAATTTCTTCATCCATAATCTGGCCCAGTTGCGTTTCTCTGGCCTTCCTTCCAATGATGAGCCCATCCTCTCGTTCGCTCCCCGCACATACACTATAAAGCAGGACGGCAGGATCCGGGATGCGTCCATATTTTCATTTCACAAGAGATACAATCCAGACAAGCACTATGTAAGTGATTTTAATGAGGATTTTATAAAGCAGTTATCAGTTTATTAGCATTGATTACCTCTTTGTATGATGTTAGTAATGAGAAAATCACATTTTTTATCTTAAAGAACACCTGTTTTTTCACACCTCTTTCTTTCAGACATATGTCATACGGATCCTTAGGGAAGGTCAAAATGAGCCTCAGTTTGTCTTCCGCACATTCGATGAGTTCCAGGAACTGCACAACAAGCTGACCATCCTTTTCCCTCTCTGGAAGCTGCCAGGGTATATGGTTTTCCTCTTGTACCGTGGTTCGTCAAATCCTGCATTTCATTGTTCCTAAGAATCTTTTTCCTTTTTCAAGATTTCCTAATAAAATGGTGCTGGGACGCACACACATCAAGGATGTGGCATCCAAGAGGAAGGTGGAATTGAGCAGCTATGTGCACAATCTGATGAGGAGTTCAACAGAGGTCACCCAGGTGAACAGTTGTCGCTTTTAAATAATTTAAATAATAAAAAAAAATAAGTTTAGGGTTTTATTTTTTAATCACTGGGAGTGATGTGGAGTCAACTGATTATTTTACTCAAAAAATATACATTGCTCTACAATAACATGATCTGAATTGAGAAATAAATACTACTCACCAACACCGCATTTATTTGATCAAAAAATAGTAATATAGTGAAATATAATTATAATTTTAAATTGCTTTATATTTTTGTGGAAACTGTGATACCTTTTTTAGGGTTCTTTGATACAAAATAAAGGTCTTGACCGTCACTTTTTATTAAAATATAAATAATATTTCTTTAAAGTCCTACTGTAGTCATATTTAAACATTATTACCTGTGAAAATACATTTTTTCATTCCTTAAAATACTTAATGTCACCAAACTTTTGAATGGTTGTTTAAATGATTGTGACTGAGTTGATCTTCTTTTTGTTCTTAGTGTGATCTTATCTACACCTTCTTCCACCCTATTGCGAGAGATGATAAGATCGAGGGGGTTGATGGACTCTCAAAAACTCCAGGTATGTGTGTCATACTGTAATACATGAATGTACAAGTTACTTTCACTGGTTTCATTTGGTACAACATAATTAGTTTTCATGCATTTGATGTTGTTTTTCCAGACATACCTCCAGTGAGTCCCACCACTGGCCGCGTGGAGGGTGAGGTGAAGCTGTCAGTGTCCTACCGAAACAGTACGCTCTTCATCATGGTCATGCACATCAAAGACCTGGTAAGAAATGACAATAGCGTCTGATCCCGGATCCTGTGCATTCTGAAATCTCATCTGTCCTTCTGCCAAACACAGATGTCAAATGACGGGGCAGACCCAAACCCATATGTGAAAACCTACCTTCTCCCAGACCCCCACAAAACCTCCAAACGCAAAACAAAGATCGCAAGGAAGACTAGGAACCCAACGTTTAATGAAATGGTAAGCTAATCTTACCTGTCTGACCATGCATGATTAACTCCGCTCTATTCTAAAGATAATAAACTACTTCCTTCTCTCTTTATTTGCAGCTTGTATACAGCGGCTACAGTAAGGAAACCCTGAAGCAAAGGGAACTTCAACTGAGCGTGCTCAGTGCAGAGTCTCTGCGAGAGAACTGCTATTTGGGTGGCATAACCCTCAGCCTCAAGGACTTTGACCTGAGCAGAGAGACCGTCAAGTGGTACAAGCTCACCATGGTGCCCTACTTCTAGATACAACCATCCCTCCCCACCAGTCGTCCACAAAAGGTGATGTGACTGAAGCAAGTGCCCTTACAGGACAACTCGCATTCCCCCAGCATCCCTCTCTCTCTCTCTCTCTCTCTCTCTCTCTCTCTCTCTCGCTCTCTCTCTCTGACACTAATCAAGGTTGAGTCCTTGTTAAATACGTGTTCTGTACATTTGGAACTTAAGAGGACCAAACGGCTCACTTAAAGAAGAGTTTATATTATTAATTATATTTTATATACATATATATATATATATATATGTATGTATGTAAAATATATATAGAGAGATTGACACTTGTATTTTTAAAACTGCTTATTTTTACACTTTCCTTTTCTACATATACAAATAAGGAACATTAAAAGTCTGTAAGGTTTTGAGCTATCAAAACAAGCACTGCAGAGTTCACTGTGCTTTTGATAATGTGCCAAATGAACTGAACAAACTCGAGACCACTTCCCTTTAGGGAACAATAACAGGGTGCCTTCACACGCTCTCCTTTCATTTTTGCTTTTCTCACTACTTTTGTGGTTAAAAAAAGCCCTGTTTTGTAAGATAATGCACCAATTTGTATAATGAACCTCTTTGAAAAGGGAACTGCACCTGTGGCTCAAAGCTACTGCCAGAACTCAGCTGAATCATAATCTATGAGTTTACCAGCAGGCATTTTTAAAATGATGTACATTGATGTTCAAGACTGTCATCACTCAATCCGCAATAGTGACTTGATTCGCTGTTTATGACTGTTAAAAATATAGTTCGAATGGGTATTAACATGGCCAGTTATTTATTGGTTATCTTTAACCTGACAGAATCAATGTTTGCTGTAATTCTATCTCTCTCTTAAGAAAAATTAAATGTTTCTGAACACCTCTCTGTGTGATTTTATTTGTTCTGAAGTTTCTCTAATGGATTAAAATAACATAACCAGTAGGGGGCAGTCAAGAAACACAAAGACGTTTAATATTACATAATTTGTATAATATATATTATATAATGATATAGTCACTTATGAGTGTTCATTGTCATGAAGAAATTTCCTGTAATTACCTTTTTACAGAAACTTGTACAGTTTTATCCAGTTTTCCTTTTGCATTTTCATATTTAGTTGAAACTATTTGTATTCTGTCATACTGTTGAGTTAAAATTATATAATATATTAATAGAAGACGAGATATTTTGAAGAAACTGTTTTGGTGACCACTCCATTGTATGATTTTGTAAAAAAAAATATTTATATTTAGCTTTATTTATTTTTATTTTAGTACTTCAGCTTAAATTTATTTTAACTTTATTTGCCAAATTTTTTTTGTTGTGATTTTAGTTTTAGAATGCCATAACATTTGCTTTAATTTTATTTTTACATCTATTTACATCAGCTTTATTTCAATTTACAATTAAAGGGATTTTTAATAGTTTTAATTTTAGTTTAAAACAAAAACACTGGAGATTTGTGACTCAAGCTGCCACATTTTAAAGGGATAATTCACCCAAAAAAGTTAAAATTCTGTCATTTACTCACCATCACGTTGTTCTAAACCTGTAAGACTTTTTCTTTTGTGGAACAAAAAAGATATTTTGACTCCGTGTGTTTGGTCCATACAATAAACGTCAGTGGTCACCAAAACGGTTTCTTCTTTTGTCTTCCAAAGAAGACTGTGATACACAGGTCTAAAACAACATTGAGGGTGAGTAAATGATGACAAGGTGAACTGTCCCTTTAAAGCTTTGACCCTCACACACTAATGATTTCTGCTGAGGTGTAGGTGTGATCTTTAGGGACTCTTAGGTTGGGGCCCAGGTGCACTTCGTCATTGGCCATAATATTCTAAATGTCTTCAAAAGCCCTGACCTCAGATCTGCCAGTATTTATGTACAGCTTCATTAAATGGGCTTTGCCTCCAGGGTGAGAGCCTAATGATGAAGTATGCATGAATTGACACTGGGTTTTGCACTTTGACAGTTCACACAGGGCTGTGGTATTTTTGTATGTTTTTACTTTCATAAAAGCTTACAATGACATTCACATTCTGTATTTATAAGAATAGAAAAACAGTGGGAGGAAAACAAATGCTAATGAATTCCATCTGCTTCCATTCACATGGTTTTTGGACACTTTGTGGGTTGCTAATCCTACAACTCTATTAGAATTGGTTGTTTAGAGTTGTATTGGGCATTTCAGACAGAAAATCGATACATTTTAAATGACGAACAATCTGCAACAGTTTTTTATTTAATGTAATGTGTTGCAGCACTTTCGTGTCCAGTTATTGGTATTGATAGGTCTGTTAGGCTACAGATTAATCAATATATTATATAACCATTTAACATATTATGCATGACATTATGTCTCTTGTAGCCTAATTTTCTCCGGTATTTTTTTTCTAGCAGGAGAGCATTGTTCAAAAACAACAGTGTTATGTATGACGCAAGAAGCAGAGCAACAAGGTTGGAAATTTGCCTCAGCAATAATAATTAGCGAGCGTATAGCAAGGGTTTAGTTTAGTCATGATCTGATGCAAGTTCATTTTTCGAATGCAGAATTATTATTCGCATTTCCACAATACAAAAATACCAAGTTCCATCTTGGCCAAGAGCAGCTTCATACAGAGTCTGAACGTAGCGAGAGTACAAAACCTTATTTTATCATATAAAATAAATAAATTAATAATAATGTGTCTTAAATACATTGTAACGAGTATATAGTAAGCGTAATGTAATGGAGTGATGTAAAAACCTGTAGCTTCGTGATAATTTCGCATGGGACAACAAACCATCATGCGTCACTGGGCTACGCCATCAAATGGGCGTGGTTTGTTGTAAAAGGGGGCGGTGTTCATGTGAGTGAAACATAAGCGGACAAATCAAAGGTCGCAAGGTTGCAGGCTAAAGATATTTGTTTATAGTGGAGCGCGTTCTTAAGTTTCAGCTCTAGGAGTCACCGTCACGCGTTCATTTGGTGGTGTGTAAACGGGACTTGGTGATCATGTGGAACTCAGCCGCTTTCGCTCGGAGTTAACGCTCGCATATTTGGGAAGATGTCGGTAGCAAGCTTAAAAAATCAGCCGATAAATTACTACAGCGAAAACACACCGAGGGACGAGTATCAGAATACGTGACACTGACAGCTAAAGAGTGAGGATGGAGAGGACCGCGCTGCGGCGCTTCGGGGACAGCGGCATGATGCTTCTGCCCTGGACTAAACAGATCCTGACGGTGGTGTGGGAACAACTGCGACTGCTGCTCCAGGTCATCTGCTGCACTTTTATGACGGGTAATTTTCTGATTCATATATTTGCATTGTAATGTATTCTATGCTATCCATATGCTTGGCCATCGCAAGTTTACATAATCAGATTTACTCAGTTATTATTAATAGGATAAGAACGTATATCAGCGTGATGTAGCCTACTAGATTTCTGTGAAAATGCAAACTGGGTTGATCAAATTATTTGCATATTATGTAAATTTTTGAATCGCACTTTTTTGGTCACACTTTAGATAAGGATCCAATTCTCACTATTTACTAACTAACTACGACTTTTGCCTCAATAATCTCATGATTACTGCTTATTAATAGTTAGTAAGGTAGTTGTTTAGTTTAGTTTTTGGGTAGGGATGTAGAATATGGTCACGCAGAATAAGGCATTGATATGTGCTTTATAAGT
The DNA here is from genome assembly GCF_051911475.1 of Siphateles boraxobius. Lineage (NCBI taxonomy): Eukaryota > Metazoa > Chordata > Actinopteri > Cypriniformes > Leuciscidae > Siphateles > Siphateles boraxobius. The sequence goes on from NW_027508942.1 coordinate 1,806,652, forward strand.
ACTAATAAACATACTTGTAATATGCATGCTAATAAGCAACTAGTTGATGAAAATGATGAAAAGGCATAGCAGTATTACTAACAATGAGCAATATATTCTTACAGCATTAATTAACCTCATGTTTGTTCACAGTGCATTTACTAGTGTTTAACAGATATATATTTTGATCATAAAAATGTTTTAATAAATGTTGAGATTAACTAAGATTAATAAATGCTGTAGGAGTAGCTACTGTTCATTTTAAGTTCATGTTAACTAATGTTAGTAAATTAAAATTTATTGTAAAGTGTTACCAAATAACATTAGTAAAACCAATTGATACACGTTTTCTAGAGCAAAAGTGAAATAACAGATTTTTTTATTATAATTTTATTTGTATTTATTTCCTTTTAACTGGATAATATAATTATATGTATTTAATTTCGTTATATATATACATAAATAATTATTTACATATATTATGATTAGTGTGAATAGTATTTGTATTATAATTATTTACTTATATATTAAGATTTGTATGAATAGTATTTGTATTATTTTCACTTTAGTTTAGTATTTTTACATTATATTTTTTAAAACACTTATTAGTACTATCACAAATACACACACACACACACATATATACATATATATATATATAATTTTTTTTTCACACACTGTGTATATACTGCATATATATTTAATTTATCTATATAAATTTATTGAAATGAGAATGGCCCTTGTTTATGGTTATGGCCTGAAGTAAGTCCAGTAACTTCCTTTTGTTTGGTTCCCAGTTTTCCAGATGTTCAGGTTTGAAGTCCACCTGAGAATCACAGACGAGACAGGGCAACACATTCAGCACATGACAAGTGGCTCAGGAGACCCTTCTGACAGTTTCCTGCTCTCATCCTTGTTTGAAAACAACAAAAACATGGTGGTTGGGGGTTCCAGTCCGCTTTCAAAATTCGGCAGAGACCCATTCGACGTGAGCTCCCACTCCAGAGCTGTCCTTTCCAGTCTGGTCAGCGATGAACTCTGTTGCTCTTTGGTGGACGACCTCGTGTCCCACGCAACAGAGTGTCTCAATGACACCGAAGATCTCTATATTGGAGATCACTCCGTGTGGAAACACGGATATGACTGGACCGTTTTAGGAGGTCCCGAGAGGAAATGCGCAGAGAGCACCTGCACTTTTACCGTCTCAGGGTTTTCAGCAAAGGACTTTGTAAAGCATCAAAAGCCCATCAGTGATCCTGACACATCTGGTTCATCTACAGAGGATGTTCAAACTCCATGTCCAGTGCAGTCAGCCGCTCATCTCTCAGACAGCGAGTTCAGCTGGGGCAGCACAGACAGCTCTTGTTTCGAAGGAGAACGCGAGGAGAGCGACAAACTCTGGGAGCTTCTGACCAGCTCGACGGATCCGTATCACCCGATGCACTTCACGGCATGTTTGTCCAGTGCGGCTGCTGAAAAAAGCAAAACGCAGGAGATTTCAAAGCCTGAAAGTCCCACATCACAATCCACAGCAACTACAGGCTCAGAATCTTCCAAACCAGGTTCTGAAGACGAAGAAGAAGAGGCCTTATGGAGATCCCTCTCTCAGAATGATGACCCATATCACCCGTTGAATTTCAGAGCGCCGCTTCAAAGCTCACCGGCAACACCAATACCTCCCAAACACCATTCACCCACCCAGAGCACGCAAAGTAAAGCCAGACTCTTCAAATCTTCAAGGCGCTCAAAGCTGCCTTCACCACCAAGCAAAGTTCCTCGCCATTCCTGCCACAAATTACCCTTTGAGACATTATCAGTGGTGCCATGGAGAAGATATGTTGGTCTGACAGCTGTTCAGGGCAACCAGAGGAAATGTGCTACTTTTAAGAAGGTAATTATCAGTCTCAAGGTGTGGTCACATTTACCATTTTTCGGCGAAATATATTGCATATTTCGCAACAGGTTCCAGTTCATAGCGCAAATTCCAACAGAAAGCTGCTTGGTTTTTGAAACTGTGTGTCACACATCGTTACACTATTGACAAGAGAACTTTTTGGCTACGAAATTTCTCTGAAAATCCGCCAATGTGACCCCACCTTTATGCCGCTTTTTAGACAACATGTCAATTGTGAATCATTGATTGCTTGATAACAGCACATTGCTAATGTTTTCCAGGTGAAATTTTCTCCCATCGTACAAGTTCACAAGATGCACACTTGGTCCTTTGCTCTTCAAGCTTCACGTAAGGGCCCATGGGAGGAGCTTGCGAGGGACAGAGACCGATTCCGAAAGAGAATCAGTGAAACTGAGAAGGCCATTGGCTACTGTTTTAGTTTGTCACACAGGGAAAAGCTGTGGGCCTACAACGATCGCCGTACGGAAGAAATAACCAGCTCTTGATCTGCAGAATGTTGCTTCTGATTGTAATTATCGTTCTTATAGTTCCAAGGCCAGCCTTTAGACTGTTTTACTGACTTAAATTGACAATTATACCTCACAGCTGTGTCCCAACACACAATGTACCTTGACTGCTACTAAATGTTAATCATTTTTTGCTAGGCCTTACAGACCTTTCAGTGTGCCTGATTGCACGTATTTATTTTATCACAAATTGTGGATATGTTGGAGTAGTAGACTAGTGTTATTTTATTTAAAGGGATAGTTCACCCAAAAATGAAAATTCGTGCAATTTTCTTAACCTCATGTGGTTCCAAACCTGTATGACTTTCACAAAATGGAAGATATATATATACTGTATATATAGATGTCCATACAATGAAAGTCAATGGGGTCGAGAGTTGTTTTGGGGTTCTTTCATTGTATGGACAAAAACTTCTTTAAAATGTCTTGTTTCACAGACGAATGAAGGTCATACAGGTTCGGAACACAATGAGGGTGAGTAAATGATGACAATTTGAACTTTTGGGTGAACTATACCTTGTTTATTTCAGTGGTTTGAAATGCTGTGAGAATAGGCTGCTAAATTTAGTTTTTTAATTATTTGTAAAGTTGGAGAAAATGCAAGAAAAAAAAAAGGTAGCAAGGCCAAGTTACAATAAATAATTGTTTATATATACAAATACACTACCATTGAGAAGTTTTAAAGAAATTAATACTTTTATTAAGCAAGGATGCATTAAATTAATTAAAAGTGTCAGCAAATACATTTGCAATGTTAAATATTTTTATTTTGAAGTAATGCTGTTAATTTTTTAAAAATGTATCACATTTCTACAAAAAATATTAAGCAGAACAACTTGTTTCAACCTTGACCATAACAATTAGAAATGTTTCTTAAGCAGCAAATCATCATATTAGAATGATTTCTGAAGGATCATGTGACACTGAAGACTGGAGTAATGATGCTGAAAATTCAGGAATAATTTACATTTTAAAACACATTCAAATACAAAACCGTTATTTCAAATTGTAATAATATTACACCATTTTAAAATTGTTACTGTATTTTTGTTCAAATAAATGCAGCGTAGTAAAATTATTTAAAGAAAAAGAAAAAAACTTTAGAGCAATTGTTGAAAATTTCATCCTACACCCTCTGTTCATAGACAAAAAAAAGATACTACTACTATCAGATATTTGCTAAACTTGACTTCACTGACCATTGCAATTTGTACTCGAGAATGAATAAAATGTCTGTAACTCTTTAGCTTTACAGAAACAGTTTTTTTGTATTTCTACACTGTCACACTCCAAGGCCCGGTTTCACAAACAGGGCTTAGATTAAGCCAGGAGTAAGCCTTAGTTCAATTATGACATTAAAATAGCTTATATAAATGTGCCTTAGAAAAAAAGAAAACATTACTTGTGTGCATTTTGAGAAAACAATGGCACTGATATATTTTAAGATAGGCCATTACAAGTTGCTTTCAGTTATACCAGCTCAAACATGCATCAGAGAAAGCCTTGTCTGTGAAACCGGGAGTACGTGTTCCATTATCACGTCCTGCGTTTGTTAAATGCACAGTAGTGTTTCCTTGCTCGTTTGTTTTGGTTGATCTCACTAGTTGATTGTGTCTCAGTCTGAGACTGCAGAGCTGGAGAAGTCCTGTGAGAGCGCCGTGTGTAAGAGAGGGTTAAAAACAAAGCGTGATGAAACTCTTTCCCTTGACGAGAAATCAATTAGCATCTCCCCTCGACACAGCGGCCGCAACACAAACTTACATGGTGCAAAGACAAGCAATCGTTTACGGAATCTTACACGCTGTGACAACAGACTGCGGGGCTAATTTAATGATGCTTTGTCCTTGAGTTTTAATTGATCACATAAAGGTGGACATATGCTGTTATAAAGTGTTTAACACTACATGAAAGCTCACTTGTACTTTCCTCTTAGCTTGTTCAAACTGTGTCCGTTTAGAAAGCAACAGATCTGAGAGCATGCAGTGTTGTTGGCGGGTTGTTGCATGTGTCGCTGCTATGGTGTGTTCCTCTCCTAAGGTGCCTTCACCCAGGTGACCCCGGTCTCTAAGCAACCGAGCACAGCAGTATTTGGCAGTGAGAGGATTGCATATGATTGCAGCAGGGGTTGGTGTGTTGTGGGAGGGCGGCCAGCCTCTGTTACTCATCCTGGAGAGTCCAAAGCTTGAGGAGGGGGATCTCTGGAGTCACAATTACAAAGCGCTGACTGTCTGATGCAATAGAGCAATCAGCAGACACAGTGTGTGAGACACACACAAAAGGCAGCACAGGTAGTCGGACACATCGCATGTTACAGGGTGAAACTTGAGCTGGATCACGTTATAGTCACGTTGAATTGGTACAGAATGTCAATAATGTGCATGGCCAGTGGTTAAAAACATGAATCATTACAAATGCTCATGCTTCCCTGCCTGATATGTAAAAATATTTGAATATTCAAATGAGTTACAGCAGCTTCACAGAGCCATTTTGTTAATGTAAGTGAGGGGCCTGCACATGAAATCTTTTTTGGGAGATATTTAGTATCTGTTTTGTGTGTGTGTGTTTCTCTCTCTCTCTCTCTCTCTCTCTCTCTCTCTCTCTCTCTCTCTCTCTCTCTCTCTCTCTCTCTCTCTCTCTCTCTCTCTCTCTCTCTCTCTCTCTCTCTCTCTCTCTCTCTCTCTCTCTCTCTCTCTCTCTCTCTCTCTCTCTCTCTCTCTCTCTGTGTAGTGTCGTGTCTTTTCCTGGTAAACCCATGTAATGGGGACAAAATCCTTGTCCTTGTGGGGACATTTTTGGTCCCCATGAAGAAAACGGCTTATAAGTCATACAAAGTGATGTTTTTTTTGTGGAAAATGTAAAAATGTAGGTTTTCTTCTGTGGTGGGTAGGTTTAGGGTTTGAAAGATGATGTGTATTTTCAGTCATCTTTACGCCGCCTTCACACTGGGAGTTGAAATCAGCTCCGTAATACGCAATACGCACCCAACGGACGTCGTACTACACAGTGAAACGCGTCGGAAGCGGGTAGCTGCTAGAACAAAAATGGCGGAGAGATTAGAAAGGTTGATTTTGTCAGTTCTGTATGACTCTCTGATGAGGGTTATAGAGATATTAATAGGAAGGCTGCTGCGTGAGGAAAGTTGCTCAGGACGTTGACATGTCAGGTTGGCTAAAAAATGTGATATAGTGGTATAATTTATCACATTTAGTTCGATGTCTGCCTTCAATTTAATTGTATTAACTGCCCTAATAACGTTAGCAAATCATGAAAATAAAAAAATGACATGACAACTTAACTTTTAATAAAATAAATATTGATTTTATAACGATAAGAATTCAGGTTTGTTTATCAGTATCATAGCAACGCTAACTTCCGCTGGAATTGTCGGATAGGAACCGTCCGTAGCTTTTCGCAAGAGTTCAACTTTTTGAACGCATCCGGATGACCAACGGACACGATTTTCTTCGCACCGCACTCGGTCGGACCCGTTTCGGACCCATTCGCATGCGGTCTGCGAATCTCCATAGGAAATGAATGACTTCGGAGCCGTATCGGAGCTGATTTCAACTGCCAGTGTGAAGGCGGCGTTAGTCCGATGCATTTACATTGGTACTGTACCTCGGATGCAATCAACTTTGTGTCTGTAAAGTTGTGACCCATAATGGGCCGTACAGATCATGTATAGCCCATAGACACTGATGGGTGTGAAAGAAACAACATTGCTCAGAGTAGATTGCAGTGTAGATCAATCTCCTGTGGGAGGTCCTAACATTTTTCTATTGTATGGTAGCCCTTTTGTCTTCATGTCGCACAGACAGAATTTTGGGTTAAGATTCTTTGAAGGCCGACACGCTAACATCGCTGCTGAAGAACTGCTACCTTCAATACATTTTTCTCCCCATAATAACTTATTTTATGAATTAGAGAAATCGAATACATTGACGTGCCACCCAAACGACTGCTCAGCCAAATATAGAGAAATATAACAGGTTAGGGGATAGAATATACAGTTTGTACAGTAAAATAACATTATTACTATGGAAAGTCCCCACAAAACATGGAAACCCAACGTGTGTGTGTGCGTGCGTGCGTGCGTGTGTGTGTGTGTGTGTACAGGTTTGGCTATACTTGTGAAGGTCAAATGTCCTCACTTATGTATTGAAATATTATAACAACCGACTAGTGAGTGACATTTTACTGGTCCTCAGTTAAAAGAGCTTATAAATGGGAGAAACATGGTTGTATTTAAATCTAGTGTTTCTGTGATGGTTAGGGGCAGGACTTGGGTTAGGCCAAAGAAAATATCATTAACCTGATATAAAATCAACGGAAGTCTATTCAATGTCCTCACTAAAATAGTGAAACAAGTGTGTTTTCGTGTACTTAGTCCTTTCAAAACTTTGGGGCAGTGAGATTTGTATTTTTTCATTAATTTAATGTTTAATGTGCTGCTTAGCATTTTTTTGGAACCTGTAATTTTTTTTTTCAGGGTTTTTTGATGAATACAAAGTTCAAAAGAACAGCATTTATTTGAAACAATAATCTTTTGTAATATTATAAAAGTCTTTACCGTCATTTTTGATGCATCCTTTCCGAATAAAAGTATAATTAAAAGTAAAATGATTTTTTCAACTTATAGCTAAACTTATATACAGTATAGCATTCACCTTTAGTAGGAAGCACTAAACTATTTAGTATCTTCTTCATTTTACAGCCTAGTAGTAAAATCAGACTGCCATCCAAATATAAAACGAATTGCTAAAATGTGTTATTTTGCCATGGAATAAATGATATAATTGTGTTGAATAGAAAGACTGCATGCATTTCTTCAGAAATCAGATTTGTCAACAGCAGCTCTCTGTTCGTTCACACAGGCTGTTACAGGAACACATGTGCACACATACATAATCACAGCATAACACTTTAATTTCAAAGATTATTATTATTAATCTCTCAACTGTTGGCTGTATGTATTGCATGACCATCACCATAAGATGGCACCATTGATCATCTTCTGTTTACATCTACATATCATGCGCACATGATATAACATATGGCAAGCCGTTTAAACTTTTATTCATTTTCAGGATCTGAATCCTTAATATCAACAATAAAAATTTCACTAGTTAAAATGATAATTATTGATATCCGGAATAATATTTCTACTAGTAACAATGTCAATTTTCGATATCAGGAATTACATTTTCAATAGTAACAATGCTAATTCTTGATATCAACATTTACATTTGCACTAGTTTAAATGATAATTCTTGATATCAACAATTGAATTGCAACTAGTAAAATCTATAATTCTTGATATCTGTAATTGTATTTTTACTAGTGAAATGTCACCATAGGCTGCCATTCAAAATCAATTGTTGATATCAATAATTGATTTCTTTCTAGTTGAAATTGCAATTTTACATATCAGAAATACAATTCTTTCTAGTAAAAACCTTTATTTTTGATATCAAGAATTCAATTGTCACTAGTTGAAATTTCTATTCTTGATATCAACAATTGAGTTGCTACTAGTAACAATGTTCATTTTTGATATAAATAATTCAATTTTCACTAGTGACAATGTTAATTTCTGATATCATGAATGTAATTGTTACTATAAGAAAGCCATTTGAGATATCTGAAATAATATTGATATCAGAAATACATTTTCAGATATCAAAAATTAGCACTTTTATTAGTAGCAATTCAATTGTTGATATCAAGAATAGACATTTCAGCTAGTGACAATTGAATTATTGATATCAGGAATTCATATTTTTACTAGTAACAATGTAATTATTGATATCAAAAATTATATTTACTAGTAAGAAATCAATTCTTGATATCAACAATTAATTTTGAATGGCAGCCTATGGTGACATTTCACTAGTGAAAATACAATTACAGATATCAAGAATTAAATTGTTGATATCAATAATTAAATTGTTGATATCAACAATTAATATCATGGAAATGAATAAAAGTTAAAACTGCTTGCCATATATAACATCTGTTTTTTTCTTTTACATCATTTATGTTTTTTCCATAGTCTGAACTGTAAAAGAACCAAAATACAACCAGATAAGAAGGATCTTTTACTTTTTTAATAGATCATGTTAATAGCTAATACATACAGTGTCTCAAACATTTTCAGTGTCCCACATTAGGGACACAACTGTCCCACGTTAGGGAGCTGCAGCTTGTATCAGACGACTTATTAGGTGTGGATTTAATGTTTTGGCTACACATTGCAATATGTCGCAGAAGTCTGAAATGCAAAAAATGTCCCATATTAGGGCAATTCATCCTATGTAGGCCTTCAAGTTGCACAGTTTAATACAACCAAATTATATAGAATTTAGTTGTTATTAAATTATATTTTAATAATTTATAATAGGTTAATGCTTATATAATTCAAATGAATAAAATGTTATAGCCAACATAGCTAGTATAATTTTCACCCTGGGATTAATATAATCATGAGTATTATTGAGACTTTATGAGAATTTAATTAATGCTAGCTAACAGAAATAGCATCATTGGTAACTTTTGCTTTATACTCACACGCCTCTAGGTGTCACAATACGACCATATCGAACATTTTATGTATAGACATTATAAATCATCTTACTTTTAGGTTTTCATATCACTGGTAAAAATGATAAGGTGAAGATCATAAAGAAAAAGAAAAAAGCAAGTGCTCGAAATGTTTGATAAAACTATGATGCTTCCTTGACCAATCTGATTAAATGTATTGTGTTTTTTTTTTTTATTGATCTTGTCCATATCCATATGTGGTGGACATATAGGCATATTACATTGGAAATATGTTTTCTGCCCTTCCCAAAAATGTTAAACTAGCTATAATGTATAACGAAACATAATTATTTTGTGTGTAAAGCTATTTGTTTTGAGTTTACTTTTTGTGTGTGTGCAAAGTTACTTATAGTCAACTGAATTAAAGGGACCATCAAAATTATTTAACTATTGCATCATTTTATTTAAATATTTTTGTATAATTATTTTATTATTATTATTTATTATCTTTATCTTCTGTTTGCGAGGGATTCCAATTGTTTAAAAAAAGCAAGAAAAAAAACTACAGGTCCTTCTCAAAAAATTAGCATATTGTGATAAAGTTAATTATTTTCCATAATGTAATGATAAAAATTAAACTTTCATATATTTTAGATTCATTGCACACCATCTGAAATATTTCAGGTGTTTTATTGTTTTAATACTGATGATTTTGGCATACAGCTCATGAAAACCCAAAATTCCTGTCTCAAAAAATTAGCATATTTCATCCGACCAATAAAAGAAGTGTTTTTAATACAAAAAAAAAGTCAACCTTCAAATAATTATGTTCAGTTATGCACACAATACTTGGTCGGGAATCCTTTTGCAGAAATGACTGCTTCAATGTGGCGTGGCATGGAGGCAATCAGCCTGTGGCACTGCTGAGGTGTTATGGAGGCCCAGGATGCTTCGATAGCGGCCTTAAGCTCATCCAGAGTGTTGGGTCTTGCATCTCTCAACTTTCTCTTCACAATATCCCACAGATTCTCTATGGGGTTCAGGTCAGGAGAGTTGGCAGGCCAATTGAGCACAGTAATACCATGGTCAGTAAACCATTTACCAGTGGTTTTGGCACTGTAAGCAGGTGCCAGGTCGTGCTGAAAAATGAAATCTTCATCTCCATAAAGCTTTTCAGCAGATGGAAGCATGAAGTGCTCCAAAATCTCCTGATAGCTAGCTGCATTGACCCTGCCCTTGATAAAACACAGTGGACCAACACCAGCAGCTGACATGGCACCCCATACCATCACTGACTGTGGGTACTTGACACTGGACTTCAGGCATTTTGGCATTTCCTTCTCCCCAGTTTTCCTCCAGACTCTGGCACCTTGATTTCCGAATGACATGCAAAACTGAGTAACAGCCCAGTGCTGCTTCTCTGTAGCCCAGGTCAGGCGCTTCTGCCGCTGTTTCTGGTTCAAAAGTGGCTTGACCTGGGGAATGCGGCACCTGTAGCCCATTTCCTGCACACGCCTGTGCACGGTGGCTCTGGATGTTTCTACTCCAGACTCAGTCCACTGATTCCGCAGGTCCCCCAAGGTCTGGAATCGGTCCTTCTCCACAATCTTCCTCAGGGTCGGGTCACCTCTTCTCGTTGTGCAGCGTTTTTTGCCACACTTTTTCCTTCCCACAGACTTCCCACTGAGGTGCCTTGATACAGCACTCTGGGAACAGCCTATTTGTTCAGAAATTTCTTTCTGTGTCTTACCCTCTTGCTTGAGGGTGTCAATGATGGCCTTCTGGACAGCAGTCAGGTCGGCAGTCTGACCCATGATTGCGGTTTTCAGTAATGAAACAGGCTGGGAGTTTTTAAAAGCCTCAGGAATCTTTTGCAGGTGTTTAGAGTTAATTAGTTGATTCAGATGATTAGGTTAATAGCTTGTTTAGAGACCCTTTTCATGATATGCTAATTTTTTGAGACAGGAATTTTGGGTTTTCATGAGCTGTATGCCAAAATCATCAGTATTAAAACAATAAAAGACCTAAAATATTTCAGTTGGTGTGCAATGAATCTAAAATATATGAAAGTTTAATTTTTATCATTACATTATGGAAAATAATTAACTTTATCAGAATATGCTAATTTTTTTAGAAGGACCTGTATATGTCTTTGGAAAAAAATATTGTATGTCATCTCAAAAGCGTGAGCAATGATTATCTCTATGTTTTAGGACGATAGTCTTTACTGTAAGGAATTTATGTTTTTTGTCGGCCAAGCTTGCTCACTGAGAGCCAAGTGGAAAGTTAGCCCTCCCCTTTAATCGCCTTTGCCCGAGCGCTGAGGAGGACAGACAGCGGAGGGAATGAGAGAATGAGAGGTAGAAGGGACTTTACACGGGAATAATGGCGGCGCCGCTCCGGCGGGACACCTTACCTGAGAACTGCTCTTATGGGGTGTGCAGGGACGGCAGGGTCTTTTTCACTGAGTGAGGATTCATGTTTACTATTACATTTGAAAGAATGTCTCTCTCATAGCGTTCGAGTGTTTTCCAGCCTATTGCATCGCTAACAGGTGGTTTGTTTTCCTGCCAGCGATGAGTCGTGCACCACCACTTGGATTCATCCTCGCACTGGAGAACCTGTCAATTCTGGACACATGATCCGGTCCGGTAAGTGCATTCATGCTTCCATTTAGCTGTATAGATCCCAGTGTTATTACGTGTTGCATATGCGTAACGTAACGTTATAAAACAGAACGCTAAAAGTTTCGCAAACGTTCTGTTTTCCTTGCCTCTTAGATCTACCCACAGGTTGGGAGGAAGGTTTCACGAAGGAAGGAGCGAGTTTCTTTATTGAGTAAGTGGATGTGTTTATTGTAATTATATCTGGCTGCGATCATGTGCTGCGTCAGGCGAATTACAGGTTTAATGCAGGTCATAAGTGGAGCAGATTTGGCTGGGCTTGGTCTCACACCTGACCAGGGAAAAATGTATATTAAGAATTGTGCACGAGAGACATCAAAGGTAAAGCTACACACAGTTATTGTCTTTGTAGACAGCCATTCAAGTAAAAAGACTGCTGATCAGAACAAGTGTACCTTTAAGTGTACAAGTGTACGAGTTTTCAGTTCAAGTCTCTCATGTTGGTCAAAACCAAGTTACCAAAATACTGTGCAGTGCTGGAGTCTTTTAAAGAATACACACAATTAGAGCAAGTGTTGAAAATTATAGTAAGGAAAATGCTCCTTTGCTGTGTGCTAAACATATCTTGAATTACGATTTTGCCAGCTACGTACTTTATATGTATAAAGATACTTTATTCAGTTTTTATCTTATACTACCCCACCTAACAGAAATATGTTCTAAGAACGTTTTGCTAATGTTCCCATTAAGTTTTGAAAATGTTATTTCTGAAAGTTCCATTCAGAATGTCCAGTTTTTAAAAAAAATGTTTTCAACTAAATTCTGGGAAATGCAAATGTTAATGGAACATTCTATTTGATCATTTTGCAAGCGTTATGGGACCGTTACTAGAATGTTCTCTGAAGTAGTAACATTTTAAAAATGTTAGACGAACGTCCAACTAAAAGATTTCAGAAAATAACTTTTCATGAAAGATGTATAAATAATGTTTCTGTGCTAGCGTTTTGAGAACATTATTAAAAACTATAACTTCTGTTATTATTACTGATAGAATGTTTGTTCATAACTTTAAGAGAACCTTGCCAGAACATTATGGTGCGCTCAAGTAATGTCGAAAAGATTGTATTTATGAGTTGAAGGCACATGAACTGGCGTTAGTTCACCACCACAAACCACCACAAAGTCGTAAATACAAGTGTGAAGCTCTGGATTTTCTTTAAGCCCTGATTTTTATGAGTTGCTGGCATGTCTGTGTGAGAAACACGGTGGAATACGACAATACTTATAGGTGTATATGTAGCATTGGATTTACATTATCAGACTTTTTTTTATTTTCAACGAAATAAGCTTATTCCCTGCACAAACTATGATAGCATTGTAATAACAATATAATATGTAACGATAAAGTTTGCAGTGCTTCATACATTAATTAAAAAACTTCCAAGGAGCACTTGAACACGCACCATTAGCCAAAGTTCTGAGAACGTTCCCTGTTAGCTGGGATTGCATGTTTGAAGGCCTTTGTGGCAATGGTTCACATGCAGATATGTGTTTGCTTGACTTCAATAGATTTGCTGATACACTATAGATCAGTGATTCTGAAAGTGCGATCACATTAGAGAAATGTCAGCATATGGCATTGGCCATATTCAAGCGCAAGTGCGTCTCGAAAAATCCTCTAAAATCATAGTGTGTTTTGTGCTAGTCTTGCTCTCCTATCGGATCTGTGTGAGGTGTGTTTAATCCTCTATCTGGCTTGTTGTGCTCTACATTTGAGTCTCAATCTCTTCCAGGTCTTTTTCATATCTTCAGAGTTCATGGCCTAAGAATTAATAGAAGAATATGAACTCTGAATAAACCTAATGGGAGTGACTGACTGTCTAGATTTCCCCTCATAAAGCGCTGATTTGGGGATGAATTTGGTATTAAGCTGCAGGTGGTTGATCAGGACAAAGATAATGATCTTATATTTGCAGTCAGAGCTGAATCTTGAGTATGAAAGGGAAAAAGACAGTTAGCATGCAGAACTGTATTTGCTGACAAATCCAAAACGCATCACATGACACCAGTCTTGTTTGAGGATATTGTATGGGTGGAGACTGTTTGATTAAAGACAAACAGGATACCATAGTGACACTGTAGACTGACACTGTACAGTGTGACTTGTAGTGTTTACGAACACAAAGCGGAATGAAACTAAGATAGATGTGGATTGTAATTGATTGATTGAAATAATTATTTTGAAAACATTTGATGTGATTGAAAAAATAAGGAGTTTCTGGCCAATAGTATGAACAATCATATCTCCTATCCCACAGCCTGAACCCAACTTCCAAGCAAAGACCAGAAGCTGTTTGTATAGTATTTTTTAACAGGTAATGAATCAATCAAGCATTGGGAATCAGGAATCAGGACCAGGGAAGAGAATTGAGACCCGAATCTGTCTGTGGGCGTTCACACGACACCGTCTTCAACTACAAACAGAAAACTTGTGATGCATTTTGGCCGTTCATTTAAGTTGTGTTACACTTGGCATGTTTGGTTGAAGTAAAACAAACCCTGTTGTGATTGCTCTGTTAGTGCGGTTCATTTGAGTAAGTGTGAACGCCGTCTGAACCCAATCAAGCGGACAGAGACCCGCTGAAAACATGTTAGGTATCAGACATACAGCAATTTGCATTGACAAAGTGACAATAATTGATTTTCAGTGAAAGTTCACGTTTCTGCCTATGAGGACATGTGCCAATGTGGGCATTTGCAGTAACGCAGACTAGCAGATATTACACTGTTTAAACTGTTGCCCTGAAACTCACACCTTTATTGCAATCCACATGTATCTTAGTTTCATTCTCATTCACTATCTGTTCTCTAATCACACTGCAAGTCGTAATTGATGAACCTTACAGATGTATTGAACCGAACTGAATGATGACATTGTCTTTTTAGAGCTGCTTTACAGCAGAATTTGAAGTCTCATATTTGATGAAGTTTGCATCACTGATTCAGTTACTCTGAAGCTGCTTTTAAAACAGTCTGTAAAGTTTTGCAGCCCACTAGTAACATTTGGGTATCCAGCAGTAGGAGTGTCCTATCACGCAACAGTAAATCCTGTGCAATAAAGAGGAAATAAACTTGGGATCCTGTGGATCAAGTAAATAATTAACTTTGATAAGTTAAAGCTGCATTCTCTGTGAGGGAATGTTGTGTTGTCTCAGGATTTGACGTAAAGATTTATCCTGTATTGTGACAGTCAGATGATCCACCTTCTGATTATTGTTGTCCTTTCCATTCCCAGCCCTAGAGAAGGAGAAGCTGACGAATGATCTTTAGAGGGAGATATGATGGAGGATACACCGTAGGAGTGTGTGTCTGAGAGATGGGCTGTGAAAAATGCTGGCAGCACTTGATGAAGCACATCTGACACGTATTGTGCGTTGTCTCTGCTGCTTTAATGCAGTGTTGTTGCTCTCCTTGGGAAAACCAGTTTCCCAGATGCGTGTAAAGGTGTGATATTGCATGACTGACAGACAGGACGGGAATATAAGCCACATCCTAAACTACTTTGAGATTTACAAGTATCACTTTCGTGGCTTAATGCAGTTTTAATAACTCTTTTTTATTATCGAGCATGTCCTATCGCCGATTTGGACATTAAGCTTGGGCTTTTAGGGAGGAAGGGAAGAAATGAACTAAAATCGTCATTGCTATTAGGGTTGCTGTCATTTATTGTCCTTTTCAGACAGCTGGTAGAACTGCCAGATGTACGTAAGATGCACTTATTACAGTAATTACAATAACTGTGTAATAACTAACCCTGAACCTACCTCTAAACCTAACCTTAACCCATGCAGTTTCCTTATGTTACCCAGTATTTTCTTAGATAAGTACAGTGTAAGTGCATGTAAGTACACATTTGTAGAATAAAGAGTTTAAAATGAAGAGCTCTAACCCATATTCAGTGTGCAACTTGAACAAAGTTAATGTTTTGACTTGTACCTGAACTTTAACGCACTTTTGGTTTTAGTTTGTTTGACAGCAATGCGCAACACAAGACATTAAAGACCCTTTTATGTTATTATGAGAAGTTTAAATATATTTTGATCATTTTATTGCATTCGTCCTGAATAAAAGTAAAAATTCCTAAATTAAAAAAAACCTTGACACCAAACTTTTGAATGGTTGTATACTTTCTCTCCCTTCATCTTTCATTTTTTTACCTGAACCTCATACAATACAGTGAAGAACTGTATTCATTGAGAATACCTTATTACTGCTACATGAACCTTTGCTGTAAAGCTGTTTACTTTGCATTAAATGCATTTTTTTTGGCCCCCTTGGTGTTGGTTTACGCTGATCCATTATATCAGCTAGCTAATGTTATGTAAAACAAGATAGGCCTGATTTCTCTGATGATCATTATCTGCACTCTTTTCTTCTCTCCATGCAAAAATGATTAGGAATGGGCCTTATTATTTCCCCATCAGGTGAGATGCAATAAAGCAAAAAGGGATTAAAGCTAATTTACTTGCATCACGCAACATTTTCGCTTGTAGTATAGACAGACAAATGACTGATTAGCTCTCTGTGATCTTGTCCAAAAACTACTAATGTGGACAGAAAGTGTTCTGTTACAATTCACTTTGAATTATTTTAGGGGTTGGTTAAAAGCAATGTGCTGGTGTACTAAAGGAACTATTTGCTTCTGATTAAAGGGATAGTAAACCCAAAAATGAAAATTCTGTCATTAATTTCTCATCTTTATGTCGTTCCAAACCAGTAAGACTTTCGTTCATCTTTAGAACACAAATGAAAATCTTTTTGATGAAATCTGAGAGTTTTCTGTCCCTCCATTGACAGATACGCAACTACCACTTTGATGCTTCAAAAAGTCCATAAAGATATTTAGCAGTTTCGTCCACTTTTTCTGAAGAGACACAATCGTTTTACATGATGAACAGAATAAATGTAGTTTTTTATCTCTTATATAAAGTCTTACTATACTTCGACGCTATGAATCAGGCACATTTTCCTAAGATATTCTGCCAGACTCATAAACATATGTTCAAACGTGTTGTTTGTGAACTGTGAGGATGATAGCCAGACTGTAGTTATCCTAACAGTCAGCAGGGGGTGGAAATGAGAATCCTGCTTTATGACTTCAAAAGAATACAACGCTGAGTAACACTTTTGGTTTTCAACAGGTCTTGATAATGATAAGGTTATGATATCACAGCTCAAATGTAGAAACATCAAATGAATGTAGTACATGCTTATCAGAAAACACTTGGTTTATCTTATCAATTTTTTATGAACTGTTTGTGTTTGATTTTAAGTTCCATAGCAACTAAATGATTAATCATGCACAGCTCAGACCCTTAGGATATGAAACTAGGATATTTTTTTCGGCCTTAAGGATCGTGTGAGCCAAGCAGCTCAGTTTGGTTCATATTAATGAATCTCTTTATGATAAAAATGAGTGAGCTTTCCTGAGCTATTACATATTAATGTGCCCTCCAGGCTGTGAGAGTGGGAGAAATCCACTGAGCACATTGTCTTTGTAACTTGATTCTCAGATCCTGTCTTTACTGTTACTCTTGACTTACATCGCCATCACCTAGGGAGTGTGAGACTTACTACTTTTGTTTTATTAATATTCTTACATCCGTCGAGTTGAAAGTCCATGTGAACCTTGTTTTTTTTATCACTTGTTTGACATGAAGTGATGTGACCTTCATGAAGGAAATTTTGAGACTGCGAGCACTGAAATGTGGATATTGGGAGACACAGAGTATTCAGTGGTTTTGAAGAAAATAGGCAATTCAGTTGCTGTTCATTTCTAAAAAAGTCTTTCAGAAACCAAAGCTTTAGTTCTATTACTATGACAACTTGTGGTTCACATACAACTATAATACTGAAGATGAATACAATAAATACATGTTATTCGCCAAAAAAATCATTTTCTCAGTGTGCAAACACAGAATAGGCTTTTCTGATTCTCAGGCTATCTAAATAAATTGATGCTTTTATTCAGCAAGGATGCTTTAAATTGATCAAAAGTGACAGTAAAGACATTTAGAATGTAATGTTTCCAACAAAATACAAACACAAACCATTTCTATTTTAAATAATACTGTTCTTAATATTCATCAAAGAATCCTAAAAAAATGTATCACAGTTTTTGCAAAAGATATTAAGCAGCACAACTGTTTTTAACACTGATAATAATAAGAAATGTTTCTTGAGCAGCAAATCCGCATATTAGATGGATTTCTGAAGGATCATGTGACACTGAAGCCTGGAGTAATGATGCGAAAAATTCTGTTCTGCTATCAAAGGTTATCTAAAGGTTATTTTGATCAAATTAATGCAGCCTAGGTGAGCAGAAGAGGTCATTATATCTGGTAAGATCTTATGTACATATTTTAAGAATAAATATTAAATTAATTCGGCATCAAAACTTTAGACAGCAGTGGGAAAAGTTGAGTAAAGATACTTCAAACATAATTACATATTGATAATGTTCATGCATACATGTAGAATCTTCATTTCATTTTTGAAAGTAGATACTAGTTTAAATTCATTAGGCATACAAACTTTAAACAGCAGATGAAAATGCTGGACATCCAAACAATCACACCACAAAAAGTTGATGACTCATAATTGCAGAGGAAGCTTTTTTCTCGAGCAGAGAAAGAACTCTGAGCTAAATATCCATCATCACTCTGGCTTGTTTGTGATTGAAGATACGGTCAGAATTTCCCCCAGACTCTCTGATTGCATTGTAATTTTTGCTGCTATCATAGCTGTGCAAGACAAGTCAATTCAAATGACCTGCAGAGAGAAAGAGAGGGTCTTATGAGAAAAGATTTTTTCACATCTGTTTAACCTTGTCCCATATGTGATGCTGGTAGAGGACACTCCACCTATAGCTGTCAGCTCACCAAATGATCTGGCTCACAATCTGCACTCTTTTACCTGAATCTATATCTCATAGACCACAGGAGGGGATTTCTGAATTGAAAACCCTCAAATGCTCTCTTTTGGCAGTACATTATGAAAAAAAAAGATACATTATATAAAAAAGTAATTAAATAATAAAAAATATTCTCTTGATAGAGTATTTCTTTTCAAGGTCAGAGCATATCCAGGGCTCAACCTGAAGAATTTTTTTTTTTTTTACTTGCCCTGACAAAATTTTCACTGGCCCAACCACAAAAAAATAAAAAAAATAAAAAATAGGCCTTGTCATTGTTTTCGTTGTTTTTGACCCATAACCTTCATAAATAAGGTTATGACATCAAAACCTACTTGCTTAATTAATTTAAATTGTAAATATTTTTTTTACAAGTAAACTGTCAGTAATAAAATAAAAACAAATAATCAAATTACGAGCAATAGCAGAAATAAATACAATAGAACAAACACACAAATAAAATCAACAGTGCTTTTCAGTTATGTCTAACAGTAGTTTTCAGGTAGAGAAATTAAATAATCGAATGTAAGATAACACTGCATATAGTCTTAGCTGTATAAATTAAATGTAGATTA
Source organism: Siphateles boraxobius (assembly GCF_051911475.1). Classification (NCBI taxonomy): domain Eukaryota; kingdom Metazoa; phylum Chordata; class Actinopteri; order Cypriniformes; family Leuciscidae; genus Siphateles; species Siphateles boraxobius. The sequence continues at coordinate 1,825,764 of NW_027508942.1, forward strand.
ATCCTTATTAAAGTTACAAAAGTTGTTTAGTCAAGAGCAGTGAGTGAGTTTCTTAACATTAAAAGCACAGACAGCAGCAGGTTTATTAGGCCGCTGTCACTTTAAGAGCTGCACGGATCCAATATACTGTTACACGTGCGTTTTATTTCTCAACTGCTTACATTTACTTAAGACGTAACAGACTATGTTTACAAGGATACTCGCCAATATGGACATTTTGACATGATTTAGTGATAATATGTCTGCTCAAGCAAAAGACGACGTGAAAGTGAATTCACTTCAGTATCTGCGCGCTGTCTGAGGGCCATCGGGCAGTCCTTATGGTCGAGCCCTGACATCACTTGTTAAGCACTTATTTTATATGGTTTGTGATGTCTCACTGTGGGAATGCTTATGGAAAAGTGTTCTCTGTCATGTCTGCTTGTGATGGATATCAGTGGCTCTGACTCAGTGGGCTCTGAAGGACAGAACACTAGCTGGAGGTGGCGGGACAAAGGAGAAATTGAGAGGCAGATTAGGCTAGCTAAAGGCATGCTTTGTGAAAACCGGAGGCGTTGGCTCCCTGAACTCCTGGCGCCCTCACTGCAAACATTAGCATTGGCATCTTAGTGCAGCATCAGATCGTGTGTCCGTCCCTGGCAGACTTGGACTGGCAGAGACAGGAGATATACGGACAGAGACAAGGTCGGGAATGGGGAACTGCTGTGGTCGTGAAGGGGACTCGGGTCATGAGACGGTGCTGGTCAGACACAGGGTTGCATGGCCAGAGACGGACAGAGTCATCTTCGCGACAGACAGGTACATGTCTCTGACACCGTTCTGATCTGTTTAGAGGATGTGGTGCAATTTGGCATCCCTGTATTTCAGTTAAAAATATAGTATCTCATTCACAAAAATATAAAACACAAGAAGTTTTATTAACCAACGCTGTTCTTGGAGTGTTAACTAGTGTGCTAGTGAAGAGAACTTGATGAACTGCAGACTGCTGATTCGGTCTACAGTTACTATTTAAAGAGGCAAACGGGATTGGATACCATTCAATAAATGTTATTGAGATAGATGACTGGCCACAGGTGCATACAGATAAGTGAATACTGATAAATGCCTTGTTTTGTTTGGATGAAACCGCTAAATACCATTTTTGAACGGGGTGTTATAGCTATGGCAACTGTAACTATGTTATATAACTAAAAATATATTTTAAAGTTTTAATAATCATTCTAATTATATGAGAATAGGGAAGTCCACACCAGCTATAACAATAACAACACAGAGGAACGATATCATTTGAATCCGTTCAATTTTTTTCCAGCTGATGAATAATAAAAACATTGACAGCCAATCAGAATGCCTCAAGCTGTTTAATCTTGGTATCAACTTGTTGGCAAAGTACCTTTTTCTTTCTCAAAGTACCTTTGAGTACCTTTGGGTACCTTGAGTACCAAAGTACCTTTCTCAAAGTACCCCCCCCCCCCCAATCTAGTACTAATGAGGTTTTCTCTAAGCTTTATGCATTATATTAACTGCTCCAGTCAAAGGAAACTGCAACAGTTGCAGGAATGCAAACAAATGAATTTGATAATTGTCTTTGATAATTAGTTGCAATTCATCTTTCATAACTAATGCCAAAGATCTTGGTAATTTAATGTCCTGTTTGCAAATCTAACTTTTGTTTTAATTAGATAAAATGCTATGCAGCATTAGTGCTGTAAAAATTCTGCCCTTCCTGTTTGCTGATCATCTTCAAGCCCTCGTTTTCATCCAAGATACTTCTTTAAAGCAGCACTATGCAGTTTTTTTTAGCTTAACTGAACAGCTTCGGAGTTATTGGAATGGTTATATGACTCTTTTCGAGTTGAATGGTGGTCGTCTCGCCCCCCCCCCGGTGCCTGTGAGTGGAAAAACTGCACTTGCAACTTTGGGCCGGCGGACCGCCGTCAGGAAGTATCGCGTGATTTAAGCTCTCGCGATGTAACGAATTGCTTTACGGCACTGCACACATTACACACATACACGCCCCCATCCAGGATCCGGCTAGCTATAAGAACAACTATCGTCATGGCTAAGCCAGCATATAAGAAGCAGAAAGCTAGAAAAGCATTGTCGGAGGAACAGAGAAAGAGGAAACGGCAGACTGACCGAGCAAGGAGTCAGACACAAGTAAATATCGGACCTGCCTTTTCAGAATGGCGAAAAAAACGAAGAAAGCGCGGTCGGAAGAGTCTAGAAAAAGGTAACGAGAATCTGACAGCGCGAGGAACTGGACAAGAGTCCCACTCAGTCAGTCTTTCACTGTTAAAGTTGATTCCTGCGATTATCATGAGAACAGTTGTCAATATCTCACATAATTATCGGGACATAAATAAGCCTACACATTGTAAATAGTGTAAATGAGCGCAATTTGCAAACTATTATAATAAATTGCAATAATCATGTCTAACAACATCATAACGGACATTGTTACGAAATAATGCGACGTACATGATGTAACTTTTTTGATGTCATCTGGCATTTAGGCTCAGATAAGGCTAACGCGGTAGGCCACTTTATTATTATAAAGTGCAGAGGCCGTGAGTGCAGATACGCTCTGCGCGAGTTGTATTTACGACAGTATCGTTAAATACAAGTTCTCTACAACGACTCTAGGGGGCGCTGTTTGACAAAACCGGAAATCCTGCATAGTGCCGCTTTAAGTCTTTAATGAGGACAGGAAAAGACCGGCTGGTGCTTGATGTTCGCGGTGATGTGACGTCTAACATGATTCAAGCGAGAAGATCTCATGTTTAGGTCATTTTCTTCACATTTGCTTTGATTAAGCACAGAAACACTGCACATTCATATTGTCGTGGGATGTGTCATCGGTGCATAAAGAGGTTTTGAAGACCAAACTATTGGAAGAATATCCAACCTAAAATGATCTCTGTTCTTTCTGCGTCTTGAATTATTCATAATTATTGCTGTTTGAAGTCTCTTTGATAGCACCAGGCTGTTTCATTATTTCTGAATCATGAAATTCTTCCATAGTGGGTATCACTGTTGTACTGATTAATATATTAGGGCAAAGTATTAAAACTACTGCTAAATACTGGATTTAAAACCTCACATTATCAGAAAAAAGCAGGTGGCGACAGAGGTTTTAGGTATTCATATTTTTTTATTTATGCGTTACATTTTCTATTAGTTGCAATGACAAAAACAGGTTCACTTGACAAGTAAATTAGTTTCTTTCAAATAACATTCAGGTCAGTCTATATTATTCATGCTACATACTTGTAGACTCTGTGACTATGTGCCTCAAAGTCTATTCAAGACAGTTGTAAGAGATTGTAAAGCAGTGGTGTCCAATCCTGCTCTTGGAGGGCCAATTAAACCCCAATTAAATACACCTGAACCAGCTAATCAAGGTTTTACGAGGGATACGAGAAACTTCCAGGCAGGAGTGTTGAGGCAAGTCTAGCTAAACTCTGCAGGACAGGGGCGATTCGGATCCAGGACTGTGTTTGGACACCCCTGTTGTAAAGTGCTTATGTGCATGATTGCTATATGAAATTCTAGCAGTTTCTAAGCACTTTGAAAACATGTTAACTTTGTAAAGACAAATGAACGAGTTTTCAACGTGTATTTAATCGGCGCTCTGAAAACATCACTTATAAATAAAGTCACTTCCAATAAATGGTATTGAAAGGTTGTTTACTCATAACTTTTTGCTATTATCAATTACCACGATATGACCAATTCAAGCATAATAGACATGCTTTCTTTTAATTGTACAGTACAATGTACATCCCAAAATGCATATGCCTATTTTATCTGGATTCAGTAGGAATCAGATGCCTGGTGTTTTCTTCCCAAAGTGTGGCATGAAGAAATGTGTCCTGTTTACCCACCGAAAGAAATCTTCCCCACAGACACCTTTCACAGTGAGAGATTATTCCAATTTCAGCTTTTCAGTGAAGTCCAAAGCCTGTGAAATGAAGATTTGTCGGGTCTGTGAAAACTTTGATTTAGTGCATCCATATGTAGTTTAAAATTGAACCTTTGATGTTTTGACCATTACACTGAAATGCCATGTTTTTTTATCAACTAGGTCAGTGACTGTTTGTTAAGGAGGTAATGGATGTTAATAGAGCTTTAATGAAAGATGCTGATTAACTGGTTCGTTGCACACACACACACTCACATTGACTGATATTGGATTCTGAATGCACTGAGGAAAATATGAATTCCAACAAGTTAGTATTGGGTCGTTCTGTCACATGCATCATAGCATCATACTGGGTAAAACATGAACATCATCACGAGGTTCTTTCAGAGAAGTAGCCTACCAAATACCTTTTATTTTATTCTGAAACAGGAGTCCTGGTCTGTCTCATGATATTATTTAAAGATTTGTATTAACAGGGAAGAAGCAGATTTACATTTGGAGATTAAACTTAATCATAATTCATTCATTGATTATAAAGTTGAAAATCAATATCTGTTACTTGATTTAATACAGTTGTCAAGGCATATTTGATTTAATCACATTTAAACTTTTTTTGAGCAGATTTAAAATTTCTATTGATATTCATATTGCTGTCGAATATTTCTCTGAGCATAAGTGTTTGTGTAATAGTGTGGTTAAGCCCTGCAGGCTATCTCGTAGTACGATGTGTAAAAATAGTAAGGTCTGTGAGTCTGCTGAGATCTGGAATAAAATATCTGGTTCATAGATGCTCTTGAGACTGCAGTAGTAAGATACACCATACTTTTTTGACTAAAATATAGATGTTTAGTTGTTGTGTTTATTTTGTGTTAAGTGAATGCTACTATACACTGTTCAGCAGTTTGGGGTCAGTAAGATGTTTTTTGTTGCAATTTTGAAGTCTGTTACTATTTCAAATAAATGCTGTCTGTTTTAACTTTCGGTTCATCTAAGAAAACTGAAATAATGTGTCAGTTTCCAGAAAAATATTAAGCAGCAGAACTGTTTTCCACATTGATAAATGTTTCTTGAGCAGCAAATTATCATCAGAAGGATCATGTGACACTGAAGGCTGGAGACTAATGATGCTGAAAATTCATCTTTGCGTCATAGGAATAAAGTACATTTTAAAATATTTGAAATAAGTTATTTTAAATTTTAGTAATATCTCACATTGAGCATAAGAGACGTCTTTAAAATACATTTTAAAAAAAGTATCGGCCATAATCTTTTTTTCAAAGGGTAGTGTTTGCAGCTTCCTGTGGTATTGGGTTTTATTCGTTTTTTAATGTTTTGAGTCAAATGTCTTGAAACACAAATATTGTCTCTAGGAGTGATTTTGTATGGAAGCCTCTTAAATTAGGATATTTGTTGTTAATTATCGGGTCATATTACTTTGCTTTTAATAACGTCTTGCGAGTCTGAACTCGTTCAGTGTACCAGAATAGTCTACAGAAGGTCATAACTCAGTGAGCTTGGGTTTCTGTGTTGACACAGAGAAAGAGGCTGGTGGTGAGATTTATAGGGCAAATCCTCACACATCAGGGAAGATGTCCTCTTGACTTTGATGCCTGTATGTTCTTCAGACTGCTGTGTGCTGCCAATAAGCTGTGTGTACGTCACTAATCAAACACTTCCCTTTAGCTGATAACATTGACCAGAACACACATTCAAAAATCTTATGACCGCTCACACGTCTGTGATGAACATGGGCACAGCTTCAAGGAAAATCCATGACAGTGGTGTGTTTGGTGCAGATTCAATCGGGATCAAATTAGGATATGACGTTGCATCGTCATATATGGAATCATATGCATTGCATGTATTACGATGTGTAATCATGAGGTAGTTTCTGTGGTGAGTAGTGATGGAGGACACGTAATTATGCCAGTCACTGGCTAGCCAGCTTAACCTCTGTGGCTTATTTAATGCAGCTCATTACTCTAACTTTTACTCACTGATTTAAATAAAGCACTGACAACCCTTCAATGCCCCAAGGAGGGATTTCCATGTAATTGCACATAGAGAAGAGGATGATCTGTCCTCTTAAAAAGAAGGATATTTCAAATACACATCTGTTGATCTCCGATTTATTTCTAATATTGATTTTGCAAAGATTTGCAGGGTTAACTTAGTCACCATAAAAATTAAAATTGACATTGTTTTTGCAGTATTTATTATAAATGATCTTCCATGAACATAAGTTTTTTTTTGTTGATGAATTTGACCCTGTAATCTTTTTTCAGTGACATCATCTCTTCTCTTCTCTTCTCTTCTCTTCTCTTCTCTTCTCTTCTCTTCTCTTCTCTTCTCTTCTCTTCTCTTCTCTTCTCTTCTCTTCTCAAGTTTACTGGTGTGAGGGCGGAACAACCTTTCACTCACATGACATCCACCAATAGCAAACCACAACCATCCAATCAATTCCTGATGGACAAAATCAAGTCCCGCCCTACATTTTTTTATTGTTCGAGAAGCCGTTTCACTCGAATATACATCACAATAGGGAAGAAACTTCTGTTTTATGCAGCTTTAAAATAAATATTCTGCCATCATTTACCTCGATCACCCATGTAATTTAATTTATTTTGAAGAATGTCACGACTATGTGCTCCTTTTCATAATATCCATAATTCTCTTAAGTGGACTAAATGGAGTCCAGAGAAATCTGTCATATTCACCAGAATTACTGTGAACATTTTGATTAAATATTATTAAAAAATAAACATACAAGGATTAATCATTCCATAACGTGCATTTACCAAAACAGATAGGATGAATTTTTATTTCATGCCGACTTTAAGACAACTTGAAAGTAGACAAAGCAGGAATGAATATGAGTTATTTTAATGCTTCTTCGTGCTGACACTAACTAAAAACAAATCCCATCTGGGAGGAGACAGACTATGAAATATGTACTCTTATTTTAATCTCTGCTTTGTGGAGCCAAAGTTTTAGCTTTCAAATATTTCACTTAAATTCACATTCAATGCCAGTGAAGGCCTAAATGAGATCCTTTTCTTCTGCCAGCAGAAACGTTCTTTCTTATGCCACTCACACTTTAGTTTATACTTTTCTTTTTCTATATTTAAACCTTTTAAGTCTCGATTTAACAACGTAACAGATCGTTTTTATGTATTGTGGCGTATATATCAAGTAAAATGGATCCATCCTTTTTTCCATCCTTTTTTATTGAATGGAGGCAGATCTGAATCCTAGCTTGCAATAAATGCCCTGCATTTGTCTGTTTCAGCATGAAGATCGAGTTTTGACATTTTGATTGAAAAATTACGATGCATGTTTACATTGAAAAAAAGAAAAGAATGAAAAACCAGCATAGTGGAAAGCAAAAACACATTCTTTGTGCAATTTTCAGTTTCGGACCCAGCCTGTGACTTTTCTTTTCTCAGAGTAGAACTCAAGAGCACCTGTTTTTTTTATTTATTCATTGATCAATTACATTTCCAGATCATTCTCTCTCTCTCTCTCTCTCTCTCTCTCTCTCTCTCTCTCTCTCTCTCTCTCTCTCTCTCTCTCTCTCTTTCATTGATATATATTTCCCATCCTGTGCTCAGTCTACCTCTTCCTCCAACAACACTGCACATCCTGTGACAGAAACAGGCAGAGATTCAAAAAGAGTAGGTTCACTCTTTTCACCCCTCCCTTCCTCTTTCCCCCCTCCCTGTGAGTGTGTGCAGAGGTACGTCAGAGCAGAAGACTGGTGTGTGTGTGTGTGGCTGATGAGGAAACAGGAGCGTCGGAGATAGGAGACTCCACACAGACAGCAAAATCACGATGCTTACGCCTTTGCCTGCTTCAACGGCGAAATGTGTTGGTTTTACCTATTCTGTGTTTTGACGTCCACGGAGCTCTGAAACCTCTCTGCTGCTCACTCTTGAGAAATGGATGAGATTTAGATTCTGGAACTATTGCATTGGGGCTCTTCTCGGGACTCTTTCCTTTTACTCTGATTCTTTCCATTTCTTGCGTTGTTTTCCTCTCCTTCATGAAGCCTGCATTTACTTTGCTATTAAACTGAAAGCAACAGAACTGGGCTTAATGCAAGTGTCAGTCATCCAGTCATTCGTTTGGAAGTTTGGCACTTGGAGCTGTTTGGATTAAACATGTGGAGCCAGTCAGGATATTCCAAACAATACCAACCTCATCCCTCTCACCCCTTTTACAGTGTACCGTACAGGTGGGCCTTCCTCTTTTATTTTATATCACATTGAATGTTAAGGATGAAGTATTTAAATTGGATTTTGGCAACATTTCACATTCGTTTTCCTCTTCCTGTAATGGGGAGTGTCCACAGAATCCTTTCCGAGGGGTCATTTCAGGATGGATCTGCCTGGCTGTGTTGATGCTGAAACCGTGTGGCAGGTTTTAGTTGGATAAAACTAGATTAAATCGAAATCACGTGTGTCTGTGGCAGGGATTACACTGCTGTGGGAATGAATGAGAACTGCTTTATTTATGTCAAGACATTGTGGAATTCCAACAGGTCCTGTTGAACTGGCAAGTTGAGTGAGTTCTGTGGAAGGGAAGACGTGATGCTCAAAAGCATGTCATAAATGCTCTCTGTGAAGGTGTATAGTGTGCTTCAGAATCTGAATGCATGCCTTTATATTTTATTGTCCTCCTAACAGGCGGTTTTGTATTTCTTTGAATACCAACTGCAACATTCCAATTAACTTGGAAATACTTCTGCAAGTGTGTTTACTTTGAACTCAAACTCTTTCCTGATTGCTTAAAAAGAGATTGTTCTTTCATTATTTACTCATTGCAGGCTTTCGGCTCAGATGCGTTTCTCATGATTCAGTGGAAATACTTCTGTTAGTTCAGTTGACTTATATTTTTTGTGTGCTTTCAGAGGCACAGCAGGTGTCGCTTCTTTAACAACTTCTATCCGCATAATGTGTTTTTACTGTTCACTTTCCCTTGCTATAGACTGGAAAAGTCAGTGTAACTACATTTGTTTTATAAAGCAGCCCTACTTCTCTAGCATTTGTTTAACCACCAAATTAGATAACTTTGCTTTTGATTCACCTGATAATGCTTTTCTGAAAGTGTTGCTTGGCTGATATTGAGTAACAATTCATCCACTCTTTTCTAGGACTACAAGTTTGAGTTTTGAGCTAAAGTTTTTGTTTCATTAAAGGTACATAGTTCACCCAAAAATTTACATTTTGGCTTCATTTACTCTCCCTCAAGTTATTCCAAACCTTTATGAATTTCTCTTTTCTGCTGAACACAAAATAAGATACTTAGTAGAATATGGGTAACCAAACATTTGATGGACCCTATTGACTACCATAGTATGGAAAAAAATACCATGGAAGTCAATGGAGCCCATCAACTGTTTGGTTTCTTCCATTCTTCAAAATATCTTCTTTTGTCTTCAGGAGAATAAAGATATTCATTCAGGTTTGGAACAACTTGAGGGAGAGTAAATGAAGACAACATTTTTATTTTTGGTCTATCCCTTTAACGCAGTGGCTCCCAAACTTTTTCTGTTGGGTCCCCCTTTTGTAGAAAAAAATATTTTTAAGACCCCACCTAGATGTACCCACATAAAGATACTCTTAGACACGACCTTGCATACAAATTCCTATAGGATTTATTTGTATCATTGTAATAAATACAACTTCTCAACTTCAACAGGCTTCTCTTTGTGTTTGTGATGTGAAAGTCTTTAAATGGCATCTTAACTTACAGATTCATACTGTCAGAATATTTTGAAGCACACAACACACTGTTTGATGGGATCTCTCTTCATTACCACATTTCTACTGATGAATCCGAGGGCGAGATATGCCTCATTATATTTTCTTGTCTCTAGGGTGTCTAAACTGGGCATGACTAAATGAATGTTGCAAATCCATTTCTCCTTTGTGTCAGGAGTTGTGTGAGTGCTTGGAGCACGTCAGAAATTGAACGGGGCATCAGTTTACTGTCGGAAATTTGTCATGTTGCGTATTGCGAATCCACATCCAGTGTAGACAGCCTCACTGATTATAATGACTTCTATCTGCTTTTGTCGCGTCGCGTTTCACTGCTCGCGTCTGGTATAGACACATTGTTTTGGTATTTGTGCATTTAAAATAGATTCATTGTCTGCTTTATTTTTACCTGGCACTGGCAGTCCTTTCACAAATTTGGGAACCACTGGATTAAGGATTGTGTCATCTGAAGAGTAATCTGTTAAATTTGACTATCTGTTTGATTTTTCTAAATGGCTTGGTAAAAGTGACATATTTAGTGATTGTACATTATAATTTGTAATGCATGAATACATACATGCAATTAAAAAGTCCATAAATTCTAGCTAGCTTGAAATTGCAGAGTTAAACTGAAACTGCCCATAAAACCATAAAACCCCTGCCCATAAAACTTTTGAGGACTGGGGAGAGTTACCACTTTTTGGTGTATCAACTCCTTCAGATCATCTTATCTTTAACAATAGAATAACATAATTGGCTACGTCAAGTCACTATAGTATTTGGTTTGCGTTATGTTTACAACTTCATAAAGTCTATATCGTAATGATCTGCTTTGTTAAGTAGCACATTTATAGACATTTCAGATTTACATTTGTGTTAAGCTCCAGCATACCTGGAAAAGGGCCTTGGGGAATGAATGGATGGATGCATTATTCTGAGCTCCTACATAAAAGCCTTCATAAAAGTCTTTATTGCATGGGGTTCCCTTCGACATGCAATTTATTCTATTGTTACGCAGCACGTTTGAGCTTCAGCAAGAACCAATGAGGTTTGTTCAGCAGGTTCGGATGAGCTTATGTTCAATAATCAATGTTAAATGTTTTAAACCACTCGATTCATATGGATTAGTTTTGCGATCTCTTTATAAACTTTTTGAAGCATCAAAGTGGTAGTTGCGTTTCTGTCAATGGAGGGACAGAAAACTCTCAGATGAACGAAAGTCTTACGGGTTTGGTACGACATGAGGGTGAGTAATAAATGACAGAATTTTCATTTTTGGGCGAACACTCCCTTTAAGGCTTCATTGTGTACTAATCTTTGAAAAAGTTGTGGTTAAAATTGCAGAAAGTGTATTGGCTCACACAGCAGGTGTGAGTGAAAGAGCAGATTGTCCTGATTCAAATCGTGATTAATCTTAACAGACTTGACCAGTCTGACCTCATTACTATGATGGCATATAAGTTGCCTGTACCTCCTAATTGATTAACAGTTTCATTAGTTCCTCATCTCACACCACGCATGACAAACATCCACTCATAATCAATCAATCAGTCAGTCTGTTAAGTGTACTAAACTGCTCTTTGATTTTCCTCATGCTGTACTCAGAAACCTCTTCTGAATGCAGTGTAATATCAGAGCTGATAATAAATTCAGCTCTTCATGAAAAGATCCGGGCTCTGAGACAAAATCTACAGCAGTGTCTTTGGTGTGATTATCTGTGCCATTTACAAAAACGCAGAATTTGCACATGGAGCCCATCTGCTTCTCCAGCCCTGGCATGAACCAATCACATTACAGCATGGGTCCCAGAGAGGCCTTGCTGAGACCCCAAAAGAGGGCTAAAAAAAGTCCCACGCTCATCTGAGCTGGATCCTGCGTTGTAATTTGCGTTGTGACCCGAATCCGTGATTTATCCAGCGCCGTCAGAAGATTGAGAGGATCAAAGATCAGAGGGATGATCCAGATGTGTGGATATGTGATTTGTGAGAGCCTCGGACTCATTCGTGTATCTTTCTCTGTGATGAGTGGACATCCAGCCGATGAACTGGAACATTTTTATTTCTGTGAGAGGACATTAGATGTTACAGCGAGGGATATTGTCAGTCTTGAATCCACTGAGGGCTAAAAACCAAAATGCTAGGCAGCTGTTTTCAGAGCTGCTTGGGACTGAACCATTCAAGGTATGACTAATTGAGCAGTTAGGCTTGGTTTAAAGGAAGCTGCTGGGAATTTTAGTAGTGATGTCATATATCATGTGACCTGAGAGGAAGACGGTTTGCCATGAATGCATTGCACCTTATATTTGTCATATGCTCTGCTTGCTTTAGTGTTGTGTTCCAGTAAAAATACATAGACCTCTTGTACATTTATATTAAATTTGACTGAGATAGCCTACTGTATTATGATACTTTTTTGAGAGTATATATATTGAATAATATTGCACAATTTCACTGCATTTTTGTTCAAATAAATGCCTTGGTAAGCAGGTTTGTTTCACTAACAAAAGAAATTGTAAATTGCAAATTTTACTGAAAAACAAGGCAAAAAAATTCATCTCCTCATTCTCTAAACTTCTCACGCCTTAGTCTAAATGGCTTGTCTGACATTTAAATGTCGCTTTTCAACAAGGGACTCAAGTAGCAGCATAGTTCTTGTTGACTGTCTGTCAGCGTGTGAATATGTGCAATGCCTTTATTATTAATTCATGCTAGCCATTTATGAAGGTCTCTTATTGCTGCTGAGGAATGTTTCTCTCTTTAATTGGGATATCCATTATAATCTCTCTTAGCTTTGTGTGAAATAGAATAGGGATGCACCGAAACCGATACCAGTATCGGTATCGGGCCCGATACCAAGCTCATGTACTTGTACTCGTACTCGTAAAAATACCCCGATACCAAAGACCGATACCTCACTTATGTCCTTAGCTTATATTTCTTAATTCTTATGAACACTCTTCCTGCAGTTATAGTGTTGCTAGATTTAATAGTACACTCTAATATTTCACTTTACACTTTCGGCTGTGATTACATTGTTACTCAGTGTTATGTTAAACATTTGTTCTGTGATTTCTTTGGCACTTTATGACAAATTTGTTTGTCTTGTTGTCTGATTTCTTTAGCACTTTGACAACTTTGTGACACCCAGGTAAAAATTACATTCATTATGTCCTTGGTTTTGCCCTTTGGAGGTTATTGGACACTGTGAAATTTGGGCTTTGAAAATTTGTGATAAGCACAATAAGAATGATTTATTTTTTAAGTTTATTTAAGTTGTTCAAAATAAAGATGCTGATATGTTCATTAGTCTCATTGTGTTGTTCTTAGAAAATTGCCACATAAAACGAGAACCCCCCCCAGTACAACAGGTATCGGTATCGGCGAGTACCAGGAAAAAAATATCGGTACTCGTACTCGACCCTTAAAAAGTGGTATCGGTGCATCCCTAAAATAGAATGTAAATCGGGGTTTGTAAAAGAGTCGAGGCCAGCAACAGTTCAATTCCCATTTAAATGAATCTGAAGCCCTGCAAATATTAACACTGATGTGAATCGAGCTGTGCAGAATAATAAAATGTGCATCATCTGTCTTTGGAGAATGAGAGTGGTCTAAAAATAACTTTGGTGTGTGTGTGTGTATTTGGATCAGCACCAGGTGTTTGGGTTCAGGGTCTGATACAATATATTTGTCTTTCTGCCACATACAAGAACATGGATGAGACACCTACTTGTATTGCCTAAATACAAATATAATTCTCAAGAGAAAATATAAACAGACTTTGTTTACTCGTACAGCAAAGCAGTGATTCTTGAGGAGGGCACAGGGCTTTCATTAAGACCCGAAGGAATAGAGGGGGAGAGCTTTTCGTAAATGTCTTGAATAATTTCAGATGTAATGGTGGGTGGTGAAAATTCCAATGTGTGAATATTTGAGAATAATGTTGCTTTATGCTACTGACTGGTCTTTAACCGCATGCATTCAAAAACAGAGTCTGTGGACCATCATTGTGTTTTCTGGTACTTTTAGTACGGTACAACAGGGCTAAAGGCACACCTTAGGAAAAATGTGCTTTTTCCTACTCCCATAGTGTATGATTATGGAAAAATTGGGACATTGATTCAGCACATTCTGTGGGAAAATAATTCGTATTGATATAAATAATTGAAAGTTTAATTTAATACTTGTTCAAAACAATCACTTCAGCTAAAATTGTACTATTTTCTCTTTATTTTATTAAAGAGTTGAATATACTGTCATTAAAATGTTTATTTTAAAAATACAGAAATAATACTTTTAAATGGCTTTACAGTAGTAACGATAACTATTATATTTTATTATAAGTAATTTGAAATATAATGGTTTCATTATAAATATGGTGATTATCTCTAAAGTGATCGGCCAACACAATAAATTATATTAACTCTGAATCAAACCATGTTATGTCAACAACTGAAAAAGTCACCCAGCTGTTTTTATTGTCAATTATTGTGACTTTAACCCAAATACCATACTTTTCTTTGCGCTCTCAGCCAAAGCACGCACACATAAAGCCGCCACTTAAACAGCTTGTGAGGGTCAAATTAAGTTCTTTTTCATAGCTTATTCCACTTAAACGGTCAAATACACACAAACTTAGGTCAAAATGCCAGAGTAGTCACGTAAACACATACATTTATGTTTTAAGTGAATGTAAACAGTCAAGAAAGAAAACACATGTGTAACAGTAAATTGGATCAGTGCATTTGGTCCTGAAGTGACAGCAGCCTAATAAACCTGCTGCTCTATTAGTCATTATTGTTAATCAGACAATAAATGAAAAAGAGAAAATCACTCACTGCTCTTGACTGAATAACATTTGTAGCTTTAATAAAGATTAATCTATATTTCATGTATGCAGTTAGGACTGTACAGTGTTATTTTGCATTTGATTATTCATTTTCTTACTTGAATATACTGTTAGACCTACCTAAAGCATAAAGCACTAATTATTTAATTTGTATTTTTATTCTATTGTATTTGTTTGTGCTACTGCTTTTTAATACATTTAGGTGAGATAATTGCAATTTCTTTAAAAATTCCCCCTGTAAGAGTCACCTATAAGGAAGGAAAATTCATCCCCTGCTCATTTAGCTCTATTGTACCCTGTCAGTGGAGTTTGCAATGAAAATGGCACTCGAGGTCTGATTAGAGTTGTTGTGGCGAGAGGAAAAATGTTGTAGTGGTGAGCGGGCGGTATAACTAAGTTGTTGGCTGAAGCAGGCTGTCTGAGAGTAGTTATTTTGTTATTTCTTTAAATAATTAATCTGTGGAGCACAGTTCTCAGTTCCCTGTAGCTTTGGGAAGTCTGACACATTTCTGCAAATCAGTTTCTTTTGAACAGATCTTAAACATCTGATTTTAAACAGGTTTAAAAATTCTGGATTGCAGGAATGAGGCCTAACATTATAAAAACCATCAGGAATGTAAGTTGGGAGCAGGTGGAAAATTCTATTGGAGCAGGTGAAAAATTCTATAGGAGCAGGTGGAAAATTCTATAGGAGCAGGTGGAAAATTCTATAGGAGCAGGTGGAAAATTCTATAGGAGCAGGTGGACAATTCTATAGGTGCAGGTGGACAATTCTATAGGAGCAGGTGGACAATTCTATTGGAGCAGGTGGACAATTCTATAGGAGCAGGTGGACAATTCTATTGGAGCAGGTGGACAATTCTATTGGAGCAGGTGGACAATTCTATTGGAGCAGGTGGACAATTCTATAGGAGCAGGTGGAAAATTCTATAGGAGCAGGTGGACAATTCTATAGGAGCAGGTGGACAATTCTATAGGCGCAGGTGGACAATTCTATAGGAGCAGGTGGGTGTAAGATGGAAAGATCTGTCCCACACAGACCAAAGTGTTGCTGGTTTCTGTTTATGAGAATAATAAGATATTTCAAAGCCTGTATTTAAAGAAAAAACATAAATTTCCTTATTTTCATAATTGAAATAGCTACTGTACAGAATCAATAAGATAACTAACATACTTATGCATGTGCGTATACAAAATATGTTATTCTATTATGACAAATTTTATATCTTCTGTCAGATCATTTTACTTTGGATTACTACAGTTTAAGCTTTTTATTTTAATTTGTTCTGTTCAGTAAGTTTAAAAAAAAACAAATATACTTTTGTTCAGTAAGGATGCATTAAATTGATCAAAAGTGACATTAAAGACATTTATAATGTTGCAAAAGATTTATATTTCAAATAAATGCTTTTCTTTTGAGCTTTCTATTCATCAAAGAATCCTAAAGACATTTTTTTTGTCATATTTTCCACTAAAATATTAAGCAGCACAACTATTTTCAACATTGATAATATTAAATGAATTCTGAATGATCATGTGATACTGAAGACTGAGTGATGGTTATATTAAAATAGAAAACAATTTATTTCAAATGTTACAAAATTCATTATTTTAAAACAAAATAATTAAATAAAACAATTATTTTAATAATATTTCTCAATAAAACATTACACAATTGTACAGTATTTTTGATCAAATAATTGCAGCCATTGTGAACCTAGGATACTTCTTTTAAAAACATGAAAACATTTGCGTAAATGTCTTGGTGTATATAAATGTAAAAAGTATTAAATAGAATTTTGGTTGTGTTCTTACCTTAAAAATCAACATGAAAAACATGCCTTGATTTATATTCACTTAATATAACTTGATTTTCACTGTATTTTACTCAAGATGGCTCCTCAGACCAAATGGTCTATGTATAATATACTGTAGCATCCAATTTAGTAAAAACATTAATATTTAAATCACCTATCCCAACTTTGAATTGATTGGATTTATCCTTCAGTTTTGATCTATGACCTTATTATTTCACCAACAAATGCTTAGAAATGACCTATGACCTTCATTCTCAAACACGCCTGAATGTTTTGGCTATTTTTGGGAGCCACATTTAGACAGGTTAACCCTAGAGTCAGGTCGGCATGACTCATCATGCAAACACAAACACTCAGTGACCTGGGATATTACAATATCACACATTTTTAGTTGAACATAATCTGCCCTTCATCTGCCTGTGTGTGTGTGTGTGTGTGTGTGTGTGTGTGTGTGTGTGTGTGTGTGGGCTTGAGTGCAGTGACTCATACGGGCAGCAGATTGAATCAAGGGGAACAATAGATTTGAGCAGAACAAATAGTCAGGAAAAGGCATGGATCAAAGAGCCGTATTACCTGTTTCCTGCCTCATTTTACCTTCTGTAGGCCACGACAGCAGCACTCTTTATTTTTCTTACATCCTTCTCAATGACAAAACAACATCTCTCACAGAGAGGAAGGGCCACACCGCTGGGCCCCAGGCTGCTGGAGCCTATTTTAAACTGAGATCCATGTTTCCTCTGGCCTCAGTGGACCTCCGCCTCTGCTTTTACTTCAGACATCAAGAAGAAGTTTTATGCAGCTCAACAGCACTAGTAAATCAATGAGGAATATGAACAAGACTCAAAGCAGCTCAATTAAATGTGGTATGCTTCTTTCTTTATTTATTGTTTTACTCTGTTCACTCCTTCTGGGCTCCTTATCAGGGTTTTTCAAATCTGCAGCCACAAGTGCCAACTGTTTTTCTAAGATAAATGGTAATAGGTTTCAAACTGTGTTTTGCATATGCTTTCTCTTAGGCTACACATTTGAGATTCATCTTTTGTCCTTGACAAATCTGTTAGTCTGTCTGCTTGTTTGTTTTTCCGGTCACATTGTTTGGTTTATTTTCATGGCTGAAATCGAGCCATTTCAATAGGTATTTTGAACAATTGTGAATTTCACTCAAGGGCGAAAGATTTCCCAATGCAGATTTCGCATTGGGTTTAAGTTGATCACACGAATTCGCCGCGTTGACCAACAGAAAGCTGCTTGGTTTGAAAGTGGCTGTGTGTCAATACACTATTGACAATAGTGGTTTCCATTCACCTATTTTTATACAAATCTTAGGGTATATCGCTTAAAAAAACGCTAGACAGAAAGGACAATATGCACATCAATTCTAAAAATGCACATAAAATGCTTATCCGCATAAAAACCCTCAATACGCAACAAAAAAAGTTTTCTGTTGGAACTATAGGGAGCGGTGGAACAGCATAACTGGACTAACCAGCAGATCAGTGTCATTGCACAGCATCTCAAATGTTGTTTTAGTTATTCAAAAGTTTGTCATCAGGATGATTTGGTTTAATTCCCTCCCAGAAGCGTCTCACATGATTGCGTTCACGAACACCAGCATCCGAAAACAATATGACATGACAGTATTTATTGCGTTTCGTCTGTGTTCTGAGGCGCAAGTAATCTATGATGAATGAAGAAGTGCCACAGCGGCTTCCACGATTGCAGCAACTTTGTTTTATTACAGATATTTTGCACCAAATTTCCCAGGAAGGGACAATTTTTTTCTCTTAAAAAATATATTTTTATGTGATATTCCAATTTTGTGCACAAGTTAAATTTGCAACCTTGAATGGAAATATAGCTAGTGGATAATGGACTTTTTTTTGCCAACTGAATTTTTGCTGAAATTTCAATGTCATTGCAACCTTTATATGCAAAAAAAAAAAGTCCTGTAGGATTATATTTTTTATCGTAACTCTGCCAGTGCCACATTTTCTCATTGTCTTCAGAAAATATAAAAATCTAGTTTATTTCCTCATTCTGAAGATGCCACAAAGTATCTTGATTGATAATGGCAATATGTTATCAAAACAGATATTTCAATATTTTTTAAATAATGATGGATCACTGAGAATGAGATTTTGGCGTAGAGTTTGGCTTAGGAATTAAAATGTAATTTGGGATAGAAATTGATCCGGGAAAACAAAATGACAGCGCACACACATTGCAATTTTATGCAAATTAAGAGGAGTTAGTTATAAGATCTTGATTTAGAGATTTTTCCTTCTTATAAGTAACTGAACAAATTTGTTTCCATAGAATTATTATTCTAAATATAAGGATGTTTGCTCAGATGCATTAATAAATATTGATAAGAGGTGAAACGTTGTTCCAGAAGAGAACTAACATACTCTTCTGTTAACCAGCGTAACAGGTAAATCCAGTTTATTTGGTTAAGTTGCTTTACATGTCATTTGAATACCGTGTCATCAGAGCAATTCTGTTTACAATCAACCGCTCTTCTGAAGTTTAATGTTCCCATGACTTGTCAGGTTCACTGAAACTTGATACGAGATTAGAGCGAAAGACTCTAAAAGGGATATTCTCACTCTTGGAATTGGACAAGAGTTTCCTGTATTGTCTTTTTACACCCAAAGAAAATGATCTTTGCACCTATAGCCGATGTTCTCTTTGTAAAAGTATAAAATGTGTTGTACATCTCACTTTTTGGCATGTTTTTGAGATGACGTAAATTAAGTGAAGACTAAAGAGTGTCTTTAATTTGAATACATATATTACTGATAAATTGTTTTATTTTTGATTGATTAAGAAGTGATTCATTTATTTATACATTCTGTATTTCACTCATCGCTCCGATAGCAAGATCGCTCTCAAGACAAAATATTCAGAAAGTATTGACAATGGATTACCTTTATACTTTCTCTCTCACTACCTTTCGAGGCTCGGTTTTTTCTACTGTTGATGAGTGAGAGGACTTGTTGGATAATCTCATTTCCCCAGAAGTCTGAGCTATTGAATTTCCTGATTTTTGATTTCCTGAGGTGAAGGAGGCTCGTGAATTGCTTCTGACATCATAGACAGGCAGAGACAGTGGTTTGCATAATAACATCAGGGTGAGAAAGTTAATTGAAAAGACCTTTTGAACCTTGTTTCATTCAGAGGAGCCTTTTTTTTTACTCTCTATTCAATATCATGTGCTGGAATCCTACAAAAGGAAAATAATTAAAAAAGAATCCCATTTCTAACCTTGTGAATTATAACTGGTGGACTTGTAAAAGGGTGGTACAATGCCCTTTTCACAAGATGTAAAATAAGTCTTTGATGTCCCCAGAGTGTGTATGTGAAGTTTTAGCTCAAAATACCCCACAGATTTTTTATAAAGCATGTTCAAATTGTCACTTTTTGAGGGTGAGCAAAAATCGTTTTGTGTCTGTCCCTTTAAATGCAAATGAGCTGCTGCTTCCGGCACAGAGGGCGGAGCTTCAAGAGCTTGTGTCCTTTTACCTCACACAGACATGCACTGAAAATTTCAAAAACGTATAGCCTTTTATGTTCAAACCGGAGTCAGATGATGGAGAGACTCAAGAAGAAGTGACAACATATAGAAGCAACAGGACATTTCTGAATGGTTAGTTGACGAATTTCTGCAGCTGATGTGTAGTTACCTTCTATTCATTGACTAGCATATTCTGTCATGATAATCTATGAATTGTCTTCCGGGGGCGGGGTTTATGTAAATTTTAGGGTTGTTGATGTCACTAACCCGGGACGAAGCTCGTGTAGTCCCTACCAGCCGTTTGTTGTAGTCCTTAAAAAGCAATTTCTTTAAATGCAAATATCTCTCTTTGCTTTGAACTTTAATGTTGCTCAAACAGCAACATTACACACTAACTAAAGTTAGAAAAGTGAAATCATAATCAACCACCCGTTTAAAAATCTGCTTGTTCCATTTTTTTTTCTTCATCAGAGGTCATTGGAAACCAGGATATCACAAACCTGATTCAAAATAAGTTGGCTTCTTGTTAAAAGTGATACATATTCATTAGTATTGTCATAAATAGATTTTTCGTTGCATATAGATTCTGAATATCTGAAACCGTATCGAGACACTGGTATCAGCTTCTCAACACAATGTGTATTTTATTTAAAGTCGGCATGAAACAAAAAATGTTTTCTCTTTTGTGACGTATGTA
Organism: Siphateles boraxobius; assembly: GCF_051911475.1. Lineage (NCBI taxonomy): Eukaryota > Metazoa > Chordata > Actinopteri > Cypriniformes > Leuciscidae > Siphateles > Siphateles boraxobius. The sequence goes on from NW_027508942.1 coordinate 1,846,321, forward strand.
ATAGCTTCTCGAACAAGATTATTTTTTTATTTTGGATTATAAGTAGCTGATATTATACCCAATTGTTAAATGAGACCACAGTACTAAAAGCGTGTGAAAGATCTTATTCCAGCATTGTTTATCCTCCGTGATTTATCTTCTTTTTGATCCCTCTTGCATTTTCCTCTCTCCAGTGTCCCGCCTCTCTGACTGTCGCAATCGATTTTGGAGATAAGCAGCCTTCAAAGTCTCATCGCATGCTGCCAGAAATCTCCAAGCTGCATGATGGATTACGTCAAATTTCCATCTATATTTATCCGTGAATGAGCTGAGTTTGTGACGGCTTATTGATGCCTCTATCAAATGGCAGGACGTAATACAGACATTAACTGAGATAAGTGGGCCGACCAATGAAGATCTAAATTTGTGCTATACCCGCTCAAATTGTAGTCAAATTCAGGATATGATTCAAAAGACCTCTTTTTTATTGAACGTTTCTTTGATACTGAACAGATTGCTCTTTATCTTTGTCTTTGGAGAGCTTTTCCATCTCCTCTCAGAGAGGTCATTGGCCTGACAGCTGAAGTGGCTTTTCCATGTCTTCTCCAGGGTTACTGACTGTCTGATAAGCTTTTTGAGGTTCGAGGAAGTTTGACCCAACACACCCTGAAGCCTTCTATCAGGCTCTTACATTTTGAATGTAGCCATATTTAAGCAGGACTGTATAAATCTAGCCCCCAATTAGGGCTGGGCGACACTTCAAAAATTAGCAATATTATCACAATATCACACATATGGGAAAAATGTTCAAAGTTTAGTTTATAAAGACAGTAAGCCAATTTCTTCTTTTTTTCATCTCTTGTAACAGCTATCCAGATATCGGATAGATGAATAAAAAAGAGATGTGACAAAAAAAAATCACTTGAAAAAACGAGTGAAATTGGCTTACTGTCTTTTATAAACTAAACTTTTAACATTTTCATATTTGTGATATTGTGATAATCATGTCTTTTACATAGGGCCAAAAATCTGCCTTTTAAATTATTCCAAAGCAAATGCAAAAATATCGAGAAATATATTAAGCATTATTGATTTTTCTTATCATGAGAATGACAGCTGATAGGCTGCTGCTTTCAAGGTATTTACTTTGCTCATTTAGTTAAAAACAGTAAGCAATCACTAGATTTTTATTTCAGCGGTGTTTTGCCATAAAATATTGAATATTGTCAAATTTTCAGAATAGATCTGTGCATTAAGACATTAACACATTGAGTGTAAATGCAAACTAATAGACCCGCCATTTTTTCTATGTAACATGTTTTTATGTTATTCTAAGAACTCACTTTGTTGTTGCAACAACCTTAACTTTTTGTTGGAAGATCATTTTCTCCATATTTTTGTATAAGATTTTAAATGCTACTTTTGTGTTTATTTAGTAAAAAACAGTGTGAATTTGAGATTATTTTTTTCAAAAGTGTTGACTTTGAAATGCAAAAAATATATAGATATATTCAAATATTTTTGTCAAAATTTGGAAAAATATTTATTTTTAGCTATATCGCCCAGCCTTAGACTCAGGGTCATACACCTTAAATAGCTTTTCTGTGTCCTTTCCCTGAGTAGAAACTCAATTTCAGTAAAAACGTGACCTGCTGCCTGTAGTCTCTCTGTGTCTGACAGAGTTGTAGCATTTTGATGCGAAATGTGGCGTCCCATTTCATAGAGCCTCTTCCTACTCAGTCATTACTGCATACCCTATGCTGACAGCAAAATTTTCATTACCTTTCCAATGACAGATTTAATAAGTAATCTGTTGGTGGGAATTTGCTCTTGAGGGACAAAACAGTTGGTATAGCCTAACTATGCGACATCTGGCACTGAATGGATTATGGTTATGATGAACAGTTTTGACAAAAAGACAAGGTATAGTATAACTTGTCGTTGCATTCCTTAACAGACATTTTTCTATAAAAAAAACAAAGTGTACAAATCATGTTGCTTGTACTGCGAAAGCCAATACTAGGATTGATGGCACTCTCAGCTCCAATTACGAGAGAGATGGCATAACTTGGCATACTTTAATTGATCCACTCCAGCAGCTACTTATTTTTAGATACAATCGGGGCCTAGCTACATTTTCATTAGGGGCCGTGCTCTATTCTTATTACACTGCTGGCGGGTCTCAAGAGGACAAGTTTGGCTGCATCCCAGCTTTCAATTACATAGTGTCTTGTGTACAATATTCATTTATTTTGTGTAACAATGAAACGAGAATGAAACTTCCCTAGTCAATTTAGTACTTTTAGCTGCTTTATTGGTGTTCATCCATTAACAATTTTGTGACCCCAGACTGGGTGGGGATGGGGATTTTTGTAATTTTTTTTCCTTTCGAATACTGGAAAGCTCAGTAAAACGATTAATTGGGGGTAGGGCTTGGCGATGAGACTATAATCCTTCCTCGATATAATTATAGCAAATGTTCGATATAATGTTAATGCGTCAAAAGCGGAACTAAACAGCACTACTCGTTTGAAGCACGCCACGTGAGCCATTTTTCTCCTCGGATCAAACGGCAGTGCAGTGCGAGCTTACTAGTCTTAATTCTACGAATAATCCTACGAATGTCTCAGTGATTTAAACTAGTTTAAACCAGATGAAACAGCAACAGCACTGACAAACATGAGAAACATTGCGGCATGAACGATCCAGTTAGAAGGCTTTTCAATCTACAAATCTCCATCATTTACCATAGATTTACTGTAGTAACACTAACTGGCCAGCCAACATTGTAACTTACAGCGGCCCACTGGGAAATGGCCTGTCCGTCCATTTACAGCACCCTGTTATTGTGGCAGAAATGTGGTATGTTCATATCAAATTTAAATATATTATTAATGTAGACATGTATTAAAGACTGTCACCGTCCTGCTCCCCTTCCCGAATTCAATTCAATGGAATGTTTTTCACCTGGTGGCTATTTTTGGTATTACGCCTAAAGAAAATCTCATGGGAACTTGAATTTTTGTGATATAAACTTTAAATTTAGAACACAACTTGATTAGATATATGGCTGTCATTTTATAAAAAAATATTAAGTTCAGTATATTTGATTTACTGTAAATTTAAACTTCCATAACTTTTTCCCACTTTCATTTTCTGAAGTGCTTTCACTTCAGCAATAATCTGCAATAACAAAAAGAAAAGTGTTTTCTTTAAAACAAGACCAAACTTAGGTCTATTTTCCAAAGCATTCTTGAATTACAACCATTTAAGTTTGAATAGTGCATTTTAATGTCCATTATCAAAAGGGGGGGGTGACCGTAAAGGGGTTTAAGGAGTAATGGCGTATAATTACAGTATTTTTTGTTAAGCTATAGCATTTGTGAATTTGTATTTATAACAAACATATTTAGGCTTTAATGTTTAACCTCAGTTTTTTGCGAGCTCACGCAGCTCTCTTCAGGAGTCGTCTCTCAGGACCATGACACTGACACAAGACACCACACCACTGGCATTTTACCCTCCAAACCATACAAGACAACTAGACACACTAAAGCCTGCAACAGAGGTAGTGCGCTGAAGCCGAACCAGTGACGAGACAGTAAACAAAAGCCTGCTGCTATTCTGCAACACTGTATATGGCATCAGAAGGACGCTTATTGATTGTAAGTGGAGAACAGGTCATTCACCATTGTGAAAATCCTCTTACTAAAGTAATGGGGTCTCTTTAAGTACGATTTTAGCTTACTGGTAAACACGCTGTGCTGATGTGTTTTCTAAAGGAGATGTCTGGGTGTTAACACAGTGTGAAATTAGGTCTTGCTTTGGTTAAATTTTAGCTAAGCTGGTTTACTGTTATGTGCTTCTGAGTTTAAGTTTAACAAAGAAGCTTTCAGTGTGGCGGAAACTTGTTAGTCAAACACAAAAATTAAGCTACTCCATAAATCACTGCGCATGCTATAATATTATACATTAATATATTAAATGACTCATTACTGTCGTATGAAATGTGTTTGGCTGCTCTATATGGCAGTAAATTACATGCTGACTCTGGGTCAGTGTGTGGGATTCAAACTGATTATGTAGTGATTCATTGTAATCAGGGGACCTGCATTAAATGTCAGAAGATGAATTTTGCATCTCAGCCTTCTGTAAATTTCATCATTCTGTGTGATATGAATGGGAATGACCTTGTCCCACTGAGAGAACCCTTTCAAATGCTTTTCAACCGGTTGCTAGTGTTTAAACACGGCTCATCTGAACATTTTTAAATAGACACCATAAGTAGACGCCACCTTTACACGCCAATTGAACAAATAAACATTTTAAGGCAATTCATTTTGCAGTGTCAAAACATGCCAGCTGGCTTGTGCCAATCAATTTAAAGACAAAGCTTTCACATTGGGGTAAATAGTCTGTACAATTGAGGGATTGGTGCCTGACACATTTGACGTGCACTGCTTAGCTGGATATAGCCTTGCATCCTCAGATAAATGAATGTATTTGTATTTATAGTCGTTCTTGCCTTTCACTTGCAGTTTAGTTTGTGTTGTGCCAAGTTTGCTTGAGGGTCTAATGACCGGAAGACTATTATGACCACTTGATGTCTTCCACTCATCCTGACATTGATTCAGAGAGTCATCTTGTCGCAAATTGAACAGAAACATCCAGTGTGTCTGTGACATCTTTAAAAAAAACAGGTGACCAGAAACTAGTTACTAAGGGAAATCAAAGGATCATCTTGGTGCAGCATAAAGTCTGGTACACAATACAGTTTGTTTTTAAGGATCGCTCAATTAGACCGAAAAAGACATTCTGACTGACTTGTAAAGCAACTTATTTTGTTGTTCTGCTTCTACTCCATTCATTCATCTGAAACCGATTATACCACAATAATGCACCATCCATATCACAATTTCAGTTTTGTTTTAATCATGCAGCCCTATCTAAATGTATAGGAGAAGGTGGACAGGAGCTTGTGGCATGTGGAGTGTTTCTACACGATCACATGAGACTAAACAGGTGTGGTGGTGATTATAGAGATCCGGGGGGCTCTAGTCAAGGATGCACGCCATGTTTGTGCTCACAAATCCTTTACTTACCACAGGCTGTCAGGCAGAATTGTAAAGAGCTCCATTACCAACAACCGTAAAGCTGATATAGCTGCCGCAACCTGTGTGGCATCTCCGTGCAGTGACTTAAGGTCTTTAAATATATAGAAGCGACTGTAAAGGAAACAATGCGCTCTGACCTCACCTCTACATCTCACTGCCTCAATGGAAGTGTAAAAGCATGTTGAGTTCACATGTTTACACTGTTGATGCAGCGAATTCTTCTGCCGAAATGATGCCTTGTGACTTCAAAGCATTCCTGTTCAGATAAGGAGTGTTATATGTTCAAGGTCAGTTTATATCCATTTAAAAATGGTTTATATTTTGAGAAGAAGAAAAAAGACTCTTTTCTGCTTTTCTGTGGCTGTTCTTCATGGCTTGTCTGCCAAGCATGGAGTCATGTCTGAAACCAGTTGCTTCATTTCTCAGGGACCATTGAGCTTCCTGGGCTTGATACAATCTCCAAGCTTGACTTTTCCCCGGCTCTTCAATACAACAGTACAGGGCTCATTCATACTCTATTGCTTTTAGTTCGATCTAAGACTGTCGATGTACCTTGGCGGTTCACCCATATTACCTTGAATGGGAGCAACAAGCAACAGTTGGGTTCCTCCGTAAGTAAAATTCCCATTACTTTTCTCCATAGGGAATTTACTTTGACAGCTTTAAAGACAGACCTGCTGTGAGCTGTGAGGCTGTTAATAATTGGATATTTTTATTGATGGAACATTACCCATGATTCTACAGAGAAATCTCCAACAATCAGAGAACTGAAAACAAGCAAATTGCGCCAAAAGTTGTAGTTCTTTTGTAGTTTGCCATTGCAAAAGTTGTTCGCCGTTTTTCAAACGAGTTTGTAATGTTGAGATTCACCTCGTAGCTGGTTGGTATGGTTCATGGCATATACTGTAACTCTTGAAAGGATTGCAGCTGTTACTTAGAACAAGTTAGTGTCCTGGATTTGAGCATTGGCTGGATCAACAAGCTTTCTTTAATGCAATTTGAGCATAAGAAACAACATTTATGGGACAGGTCATGTCAAGCACATATACTGTAAAAATAATTTGATCATTCATCGATTGTTTCCCTCAACTGGACAATTTCGTCTCATCTTGATTTTGTCCATTAGTCCAATCACAAGTAAATACAAAGTAGTTGGATTAAGTCTAAGGAATTAAACAGAGTAAAGGTGTGGTCACATTTTTTGCATGTGCAAAATCCAGTAATTTTAACAGGAATCCCTGTGGTCGGGAAATTCGTGTGAGGGCACAAGATGTCCCCACTCATATTTTGCATCGATTTGCTGTGTTGACCGACAGAAAGGTTTGGATGGGCTTCTGTTTGAGCTGTGCTTCTTACTTCATGATTGACAATTGACCTTTTTTTGCAAACAAAATTTCACTAATGTGATCACACTACACATTTACTGTATGACCACTGCATTTACTATACTGACAAAACCATTTTGTTGAAATTTCAGAGCCCGCACCTTATGTTGCTCTGCAGGCCTGTTTCAGTTCTCAGCATGGACCTTGTGTGTGTGTGTGTGTGTGTGTGTGTGTGTGTGTGTGTGTGTGTGTGTGTGTGTGTGTGTGTGTGTGTGTGTGTGTGTGTGTGTGTGTGTGTGTGTGTGTGTGTGTGTGTGTGTGTGTGTGTGTGTGTGTGTGTGTGTGTGTGTGTGTGTGCGTCTAAAAACTAAAACACTTTGTGTAAGGGGCTGTTAAATACAAATACATGTAAATGTAAGTATACTGTAATTATATTACCTTCAGATTTCTTTTCAGACTCATTTGTGTTTCTTTTTAAAAGAACATTTTCTTAACACTCAGCAGCCATTAAATAGACATAAAAGGTGCTTTTCATCAGCTCAGACATAACAGCAGCATACCTCTGATTAAATATGCAAGCACAGTTATTTAGTCTCTTTATGTTGTTTTAGAAATGAAGCATTTGAATGCACCGTAGAGACAATGCCCCTGTTCATATGGCCAGTGTATTTCTGCTGTGCAAACTTGCCCCCCTCACATGTAACTTGATGTTGATGCAGTTTCTTAAAATAGGCAAATTGGACAGCTGACTGCTTGCCAAACCTCATACTACATTACACTGAGAGAATAAATCATTTCCAATGATGCCTTACTTACTGAATGTAATATTTTAGGTGGTATTACCTTATATACAGTCATTAGTCACTGGCTACTGTCTCATATTGTAAACAACCAGATTAAAGAGGCAAACACCTCTGATTATCATCACTGGTGTTGTGTGTGTGGTTCATTTTGATGGACATGTCTGGGACAATCTGAGGCTCTGATTGTGCTGACGTTCACTTGGTGATATGTGTTCTTGCTTCAGGGAAGCATAATAATCATGCTAATGCAATGCTGCTTTGTTTTTGTCTCATCTGCAGTCATAACCAGAGGACAACTACATTCATACATCCAGTGACAGGCCTGATCTCTGCTGAGAACACTGATTTCAGACTTCAGGACCAGTAAGTATTGCCTTTTGACATTGCTTATAGTAAAGGTTGACCAGATCGTTTAAGATAGGATTATATTAATGTCCTGTCTCAACCTAGTAGCCCAAATCTTGAGTTTAGTCTCTAATAACAGAGATTGTATAATACCTTTTTAATGTATGATAAATTACAGGATACATTTGTCTAATTTGACCTGACGGGGGTTTAAATAGTAGCATTACTAATTACTATTACTAGATATTAATTCATGTAAAAGCTGATATTATATACTACATGATTTGTTTATTTAGTTTATAGACTATCGGCATCAGTTGTTAACTTGGATTATTTGCTACTTTGATATTGTAAGCTAACCTTCAAGATTTTGCAGTCAGTAATATTTCCTCTTTTGAAAGAAGATAATACTTTTATTTAGCAAATTTGCATCAAATTGATCCAAAGTGAAAGTTTTAAAACATTTGTTACCAAATTTTTTTTTCTCTCTAAGATTCTTGGGAAAAAACATCACTGTTTCCACCAAAAATATTAAGCAGCTCAACTGCTATCGACATTGATAATAATAAGAAATATTACATGAGCATCAAATCAGCATGTTAGAATGATAGAAGGATCATGTGACACCAAAGACTGGAGTAATGATGCTGAAAATTCAGCTTTGCATCACATGAATAGATTACATTTTAAAATATATTAAAATAGAAAACAGTTATTTTAAATTGAAGTAACATTTCACAATATTGCTGTTTGTACTGCCTTGGTGAATACGATTTTTTTTGTACCGAACCTTTGAATGGTGGTGTATGTTAGTAGCTCTTTGAATTGCAATTGAACAGAACTCTCTACTGATATTATAAGGCAGTAAAATCATACCATTATGATCTCATGATCTATATGTTGGTAGAAGCAGAGCTGGAAGGATACAGCTGACTGAAGTATCACATTTCTCCACTGGCATTTGTCAATAGTCTTGCTCTTAACAGGTCCCCTGCCGTCAAGTTGTAACTTATATTACAGCTGTCTGTTTTATCAAACATGCATGCAGATCACCTGGGTTGTTATGCTTTTCATCAAGAGTGGTTTGTACAGAAAAATATATCAAAATACTTTTCACTCACAACACAAATCTGGGCTGTTTCATTTTATGCTTTAAGAGATACAGCAAAATCTTTCAGGTTATGTTCGAGAACTCAATAATAACGTTACACAATCCAGCAGCTCCATGTTCGAGAATGATCTGGCATTAGATGTCAGTTTCAACAGCTGCCCACCGGTCTTATCTAACTCGAATCTCTCTAAAAGCAGCTCATATTAGCGCGTATAGCACAAAAGACTGGGGCTCTCATAGCATCTGACTACGAGCGGGAGGCCGTATTCTCCTGCCACATCCTAATGGATGCATCTCATTACCAGCTGTGTGGGTGCACAAGGCTTTCTGAGAACCGCAGGTTATGTGTCATTGGCTGTTAATGTTTCAGCCATATCACATGTTGGAAAGAACTACTATGGACCGTGGAGCTCGTAAAATAACCGAACTTCTATACATTATGCAGATTATGATGACGGATTGTGCTGGACACTTGACACTTTTATTTATTTCTAGGTATCATTTTGACGCATCAAAGTTGTAATTTTTTGAGACTTTGGTGCAGAACTCATTTTGTACTGTTTTTACTGTAATATGTAGTATGCTGTAGCATGCTATTACTTTTCTAAGCGATCATACAATTTTCATATGGTGGAAAACAAGCAATAACATCCCATGGACTTAAACCTATGAGCCAAAATGTTATGACCACCTGCCTAATGTGCGGTTAATCCTGCTTAAACATTGCTGACCCGCCGATGCATGGACTCTACATACCCTGAAGGTGTCCTGTGGTATCTGGCGTTAGCAGCAGATCCTGTAGATTGTGAGGTGGAGCCGTCGTGGATCAAACTGGTTGGTCCAGCACATCCCACGGATGCTCAATTGGATTGAGATCTGAGGAATTTGGAGGCCAGGGAAACACCTTGAACTCTTTATCATGTTCCTCAAACCATTCCTGAACAATGTGTGCAGTGTGGCAGTGTGCTTTATCCTCCTGAAAGAAGCACTTCCACCAGAGAACACTATTGTCATGAAGGGGTGTACCTGGTCTGCATCAATGTTTAGGTAGGAGGCACGTGTCAAATTTACGTCCACATGAATGGCCAGACTCAGGGTTTCCCACCAGAACTTTTCAGCTTCACTCTCCCTCCAGTGGCTTGTCGTCGTCCCACAGTGATCATGGTGTCGTGTACATATGTACACGGCCGTCCATGTGATGTAAAAGAAAATGGGACTCATCGGACAAGGCGACCGTAAAAGAAAATGGGACTCATCGGACAAGGCGACCTTCATCCACTGCTTCACGGTCGTGTGCCCATTCAACGGTGGACATCAGTCATCATAGACACTTGGATTAGTCTGCAGCTACGCAGCCAAATGCAGCAGAGTGTGGTGAACTGAACTGTGTGTTGACACACAATCCTGCCATAACCATCATTAAAGTTTTGTGTGACTTGTGCCACAGACCTTCTGTTGGCTCGGACCAGATGGGATAGCCTTTGTTGCTCTCGTGCATCAATGAGCCTTGGCCGCCCAGCACCCTGTCGTCGGTTTGTAGTCTGTCTCTCAATTTCCCAGATATTGGCTTCATCTGTGACTGGTCATAATGTTTTGGCTCATCAGTGTATCATGACTGACTCTTCAGTCTCTGCTGACCTCAGTCTCAGAGATATGGAGTGGGCTTGTTTGACGTGGTGTCCACAGGCCCCAGGGGCCACTTGACATATCTTAAGCACCAGAATATCCCAGAGACCAGTGCTATTTTTAGATTATTTATATAGTATTATATTATTTAGTTGCCAAGGCAACATTTTTAATTTCCATAATATTAAAGTTTGTATTATTAGCCTATGTTTTCCCTCTAATATTTATATTTTATTCTATATCAGTTTTTTTCAGTTACCAAAAAAGGTTTTAATAGATTTAGTTTGAAGGGAAAGTTCACCCAAAAATTACGTCATTAATTACTCACCCTCATGTCGTTCCAAACCTGTAAGACTTTCGTTCATCTTCAGAACACAAATGTAGATCTTTTTGATGATTTATATTTTAGGCTAGCTTGGCAGTGCTTTTAGAAATATTCTACTCTGCTAAACCATGCTGATTCTTTCCATGCCTTTACTAAGAGCCACTGAATAAAAGGTGCTGGAGAAGTTTGAGTGCACAAAGCACATGGATTCCTCAGATGTTATGAATGTGCTATAAGCACAATCTGTTTCTGTTTCTTTTGTATGTTAGCTCTTTATATGTCTGACCATCTGTTCTTAGATTGTAAGTGTGAGAATCGTGCTGTGAGGTTTCCTCGACTATCTTCCCTGTTGACTCTACCTCTTATACAAAGACTTCTGATTAAAACTGATGGAAAATTACAAACATATATGTCATACAGGTTTATGTTAATGTTTGGGTGTTATGATAGTCGGGCTTATGGCATAATGTATGAGAATAGGTTAGGAATGACAGAATTACGTTATATTTTGTATAACAAACTTCAGACGGCTCAAGGTCAGACTGTAATGACAGTTATGCAAAGCACAACTTTCGTTTTTGTGTAGCAATAGATCTTGTTTACTAAAAGTTGTGGCTTCCTTTGTAATTATGCCAGCTGGAATCGGGAGACATTTTATCTCAGACATTTTTTTGTCATAAAAGACAGATAGAACAGATTTAACACTAACTTAGATAGAGCAGTAACTTGAGTCAGCTCTGATTATTTTAATATTGACGATCATAGAGGACACTTTTGGTTCCTCTCTGACTGAAGAGGAGTCAAAAGCGGTGGTTCTGTCCTAGTTTGCCAGGAGCCTGTGCTTCTGAGCTTTGATTGCTGGAATATATTTAACTCTTTCCCCGCCATTTATGTAATTTCCGGCTTTCCGTGTTTTCACTGTCATATGGAAGAGGGCGCTATTTCGCATCTTCTGAAAGAAGACAGAATCTCCTGATTCAAAATACATGTGAAGAAGAAGCAGAAACAAGCAATAGCATATGTAAGCAGATGCATATGTAAAATAATGCATTTATCAACATTAAACAGCATATAAATCAAAACCGCCTAATGTTACCGAATGAAATGTCGACCCAGGATGAGCTACAGGACTGTGGGGGTGTTGATGGACTCGATCTACTCTACTCTATACATATCTACTCTATGCTTTGATCATCATTCTGAATCCAATCCGAACATAGTCTCTGACAAAAACGTGATTTTCTCAGCTTTTCTGCTTTTTTTAATGAACCGTACCCACATTCAAGTGTTGAAAAAAAGAACGCATTTTTTTTTTTAAAGCAAGAGGGTCTGTTCTTTCTTTGATAAATTGCATGTTCAGATATACATACCAAAAAAAATATTTTGGGGCCATGAACATTTTTTGTTTAAATTATCAAAAATGCAGGACCTGACTAGCAACATTTTTCAAACAATTTATCAGAATTAATATATACGGTTCAAAAGTTTTGGCTTTGCCATGTTTTTTTGGTTGTTTTTTTTAAAGAAGTTAAAATTAATACTTTAAGTCCGCAAGGAGGCAATAAATTGATCAAAATTGACAGTAAAGACATTTATAATTTTGATTTGTAGAATATTTAAGCAGTATTTATCAGAAATATGTTTTAAAAGGTATTTGTCAGTTTGCATAAGTTCATAACCCAACAATATAATCGCCTGTTGAATGTCTCAGGAATTGTATTTGACATCCAGGCCAGCGAGCGCTGAAGGGGTAATTCATTCTCGGTCTAATCATGGGGAATTATACTTGACACATCATAGCAACTGTAATTTACTAAAAGCTTTTTGAAGTGAGCCTGTGATATTAAAAATTGGTACTATGCATCTCTTGTGTGAATCAGTAATGAACAGTGCAGTGTTGGAATGGTTGTCAATCCAGATCCAAATCCTAGTGAGTCACTTCACTTCCTACTACCTACATAGTCAGATGACTTCTAACAGCCATGGAACCTCATAAGTGACCAATTTGGAGTGTTCTACATAGGCAGCTAGACACTAACATTGCTCTATATGGGAGACTTAAAGGGATAGTTCACACAAAAATGAAAATTCTGTAATAATTTTCTGTGGAACACAAAAAGAAGAGCTTTTGGTTGTTTCTAACAGTTTTGGTTACCCTTGACTTCCATTGTATAGACAAAATAAGAGACATTTCTTGTGTTCCAAAGAAGAAAGAAAGTTTTATAATGACATGAGGGTGAAAAAATAATAAAAGATTTTTGATTTTTCTTATCCCTTTAAGCCACAATTAATTTCACAATTAAATATCACTTCTTTTTTGTGTTGAATGAAATAATTGTATATTAGTAACTCAGGATTGAAGTCAGGATTCAAGGCCAATTAGTGATCCTTTGAAAGTGTCAGAGGGCTTAAACTGTTAGTCATTCATATTTAATACTAGCCACATATACCCTTATCAATACCCCTTTATCATGGTAACCATAATTTCCACTAAGATACCATAGTTCTCCTTCAAACAGTGTAAAGTTTTCAGAGCCCGTGCTATTTTTTAGTGACAATGGTGACTATCTATGATAGTTTGGTGGAAACTTACCATTGTCAGTTTAGGAAGGGTAACTTTAATGTCAAACTCCTGAGAGCAGTGAAACACACTGTTTGTCATTGATGTCACCATGCAGAGTTCCAGTCAAATGTCATGTTTTGCCACCGGCTAAACGCATCATATGCTAGCATTCAACTATACTAGCACTATGAATGAGACTTCTGATCACAGAGGATTTCACCTTTACACTGATGTGGAAACTACCTGAAGTTATACCCACTGACATGCCATTATCAAGCAGTAATAATATGATATGGGTAATTATGGAAAGTATGGATAATTAAAATGGGGGCAAGAGAGACGAGGCAAAGCTTTGTTGTATGGTCCTAAATGTGTGGTGTGGTGTCGTCTAAACCTGAATAAACTGTATGACGTGACGGACAACTAGTTGTCCAGTCCGGTTCCGGTCACACAGTGTGAGTCCTGAATATTTACGGGATGCAAGTTCAGTTGAAGAATGTGATTGTCACTCCCGTAAACAACTGAACTTTGTGTGAACGTAAACTTATTAAGGACTCAACTACAGGACCGACAACAGTAATCTGCTGCTGTGTGAACGTGGCCACAGAAACACGCAGCTCATATATTTATTTATTTAAATCGAAACTTTTGCGATTTGCTAATCACACCAAGCCATGTCTTGATTTCGATTTAAAGTGTGCATCACTAATTTAACGTATCGAATAGGGCTGCAACAACTAATCGATAAAATCGATTATAATCGATTATGAAAATCGTTGTCAACGAATGTCATTATCGATTAGTTGGTCTGCTTACGTCACGGGGAGCGTTTACTGGTACGCACACACACGCAAGGTCTCTCTCCCTCAGGCGCTCTGCCGAGCGCGCGCGCTACACGGTTTGGAGCAGTCTCTTCTGTCTCGCTTGCGCGATTTCGGGAGTTTGAACTAATTCGCGGGCATCAGGGAGCCGCAATCAATATGCGGGAGACTCCCGGGACTTCCGGGATCTTGGGATGTCTGTATTTTGTCTCGAGCATCAGGTTGCGCAATCAGTTCGCTCGCAACGTAAGTGATGGATTAAAATAGCGCTACCGCAGAAATAGGTTCAATTAAAACGGTCTTTACAAAGCGAAGCACTAAATATAAAGGCAGTTAATAACAGCAGCAGTAAAATATTGTTTTTTAGTCACTGTACTCAGTGGTTTTCAGCGAATGCTTGTGCACTAATGCATAATTTCTCCTGTCCTTTACTCAAGCCTGGTAACGTTACCTCCATTCCGTTCTCTTTTTATAGCATTTGTCTACTAAGTTTTAATTGTTTTTCAAACGCGATCTACTGCGGCTCTACATTCACACAATTGTTTTCAGTCTTTCTATATTTATTTAATCAATTTATCCTTATATTATTCTTTTATATATTATATATAATATATATTATATTCTTTATCCTTATATTCCTTATATATAATTAATTTTAAATAAAAATTAAATGAATTATATATTTTAGATGTTTTTAGTTTGTTTTTAGTTCAGATATTCACATCTGAACAACATGTCTGTGTAAATTTGTTTTAACAAAAATTGTGTTAAAACATAATATGTTGGATATCATTTTTTTAACAATAATCATGTTTGTCAACTTGCCATCAGCAATTATCATTAAAAACAATGCAAATATTGATATTAGTAAAACTCAATGTGTGGCTTTTGCACTTTTTAAAGTACACTTTTACACATAAATACCCTGATTTACGGTTTTATTTAGTTATAATAAAAAAAAATCTAATTTAATTTCTATCCGATTAATCGATTAATCGAAAAAATAATCGTCCGATTAATCGATTATCAAAATAATCGTTAGTTGCAGCCCTAGTATCGAATGTAACAGTTAATTCCTTGAAGAATCTGCTGTACCCTACGTCCTACTGTTAGTTTAACTGCTTCAATTGTTCTAATTTGTAAGTCGCTTTGGATAAAAGCGTCTGCTAAATGAGTAAATGTAAATGTAATGTACCCGTTGAAAAGCATCATTGTGCTCTCCTCTACAGGACTGGTGGACACATGCAGAAGCAGCCACAGGCGAACACAAGACCCTCCAGCACAGTTAGTGAAGCCTCCACCACCGTCACCTCCTCCACTGTGGACACCACTTCAGGATCAAAGGTCAGAAACTAGTCAGAGGGTGGGGAAATACAGCTGGGATTTTGTAGAGACAGAAGTAGAAGACAGTACCTCTGCATATTGAAGACTCTGGTGCTGAATATTCTCCATGCTTGGTTAGCATCTGTTCTGGTAATTCGAGTGTTTATTCTTCTGGGCTGCGTGACTATTCCCCAGTGCTGGCGACACAAACTCAGAGCCCTTGACTGCCGTCTCAGACGCACACACAGAACATCCATGAAACGGATTGGGATTCGTATTGTGAGTGATTTGGTGCATATCTGTGCAAGGGTGCATTGTTTGGAATGTGATGCACATGAGCTGAATAATGCTTTTTTAAAATGTATATATTTAAATGTATAATCAACTCGACAAGTACAATTTCACCATTAGTAGTAAAGTGTATGTATATATATATATATATATATATATATTGTAAAGTGCATGTGTATGTATATATATATATATATATATATATATATATACATACATACACTTTACTATATATTCACATAGAAAACAGCTTTTTAACATTGAAATAATATTTCACAATATTACTGGGTTTGTTTTGTTTTTTTAATCAAATAAATGCAGCATTAGTTGGTGAGCAGAAGAGACTTCTTTTAAAGACATTAAAAATCTTACCGACCCCAAACTTTTGAACAGCAGTGTATATATAAAGTATTATACTTTTAAAAAGAGTACTGAAAACTTACGGAAATAATACACTTTAAAGAATATACTTAAGTGCAAACTGACCTGCAAAATTAGCAGGACTTAAGTGCATCTTGAAATGTAAAATCTGAATTACTTCTATTGTCTTTGAAATATGGTTAAACATACTTGCGAATGTACTGACAAGAATTAAAGCTAAAAATTTCCTTTAATGTTATTTCTGTTCAAACTTGTATGTCTTGTATTTAAATATATTTGTAATTACACATTTGTAATGATGTTGCAATTTAGTACTTTTGAAATAGTTTAACTTTAAATATAATATCTACTACTATTAAAATTATAATCAAGTACTTTACATGTGCATATCTGACAGCAGCCGCATCACAAACCACAAGCCTTAAAGGAGCCGCCACTTAAAAATGGATTATTTCAGACAATGTGGGTTGAAAGTATAATTATTCCACACAAACATATATATATATATATATATATATATATATATATATATATATATATATATATATATATATATATGTGTGTGCAAAAAACTTTATTAACATTATTATAATTGAACCTCAAGGAACATATTACAATAATAATTTAAAAAAAGTCCTTTTTCGGGGGTCTTTCGAGTCAAAAGTTTAAGAACAACTAATCTAAGGAATTAGACCTTCGCGATATAAAAACAGCTGCTGTTTGATCCTAACTTATAGCGTCATAATGGAAACATTGTAATCATCATTATGTAATTTAACCTGTCAGAATGCATGTGCAAAAATATCTGAAGTGTACTTGTGACGGCTGACTGCCATAGTTTGATTAATGTGGAGAGATGCGGAGAAACGCACCAGCAGGAACGCTACCCGTGGCATCATCTCCTGCCTGCGTTTGGACTGTTCTAGATGAATGATTGCTCGTAGCTCTTATTGTTGGCAGTGACGGCGTGCAATGGTGATGTATTAGGCGTATTAATGCATTGGCATGTGTGATTGGCTTACGTTCGTTGCTGTGCCCACAGAATGCCAGCGATGGTGTGTAAGATCAGCTGTGCACCCCTGGCAGATGTCTAGACTAATGTGTGATGAATGAGCTTTCAATCCCCCTGCTCATCTTCTGTGTGTGTGTGTATGTGTGTGTGTGTGTGTGTGTGTGTGTTGGTGTGTGATATAGGGATCCAAGTCCAGTGGAAGGGTCCATAGCTTTGGTAAACGAGATTATGCCATAAAGAGGAATCCCAGTGTTCCTGTAGTGGTACGTGGATGGCTCCACAAACAGGTAAGAGAATTGATCAATGCGACAGTTTACTGATTAACCAAACATTGACTTTCAAATGATACTTTACATGAGAAGTTTTTAGACTTTACAGACCCAGAGGCCCCAAAACCAGGAACTCCTTGTATAAAATACCAGATTGTCTCAGTAACACTTATAATATCTATGACTTGCACCACTGTTTGGGGTTAGCACATTTTTTCAAAGATTTTTCAAAAGGATCATGTGACACTTAAGACGTAATGATGTAATGACTGATTGAAATGCAGCTTTGCATCGCAGGAATAAATTACATTTTCAAATATATTGAAATGGAAAACACTTTTTTACTGTTTACACAGAGTTTTACACAATATTGCTGAGAGCATACACAATATTACTGTTTTTACTGTATTTTTTAACAAATAAATGCAGCCTTGGTGAGTAAAAAGACTTTTCAAACTTTTGAATGATATTTCGATATTATTCCATGTTCAACAGCTTATAGATAGAAAGTTATAAGTTAGAGTTAGAAATTAGTTAATAATTAGGCATGTCATTGTTTTATAAAATTCAGTTTAATCTTTTGTCTGGAGTTTCTTTATAGTATACTTTATACTTTATAGTATACTATATACTTTCACGAACCCATAGTTTAAAATTATAGCCTTATATCATTTGACTAAATGGCACAGGAATGCAGAAATTACACATGGACTACATAAAGTTATGTTGGTGTTTCAAAACCTAGTGAGCTGCCTAAGAAGACCAAATCATTCAAACTGGTGGGACAAAAAAGTTTAAAAGGTTTAAACTAGTGATCGACCGATATATCGGTTTACCGATATTTTTCCCGATATTTAAGCATTTTCCCATAATCGGGTATCGGTTTTGTAATATCGGATTTGCCGATAAACGGCATCATCTTGTGGCCGTTTTGAGAATTCCGCCATTGCAGCCCGCGTCTGAGGAGATCAGTTAACAACAACTCTGTGCACATGCAAAGTACTTGCTTTGCTTTAATTATTCAACTTTATTTAACATAACAGACATGCATGCAGAAATGAGGTTTGAGACATAAATGCCTGATATAGTTTATTTATGCAGCTTGGTTCTAAAAAATTGAGACGAACTCATGGAGTCACGTAGCGTAATCCGTCATGTCCTGCCCCAATAAAGATGTAACTTTACATGAATTAAATAAAACAGACATGAATGAGTGCATGTTGAAAATAAAAGCGCTGAATTTAATTCTTTATCTGTTGTATTTGCTCACCATTAGTCTCGAAAAAAAGTTCGTTCATATTGCTGAGCACTCACTGGGATGATGATCAGGAATGCTCAAGCACGGCCACTGAATGAAACTTTTGACAAGAGTATCTTGTTTAAACACCCTAGATTATATTATCATTTACTACACATCTAAATATACCACTTTGTGGAAATTAATTATTTATTATCTGCACGCGCGATCGCGGTTGAGTAGCCTATATATAGTTCTGTGAAAATGCATAGATAAACAGCACTTTGTCAGAAGGCATTTCATGATCTAGACTTACAAAAATATTATTAATAATTAATAACATACTAGTTGGAAAATGCAATGATGTATATGCTGTTTTGTCTGTTACTTTCCTGACAATCTTATATTCCAGCTAATATTATTCAGTGAATTAATATTACCCAGTGAATTATTCCTCACTTTTATTTTAAACCTATTAAACGGCACATAAACCTTCTAAAACTGTTTAAAATGAATTACATTTCTGCAAAAGTTATATGACTCCCCTGTCAATTATTTTCTCCATATGAAAACATTAGACTTTTAACATTTATTTTGCCTATTGTTAACATTGTTGCTGCTGATGCTTATAAATTATGTGTATAATTTAGATATAAATAATATATTGTAATAATATAAATGTTTTTATTGTAATTTGATTTATTTACCATTTATGAAAACAAATGAAGCAGGCTTACAGCAGAATGCTGAAACACTACAACCTAGTTCTGCTTAACTGGGAGTATTAAGTTACACTACTAAAATAGCTACTAAAATTCATGTAATTTAGATTTTTTTTCCCCCCAGTATGTTAGAATAATTTTTGTGCTTTATTTTTTACCTCATCAAAGCTTTTATTTTTAAACAAAGGCACTTTATTTTTTGGACTCAGACCCCTCTATTTATTTGTGTATGAATATAAAGTTTTATATTTATATATTATATAGGAGGGAGTGATTATATTATATATATATATATATATATATATATATATATATATATATATATATATATATATATATATATATTATATAGGAGGGAGTGATTGTTATAAATACAGTGGTTTGTTCAGTTCATTTGTGTTGTAATAATTGTGTCAAAAACTGAAGTATAACAGTAAATAAATATCGGTTCTGCATATCGGTTATCGGGCACATAAACATGCAAATAATCGGTATCGGTTATAAAAATCAATATCGGTCGATCACTAGTTTAAACCCCATTTTGGTTGACCACACATCTGAATATCGGGGGAAATGTGTGTCTCAAAACATAAGTAGTGGTCACAGCCCCGCTGGATGGCTTTTTTGGGGCATCATAGGCACTTTTGGACAGTTGAAAAACATATTTTGAACGTTCAAACGCATCAAAAAGCTGTCTAGATTGGCTGCTCATTTGGTTTTTCTTTTTGAGAGCCAGCCAGCCAGTCAGTTTTACAGACACAAACACACATGAACACACAAGTCTTTCATGGCATGAAAACATCAGGAGTGTATTTAAATGAATAGTTTTCGATAATAGACTTTGAATAAACTCTTTAACGGGAAGAGAAACGGCACTGTCATAGGGAATTGCTGCGAATTGCATATTGGAAGTGTGTTTGAAGTGCTGTCTTTCCCCATCAGATGTCTTCAGCTGCCTGAGGGTGTGTGTTTTCCCATCAGTGTTTGTGTTGCTTTGTACTTTCAGGACAGCTCAGGGATGCGGCTGTGGAAAAGAAAATGGTTTGTTCTGGCTGATTATTGCCTCTTCTACTACAAAGGTGAGTGTCTTCACCAAACATCAAACAGAATCACATTTACACATGGACATTTAATTGCTAACTTTTCTCCCAGATAATAATGATTATTATCATTACTTGGTTAGTAATAGCGTTATTGGCCTACTTCAACAAATTGCAAACTCAATCTTTTTGCTTTGTATTGTCCCCAGAGTTTAACATGACACATTTAGCAAACTCTGAAAGTGGATAACTCAGGGAAAGTAATATGATGTTTTTGGGTTAATCTCTCTCATATTTATGCAGTTTCTTCGATCACACCAAACCCTCTCTGGGAATTCAACATGCTATTTCAGCTGACTCAAAACTTTTTGTGTTGTTATTAACAAAAACAGCCATTACAAAACAGAAGTTTACTTTACATTATTTTGATTAAATAAATTTAAGTTGAATTAAAAGTATATTTTATGATGTAAGTATACTAAAATCAGTGTACCAGTAGTATACTCGTAAACGTACTATGTTAGTACATGGGACCAAACTGGCTTAAGTATACTTTTAAGTGTTACAGTTATAGACTTTGAGTACACAACTAGTTTACACCTAGGTTTTCCATGGCAACCATACTTACATACTACAGTATGTAGTAATTATAATAACTGAGTAATAACTAGATACTAACCCTGAACCTACCCTTAAACCTAACCTTAAACCATGTGGTTTCCTTATATTACCAAGTATTTTCTTTAGTAAGTACACTGTAAATACATGCAAGTACACTTACTGTAAAAGAAAGTGCAAGTGTACATTTTTCTTTATACTTGTCAGAATAAGCCAAGCATACTTGCATATAAATTTGTTAAGTGTATCTCTGATAATTACATAAAAAGTACACTCTTATTTTTATTTTAAAATAAGTGTTTAGTATAGCACAGTTGAATAAACTTCCTTTTCGTAAGAGAGAGCTAAATTAAAGAAGTTCACCCTTATGTTATTACAAATCCTTATGCTGTTGTTTATGCAACACAGTCATTGGTTACACAACTCTTACCACACTACTTATTTAGCCAAATGAATGCTTTGTGCAAAAAAACAGATGTAGAAGTCTAAATTGTTAATCACTGATATTCTGATATATATTTAAATTAATCGTAGGAATATATTCTGATATCTTTTATTTATTAACAAATGAATATCTGCAAACGGAAGATAACTGAGTAAATAAACATTTTTGGGTGAGTTATCTCTTTTACTGTCACACCTCCCCCACACCTGTTTTGTCATAATGGTATGCAATCCATCCTATTTTTCCAGTCAGTCTGCTCTTCCCAGTCACAGACCCCTCAGCTCCCCGCTTGCTCAAATTAAAGAGAGACCTGCCTCGGTCTGGAATCTCTCCTTCAACCAACCTTGAAGTATTTTTACCCCATTATGTCCCAATCGAGCCACCCTTATCACTTGTCGACCCACCACTCAATCTCTGTTTCAGACACACCCACACATAAACACACTCTCACTCCCACTCACACTCACATCGGTGTCGCCAGCGCGCCACTGGAAAGAAATGGTCAAGGCAAAACAAGGAGGCAGTGCGAGGCTAAACTTAAATGTGTGAAATGTGATGATGTTATCAGAGTGGTGTGAGAAAGACAGTTCAGAGAGTATCACATGCCAGGAAGGAAGAGAGGGAGAAAGAAAGACACAGTGAAAACCTCAGTGGGATTGTTTTGCCCCCACAGACAGTCGTGAAGAGTCGGTTCTGGGTAGCATTCCTCTGCCCAGCTACACTATCGCTCCTGTTGGACCTGAAGATCACATTAGCCGCAAATATGCCTTTAAGGTAAGATCTTGTTTTCATACAGGTATCAACACACTTTTAAAAAAGAATGATAAAAAGTATTCTTCACTTCAAATTGCAAGGATGTTTACTTGGGTATAACTTCACAGTTCACCCAAAAAATTAACATTCTGTCATCGTTTAATTATTTAACTGTCTACTAAATATAATATTAAATGAGATTTTAAAGTGAATGGACTGTAGTTGGTCATTCTTTTAAAGGGTTAGTTCACCCAAAAATGAAAAATCTGCTATTAATTACTCGCCCTCATGTCATTCAAAACTTTATTTACAAAATATTAATCTTCAATGCACGTTCATGAGAGCACCACGACACATGCATGTTGTGTTGATGTGACAGCAGTCATTGTTGCGTGAACGTGCATCGGAGATTAATATTTTGTGGCAAATCATGTTTTTTTTTGGTGCCAACAAACACTTGTCACTTCATAAAATTGAGGTTAATCCACTGGAGTCACATGGATTACTTTTATGATGTCTTCTTTACTACCTTTCTGGTGCTTAAAAAATGTGGTAGTTGTGTAGACTGTCAGAAAGCTCACAGATTTCATTAAATAGATTCTGAAGATGAACAAATGTCTTATGGGTTTGGAACGGCATGAGGGTGAGTAATTAATGACAGAATGTACATTTTTGTGTGAACTAAACCCTTTAAATACAACTAAAGGGAATTAGGACTGGAGCTTCTATAAAGATAGATTAGCAACAAAAAGTATCATTAAAGTGGTCCAAATGACTCTATACCTTTTTAAGTCATATAATAGTTTTGGGTGTAAAACAAACCATTCTAACATTTTTGTCTGATTCTGACATAATTCGATTACATGACCCGCAGTGTTGTTACACACAACTAAAACTATATAAAAATATGAGTATAAGATGAAAAATGCAAACTTAATTCAGAATTCATGTTGCCTTGGCTGAAATAAGTCAAGTTTAAGTACTAAAATTACAGAACAAAAATTGAAATAAAACTAAATTAAAGCTGAATTGAAATATTTAGACAAAAATCTAATTATCAAAACTAAAATTCAATAAAAAATGTACTTTTGTGTTTAGTCGATGATGACAGGATTTTCATTTTCATGGTCTATAACTGACAGTTGTCCCGAGCAGCCGCTCAAGCGAAGTAGCTGTGTACATGCAGTTATCAAAAAAAAAAAAAAAATGTTGTCAGGGTTTATACGGGTTTATATTGTGCTAATGACCCGCTGACTGTAAAGACTCCTTGCTTATTCATCTCAATGTTCTTGCAATAGCTGCTTCCTGTTCCCCAATCAGCTGTTTTTCTGCTTTGTTATGTGCAATGGCTAAATACATTGGGTCACTGTGCAGTTATGAATGTGCATGCTTCCTTATCTTGCATGGCTTCAGCCCTGTGTATAGAATGCAAAGAAGATGCATGTAAAAAATTCCACATACCTCAAAATACCTAAAATCCTATCTAAAAAGTTCAGTTGCTGCCTTATATTTATTTTAATATAATCAAATTGGCTGTAGAAGTCGATTCAATTAATGCGGTCTAGTTGAATCTGTATCGGAAAAACATATGTTCCCATGCCATAATCATATCTCTTTTTTTTCTTACAAATCAACCTTCTACTGTACTGACAACACAACACAACATGAGTATTTTCATTCAATTTGGAATAAATATTCCCCATGAAGGCTGTAAATTTGACATAACCAATTACCCAAGCTGTTTTTATACATATACAGCTTTTCTTATGTGGTACTGATCTATGTGCGAGTGTTTTTGTCGGCAAAGACTTTAGCAGTGTTTTATGTGGATTCATACCCTGCAGCTTGTGCGGTTCATTGTTGTCCTCACGGGGTTCATGACACAGAGTGAATGTATGGGTCTGGACTCATCCTGAGGGCAACAAGGTTACATAACCAGTCTACCTCTCTCTGCTCATCTCCTTCCTGCCCCTGTTCTCAGCGAGAGAGAGATTTTGTTTAACGTGGGAGCAGAAGGAGACGACATTCCAGTTTTCAAGAAGAAGATCGTAATGCTTGATGGTTTAAAGTGCAAGTTGATCTCAGTTTGCACTTTGCAGCACTCCTGTTTCACTTCTCTTCCTTAATGGATAGTTTTACACAGCCTACGGTGTCACGTCTTCCTCCAGGAGTGCTGTTTACAAAGCTGTTCACCCTTTTGGCGAGTACCCAGCTAACAAAATATGTTCTAAGAATGTTTTGCTAACGTTCCTATTAAAGGGATAGTTCACTCAAAAATTTTAATTCTGTCATTAATTTCTCAGCCTCATGACGTTCCAAATTCATAAGAGTTTCGTTGATCTTCAGAACACAAATGAAGATCTTTTTAATGAAATCTGAGAGCTTTCTGTCCGTTTGAGCTTCAGCAAGAACCAACAAGGTTTGTTCTCATGCGTCAAGCAGGTTCGGTTGAGCTTATGTTTATTTTCGCTGATCAATGTTTATATGTGAATAAAAGCCTAAATTCAATCTGTTCATCATATAAAACGATTGAGTCTCTTCAGAAATTTTGGACTAAACCACTTAATTCATATGGATTAGTATTACTCTTTATGAACTTTTTGAAGCATCAAAGTGTAGTTGCGAAGCTGTCAATGGAGGGACAGAAATCAGATTTCATTCAAAAATATCTTCATTTGTGTTCGGAAGATGAACGAAAGTCTTAAAGGTTTGAAACGAAATGAGGGTGAGCAATTAATGACAGAATTTTCATTTTTTGGGTGAACTATCACTTTAAATGATGAAAACAATGATACAAAAAAAATGTATGTCAACATTTCGAGAACATTATTAAAGACCAGATAAGATAACCATTTGTTAATGTTACTGGAAGAGCGTTTCTTCATGAATTTGAGAGAAGCCAGAGTTCTGAGAACATTCCCTATTAGCTGGGTATCTAGTAGTTGTATCATACAGTCCGCTGAGGGTTAGGGATCATTTGCCGTAAGCTTCACACAAGAGAGAATGTTTGACTTGGAATCTGGATGTCGATTTTTAGCATTAAGTGTCTCAGATGGGCAGCAGAGTCTGTAATCTGTACTAATCCTCTATGAAAAAGAAGGCTTACTGCGGTGACTTCTGCTCAGCCAGCGATCTCACCCCACACGCTGGTGCATAGACACGGCCGAGCGACAAAATCTTTCGATGATGAGCTTCTAGATATCAGTGCAAAGGTGGAAAAAACCCCAGGCTAAAGTGCTAAGCAAATGTATTTCTCTTATGGCTTCTTTCTGTGGGCGTTTGTGCTTTGTGTTTCAGGCTGTTTTGCGGTCTGGCGTGCTGTTTTGTGCTCTTTCACTCCTGCTATTTATTTGTGTCACCCTCTTATCTTGATTGTGCTGACAGTCTTTAAATTGTACTCACAATTTCCCAGCACTTGTATATATCCTAAACAGGAAAAGCCAGTAGGTGTTGGTTCAGGTGACCAGTCATTGTCCTCTATTTGCTGAACTATGTCCTTCTTCTGTTCCCATTGGTGGGCTTCCTGCCTGTGATGAGTGACTGACAGTCCAGAAAGGCTCTGAGACACATTCAGCATCATCTGTAAATAGGTACACTTTTAACTCTATGGCTTCTCTACATTAACCACTGGCATGTGCAAACTCTTTGAGAATCTGTGTGACTTTCCTCACTGACAGCATTTCCTCTTTTTGAGATGTTTGAAGTTATACTTTTCAGGAAACGATATCTATTGGAAATTTAAGAGGTCTTAGGATATAGCTGATTTTTTAATTCTTTATTTGCATAAGAGACCTTGAAGAAAACTGAATATATCAGATAATATTATAATATTTGGTTTAGTTTACTTAGGGTCCCCTTCCCATTGTCATGGAAAACTTGAAAATAGAGAATTTTAAAATTGCTATTTCCAGAACAAGAAAGTCATGGAAATAAATAATATCTTTAGAAAATGGATTATAGAATAATTTCCTTGGTGTTCTCAGCTCTAAAATATTTTATGGGTCATTGCACTCTTTGTTATATTCCTAGTATCCTGCATAGAGGACGATCGATTGTGGGTTTTACCGATAACGATAACTAAGTTGAACCATGCTGGCAATGCATGACTTCCTATGAAAGCCTGTTTACTGATTTTTATATGAGGAACCGTTTTTTGCCAAAAATCCAAAGGATGTGACGTTTATGTGCGCTCCTGAAAGCCCCTCTTTTCTGTTCTGTGACGCATGTTCTGTGACACATGAAATGAAAGCTTATATAATGTTCAGGAATGGAGAAAGAGCTATTCTGTACTTTGACGTCAATGTTTCATGCAAAGAAAAGGGATTCATTCAAAATATAGTCTCACATTTCCTTTTTATTTATTTATAAGTGACCATGTACAATTTCAAATAAATGTTTCCATTTAATGTTTTGTACCAGAGTTAGCCATAGGCTAATTTACATCTGCGTACATAGCCACATCTGTATAGTCTATAGTCTCAAATATACTTTATGATCAAACTATCATAACAGTTTAACTTAAATTTCCTCATCTGTCGTCATGATGGCAGTGAATTGCAGAGCTGGTGCAAACATATCCACATCATCGCTATGATCAGATGATTTCTCAATGCTGTCATTTTTGTTGTGTGTTTATTTTGCTATTGAGAGGAAAACACGCAGCACATATTTACATATTCATCTAAACGTCGCTCTCAGGAGCTTGGACGGCGTCGGGAGGTTTGTTAACAAAATATTGCAATATATAACAGGTATTTCCAACTTTTTTTTTTACTTCTTAGCAAAGATCAAGTATATTGCGAGTATATTGGGTCTTTGAATCACGTTGGGTATCTGGTACGTTACGTGTGCACGAGTACGGGCATGAGCAATAATTTTGCTGGCTGCTGTTCACTTAACGGCCACTGGTTTCGCTAATAACTAAATTCTACATATAGCCACTTTAAATAGTTTCTCTAAGTCAATTAGATGAAATTTAATTAAATCAAATCAAATCTCATTGTGAATTGGATCGAATCGTTCTGAATTTGCACAAATCATTCCTGAATCGAATCAAAAACACCCCTAATAGACAAATTTCCCATAAACCTTACTAGAGTACAAACTCTGATTACTGTATCATACAGATATGAAGATATGTATATTGCCCAGTGGAGTCAGTTCACAGATATTCAAAGCTCTCGTGTTGTGGTTGTAAGCAAACACGACTGTTAAACAAACGTTTGCTGTACCAGGGCGCTGCACACTTATAATGGATCTTGGATGACATAATAGAATGCTATTAATGAAAGCTAAAAGCATCTTCAAATAGCAAATGCTGCAGGATGCCAAAAAGAAAGGAATAAGCATGCTATTGTTAGCTCTTTGTTTTGTTCTGTCTCCAAGTGTGTGTACACAGCTGTGTTTTTGTGTGCACATAGTTTTAGTTTGGATCATATTAATAAGATCTGAGTAATGATTTAATAACACATAAAATGAAACTTTTGGTTTGTATAATTAGTATCACTGAAGGCCAATGTACATTAGCATATTTGAGCTAGGATCATTCTTCAATCTTCACTGCCGTTCAAAAGTTTGGGGTCGGTAAAATGTTTTAATGTTTTTGAAACAAAACGTAGCTATGCTGACCAAGGCTGATACAGTTGATACCTGATACAGCATTTATAGAAACAATTTTTTGTTTAATATCTTTATTATATCATTTAAAGTGGAAATTATATACATTCTAAATGTGTTTACTGTTACATGAACATTTTAATGCATTCTTGTTGAATAAAAGGTTACACCCCCGCACCCCAAAAAAAGAAAACGTACTAACCCCAAACGTTTGAGTGATGGTGTATGTAACATTTTCTGTGGACATATATTGAAAAAAAAAAAGATAACAAATGCTGATTTATCATACTTAACTTACCATATAAGGCACTTTTATGTTCATACACATCCTATTGAAGTTAAAGGGATAGTTCACCAAAAATTTGAATTATGTCAACATGTTGTTCGAAACCTGCTGTATGACTTTTTTCTTCCAAGGAATAAAAATGAGATGTTTCAACTATTATTCATGAGATTCTTTTTCATACAGTGGAAACACATAGTGACCAGAGACTGTAAAGTTAAATGTCATCATAAAAGTATTCCATTTGCACTATATTCCAAGCATAAGGTTATTGGGGAAAAAGTCATCATTAACTGTAAACTGCCCTAGGCCATGTGAATGAAACCAAATGCCTCTGATTGTCAGCAAGTTTGAATATACGGAAGTATAGATGAAATATGAGAACTACTGTATGACAAGATTTTTTCCACTTAATTGTTGGTTTGTCACATAAGACTGTTAGAAGGCTTGTAATGGACTAGTTTAATGCACTTGTAGTTATAGTGCATCATTGTCTTTTATGGAGCTCTACAGCCCCTGCGCATTTATGCTTTGGTTGTAAGGATTAGAGCAGCATCCGCATTCATCAGAATATCTCTTATTGTGTTCTACAGAAGAAGAAAGAGTCACTGGTTAAAAATGGCATGAAGATGAATAAATAATGACACTATTTTTACTTTCATGTGAACTGTCACATAAAGAATACGAGTCTCATTTGTCCTCAGTAATTAGCTATAGGTTATTTGCCTGGTTGTTGGATGGTTATATAGCCGTGGTCCAGACCCCCTGCATGATTCAAAGCGATCAGCCATCTGTCTGTGCTTTACAGCCTCATTGAAGAGCTTTCCCTCAGTGGACTATTAAAACACAGGCAGCAGCTTAACACCTCACTGCTTGCCTTTAATGAGACTGTCATGTAAACACGCGTGTCTTCATGCGTCTGTGTATTGTGTTTTGCTTTTTGCACAAGAGAGAAAGAAAGAATTAGTGAAGAAGAGAGATCAGATGTCTATAAATGAACTATAATTATCTCTTTGTTTCATTTTACGTAATCGAATGCAGCAGAAGTTTCTCTCTGAATCTATTTTTAATGAGGAAATTGCAGGTTGAGTTCATGTTAATTACAACAGTGTCTGTGCCCTCCTTTTGTATGCCATTCTGCCTTCAATATAAACAGTAGATATAAGAAATGATATAATAAATAAATTGTGTGTATATATATATATATATAAATATAATATTTTTTTTTTTTTTTTTTTTTTTTTTTTTTTTTTATTTAACAATCAGGCATACATACAAACAAACCAACATAGTGCAGTAGTGAGCAATCTTGTAAATCCATATTTCCAGCAGTGACAAGAGTGATTTAAGTGTTTAAGTGTGTATGTGTGCGGGTGTGAGTGTGGTTATGTGTATGTGTGTGTATGCGTAAACAAAGTAACCGTTTATTATGTATTACCATTGTTATTACCATCACCATCCCACTTCCCACTACCACCATATTGCCAATATTGTGTTGGTAGATTTTTTACTTCCATCCTTCCTCCTATGTAATAATTGCCATTGTCAATCCTGCATAAAATACGACATAATAAGATAATATAAGATAAGATAATATAATATAACCTTCCCCCTCATCTCATCAGTCCATATCTTTTCCTATTTTTTTTTTTTAATTTTTAATTTTTTTTTTTTTTGTGTTATGTGTGTTATGTGCAATGTCTAAGGTGCATTAAAATAGGGAGTACAGTGCGAGAGTGTCTCAAATTGGGACAGAGATGCTGTCCCGTTGAAACCACTTCTCGCCTGTCTAGCCTGCCTTGGTGTTTGTGAGGTTTTTCCATATATCCTTAATCCTTCTTTTTTTTTTTTTTATTTTTTTTTTTATTCTATGTTGTGGTGCATTAAAAACCCATGAAGAGATAAGGGGGAAGTTATTGCACTAGTGATGACAATGATATCTAATTCTAAAACAGCATTGACAATGGCAATATTGATGATGATAATAATAATAATAATATTAATAATAATAATAAATGACAATGATGATGGCAGTGGTGATCATAACGGTAAGAGCAAAAGACAGCAACAACAGTAGTTACAACAATGAAAAAAAAAAAAAAAAAAAAAAAAAAAAAAAAAAAAAAAAAAAAAAAAAAAAAAAAGTGAAATTAGTAATCATAACAGTAAAGATAGCAATAACAATGATGACAGAAACAAGTTTAAACAACTAATATGAATATTCGTGGGTTGAGTAAGAAGGTGAGCGAAGTCAGAGTTGAAAACAGAGAAAGGATTCATAGCTGTAAGAGGTCAGAAAGTGTTGGACGGCAGGGATCAGTTTCAGATGTGTTATTATGAAGGGGAGATGCGAGTTCCATTGCCATGAAGTCTGTTATAAGATTTTTCCAGATGTTAATGTGTAATTTATTTCTGGTTTTCCAGTTCATGAGGATAGTTTTCTTGGCGATGGCTAGAGCTGTGAGGAGTATTTTAGAGTTTATGGTTTTATCAGTTATTATTCTGAGGTCCCCCAGCAAGCAAAGGGAAGGCGACATTGGGATGTGGCAGCCAACTATAGTTGATAGTGCCTGTGTGACCTCTTCCCAAAAGTGTTTGATTGGAGTGCAGTGCCAGGTTGCATGAATGTATGTATCTGTAGAATTTTGATTGCAATGTGTGCAAATTTCTGATGTGAATCCCATTTTAGCTAATCTATTGCCCGTGTAATGCGTTCTGTGAAGTATTTTGTATTGTATTAACTGAAGATTCGAATTTTTGGACATGTGATAGATGTTTTTACAGATTTGGGTCCAGAAGTTGGCATCAGGGGCTATTGATAGATCGTTTTCCCATTTTATTGTTGGTAAGTATATGGTCTGAAGTTGATTTGAGATCATTTTGTATATTTTAGAGAGAAGTTTCTTTGGAGAGGAAATGTTGACCAAGTCTGATATTGCCGGTGGAAGTTCTAAATTTGTGTCTCTGATGTTTATTTTTGTCAGAACAGAAGATTTGAGTTGTAGGTATTTTAAAAATTCGTTGTTCCCGATGCCATACTCCTGGGCCAGTTCCGGAAATGGTCTAAATGTGTTAGATTTGAAAATATGCTTAATGTGGGTGATACCCTTTTCCGCCCATGTGTGAAAGTTCAATGTTTTTTTATTGCTTATAAAGTCACGGTTGTTCCACAGTGGGGTGAGGTTAGATGGAGCTAATGTAGAATTAGTGATTTGGTGAAATTTCCACCAGGCTGTCAGAGTGGTGGCTATAGTTACTGCCTTAAAACATGTGTGTTGTTTAATTGATTTGGTGAGGAATGGTATGTCAGCTATATTTAATTCTTTGCATAATGATTGTTCTATATCTAGCCATACAATATCAGATTGGGTGGGGCGAATCCATTTGTATATGTATTGCAGTTGGTTAGCCATTGAGTAATATTGGAAATTTGGTGCTTCTAGTCCTCCTTGAACCTTACTTTTTTGAAGTGTAGTGAGTTTTATCCTTGGCGTTTTATTTTTCCAGTAGAAGCGAGTTATAATGGAGTCTAGTGATTTAAACCAGGTGAGTGTGGGGTGGGTTGGAATCATTGAGAATAGGTAATTAATTTTTGGTAAAATCGTCATTTTTATTGCTGCTATCCTGCCGATTATGGAGATTGGGAGATTGAGCCATCTGAGCAAGTCGTCTTCTATTTTTTTTAGCAATGGTGTGAAGTTGAGTGTTACCAACTCTGACAGTCTGGAGGAAATCTTAATGCCTAAGTAAGTGATGTGATCTTGACAAATAGGTATTGGTGATTGCTGGGGAGCCACATCCCATTTGGTTTTATGTAAAGGGAGGGTGGAAGATTTATTCCAGTTTATTGCATAATCGGATATTTTTGAGAAGGACTGAATTGTTTTAATTATTTCTTGAGTAGATGTTAGGGGTTCTTGTATATATAGTAGGATATCATCTGCATAGAGTGAGATTTTATGTGTTTGTTGTGGTGTTTCAATACCTTTGATTGCTGGGTTTTGACGGATAGCTGCTGCTAAAGGTTCAATAAAAATGGTGAATAGGGATGGAGAGAGTGGACATCCCTGCCTCGTTCCCCTGTGCAGTGTGAACCTTTGTGATGTTAGTCCGTTCGTTGTTACTGTGGCCGATGGTGATGTGTATAAAATCTTGATCCAGTTAATAAACGACTCTCCAAAGCCGAATTTTTGTAACGTGCTGAATAAAAATTTCCAGTTGACCCTATCGAAAGCTTTTTCGGCGTCTAATGTGGTAATGAGAGTATCTTTCTGTTGTACTGATGAGTAGTGCATTAAGTTGTATAATCTGCGGGTATTATTAGATGCATGTCTACCTTTTATGAAGCCGGTCTGATCAGGATGGATTATATACGGTATAATTTGTTCAATTCTATGGGCTAGTGCTTTGCTAATAATTTTTATGTCGACATTCATAAGTGAGATAGGACGATAGTTGGATGTGAAGGTGTGGTCTTTGTTAGGTTTAGGGATGAGTGATATAAGTGCTGTATTCATGTGGGAAGGGAATTTTGCGTTATGTTTTATGTCTGTTATTGTTCTGCTAAATAGTGGGTATAAAGTTGACCAAAAATGTTCATAGAACTCAGCAGGGAAGCCATCCGGACCTGGTGCTTTATTATTTTGCATGCTTTTCAATGCGGAATGAAGTTCTTTTTCAGTGATTGGTGATTCTAGTGTGTTTATTTGTTCCATGTTGAGTTTTGGTAGAATGGTGTTATCGAGGAATTGGGTTATGTCTTCTTGGTTTGGATCAAGATCAGATGAGTATAATTTTGTATAGTAATCTTGAAATATCTTGTTTATTTCAACTGGTGAGTTGGTTAGCTTCCCTGCCGAGTTTCTGATGGAGGTTATGGCTGTTCTTTCTTTATTTCTTTTAATTTGACTGGCTAAATATTTTCCGGATTTATTGCTATGGTGAAAAGTTTCTTGACGGAGCCTGTGAATCAGAAACTGGTTTCTTTTGTTTATTATTTCATTGAGCAATATTTTTTTTTCTCTAATTTCTTTATAGATGCTTTCTGATTGATTATTTGCATGTAAAATTTCTAATTCTTTTATTCTTTCTTCCAGTTGGGTTTCTCTTTCTCTGTCCTTTTTTTTTTTATGTACTGAATATGAAATAATTTTCCCCCGTAAAACTACTTTCCATGTTTCCCAGAGTAGCGATGCTGATGACTTTGGAGAGTCATTTATTTCAAGGAAGGATGTCCACTCTCTCTTGAAGTAGCTGTCAAATTCTGGATCTTTCAAGAGTGATGTATTAAAACGCCATCTGGTGGGGTGCTTTTGTATTGCAGATAGGTTCCATGTTAGAGTTACCGCAGAGTGGTCGCTAATAATGATCGGATGTATTTTGGTTTCTAAAATATTTGGTATGATTGAATTACTGGTTAGAAAGAAATCAATGCGGGAGTAGGTTTGGTGGACATTAGAATAAAAGGTGTATTCTCTGGCAAGTGGGTGTTGTAGCCTCCAACCATCGCAAAGACCAAAATCACTCATGAACTGTTTTATTGTTTTGGAAGATTGCCCAGATTTTCCTGTGTGTTTTGACCTGTCAAGTGATGGATTGATTACAGTGTTATAGTCTCCCCCTATAATTATTGGACCGTTAGAAATGTTTGAAAGAGAAGAGAAGAAATTTACAAAGAAGGAGGGATCATCAGAGTTTGGCCCATAAATGTTGCCAATTGTAATTGGATTATTATTGATTGAAATGTTAATAATGATAAAACGGCCTTCATGATCTGAAATGGTTGTATGGTGGTTAAACTGTATTTTTTTGTTTATTAAGATGCATACTCCTCTTTGTTTTGAATTATAGTGGGAGGAAAAACAGTGGTTAAAATGTGTAGTTTTTAAGCTGTTCTGTGTATATTGAGAGAGGTGTGTTTCCTGTATTAGACATATATCCGCTTGTGTATTTTTTAGGTAATTTAAAACTTTATTTTTTTTTGTTTGTGAACCAACACCACGAATATTCCAAGTTATGAATTTCAATTGCATGAACCTATAATGTATATTTCATAGTTACCTTGTGTGAATATAAGTCTGTGTGTGTGGATGTGAATGTGGTTGAGTGTGTGTGTGTGTGTGTGTGTGTGTGTGTGTGTGTGTGTGTGTGTGTGTGTGTGTGTGTGTGTGTGTGTGTGTAAATCTATAACAACAAATGACAAATAAAACAGGGATACCTATAAACAACAAATACAGAACATATAAACAGTGAGCAAGGCTATTTAGGTGCATTTAGAATACAATGTGCGTGTGTGGTGCAATTGGGTTAATGAAAGAATATGAAGATTATGAATTGACTATAAATTGAGCATAAACGGATTGGAAATGTTACATTGCTATTTTCAATTATTAGTAAAGCCAGGGAGTAGTGTCTTTGTCTCTAAATAATTGTCCATCAATATATAATTTGTCCACTGTGATGATTGCTTTTTTACCTTGATTGATCATTGTCCTACGGATGGGGAAAAGTAGCTTACGTCTGCGGATGATTTCTTGTGGATATTGATCGTTGAGTCCGTAATGAGTCCCTTTGAGCTGTCGTCCTTGTCGCTGTACCAGTACTTTTTGTTTGAAGTGTTCAAATTTGGCGATGATGGGGCGGGAACGGGTGGAGTTGATGTGTTTCTGTCCTAAACGGTGAACGCGATGGAAAGTGATGTGCTCTACAGTCTCTGGTGAAAGTTTGAGCTGGTTGATCAGGAAGTCCTTAACAGATTTTTCGGGGTCCTCGGTGGATGATTCAGGGATGCCGGAGAAGATTAGATTGTCTCTCATACTGCGTGACTGTATATCCAGGATGGTTTCTTGCATGGCTTTGTTCTCAGCGGTGACGGAGGTAAGTTGACTGTTTACTGTTGAGAGTTTTGTATATAATATATATACAAATAAATATAATAAAATATATAAATAACATAATAAATATATTTAATATAAAATATAACTTACATATATATATGTAAGTTATATTTTATATTAAATATATTTATTATGTTATTTATATATTTTATTATATTTATTTGTATGCGAGTTAAAATAAATATTTGGGAAATATATTATATTTTTTATACATTTAATTTTTATTATTTTGTTGGATCACAGGGATGTTATGTTATATTATATAATATTACTACAGTATATTATAAGTATATATTATAATATATATATACGGTATATAAGTATATATAATCCTTTTAGTAACGTACATGTGCATCACAGACACTTTGATATGTTTCATCAAAACATAACATTTAAAACTTATACATAGTAGTAGTGCTCTTTAAATAAGTAAACTTGTCTTTGCTAATATGACTTTTTTTATGACTTATCTGAGTATTTTCAAATGTCTACTCTTGTTGGGCTGTGGTGCTTATTGTAACCTTTGACTTTTTCATCTGTCTTTCATGCTCATTCATATTGTTGTTTCTGTAGCTTTCATTACATAACTGATAAGTTATGTTTAGTCGGTGTGTCTGTGTGTTTTTTATCAGATTGTGGCGTTGGCTTGATCGTCATTTGCTCCTTGATTCATTCTGTCTCTCGTCAGTAATGTATTCCTTCACGCCTCTTATTATCAAGCTGAAATCTCAGATGCTCCTGTGGCCAATACTTATCTGCTGATGCAGTGTTTCTCCTTTTCCCAGTGCTGGGCTGATTTTAGTGCTTTCTCTCTTGCAGGCTACACACACAGGGATGCGCTCTTATATTTACAAACAAAGCTCTATGATTGGCTCGCAGGCAGAGCACACTGGGATGAGGACGTACTATTTCAGTGCGGACACACAGGAGGACATGAATGGCTGGGTCAAGGCCATGAACCAGGCTGCACTGATGCAAACCCATACAGTGAAGAGGTCAGTGAGTCACAAAACTTTCCCAAATCATTTTCTCTATCAGTATTTTGGTCTTTCTGGCTCGGACAAGAATGGAGAAGAATGTACTTAAAGGGATAGTTCACCCAAAGATGAAAAATCTGTCATCATTTATTCACCATCAAGTTGTTCCAAACCTGTATGAGTTTCTTTCTTCTGCTGAACACAAAAGAAGATATTTTGAAGAATGTCGGTAACCAAACAGTGGATGGACCCCATTGACTTCCATATAACATATAAACATATATATTATTGAAGTCAATGGGGTCCATTTTACTCCAGATTTCTGTAGTAGTACTAAAAACCGAAATCCATTTTGTTTAAATTGCATACACTTTATTTTATTGAATGTTGCTTGTTCTACTACTAGCCATATTTTAATCATGTTCATACTTTTTTTAAGTGAATAAATTTAATTGTTTTTACAATGAACAGATCTATGTTGATCATAAGCCATTTGAAAAAATGCATTTTAAATTATTCATATGTTATTTTATTTAAATAAAATGAAGATGTAAATAGTTAGAAATAAGCTATGCCAAATGGACGGAAATTTTATATGCAGTTAAAATACATAAATCTTAAATTTAAGCCTCTTTCTCCCTCTTTCTATTTCTATTTATGCATTTATTTATTTATTTTTAGTGCAAGAAAATTAAGCTTCTGGTCTTTATACCTGAAAACAAAACAAAAAGTTTTTTCTTAAATTTTCTGTTAAAATCTAAAATGTGGTTTGTGTCATGAAACGTTCATTTGCTGCTGTTGTTTCATTAAAATTATGACAACCGACTAGTGAGAGACATTTTACTGGTTGTAGGAGCCATACACTGGGTTTGACTTGGTTTCTATGATATTTCCTCTCTTCTTTGTACTGTTGTGTATGTGCACGCGCATCGTGACTTCATCGGTTACTGTGGGCTGGACCGGGGGTGTGGTGTCTGTATAAGTGTGTGTGTGCTCACCTGTGTGGGGAAGCTTGGGGTTTGGATCATGACAAATATTGCAGCGTATTATATCACTAAACCAAACCAAACGCCACAGCAGGCTAAAAACATGAGGGTTTACACTGAAGACGCGTCACCATTGTTATCATCTTCCACTGATGTACTATCTGAGGTACCTTTGCACGGCTAATGAAATGCATCAATCAAAGTAAGTGCTTATACTTTCTAAGTCTGTGAAATAGTAATAAAGACATCCCATCATGGTTCAGCGTGACGCGTCTTCAGTGTAAACCCTCATGTTTTAAGCCTGCTGTGGCGTTTGGTTTGGTTTGGTTTAGTGATATAATACGCCACAATACTGGTCCTCACTAGTTAAAAGGGCTTATAAATGGCAGAAACATGGTTGTATTTAAATCTAGTGTTTCTGTGATGGGTATGTTTAGGGGCAGGACTTGGGTTAGGCCAAAGAAAATATCATTAACTTGATATAAAATCAATGGATGTCTAAGCAATGTCCTCACTAATGTAGTGAAACAAGCGTGTGTTTGTGTTTAAAGGAGTACTGTTGAAGGCAATCTTCACCAGTTTGTGTCAAGGGATGTTGTGTCTGTAAGTGTTTGTCGGGCCGCCAGTCTTGTTGACTGACAGCGAGTCTACAGTGTGTCTTGTTCTGCCACTGCTGAAGACCAGATGGGGAGTGAGCAGTGACTCAGCTTTCTGTCTCTCTGCTGTCTGGGCCGTCAGTCACTGAGTTCAAGCTCAGCTCAGATGTTGGTTGAGTACTCGAGTAGACGAAACGACCAAAATACCCATCCCTAGTTTAGATACTCCAAACATGAATGGGAAAAATCAGGAGCCACACTGGTTAGGATTGTTAGTCCCAAACACAAGCTACGGTTACATGAACACCTTTTGTTTCAATCGGAATGAATTAAATCAATTGATAAACCCAAACGTAGTGTTTACATGAACGCCAAATAAAGCGTCACAAGCTTTAGATCGGATTTGATTTTTTGCGCACATTGCACCAATATACAATATAATATATATATATATATATAAAATAAAGTTTCCCGCTGTTTGCACATACTAATCATTCTCCTATATTGCTTATTTTCTTTGTTTTAAAAATGAAACTTAATATCTATTTCGCTTCCTAATAAGGAGATAACGAACACAAGAACCGTTTGTGCTGTTCTGCTAATATTTATAAAACAATAAAAACTTCTCTCGCCCAGAACAAGGCGTCTGTGGATGAGTCTGAAACAAGGACTGATGGGACGTTGTCCTGCTCCACTTGCCCCACAACAACAACAGTTCGTTCCACGCTTCATACTTCATTTAGCCATTTCTACGTCATTGCACATGCTCAGTACTTTCCAGTTTCGGGTTTCAATCTGATCAAGTGTTTGCATGTCTTGATTGGATTAGAAAAGGTTCAAACCACCCCTTACTATCTGAATGAAATTTTAATCGGATTTGGCCAATTCGTTCTGATTGAGGTGGTGACTGTGCTACTGGTCCGATTACAATTGGCTTATTAGGGTCCATATAAATGCAGCTAGTGACTGTGTGAACGTAGGCTGCTAACTTCGGTTTCACTTTGTCGCGCGTAATGCTTGATTTCCAATTTCATCCAGTAAAGACTGAATAGTTTTCTGTCTCTGCTGGTGATGTCGTTAACCAAGGTACCAAATTGGGATCATGGCAGGATCTTTGAGTTGTCATAGCAGCCCAGCACTAATGAGACCGATGTCAGCTTGAGCTGGCAGCCAGCAAGGCAGAAAATTCAACTGTGATTGTCCAAGATAAAAACGTCATTTCTTTTCATAACTCTATTTAAAGACTCATAGACTGGCTTTTCATTCTCTTTCATAGATGCTCTTTGTTTGTGTTTTCCTTTTCTCCTTTGTCAGAGTTTTAGTTCTTTTACTATTTGTTTTGGGATTGGAATGGAATCAGTCATACTTACGCCTTGGTGTTTCATGTCCGACTATGGGAATGTGGGAGTCATATTTTCTGAGAATCTCTGCTGGCTCTGTTTTGCGTCCAGCCTGTTTGAGTATTTGTACGAGTCCTCCGAGTAAATCATCTGCGATACGCCCATAAAGTGCACTTGCTATTTATTCCTAATAGTAACCTTTATTTGGATAAACCGTTCTCAAACTGTTTGAACACCCTTGAGAAGAAGTGCACTTAATTGTACTGAATGTACACTTGTACTTCAAAACTTAAAAGTATATTTAAAAAAAAAACTGTATATGCAGATAATATTATATTAAAGAGAGTACATTTTCATTCATCTGTTTCATAACACACAATTTTAAATAAAACCAAACATGAAGTAATTATGAAATTTACGAAAGTCCTACTTAATTGGGTCCATAAACCAAATTAAACTATAATACATTTTCAGTGTCCAAAAACAAGTATATTGTATATTCTGAAGTATATTCTTTTACAGTATATTATTTCCATAATAAGTATTCTTTTTAGAAATATGCTAATGTAAAATTATTATTTCCAATGGCACTACTGAATATTAATATTAGTATAAATTCATATTCTCATCAAACAATATCTCATCAAACAATCTCTAAATACTGTAGATATTATCAGGATAAAAGTAACTGCTGTTCATGTTAAAATGCAGATGGAAATTTGTCTGTTGTGGACTTGTGTTGTGTGTGTCTGAATGCAAAGAGTCACTAGGCGCTACTTCTTTTTAGTCTGTGCCGCTTCAATATTATTAGTCTGAATGTAGAGTGAGCTTCAATAGAGATAGCCAAGCTCCCAGCGGCCATGTCTTTTCCTAATGTAGATTCACTCCGGGCCTGAATTAATCATGTCACATTTAGACTGCTAGATACGGACAACTTGAAGCTGGAATTAATTTTACATGGTATTGAACTGCAGATTTTCTTCCACAGTCCTTGGTTGAAGAAACCAAGCAATGAGTCTTTGCAAGAGTATTCAGCAGAGTATTTAGTGCTCACTGGAGCTTTAAGGCTGTTCATATAGGATACTTTAACACTACATTCATCTTTAAACTGCAATTGTCTGACTTTTCAGACTGAGTCATTAACAGCAGCTTGAGTGCAGATGTCAAGCTATTAACTACAGCTTGTGTGGTTTCTGTGCAGATTACTTAAACAGCATAAGAAAATAGCTCAACCCTTTAAGCACTAAAGCCTGACCTAAAAAAATAATTAATAAATAAACACACATACATTTAAAGGAATAGTTCACCCAAAAATTAGAATTCTGTCATTAATTACTCACCCTCAAGTTGCTCCATAGACTTTCGTTCATCTTCAGAACACAAATGAAGATCTTTTCGATGAAATCCGAGAGCTTTCTGTTCCTCCATTGACAGCTACGCCTACGCAACTACACTTTGACGCTTCAAAAAGTTCATGAAGAGATCGTAAAACTAATCCATATGAATTAAGTGGTTCAGTCCCAATTTCCTGAAGAGACACGATCGCTATATATGATGAACAGATTGAATTTAGGCTTTTATTCACATATAAACATTGACCAGCGAACATAAACATTAGGTCAACCAAACCCGCTTGACACGCTAGAACAAACCTCATTGGTTCTTGTGCACAGCTTGTTGAAATATTGAGATCTGATTGGCCAATTGTTATTCATAGTTTGTGACTTATCGTACATAGAGATTTTTTATGTCTTACATAATACACAACACTATAAATCATAAAGGGATAGTA
This sequence comes from Siphateles boraxobius, assembly GCF_051911475.1. Classification (NCBI taxonomy): domain Eukaryota; kingdom Metazoa; phylum Chordata; class Actinopteri; order Cypriniformes; family Leuciscidae; genus Siphateles; species Siphateles boraxobius. The sequence goes on from NW_027508942.1 coordinate 1,886,910, forward strand.
AGGGGCGCATCCTCCCTCAAATCAAGCTCTGGCTAAGGTGTCTGGGTGGTTGCCAGGCTGTTGCTGTGTAGTTGCTAAGGAGTTCCTGAGTGTTTTCTAGTTTTTCTGAGTTTTTTTAGCGGGTTGAAATGCAGTTGCTAGGGTGTTGCTATGCAACTACTAAAGTGTTCTGAATGTTTTTGTTGGTTGCATAGGGTGTTGTGGGTGGTTTCCAGGGCATTACTATGCTGTTGCTAAAGTGTTCCTTCCGAGTGTTTCTGACGGGTTGTTGTGCAGTTGCTGGTGTGTTGTGTGTGGTTGCCAGGGCTTTGTTAAAGGGTCATTCCACCGGTGGAGACATGAATATGTATTGAAAGTGGGTCACATATGTGGTAGAATAGGATCATAAATTTCTAATTTGGGACCTTCTTGGCCGATAAAAGGCAGAAAATGACTTTTTAGTGCTTGTGGATTGTAGACAACAATCCCCATAGTGCATTGCAATGCTCAGCTCCGCAGACCACTCCCACTACAGTAGCTAGCTTAAGTACAAGATATTTGTGCAATGAACCTGCCACGTTAGCGTGTTAACAAAATGAAAATAAACGTACTTTACAGAAAGACGACCATTTGACCCTGTAGGCTTTGGCTGACGTTGCCAGTTGACCTTAGGTATTCTAAAGTAGGTCTCCAGGACGCCGCTATCCATATGGGGTGCGAAACTCGGGTGAGCAACAACACACACCTCCGTGTCATCCTCCGACTCCGTAGCACCGCTGGAATTCTCGGCAGCAGACAGACTCTTGTTCTGTGTGCATTGGCACACAGTAAGAGCACAGGCACCACCAATCTGCCACCGCTCGAGCCATTGTGGTCTCCTCGTCCGCGGCAGGCAGATCGTCTGCATCGACTGTGGTGGCAGCAGCTTCAGCCGCCTCCGGTTCCTCCATAGCCCTCAGCTGCTCGTCGCTATACTGTGGCTCATAAAGGTAGCCACGAACATCCGTTTCTACCATAACTTCGTCAAAATCCAGATCCTACATAATGCATCCGCCTGTGTATTCAGTACCTTCGTCCATATTTTCAAAAAGTTTCTCCCAGTGAAAACAAACGCACTGGCACTGATCTGATAGGTCTGTTAGCGCATTAGGTCCAACCCCCTATGGGTGGGTTTGAAAGGGTGGGAACTAGTGATTGTAGTCTTCACAGAAATCCCCCCCTTTTACACTTCCTCCTACAATGACGTAAAATGACGATTTTTGCGTCATTGTAGGAGGAAGTGAAAAAGGTAAACAGAGGATTACTCTCGTCTCAGGGGAAAATGAAAGAGTGTTGCACGAACATTCAATAGTATGACTGGATTTCTAATGGAAACCTTAATGCAAATGGGTGGAGGGACCCTTTAAGCGGGTGGATCCTGGAGCTTAAAGAGTCTAGAGTTGTGAATCTAAAATAAGACTGGTCAGTTTACAATGAAGGATATATTTAGCTTCATGAGCAGATTCCCTCATGTGTGTGTGCTCGTACAGACTGTTAATTTAACAGACCTGACATGTGATCCAGCACTATGATAATAACATCATATAAGAGACTCATAAAACTTCACTGACCTTTGCACATGCCATATTTTTGCCACACAGAGACGACTTGGATCATCCAGACAAAGTGAACATTTCTGAGAAACTCCAGCAGCAAGCCGTGCCTCAGACCAACCACATCAACAGCTACGTGATTCCAGAACCTGAGGTTATCCAAAGCGACGGTCTGCTGGACGAGAAGCAGGAGGGATTTGTTGGAGAGGTGGAGATCCAGGTTGCTCCTAGAGAGATTGAGCAGGCGAGGACTAAATCTCCCGCAAGTAGGATAGTGGAGGTGGAGGTTTTGGCTCCAGGGTCAAAACCAGCTTTCCAACTTCCCTCTCGGGCTCCATCCAGGGCTGTCTCGACCCCCCCGGTTGTGATGAGGAACGGTACGCCTGTAGAACAGAACGGCATGCTTGGGTATCAGAGGGGGCCGACACCTTCAACTCAAACTCCAGTACAGGTACAGAGGAAGAGTGCACTCGAGCAGGTGGAGAACTGGGTCAAAGTTCAGAAGGAAGAACGCCAGGGGTGAGTCTGCAATATATGTATTTTTTATATTTATGTATATATATATGCAAATTCAGTCACAGAAACACATATACAACATATGTACAGAATAGTTGCTAGATACTTTGAAGAGTCATGGGTTGCATCTCCCCCTAGTGGTTGAGATCATAATAAATCATCACAGTAAACAGCACCCATTTTACTTTCATTTTACTTTTATAATGTGTCATATATTTCAGAGTGAAGTCGCACCCATTTTTATTATTTAGGCATCTGGATTTGTTTGGTTTGTGAAAATCGGTCACTATATGACAGGAAAAAATGTATAATGTCACAAAACATTGGTGATGTCAACTGAAAAGGAAAGGAACATTTCAGAGATGGAACTAGTATTTATATAGTTTGAAAAATTATTACAAAGAAATTTTTCCTATAATGAATGAATAATGTATTCTGTTCAACAAGACTTGGTTTGTTTATTGAAATAAAAATACAATACAATTCAAAAGTTTTTTGGGCATATTTTTTTTAATAGAAATGATTACTTTTATTCAGCCAGGATGCATTGCATTGATCAAAAGTGTCAGTAAAGACATTTATAATGTTACAATGTTTATTATAATGTTTATTTGAAAATTTCTATTTCAAATAAATTCCGTTCCTTGTAACCTTCTAGTCAAAACTTGAAATTTTAACCAGCACCACTGTTTTCTACATTGATAACAATAATAAAAATTCTTGAGCATCAAATCAGATATTATTATGAATGTTAGAATGTTAGAATGATTCCTGAAGGATCATGTGACTGAAGACTGGAGTAATGATGCTGAAAATTCAGCTTTGCATCACAGGTATAAATTACATATTAAATAGCAGTTATTTTAAATTATAATAATAATTCACAGTATTACTGTTTCTACTGTATTTTTGATCAAATAAATGCAAATAAAGACATTTTAGAAACATAAAAAAAATCTTACCAAGCTCATAAATAGATAACATAAATACATGTTAAAAATAATATTGTTCTCACAGGTTTGTTTCTACCGATGGCACAATCCCCCGTCGGACCCCTACAATTCATCCGAAGTACGGCACAATAGACAAGTACCAGTCTTTACCAAAGACCACACGGCAGAGCCCGCAAACTACTCACCGCCAGTTACCCAGTGAATACAAATACTCCCACGACCGGCTGAATCACTTCCAACTGACCCACGGCCACAGCCAGCGACCCGCAACAAATGACAACACAGTGTGGCAGCTGTACGAATGGCAGCAGCGACAGCACTATCGGCACGGCAGCTCCACCGCCCCTGTGTACACTCCTGCTCCAGACTACTCCACTGCCGTCTCCTCCACCAGAGTCAACTCAGACGTGTCCCGCTCCGTTTCTGTGCCCCCGACCCTGGCAGACATCCCTCCACCCGGACCTCCTGGAGCCCGGCTGCTGTCTCCACGCAGACCCCACACGCCTGCAGAACGGGTCACGGTCAAACCTCTGGAGGACCGGCCCACCGTGGAGGTGCCACCATCAAACTCTCCTCACCGTTTACGCTCCTATAAGGTCAGTAGGGGACGAGCACAACCGTCCACATGCTGATCCATCACAATCCACTGGCAAGAGTGGGATGAGGTTACACAACGTACACTGCAGTACAAAAGTTTGGGGTGGATAAGATTATTTATTTTATGCTAATAAAGGCTGCATTTATTTGATCAAACATTAAGTAAAAGCAGTAATATTGTTCAATACTATTACTATTTAAATTACCTTAATTACACGCTCATGGTAAAGCTGAATTTTCAGCATCATTACTCCAGTCTTTAGTATCACATGATCCTTTAGAATTAGAAATCATTGAGAAATATTTGCTCCCCGAGAAACATTTATGATTATCAATGTTGAAAACAGTTGTGCTACTACTTAATATTTTTGTGAAAACAGTGATAACTAATTAACAGAATACATTTTTTTTTTTGTAACAATGTAAATATAGTCTAACTAACTATTAACTATGACTTTTGCCTCAATAAATTAATAGTTAGTAAGGTAGTTGTTAAGTTTAGGTATTGGTTAGGATTAAGGGATGTAGAATATGATCATGCAAAATTAGGCATTAATATGTGCTTTATAAGTACTAATACAGCCAATATCATTGTAATATGCATGCTGATTGACCCTGAACTAAAGTGTTACTGTAAATGTCTTTACGTTTAATTGAATGCATCCTTGCTGAATAAACATATTAATTTATTTTAAAAAATCTTACTGACCCCAAACCTTTGAATGGTCCTATATACAGTCACTAATATCCATTATATAAAACTGACCTTTGGCAAAAACTCTGCTTTAATAGAGAAGATCTCGAGTCTGAAAGACGCATGCACTTAGAGCCATCATGATGAATGCTAATACTGCTAAGAAACTCCTGATCAATAACCCAAGCCTTCAGTGTTTTCAAACTGCCAGCATTAGTCCATCTGTCCAACAGAGTCGTCATTCAGCATGAATTACCAGTGGTGTGTTTGTAATGGGACGAGTGCCAGAGTGGGATGATATATATATATACTTCATTTGCTTCATTTAATGTATCTGTCTGTCTTTTAAAAACCTAGTAACCATCTCAAATAGGTTTTCACTCAGCAAGCAGAAATGTCTAATCCAAATACTGAATCCATAATGATTATTAAATTTAAATATGTTGCACTTGAAAGGTTTTGATATTTTGGTGTGTATTACTGTTATGTATTTAGCAGGTACTTTTATCCAAATGTGTAATGTAATTTTGTTTTTTTTGACATAAGAACATTCTGGAAAACAAAAGGTGAAAAGCCCATTCACACCAAGAACGATAACTATATTAGCGCCCACACCAGCGGATGATTTTTTCCTGTTTATTATAAGCGTGCTGCAGTTTTGTCGTCTGCTTCTTTAAATGCTCGAGCTCTTTAAAGCAGGATGGATTCTGATGCCAATGTTTGGAAAAGCTAGAAAAAAAACAGTTCTAAAAGTGATTCCACCAATATAGTTTCTCCTGTGCCGTTATTGTTACATTTGTGGTGTGTACTCTGATTTTTAGAACTATATCTTTATATCGTTATCGATAGTTATCGTACTTAATGAATGGGCCTTAATGTTGGTGTTTTAATGCTCTTTAAAAGTCTTTATTCTCACATAATCACGATCACATGATCCTTCAGAAATCAGTATTCTTTGATGATTAGAAAAGTTCAAAAGAACAGCATTTATTTCAAAAGAAATCTTTTGTAAAATGATAAATGTCTTTACTGTTACTTTTGATCAATGTAATGCATCCTTGCTGAATATAAGTGTTCATTTCTTACTAAAAAAATTGTACTGAACCCAGACTTTTGAACGGTACTGTATTTAAAATCCTTCTCTCTCTCTTTTTTAATCAATCTGCAGTCGGCCACAATAGAGAGACGCTCAATGCCTCCGTCTGGTTACATCACACATACAGTCAGTGCTCCCAGCCTGCACGGGAAAACAGTAAGACTTTTTTCAAGTTTCTTTTCTGGAAAAAAAAGTATATATATATATATATACACAGTATGTATATGGATACTGTATATATACCGTATAAACATTATAAATACTTTTAATTTGATTTTGCGGTTTAGTTTTTCTATTTTATGCTGCAGTTAAAAGCAGATTTCAGCAATAAAAAAAACGTCCTGGATAACTTTCACTTCATGCTCCTCTGCTGGTGGAGCCAGTCCTCTCGTTTTCGTGGCTGCAACGGGCATTTGTATAAATAATCTCATCACATCACTCTCTCTCTGCCCTAATCATACCAGCCGGAGGAGCTCACCCTTCTCCTCATCCAGTTACGGAGACACCAGGCCATGATGGCAGGTGTGCGCCACGATGCGCTGGCCCACCTCCAGCAGTTGTCTCGGGTGAAGGTCAGGGTTCGGCCTGTCCCTCATTACTAGCCTGAAGCCGTTATTTACCCTGCCTGTAGCGCTCTATGTAGCTCCTGTGGCTTTATTACATGCTGCTTCTCTGTATTTGTAACATGGCATGTCATGCTCGGGGCTGCATTTGGCTGTCCCACCATCGGCATGAATTGTATATGAAACTGAGGTATTATGCATAGTACATGAGTCTAGTCTGAAGTCTGAAAATGCAAAGATCAAAAATGTTTGCTTGCATGAAGTAGGTGTACGCAGGTCCCCGTAAAACCTTCTGATGTTCTGGTTTGACCTAGTTGCAAGATCAGCTTTAAATTATTTCAACAGTAAAGTCATTATAAACATGCTTTGTTAATGGAATATATGTGCAGAAATGTGTTGCTCTATATCAGTGGTTCCCAAACTTTTCAGAGTGGCGTACGCCCTGTGGCATTTAACATCCTTCCGCGTACCCCCAGTCTTCACTTAGACTGCACTCACCATTAAGGGACAAGATTTGCACCCTTAAAAATTGATGGAACATATATTTACGCAGTTTAATCCTGCTCATATGTGGCACTAATTCAATTACAATGGCACAAATAGGCTAATGTTATGAGATAATGTTTTAAAGAAAAAATGTTCAAAAGAGAAGTGAATATACTCTTGAAGGAGTGAATGAAACGAGTGAGTGAATTCGGACACAAAGTGCACCGGAAGGGCAGCCGCTTTTGTTTGTACTTGCGGTTTAATAATCAATTGAAACGTAGCAAACTGGGAGCTCCAGTAGTAATGGAAAGATTTATCCTGAACTCTGCTATGGAAACTAGCATGAATAAACCATAATTAAACAATTTAATAATCAATTAAAAGGGAATTTATACCTTTGATATTATGGTGTAACATTGCAGTTTGGGAAATGGATGGATGATTGATTCAGCTGCGACGCTATCTCCTGGCGAGACGCGGGAATTCATTCAGCGTGCCCACAGTTGTACACTTGTTAATGTGGTGCATTGTGGGATTGAATGAGTGCACTCATTGACGTCCACTATGGTTTCGGACACCACTATAAATGGGTGTCTCATCAATTAGTCCCCTATTTAATGATATAGGGGGCGATTTCGAACATGTCCGCTTTATTTATGAATGAGTCATTGAATCATTGACTCGATTCGTTCAAAGCCGCAGATTTTTGCTCACTAAGGAAACACTGCTGTGTTTGGGGAGTCGCACAACAGTTCTGCTGTGGTCTTCGTTGAAACTATTATTTTGTTGCCAAATAAAGTAGACAATACTGTGTTTAAAATGTATACATTACCTTTTTGTTTTTTTAACTGTTCAAATTGTGTGAATATTTGGGAAAAATTGCATCCTTGCTTGAATAACATTATAAACATCATATCGATCTCTGTGCACAGTATGTCTATATCTGTTCTTCATGCTAGTAAGTACTAAAGACACACTTTTACAAGGGTACATCATCAAGAATGGCAGTAATGTAGCGCAATTTGCTAAGGCAGCATATCTGCATGCAACCTGTCATATGCACACTGCTCGTGTGGATGCAGTCAGTTTTGACCACAAATGATGTCATGTATTTGACCTTTTATGGCCTATTTTTACACTAGAGGTGGCGTTTTGCCTGTTTCAAATGCATGCTCGGTTTTAATGTTATTTTAAGGTGGGGAAGAGTTAAATGAACAACGAAACTCAGCATTTTGTTCACGTACCCCTCGGTCACCTTACGTACCCCAGTTTGGGAACCACTGCACTATATTTAATTACTTTGGTTATTGCCTTAATGCTTTTGCGTGGACTGAGGTAAAGTTAAAGGAATATTCTTTTGTTTTCAACCTAACATCAGTGTACCAAAATCATTTTCTTTATCCGTACTTTTGTCTTGTTTTCTCTAAAACAACAAATTTACCAGAGAAGCAAAATTGCATAATACTGTATTAAGACTTTTTTACCCCCTAGATTTCTTTTAGATTTATGCTTTAAACAAAAACTATTTTCTGCCAAAGGGGAAGAAAAATAAGCTTAATTTAAGATATGTTCTATGAAATATACAGTGTATTCTCTTAATATCTTACCAAATTTTGCTTCTCAAGTAAATTAACACTACTGTTCAAAAGTATAGTCATTTTTTTAGATAAATTAATTATGATGTGAGAGTAAATATTACACGCTTACCAACCCCAACATTTTGAACGGTAGTGTATGTAACATTCGCATGGAAATGCAAACCTATGTCTCTGGTATCAAGGCAGTAGTGAGTAGTATGTCTCAAAGCTCGTGTATCAGGTGATAGCCAGCTATTGCTTTAATGCTTGTGCAGTGTTTGATTAAAATGTCTAATGAATAGATAACACAACTGATTCAAAGAGTCTGAATTGGAATTTTTCTCCTACTATTTACAGGTTGATGACACATACATGCACTTGAAGAAGGACCTGGATTATTTAGATCTGAAGGTGGGACCTCTCCTTTTCTTGTCTTAGAAATGTCTTCCCTTCATCTGAAACCTTCTGTACTAAAACACTAACCCAGCACAGAAACCTCACTTAGGGCGAGGAATCAAGAATTAGTTTTTTCTCAGAAATTGTTTATATTTGCCAAATGGTTAACTTTGTGACATAATCAGGAATTACATACGTAGTCTCAGAATGTTAATGATAATAGTAATGATCCAGTCGAGGGATATTAAAGGCTGGTCCTCCTTTGACTATAACTGTCTATCTCCGTTTGCCACAGATGAAAAGTTTAGAGCCATTGATCCTCATGGTTCACAGTGTGTTACAAACCTGCTCTGCGGGGGGTTTGAGACCACTCTGGAACGTAAGCACTGTCAGCATCCAGAGTGTCTGCATTCCCATTGCTTTACACGGCACACATAGCTTTGTGTTGGCACTGTAAACGCCTGCACGCCTATCCTCCTGCCTTTTGTGAGTGTTGTGAGAATGATTGGGTTAATGAGACGGCAGGTCTGGATGGGACGGGCAAGCTCAGCGCATGTGCAGGGAATCACATTTAGCCAGTTGATTCTCCAATTCATTCCGTTTCATTCTTTATCAAATGATCTATTATTCTATTTTATGTGTAGCTTTCAAGATATCCCGTATGTTTTAGCCAACCCAGACTCAGTGGAAAAACGTAGGCTACTTTTGGCCACATTTCTGCAAAATGATATTATGTTGCTTCTGGCAAGTTTCACGACAATTTCAAAGTGAAATTTATAGTGAGTGGTGCTAAAAGTGTGTTCAGTTTTATCCGAAAAAGATTATAAATCTGAAAATATTTTATTATGCTAGAGGTCGTATGTACGTATCGCCGCAGTTCAGTAATGTTCTTTGAGACGCTAAAAAGTTAATGCTCTATCGCGTTTGAAAATGACGTACCACTTACACTAAACCAAACCCTAAAGCTGACCAGTATCGGTTAACAAATGCAAATGTGAAATAAAAAACGCATTTGCTAACGAAACCATGCCATTTTAGCTGCTTCTACAAGTTTTTATCGTGACACGTGTTTCACGGCACTCGTACACGAGTGCAGAACTATACCAGGTGAGCTTTAGAGAAAAGCCAAACATATGGAGCTGGTTATGTGATAGAAACATCAAAATGTATTATTTTATAAATCATGCATTATGGTAGAAGTGTTTTGAGGTCACGACATAGTATTGTGCAAGGAACCGTGTGAAAATAAGTCAGAATGAATTAATATTTAGTGTGAAAATAAATAAAAGGAATTGTTGGTGTTTACAGCCACTTTAATATTCTGCAGTGAATGTGTAGGTGTGTTTTTTGGAGTTTTGCAAAATGTAGGTAGAGGCACGTTTTTACAATGAGCCTGGGTTGGTTGTAGCAGTAGATCAATTCTCTGAAACGTACCTTATGGATTCAGTATCAGCATTGAGAAGATTCCTCTTACATTCTTTATTTTCTTTGAAACTTTTCTTTAGTAGACGTACTAGCTTCACTACAAGCTACTAATAAAAAGTAGATAACTACATTGAAGGGGACAAGCTTCAGGGCAAAATTGTCAGATAATATTATTTAGTTAAAACGAGCAGGATTTATTTGGCACAAAAAAATCAATAAGAATATAAGTTTGTCTAACGGCATCAAAATTAATATAAACTAATAAAATTAAACAACAATGTAATTTCTATAGACTGCCGTTCAAAAGTTTGGGGGGTCAGTAAGATTTTTTTTTAAATTAATTCTTAAACAAGGATGCATTAAGTTGATCAAAAGTGACATTAAAGACAGTTTTAATGTTGCAGATGATTTCTATTTTAAATGCTGTTCTTTTGAACTTTCCGTTCATCAAAGAATCCTGAAAAAAATATCACAGTTTTCACAAAAATATTAAGTAACACAACTGTTTTCAACATTAAAAATAATAAGAAATGTTTCTTGAGCAGCAAATCATCATATTAGAATGATTTCTGAAGGATCATGTGACACTGAAGACTGGAGAAATGATGTTGAAAATTCAGCTTTGATCACAGGAATAAATTACATTTTAAAATATATTCAAATAGAAAACAGTTATCTTAAATTGTAATAACATTTCACAATATTAATGTTTTACTGTATTTTTGATCATATAAATGCAGCCTTGGTTCTAAAATATCAAAAAATAGTACTGACCCCAAACTTCAAAAACAGGGACAACCAGTGGTATTATTAACTAAATATGAGTTACTCCCCAACACTGTCCAGTTCATCGTTGTCCAGAGCTTGGGTTTCTTTTATGAGTTTACCACGCAGCATTTTCTGTGGAGGCTTTATTTTAGACATTGCATTTATGTCCTACAGCTGTGTTCTGTTGGCATGAAGATCGTGAGACACCATCCTGCTATTGTGCTTCCAGAAAGCTTCAGCTCCTACACCTACATGTGTGCATTAGAAATGAAGAATACAGTCTCAAAGCTTCTCACTGTGACTTTCCACAGTGTCCATTGTACAGTGTTGGTCTTGCTTCGCTTGCGTTGAATAGATGTGTTTCTGTTTGTGGAGCACTAACCCAAGGAGGCTTTTCTGTGAATTGTCTAATAGGTGAGTGGGACAGAGACTCTGAAAGGACGTCCGGCTAAGCCAGTGAAGGTGGCGGAAAGTGACGTAGATGTGAGTATAGAGGACAAATCAGCGTCTTACTCATTAACTCTTTTCCCTCCCAGCGTTTTTTTTTTTTTTTACTATCACTGGCATTTTAGATCATTTTCACACAAATTTCATGGCCCCAAGAATATTTTGTTGTTCTAATATCTGAACATACAATTCTAGCTTTATGCCTTTTCATAACACATGATGTGGGTAAGTTTCATAAAAAAGCAACTTTTTGATTAAGCAATGTTTCTATTGCTTGTTACGGCTGCTTCTTCGCTTGTTTTTTGGATCGGGAGATTCTGTGTTCTTTCAGAAGATGTGAAATAGCACCCCCTATGTATAACACTGAAAACATGGATTACTGGAAAATTTGGAGACAGGGATACCTGCAGGTCGGAGTAATGGGTGTGGCGAAATGTACACAGTGTTATGGGGCAGTTGAGGCCTAATTGTGGACTTGTACATTCTGTCAATGGCAGGGAAAGAGTTAATTATCTACTATCCTGTGTTACTATGCACAAAATAACAATGTTTTGCTTTATTTAGCTATTTTTCCTGGTCTAAACTGATCCATAAAGCTCTGTTTCCTACTGCAGGTGACACTGAGTCGACTGTGTGAACATGACAAAATACTTCAAGAGCTTGAGTTCAGACTCAGTGGTCTTAAGGATGATAAGGTGAGGCAAATTTTCTAAAGAAAAGTGCAGCGTTTACTTTGGTCTTGTTATTATAGATATGTCAGTATTAATATATTTGCTCTTTCTTTCCAGGATAAGCTTGAGTCTGTCCTGGATGTGTCTCACCAGCAGATGGAGCAGTACAAGGATCAGCCAGCTCACGCTGAGAAGATCGCTTACCAGCAGCGACTCCTTCAAGAGGACCTGGTGCATATTCGAGCAGACATTTCTAGAGTGTCAACGGTAAGTATAAAATGTGATGCAGATATGGTTTATCCTACTGCTCATAAACATTCACTACAAGGCTTAAGAGATATAACCAGCTTAGATGGAAAGGAACTCATGCTGACTATGCTGAAGACGTTACAGTAGCTTTACCCATTATTAGATCGAAAGATTGATGATGTATTTACTCACAATTTAAATAAGAAAAGAAAAGTGACATAGTGTTACTTTTCTACATTTAATTCATAATGTAATATATTAAAGGTGGGGAATGTGATTTGGAAAACGACCGGCAGATTTTTAAAATACACAATTCAAATGGTCCTACCTTCTTTCCTCCAACGCTGGCCCTGACTCCACCCATTCGAAGAACATGGACACGCAATCATGCACGAGCGAAAAGTCTGATGCGCGAGAGATTGTAATGACGATTTACTACTAATCATGGAACCGGCTTTACTGACGAGATGCGCATGCGTCACAAGTTTTGATTATGCGCACGAAGGGGGTCACGCGCGGTGGGTGAGGGGGGGGATGGTACAACCGTTTGATTGACGAACTTACTGTCCAATGATTCCAGGTGGTCTTGGAAATGATTGGCTGGAGTTTTTCGAGTCTGGACGAGGGGGGGGGGGTTGTGGTCTGCACACGCAAGGTCTCTCGCTCGCTTACCTCTGCCCTTCGCGCGGTTTGGAGCACAATATCTTTACTATAGATTACGGGATATTTAACTAATTTGCGGTATAACTAGTCGATCGCGAGTGGCTCAACAGGTAGATATATAGATAAACTCATCTTTCAGGCATTTTACCTACCGGGTTGACACTTAAGCGTGAGAAATCGGGGGTGTGGCGTGAGAGCGTGAGAATTGGGTCAATTGCGTGTGTCTCACGCTCAATGCGTGAGAGTTGGCAGCCCTGCGATTTACACTATTGGATGTTAATATCCAATATAGGATGTGTATATAGTTCGTTCCTGCTTCTTTTTTTACTTTCTGAATTATATATAAAAAAATATTTTATTTATAAATTATTTTCACTGTATATAGTCTAAAGTATGAAAGACATGTATGTACAGTCTTATGATTAGGGCTGCAACTAACGATTATTTTGATAATCGATTAATCGGACGATTATTTTTTCGATTAATCGATTAATCTGATAGAAATTAAATTAGATTTTTTTTTTTTTATTATAACTAAATAAAACCGTAAATCAGGGTATTTATGTGTAAAAGTGTACTTTAAAAAGTGCAAAAGCCACACATTGAGTTTTACTAATATCAATATTTGCATTGTTTTTAATGATAATTGCTGATGGCAAGTTGACAAACATGATTATTGTTAAAAAAATGATATCCAACATATTAACACAATTTTTGTGTTAAACAAATTTACACAGACATGTTGTTCAGATGTGAATATCTGAACTAAAAACAAACTAAAAACATCTAAAATATATAATTCATTTAATTTTTATTTAAAATTAATTATATATAAGGAATATAAGGATAAAGAATATAATATATATTATATATAATATATAAAAGAATATAATATAAGGATAAATTGATTAAATAAATATAGAAAGACTGAAAACAATTGTGTGAACGTAGAGCAGCAGTAGATCGCGTTTGAAAAACAATTAAAACTTAGTAGACAAATGCTATAAAAAGAGAACGGAATGGAGGTAACGTTACCCAGCAAGCTAACAGGCTTGAGTAAAGGACAGGAGAAATTATGCATTAGTGCACAAGCATTCGCTGAAAACCACTGAGTACAGTGACTAAAAAACAATATTTTACTGCTGCTGTTATTAACTGCCTTTATATTTAGTGCTTCACTTTGTAAAGACCGTTTTAATTTAACCTATTTCTGCGGTAGCGCTATTTTAATCCATCACTTACGTTGCGAGCGAACTGATTGCGCAACCTGATGCTCGAGACAAAATACAGACATCCCAAGATCCCGGAAGTCCCGGGAGTCTCCCGCATATTGATTGCGGCTCCCTGATACCCGCAAATTAGTTCAAACTCCCGAAATCTAGAGCGCGCATGCGAGACAGAAGAGACTGCTCCAAACCGTGTAGCGCGCGCGCTCGGCAGAGCGCCTGAGGGAGAGAGACCTTGCGTGTGTGTGCGTACCAGTAAACGCTCCCCGTGACGTAAGCAGACCAACTAATCGATAATGACATTCGTTGACAACGATTTTCATAATCGATTATAATCGATTTTATCGATTAGTTGTTGCAGCCCTACTTATGATAACTCATTTCTACATTAAACGCAACAATACACCATCGCATTCGCGATCTCCTGTGATTAAAGGCGACACTTCCGCTTCCGTTTTCTTCCCACCGGAGCCTTGCTTTCGATTTCAAAATAACGACTGCGTGAAATAAGCAAATAGGATTTCTAGCTATTTAGAAAAAATGGACAAAAAAGAGAATCACATACCCCACCTTTAATTTGCAGTAAATGTTTTGCTGGTATAGAAATGCTTTGATTTTTGATATATTTGTATTGTTCAGGAGATGGAGAGAGCGTGGGACGACTACAGCAGACTGGAGCAGTCAGTTGAACAGCTGAGGGACGTCCTGCAGACACAGATGAATCTCTGCACATCACCTCAGGTCTTTTCTGTCTTTATCTCCATTTCTGTATCCTTTTTTATTTTCCTGACATATTTTGCTATCCTGTTGTTCTCTCATATATTTGATTTGCTGTCTTAGATTTAAAATAATTCCTTTGCTAACATACGCAGGCACCTTTAGATAGATTCAGTGTTATTTTAGTATCATTGATATATACTATTATTTCTGTCAGGACCACTATTGTCAAATACGATTGACAATTAGCATACAGTTGGATTGGCGGTATGGTTCTGTTCTGGGCGAGAACTATTGCTGATTTGAGCAGCAATAACCCTCCTTAGGGTAAACAGAACAGAACCAACATGAATGATTTGCAGATATCATTAATTCAAGATTTTAAAGTACAACATAATTCGAGAATTTATTCTGATTCAAGGGAAACAGAATGCCATACTGACTGACGAGAGGTGGTGCTGGGGAGGGAGGAGGGTAATTCGCTCCTGAGAAACGCGACAGCTGCTGATAATACTGAAGGAGCTTATATATGTATACAGTGATAGGTGTCGTATTCCTATAGGTAGACGTGGATCAGCTGAGAGTCACTGATGCGAGCTTGACTAACGTGACCTGCCAGAACTGACGCTACGCTTGATAGTTTATTAATATTTTGAATTAGATTTAATTTTTATATTTTATGTTTTCATTTTAATTAGTTAAAAGTTTTAGTCATTTAGTTCCTGTTTTTAAATATGTCTATAGTTTTTTTTATAAAGTATTAGTTTTTAGTTCATTTAGTTTTAGTAATTCTAGTACTTTAACTTAAATGAAAAGTTTTTATACATTTGATCTTATTTCAGTTAATATTTCTTAAGTGTTTTTATGGTTTTAGTTAACAATGATAACCCTGGCTAGAATGGAAATTAGATATTTACATTTATGCATTTGGCAGAGGCTTTTATCCAAAGCGACTTACATTGCATTTCAAGGTACACATTTTTTTTTTTTTTTACATTCTTATCAGTTCTTGCAATCCCTGGGAATCGAACCCATGACCTTAGCGTTGCGAGCGCCAATGCTCTACTGTTTGAGCTATAGGAAAGCTTAAGAAGATATGAAGAAGAAATAAGATTGAATGTGTGTGTTTGTGTTCTCAGGAGAAAAATGAGTTGAGGAGGGAGCTCTGGAGGATAGAGGACGTGATGACTGGACTCAGCTCCACCAAAGAAACCTTCAAAATCACCATAGACTCAGTGAAGAACCCAGGTAAGAATGGACCAGTTAGGCAAGGTTAATAAACATACTACAGAACTTCTTTTTAACTCTTGCTTGTATGCTCATGTATGTTTGTGTCCAGAGAGAAAACTTGTGCCTTCAGTGATAGAGTCAACAGTGCCTTCTCGGTGCATGACCCCGTCTGCATTTGAGGTGCGGTCACCCCTACGCAGTCTTACCTCCAGTCCGTTATCACTACCCCTGGACAATGAAGATCTTCAGCATCCTCACCCTGTGCCAAAATGGGTTTGTGAGACTGAACTGTTCCAGAAAATACTGCACTGTAAATTACTTTAGACAAGGCTCTTGCTAAAGTGCATAGTATTGGTTTTCAGGAAGAGGATGACGCTCCACCCAGACCACCTCTGCCTCTCCACTATGATGAGGACACACCGCCTGTTGTCCCGCCCCTACCTAAAGAAACATCGGTCATCAGACACACTTCTGTTCGTGGCCTCAAGAGACAGTCTGATGAGAGGAAACGGGACCGAGAGAGCAGCTACATTAACGGAGATTGCAGGGTAAATTGAGCTCACTCGTTCATCAGTGTTATTGTTGTTTACTAAAACTATTCAAAGTCACTTTCTGTCATTTAGATAAAGCTGAAAACACAACCTTGAAGAACATAAAGGAAAATTAGAAGTGTTTGCAGGGCAACAACACAAATACAACATAAACAATATAATAGTATTTAAATATTACTAAAATAACACTGATTGTCATTCGTCTCACTGAACTCCAAAATGTAGTTCAATAATGACAACTCTGAATAGTTTTATCATGTTTTGAATATGTTCATGTATTTGGTTTTGGCAGACTAGATCTGCTGCTGCTGATACTGCTGTTGATTATTACTGCTGCTGCAGAGCAAGTATGGACTTGCTAATACTAATAGATACACAGACACACTGCTGTGAGCATGTAAGATATGCTGCTGCTGCATAAATAGACATACATAAATCAAATCCCGTAGCAGATCTAGGCTGGTGGAACTGGGGGAGGTGGAGGGTTTCAGACAAACTGCAGGATCAGCCAGACAATTTAAATGTTGAGCAAGCAATCTCATTGGCTGCAGGATCAGCAGAGGCCAATCAGCATGTGACATGCGGTAATGGTGTGATTGCAGGTTGTGTCTAAAGGACCTGTCAGCATGCGCCTTTAGTTTCATGACTGAACTAGATATTTATTGAATAGTTGAATGTCTTTCAAAGAAGTTTTAAAATAATTACCTTATGCACCTAGCATCCATGTGACCATAACATTTTAGTCTTTGCATTGTGATTGATTGCTCGCTATTAAAATGTTTGGGCTATAGGTGGAACTGCGGTCCTACCTGAGTGAACCAGAGCTTCCTGGAAGTGGACAAGGAACAGACCAGGTGGACCCAGGCTATCTGACTCTCCAAAGAAGAGGTCAAATATTATTATAGATTTTAATCATTCAGGTTATTTCCAAGACACATTATGTTTATAGGGATAAAATGTCATTTAACTAATGCCAGTGTACTTGAAAATAATTCTATTTTTGTGACTACTTAGGTCTTTCAGGCTCCTCGTCCAGAATAAACCAGTACGGTGTGGCCTTCTGCTCACAGGGGAGAGGAGATTCAGCGTTATCCACAATGGTGAGCAACAGATTTCTGTAAAACCAACACACTTTTATTTATTTATTCATTCATTATAGTACAGATCAAATGGTTTTGAAAGAAGTCTCTTATGCTCATCAAGCCTGCATTTATTTGATCAAAAATACAGAAAAATGTTTAATATTGTGAAAAATTATCACAATTTAAAATGACGGTTTTCTATTTTAATATAATATAATTTATTTCTGTGATGCCAGCCTTGACTCCAGCCTTCAGTGTCACATGATCCTTCAGAAATCATTCTAACATGCTGATTTATTATCAATGTTGGAAACAGTTGTGCTGCTTCCAAACTTTTGACCGGTATTGTATTTATATATAATAAATTATGTAAGTGTATAAAATAATATTTCATGTTAATATTAATTTATATTTGGTATATTTATAAACTAATTTATATATTCACATATTCATTTATATATATATATATATATATATATATATATATATATATATATATAATTTATGTAATTTTATATTCTTATTTAAAATTATGATATTTTCATATTCAACAAGTTGTTATAATCAAAGTATATAGATCCTTTATGCTATTTCTTTCACCCCCTTTTTTGTGTGGTCCTATAAGCATTGTAACGGTTATCCTTGTGCATTGTGGTACTTTTTAAAAATATTTGAAAAGGCCAGATGTAGAATTCTTCAGGCATCAGAATAAGTTCACTCTTCTTTTCCCGTCTCATGTAGGAGAGACCAAAGAGTGCCTTGGAGCGGCTGTGTTCGGGAGAGTCCCAGCCGGATCACCAGCCTCAGAGAGGGAGGATGAGTGTGGAGGAGCAGCTGGAGAGAATGAAGAGGCACCAGAGAGCTTTAGTGCGTGAGCGCAAACGTAACTTGAGTCAGGGTGAGCGACAGCCCGTCGGCTCCCGCGGCCCCACTCGACCTGTCAACTCTGACCCAGGATCCGTACGTTACTCCCTACCCAATAAACACAGGGACCCTCGATATGCCTTTCCCCCATAAGGCCACAAAACACAAAGCTAACATGCTAACACACGTTCTACCCCGTGAACAAAGCACAGCTTTACATTAACAGGCCGTGGGTGGGACGGGGCCGTGCTGGGGGTGTGTTTAGGGATTGGCCAGAATGTGGACAGACACATGGAGTGATAACAGTCCTGCAATGAACTCCTGGCTTCTCCTGCACAGACTTGTGAATATTTGAACGTGAAGAGAAAAGGATAACACTTTCCCTGACTGCCTTTCTGATCTCTCATAATGGATTTTAGAACATTTTTATGCCTGTTTTCTCGAATGTTGATTTCCCTAATTATTTATTAAATAATCTGAATATATTTTCTGGAAAAATTTGTAAAGCTATATTTTGTATGAACATATTACGCTGGGTATTACTGACCCTGCTGCCTCGTCTTAAAAACAAATTAATTATTGTTGGTAATTAACTGGCTATGAAGATATTTCTGTGTGCAATGACTCTTAATCCTCATTTCCTATAGAAGAATAAATCAGTGAAGTGCCTCTTCTTTCTAGCCTGAACATCCAGCTCCAGCTGAAACACCCTGAGAATGATTTCAAATTAAACTAAGGAGTGCAACCAGTGCCTGCACACTTTTTAAGCGGCTTTGGTTCCGGAAGTACTTTTCCCATTCGTTTTTTGCTATAGGAATTTTTAAAACGTCTGCGTTAAACAGTTATGAAGCATTGCGAATGACATAATCAAATTAAAAGTTGGCGAGTTTCAATCCCTTAGAAGCCTATGGAGGAGTGATCCAGCTCTCAGATTTCATCAAAAATATCTTAATTCGTGTTCCGAAGATTTCACCCAGAATTTTCATTTTTAGGTGAACTATCCCTTTAAATACGATTAGTTCAAAAATACATTGAAATAACCTGGGCTGATGGCTTCAACAAAAGCATTTAATTAACAACCTCATAGCTCACCGTAGGTTTGTCTTGAATGGTGTATACGTTATTGTTAAAAATCAATTCCTCTATGCATAAAATAAATGGGATTTTTACTTCTGGAGCCTGACTGTTGAACTCTATTGCCCATATAGTGTGGTATAACATTGCTCATTGGCCATGAGAGCTTACACTCATTTAGTCAATTGCTTTGTTTGCTAATTGCTAATGGTAGGAAATTAGCAAGCATTAGTCGGTGGGTCAGAAAGAGTGTTTGGCCCAAACAAACGCTTAACCACCTTTCAATTTACTGTAATCAGGGTAATCAGCAGGAGCTGAATGATGTTTGGGTTTTCTTTGCTCAAAATCACCTTTGTCTTTTTTTAAATCATGGTGCATCCAAAGGTATTTTTGTTGCTCACTTGCTCTAAACTATGTCTCTGACTGACTTTTCATTTAATGATTGATTACTTCGATCACATTTTTGCATTCAATCGTATTTTCCAATTGCATTTGGGGAATACTTTTACAATCAAGCACTTAATTCAGTTGAAAACCAATGCAATACTCAGCTCACAAATATTTGTGAGTCATGTTGCCCACTGATTCATGGGACAATTCATACCATTCAGACGTAATTTATGAAAAAAATGTATCATACAGTTATAACTGATATCATACTAACACCGATTTCAGTTTGGCCAACTCAGTGAAAATGGAAAAAGTTCACTCGCTTCTCTATAAATCGTGCTGCCAATGAGAAGGGTTACTAACCCTAACCTTTGAGTTACTAACCCTAGTTTCAAACTAACCAACTTGACATAATTATCAATTATTACAACTTTCCTCTAAACCATTAAAATCCCCTATACATTAATGCCTGTGTAGTTATGCGGCTTCGAAGACTCCATGAAATCAAAATCGCAGTTTGTATGTTAGCTTTAAGGCCATCTATATATTAATGTACTCTTAAATTTGACTTTCATCCCAAATGTACAATCTACAGGACAGAAGACTGCACTCATCATGGCATTTTATGGGGTCTTTAACCACATCAGCACCTTCACCACTGTTAGCCTGTTTGCCAGAAGATAAAAAGAACCATTAAATCTCAACTAAACTTTGATAACAGTAAGACAATATAATGTACATCAATCCACCAACGTTTGAATTTTGAGGTTTGCACTAAAGGCACAAATAAAATGAGAAGTTGTCTAAATGCCTTGTTTTTCATTGCAGTTAACTGACAACTGAGTTGTAGATGGTATCCTCTAAGTTGTTAAGTAAGAATGAATGGATGGTTTTGCATGATCGTTTAATTGTTCGTGTTGATTGTAAGCCTTTATGCATGGCTAGATGTGTTCAACTACAAAGTTCTACAGCATGTTGTAATTTGGTGATGGGTTTGATTGGTAACAGTGACACAATTGTCTAATGCCTGTAAGTAAATAACTGTTTTTCCCTCTTATTTTCCTGTCTCTTCAGGCTTAAATTTAAGTGCAGGAGAACTACAAAAGCATACAAATGGCTGCCAGACAGACTTTAGTTACTCTCATTTGGTTTTCCACAAACTGTTTACTAAAAGCTTGTTTGGACTAGTTGATCTGCCAACCATTTATAATTTCACAATTGATATCAGCTCCGTAGTCACCTTGTGATATGGCAAAGCTATTGTGTGTCTGACCCATATTAGGTTTTAAATCCAGTATCAAGACTCATTTCCAGAGGAATTGTTTAGTGTGTGTTGCCTAAATATTGTATATTGTTGTCTTCGCCCTAGTAGGGATGGGAAAAAGTCATTGATTTGCAGCGACCGAAACAGACCTTACTCTCCAAATCTCAGCGGCCGGCATCAGATGAATGGCTGACGGTTGAGGCCCGGCCAATGAGCGAACAGGAGCTGGAGCATGTGGACTTTGAGTTCGATCTTACCCAAGAGGTACAGTCAAATTTTTGTGATGTTTGCTTGCATCCAGTGCTCGCATATTTAAAACCAAATTCACCTGATTCAAGCATTTCAATCCTTCCCTGCTGGATTTAAAGGGATAGTTCACCCAAAAATGAAAATTCTGTCAGTATTTATGTTCAAACCCCGTAAGACCTTCGTTCATCTCCGGAACACGAAATAAGATATTTTTGATGAAATCTGAGAGCTGGATCACTCCTCCATAGGCTTCTTAAGGGATTGAAACTTTACAGCCCCGAAAAGTTATTAAAGACATCGTTAAAATAGTCCAAGTGACTACAGTGGCTCAATCTTAAGTTTATCTACCGATGAGAATACTTTTTGTGCGCAAAATAACCCAAAAATAACGACTTTATTTAAACTATTCATTTCCTTCTCTGTGGGCCTCGAGTGAGTTCACAAGTGTAATAGCGTAGAGCTTCTGATGTTGTACGTCACATGCATCACACACATGACCGGCGTCGCCCAATAGTGAGCCTACGTGTGACGTAGCTCTACGCTATCACACTACGTTAACTTACTAGAGGCCCACAGAGAAGGAAATGAATAGTTGAAATAAAGTCATTATTTTTGTTTGTTTTTTGCGCTCAAAAAGTATTCTCGTCGCTTGATAAACTTAAGATTGAGCCACTGTAGTCACTTCGACTATTTTAATGATGTCTTTAATAACTTTTTGTGGCTGGCGAGTTTCAATCCCTGAAGAAGCCTATGGAGGAGTGATCCTGCTCTCAGATTTCATCAAAAATATCTTAATCTGTGTTCTGAAGATGAACGAAGGTCTTACGGGGTTGGAACAACACGAGGGTGAGTAAATACTGACAGAATTTTCATTTTTGGGTGAACTATCCCTTTACGCCCAGACTAAGTAAGAATATGTAATCTGGTGCATTTGTTAAAAAATTAAGATGAAATTCTGATAACTTGTAATGCAAATCCACAAGATCTTTATAACAGTATAGCAGACTACTTACATAAAATGCTTATAAATATCAGTTATCACTCTATATCTTCCAATAATATGTCTTAGAAAGGTGATATTTAAATGCTTAGTTTTATGACCAAAGATCTATTCTGTAGTTTAATTGTGGTGGCAAAACATATAATGCAATGCAGTGATGATTCAGAGATTTCCAAATAAATATTCCTCAAAAGCCTGATTTATCATATTTGATATATTTTTCTAAAAACATATGCATAGGTAATTAAGTAACTAAGTTTCTTCAGTCCACTAAGAGTTTGTTTTGGAATATTACTAAGTTATTTTTACATTTACTTTATAAAAATAAGTAAAACATTTCACAGCAAAAAGACACGTGAACCATGACCTGAAGGAGGTTTTGTATTCTATACTACAAGACCTTTTATTTTCTAAAACAGTATAAACTATCAAACAGACGTCAGAAGATTGTGTCAGTGACGGTTTGATCATGTTTATATATTTGCATGCGCATTATGATACAGTAGGCTTTATAGAGTTCAATTATTAAGTTAAGTTATTGAGATCTTGATTTGAGATAAACCCTGTTGATTCCTGATTTTACAGCCAGTGTTGGGGAAAGTTACTTTTAAAAGTAATGCATTACAATATTGCGTTACGCCCAAAAAAAGTTACATATTGCATTACTAAGTTACTTTTTATGGAAAGTAATTACATTACTTTTGCGTTACTTTTACTCGCCTGGGCTGGGCTTGCATATTTGTCTTTTAATAACAATAAAAAGTAAAGTTTTGGCAAATGTAAAGGCCCTTTCACACTATAAGTGAAATGAATAAGCCTCAGGCTGAAGGAAATGCAAATTCACATCTGTACAGTAGAGGGTGCCGCTCAAACAAACCTTTCTGGATTGCAGAAGAAAAAAAGTCACCACTTTTACTCCAGCAATAAAATCAAACAAAATTAAACGTAAATGTGATATATATCTAAAGTCATTTTTGCTTATTAGTAAGGTTGATTTGGATCATCGAAGGTCGGCAGCAAACACAGTGGTTAATAAAATGAGAGTAAATACATAAAGTATACCTGTATTATTTAACATTTAATTATTGAAGATTTGTGTAATATTCTGAGTTTGCATTTCACTAATCTTGTGCAAGTGAGATGAATAAATGCATGTTCACATTTAGTCTAGAACTACAATAACCATCATGTTCACACACAACACCTCTGCTCTTACTCCTGATTTCTCTCAACATGGGGACAGGAGAGCTGTCAGTCAATACGTGAGAAAACAAACTTGCATCACTTGTTTGAAAAAGCATCTTAGATTTAAATAGTAGTGTGCATAATCAAAGTAGTGTGTTACTTTACTAGTTACTTGAAAAAAGTAATCTGATTTCACAACTCGCGTTACTTGTAATGCATTACCCCAACACTGGTTACGGCTTAACTTACCCCCTGTCCCGCCTCAGCTGTCTACACCACAGAAGGTGCCCATTCCAAAGCGACTCATGGACGTGGAGTCAGATGAAGAGCTGACTCCAGAAGAGAAGGAGGTTCGTTCTCGCACCGTAGCAAAGATAAAAAGCCTTCTGTCTAAGCCGAGGTACGCTGGAAAAATAAGAAGTAAACATGTAAATGGACTATGTGCTTAGATGTTAACTCTTCTGTTGTGACATTTCAGCGTGAAGTCTGTGGGACAGTCCGTGGATGCAGAGCAGATAGACTTCACTGAGCTGGATAATGCTCTTCAGCATCAGGAGAGGATCATGAGCGTTCCTCGTGCTCTCGCCAGAGAGGCCTCCATCAAGAGGAAGCAGGTCATAGGTGAGACATCTGCCATCGCTGGGAATATTGAACACTTTATCATACACAATATTGTCCTGACATTTTCAAGTAATTTTAATGTTTTGTTTTGCAGCCAAAGCCATGTCTGAGTGCTAAATTGTGTTGATAAAGCTTCCTTGGGAATCCAAAGAACATTATTTTTGTGGGATTTTTTTTGTACCAAATATTTATAATTCACATCATTCAGGTTCTCTGATGTTCAGAACGTTTTATATGTTTTTATTCATTTTACTGGTAAATGCCAGTTACGGTTTCAATATTCTAACATCAAATATTGTTTATTTTGCATGACGATATGTTTTGTTAAAATGTAATTGTGACTTAAGGTACTTAATTGTTTGCTGTGTTATGCATTTTAAAAAAAATACTATTAAAAGTACTTTTGATTGTAAAATACTTGCATTGTTTCCATTCTGCAAAACTCAAGAAAACTATCATCCTACATGTTATTTATATCATCATTAAAAATCATAATCTTAATACTTTAAACGACAATAGAGCTCATGCTCTAAAGAAAGTGTTACAAAGTTATTACACTTTTTACATCATCATTTTAAAACAGCAGTTCCAGAAACAGCATTATTCAACTTCTAAATTGTCTCTAATTTCATAATTGTTTACAGGCACGGTGTTATTTCCTAGTTTAACAAGAAAGTTTATTCTTGTGTATATGTGTATATTATAATCACAATCACAGAATAAATTTTTTCTCTTTATTGATATTCACACATTGACTTAATACACACAATGCAAATTTTGTCTGCAACTTAATGTCTCCCAGTTTCATGATAACCTCAGTTTCTGCCCATCCTCGTGTTCATATGAAATGTCAAGGGCTGAGTAGACTGAGACCGGATTTTCTTTCTCGTAGGAACTATTTATTTATTTTGTAGTGAAGAAACAGTTCTCAACAAGTTCAAGCAAGTCCAAATAACATGGCACAGACATAATTATTATTGTTTTTTAAAAAATCCATTTTAAAGGTGCTCTCACTTTCAATCAATTACTGGAACATTTTAGGAGATCAAGAAATTGCAAAAAAAAAAGAAAGAAAAAAGCCATTTATGTGGCTTTTACAAATGCCATTTTAAAAGTTTTTTTCTTGTCCTCTGAGTCTGTGTGCTCCTCATGTTTCTTGAGCTCTGTGTTAGAAGGTGTTTTCTCTTCCTTGAGTGGTTCTGATGGTCGTTCACTGGCCTTTTCTGAACTGTCCGACTTCTCAGACACGGCAGCGCTCGGACTCGCAGCGGGGGGATCGGGCTGTGAAGAGGAAGCACAGCACATTCAATATGAACATCTCAAGTATCAACATTATTTCACACCACAGCTTATAAGAGAGTGCTCAGACCTCACTAAAGCCCAGGCCGCAGTGTCTCCTGTTTCTCCCTGACATCTTCCCATCCAGACCCTGTTGGTACTGGTGTTCAAGCTCTGCGTTAATCTTCTGATCCTCTGACCCTACAGACACACAAACAAATACAATATAACACCATTACAAATGATAAAAGGCCCTCATACTTGTCAGTATTTGCCCATATCAATTTTTATTGCTATATCAGCATCAAAGCAAAAATGGCAAAAAGTATACTATATATATATATATATATATATATATATATATATATACAGTAGTCAACATTTGAAATTAATCAAATTTCATCAAAGTTGTCCTAAGACAAGAACGGGTATAATTGTTCAAAATTCATGTACAACTTTGATGAAAGGTTTTGATCAACTATATATATATAATATATATATATATATATATATAGTATAGACACACCTATGTATATTAATTTCTATATATTAACTGCATATTCAGATTCAAAGCAAAATTGGTAATATATACATATATAATATGACAAGTTTGATGGCTCATTTTTTGCCACTTTTGCCTTGATGGTGATGATAGATTTCCCATAATTATTTATTTTTCTAGCTATAAATTTAGAATTTTTCTATTCCAAGAGGAATGGCAAAAATATACTATATATTACTCATATACATATATATATATATATATATATATATAATGAGTGTATTTTATGCCATTTTTGCTTTAACGCTGATGATATTACATCAAATAGAAACATAGCATTGGTAGAATTTCAAGCATTTTCCCATAACAATGAAATGTCTCCCTCATGGTTTGTTTCACACAGCGTATATCAATAAGAAACTGGAATAAGGTAGTTGTTTTATATTTTACAAGTGTACACTGCATTGTAACTAGTCCTATGTGCACAGTTAATGACAGAAAATTACCGGTGGTTGGTTTAAAGGTCAGAGCATGTTCTCTAAAGCTGCACTGTAGGGAAAAGGATATGTGGCGTACAGGATGTCATCTGATCCAGTCCCCATAAAACCGGGGATTTTGAAGCGTCTCATCCAACACAATAGGAGACTGCAATGACTTTCCAGCAACCCTTCACTTCCACCCTAGAGACTCACCGCTGCGGAAATGAGACGTTGACTTGTGATCCCCAATAACAAGGCGTCCAGTGTGCTCTTTCTGTCAATGCATGAAAACATTTGAAGCAAGAATGTGTGATGTTCATGTTCAAATTAGTTAATAATTGTTGGAAACAGTTTAGATGAATTAATAACAGAAAGAAGTGTACCTTTCCTGCTCCCATCAGCCTCAAAAACTTCTGCTTCCTTTCGTCTGTCCCTAAATCTGCCGATGTCCATTTTGTGGATCCTGTCTGCATTGAAAGGTTAAAACAGATTCAGTTGATTCATTAGTGTTATAGAAAAGCACTTTAGTTCTAAAATTAGTTCTAATAATATATAAAGTTTTTTTTAAACACACACACACATATATATATATATATGTATATATAAATAAAATATCTATGTATAAAAAAATTTAAATGACGTTTATCTATGAATGCAGAAAACGCTTAACACATAACTTATCACCTGGAACTGAATTATCTACAGTAGTTATGCAAAATTATTTATAGCTAAAGCAGAATAAAGTACCAAAAAGGCAGATAATACACTAGTAAGATGCATGTGTAACCCGATACAAAAAGATGCAAAGTGTAACTTTGGCACACGACTAACATTTAAAAATAGTTGCAGCCCACTGCTAACAATCTGCTAACATTTCTGGCACACCAAAATGCCAAATCTGCTGTAGTTAATTCAAAAATAAATGAAGATGGAAATCACATACTTCATCTGGAGATGCGGGTCGTTTTGTGCCTTTGCATTTTTCGTCTGAAGAACTCATTATCAAAGGTTTTGAACAACAGTGGTCAAATAAACCACTGCCTGCCTGCTTCACCGTTTAACTAGCATAGCAGCTAGCAGCTATCGAGAACTTGCGCGCAATGCATCTTGGAAGTTGTAGTTACAACGACGCAAATCGAGGCTGAAATTAACTTTTAACCTATTGTTTTGT
Organism: Siphateles boraxobius; assembly: GCF_051911475.1. Taxonomy (NCBI): domain Eukaryota; kingdom Metazoa; phylum Chordata; class Actinopteri; order Cypriniformes; family Leuciscidae; genus Siphateles; species Siphateles boraxobius. The sequence goes on from NW_027508942.1 coordinate 1,914,465, forward strand.
TTGTCTGTTTTAAATAAATGTTCAGTGATATCTTTCTGAAGATTTCTTAATTTTAGTGTTGATATGGCAAAGTAAATACACTAAGTTTCGTCATGTTTCGACAACTAGCGTTATGTTGTGCCCCGCTCATGCCTTCATAATAATAATTGATCAACACCACATTCATTGTTAGAAACATTTTAATTGTTGTAAAGGAGGTAACTTTTCTAAATTCACTTTTTTGTAGGCTAGACCTAAATGGAAGGCGAAATGTTGAAAACAAAATTCGTTTTTATGGAGAAGAGAGGCTATAAATTATAATATAAAACATAGATTATACAAATTATCAAATAAAATGTAGAGAATATGTTATTCATTATAATGTAAATTATATAGAGACCATTTGTACCAACTGATGTGAATTTAGATTCCTCATGCATTGCCGTTTAATCAATTAAAACAAGGTTTATATACTTGGCACTGGACATATCTCTCTCTTTCTCTCTCTCTCTCTCTCTCTCTCTCTCTCTCTCTCTCTCTCTCTCTCTCTCTCTCTCTCTCTCTCTCTACGGCTCAGTGGGTTTATATAAACACATGAGCTCGAGGGTTGTCTAGTCTGAGATCCGGTCTGCCTGCACTTCCACTCAAATCATCTGTTGAACAGAGACTGACACTCATCTTCCTCATCTTCCTCCACACCAGCATCATTTCAGCGCCTGCTTCGACGACATCAAGCCATGGCTGTTACCGGCTGCTCTCAGTGCATCAAATATATGCTTTTCTTCTTGAACTTCATTTTCTGGGTAAGTTTGCTTGTTTACCAATATTATTTTTAGTGTTCCTTGTACTACTATTGAAAAAAGTCTAAAGTAATCCTATAGCTAACAAAAACACCTTCAAGTAAGACCTTTTTGCTAATGTTCAAATGATAAAGTTATGACAACGTTAATTCTGAATGTTCTCTGTCCAGTTTTTACTTTCAATCGTTAAGGAAACAATTGGGAACGTTACTTTGGAATGTTCTCTGAAGATTCTAAAACGAGTAGCTAAAATAAAAAATGTAACATTTAAAAAACAGTCAACTAAAACCTTACAGGAAAAAAGGTTGTAAACAATATATAGCTAAGTAATGTTTTTGTGCTAATGTTTTGAGAGCATGACTAAAGACCAGATAACTTTGAACAAACACTCTATTAGCCTACTGGAGGAACGTTTGTCCATAGAGAACCTTTACCATAAGGATCTAGCCAAAGTTCTGATCATTTGTCCTGTATATCTTTATCATGAAAAAGAAGAAAAGGTATTTTATGGTATTATACATTTATATCATATTGATATTTGTTATTACTAATATAATGTAGAATATTAATGTCACACTGTATAATACTATATATAAACAAACTTGTCATTTTGATTGTTCCTGAGTTAAATTAATCCAAAGGTCCTGATTTAAGTCAAGTCTTCAGAGCAGAAAAGCAAAAAGTTCTGACTCTAAACAATCGTCCCATCTGAAGTGATTAGTTGTGCCCCCCCCATTTTTTTCACCCTTCTTCTCACAGATTATTTCCACAGTGTTTTTTGTTGTTTTATGTATTGTCTGATTTCTGCAATACTTCACTGACTGGATTTGAGATTTAAATGAAAAGATGAAAAGTCAGTCATCATCCCCCTCATGTCGTTCCAAACCTGTATGGCTTCTTTGGAGCACAATATGATTTTGAAGAATATCCATGCTGCTGTTTTACAGAATCAAAACAATGCCCAAAAAGGAAAAGGAAAACAAAATAGAGTTTAAGTTTAAGGAAATTTAAAACACATACCTGTACATTTACTGGACTAAATAATAACTGCATCTCATGTCATAGATAATTTGGTGTTTGCATGCATAATATTTTGTTAAAGCATAGTTTCTTTTGCATCTCAGTCAGTTACATAGTGTAGTCAGAGTTTGTGTGAAAATGTGTGTCCCTCCAGAGAGCCTCCTGTAGAATGAGGGTTAGCTGTGGTTTTGCTATATTTTTACACTCTATAAGTATGTCCATGTGCTTTAGGGACATGAATACACCTTAAAAGAACTGAAGCAAATACGAAAGAGAATCACAGGCAAACAAGTTGTTTTAGTAAATTTTGTTGATAATAATGGTCTGCATTTCTTTGTGTGTGTGTGTATACTGTATTGTATATAATATATATATATACACACACACACACATATGCTGCGATAACTTTATAAAAGGTTGACATACAGTCTGCTGTGATTAAAACATCACATGATGTTCAAAGAATGATATCATAGAGTAAAACTAATTATGCGTTTTGAGAAATGTCAAATTGGCATTTAGCAGCAAGACAAACATTTTGGAATAACATTCATTACTGGAAATAAATGATGCGTACTGCATTCTGAGTTGTTCAAAAACTAAAACTAAAAATCACGTAATTTTCTGACTCATCTTAATAAAAGTCTACTTCCCAATGCTGCACATTTAAATGAATGTTTTCATCCAAGACCTTCAGCTTTCATGAGAATGATGTTGTGCGATATCACATCCACAGCACCAATCCCATACTCTCTCGAGATGCATATTGTTTCCTGTCATTGTACTTTACATGCTGCCAACACAAAAATATATCTGCCTGACTTCCACAATTCTCTGAGTGAAGCTGCTGCTTCCTGAATTACAAAAAAATAAACAAACAGAGGGTATCACAGCGGACCGAAGAGGACACCCACCCTTTTTTTTTTTGTGCTTGAATAACACTAAACCTGTCAGATGTTTCTTCCCCAAATGCAGGAAGAAATGACCCCTGGAATGACCTCCGGAAAAAGAATTGAAAAAAACATTTCTGGGCGATGACGACCTGTAGAATTTCAGTATTTAAATAGTGAATCTTTGCTGAAAAGCGCTCTGTTTTTCTCTTTGGTCTTCTCTTATTTTCAGCTGGCTGGTGGTGTGATTCTGGGTGTAGCTCTGTGGCTTCGCCATGACAGTCAGACCAGTAACCTCCTAATGCTCCAGTTTGAGGGTACTCAAGCACCAGGAACCTTTTATATCAGTAAGTGACTTCCGCTCACACACTACAGCTGGCTTGGCCATTGATGACAAAGTTCTAATTATAAAGTTCAATTATAAATACAATAGTCAGCTCAGCTGCATGTAATAGTGGAACCAACAGCTGTTTTATTCCTTAAGTAGGTTCAGATTTTAAATGTAAACTACTAGTTTTGTTCCAATTATCCAACCTTGTTATTTAAACTAGCCACCCAAACCCTGCCATCATGACCATCTGATAAGATTTAGATAAGGAACATTTATTTGGACTGTGTCAGTGTAATTCATTCTAATTTTGGGTATAAATTTGGGTTAGTTTTATAATTATATATAATCCTGTACAATGTTGTTAAAAGTAAAGAGCAGAATAATAATTTAAAATATTCTCCTCACAACAAAAATGCAGACAAAACAAAAAAGGACAAAACAGAGATGCAGAACAACTGAAGGACATGTACAGTATAAATAAACAATTCACAATCAAGTAAGCATAACAGTATTTGAACAGGAAATGCATTGAAACATTGAAAATGTATAAACTTCCTTTGTGTGAATGTCCTTTATGTGAGCCAAGGGATAATCTATGGCTAGTTGTGCATTAAATGATTTTAATGCACGACATGAAGGAAATATTTGACTAAAAGTTAAGGTTATTTTGAATTACGGTCAGTTACGGCATTCTGCCTGCTTTAAATCAGACACTGAGATCAAGCAGTGCTGGAAGATTACATTTATTTGAATTAATTATTGAGAGAGAAAGATAGAGAGTGATGAGAGATGCGTGTGTGAATTACCTGCATCTGTTCAGCGTCTCTCTCTATTAACAATAAAGCTTTGAGTTGAATTGCTGAGAAATATAATGTAGCGATTCAGTAGCTTAGCTACTTTATTAATAAAAGTCACAGGCCAGCGTTTGGTATCAAGTTTCTCTGCTGCTAAATGTTTCTGTGTGTCGAGTTACGTGTGTGTGTGTGTGTGTTTCAATGAAAACAGCGTATTAATATAGAACGGTGACTGGATTTTAATGCACACCTTCCAGCCAATCAGAATTGAGTATTCAGACCATGGTATAATAATAGTTTGTTAAAGTTGGCATGAAATGGAAGTTGCAAGTTTTTTTCCCTATTGTGTCCTTATTTCTTCTCTAATCTAGATTATGAGGGTACATGAATTTTTAAATAATGATGTTTTGCATAGTTAAATCATTTATAATAAATCCTGCGATATTCCATAAACAAATAAGAACAGTCGAATTTGATTTCATTAGCCCCTTTCACACAGCGCGCTGATCCCGGGAAATTGCCGGGAAATTGCCAGAACACCTTCTGTGTGAACGCAAACACGACCCGGGATTGATGCCGGGATTGATCCCGGGTTGGGGACCTAGTAACATTGCCGGGATCAGTCCCGGAACGCGCGCTGTGTGAACAAAAGCCGTAATCAATGCCGTGTCGTAATGATGACGCTGAAGTGAAGTGAAAGCAGGCTAGTGAAACGGTACGTAATGCATTAGTTTATGATCGAATCAGAGAAAAAAAAGAATTGAATGAACCAAAATCAAACGAACCCGGGTCAAATCCCGGGTTGCTTTATCCGTGTATTTTCCGGAATCTCTGTGTGAAAGGGGATATAGTGACTTTGCATGATCAGGGAGCCTTTGCACTATGAACTCTGAGAAACAATTACTCCTGAAATAGAGGTTCATCTCCTCAAAAGATGGAAGGAAGAGGGAAGCCGGGTCTAAGCTGGACTTTGACTGGGTCACTAAATCACTTCGTGTGTACGTGTGTGTTTAAACAACTAATATGATGGCATCAGCGCATTATCACTGCATAAGAGCTTTGATCCTGTTTGTCATGTAGTCAGATGGAGTCATGTTGTCATTCCTGTCTTTTCTTTAATAACACTTTATTTGACTGTTTTTACATGAAGTCAGTGATTCTGCAGACACACCCACAGCGTGTTTTAAAAGAACCAGGGAAAGACTAAAAGTGACCGCAGGGTGTGTTCATACTCCACCCGTATGTGCACACATACACACACACACTCACCTTTACACACTTAACCACAGCAGATGTACACAGAGTTCAGTGGCACAAGGTCAGCTTGTTGTGGGCACTAGCATAGAGTTAGCGGCCATTCATTTTTTTTAGAAACCATCGGGTTGTCTCTCTCTCCACTCAGTATAAGTACATGTAGGAGCAAGAGCTCCGCCTGTTCCTTTTTATAGCAGCAACAACCTTTTCTGATTAAAGAAGTTTAAACGGTTGTTGGTCTGGCCCACCCAGAGAAAGAAGAGAGAGATGAAGAGTTCTTCTCCCACTGCTCCTGAACATCCGTGTAATTGAAAAAGCCCTGCTCATGTGCCCGTTACACCACAAATTAGAATGAGCAGTGCTTGGGTTCGCTCAAGTGCTGGTTAAACAACCCTAAAAATATGTTCAAGCCCGGCCGCCCCGGGAAATCATTACAGCTTAGAGAGAAATCTGGCTGGAGAAAACTCTAAAATCCCTAAATATAAGTTTTAAACAGAGAGTGGAGCTTGAGCTGCAGCGAGGGCAGAGTGTTTTGAGTAATGAAATAAATCTAAAAGAGGATACATCATCATATAGACTACTTGTTTCATATAAAAGAGGATGTATGATACAAGTATATACATTATATAGGCCTACACAATCTTTTTAAGACTAAAACGTAACGTATCTAACGTAAAACTTTTATTTATCTTGAAACACAAATGAAGATCTTTTTGATGAAATCCGAGAACTTTCTGTTCCTCCATTGACAGATACGCAACTACCACTTTGATGCTTCATAAAGTTCATAAAGAGATCGTAAAACTAATCCATATGAATTGAGTGGATTTTTAGTCCAAATTTTCTGAAGAGACTCAGATTTTTTAAATCTTTATATGATGAACAGATTTAATTTAGGCTTTTTATTTACATATAAATATTCATCAACTCACAACTCAGTTGTGTTAAACGGAAGATAAAGCATGTTCGCTTGACATGCGAGAACCAATGAGGTTCATTCTGGTGTTACGCAGCACGTTTGAGCTTCTGCAAGAACCAATGAGGTTCATTCTGGTGTTACGCAGCACGTTTGAGCTTCTGCAAGAACCAATGAGATTAATTATCGCGTGTCAAGCAGGTTGAGCTTCTGTTTATGTTCACTGATCAATGTTTATATGTGGATAAAAGACTAAATTCAATCTGTTCATCATATAAAGCGATCAAATCTCTTCAAAAACTAAAACACTCAATTCATATAGATTCGTTTTATGATCTCTTTATGAGCTTTTTGAAGCATCAAAGTTTCAGTTAGCTGTCGATGGAGTGAGAGAAAGATCTCAGATTTCATCAAAAAGATCTTCATTTGTCTTCCAAAGGTTTGGAATGAAATAAGGGTGAGTAATTAATGACAAAGTGTTCATTTTTGGATGTCCTATATAAATTTAAACAATAATACATTTTCATTCAATTGCAATTAACTAAGTTAATCCCTAAAAACATCAAATTCAGTTTGCACTTAAGCATATTCTTTTAAAGTATGTTAGTATATACATATATATTAGGACTGTGGAGTAAGTGTAATTTTTCAAAAGAGAAGCTAGAAACGTGTTTCTTTTCTTCTTTCTAACATACTGGAATATTAAACAGTGCGAGCGTTGACAGTTTAATTCTTTGATTTAGGGGTTTAGAACAAACTCCCTAAACTTTAGTATGAGCAGTAATAATAATGATACATTTACAGAGATGTTTTCCATGTGTTTAGAGACAGTCGTGCTTTTCAGATGCTGCACAGAAAGCAGATCTGTCTCTGTTATGTGGACGTTTCCTGTTTAGACTAGATTTTCCTATGCCTGTTTATAGTTTGTATGGTAACATGCTCTTTTACCTACAAGTCTGAGCCTGAGATTTTCTCGCTCTCTCTGTTTTTGCAGTGTTTAAAGCTACTGTTATGGTACTGTCAGTCCGACGGGAAAATACTCAGTAGCTTTTTTTAGTTTTTCCCTTTAAATTCCACAGAGCAAAGTGAGACAAAAAAGAGGAATAGACTGAGCTCAATGTTGAGTTACAGTTAGTCAGTGCATTATTTTATTTATCCTACATTTTTTTTTTATCTATCATTAGGATGAAGACTATATACTCCACATACAGAAGTTTTAAACGCAATCACAAATATACTAATAGGGTTCAAATTTGAGGTAATGTTCAACACAGCTGCACACATGCCATCTAGTGGCAAAATATTGCATTAGCCGGTTGCAAAATCACAATACCTGTTCATAAATATGAAACAAAAAACTGTGTGAACATGTGCAATTAATGTGAATCTCTAACTGTTTGATGTCAGGATCATATACATACATGATCTGTGTTGCTCTTTCAGGTGTGTATGTTCTGATAGCGATTGGGGCTGTAATGATGTTTGTGGGGTTCCTCGGCTGCTATGGAGCTATTCAGGAATCTCAATGTCTCTTAGGAACGGTGGGTTTCCCTCAACTCATACTGTTCATTCTGCATGCCTTTATGTGCCATTGATCTTCAAAAGACCTTTACAAGAGCTACGGTTTAATTAGTCAAAACCATTACAGTTTGCATTAATTGTTCCCCAATTTCACCAGACTCTTGTACACTTTACTTTAGAATATACTTAAATACAAACTGAATATAATGTTTTTGGACACTTACCTGCATTGCAGTTAAATAAAAATGTAGCAAACACTTTACAATAAGGTTTCATTTGTTATCATTATAGTTAACTACATGAACTAACGATGAACAATACTTCTACAGCATTTATTAATCTCAGTTAATGTTAATATCCACATTTAGCCTATTACTATTTTATCAAAAGTTGTATCTGCAAACACCATGGTTAACACTATATGCACTGTGAACTAACATAAACATGAATATTTTTATTTCCGAACATTAACAAAGCTAATAAATGTAAGAATATGTTGTTCATTGTTAACAAATGAGACCTTATTGTAAAGTGTTACCAAAATGTGTTATAGTTTACATTAATATTAAATGCAATTAGCAGAATTTTAGAGGTCTGTGAAACCGGGGTTATACTGTATGTATAATTCATAATTATTCATAATTACTTCTTGTCTTTGAAATATGATTAAAGTGTAGTGCTGAAAGTACTGACAACCAAACTAAAATATATGTAATTCCTATTGTTACTTGTACATTACATAATTAAATTAATTTGTAATGATAATGTTGCAATTTAGTACATTTATTTAAAAGTATATTAACTTAATATCAAATAACACTGGAGTTAAAAATAAAATCAAGTCCTTTACATGTGCTTCATTATGGTACGTTAAAATAAGTGTAGCCTATTCTTTAAAGTACAACTAATATGATACTATATTAAAACATAATAATTCAAATTGTACCTAAAATGCAAACGTAAAACTATTCATTTTACATTATGATGAAGTGCACTATTTAAAAGTAATGAAAGTGTAAACTTAAACTTAAATGGCCATTTGCAAGTTCAGTTTTTAAAAAACATATTTTTTAGATTTAAATTACACTACAAGTACACATTCAATACAATTAAGCATGCTTCTTTTTTTTACAACAACAGTTGTGCTGTTTAGTCATAATGTTTTAATGATTTTTTTAGGAAAAACTACACAGTCATACTTTCCTATTCCAGTACTTCTTTCTTCATCACACATTTTTGTCTTTTTCTCCCTCAGTTCTTCACATGTTTAGTGATCCTCTTCGCTTGTGAGGTGGCAGCAGGAATATGGGGCTTTATTAACAGGGACACAGTATGTCTACACACACATATACACTCAAACAGTCTGTCTGTATGTTAAGACCTTCATTTTGAGTGTCACTCTCCTCTTTCTGTCCGTCCAGATCTCCACTGAGCTCATTAACTTCTATGATACTGCATACATTAAAGCTGTGAATCCTATGGACACCACATCCAGACAGGCAGCTGCCAAAGTCCTGGAGGTCTTCCATGACACAGTGAGTTTCCAAAATCAGTTCTCTCATCAAAACTCCTCTGCTTTTGCCAGTTAATAATCCCTATCCCATCTTTTTCACACTCTCTCAACATCTAGCTTGAATGCTGTGGTAAAGGGGATGATAATGAAGTTTTCACAGCTGTCCAGCCCTCTCTGTGTCCCAAGAAGACCAACGCAGTCGACCTGCTCATCTCTCAGGTATCTGTTGTATGTTGTATTTCAACAAAAAAGTGACATTTGTATTTAACAAATATTTCTATGGTAAAACAACATCTAAACATTTGACCAGTATGGCTCACACAATGACAAAAACACTTTATTTTGGTGGCATTGACCGATTTACTACACATTAACTAGGTTTTGAAGCATGAATTAAATGTTTTGGGTGGGTTACTACATTTTACAGACATGCAACAGAGTTCTGATGTTCCAACAAACTGTTGTGACAATTGCACGTACAATGTAGAGAATGCTAAGACTATTTTGATTGAAAATTCAGAGTTGCCACACGAAGCTAAGGGACCTGTTCTCTGAGAAACTCCATGTCATTGGATTGGCCGCCCTAGTGATCGCTGTCATTATGGTGAGAATGTACACACATGCACAATTACAGACTTGTACTAAGAATAACTCACCGCCCATCCCAAAATGTCCCTGTGTGTATAATTTCCTCTCTGCTTCGGGTCCAGGTTTTTGAGATGATCTTCACCATGGTCCTCTGCTGTGCAATCCGCAATGCTCCTGCATACTGAGTTGCTGGATGAAGACCAGGCTGATCAACAATGTTTGAATTTTCCTAGTGATGGGCATGAGGCCATTTCACTTTTGCATTCCCTCTCTTTTCAAGTTCAGATGTCCAAACTCTGAACATTGATCCCTGTGTTTGTAGAGAGGACTTTTTAAGTGAATGCACACCGAATGCTATAATAAATAAACCAATAACTGATATCAGGGAAGAGGAATAATGTGATTGACAGTAATATGGATAACATTGCTATTATGTATTGTTTTACTTTTATTTAATCAGTTTATTAGATTTTTTCTTACATTGCTCTTATGGCCTATTTTAAACTTTTAATAGTAAAAGTGCTTCAATGCAGTGACATTTTAGTTTGTGTATGTGTGCTTGTTTGTAAAGTAAATCAATGTGATGTTTATAGAGAGATAACCTATGAATCCGTTATGCAACAAGTAATTTTGTATTTTGCATATCACTGTGCAACAATGCATTGGATTTCATTAGTGGCCCTTATGATGATAATCTAATGATTTAAACCAAAATCAAATAATTCATTACTCAATGAGTCCATACTTTTTTTTTATTTTGGGGACATTCAGTTTATTTCTAATAAATCTAAAATAAAATAAAATAAAAAAATCTGACAAATTAATGCATCATGAATGTTGTGTTAGTAATGTATTGAATAAGGGCCGGGGCCCCTTTAGGTTGGGGAGGCGGGTGTGTCTGTCCCTCGATCCATTCGCGTTCACCGTGCGGCCCAGTGTGCCTGGACCAAAATCTTACTTTATTTTAAGCATATTTGCACAAATGTTTAAGGCCAACACATTATTGTAATTGTATTCCAATGTGAAGACTGTAGAAATAGAATGTACAGACAGATAGATAGATAGATTATGATGTCGTCATGCAAAGAAAACTGCACTGTCGCTTTAAGAACAATGTTTAAAAGATTCAAAAGATAGATAGATAGATAGATAGATAGATAGATAGATAGATAGATAGATAGATAGATAGATAGATAGATAGATAGATAGATAGATTGATTGATAGATGAGAATGATGGCGTTGTGCAAAGGAAACTGCACTGTCGCTTTGAGAACAATGTTTGCAAGATTCAAAAGAGATAGATAGATAGATAGATAGATAGATAGATAGATAGATAGATAGATAGATAGATAGATAGATAGATAGATAGATAGATAGATAGATAGAGAAAAGAAAACATTGTGCACTGTCGCTTTAAGAGCAGCGTGCGCGATTCAAAAAGTGAGGCTCCGCCCACTCAGTCTTAGGTCAGTTTCGTTTCTTCGATCGAGAGACGTTCTGCTGTAACAAACCTTTAATGATGGGAGCATCTAATGACAAACCTCTGAAATGTCCTCTGTGTCATGAGGAGTGTCGGGATCAGGTGACGCTGGGATGCGGACACAGCTTCTGTCGGGTTTGTATCAGAGAGTTATGGAGTGGATCTGACACTGGACCGTATTACTGCCCCGAGTGTAGATACGAGTACCAGCAGCTGCCGGACTACACGGACGGAGCCTCGACATCTACAGCCACACCAAACACACGTACGTTCATTAACACACACCTAAACAAACCTTGAGTTGTTGACCTTGATCACTTCTAGCCTATGTTATATTTGTTGTGCACATGTGAAAATTGACCATGACGCAGGCCACAATTACTGCTGTGTGTTTACTGTGTTGTTGTTGATTAACGTTAGTTGTCTCATATCAAGTTTCAAGCATAATGCTTTAATAGTGAATAGGAGGACGCATTATAGATTCTTCTTATAGAGTTATAGAAAATTGAGACTTTTCACAGTTTCACTAGTTTGTTTAATTTTTCTACTAACAATGTTCAACAGTTTGTAACCACACTATACATCACGGGAGAATTATGATATTTTTTGTCATTTTCGGTCATTTCCAAAACAAAATCAATTAGGCAATATAAAATGTATTATATTTGAATGCATTCTAGGACAGAAATGATATATTTATATATATTTTAGGATAGAAAACTCAAAGCTAGATTTTTTTTTAAATATTACACACTATTGAATAATATTTCTTTTACACTTTGTGTATAATTTGACAATTGCAAAGTGATTTGAAATGATGTACAATAAAAATAATTTCATTATTGACGGTTACCTTGCATGTCAAATAATTCAATTTTAGGCACTTCACTGAACTGATATATTCAGTCTCATTGGTAAACAAGTTAAAAAAACAACGACCACAACTGAGAGTTATAATTAAAACAATATTCTATATTGTGTCAAAAATGATTTTTATAATTTAGTTTCATAGATTAAGAAGACCAAAAGTATGAGTCTATGACAATAAAACGTGAAAGCCAATTGAAAAATAATAATAATAATAATAAAGTATGGTAAAAAAAAAAAAAGCTTCCAAGACTGTTTTAATGTGACTTTCATATATCAAAAATAAAAAATTGAAATCTGTTGGCTTTAATAAAATCAATCTCTAAACAAAAATAAAAAAGCAGATGCTGGAGAAAATCACTTACAGTACAATAATGCGGTTCCATGTTGTCCTCTAGATTGGGCCTTCAGAAAGAAGCACCATGGCTGGCACTCGAAGAAATGGCCTGGGAAGAGGAAGTTCAGTTCGGCGTTCCATGGTGGCGGATGGAGACTTGGCACAGCGCCATTTAATGACATCGTCAGTGACCCTGATGTAATCGACATCAATGACTCCGAAGAAGAAACCTCAATACCACGAAAAAGAAAGGCCACAGCAGATGAACGCCCACCTGAAAGCCAGACTCCATCAGTGGTTTGTGGGATGACCTCTACAAGTCACACATCAACACAACACACACCTCCAGAAACAGTGGAGATCACATATCCTCATGTAGAATCATCTCCTGAATGGAACATAAGTTCAGACCAGCATACAGTGGCTTCACACGGGGACACAGGCTCACCCAGGAGAAGCAGCACATCTCAGGGAGAGAAAGAAGTCTCAAAAGAGCCAACAGCAACCTCTTCCAAAGCCAGTGACTTCCCAGCAGTCAACACCACCTCTCATTCGCTTGGGAGGCGGGAAAAGGACAGTGCTTCTAACAGTGAAGAGGTCCTCAGGATCTCCTCTGCATCTTCAGACAGACTTTCCAGGAGCAGCTCTGTGCCGTGCCATTACTGTCCCAGTTCAGACCAGAAGGTGGCGGTAAAGACCTGCCTGGTTTGCGGGGCCTCCATGTGCTCCGAGCACCTGCGCGCGCACCTGGAAAAGCCTGTGTTCAAGAACCACCCGCTTGTGGACGCTGTGGAGGATGTGTCTCTCTGGAGATGCCAAGAGCACCAGGAGATGAACCGGATCTACTGTCGATCATGTGCAGTGTGTGTTTGTACTGTGTGTTCCCTGGTCGGGTCACACAAGGGCCACGAGTGCATCAGCATCCGCGAGGCAGAGCAGGAGCTCAGAGTGAGGCATTCTTTGGCACTTTTTTTCTCCTTTCGAATGGTTTTAATTGGTGATTTAATATGTGGCTCGACATTCATGTTACTATTGTGAATAGTTTAAGTTTTAAGCATATTATCTAAAGTAGTACACTATCGTTCAAAAGTTTTTTTAAAGGGATAGTAAACCCAAAAATGATAAGACTTTTGTTCATCTTCGGAACACAAATGAAGATGTTTTTGATGTAATCTGAGAACTTTCTGTTCCTCCATTGACAGCTACACAATTACCACTTTGACGCTTCAAAAAGTCCATAAAGAGATCGTTCAACTAATCCATATGAATTGAGCGGTTTAGTCCAAATGTTCTGAAGAAACTCGATCTCTTTATATGATGATCAGGTTAAATTTAGTCTTTTATTCGCATATAAACATTGATCAAGCGAACATAAACTGAAGCTCAAACGTGCTGCGTAACATGAGATGAAACCTCATTGGTTTCTCGCACGTCAAGCGAACATGATTGGTCTTCCGTTTACCACAACTGATGTGTGAGGTGACGAATGTTTATATGTGAATAAAAGCCTAAATTTGAAATAGAAATATTTTTTAACATGATAAATGTCACTTTTGATCAGTTTAATGCGTTCTTGCTCATTGGTTTATCTACATTAATTTCTCAGGGCTCACTGAAGGATGAGATGCAAAAAATACAAAAAATGGAAAAGTCCATTCAGGAAAAACTCTCTGAGCTCAGTGAGAAAAAGCGTGGTGTGCAGGTAAGTGTAAGTGTATCATGATGTTGATTGAGTTGTTGCAAGTTTTGTTGTTGTTGTTGTTGTTGTTGTTTAGTTATTCATTTTGTATTTTATAGTAATTTTTTAACTAGTTCATGTTTTTACGCTTTCTTTGATCCAGTGTTGTTATTAACAAAAAAATAACTAAAATAGTTTTTGCCAATTTTAATTAAACTGAAATAAAATGACATATCAATATTAGATGAAAAACTTAAACTTAAAACATGAAAATTAGAAATGTTGCCTGGACAGCTAACTGAAATTAGATAAGTTGAAGTACTAAAATTACTAATATTGAAAGAGAAATATTCATATAGAAATCTAAATGTAATTAGAAATCGCTGAATAGAAATCAGTAAGCACATAACAAAATGGCTAAAGATGAAAATAGAAAAATACAAGCTACAAGTATAAAAAATGATTCTAAAATAACACTGGTCATACACGTTGGGTCTGGTTGGTTGGGTCTGTAAAGCACTTTGGTCAACTCTTGTGTTGTTTTTAAACGGGCTATAGAAATAAAATGATTGATTGACATGAAATCAACCATGATCTCTGATATAAGTCAAGTCAATATTAGTATTAAAAGCAAAGTTTATTTATAGATTCCCTAACAGAAAAGATCAACATAAACAAAGGAATAGTTCAGCATACAATAGCATAAACTAAACTGTTAACTCTTTGTGCAGTAACTCTCGTGTTTCCCTGACTCTTGTAGACGGGGCTGGAGGACGTGCGGGCTGCAGTTCTGCAGCAGTATCAGGTGATGCGAGAGGCTCTGGAGCACGAGGAGGGACAGGCGTTACGCTGCGTAGCCCAGGAAGAGCACAGAGTGCTGGGAAGCATTGACAAGCAGCTGGACACCTTACAGGGCACCTTGACATCTAGCCAGACCATATTAAACACCTTGCAGGGAATGACCAATGCTGAGCGGGTGTCACAGTACCAGGACCAGGCCTTCATCATGGTATGACAAGCAGCAGTGATCATTAGCTAGCTATGTTTCCATCCTTCTATTTTCATGCTCATTTTGGGATAACATGTTAAAAAAATGCTGGAGAGAAATGCTAAGAGTTGCATAAATTCTAAAAATCCACATTAAAAAATATGCTCAATAATTATTTTAACAGTTATGAAGACATGCACATAAACTACTGTTCAATGGAAACACATTTACTGAATAAAGTCCTCGATGCACAACAAAAAACTCACGTTGGCTGTCTCAACGGAGGATGTGATTGGATAACTGGACTAACCAGCAGATAATTGTCATTGCATCATTGTTTTAGTTCTTCTGAAATACCTGTGCAAGTCTGTCATGAGAATGATTTGGTTTAATTCCCTCCCAGAAGCGTGTCACATGATAACATTCCCTCCGAACGCAAGATAACATGACAGTGTATATTGCGTTTGTCTGTGTTCTGAGGCGCAAGTAATCTGATGTAGGTTAAAAGAGACACAGTTTCTTCCCCAATTGCGGCAACTTCCATTTTTATTAGATATTTTGCGGCAATTTCTCAGGAAGTGGCGACTTTGTTCTCATGAACACATGGGATGAAAACGCTGTTTATTCGCAAATGTTTTATGCAATATTCCAGTGTTGTGCAGGTTAAAGTTAGAACTTTGGATGGAAACAGCTAATGAGAGATTTACAGAGAGATTTTTTTTTTTTTTTTATGAAACATATTTTGGTACTTTGATTTTAGTAAAGTTGTATATGTAACGCAACTCTTACGGTTTATTTCAGGAATACAGCAAAATAGCAGGACAGTAAGTAAAATGGTTCAATTATTTGGTGATTTGGATAAATATACTAATTTAAGGAATATTTTTCACCCAAAAATGAAAATTCTGTCATTATTCACTCACCCTCAAGTTGTTCCAAACCTAAATGAGTTTCTTTCTTCTGCTGCACAAAAAAGAAGATATTTTGAAGAATGTTTGTAACCAAACATTTGTGGGGCACCGTTGACTTCCATAGTATGGAAAAAAAACCACTATGGAAGTCAATGGTATAAATATCTTCTTTTGTGTTCAGCAGAACAAAGAAATGTATAAAGGTTTGGAAGTTGAGGGAGAGTAAATGATGACCGAATTTTCATGTTTGGGTGAACTATCCCTTTAAGTGTTTTTAATTATTTCTAACCACCCTGTCTTCATCCAGACTGACCGCACTGTCTGACCCTGTGCAAACCCTCCAGCCCCCTCAGGAGATAAACCAAGACCGACTGGACTGTCTTCATGACTGGACCGAGAGGAGACTGGAGACTGTAATCATAACACTGCCTCACCGAGACCCTTTCAGACTGCTGTGTGAGTCATTTACACTCCTAATTATACTGTAGGACACACACACATATATATATATATATATATATATATATATATATATATATATATAGCCCTATTCAGACAGTAATTGCTTCTCATGTGGACGTCTATAAACCGAGTCGTGCTGCTTAATACTGTATATTTTTGGAAGCCATGATACATTTTTTTCAGGATTCTTTGATGAATTGAAAATTCAAAAGAACAGCATTTATTTGCAATAGAAATCTGAACGGTCACTTGATCAAAATACATATTTCAAAAGTATACTTTATTTGAATTTTATTTTTTTTGACCCCAAACTCTTGAATGCTAGTGCAGGTACCACTTACACTTTTACTTCAAACACATTTTAAAATCTTTAAATAATGTAAATAAGTAAGGAGTTTTAATAAGTAATTTTATTAAATTTGGTATTATATTATATTATACTGTAATACTATAATGGCAGATAAACAAAGCATTTTAGATTTTTATATTAAAAGATTATATACTTTAGTTTAGGGTCCAATTATCTCTATTAACTAGTTGCTTATTAGCATAAATATTACTAGGATATTGGCTTTTTATTAGTACTTATAAACCACATATTAAAGAGCACCTATTATGCCCCTTTTTCACAAGATGTAAAATAAGTCTCTGATGTCCCCAGAGTGTGTATGTGAAGTTTTAGCTCAAAATACATAACTAATCATTTTTTACAGCATGTTTAAATTGTCACTTTTTGGGGCTCAGAAAAACGCACCGTTTTAGTGTGTTTAAATGCAAATGAGCTGCTGCTCCCGCACAGGGGGCGGAGCCTCACAAGCTCACACTCAGAGCCAGGACAATCTCATCTGATAATATCAAAACAGAAACTCTCAGTAGCGGTGTTCATTTCGACCCGGAGTCGGACAATAATGCCCACAGAGCCAGAGAATATAATTAATTTTTTTATTTAACCTTTATTTAACCAGGAAAAGTCCCATTAAGTTACAGTAACTCTTCTCCCAATGAGTCCTGGCCAAGAAGGGGGGAAAAAAATACATAAAAGGCATTACAAAGGTTATATACTACACCACAAATCTCTATACATACATCATACATATTAAAACACAAACAAGACATTATAGTTAACATAAGCAAATACAGACATACAACTTAAAAGGCACCTAGCTAAAAACAATTGACCCTTCGCTAAGCCCCGCCCTCCCTAGATACTGTTGCTACGCCTGACAAGCTTTCGCGTGTGTATGCACCGGTGTCAGACATTCCCATTGAGATAATTAGTAATTTTTGGCGAACATGTGAAATAGCTGAGAGAGCAAGACAAAAGGGACTGCAGTAGCCTATGCATTCGAGGGATATATCCACGACATAATATGCAACTGATTAGAGAATAATTTCATAAAAATTTAAGCTAAAGCCTATAGTCACAGCGCAAGCATCAGCCGCCTCATACACTGACCATTCAAATGGGAAACACGCAAATTGAGGAACAGCTATGTTCGTGCACAGCAGGGTAAGTGAAATGTGAAAATAATCTAATAATTATAAATCAAACAGCGTATCCATAAATCTTGTGGAATAACACTAACACCGGGAGAGCCGCGATCGGATTGGGTTAAAGTTACTCAGTCGGGTAGTAGGCCGTCGATTAACAAAATGCTGAAATATATTTTAAAGTATGTCAGTGAGCCTCCGTCTTGTCTTTAATTGTCTTATTTTACGTTAAAATATATGCATTTTGAACAAAGAACCGTCATTATTTCCAACTTCCAAGCCATAGGGTTAATCCGGTGGAGTGGACATTAGTTGTGAATGGGGTCTCAGACACTGCTGATCCACGCACATCATTTCTCCCCTCGGCTTTTAGATTTTAGATTTTTTTTTTTTTTTTTGAAAAAAATTCCACTCCCCCGTCCAAACTTTTAGGATACCAGGTATCAGATTTGCACAATCCATACGCACAACGCTTCATGTTTCCCTCGCTCGAAAATGCCAGACCTCCCGCGCCTAGTTACAGTTGCTAAGACACGATTGGCCAGTGGCGGTTTTTGGGCGTGGCTTAGCGAAGGGTCAATTACTCTGTTCAGTCAGAGTTGACTTTAAAAGGTTTTTAAAAGTATTAATAGGAAGAAGTGATTCTATATTTAAAGTGTTTTGGAGTTCATTACAAACTTTTGGTGCATATGATGAGAAAGCTTTTTTACCTTGTTCTGTTCTTGTTGATAGTATTTTTTTTGTGACAACCTTGTCCTATAAACACTACTATGTAATGAACCCTGTAATGAAACGCAAGGCTGAGTGATATAGTACATCTAGTTTTTTTTTATTAACAAAAATGAATTAGAGTGCATATAAATAAGGTCCAAAACTGATGAGAATGTGCTCTGTGCCAACCATATCCATGCTGAATATGGAAAGCACTTCTTTCATTTAAAATAAAAACCAAGCTTGGGTCTGAGTTTTTTTTAAAAGGTTCTCAATATGGATCCCAGAACACAATTTATCATCCAACCAAATACCTAGGTTTTTGTAAACTGTCAAATACACATAAAATAATGTAAAAATGGCGCTTTTGGTGAGTATTCATGTAAACAGTCAGTTATGTTTTAAGTGAATGTAAACGTGTGTGTAACAGGATAATGGATATAAAGTGACAGCAGCCTAATAAACCTGCTGCCAAATTATGAGATAATATTAAAAATATCTATACGGCAGTTTCCTCCATGGTATCGATGTCAAAATTGTGGCCAGTGATAATGCTGAGGGGCTGATAACTTTGGAAAACCACTAGCCACAGTGTCTGGGTAGGGTTGCACCAGCCGTTCGTAAATTCTTTCTTAAATTGGAAAGTGAAGTCCACACTAGACTAGAGGCTTAGTAACTACTAGCTAGTTTGTAACTAACTCTGTACTATATTAGTCGCATATTATGACGTTTAGCCTCGATGAACCAGTAGCATCTTTCAAATACGTGAGCAGAAGTTGTGTTGAATTGCCGTGAATTTCAGTTTATCCTTCATTCTAACAACTTTTACCTCACGTTACTAACGGTAAAAATAAGTTTCCATTAAATACGATACTTGATCATAACATAAGTGTTTTTATATGTAAATAACATTCAGAAACTGTATTTGAAATGAAATAAGCATCAATAAATAAATATTGATACAAAAAAAAAAATATTAGTACGTTTATGGATTTTGACTGATATTTGACATGCACAACATGGACCAATGCACACAGCTGCGCTGTTTAGGACGGGTTGGTGTTAAAGAGCCGCTAACAAATGTATCTTTTCAAATAATGTTCTCTCTCTTAAAATGTATGCGAGTATGTCAGCATTATCATATATGTCTAAAGAACTGAAGTCTGTCAGGTAAAAGAAGAGTTTATTGATGCAGTTTAGTCCGTCTGATGTTTTATTCCAACCGTTACTCCTGATCGGAGGCTGTCGTAAATATTTAGTTGGAACGTAGAGTTACGTTTAAACTAAGTTTAATGGTGCAACATAAAAATATTTACTAGTTCGTAAGTTGTAACTTAGTTCCCATTTACGTCAAAACTAGGCAAAGTTGTAACTTACGCACACCTGGTACTACCGACCCGGCCCCTGGTGTGCAAAAAAAGTTAGTGTCAAGACCCGGACACAAATATTACGTCTGACACCTGATGTTTCTGTGTGCAGATGGGATAAGCCCAAGTCTGGATCCTGATACTGCCCATCCAAAGCTGCTGCTGTCGGATGAAAACCGTACGGTGGAGTACAGCGAGACCCAGCAGGACTACAGCGAGCAGGAGACACGCTTCAGCATTTTCCCCCAGGTGCTGGGCACTCGTGCCATAGACGGGGGCTGCTGCTACTGGGAAGTGGAGGTCTCTCTGGATGAGGGCCGCTGGAAGCTGGGCGTCTGTGATGGACAGATTGGCAGAAAGGGGCAAAAGGACGTCTGCCGTATCGGCTTCTACCCCAATTCTTGGTGTTTAATTTATGAGAAGGGAAAGGTGGAAGCTCTGCACGATAAGGTGGCTTCACCTGTGTGTGCCGCTGAACTGTGGAAGGTCGGAGTGCTGCTGGATTTTAAAGAAGGTCGCTTGTCTTTTTATAGCGTGGCCAGGGAAGGAGCTCTTTCTTTGCTGTACAGTTTTGAGCATAAGTTCACTGAGCCCTTGTATCCGGCGCTGGCGGTTTCTAAAACTCAGCTCAGCATCTGTGATATATTTACCAAGACCACTGCAGACTAGACTGTTATGACACTTTATTATATTAAGAAACGCAGATCACGTACATTCCACAAAACATCATGACTGCTGAATCTAAGAGTGCAAGAGGTCTTGAAAACAATGGCCTATTTTTTTCTGAATGATCGATGATGATCCTCTGATATTTAATAGGGAAGATTTACATATCTGAGCCATTTCCATTCTAAATATATGCTTTATATATGCATTTATATATCATCTTCTGGAATGGTCTTTTTTCAAAACAATCTTGCAGAGCCTTTTAAATTTTTTCAACCACTTCTCGATCTTTTTTTAAAATGTTATTTTTATTAATTTGATCATTTTAGATAAATAATTTTGTATTTTTATATTAAGTAAATTATAAATGTCCATTGTATTTTCATGTATACTTAGATAAACTAGAAGGCCAGGAGAAATATTTCTCAGTAATCTAAAAGACTAGATAAAGTGAAAAATTTCAAACGTTACTTGATTTTATACTAGATACCAGCATATCTATATCATTCCATGTTGAATCACTTTTGCGAGTTGATGAATATTGTATTTTAACTCTAGGTGGCAGTATTGTTCAATATCTAATTTGAAATTTCTATGATGATTGTTTAAACTTTTCAGTAAACCTTATGGAATTCAATTAAGATGTTTCTTAAAAATTGACTGTTATTTTCAAGTTGATCTGCTTCACAGATGTTTAACCTGTGTTCATGAATTACCTGTGAGATATTTCTTGATAAAGCCTGTGTTGTCACAAATGCTTTTCTCGTTTCGTATGTTTTGTTAATAAGGATGTGCCCTTTTATTTTCATTTAAGCCACTGGTGGGAGATGTCCTTCAGGAGTCTTCTGTTCTAAACACTGCTTTCACAATTCATTTCAGGTCAATAAAAATTGCCCTGGCTGTTAATAAAGAAAAATAATGAGTGAAGAAAACATTACAGTGATGTGGTGATAAAGACCTTCTAGAAAATGTTAATACATGCCTGTATTGACAGATTCAAACCGACTAAATTATTCATTTGTTCATGATGTACATTTCATAATTAACCTTTAGTTCACTTGTAAAATAACATAATTAATTGGATTAACTTTAAGTACTCAGTAATCCAATATTATATCATTTAGTGTTTTTAAAAAGTTACATTTGAATTAAAAATCTCACAAAAGCAAGTAAATTTTTATCTTGCAAAAAGTTAATAAAATCTATTTTGGAATCAATACGATTTTTTTTTGCGTTGTGACTCAAATCCTCATTACCATAATATGTCTCTGCATTTTTATACTCAGTTATTGTAATTCTCGTATTATTCTCATTAGATTCCATTACTGTAAGTACAGCAAAAAAAGTGTAATTAACTAGATGCTTATACACCACTTAAAATTAATATATATGTACATATATATATATACAATATTTCTATATACTATACTATAATATATATAAAATATATACACACACACAGACCTCAATTCTTTGCGGCAGATTCATCAAGGTGCTGGAAACATTCCTCAGAGATTTTGGTCCACATTGACATGATTGCATCACACAGTTGCTGCATATTTGTCGGCTGCCGTCCATGATGCAAATCTTTAGTTCCAACACATCCCAAAGATGCTGTACTGGACTGAGATCTGGAGACTGTGGGGGCCATTTGAGTTTAGTGAACTCACTGTCATGTTCAAGAAAACAGTTTCAGATGATTTGAGCTTTGTGACATGATGCTTTATCCTGCCAGAAGTAGCCATCAGAAGATGATCCACTGTGGTCATAAAGGGATGGACATGGCCAGCAGCAATACTCAGGTCCGCTCTAGTGTTTAAATGAAGCTCAGATTAGTATTAAGGGGCCCAAATTGTACCAAGAAAACCCCCATTACACCATTACATCAGCAAGAGCCTGAAACGCGGATACAAGACAGGGTGGATCCATGATTTTATGCCAGATTAGCCTCAGTTTGCTCTTCTCCACTGACACGAGTATCACTGGTGTGTCTTCTGCTGCTGTAGCTTTTCTGCTTCCAGGTTTGATGTGTTTCTGCGTTCAGAGATGCTCTTCTGCAGACTCCGGTTGTAACACGTGCTTACTTGAGTTACTGTTGCCTTTCTATCAGCTGAACCAGTCTGGCCATTCTCCTCTGACCTCTGGCATCAACAAGACATTTTCTCCCACAGAACTGATGCTCACTGCATATGTTCTCTTTTCTGTAAACCTGAGACATGGTTGTGCGTGAAAATCCAAGTAAATCGACTGTTTCTGGAATACTCAGACAAGCCCGTCTGGCACCAACAACCATGCCATGTTCAAAGTCACATAAGTGTATATATTTTTTTTTGTGTTTTTTTGTTTTGTTTTGTGAGCTTCACCTTTTTACTTCTAAATAATTTCCTTTGAAGTTCCCCCTCCTCTTTTTGGGTAAAACATCTCTACAGGCGAACTAGGTGCACTGCCATGGCAACAAACCTGTGCCCCAAGCCTGGCTCTATCTCAACGGTGCAGACATTGGGTCAGGGGTGGTTGTGCTCCCGGCTGCCTGTGGAAACAGGTGCAGAATAAACCGAGCTGCCGTACAGCTGCTCACCGCACTCTGACCGCTCACACATCAACTCTCCCCCAGTGTGAATTTACACCGTTCAGAACAGCTGAGACATGAAGGGGACACTCAGTCCTACTGAGATTAAACTAATTCGCTGGAGAAATTCATTTGTCATGTGGGGCTGAGCGCACTCGATGCTAGATCCATCTAATTTTTGATATTCTAATTTTCAGAATTTGTTTTTGTATTGGATGTTAATCCAATACAATGCTGTATTGGATTACCTTAACTGTGTTTTTGTCTTTGTCTTTTGTTCAATGTAAAAAAAATATATGATCAGTCATGGCAGCATGTTAAAATAATTTAACCAGTTTCAGCTTAATTTTTTAAGTTATAAGAGATTCGACTTGTTTTTTTGATTATACTTTAATGCAGCGACTGGACAAAGTTTTTAAGTTGAAATAGATATAATTTATTTACAGCAGCCTATAGGTTAGATTGCACATGCTAGTGTGCAATGAGTGCAATTTATAACCCATTTTTAAAATTAGAATCTCTCTGATCAGTGTCTTTAAAAGCCCTGAGGAAGCACTTTGTTGGTGGCATGTGTGTATACAACATCTCCTTACTATCTATAGACTGTTCCTCTGGCAACAATAGCGCCTTAGACTGCTGAATACTATTCCTAATAGTAATCCAGTGGACAGAGATTTTATCTGAGATTTGCAGACTTTTTGTGAAATTTAGGCAGGTCTAATTTTCTGGTGATTTGACTGAATTTTCAGAGTACACCTCCTCATCATTTTTATCACGTATCGTTCCCATGAGGTGTTCATTTTAGCCTTCAGCACAGATGGCCAGGGACAGAGAATGTGGCCAGCTGGCTAATGTACATATTCCAAGACCTCTCTCAGAGGAAAAGACTTTTGACTCTGTCCTCAATGTGACTTGACACTCGAAACACGGTGTGTACTGCATCAAAGCTATTCCATCTATACTTGCCTACAATGCAATGCATGAGCCAAAAAAACTACATGAATGCTACACAATTAGTGATCTTTTTCTCTATTAACTGGTTGAGTACGTCCAGGTGAAACTGATTATTGAAAAAGAAAAGGGCAGTGGCTATATTGCACTAGTGAATAGATGCTATTTGCAAGCACAAATAGAGATAGCTGATATTTACACAAAGGAGAAATTCACTTTAGGGATTTAACTCCGTTTTAGACTAACAACACTGTTGTTTCCTCTCTCATCCTCATAATTTTCATTAAATGGGTTTGACAGAGTATGTCAGTCCTTTAATTAAGCTGTCACTCAATGAGACCTCAGTTAGGATGGATGGAACAGATCTCTCAGTTGAGAATGACAGTCTTATTGTAATCGAAATAGACACAGCCAGCTACTCGAAACTAATTTACATCTCAAGCTCCTAAGCTTGTTTGATCCTTGAAGACTTTTAGGATGACAGTAAGATCAATACGTTTTCGGAGTCAGAGCTTTTCACACTGCCTTTGATATTGCTGTTAGGCTACTGGTGTGTGAGGATTTGAGTCATCCCTTGAAATCGGGTCTCTTTAGTACACACAAATGACATTTATTCAAAAGATGCATATACTACGTGCATAATAAAACAAATTGGACGTAATGC
Organism: Siphateles boraxobius; assembly: GCF_051911475.1. Lineage (NCBI taxonomy): Eukaryota > Metazoa > Chordata > Actinopteri > Cypriniformes > Leuciscidae > Siphateles > Siphateles boraxobius. The sequence continues at coordinate 1,939,214 of NW_027508942.1, forward strand.
AATTTATGTCACTTGATAAACTCCCATGAAAATGAAGTTTATCTTTTTTTGCCTATTTTGACGTATATCTGAGTGAAAAGAAGAAAAAATGTAGGGCGGGACTTTTGTCTTTTTTTATCCATTGGGAATTGATTGGATGGTTGTGGTTTGCAATTGGTGGATCGCACATGAGTGACAGGTTGCCTCATCAGAGAAGAGATTGCAAGGGAGGGGAAGTTATTTTGATCAAACATCAAAGGACACGTGAATTTGAAAAAAAAAATGTACATTGTAAATTATAATGGACTATATTTTTCTTAACGGAAGCATGAAGACAATATACAGGTAAAATTATAAATTAATTTGAACTCAAATCAATAGGCCTATTTCATGTCCATGTCCATGTTTTTTTTTTTTTTTTTGTGAATAGCTGTGAAGTAAGAAAGATAATGTACAGTCAGGTGGTCACAAAATAAACACTAAGCATTTAGCAACAAAATGAGCTTCATCTGTGCAGCCATCCCATAAATCCTCTCTGACTCCCAAAAAGTTTCTTGCGTGAAAATCTGGTTTGATCTCATCCGTGTTATTTCTTTGGAGGCTGTTGGGGAGAAAGTGGGATCACATGATCATCATCGTCTACCCCAGAGACGAGGGAGCATCGAGGGAACGTGTAGCTCATCTGTGACATTTAACTCTCTATAAGGCGAATGGGAATATGATTCTGTTTCAAAGGCTTGTATAGACGTGGTCCTTCCGGTAGCAGTGGACATTTTGCCTCCTGCTGTCTGGTTTTCTTTGGCCTCTTTTATTCATCTTGTTCTGGATGACGTCATCACATTGCTGCTGTCACATTAGACATGTTGTTGCGAAACAGGGTTATGACTTCATAACATCTTAAGCACTCCCTAAAGATTTTTTCCTTGAGAGTTTAATAGTTTAACACCTCATGATTAAACACAGGCCTCTGACTATAGCGATAGCAAATCATAGTTTTGCTAGGCTTCGATGTAAACAAATGTATTGAATAAAAACTGTGATGAAAAATTGCAATTCAATAACAAATACATCACAGGAAAGATTTACTCAAGCCATTTCATGCAGTCTTTCATTGGAGATTTAGCACTGACAACGCCGCATTCATTTCTCCATGTTTCACTGATACTGTTCAAAGGGATTTCTTCACAGTAACTGCTGTCACCTTCCTTTATCAATCCCAGCCATGAAATGAAACATCTTGTAATTGATGCCAAATAATTCTTTGTACCACCATATATCTCTCCTACAGCTCGCTTGTCTCATATAGAAGAGACTGAAAGGAATGCCCACACAAATCCATCTCTGACAGCCTGTGTCACGCAGCATCGGCTCACTTCACCTGCCTTTGCCCCTGGATCGGTTTTCTTCAGTGCGTCACGACTGTGCTTTTAAGAGAGTATTGTAAACTGTTCTTTCCTCGTACAATAAACAAATCAAATGCAGAACTTATTTTCCAGTAATATAGAGAGAATATTTAACTTAAAAAGTTAAACTGAGTAGGAATTGTAAGTAGTTGAGTTCGCGCTTGAGTAATCTTTCTAAAGTTAGAGGAAAATCTCACAAAAGTAAACTGCATGCATTCTGAAGATCCCTCAGTCTCGCAATCTCCGAAAAGCCAAGACAATGTTTTTGGTGATCTATTGTTTCATTAAAGGGGTCCTATAATTCCCTTTTCACAAATTGTAAATAAGTCTCTGATGTCCCCAGAGTGTGTATGTGAAGTTTTAGCTCAAAATACCCCACAGATATTTTTTTATAGCATGTTAAAATTGTCACTTTTTGAAGGCGAGCAAAAACGTGCTGTTTATGTGTGTGTGTCCCTTTAAATGCAAACGAGCTGCTGCTCCCGGCTCAGAGGGCGGAGCTTCAAGAGCTTGTGTGTGTTAGTAGCTCTGATTACCTCACACAGACACACACAGAAAATGAAACGTAACCGGAGTCGGACAATAATGGAGAGACTCAAGAAGTGACAACAGAATGCAACAGGACATTTCTGAATGGTTAGTTAATGAATTTATGTTGCTGTGGAGTTAATGATGTTGATTACCTAGTTATTGATTAGGATGGGGGGTGGTATGTAAATTTTAGGGTTGATTTCTGTAAAAGCAAATATCTCCCTTTGTTTTGAACTTTGAGCTTTGTAACTTTGCGGATGTTGTTAATGCTCAAACAGCAACATTACACACTAACTAAAGTTAAAAAAAGTGAAATCATAATTAACCTTTAAAGAATTAAGGGATAATTTCAGTATTTCATTTATGGACATGTTTTTGAATGGTGAATTATATTTCTGTAGTTTAAGAGCTAAAAGCTGTACTGCGTGTCTAAAAACATCAAACTGTCAGCTGTGTTTACCTCTCCATTTGTTAAAGCTGTTACAGAATGTTGCATCCCTGACTGTTTTCCTCCTTTTCATTCATACTTTCATTCACTCTAACTGGCATCAGATGCTGCCTTAATTTCAGCCTCATTTAGCAGAACAAAACATTAACTCTGCGTTTTAGCAAGAAAGCACTCTCACTCTTTCTCTCCTCCCTTCCTTCTTTCTCTTCAAAGCTGTCCTCATTTTGCCGGTTGTGTTTTCTAAAGTTAATTCTCCCACTCCTGTTTCTCCTTCCTCCCACACGTCTCAGTGCTTTATGCATTGAGGAAGAGCCTCGGGCTATGGCTAGAAAGCCCTGTGCCCCTGCTGTTGCGTGCAGCGTCGCCACAGTCGATGATTTCCAAAACCTCCAATCCATCCAGTGTTTCTCATCAGAGCTGTCAACTCTGCTTGCTGAAACCACCTGCTAGACCAGAGCACAAGGGCTAAATGCAATTCGTCACCACAGATCACACTACCTGCTGACTGAATCGCTCTCTAATTAGAGCGTTTATCCCAGCCGTAATTTATGAGAACAATTAAACCAGAGGAGGGTACAATTTTGAAGACTGACAACCCATTTTGGGGGGTTGAATCTTCATATCTGACTCATGCGTGCACCTTTTTTTATTGGGATGTAGTATTTACTTTAGTATGTAATTGGGATGAACGATATAGAATGTACTGAATGTTATTGCTTATTGTGCCCAAGAGCAGGATCTATTTTAGTCCACATATCATGTTAACAAGGAACTTCTAACCACAGGTCGAGAATTGTAGGTCCAGCCACACAAGTTTGCGATGTTGTTTGCGAATATTCGTTGAAACTATGGTTTCTGTAAATGTCAGGTGGTCAAAATGGCAAATCATTGAACTATGTTGGTAACGACTGAACGATGCTTTTGGAAAACGCAACCCAGAAGGCTTGATTATAAACATGTACAGACACCCACAGACACCAATTGAAATGCAGAATTATGAATAAATTGATGTTTGAGAAAAAAAAAAATTTGTTACACCTTTATGACTATGAAATAAGTGACAGCGATTCCTACAGCTATGAATATATGATTCTTGAGATGTGTGAGAACTTGATGGACAAGATGGTATTCTGCCTCGATGACATTCAACGTCCCCGACTGTGCACTGAAACTGTCAGCCTTTTTGAGTTTCCTTTCAGAGATTTTTTTTCAACGTTAGCCTAAAAGGAAACTTTATATATATATATAAAAAAAAACTGCAATAAAATGTCATGTGTTAAAGGCTTCCAGTAAAAACCTGACATTTCTTGGACTGAACGAATGCGTGACCTGGCTATTATGTTAGGACGGTCTCGACAGAGCGAGAGCACCGGGGCATTTTAACAGTCAGGCTAATGTGAGAGCTCTAATCTTCTGCAGCCAAGAGTGACAGCATGGAGAGAGAGTTTCTTTCATTTACCCGCATTATTAGACGCGTAAATCACACAAATATTTACTGATTTTATTTGCAGTTTATAAAGATTTTTATGGCTTTCAATTTAAAATGGACAAAATTTGGGACTCTATCTATCTATCTATCTATCTATCTATCTATCTATCTATCTATCTATCTATCCATCCATCCATCTATCTTATAAAATATTTCTGTTTGCATGAAATGAAAATTTACCCCATATATTTTCTAAATACATCTTGTTTTTATTATTGTAAACGATTCATCCATGCATCCATGCCAAACATTTTTCTTTTGAGCTCATAATGTTTAATCAACTTGATCTTCTGGTGACCTTTATGTCAAACCTCTCCAATTATTTTGTCCTCATAAAACCCACTCCTTTACAATCTACCAATGTTCAGTGCCTGGATAAACTGGATTGCATGTGGTTAAAATAAGATGCAGTTTTTTTGTTTGTTTTTTGCTGCAATATGTGTGCAACTTTTTAGTGAATGCACCCCACAAGATTACACATTTCAGAAATAAGACCTGGTTCAAGAATATGTGATAAACTGTAATGTTAGAGGAGAAGAGAGACCACATATGCTCAAATATGACCTCATTCTCTATTAGAGCTGCACTTAGACATTCAAATGGATGCATTTTTACTGTAAAACCTCATTACCGATGAGTTTCATCCTTGACCCTCTTCATAACATTTTACATTTTTAATTTTCTGGCAAGCTTGATACAAAGAGGTGGTGGGAATAAACTGATGTAAAACTTTTTAAAAAATCAAATACAAATATCTTGGTATTTGTATATGTAAACTTCTATCAGAATAATTGTACAAAAAAAATACTTTTAGGGTAAAACAGATTGTCACTGCGAAGCACCCTTAAAAGGTTAACTTTGTACCATGTCTACTAAAAAGTTCATATTCATATCTTGGAGTACCCATATAGTATTTCTATGAACTTTTGTATGGGTAAATACGGTACAAAAATGTTCCTTTGATGGATAACTGCACCTGTGACAAGCTGTTTTTTTTCTGTGACAAGCTCAGAATTTTTGCACATTCTGAGAGTCTACAATCCAAAGGTTATCTAAACACACATATCCAAGGAGCCGAAAGCTGCACTCGTGTGACTTGTCAAAAGTTTAGGTTTATTGCCACACATTTATGTTCAATGCTTTTTATTGTACCATTTGATGTTGAGTCATGCATTCAATTAAGCTTCAGAGTTTTTTATTTCCACTTGTGTACCTGAAAAGGTTATACTAATGCTCTAATGCCAATTATACTAATTTGAAGTTCTTTCATCATTTAAACATAATTTCTGTCACAACGAAGACTGTACAAATCTTCTTTAAAGCTCTGGCGCTGTCACAATACGAATACGGTCATTATGATAACAAACTTGGGTTTTCTTCGTTTGACTGGAGACAGAAAGAATTCATTAGTGGCTTCACTCAGCAATTAACTTTAGTGTGGAGTTTGTGTCTATAGACGGCAAGTTTATAACTTGTTTTATAGCTTAAAACTGACTGTCTACACAGTACGCTAATTTAGTCAATAATAAATGCATCAAACTGGAAACTGTGTAACAAAATGGACATCATTTGCTTACTTTAAGATATTTTGAAAAATGTTTACATTTTTTATGCATACACTGAAAGTCATCTAAGTTATGACATGCTCTTGTATGTTATGTTATTTTTTCCACTATTACAAAGACCAAACTCAAAGCTAGCATTAGCTAATCATAGGTCAGTTTAAAATCGAATTTAATCAGTCTGTTCTGGATGAGTGGAGAACTAAAAGGGGGTCAAAAGGAGGTCAGCACAGTGCACAATAACAGCCATTGATTTGATCAGCAGTATGGAGATTCCATTTTGGACTAACAGGACTACGTTTTTGAGCCATTCGCTTTATATTGGGAACTCACTGACTATTTCTGGTTTAATCAATGTGAAGGAACACCCACTCTCACTGACAACAGAACAGCAAAGTGAACAAAGCACCGTCTTGACATGTTCTGATTGATCTAACAGGCATCTCTGAGCTCAGATTTATGGGTAATCCATACAGATGTGTGTAGGTGGTAGAATTAAACAACACAGTCGTTCTGCGGTCTTGTAAGAACTGTTGAATCATCGGGCCTCATTTATCAATCTAATGTAGAAACAAGCGCAGATCCAGTGCAGAAATCATGTTACGACAGGGTTCATGAAACATTTGTATTCCACCAATCAATCGTACGAATGATCGGATGTTGATAGATGTGAAAAGCAATCGTCATTTAAATTTCAGGCCCCTATACATTCACGGTTTAGAAGCCTTGCGAGTTCACGACATGAACTGCGTCCGAAAACTTAAGCTCAGTCCAATTTCACCCCTTGCCCCTACCCCGTTTTCGAGTGTACCCCTTGGCCCTTAAAACAGAGTTACAAGGGCCAAGGGGTTGAAGTATTTGAAATGGAACAACCCTTCATGAACCCGAACATCATCAGTCGTCGACGATAGCTCTGACGTTACGGAAGCGACGTGTTTTTACAGGAATTCCCCATTGCTGCGTCCCAATTCGCATACTATCCTGAGAACGCGTTGAAATAGAACTAGTACGTCCCAAATCGTAGTATGTTGAAATGAGTGTTCCAAAGAGACCCGGATGGTCTACTATATCCAGAGGCGGACAGAGTACACAGCTTTATTACTTGAGTAAAAGTACAGATACCCCTTGCTAATTTTTACTCAAGTACAAGTAAAAGTACTACAGTCATATGTCTACTTAAGTAAAAGTACTGAAGTACTTGTTTTTAAAAGTACTTGAGTATCAAGAGTACAAGAGTATATTTTCTAAATATTGCATTACTACTGCCACAGTGCTTACATTTATGTACCGAAACGTCCTACATGGTTATGAAAAATGTGAATGTTAATACCTTGGAGAATGTAAAAGGAATTGAAAGTAAAATCAAGTCTTTTTCATCTTTTTACCATGTTGCTTTATTCAACATTTAAGAAATTTCAGAAAATTTAAATATTCTGGCGAGGTGGGGCCACGGGTTGGCACATTCCCGGGATGGACCTGCTGCGTCTTCATCCATTGTCTTCATCCATTGTGTCTCTTATCTAAATCTGACCATGGAGTTGACTTTGGCGGAGAGCTGAAGGTGATTGCTGATAGGCTGTCCCAATCAGTGGCGCCTGCACAATCCAATCACATTTGAGGGGCAAACAACAAATTAAGGGGTTTCCGAGATTTTTCTTTTTTCCTTTTTATTTTTAGAAGTAGTAACGGGTACTCACGGTTATGGATAGAAATATAGCGGAGTAAAGAGTACAATATTTGCCTCTCAAATGTACTTGAGTAAAGTCATGAGTAGGCCTACTCCCCAAAATGATACTCGAGTAAAGTACAGATCCCTCAAAATTGTACTTAAGTACTGTACTCAAGTAAATATACTCCGTTACTGTCCGGCTCTGACTATATCCGGTCAGAATCCGAAGTGCAGATCGATGCACACTCTAACGGCTGATATTGCCCACAACCCATCGCGCGTTGGACTCACCGCATTAGGTTAGAACTACAAACACGAGTGGAAAGTGTTACAAAAAACTACAGACATGGAGGACGCGCGAGTCCGGCGGTTGTGTAGAGAGGTTTAGATAAAGGGGTTTAAGTGATTAATTATCAGTAGGCTATCTAACCTGACGAAAATGTATTTATTCAATGTTGGCTACGTTATATTGCATCTGCAGCAGCATTGTGAACTTTTGTAAAGATACGTTTAGCCATTAAATTTTAAATGCATCATTACATTCAAATTGCAAACACATAAGGAGAGTGAGAGTCTCCGCATGAAAGACCCACGAATGGCAGATGAACGAGCTACTACATTTCTCTCCGAAACGGTAAGAAATTATATTAGATTGAATGGAGGATTTTAACTGTGACAGATGATTGACAGGGCAGTTTACGGTGATGCACGCGACAGAGCTGTCCGTTAAAGATGATGAAGTAGTATGTCCCAAAGCTTGCCTACTCTTTTGCTACACACTCAAAAGTATGTACTTTTTCTTCACAAAAAGAGTAGCCTACATACTTTTAGGGCGTAGCCTAGTATAAGTAGGCGAATTGGGACGCAGCACGTATGACAACAACGACTGACAATGAGCGCCGCTGCTCTTACCTCTGACGAAACATGACTATAACGTTCCTTCCTCGAAATGTATTTTCTGTTTCGGAAAGGTAATTTATTATACAATTTCTTAAATAACAATATTATTATTATAAGAGTAAATAAAGTGCATGGTGGTGTCATCTGGGGCTAAATTTTAATGTTTAACCGTTTGCGAAGCCATCTCGCCGGTGATTCGCGATGTATTCTGGGAACTTTCTCGTAGCCCTCCGTTCGGAGTGTGCCTCTGAAAAATCTCCGTTTCGAGGGCAGCCCTACCTCTATCAAAACAAGAATCGGGACACCCTACCCCTAGACGTGAACGCCCAAAACGGAGGGGTAGGGCCGATGGGTGAATTGGGATTGAGCCTTATGCTGCGTCCGAAATCGCATACTCTCTTGAGTAGGTAGCCTACTTATTTTGAATTTGAGTAATTGCTTCAGGGCTGCTAAAAAAGTATTTTCTATATAGAATCATATGCACACCATATCTTGCTGGTAGTAATAGGTCCTCCTGGTACTTTTTTGCCTACTCTTTTATCAGTACTGTGATTTTGGACGTATGGCTTTTGTCACATACTGTTTTTCGTCTACTATATAGTAGGGAAGTATGCGATTTCGGACACAGCTATAGACTTGTTGCATCGCTTCCCTATCAGCCAATGACCTCGCAGGCAGCGTTTATAAAAGAAGGTACCTCACGAAATTTCGGACAGACTTCCGAGGCAGCGTAATGTTTTAATGATCTACAAAAAAATAGAGAAAGCTTTGGTGATGACTAAATATGAATATTTATTTCTCGCTAAATGACATCAAAAGTGGAAAACGTTGGCCAAAAACGTACATTTACACACAAACTGACCACCAACTGCAACTTTCAGATGCCATCTTTCTTTTTTAGCTTAACTGTACCAGAATGGAAAGCACAGGATTGTGGGATATCACAGACAGCGAAGGATACATCTATGCTGCTTTCAAAAATCGATCAGATGAAGGTATCTCAGGAGACAGCAAGTGAAGCCAACATTGAATTCTGACGAGCCTTGATGCCTTCCGACCTTGGATCTGCATCCTCCGAAAGCAGCTTTTTTCAGTTTTCAGATGCAGCCATGGAGAACTGTAACTCAGCCTAGAAGAGGAAGTAATCTCATGAAAGAGAAACTGACACCAAAAACACCTGTTAATACTTTCATATAAGAAAATGCTTCATTAATGTTATGGCTGGCATGGCACACTGTCAACTGAATATTTTACCATTGACAACACATTTTTAAATGATGATGTGTGGCTTGTTCATATGCTTTCATTCACGCAAGTTCACGCTAACTTAGAAACTTGCATACACAAGTTGAAACCTGACGTGAGACTTGATCATATAGCCACCACTCACGTCCATATTGATAAATGTTAAATTGATGAAACGTTTTGTGTCGAAATGCCCATTTTACGTTCGTTACGTAAGTGAGAGCCATTATGTTTTCGTGCACAGCCTATCTCCTTCATAGGAGCTAAAGCTTTGAATTCAGCTGCCTCTAGCACTGTTAAAATGTGAGACTCAACTCACTGGTCATCAAATGTACTTACCCCCAATTTATTTTCTGCATAGAATAACAGGAACTATGTTTGAAATAACATTGTGAATGAATACATGGCAGTGCATGCTAGAATAAGCAGTCCAGATTTCAGTGGTGCAATGCAGTGCTCTTGAAAAAAACATCCGAGCCGTTACACAGCAGATCAGGTGTGATGAAGAGCTGTGAGAAGAATGCAGTGATTTTCATATAATTTATTGTCAAAAGCCTGCACGTGACAATTAGAAATGCCTCTATCCTTAGAGAGGTTGAAGATGTTGCACGAGTATTGAGGGTTGTTTATTTTCAATCAGTATTTGTAATGTGCCTGCACTATCAACACATTTAACATTTGTCCTCTTAATCTGAGCAGTTTTCATGAAAGGAAGCTGTTGGTATCATTTCTTACAAAGGCCTTTTTTCATGTTTTTCCCCCAAAAGTTATGTGGAATTGTCTTGGAATTATATACTGTCTGTAAAATGATTGATTCTTTTCCAGCTGACAGACATCTTGAAAATTAAAAGTTGAAGTGAAAATCCTTGAAATTTCTATTAGTGGTCTGGATGAATCGTATTTGTTTAGTAGCCTATATGAAAGCGTCATTCATTTGCATAGCTTTTTGTTGGCCATTTTTTAAGGAAACTTAACTGTACTTCACGTAAATAAGCTGCTGTTTTTAATAGCAAACTGAAATGATGAATGAATCTCAATGCACCAACCATTCATCCATGCGCAGCTCAAGCTTATGAAATATTTTCTTCCTTTAGGTGTCTGATAAATTACTTCATAATTGCTGCCGGAACTTTTTTCACAATACAAAACAATAAGCATTTAAATGTAATGGCCCTTAGGCACTAGGTTCAGTAATCCAGCTCTTGTGAGTAGAATGTGCAAATTACTGTTCTCATTAAGGATCCTTATAACCGTTTTAATTGCCCTGAGTAATGAGTCAACGCAGACTTGAAACCACGTGACATGAATCAGAACCAATAAAGATTCATGTAGCCGACCACTTATTAAAAATATATATATATATATATATATAAATACTGAGCTGCGGAACACTTCAAAAGTAAAATACCTGGCGTCAGACTGTTTTTAGGAATGTAATAGTTTGCTTTACTGTTAATATCTATTTTCATACCATAATCTTTTTCCATCTTAAACAGTACATTTTAACATGCATTCTTGGATAAAAAGTACAATTTCAGTCACAAACGTTTATCAATAAAACTCACAATGATAGAGGCATGCTTATGTAATATTGTTCAAGTTCGTGCAACTGAGAAAACGAGGACATTGAGAGCTGAGTGTGTTCTCTCTCTCTCTTTTGCTAGTGTATACTGACGGTGAAATATTAAACATTATGTTGGCAAGACATTTCTGTTTAAAGAGTGTGTGGGTTGGTGTCTCATGAGATTATTCGATGTGGGCTGCTTTTAATTCCAGACTATTCAGCCAATGTATGCTTTTACTATCCTGTGGAAGATTGTCCTACTACGGAGTCAACAGCTGAAGCAATTCTCACGTGCAGATTTGTTTAATCACTGATAGATTGTAAGCTATCAGACTGAGGTATTTTAAGGTGCACATGGTTATTTGGATGAAAAGATCTTTATGGCACCCGCTCCTCCCCTGTAAGGACACCTGAAATCATCAGTTCTTTACAGAACAATACAAAGGAACCACATTCACCTCTTCGCCAACTTTGATAAAAACCATTTGATTGTATTGACTGTAAAATAGCTATGGAAGCCCATTTCCGCCACATATAAAACAAAATCATGCTTTTGTAAATTGTAATTATGACATCAAAATTTACAATTATGAAAAGTCATAATGTCAAAAGTCATATATGACATCAAAATCCAAAATACGAGATAAAAATGGGAAATTATGACTGAAAGGCAATTTCATTTTTTTTTATCTCATAATGATGACTTCATAATATCATAATTGTCATAATTTTAATTTATGACTTTTTCCACAATTATGACTTAGTATGTCATAATTATAGTTTTTATCTCAACTTTTTATCTCAATAATGACTTAGATGGCTATGTAATAATTACAGTATGCCATAATTTATGATTTATGTCAATTTTGATTTTAACCATAATTTTGATTTAGTAACGTATGTCATAATTATGCCTTTTTATTTCATAATTATGACTTAGTATGTCATAATTACAGTGTCATAATTGTGACTTTAGCTCATAATTATGATTTAGTAGGCTGTCATAATTTTTTCTTGTATGTCAGAATTATGACATACAATTTTGTCATGTCACAATTATGACTTATGACATTGAAATTATGACATCATTTAATCTCGTAATGATGACTTCATAATATCATAATTTCTCATAATTATGAATTTATGTCGTAATAAAGAGTTAGTTTGGCAAATTTTGACTTTTTATGTTATAATTTTTACTTATTTCATAATTATAGTAGGCCTATGTGTCATAATTTCAACTTTTTATCTCATAATTATTACTTAGTTGGCTATGTCATAATTACAGAATGTCATCGTAATTATGACAGTGGGCTAATCCATTTTAATTTGAATAATAATACATTGTATTTATATATTTCCTTTCAAGAACCCAAGGAGACTTTACATTACTTGTAATGTCAGAATTATGACTTTTCATTTCATAATAGAGATTTGCCAAAGCATTAGGCTATTAGGGCGAAATTGGGCTTCCATATATAGCAGTTCGAGCTATTTGTTGATCTATCTACACCACTGGTATTAATGAAGGTGTTTGAAAATACATAGGGAAGCAGTGCTGCTGAAACCACGCAGGCGCTTGTTGATCAATATGTTTTCCGAGGTTCTTATCCTTACAATATGTTTCCCTGTAATCAAGGACACAGTTACAGCCTTGTTTGGAAGTCAACACTATTTTTACAATCTTGTTTAAGCTATAAAAATCTTAACAAATCACTTTTTAGACTATAAAGATATAAAGATAAAGAATTCCGTGAGCAATCTGCATGTCACGTGTAGGCTATACGAGCGCTCTGTGTATTACGGTAGACAGCGCTGTGCTGATACTGTGTATATGTGATATTACGGTAAATTTATAGATCCGTCGGAGTCTTGGTTGTTTGCAAACCCAAAGAGCACTGCAATGTAAATTTATCAAGAGAATAATCCGACCGCATACCGAAAATAGCACTACAGACACGCAGAAGACCTCCGAAGCTTCTTTCAACTAAACTGGTGAGAAATATATTTATTTTGTTATTTTGGATTTTTATTACAGGTTAAACATCTTTGTGCGGACGCTACATCTATCCATCTTACATTGTTATGCACAGGAGTTCTGGCTATTCTCATTTGAATTATAACCGAGCAAACATATTATAGAAACGCACGCGGTGTCGCAGGAATGACAAAAAAGTAGTGCGTTTTCTTCCAGTAGGAAGTTCATTTTAATTCACTCTTGAACAACAGACCACGCTCAACACTGCTCAACATGTGTTTTATAAAGTATATGGAGTATACAAACAGCTTGGAGTAGGCTACTGAAGGCATGCGCGCGCGCTCGAGCACGCGACAACTTACTACTGCACAAAACGGACAGTTTTTACAGTTATGAACGTTTCCTTTAGAAGCACCTCTTTTAAAACGTAAGATTGGATTGGCAAGACTTGTGTTGTGTAATATCACACTTTCTCAGTTGCTTGAAACACATATCTGTCTTTAATAATTGTCACCAACCGGTGCGTCTCGCGCGGCTCTGGACGTCGGTGAGACAGATTCCCTCACACTACAGTCAGTAATGCGCACAGGTTTGTCTATCTGTTATTTATCATTATTTGTCATGTTTATTTATTATTTGTCATGTTATTAATTTGGTCGTTCCGCTGAATGGGTCTTCTTTTTATGCTGAAAAAGGGTTTTAAAGTAAATGTTAAAGATTTGAGGAAATTGCTGCCATCTCAAACTGAAAGGAAATAGGCTATAAATGTTGGGAGTTGGGACATAGCCTTTTTACAAATAAGTGATTTTTAAAAGGCTAATAATCATGGTATCCTTTAATTTCATAAATTTGTTACGAAGTTGACAGTTGATGGTAACAGTGTTTGTTATGAATTATATACTATATATAATGTGCATGATTGCTATTAAAGCAAAGAGAAGTTGAAAACAAGTCAAAAAGACAATCTCAATTACTGTATTTTTTATATTTGAAGAAAAATGCATATAATAACACAAATATGAGGGTCAGAAATGGCATTTTTTGGAATGACAGCTATTGGAGTGTTTGATTTATTCCACAAACTCTTAAAAATAAAGGTTTATTGGCATCAATGGATCCATAAACAACCATTAACTTCCATTGAACATTTTAATCGTACTAACAGTTCTTTATGGTGGAAAAAGGTTCTTTGAATTATTAAAATGTTCTTCACACAAAGAGGAAAAAAATGTTCTGTTAAGGACTGCTCAGTGAAAGGCTCATTGAGGAACCAAAAATGGTTCTTCTATGGCATTGCTGCGAAAACCCCTTTTTCAAACCTTTGTTTAAGAGTGTACTTTCTGTAAGTCATCTTCAATTGTACCCAAAACGTGTTTTTTAACTTCATGTGCATACAATGCTTGTTTATCTGTTGATGACTACTGGCCAACAGGACATAATATTATATAAAAATTCTAGACATGGTTTGAAAAGATAAATGAGTTGTTTTTTTTAAAGTCTACTGCACTGTATACTCTTGGGAATGCTTTTTAATCCACTGTCTTTGCACAGCTTTTGAGCAAAGCAGGGGCTGAATTTTAAACTGTAATAATATAAAAAAGCCTTGCACACTCATGGCATTTCTACACAAGAAGCTTTTGGAAAAGAGCCGCACAGTTGTGTCAACAAAGACATTGAACCCTTTTCTCCTCTCAAACTACCAGCATCTGAGCTTTGTTATGCTTTCAAGTATTTACTAGTAGTCTTTCTGCATGCAATCATGTTCTTGGCATTGTAAATGATTTCTTGGAAGTCTTCGCTCCCTGTCTGATGTGTTACTTGCTCTGCTTAAGGTTAGAGAGTAATTGTTGCTTACAGTCTTAGTAAAACGGCAAGTACAAGGACAGGTGCAAGGAAATGTTTTGGTAACTTCTGGCTGTTTTATGTCCTGGTTTCCTGTCATATTCACACCATTCTTTTTTTCTACCATTTGTTTCGTATGTGGTTTGTCACGTAACAGCTCAACTCAAATAACCATCATGGTCACCTATAGGCTTCGAGGTGATTCCTCAAGCAGCTGATTTATGAGAAAAACAACACTGCTGCGATCCAAAATCCATAGCACTTTTTAAGCTGCTGCCGTTGTTGATCATAACGCGCAATACAGCGGTTGTAGTCGTTTGTGTTTTCCTGGTCTTCATTCTGGAGACAGGTGTGGGTGGTGAATGTGTGGGAATTTATTACTCAAAGGAGGAAGAAGAAACGGAATCCCGTTCTTCCTGATTCTGTTACCATGGTAACATAAGGAAGCAGGGGTTATGCATGTTATATAAAGTGCATATACTGATAATTTGCTTTGTTTTGAAATTGGGGGCTTGAAAGAGCACTAAATCTTATGTACACTGGACCAGAATTGCTTTTTGTTCATTTCAGATGTCTCATGTCTCAGATTTCACAGGTGAAATATGGAAGAAAACACCTTCTTGTTGTGTGCAAAGTTAAGTCTAAGATTGATTATGGTGAGCTGCATGAAAAATCTTCATAATAGATGACATTTCTGGGTGGCAATGAAATGAAGTGACCTGTAAAAAGAGTCATTATTCATTAGGCTATTTCAGCTTTTACCTTGCTTTCATTCGATGAGGCTGGGAAGTGCACCTCAACTCAATATGATCAGTTTGTTTTTACTCATCAAACCGATAGTGATGATGATGATTTAATGTCACCGCAAAGAGGCAAACCACTCTGTTGCTAGTCCTCGAGAGCACAGCACTCTGGGTAAGACCAGCAGATGGTGACCTGCTTTCTGTCCGGTCTTATTCTATCACTGGGTTGATTTATCAAACACTGTCCTGTGAAACTGTGACGACACCATATTTTCAGATACTCGGACCAAAGAATCTTCAATTGCTGTATGTTCCTATGGTGATGGACAGTTTGGTAGAAAATACTGCAGTGAAAAAGGTGATTTATTATTGATGATGTTAATAGTAGTGAGTTGAATGTCTGATTAGGACAGAGTCGTTTGTTCGCTAATAATGTGTGTTCCCTTCAGTCATAGACTGTGCAGCATGTTCAATATCTTAGTGTGGGCTACAGGCCTTAGAATGTGATATGATTGATTGTAGTCGACACAATACTTTTTGCTCCTGTTCTACAGGAATCGGTTTGCGATTCCCGATATTTATTTCTTTGCATTTACATTTTTCATGCGATTTCTTTGTTGATAGTATCAACAAAGGCTCATTGGAAATACTCAAAACGTGTATGTACCAATACATTTCAGTTTCCAGCTGAAATGAACACTAGAGGCATTAAAAGCACCAACAACTTTTATTCCCTTTTACACAAATTATGATAACAGTGATGAGATTATTGATTAATAAAGTTTAATTTTGCATGGTTCTTTGCGCAATACTATGTTATGACCTCAAAACACTTTTACCGTAGTGCATGATTTGTGAACTAATACATTTTGACGTTTGAATTACATAACCAGCTCCATATATATTTCTTTTTGGACTTGGTAAAAGTTCAAAAAGGTAAAATCTTTGGACACAAAGTTCACTGAGAATGTCTGTATATCATATATGATGTATCTTGTGAATCTATTGTTTTTTCTTTTTCATGTTTGGTATCATTTTAAATGTCTCAGTGCGATTGGAAAAATGGTCTTAACTTCATTGCAGTCATTGGTATTATGAGAAAGATTGAAAACTTAGGAGAATCCTGTTCTCCTCTTTGGGTGGTGTCTCTTCAAGATATCTGATAATTCTCCCCTCTCCCCTGAAACCAGGTGTTACCTCCTGGGGTACACGAATTGACCCAAAACAACTCTAAAAAATATTTGTACAAGCCTTTTGTTCTGGTCTGGGTATATAATGGTAAGTGGCAGAGCAGTCTTTGGGAATCTGTAACCAGAAAACCCCCATGCAGTGCTGTGTCAGTGTGTTCTGACGGGAAAACACTGACACAGCACTGCATGGGGGTTTTCTGGTTACAGATTCCCAAAGCCTGCTCATGTACAGCACTGAAGGTGGTGACTAATATTTTTAATAAAAATATAGTCATGTTATATTTTTATATCAAGCATCTGTCACAAAGTGATGTGTTCTGAGAAAAGGTTACTGTGTTCTTCTGATTGATTGGTCCCTCAGAGTGAGGATCTAGTTGAGCTTCTAGATTAATTTCCTCCAACACTGTTATGTCAGCAGGGCACTGCTGTGCCACAGAATGAACAGATGTCCTCTCCTGGATTTCTCACAGATTGAATTACTACGCCTAGGCAGCCCAGGCTTTTAGAGACTGCATTGTTGCAAGGCTGAAAACAATCCCTTTGATTTTAGCCAAGGTTTTAATATGGTTAAAGCAAGAAGAGGAGAATGTTACACATTTTGGGGCTAAAGATTTGTAAATAGGCAAATTAGTATCTGCCAAAAGCATCTAAGCCCCTGAAGCTCATGCTTGGCCTTATCAGGTTTCAGAGGGTGTCGTTTGGGATTTCATTAATTGCATGGTTTGATTTGAGTTGTTCTGACTTGAATTCTACACAACCTACTTTTGTTTGGCATGACGCAATGAATCACGCAGACTAGCTGACATCTGTGTGTATAGGAATATTCTGAAAACAAATTAAGCTCTGTCAAACTCAGTAGCATGTCAATTGGATCAGGACATGATTTCAACTCATTGAAATGACATGACATAATATGTTAAAACCATATAAGTTATTGGCCGATATTAGAATTTTGTTAATTTTTTAAAAAAAATTTTTATCAGTGTCAGTTGATAGAAGGCCATGTTGTATATTTAATTGTGCATGCTCATGCCCACCACGATCCAACACTCACTTAAAGTTAATTTTTAAGATCACTAAACATTTATTAACACTGTTAAATCTACATATTTCATACTGTACCTCATAAAGTTGTTATGCCTAAATTGATTTGTATCTTTTAAAATGATTGATTTCAGTGTTTTATTTTGTACTTTATTTAGACAAGATTGTATACAAGTTTAATGTCAGCCCCTTGTATTGGTTATCGACCATATATCAAAATAATTATAATTAAAATTTTGTTTACTTTGGTGCCTCTCTAAGAGTCGACTTTCATTTTAAGGACTGTTTTAATTATATTTTTGGTAATGTCTATTCAGTGATTTACACATCTATAGTGCCTTAAATTATCTTTATTTGATTAATCATGGTTATTTTGATTGATTTATCACCATAAGGTCTAATTAACTGGATTGAAATTTTCAATAAATGAACAGTCTTTACAGTATGAGTCCCACTCTGTTAAATTATCGCACTCTCTTGCCCGGTTTCACAGACAAGGCTTAAAGTAGTCCCAGAATAAAATGCATGTTTGATCTGTCTTAACTAAAGCACAACTTGCACTGACATCTTATATGTCAGTGTCATTGTTTTGTCTCAAGATGCAAACCAGTAATGTTTTTTAAGGCACGTTTATAAATGCTTAAATATCCTAGCTTAACTAAGGCCTAGTCCTGGCTTAGTCTAAGCCTTGTCTGTGAAACCAGGCCTTTGATTTCTAAGTTAAGCTCTGTGTACTTTAAAGGCTCTTTGACTGCTCTCTATTGTTGTATTTTGCAGACTATACGAAATGAAAGCAGGTTAGTTTACTGACTGTGTTTATGCAACACATTGCAGCACATGACTGTCTTAAATTAGAAAGGGTAGACAGAGTTGCTTCTCCATACTGTTAAGATGATGATACACAGGGCAACTTTTTGAGCAATGTTGCAGGGCAATGTAGACCCTACCAGTCTAAATTATCCAGATAGAAATGTATTGCCCATTTTCAATTGGAAAGTGCCCAAGCAACAATCACTCGGCAAGATTGCCCAGCAACATTGCTCAAAAAGTTGCCCTGTGTATCATCACCTTTAGAGATGGTCATGCTGTCTAAACTGCCGTTCTTCTCATTATTAGTTCTGGCTCAGCTATGGTTTATTGTCATTAATGGTGAGAATGATCGTGTTCTTTCTAACACTACCCAGTGGACCTTTCTCACTTCTGTTAGACAAACGGCGAATCGACGACCAATAAGAAAAGCACTACAGGGTTCGAGGACATACTGATATAATTTCTCAGAGTGATTTTCTTGTGAAATGATCTTGGGTTATGCTATTAAAATGCTGTATTGCCACATGAGAATCCAAAGGTCTGTTTAGCTGGTGCCAGTTCAGTTCTCTGCCATCTTTTCAAGGACTCAGCATGCAGTTTTTTATTCCTCTATGATATTTGGTGATGCAGGTCAACACAGATTAAGCCTTTTTGTGCCTCTTAAGGTTTGGAATCACATTGTGATCTTGTGCTTTTGATCAAATTTAAGGCCGATGACGTGCCATACACTATACGATATGTGTTCTAAAATCGGCTCCAAATATCAAACGTGGTTTGATATCCTCTGACTGGATGGAATCAATCAGTCTGTGCCAATCATACACTATGCAATTTTCTGTAAAAATCTGTCAGCTCCGACCACCCAAAATCTGCAGACTGGCGTAGACTTTCATCAACTATTGTTGTCTCTTCTAGACTGTATATAAGGATAAAAGTCTGAGTAATCGTACGTCATGTAGACTATTAATCCAGTCTTTAGATGTACTTCAGAAGTGTTTTCTGTTCTTTCCGCAGTGGAATATTGCTGTAGTAATTCCACTTTAAATGAAATGGCTACAAAAGTCCTTTAATCCATGCTTGGAGTTGAAACATAGTTATTTTACTCCTTAAGATTACTAGCCAGAGCAGCAGTCAAACAATAACATTCCTTTGCTTGATAAAATATATTTTTTACCTCTGTGTTCTTCTGAATTGTGAGCAGTCGAGCCTGGTTCATTACTGCAGTTGTGTGCTCTAAGCTGTGTACGGTGTCAGTGTTTGAACTGAGGGACACCCCATAAGGCCCAAAAAAGTTCCCCGTGGTTTTTCATTAACTAGAATACTTTTTTGTTGTTGTTGTCAAATTACCACACTGACACAAAGGGACATTGTCCATTACTTGTACCAATTTCATAAGGCGCTAATCCAAATAAGAATTTTGTTTATCCTAGAAACGAACAGTCACTAGTTTATAATAATTTTGAAATGCAAGTAGTCTTTCTTTATCTAACGCCAGGGGTGTCCAACCCTGCTCCTGGAGGGCCACTGTCCTGCAGAGTTTAGCTCCAACACAACCCAAATAAACACACCTGATCACAGTGATCAGCTAATCAAGGGCTGTGTACGAAAATCACCCCCTATACACCCATTCACTATTCCTTACATGAATTACTCCACTAATATAGTCCACTTGAGGGAGTGAATGAAAACGAGTGAGTGAATCTGGACACTGAGTGCACTGGAAGGGCTGCCAATTAGACTTTTAAACAATTAAACTGTCCTGTAGCTCAAACAGTAGAGCGTTGGCGCTTGCAACGCCAAGGTCATGGGTTTGATTCCCAGGGAAAGCAAAGAACTGATAAGACTGTAAAATGTGTACCTTGAAAATGCAATGTAAGCCACTTTGGATAAAAGCATCTGCCAAATGAATAAATGTACCGGTAAATGTAAATAAACCTTCTTAAACTTTTTAATAACAAATCAAAAAGGAATTTAGGCCTATACCTGTAAGATATTACGCTGTATACCACATTGGACCAGCGTTTTGGAAAATGGATGGATTATTCACCATCTTCTGGGGAGATGTGGAACTTCATTTAGCATGACCCTCACAGTGCATTATGGGTATTCTCTAGTCATTGAGCGTACATCAGTTGTACACTCGTTATTGCGGTGCGTTATGGGATTGAATGAGTGCACTCGATAACGTCTACTATGGTTTCTGACACCACTACAAATGGCTGTACCCTCAAAAAGTGCCCTATTTAAGGGTATAGGGGGTGATTTTGGATGCTGCCCATGTCTTACTAGCAGAGCATGTGAGCGGAGCGGTGTGACGCTCAGCTCAATATTCCGCTCTATGCGCGTGCGCTCCACTCAGTCGCTCGCGTCCCAAGCGAACGCTCCACTGATGAATCGCTCACGCTCACCGGTAAAACAAATCCCGTTCAGATCCCGCTCAGACATAAAATGTCTCTGTAGGCTACTTGCTTTCTGTTTGTACTTTGTAATGAATATCTCGAATAAATGTATAATTTACAGTAGCTAGGATTGTAAATAGAAGTTATTTCGGGGTGATTCTGAATAAAAGTCTGTTCTTTTTATTCATTTAAATGCATTAAATTAACTTAATTAAAAAACATGTCTAGCCCTTTGGCAAACTTGCTTATTTAATGCAATAACTGAAAGGGTATATTTGATTTTCGTTATTTTATTTCCGTGAACATAACTGCAGTTGCAAAACAGGCATATTAAAACGTGTGTGCGTGCGTGCGCACACACAAACAAGATGCCTGTTATGCATAAGGCTCGCAACTTCCTTAAAACAATATTTGAACTCCATAACCAACCCACTATTGCTTTAGGTAATTAACCGATTCTCGAACTACCAAATCACAATAGGGCATTCTGAGTAGAGCGAGCGGCGCTGAGCGGACGGAGCGAGCGGAGCGGAATCTTCAGAAAGGTGCTCTCCGCTCAGGAGGAAGTATTACCGCTCCGCTCCCCGCTCCGCTCCGCTCACATGCTCTGCTTACTAGGCATACTATAAACTTCCATACAGGTGTGTTGAGGAAAGTGGGAGCTCCAGGACAGAGTTTGGACACCCCTGACTTATGCAATGTTAACTCTCTATCAGACCGTGCTAATTAAATATTTTATTATTGGGTAATTCTTTTCAAGTTGAAAAATATTTTTGAGTTGTAATGATATTTCATAATATTACTATCTTTATTGTCTTTTAATCTTTACCGTTTTTTTGATCAAATAATTGCAGCCTTGATGAGCATAAGAGACTTCTTTCAAAAACATATCGTACCAACCCCAAACATTTGAATGGCATTGTACTTTTTTGATGCACAGTCTTGGTCTTATTACGACTGATTCATTTGTATATTTTAATACAAATTAAAAAAATCTTTAAGACATCTTCAATGAAAATGTAACTTGCTCTTCCTCTGATATAACTTTCCTTTTCAGCTGAAGTCACTTACACAGACTATAATGTTAACTAATAGTTGTTTTAGCAAACTTGCATTTGGTCTGGTCTGGCACAGTTATTGTATTTAATGCCCAGATTTCACAATCCAAACAATTCCCAATGGATTGACTTTAAGAAGAACCAGTCAGCAGCCCACATATAATCTGTGCTGACAATGAGGGAAAACTGCTTCCAAATTTCGTGAAACAAATTTAAATACAGTAAAATGTTAAAGAAAGTTTCTGCAAAATGCGGTTGCAACATAAAAAGTTCTGCGGACATTTTCAAAGCTTTCTGAGAATATTTCTGGGCTCTGATTCCATGCGGGAAATTAATCAGCTGTGGGAAGCTTATCTGGTCTTTTGAGCACGACTGGAGAATATTCTGCTAAATACATCATAACTTATGATGGTGGTGTAAGGGTTTGGTATATGCCCTGCTCATGAATACAGTCAGAACCTTATAAAAGAACCATTAATAGTGACTTGCGAGCCTTGGGCAAAACTGACAGGGTCTCAAACAGAAGCACTGTTTTGACGCAACTAAGGCGTTGTAGCTGCAATGAATGTACATTCAGTAGAACATTGTGTAGTATGTCTGCCCGTGTCATGTTTCATTGGCAGTGTGAACACACATCTCTTTCACATTTGTTTCAATGGTGGTCTATGGCTGTATTTCATTGCTGAACTTGTTGCATGCCAGTGTTTGAGGGTGTGGGGGTAAAAGATAGACAAAGTAGTACAGTAAATCTCCGAAATTAGCTGGTCTCCTAGTCCATGTTTTATCTTTCACATCTGTTTACACCAGTGCTCTCGCTTGAATCCCTCTAGAGATAATTGGGCTTGAAGATATACAGGTCCTTCTCAAAAAATTAGCATATTGTGATAAAGTTCATTTATTTTCCATGATGTAATTATAAAAATTAAACTTTCATATATTTTAGATTCATTGCACACCAACTGAAATATTTCAGGTCTTTTATTGTTTTAATACTGATGATTTTGGCATACAGCTCATGAAAACCCAAAATTCCTATCTCAAAAAATGAGCATATCATGAAAAGGGTCTCTAAACGAGCTATTAACCTAATCATCTGAATCAACTAATTAACTCTAAACACCTGCAAAAGATTCCTGAGGCTTTTAAAAACTCCCAGCCTGTTTCATTACTCAAAACCGCAATCATGGGTAAGACTGCCGACCTGACTGCTGTCCAGAAGGCCATCATTGACACCCTCAAGCAAGAGGGTAAGACACAGAAAGACATTTCTGAACAAATAGGCTGTTCCCAGAGTGCTGTATCAAGGCACCTCAGTGGGAAGTCTGTGAGAAAAAGTGTGGCAAAAAACGCTGCACAACGAGAAGAGGTGACCCGACCCTGAGGAAGATTGTGGAGAAGGACAGATTCCAGACCTTGGGGGACCTGCGGAAGCAGTGGACTGAGTCTTGAGTAGAAACATCCAGAGCCACCGTGCACAGGCGTGTGCAGGAAATGGGCTACAGGTGCCGCATTCCCCAGGTCAAGCCACTTTTGAACCAGAAACAGCGTCAGAAGCGCCTGACCTGGGTGCCATGTCAGCTGCTGGTGTTGGTCCACTGTGTTTAATCAAGGGCAGGGTCAATGCAGCTAGCTATCAGGAGATTTTGGAGCACTTCATGCTTCCATCTGCTGAAAAGCTTTATGGAGATGAAGATTTCATTTTTCAGCACGACCTGGCACCTGCTCACAGTGCCAAAACCACTGGTAAATGGTTCACTGACCATGGTATTACTGTGCACAATTGGCCTGCCAACTCTCCTGACCTGAACCCCATAGAGAATCTGTGGGATATTGTGAAGAGAAAGTTGAGAGACGCAAGACCCAACACTCTGGATGAGCTTAAGGCCGCTATCGAAGCATCCTGGGTCTCCATAACACCTCAGCAGTGCCACAGGCTGATTGCCTCCATGCCACGCCGCATTGAAGCAGTCATTTCTCCAAAAGGAATCCCTACCAAGTATTGATTGCATAACTGAACATAATTATTTGAAGGTTGACTTTTTTTTGTATTAAAAACACTTCTTTTATTGGTCGGACGAAATATGCTAATTTTTTGAGATAGGAATTTTGGGTTTTCATGAGCTGCATGCCAAAATCATCAGTATTAAAACAATAAAAGACCTGAAATATTTCAGTTGGTGTGCAATGAATCTAAAATATATGAAACTTTAATTTTTATCATTACATTATGGAAAATATGGAACTTTATCACAATATGCTAATTTTTTGAGAAGGACCTGTATATGGACCCTCCGAATGGGATTTCAGTGTAGTTTACTGCATAGACATCTCACACTGATTTTCCATGTTAATTTTGAAGGTTCAGACATATTTTTTTGCCTTTTGAAACATGATTTTTACATTAAGAAATAAACAAGACTTTGAGAAATTACGAGATGTTAATATCTAGATTTAAAGAGGGAGAGAGAGTCTGAGCCCCGACATTATCAGGCTTTTTCAGGGTGTAGGAGCCAAATGTGAAAACACTCTCCCTCCTTTAGTGGATTTATATATCCTAGGTACTACCAAAAGCGCAGAGTTTTGTGATCTTAAAGAGTATGATGGATCGTAGGGTGATAGAAGATCGGTTAAATACACGCATAACCGTTTAGGGCCTTATAGGTCAGTAGCAATACTTTGGAATTGCTACGGAACTTAATAGGTAACCAGTGCAGGGATGATAAAATTGGTGTTATATGATCATATTTTCTTGACCTAGTCAGAACTCTAGCAGCTGCATTTTGGACCAATCATAGCTTGTTTACTGATGTGATGATGCAGTACAACCAGCTAATAATGCATTACAGTAATCTAGTCTAGAGTTCATGAATGCATTAACTAGCTTTTCTGCATCAGAAACAGATAGCATGTGTTCCGTAACTTAGCAATGTTTCTGAGGTGGAATGAGGCTGCTTTTGCAACGTACAAAATATGATTTTTGAAAGACAAGTTGATGTCCAATTCAAGTTAACACCCAGGTTTTAACTGTAGAGTATGAAGTAACCGTACATCCTTCTAGATGCATATTGTATTTTATTACACTGCTCTGTGGAATACTTGATTCTGATTGGTCAATCACGCCATCCAGCAGTATGTTATTCCCGGATAACAACCACTCAAAACAGATAACGCAGGCTCATCCGGGTGACTCAGCAGTGCTATACGCTTGCTAGGAAAGTTTTTTCTTCGTGGAAGTTTTGCATTTGGTGAGCTAATAAATTATTAATGCAGTCGAATCAATATTTTGTGTACAGTTATATAATTATGCCATCCAGTATCATGGACTCTCTCTCTTGTTTCATACAAACACAGCTGCTGCCATTTTGTGACCATTTTTTACAGTGTTGGATTATAATATACTAACAAGTACGATTTTAAAACAGTTTAATCTGAAATCAATATCTCTTATCTCCATAGTTATTTATGTGGCGAAATGCTGTGTAATAAGTGGTATGACTGCATACCGTACTGCATACTTATTTGGCAAGGTAGCCGTGTAATGAACGGGATAATGTACATCCCGCCGGTTGTTCTTTCAAAATAACCCCCTTCAGGCTGATGGAAGACCACTTCAAGCGTTGGTTTATTTTGAGAGAACAACCTGCTGGATGTACATTATCCCTTACATAAGAGATTCTGTGTACAGGATTTTGGCGAAATAAGTAATACCTCAGTCTTATCTGAATTTAATAGAAGAAAATTACAGGTCATCCAGTATTTTATATCTTTAACACACTCTGTCAACTTAGATAATTTAGAGAATCCATCTGGATGTGATGAAATGTATAACTGAGTATCATCAGCATAACAGAAACTAATTCCATGTTTTCTAATAGTATTACCAAGGCGCAGCAGCATGTAGATTGAAAATAGCAGAGTGCCTGTTGTGTCAAACGCTCATTGTCTCTCGCATGCTTCGCCACAGATTGCAAAGCACAACTGCTTTTAACGTTCATAATAATACGAAATGTTTGCTGAGCACCAAATCAACATATTAGAAATATTTATTTAGAATAATGTAACACTAAAGACTGAAGTTATGGCTGCTGAAAATTCAGCTTTGCCACCATAAAAATAAATAAATAATATTACTATTTTCACTATTTTGGAACAAATAAATGCAGCCTTGATGAGCACAGGAGACCTTTCAATAACAAAAAAATCGGACTGATCCCAGACTTTTGGTAGCGTACCTGCAGGTCATGGTAAGAGGGGATGTTCAGTGTGTCACAGATTTCCGTTTCATCCCCCGTTAGCAGTGAGGAATGTAGGATATGCAGCGAGCTTCCTCTCCAGCACACATTACACATATAGTGTGTGTTCTATATGACGTAATACAGTGGCCTTAAAACACTCTGTTTACAGTCTGTTATTTTGAGTTTGCTTGCAGAGAGATCTGAAGTGGGTGGAGGGAGTTTTCTGTCCTTTGTTTATTTTCTTATTTTATTTATTTTAATTCAAGGCCAAACATGATGTGCTTATCTGACTAATCTGGTTATCTCAGTTGGTTGAACATTACAGAAATGTAATCACAAAGCAGACTGACATCTCCTTATATTCCTGTACAGTGCAGTGTGAGTCTGAAGTGATAGTTTACGCAAAGATGTTTGAGAATTGTTATTCAGCTCATGGCATGCCATACAAACGTTTATAGTAAAAAAAAAAAATCTCCATAAATATTCCAAGTCTTTTGAATCCACATGATAGCCTGAGGAACAGACTGAAATTGCTATTCACTGAAAAGCTGCATGATACTTCAAAAATGTTTACTTTTGTTTTCCTGAAGCATGAACCATATAAGCTCCAAATGTTGTTTGGAGAGACATGACGGTATGTAAATAATAACAGACTTTCATTTCGGGGTAAACTAATCTATGAAGTTATCTCAAACCTGCTGATGTAGTTATTGGGATTTTCCAATATTTTTTATTTCTAAAGGATTCAAATTTTTCTCGTTAAATTTGTTTACAAGATTCAAAAAGATTACATTTAATCTCAAACTTCTAGTATAATCTTAGTAACCTCTAATGATGTGTAATGCTGTTATATGAAGTCAACATGAAATCAAAATTGACTTCTTGTTTTTATTGAGTATTTATCAATGATTTATTGTGCATCGTAATTCATGTGTCCTCGCAATAATCTTTGGGAATCAATTCCCAAATGGACGAAATACCAACAAAGTCGATCCTACATTCTTTTTCTTGTTCACTAAGTTGGATACACATCACAATATTGAAGAAAAGTCAGTCGTAATTTTTGGTTCATTCTGACTTTAAAAATCGAATGTTTCCTCATTACATAATGTGATCTTGAAAATGGAAATGGCTACAAATAAAAACAAGCCAATGTTAAAAATAATTAAACAATTAAAAATAAGTAAATGTTAGTGAATTATTTTCACGGGGGCAGATGCAATATTACATGACTTGCTGCTTAATTTACCTTTTAGACCAATTTATTTATATCTTGTCCTATTTGGCACCTGTTCCTCAGTGAAACATATCCAAATAATTTTGAGAGAAAAAAGACAAAAATATGCAAATGTATGGCAACAACCTGGCCACCTGCTGACTGAGTGATGGAAAATCATGATCCAGTTACATAATGCAGGTTTGAATCCTGCTAAATAACCTCTCGAAGTAGACCTCTATTATGGTGATGTACTCTGTCAAGAGATGAAGCAAGACTGACAGGCATGGAGAGCGAGAGAGTCGAATTAGAAGGAACACTGACTGAAGACAACGTCGATGTGCTGATAGTGCTGTCATTGAAAATCCCATTTCTAACCTCTTATAAAGCTGTTTCAGATGACAGTCGAGTTTCATTCTCACATATTATACTTTCCTGCTTAACCCTTTGCTGTGTAAAACCCTCTGCCTTTGCCCATAAAGCCTTGTTGTTGAGGATGAATGGGCATTAGAAACCACTCAAGCATCAGTATAAGAAAGCACATCAAGCATTCAGTATCCCCTCGAGAAAACAGCTTCGTATGATTCTTCTTTTAAGCAAATTGAAGCACTGTAATAGCCTCCAGGAAAGTTCACTTCCATCAATATCATTTTGTACAAAAAGAGTATGTTTGTGTCAGGAGGCATTGATTTAATCTGTCCTTGTAGAAATTCTCATTCATAGATCCAGATTCAATTGAAGCCATTCTTCTTAATGTGCTGTTTATTGCCTTTTCTAAAAATAAAGAAAGGTACAAACAGAAACGCGCAGCATGGGAGGAAGAACGCTCACTGACTGATTAACAATCGGCAAATGGAAAAACTCCCAAATTAGATTGTCATGAAATGTACTGAAAACATTTGCTCCGCTTGCTCACATTTTGCCCTAAATGCACAATGTTATTAGGGGGATATGAATTGGAAGATGTTATTGTCAACCATTATAAAGCACCATAAATGAAATGCTCTTATGATTGAAACTGTGATAAACTGTTTTTAATAGCCACCTGAAAGACATAATAAACCTTTAGTTTTTGCTGAAAGAATACTCATATTAGTGCGTTTACACACACACAAGCACACACACAAGCACACACACACACACACACACACACACACACACAGCAACACACACACACACACACACACACACACACACACACACACACACACACACACACACACACACACACACACACACACACACACACACACACACACAATGTCTTAATTGAGTTCAGGTCATTTCAGGTAAAGGAAATAACGACAGATTTACTGACTTTGTTAAATAAAACTGAGTTACGGCTGCTGTAATTTAAAGCATTGACTATAATAGTATTTTATAGTACATAGTAATATAGATTAATATGTTAATATATGTTAATAAATAACAGTATATACAGTATATTGTTTTGAGGATATACACAATATGCACAAACCTCTGGTCTAACAATAATTTGTATGGATTTTCAACACATACAGGTTTTTCTTTTAAGTTTATTATTATCATGTGAATCATGTGAAACAAATGTGAATCATGTGAAACAAATCCTTGGTGGCGATTCTTAAGGCAACTGTGAAAAACACTTGTTTTCACTTCCATGCTGAGGGACTGTGTGTGTGTGTGTGTGTGTGTGTGTGTGTGTGTGTGTGTGTGTGTGTGTGTGTGTGTGTGTGTGTGTGTGTGTGTGAGTGAGAGAGAGAGAGATAAAGTGTGAGCGAGGAAGAAAGGGAATGAGAGTGCAATAGAGAGTGTTATTCTTTGGTTGTTGTTTATATTTAACAACAAAAGAACAATAGGTGTAGGGCTTAGGACAATGTGGAAATTATAGTTTTGTCAAGGGAAAAATTGTTTTCAAACTTTAGAATAGGTTCAGTGTATTTAAGTCACATGCATTGTGTCCCAATCAGAATTAAGAAGTCAAGAATCATTAATATTGGTATACCAAAGATGGCCAGATGATATACTGATTTACAAAGTGTGCATCCATTAAAGTGTTAGTTCACCCTTTATAATAAAAATTATCATTTACTTAACCTCAAGCCAACCTAGGTGTATATGGCTTTCAGCCAAACACAATTGGAGTTAAATCCAAAAATATCCTGGCTCTTCCAAGCTTTATAATGGGAGTGAATGGTACCGTAGATTTTGAAGCCGCCAAAAAAGCGCATCCATCCATCATAAAAGTCATCCACACGATGGGGTTAATAAAGGCCTTCTGAAGCAAAGTTAATAAAAATATCCATATTTATAACTTTATAAACTACATAGTCAAAATTATATGTCAGACGTATATACTTTTAGTAGAAGTATGTGAATTAGGAGACAGCCAGAAACTCTTTTAGAGATCATGGTATGCTTGTGCTAAATTTAATAAAAGTCCATGCATTCATCACCATTCAAGTTGTCTTTTAAATGGCTTTTTAAATCTAGGAATGCAGTTGAAACACTTTGCCATTTGAATAATTTATAGTTGAATCTGTATGCTATTAGAACATTTGTGTACAGTTTGTGTTTGGTAGACAGAATGCATGCATAATGTTGGAGTATGCAATACAGTAAAACCCATAAAATAAAATGTAATCAAACACAGAACACATTCACTCTTTGCAAAGCCAGAGAAAGTCAACGTGAATTGCTGTTTGCAACCCATTTTACTTTTGTAATATGACATTTCTGTGTGAAACTGGATAGAGAAAAGAAGTGAAAAAGGTAGGGAATTGTATGGATTGTAAAAAGTAGGCTTTATATATTAGAAAGGAGCCTTTCTGATATATAAATATAAAAAATGCCAGTTTGCTTTTGGCTATTGGTTAACATTGTCCATTATCCATGAAACATTTACAGATGAGGAAGCAGAAACTTGCATTAAGGAAATTAAACGTTCATTTTGATTTTATGTTGAGTGTCCAAATTAATTTGGAAATTAAAGTGTACAAACTTTTTGTCACATTAACCCAGCTCTAACCTAAAATTCAGTAATGATTGTCTTTCTAAACTAGCTATTGGTGACAGCAGACGGCGCTAGCAGAATTGTGAAGGGTTTTTGAAAAGGTTCTTGATGTGGAGGTTCTCTGTGGAGCTTCACACACCACACCAATTCAAAAGTATGACTCATAAAGCTGTAGGGCCCTGATATCACTGCTAAAAAGTTGCTTCTAAAAAAAGCAAGCAGGATTTATCAGTAAGGACAGGTCAAGATATTTCAAGATGTCTGCTGATATAATGCAATGTCATGTGTCAAGAATGCTTCTTAGTGATTGCAAAAGTTAAGCCCCCGCTACATGGGAAACTGGAAATTCAGGATTTTTCGTTGTGCAATGGTTTTCAATCTTTTGACGTTTTGTCACTGGTAACATTGATGGAACGGCAAAGGTACATTGATGTAAATGCCTACAAATAAACACTCTGTGGGGGTTTAACATATAATGGTGTATGTGTGAGTCTACAGCTCTGCCAATATTCGAGTCCAAGTCCAAGTAGCCTGAGACTGTTGCTACAGGAGAGAACAAATGTCATTGGTGGAGACTCTTTCTGATGGAAATTACACAATTATTGATGGTTGAGTTGAGGACAATAACCTGCCCACTCAAGAGGAACATTTGGTCTTGCATGCATTTCTTTGCACACAGTTTCAATTTTGTTAGGTTTGAGAGACCCAAAGAGCAGCCTAAATGACTGTCTAAGACATAGCCTACTCAATAGAGAAATCAAAGGATTCAGACACTTAACAGCTGTACTTTGTGAGTGTTGCTATTTTAGGCCGTCTTGTCTTGCTTCATTAATTTCACAAGGCATAAAAGACATTAGGCTTCAGCAGAGGTGCACTTCTGTTTTCGTCTCTCCCACAGGGACGTTGTAAATGACCAGGATCACTTTACTGTATTGTTCCACCAGAATGGTTAACGTTCTGGAGCCAGAGCCTGTTCTCGCCCGGCGAACTGGAGTCTGTCGCGAATCGGCCACATGTTTTCACAGACTTGAGGCACGAACTATGACGTAACACTACTATGTCTTTTTTACCTTCCGATAAACCAGTGTTACATTTTTTTTTTACGCATCCCGGTGTTTGTGCCGCACTGCAGTGCGGCACTTCTGTTTTGCTGTTCACAGTACCGCATGATTCTAGCTAACCGGCTGTTTATCCGAGCTCTCATCTGTTCTTTTCAGAGATAAATTGAAACTGAAACCGTTGATTCATTCGCTCTCTCACACGCTGGGTCTCTCTCTCTCTCGCGCACATAGTTTTTATATATGTTTATATATATATATATATATATATTTTTTTTTTTATATATATAAGAGCAATGTAGTGCAACGTTATTATTTCTCCACCTCCCTCTCTGCTCGAGACCAGCAAGTTTTTAGGCCCATAGTTGAACCAATCTTTCTGACCCGCAACCTACTTTTCTGAAAAAATGGACAAAGGCGGGAACCTGCACTGGAACAGTGTCGGTGGAAAAGGGGTAACAGAGCCGCAGAAAGGGCCTTTGATTTGCATCTATTATACATTTTCCTGATATTTTGAAATGGCTTGCCAGGGAAAGCCTTACATGAAAGGGATATCATTAAAGATAATGAAATGCAACTTTTATAGGATAATAAGACTTTACCTCGTAATGAGGCAACAGAGAGTGAAGAACAAGCTACATGTGGCAAAACCATGCTGAGGTCTGCTGTGTTTGTAAAAATTAGTTTTCACTCTTCAGTATTGACGACTTTTCCCCCCCCCCCAAGACTGTTTTAAGCAAGTTTTATTAAGCAAACATTCAAAGGTTGTCTTGATAAGATTAGCCACAAAATTGACTTCCTAAATTCCTAAAAAAGAGACTTTCTAATTCAGTTTGAATGGCGCACAATCCTGTCATAGTGTTTCCATTATTGTTTTGATTTTTTTTACCTTATTTCTAAATATAAAATATATATTCTTATGAATTGATACTGTAATATAGATATCATGTCAAGCCACGGCTTATGTGTGAAAACTGCAATTGTTATTTGAATTAACTTTTATTGAACAACAGTATTGAATATGCCATAAATGCAGTGTTGGGGGTAACTTATTACAAGTAACTTGAGTTACGTAATCAGATTACTTTTTCAAGTAACTAGTAAAGTAACGCATTACTTTTTCAATTTACAACAAAATATCTGAGTTACTTTTTCAAATAAGTAACGCTAGTTACTTTTTCACATTTATTGACTGACAGCTCTCCTGTCCCCATGTTTAGAGAAATAAAGTGAGGTGTTGTGTGCATTTGCATTGAACATGCATTTACTCATCTCACTTGCACAAAAACATTCATTATTCCTCAAAATGAATAAAAACAGTCAAATGCAATCTCAGAATTTTGTGCAAATGTTTTATAATTAACTATGTTAAATTACACAAATATACTTTATGTATTTAATCTCACTTTATTAACCAATGTCTTTGCTGCTGACCTACAATGATCTAATTCAACCATACTAATGAGCAAAAATGACTTTAGATTAGGTTTAGAAATAAGTGTAGAACTTCCTTCTCCTGTATCCTATTGTTATTTAATCAAGAACAGCAGCAGCTGAAAGGTTTGTTTGAGCGGCGCCCTCTACTGTACAGTAGTAAATATGCATTTCCTTCAGCCTTAGGCATATTCATTTAACTTTTGATGTGAAAGGGCCTTAACAATTGGCAAAAATAGATAGTTTTAGCTGTTATTAAAAAACAAACAAACAAGCCCATGCAGGTGAGAAAAAGTAACGCAAAAGTAATGTAACGCATTACTTTCCATAAAAGTAACTAAGTAACGTACTTAGTTACTTTTTTGGGGAGTAACGCAATATTGTAATGCATTACTTTTAAAAGTAACTTTCCCCAACACTGCATAAATGTCATGTTTCTGCCCTGCCCATGATTCTGGTTTTGTGTGCAAGCACATGGGTTAGTGTTCGGCCATGTGCTTGTGGTGTCTTATGTAACCCCGCCCCCTTGTTATCCTTGTCTTGTCATTATTGTCTAGTCAGTTTCACCTGTTCCTGTCATTAGTGTCTCCCTATTTAATCCCCCTGTGTTTGCTTACCTGTGTCGGTACATTGTCACACTGTGTGAGATTCTACCTGTGAGTATCTTGTCTAAGAACGTCTTGTAATAGTCTAGTTAATAGTCTAGTTTTTGTCAAGTGTAATCTAGTTTAGTTATCCCTCCTACGTGTTGCCTTTGTTTTGCCCCCCTCGTGGGTTTTGTTTTCCCCTGTTTTCTGTTATAATAAACGTTGTGTGATTGTCTACTGTCTGCGCTTGGGTTCATCTGCCATCCGCATGACAATAAATTCAAGTACTATTGGACTCAGCTTTTAAAATTGTACTTTCTGAAATGGCCGCATTTGTTTTAATAATTTTCCAACTTACTAATTATCTCTCCCCCTTTAAGCCTGCCGTTCAGCTCCAATAGAGAATACAGTCACAGTGAGTTATGCCAGAGGACATGCAACAAGGAATTGGTAAGAAACTGGAGAGTTCCTGCTCTATCACGGATTGTTGTCCCCTAGAGCAAGACACTTGACCCACAAATGCTCCTGAGGTTGGTGTGCTAGAAGTCACTTTAGATGAAAGTGTGATTCACTTCAATGACAAGGAAGGAGTAAGTAGAGTGATCTGAGGTGCTTTAATGGCTCAAAGGCTATTTTGGCGATGCCAGATTGCGCAGCCAATGGTCTTCAACTTCCTGTTAGTGCACTGTGAACGTCTGTTTCTGTGCTGTGACTGAGGCGATCCGGTGTCATTTGTTGTTTACTTCAGCAGAAGTAGTACACTGGTCGAAAGATCAGGCGTATGCTGGGAGGGACAAGATGTTTGAGTGGCTTTTTCTTCACACTTTCATCACATTAGCACGAACAGAGGCTTAATAAGCTGTCAGCAAGCTGCTGCCACTCACGAGGCCAACCTCTTCTGAACATCCTGGGAGGCAGGCTTTCTGTGTGTGTATTCGTCCTGCCATCCTCCACTTGATGAAGGGTGAAATGGCTTAAGACAGGGTATTTTTATTATTGCACTCCAACCATTTCCAAACAAAGCTGAATCATCTACTTTGCAAATGTTTTGATATCAAGGCCATCTATCTCTGCAGACTTGGAGCGCGAACAACATGAGTTTCACTGGCGGCTCTTCACACACCCACTCAGAGAGAACAAACGAGCCTATATATATGTAACGTCAATACGTGTGATCTTTTAATCTCTCAATGCCTACAGAGCTGTTTATTTCAAGTCCTAAAACTCTGAAGAGTATTATGGGTTCCCTTAGGAGTTTCTAGAATAGTGTTTTTTGATTTATGAAATAAGGTCTGTGGGTAACATTACTTACAACATACTGCAGCTACAGCAAATATGTGAGTTTTTGTGCTTATGTTAGGGCTCAGGGTCTGAAATTAACTTTTTAACCTGCCAGCCAAGGTGAATGGTAGATGATAAAAAAACATTAAAGCAGTTTTAAAGCAATTTTTTGCCTTATTTGTTTATTGATGAAACAAGGCAATGCTTGTTAAATATTTAGGTGTATTCTCTACATTTTGTGTGCTAAGTAAGGGATAATATAATTCCAGCTTATTATTATCGCAAAATAAACCCAGAAAGAGTGATCAGCCTTGTATCACCCTTAATGGGTTTAGGCTATTTTGCAATAATAACCGGCTGGATGCAAGTTATTCTGATTATTGCATGGCTTGCCACATAAGTATATAATTAGTGTTGGGGAAAGTTACATTTAAAAGTAATGCATTACAATAATGTGTTACTCCCTGAAATGTCATTATACAGTTATAGACAACGTTGATTTGACAAAGTAATTGCCGTCCAAAACAACATTGGACCCCATTGACTTTAATATGGACAAAGTATCTTGTATTCCATTTTTGGGTGAACAATATCTTTAAGTTAAGGCACACAGCTTTTTCAAAATGTAAATTTGAGGTATATGGAACATGTAGTTGATTCAATAGTAAATAATAATTGATTCAAGTTAACCACAGACCTTATTTTATTCACAAGAAAATCCATTCTAAAACCTACAACACATTCCCAAAGGAACCCATAGAGAGTTAGCCCCCCGGGTTGGTCTACAGATTGACGTCAAGACTGAGTGGCTGTACCTGTGTGAACTGTGGCCTATTACGCTGGTCAAAGTAATGAAGACGTCTTGATGACCCTTTTGAGTAATGCTGGAGGAGGGGGGGAGGTTCCTGCCTGCATTGGTATGAATCACAGTGCTGTCTGTTTATTATATAAAAGTCCAATTAAGAGGGCACTGAATTGTTTCAGTGTGTTAAATGTGCAGTAGCTTGTGTGCATGGCATGCTTATTTCCTTTTGCATCGATTGTTGTCTGTGGTGTATGCACTTGTTTGTATCTTGAAATTAAATGAATTGTTTGGTCAGACTGCAATCCATTAGTTACAGTTATCTCATAATATTTTAAATGTCACTTGAGATATTGTGGCAGTGTCCTGTCTGATGTCATTATTTACAGAGATTGCAAGAGCCACCCCCCCCCCCCCCCCCCCCAAATGGACTTTTTTTTACATCTAGTGCTGACAGGATGTCACTTTCTGGCTCCTCGATGAAGATTGTGGATGGATGTACAAGTTTCTGGTAGCATCAGGCCTAATGTCATCATGTCTCTAGGGACGTACCGCTGGTCTGTTGATTAAACCAAATGACAGCTTGTGTATTATTTATCAGCAAAAAGGGGAGACATCTAATGTCAGTGGATGATCTTATACAAGACCTGTTGACTGCCTGCAAGAGACTCGGCTGGATTTATTAGCACATCCACCTCCTATGCATTTGGCTCAGTGTGACGTGGATCGACTTTGCATATGATCTGCATTGATTTTGTTTTAGTCATTGTACCAAGATATATTCTCAGTGCAGGCAGCTGAGGTACAATGAGTTCCTCTGGGAGTGAGGAATGAGAAATCAGTGCACAACATGCTAAATGTAACAAAAATCAGCTACTACATTTACATAATACCAAATAATTCACAATAAAATACTGTTTCCTTAATTTCTTTCCTGAAGCAGATGCAGTAGCATCGCATGTTCAGTTAATTTCACTGATATTATTTGACTAAGTTGAACCAGTAACCAATAAAATAGGGGTGTAACGGTACATTGTTATATCGAGATATTGCAATATAAAAATGTGACTATATGTATAGGTAATTTAAACTATATGATATCCAAGCTTAGCAAAACGTGACACACAAAGACAACAGGACATTCTGCGGACGCACACCAAGTTTAGTACAATTCTGCCGGAAGGGGGCACTACAACTAAAAAACTATTAAAACTCTATCTAAAAGATCCATTAATTTGAAAATTGGTATGCATCTTCTTTGGTGAACATCCTTACATATGCTGTAATCTGACTTGGATACTCCGCCAGCAGCCAATCAAATTTCAGTGGCTACTAACATAAAATCTTAATGCCCTACCATTACAAAAATGGATATATTTGTACATTGTGTGAAAATGAATATATGTACCAAATTTTGTGAAATATGGCCTCAAGGTGGCGTTATAATAAGCAACTTTACATTTTAGCTAATAATTCTGCAACCGTGTGGGACAGAATCAAAATGTTTGGTTCTTCTGAATTCTTGCTATAAAACGTACTCTGTTACTAACGTAACCTCGGTTCTCTCCAGAGAGGGAACGAGTACTGCGTAATACTTATGCTATGGGGATAACCTCTTTTCCACAAGATATTGAAGCCAAAAACTATCCTTAATTTTGAATCAATGTAAAACGCATTGCGACAGCATGCAGACATAGGCAAGGCCTATTGGCTGACCTGTGGCAACAGCAGCAGCCTATCGAGAAAGGCCCTGCGTGATGTGATACCCAATGGGGGCGCTT
This sequence comes from Siphateles boraxobius, assembly GCF_051911475.1. NCBI lineage: Eukaryota > Metazoa > Chordata > Actinopteri > Cypriniformes > Leuciscidae > Siphateles > Siphateles boraxobius. The sequence continues at coordinate 1,976,454 of NW_027508942.1, forward strand.
CGCGTTCCTTTTCGTCACGTCCCGCAAGAATAGGCGAGAACCGAGGTTACGTTAGTAACCGAGTACGTTCTCTTACGAGAGTATCTCTCGTACTGCGTAATATCTTACGCTATGGGGAATACAATGCAACATGCCGTGCGTACTGGGATCCGACACCAAAGATCCAAGGGCAGTAGCCCGGGGTTCATATAGTGCGTAATCACCATAGACTCACAGAGAGTCAGAGAAGAGAGGCTGCAAGCATCATTCCCCATGAAATAGCATCCTACAGGAGCTAGTTATGTTAAAGGTGTTTCACGCAGACAGGGTGAACGTGTTCAGCCTGAACTGGGTAACTGTGCGGGTTATTCAACACCCATGAAGCTGTTCTATCGATCAGTTAAGTGATGCACAAGCAAAACTCAGCATTCTGCGCCGGCGCAGCGGGGCAGATAGCACTGAATTCTAGACCGACAGCAGCTTGGCCTGTAAGGTGGGAACCTCTAGGTTATAAAAAGGCCCAGCCCGCCGCCATACAGATATCTTGCAAGGAAATCCTGCTAGACCACGCCCACAACGAGGCCACGCTTCTCGTGGAGTGCGCTCTGACACCCAAAGGACACTGCAGGCCCTTAGAAGTGTAAGCCAGTGAGCGCTATGGCATCGACTATCCATCTGGATAGGCTCTATTTTGATGCGGACAGTCCCTTGGAGCGTCCGCCAAACAAAACAAAAAGAGCTGCTCGGTCTGTCTGAAGACAGACGAGCGGGACACATAAGCTCTCAGCGCCCTGACGGGGCAAAGGATATTACCATCCGCCTCCTCATCATGCACCGGGAGGGCGCACAGGGAAATAACCTTCATCTGTACATTCGCGAGATGGACGTATGCGCATTAGGCTACTCTATTTGTTTTGTGTTTTCTTTCTAAACAGTTAGGCTATGTTTATGTGGTATTTTTCATGTTTTCATCACGCAATCATGTTTTTGATGCGGTGGTGATGCGTTCACGTAACAACATGATGAGGGTGGCGGCGGCGCTGCCGATAAAGCACTTAAAAGCTGTCACAAAGAACCAGCAAAAGCAATGAATGATTATGAATATGTCAAATATAGCAAGGAGACATTTTAATTGTTTATTAATAAAGATGAAGTTGACGTTGCTGCCTCGCGATCTTCGAGGTAGTGAATGCGCTGGAGAGAAATGCACATTTCATACAGATAGGCTAAGCAGAGAGCAGTCCGTTTTCTTTCGTTTTGAATTGTTCTGTTTACAAGTAGACATTTCAATATAGATTGAAATATATTTTTCAGGTCTGTAAACGTGAAGTACCTTATACGCTGAGTTTCGGTTGATTTATGAGACGCGCTCGCGCAGGCGCCTCCGTGTCTATTGTCTGCTATATTTACTTCTTATTTATTAAATCCAGGCAATTGGTTGATGAAACATTGATTCAAATTAAGATACAATTAGTACAAATCGAAATTCACTTTAAAGAAAGGCTTTGTGTCTTCTGTTTGAGGTCTCTGTGAAATTTTTAAAACAGTATTTTAGTGCCGCTTCAGAGCGGTCACGCCCGTAACGGAGAACTGTCAAGTCCTTACATTGTTTTTTCTTCATAAATGCGAACACGAAAAATAAAATAAAATGAATATTTTATGTTCTGTGGAGAGCCAACCCTTCTTCATCCGGTGGGTAGTATTCCTTTTGATTTGCGCAGTGTAATTCACAGAATTACAAAAAAATATTTAGCCTCCTAAATATTTGTTTTGTCACGCATGAATGTGTGTGTATTTCCCTCATATTAAATATAAAACGCATGTGTAGACTGATATTTTTCTAATGTCTGGACTCCTTTAAGGGGTAGCCTATGGATAAACAGACGTTTCCTGGTAAGCTATTAAATGCATTTTCTGAGAATTTATATTTCAAGTTTTGACTGCAAATGTCACGTCCATACGCTGGAATTCCCCAATTTTAAATAATGTATCCTCAACCAGTTTTGTGGTGTAGGTCTACGTATTTTATAATGTTAACTTTAAAATTCAAATAATACTAACAGTAATTTAAAGATGTGGTAGCATTGGATCTGGACGGGAAGGATAACTCTTGGAGTTGGAAGGGGTGTGTGTCGCGATTCTGCAGGTTCGTGGATCTGAGTGTTTCATATCGCATATTGTTACAGCCTTAGAATGTTAAGTTCTACTACTGCATATCTATTTTGGTGAAAGTAGCTCAAAAGTAATACAAGATAATTTAACGCATTGCAATTCTGAGACAGTAATATTGTAAGGTAATGAATTGCTTTTAAATAACAGTAACAAGTAATGTATAATGTATTACAGTTTGGAAGTAACTTGCACAACACTGACTACTTTAAAAAAAATGCGGGTCAGGAAGCGGGTCGGGTACAATATTTTCTTCTTTTTTTTGCGGTCCGAGTTACGGGCGGTTAATTGAAAACGTCGGTCGGGAGCGGGTTGTTTATACATTGACCCGCGCATCACTGGCGCTTACTGAAAGCGCTTGTAAGTCCCCTACGCGCTTCATTGAAGCAAGAGCCATAAGAAATACCATTTTGAAAGACAGGTGTTTCATGTCTGACAAATGGATTGGCTCAAATGGGGCACCTTTCATGGCTTCCAGAACCATAAAAAGGTCCCACACAGGGACTGAGGGGGGTCTGGGAGGATTCAGCCTCCGAGCTCCCCTGAGGAATTGCACGACCAGGTCGTTTTTCCCCAGTGTCTGGCCAGACGTCGGTTTTGCAAACGCCGCTATGGCCGCCATGTATACTTTGGGCGTGGACGGGTTTCTACTAGGGCTGGGCGGTATATCGAGTTTGTACAATATATCGATATTTTTTTTCCCCACGATATGGAATGAGGCAATACCGTTTATATCGATACAGTAGTTTGATACGAGCACCTCTGAAAAATAGTGGAGTACGCAGTGTGAGCTCCTGCAGTGAAAGAACAGTACAATTTGTCCTAAACATGACACAAGCTTATTAAGCGCTTCAAAATAACTGGTAAATTAGTTAACAAGTTTAAAGCAGCTTGCCCTGTCAGATGCTCGGACAGATAGCCTACTGTTAGTGACTGAAAGATAAATACTGGCGCTGTTTAATGCGTTTGAGACGTGGTGCTTTCCTCAGTGCTTAACTTACATTTCACAAGTATATTCTCCATCTGTAAATGTTCAAACAAATCAAACAAATATGTCCATTTCACTGTCAGGAGAGGACGAGCTTCTGCAAATGAATCTCTGCTAAAATTCAAGCTTCCATGAATGAGCGCCGCCGTGCGCATGCACGCCAAACAGACGAGCACAATAGAACAGTAGCGCAATAATTCTGACTAAAATACATATTACTAAAATATTTGTTGTTGGAGACAATAAATGTGCCATATTTGGAATTTTAAACCTACAAGTATATTTTTATGAAAGTGACCATTATAATGGGGTAATCAAATGCAGGCTAATATAATTAGTTTGTGCTTTTGTTTTTATTTTCATTTTTAGTTTAGCCTTTAGTCATTTTTAAAAACAAAAGCATTATTTTACTTTTTAGTTTGTAATTTTACAAAGTTAGAATGTAATGTGATTTTAACCACCTTTTTGCATATAATATATTGCATAGCCTACATTACATTCCCTATTTGTTTCCATATCCTTCAATATCAACATTGTTTGGATATCATTGAGCAGGATGTGAAATATAAAAAAAAAAAAAAAATACATTTTCTTTATCCAAATAGAAAAACGTAGAAAGTACCGAGATATATATCGTATATCGCCATTTAACCAAAAAATAGCGAGATATGATTTTTTGGCCATATCGCCCTGCCCTAGGTTCTACCCTTATCCAGCAGCTCCTGAAGGAAGGAGAGCACTTCCGTAACCCCAAGGTCTACGGGTGAAAAGCCCTGAGCTTGACACCAGGTAGAGAACACCGACCATTTCGAGGAGTAGAGCCGTCTCTCCGTTGATGGCCCATGCATGTAGGGACCATAAATCCGGGCGAGGATGCCAAATCGAGCCCTTTGCCTGAGAGAAGAGGTCTCTCCTCACCGGTATGGGCCACGGGGCAGTGCTGGTCAGCCGCATCAGGACTGGGAACCAAATCTGGTTCGTCCAGAGCGGAGCCACAAGCAGCACTGGGCATTCATTTTCCCTGATTCGTTCCAGCACTTGAGGCAGGAGCGAGACGGGGGGTAAAGCATAGAGGGGGCAGCGGGGCCATACGTGGGCCAGCGCATCCCTGCTCTTGGAGAAAAAGTTCGGACAGTGAGCGTTTTGCTGGGATGCGAACAGGTCCACCTGCACTCTGCCGAATGTCTCCCACAGCAGTTGGATCGTCCGCAGGTGCCCAGCAGACCATTCCTCTGCTGGGACATTGTCTCTGGACAGTCTGTCTGGTCCCAGATTCAGGTGACCAGGCACATGCGCCGCTTTCAGTGAAAGCAGATAGTGCTGCGCCCAGACCAGGAGGCGTTCCGTCAGCCTGTAAAGGTTTTGGGACCTGACGCCGCCCTGGCGATTTATGTATGCCACCACTGACATGTTGTCCGACCGGACTAGGACGTGGTGGCCTTTTATCTGGGGACAAAAGCGCCGTAGCGCGTTGTCGTCTGCCAGCATTTTCAGACAGTTTATGTGTAGAAGCTTTTCCCGTTCTGACCACTGGCCAAAGAACAGTCTGCCCTCGAGCAGCCCTCCCCATCCCGAGGTGGAGGCGTCCGTGGACACCACTGTCACACTCGAGGGAGTCCCCAGACTAACGCCTGACTGATACCAGTCGGCTATTTTCCAAGGTTCCAGAGCCGAAACGCATTTCATGTCAACCCTGAGGCGAAGCGAAGCAGGCCCAGCTAAAGTACCGAAGATGCTGAGGCCATGAGGACCAGCATTTTCTAAAACCTTTTGAGCGGGACTATAGAGCCGTGGCGGAAGGATTTCGCGGCGCGCTGAATGTCCAGTCCGGGCTCCGGCGACAGACGTGCTGTCATAGACAGCGAGTCCAGCACTGTTCCCAGAAAAGAGATTTTCTGGCTGGGAAACAGCGAACTCTTCGCCCAATTGACTGTAAGACCCAGATTCTCGAGATGCTCGAGTAATGTGGCCCTGTGTTCTATGAGCTCTGAGTGTGATCGAGCTAGAATCAGATAATCGTCCAAGTAGTTCAAAACTCGCATGCCCTGAAGTGTCAGGGGTGCGAGAGCCGCGTCCATGCATTTCGTAAATGTATGGGGTGCTAGGGGCAGGCCGAACGGTAGGACTGTGTATTGATATACCTGGCCCTCGAAGGCGAATCTCAAGAATTGCCTGTGATGTGACGCAATCTGTATTTGGAAATAGGCGTCTTTCAGATCTATTGACATGAACCAGTCTCCCTGGCGAACTTGGGTGAGGATTTTCCTGGTTGTCAGCATTTTGAACTGGCGCTTCAAAAGCACTCTGTTCAACTGCAGCAGATCTAGAATGGGTCTGAGACCCCCGTCTTTTTTCGGTACCAGAAAATATCTGCTGTATAGCCCCCCTTCGCTCTGAGCCTGAGATAAAGGTTCTATGGCCCCTTTGCTCAGTAGTTTCGCTATTTCGGCTCTAAGTAGATGAGATACTTCGTTGTTTACCGTGGTTTCGACACGCGCTGTGTAACGGCGGGGACGTCGAGCGAACTGTAGCGAATAGCCTCTTTTTATAGTGCTCAACACCCATTCTGATACCCCGGGAAGCTTTGCCCACGCATTTGCGTGACTAGCTAGAGGTTGAATGAGATCCGGGCTCTAGCCGCGGCATAGCGGCGGCCGCAGAGCTTCGGTGTGCTGAGACATAAACACTGTGTTTAAAGTGTGCGAGAACTGTGCCCTGAACTGTGGCGGGCTGTGTCTGTGTGTGGGAATGGGCACTGAGACGTGGGCATTCTTACAACACTCATAACACCATCGACCTTGGCCGGAACACCAGAAAATACACTGTTTATTGGATTTATCTAGGTAGCCGTAAAAATGGCTTATGTGTGCAGGCAAGCGGGCAAATTAACCGGCTTGTTGACTGCTAAATACACTGGAACAGTCACACCGCATGGGACTGGACGAGCGAAACGTTTCGGTGGAAATCCGGCTGCAGCGAGATTTGAACACCGTCGCTTTCCTAGGAAGGCTAGGAAGGCTTTGAGACCTCGGGCTTGATCTCGGCCGAGGCCCGCGCTTAGGGAGGCGGCGTCCAGCAGAGTAAGAGCGCGGTCTCTGTTATCGGGCCTGGCGGCGCTGAGAAGCGGCGGCGGATGGTGCAGGCTGTGAGCTCCGGCAGACGGCTGTTTCGAGCGACCTGCTGCGGAGCTAGAGCGCTTCGGGAGGAAGTGCTTCATAGCCTGTGATGTCTTTTGAACCTCCTGGAATCTGTCCGCGAAATCTTATACTGCAGATCCGAAGAGGCCCGTTGACGAAATAGGCGCGTCGAGAAACACAGAGCGCTCCGAATCCGTCATCTCAGACAGCGTCAACCACAGGTGTCTCTCATTCATGGTTAGAGAGGCCATGTTCCGCCTAATGGCCTGTGCAGCAGATTCATGATCGATCCTGCGCCTTCCTTGTCCATTTTTCGGAGAAGGTCGGCCTGGAAGATCTGCAGGATGGCCATTGTGTGTAACGCCGACACAGCTTGCCCGTGACCGTGCATGGCTGACATCACTCGGCAGGCTTTAGATGGCAACACCCTCTGTGCCCGACGTCCAGCAGAGGGCGGGCAGAGATGTGATGCAACCGCTGCTTCCACAGGAGGAAGAGAAAGGTACCCTCCATCTTTCGCACCGTCCACAGTGGAGAATGCAGCAGAGACAGAGGTACGCATCCTGGCCGAGAAGGGGGCGTTCCAAGACCTCGCGACTTCTTTGTGAAGCTCAAGAAGAAAAGGCGTGGGTCTGGATTGTGATGGGGTGTGGTCCTTCTTGAGGAAGCATCCATCCAGCCGGTTGCGCGGGGGCTGCGCGGGTGCCTCCCAGGCGAGGCCGAGGTTGTCGACGGCTTGAGAAAGCAGACGCATCAACTCTGACTCAATGCCAGCCCTTCTCCCGGAAGACTCGAGAACAGCGGGGGGGGAAAATCCTCACTGTCCGAAGCCAGGATAGAACAGGCCTCGGCTGTTTCGTCAATCTCAATGGCGGAAGCGGCAGCAGACGGCGGCCGTTGTCAGTCGGTGAGTGACTCGAGCGATGCCGGCGAAGCTGGTGGGCGAACCGGCGAGCTTTGACGGGCAGGAGAAGGCTCGGGCCTGCGCTGAGCAGGGCGCTTTTTACGGCGCGGCGCTACAGCGGGCTGAAGTGCAGGCTCTGAAAAGGATGCCAGGCGAGTCCTCAGTCACCATAGGCATCACCTCACAGTGAGGGCATCCACCGTCGATGAGAGCGAGAGCCGCATGATCCTCACCCAGGCAGGAAACGCAGATGACGTGACGGTCCCCGTCGCTGAGTGTGGCTCGGCACGAGCCGCAGGATTTTTGCATCTTTAAAAAGACGCTAGCTCTTTTAGAATACAGAGACAGAGGGAGAGTGTGAGTGGCAGCGGCGAACACACACTCTAGCAGTGAAAAGGATATTGACGCCGGAAAGTGTAGCAGTTACGGCGGCTGAAGGCGGCGAGGTGAAGGCCAGCGGCTTTAGACTCGAAGGCTCGTCCCGCAGAACGAGGCTACTGCATCACGTGCCGTTTGAACTGACGCGCTACAGCAATCTGTCACATTTAAAAGCGCCAAAACGATGGAAATATTGACAGAATCTGACAGCTGAGAATTTGTTCCATATCAAAAGTAACCTTCTCTGTCTAGTCTGTCGGTGTCTGTGTCCTCTTTGTCCACAATTTTTCTCTGCGTGAAAAAATGCAGTGGTCCAATCAGTAGTTAAGAGCCTGAACTTGCTTATAGTAATTCGGAAATTAGTGCGGTGAAAAAAAAATACAGCACAGAAGAATGTCTAATTTAGCGTGAGATTTCTATGTTTAGCGTGAGACCGTTAGATTGAGGCTGAATGCGTGAGTGTCACGCCAGATGCGTGAGAGTTGGCAACCCTGCCATATTGCTTGGACCCCGATGACTGCCGCTTGCGGCTATATTTGTTTATGTATTTATTTGCTTGTTTACATGTTCCCTAGCAGTCATTTGCGGATATATAAGGTAATGTAGTCACAACCAAAGATTTTCTCCTCAGGAAAATCCAATCACAGGTTGCCTCAGGAGATGTATTTGAGATGCACTTTAAATTCCGCTGTAAATGTCAGTCGGTCTTGTGATCGGATTGCCCAAAGTGAATGTAAACAGAGCCTACAAGAATGTTACCATCCAGCACCATAGAAAACAGCGATTTTCAACAAAAGGACACTAGAAGCTGGACACATAATTTTTAATTTAAAAGAAGATAGAATTGATACAGTTGCATGACTGATCTGAATTTGACCATTTATTATTTGATTAGTTTACTTTCTGCTTGTCTTACAGGTGCACAAATGCAGTTTGCACTTAGTCTCTCAGTTGTGTTTCTGTGTAAATGTAGGTAATGTTTACTGCTGAGCTCTGCTGAAGGAGCCAATGTCTCAGCTGGGTGCATCAACAAGAACGTTCCACTTTTTTGGCCTGTCACTCAGAGTAAGCTCCTGTGACAGACCATGAATTGGTGTAAATAGACAAGTGCAGGAAAGCTCCTCTTGCTCAAACAGATAGAAAAACTCATCACGACTGTCCTGATGCAGCAAATGTAGGAAATGCCATTCAGTTTATCACTGCTGATGTTTTTTTCATGGCCTCTGTTCTAGTGACTGTGAAATCAGTGCTGTGACAATTACATAATTCATTAAAACTGCGAATGTGTAGTACTGGGTGTGCCATCCATATTAGTGCATTTTACTGTGAAATGTTCATAAAAGTAAAAAGTATGAGAGAGAGTGTTAATGAAATACCGATTATAAAATGAATGCTTCCTTAATTATGAAAGCCCGTGATTGGTGAAACTGGAAGTTCAGTAGTAGTAATCAAGAGAATTTACTATTATTTTTAATTAAATATATATTGTAGCCTTTTGCAAATATGTTCCACCACTCTAATAATCATATATTATTACTGCAGTCTCCTATAGTGCCTGAATTTCAAGTCTGAAAATGGGAGAAATTACCCCCTTATTAGCCCCATATGAAAGGGGTTTTAAAGGGGTCATGACATTATAAATTAAATTTAACTTGAACTTTTGACATGTAAGAGTTCCTTGTAACATCCTCCTCATTATAAACAAAGCATTTATTTAATAAGCTCCAAAAACATCTCGGTTTGATATTGTGGGATGTGACGTCACACAGGCAAATACATTTGCCCACGACTGCCTATAAAAAAAAAGACCTCGACGAATACTTTTGCATCATCACATAAGCCCCTCCCATTGGCATTCAGTCGCTTAAAGGATTAGTGCTAGCCTGGGAAAACCCAGACAACTTCCGGCAAATTTAGATTTGCTCTGAAAGTTAGTCTGGCAAAGAGCTCATTCAAACCCATTTCCAATCCGTTGAAATCGAGGCACCAATCAGAAACGTTGGGGCCGGCTTTACATGATGACGACAGCGCTGCGATTTTGAAGCAGATTTTGTAGCCTACATTACAAAGATGGATGCCGCCGTCGAACATCACTCGTTCGAATCAGCTATCGCGTCTGTTTTAAGCGATTTGAACGTTTCCTTTTTGTTAAAAACCGAGCAAAGAACAACACTCGGCTGATGTTTCTCCGCCGCTCTGCTTACGTCATCTCCTTCATCGCTCTGATTGGTTTTAGGTCTATCCGCGACGTCCGTTGGTGACTCCCCTCTGGAAATGATTTGTCTATGACGCTTTGCCAGACCCTAACTCAGTTACAACTGAGAATGGTCTGGTTTTAACCAGGCTAGATTAGTGCACCTCAAAATGAAAATTTCCTAATAATTAACTCGCCTCAATGCCATCCAAGATATCCATGTCTTTCTTTCCTCAGAGGAAGAGAAATTAAGTTTTTTGAGGAAAACATTTCTGGATTTTTCTTCGAATAATGGACTTCAATGACAACCAACATTTTGAAGTCCAAATCAATGCAGTTTCAAAGGTCTTTGAAGTCCTTTAACGGACTGTGCACGATCGAAGCTGAGGAAGAGGGTCTTATCTAGAGAAACGATAGGTCATTTTCAAAAAAAACTTATATATATATACTTTTTAACTACAATTGTTCGGATTAAGCTGATCTGCAACGCGCCGGGAAGTACGTCATCACGTTGAAAGGTCACGCTCGATGCCGCCAGCGCCAGCGGAAGTACCGCCCCACTGTTTACAAAGCGAATGTGCGAAGGAGGATAGTTCAAATTGTATTGGTCGCTTTGTAAACAGTGGGGCGGTACTTCCAAGCCTGACCTTTCAACGTGATGACGTAGTTCCCGGCGCATTGCAGATCAGCTCAATCCAAACAATTGTAGTTAAAAAGTGTGTGTGTATATATATATATATATATATATATATATATATATATATATACATTACGGCTGTCAAAATAACGCGTTAATTTCGATTAATTAATCTGAGAAGAAATAACGCGTTAAAAAAAATTACGCAGATTAATCCATTCCGTTTTGACCTTTGCGGAGCCGTTCTAGCATTCGTGTAAAAAGAAGGAGGGAGACAAGAACGCGGTGCTTGGATCATTGTTTGGAACATTTACTTATAACAAACGGAGTTCGTCAAACTCTAAAGTACCACATCAATGCAAAGCATCCAGGAGTGTGTGCGTGAGTCGGCGAGTGTGTCTGAGAGAAAGCGCGCTTGTGTGTGTGTGTGTTGTAACTTTTCAAGCGCTCTCACGTCACACAACCATTTTCTCACGCACAGAAAAATCGCGCACCAAAGAGAGGACACGGAAACAGACAAGACAGAGCACGTTACTTATGATATTAAAAAAATCTCAGCTCTCAGATTCTGTTAATTTTATTACGAAAATCAAACAATACCGTTTTGGCGTTTGTAAAGCCTAAAACTTACCGAAATGTATATTGTAAGTTACCTCAGGAAAGCCATTTCATGACCATATAGCATGTTATAGTTGGCTATAAAAAAAGAGCTATAGAGAGTATTTTTCAAAATTTATGTAGCCTACTAGTATATTACGTATGGATTATATTTTTACTTAGCCTATATCTAAGTTGTTATTTGTAATAAACATGCATTATATTTAATTTGAGCTATTTTTAACCTTAAATACTACCAGCTGATATGACTCTCTGTATTTTTACAGCATTGGGTGAGATTTTTTTTTCTTGAGAAAAATGAATGCCTATCTTGTGTACCTAATATTTATCCAAATGAATCAATATTCCATCAAATCACAATAATTAAATTAAATTGAAATCGTGCAATTTGTGTCAAGCAATAATAATAAAAACGTAGCTTACCAGAAATTGTACCATGTAAACATTGTAAGATTGTGTATGCGATTAATTTAGATTAATTAATTACAGAGTATGTAATTAATTAGATTAAAAATTTTAATCGATTGACAGCCCTAATATATATATATATATATATATATATATATATATATATATATATACATATATATTATTTGTTGAAAATTACCTATCGTTTTGCGAGATAAGCCCCTCCTCCTCAGCTGCGATCGTGCACAGTCCGTTGAAGAACTTCAAAGACCTTTGAAACTGCATTGATTCGGACTTCAAAATGTTAAGAAAAAAAAATCCAGAAATGTTTTTCTAAAAAAAATTAATTTCTCTTCCACTAAGGAAAGAAAGACATGGATATCTTGGATGGCATTGGGGTGAGTTAATTATTAGGAAATTTTCATTTTGAAGTGAACGAAATCTTTAATGGCTGACATTTGCCTACACTATATGTGAACGTTGCATCAATAATCCCAGATACTGTCTACACTGATACAGTATACTGATGCACTTTCAGTATCAGACACTCCACACACTTGAATCTGTCGATAACAGGACAATTGGAAGAGTAAAAGAACGTTTTCCTTTGATGCTTCCAGTTTAAATGGCACATTTGTGTCTGTACAGACTTCAGAAGGATCCCAGCGTCGGAAATAAGTTGATGGTTTATTTTAATGTTGTCCCGGATCGCATCGAAGGATTATGTTTGTTCTGAGCATTTTGTTTTGTTGAAACTTTTGCTGAAAGATGAAGCAGTCGACTTTATTGAATCTGACAGAAGCTGAATGACACTGTAAGAAAATTATTTCATAATGCTTTGTGTGTAAATGACAGTCTTTTGTGCAAAAAACTTTATTAACATTATAAGTAAACCTCAAGGAACACATTAAAATAATAAAAACATCCATGTCATGACCCCTTATAATTATAATTATATAGAGTTTTAATTGCAATTTTACATGCCAAATTGCAACTCTTTCGTTATACATTGTGTAACAAATACTATATAGTAAACAACTTTTTTTTATTAGGACTACACCACTGATTAGCAACTGCACCAAATTGCTTATTTTTGCCCGGTTTGTTTTTTTGTTGTTGAAAAACTGTTGTGTTTTTTTTCCTTCTCGAGTATGAGCTCCATATTCTCCTATCATAAGCATTGTTTTCTCGCATACATTTTCCCTCAAGTGTTCTGTCTCCTTCCCCTTATTCTGTCTCTACTCACATTTATGTTGCTGTTCTTGGCAGAGATTTCCTTACAAAACTTACCTTTAAAATGAGTGCAACAGATATTTAAATCCACAAGTCTGTAATCTTAAAAATAGCTGGTTTAAATTTTACAGTGGCAACAGATATAATCCTGAGAAAGGAGACCTCACTGCTGAATCAGTTATCGGTATAATCATTCATTATATAAAAAGTATGAATATGTAAATAAACATGGAGTCAAGCAAACCATAACAAACAAAACCATAAGTGACTGATGCACAGATAATACTTGTAACGTACATCCCAGATGGATGTGTAGAGAGAGATGGAGATGTAACAGGTGTGTGTTTTAATGAGGTCTCTTCAACATCTGCACTAGCTGCAACATTTTACTGCTCTGCAAGCCGAGACACACTTTTGTAAACATGGAGTAAAACATGCCTTTTGAATGTCAAATTATATATACATTGAAAACCATTAGTTGATAAATGTCCACAACTACATTTTCTACAGCATTGTAAACTGAGCAACTCATTAGTTATTTTAATCCACTTGTATAGTTTTGACCAAATTGTTTATTTTCATTTCATCCAGCAATCTATCTTTAACAGATGTTGAGTTTGAATGTGTAAGAAATCTTTTGCTTTACTAAGAGAAATGCAGTTTGTGTAGCAGTAGCCATACAAGGAGCTCTTCAGGGAACTGAAGGCTTAAAAAAAGTTAGTTTCAGGAGTTCAAAGCAGCTTGCAAAAGTGGCCTTTCCCGGAAAAGTTTGCTCCGGTTGGTAAACCAGCATCGGTCCGTGGCGATTACGTAATAGGTCGGTGTGCTATGGGGCCGGTTGCACCAGCTGTGCGTAAGTTACAGCCTAGGTTTGACGTAAATGGGCACAAATTACAACTTGGACTACTAAATATTTTTGCATTGCATCATTAAACTTAGTTGAAGCGTAACTCTACACAAACTGAATATTTCTGGGAAGCCTCCGTAAAAAGGAATAATAGTTGTAATAAACTATCAGAGTGACTGAACTGCATCAATAAGCTCTTATTTTACCCGACAGACTTCAGCTCTTTGGACCTATGTGATAATGCTTACATTTCCATTGGCTTACATTTTAAGAGAGAGATCATTATGGGAATTAATTACTTTGTTAGCGGCTTTTCAACACAAACTCGTCGTCTCTGTGTGCATCACTCCGTGTTGTGCACGTAAAAGAAAATCAGTCTTAATAAATAAATGTCATTTCTTGTAAAAAAAAAAAAGAATTGTATCAGTATTTATTTATTATACAGTATTCTATTTTATTTTACTGTTAGTGACATGCGGCAAAAGAAGTTAGAAGGAAGAATAAACTGAAATTCACAGCATTTTAACAACCTCTTCTCACATATTTGAAGGCTGCTGTTGGATCATTATAGGTATATGTCGTTTTATGTGACGCATTGCTTAATAGAGAGCTTACGACCTACTATCTACGTTAGCCTTAAGAACAAATAGTGCACCCGTATAAGTACAGAGTTAGTTACAAACTAACTAGTAGTTATTAAGCCTCTAGTGTGGACTTTACGTTCCAATTCAAGTAGGAACTTGCGAATGACTGGTGCAATGGTCGGTATCTACGTCGCTATGATCAGATGCTTTTTTAATTGCTGTTGTTTTCTCATCACTGTCAATTTGTTGTGTGTTTATATTGTTATTGAAGGGAAACTCACAGCACATATTTACATATCATCGAACATGCCAAATTATTAAATTGAGCCACGTTCTAATAATTAATTGCCATGTTTAAGTTAAATCAAAACGAGGGAATGAATTAGTTCAACATGGCAACAAATTACTAAAATGATGGAACGAATGAAACAAGTGTGGGAACAAATTCATAATTTGTGGCCACGCTTTAACTAAAACGAGTGAATGTATTCTTTAAATTGTGGCCACGGTATATATATTTTTGACCACATGTCATGTGCGGGGCTCCAGAGAAGTAAATGAACTGAAAAGCTGCTATCGGTCTGACATTTGTGTGGCACCGGGTTTAATACTTCTGTGCCGGCTTGTGCTCGTCCATCAGCTGGCTAGCTTTAGGAGGAGATTCCTTGCTTTGTTTTTGTCGTGTTGTCACAGGCTGTCAATTAGAGGCCTGTTCCTTTAAGCCTGCAGCTTATTTGCCCTTTTCTCACACACATCCTGCCATTGTCAAGAGGATGAAATGATGCCAGCAATTATTGAAGCAACCTAAAGGACTCTGGGTGCAATCTGATGATGGTTCTCAACTGGTGTTACTTCCAGAACCAGATTTTACATTGAAGAGGCATATGGAAAAATATTTGTGGTGTCAGACTATTGCCCCTCTTACATTTTAGCGCATGCTATCCCTTCAAGAAAACCAATGGAAAACCCCCCCAGGGAAAATAAAAATATTTACAGATGACTGTATATACCAAACATAATGCTGAAAATAATGTTGTATGATCCATTTATGTTAAATACCTGCATACAAATATACAGATAGGTTTGGATGTTTGAGTCTGGATTGGTATGGAATTTTGAAATAGAAAATGTATAGGAACCCTGATTAATGGGAGTATCAGCCATATTACCAAGTGAAAGATGAATTTCTACCAAAATACCATTAAGTTTAAAGGGTTACTTAGTTCACCCAAAAATGAACATTATGTCATTAATGACTCACCCTCATGTCGTTCCAAACCCGTAAAACAGTTTAAGATATTTTAGATTTAGTCCGAGAGTTTTCTGTCCCTCCATTGAAAATCTATTTACGGTATACTGTCCTTGTCCAGAAATGAAATAAAGACATCATCAAAGTAGTCCATGTGACCTCAGTGGGTTAGTTAGAATTTTTTTTTAGCATTTATTTAGCATTGTATTCTCTTCCGGTTCTGTTGTCAATCCGCGTTCACGAGGCCAGTGACGCTGCTGACGTTAAGACGCTGCTTGCGTGTTATCTGGTGCGTCCGTGTATTCGGGTTCAAATAAATATGTCTGGTTAAAAAAAATGCAAGTCTTCCCCTGTGTCGAAATCCTTAGACATGTTTGCAAAGATTGTTTTGTTTACAGCGTGCGTCTCCCTCAGACTGTAAACGAAGCTCGGGCGCACCAGATAACACGTCAGCTCGTCTTATGTCAGCGGACTCATGAATGCGGATTGACAACAGAACCGGAAGAGAATACAATGCTGAATAAAGTCGTCGTATTTGTTATTTTTGGAACAAAATGTATTTTCGATGCTTCAAAAAATTCTAACTAACCCCCTGAGGTCACATGGACTACTTTGATGATGTCTTTATTCCCTTTCTGGACAAGGACAGTATACCGTACATAGATTTTCAATGGAGGGACAAAAAGCTCTCGGACTGAATCTAAAATATCTTAAACTGTGTTCCGAAGATGAACGGAGGTCTTACGGGCTTGGAACGACATGAGGGTGAGTCATTAATGACATCATTTTCATTTTTGGGTGAACTAACCCTTTAATTGTGAGGCAGCACGTTGCCAAATTTGTTATATTAACAGAAACGCATTTAAATTTCACAGATTGAAATTTTATTGCTAGTATCAGCCACATTGCCAAGCAAACGATGAATTTGTACTGAAATACCATTTAGTTTTATTTGTAAATATTTTTTACTTTAAAAAAACTAAACTAAAAACAAAAATGTCATGCTTTTAGGATCCACTAAACAATTAGGCACTAATAACAAAAATATATATTAGAAATATAAGAAATGTAATTTTTGCCAAAATTCACTCCTAATTTTTGAATGGTCGTCAGTGGGGATAAATGTGTTTTTTTTTTTTTACAGAAAGTGTGTTAGCGTCGACCATGGCCTTGTAATCTTAGTCTAAAATAATTGCAGCTGTAATGTTTATGGAGAACATGATCTCTCTGAGCAATGAGAGACATGCATTTGCAAGACTGAACACCCAAATCAGAGCCACGTCTGACAAATGCTTTCAGGAAATAAAAGCATCATGCTTTGTCCCAGTGTTTAGGACTAATGGACCAGCAACCGTTCATCGGGTTGTAGCTGTTTGTTAAAATGCGCAAATTTCAATTATATTGTGTATAAAATGCATTTAGACTGTGCTTTGAAAGAAGACTTTTTAATTAAGATGTTGTCGTGGGTGACGAATGCCATTCAGCCTCTGCACAGTCTTTATTTGAGGTGTGTACTCATTAAGAGTTCTGATTATACTCTGAAGATGGATTATAATTGAATGGAAAGTCAATAAGCCACAGATCCTATGGAAGAGCACGCTTTGAAACTGATGTAGTCACTTTGCTTCTTGAAAATGATTAATGGTTTTTCTAACAAAGGTTGCCTTGCTAATCTCAGATATAATCAATTAATTATGCATTTCTTTTTCAGCAATGTTTTATATTTTATATACAGGGTTTAAGTATTTTATTTATTTATGTATTTATTTTCAATAATATTGTTTTTCATCTCTAGCAGTGATGTATTAGAGTGTCGCCGATTGTCAACACGCTTTGTATTGAAACAATGTTGGTGGTATGTTTAAATGAACAATGTTTACTCGTTCTCCTTGTTACTGAGAAATTGACGTTAATTTGTCGGATGACTTTTGACAGCTCCTGGGCTTTCGTGAAAACTACCGATTATACTTCTGAATTTTGTATCCCCGCCCACAGACAGTCAGTTATTAACAAAACAGTAAGGGTAGTTTTATTACTGAAAATTGTATTGAACTATGTCTACTCTTTAAACAGCATTATGGTAAAATTGAAACACTATGGCTAGAGCTTTCGTACCTGTATGCGACGGTGTTTTGCTTCGGACGTTGAGAACTGACAAAACAGCAGTTTCTTTCCACAAACACAGAAGTTTTTCAGATTTTCCGTCGCAGCCTTCTCTCTGTATTTCTGATTCTTTGCAGCCTTTATCCACTGCCTAAACACGCTGGATCCTTCACTGGAAACTGAAAGTAACTCACTACCGCTACACGTTTACTCTTTGGATTCCTGCACCCGGGAACAATACAAGTCAACACCAGTATGACTAAAAGTTTGCTAAGAAGTATTTCTTACCAAGGCAAGGTGGTATTTGACTCTACCTTGGCATTTTGTCACAAGGTTATTATAGGTTTGCATTTTTTAATTAGTTTTTAATTTAATATCATTTTCAAATTTCCTATAAATTTCAGTTTTAGTTCGCTTTGTTAGTTTTAGTTTATTTTTTATTTTGTCAACACACAAAGTAGTTTTTTATATATTTAGTTTCAGTTTTAGTAATTATACTGTAATTATTGCAGAGTTAACAGAACACTTCCAGTTAGACATTTCATTTCAGCAAAGTTTAATGTTTGCAGTTTACAGTTAACTCTTGTGGAAACTTCTTAATAATAAAAATAAAATAATTGTTTGAGAACCAAACAAATGCAGCTTAAAAGTAAAAATTATTCTATTAAACTCATTCATATTATAGATGAAATATTATATAAACAAATATATATGTTAAACGTGGTGTATAAGAAAGAAAAAAATGTGTATGATTTTGTTATGGTTATTTCTATGATTAATCCTTTCAAACATATTATTCTATTATTGATCCATTTTTGCTTTATATCTATTGTATCTTTTAATATAATATACTCACTGTTATACTCATTTTCACGACATTTAGTTGTCTTCTACTCTGAAAATGTATGTCTATTTTTTTTCCGTTTTCTTCTCAGTGTGGTATCCTGTCTAATATTTGTGGTATCTTGTTTGATAACAAACAAGCTGCAGCTGTATTTGCATATAAGGTCTAGACATGATGGAAATACTTATTTAGCCATTTCTGCTACTTAGGGCTGGTTCACACAGAAAGTGTTTTTGCTTTGAAAAACACGAGACGAGGGCAGTGGAATGAGGAAAATGTGCAAGGTCTCGTGACGCGTCTTTTAAAAGTTGAACTTATTTTATCTTGAGTGCCGCGTTTTTAGAGCGTAGTGTCATGTGCGAGATGCTGAAAAAGTTCAATATGTCCGTCTAGTTTACATAAAAAATAAAGTAGCGCAGTAACAGGATTTTCTGTTACAGGATGAGAGTTTATTAATTACGAAAACAATCTATTTTTGCTAATTATTATTTTATTTCAGTTAGTTTTTATTTATGTTGAAATCTCTATTTTATTTTAGTTTGCGAAAATGTTTTTTGATCAATAGTTTTAGTCTTAGTTTCAGTTTTTGTTTAAGAAAATAACCTTTGTCAACATGCCCAGTGCATTATGGGTGTTGAGGTTTTCCTATTTGGCAAAAGGAAGACAACAGCTGTTTTTCTCTGCTGTCTGTTCAGTTAGCACCTCTGATTTAAATTTTTTCTGCCTTTCTATTGTACAGGAAGCCAAGTTTTATTGAAAGCCCATTTTGCAAGTGGTAAAATACCTAAAGTGAAATCCAGTTACAAGTGGACTCAGGAGACATATTAGAGATACACTTTAATAATAAAGTTATTAAATAATAATACTTATAATACTTAAAGCTGTAAGTATTATTAATTAAGTTATTTATTTTTTCATTTGTGTATTCATTTATTCATGTGTTTTATTCATTTGTTTATTTGTTTATTTTTGGGTATTTCCAGAGATGCATATGACTGAATGAGAAATAGCCTAGCACTCATTTTATTGTATTATATATTTATAAGATGCAAGGGCTGTGTATTATTTTTTTAACTCACACAAGCAATTTTATGTAGCACCAGAGGGCTAATTAATGCTAATGATAAGTGCTTTCTTGTTTCATTCATTCGGCTTAACTGGCAGTTCTAATATTAAGTAAACTAATTTATTTATAATTTTTAATATAGTTATCCTAGATTATTGATGAAGTTGTCCATGACGTGATTGAAGTTGTAAAATTCCATTCAGATCACATGCTATCATGATCATCCTCATTGTCATATTGTATACATGTTTAATATCCCCAACATACTGATGCTGAGGAGAAATGCATTGGCGGGCTTTTGTCCTGCAGCTAAATTTCTTTCATTCACTCACACAAGCACATATTGCCCACATTTCCTGCAGTTGCAGTGTGTTCCTGTTTAGCAAGTCCATTAATATTTAATTCCTCCTTTTTATACTCACCACCTAATGCTGAAGTCTTCCCGGAGTGTCTGGATGATTTTTGAAATGAACAATGTTCCTTTGCTTCATCTTTCCATTTGTCATTAGCTTCAGAATTCTATATACAGTAGCCACATTTAAAAAATTCGGCATCACATGGAGCCTTTAACCTGACAAAGCCAGACGATAAAACTCGCACATGGCCGCGAGATCTTTAACTTGCGTCAAAGGCTTGATTTGACCACCAGAAGAATAAGAGTAACAATGGGGTGAGTTGTCAAGATGAAGAGAGCCTTGTCACAGAATATATACTTTCGGTAATGAGAGGAGGGTGCCAAATGCGCAATCTGAGGGGTTGCTAGGCAACTGCATCAGCATCACTCCAGCAGCCTCATGTCAAGGAACGCATTGGAACGACGAATTTGAATGGCATCGCCTGGCTCGTTTATGTGATTTGCTGTACATTGATTGGAGGCAGCATGGCCCATTGCCTTCCTCTTATCTGTGACGATAAATTCACACACAGGCTGAATCGCTCCGTAAAGCAATTAATCTATTCATTGTTTTCCTGTGATGATCAGCTGATGTTTTTTTTTTTAAATGCAGATGCTAATATTTTTGCTTGATAATACGCAAACCTTTATGTTTTTCGTGTTTGTTCAATGAACCATTAAGAATTATTGCACATGGAACATTCTTCGGTGTAACATGATTGTTCAGAAATCATTCTATTTTGAAAACAGTTGCCACTTAATATTTTTGTGGAACCATTTTTTAAAATTCAAATGAACTGTATCTTGAATAGAAAATTATTGGGAGAATTTTTTTTTTTTTAAATTTTTGATCAATTTAATGCATCCTTGCTGAATAAAAGTATTACTTTCTTTAAAAAAAACTTTTTAAAAATAAAAAAATAAAACTCCAAACTTGGTTTTATATATATATATATTATATATATTTAAGTTATTTACTGTATATTGTAAATTCTGTGTGTACAGTTTTAAACACTGCAGTTCAAATGGACACCTTTATTATTAATTATTATATTATTCATAACATTTAAATGACTTGTTCTATCCTTGAATTAGTAGCCTGTATATCTATGATTGATTAAGTTTCATCTGTTGGTTTTGGTAGGTTTCATCAGTCTTGGACTGAGTGGCCAGAAATGATTGTAATGCGTTGCAGTGACTGATTTATTCATTCATCAATGCATTAATCTAAAATTTAATTCCATTTTTTTTATCTACTGGTCTAATGACATCTTCATTACCATTGAAATGAATACTGCTTTTTTTTATGTGCTTCTACATCTTGCTGTCTGAAGAGCACTCTGGTGATGACTGTACTTTTAAAATCCACCCCCTTTTTGCTCTTACAGCGTCCTGAACACCTTCAGGCTCAGTAGTGCTGGAGTCTCAGACACATTTCATCCTTTTCCTGATCGATTGTGACGCCCAACTCCTCTCTCCCTCTGCTGAGGGAGCACTTGCCGTCTGTACCTCTGCTTTCCAGTACACGAGAGCAGGTGACTGGAGTACACACACTCACAAGTCACCTGAGATATGATGTTCCTGCAGACCAAGCAGTAAATGCTATAGTCATCATGTCCAGGGCTGGACTGGGACAAAAAATCACCCCTGGCATTTTGGCCCAGACCGGCCCACTACATGTGTTTTTAAACACAACCGATCTTTGCATGCCCTTGAATATGTATACCAACTCCTATTACTTAAAACCACTAATGCCATGAATAAGTAAGATTTAACAGATGAAATAACTACTAATTGTAAAATACAATTGAACTATACTCCACAGTGATGAATCCTTAAACAAGCTATAAGCTGCATTGGCTAGCAATACCAGTGTTTCTCACAGGATTTTTTGTTAAATCTGTTGTGAGTGGACCTCTGCATGCTCTCCCGTAAGAAAATTTAGTGCTTTTTAATGTTAGATTCATCAATCTGGTGCACTTTGAGAGTTCAAAATTAAGAGCTCCAACCCATATTCAGTGTGCAAATTGAACAAAGAAAAACTCTTTTAGTTGTGAGAAAGTGTCTGTCTACATTACACTACTATATAACAATAGTTATAATATTAATCCCATGACAGTAATAGCCATATATTGTAAAACAAATGCACTGAAAAATAAAATAAACTTTCATAATTAGTTTTTTTTACTAATTTCTATACTTGAAAGAGATAAACACATGATCTTTTATTTTGACGGAAACTGCATCCAGCTTTTATTTTGGCGGAAAACATGGTTTACAAACGCGTCTCATTATAATTCTAGTAAAATGCGTAATTGTCAAATATGCATATGTGGAAATAATGCTGTAATGGGTTCCTATAGTCATAGCTTAAGTGTTCTGAAAGTAACTAGTTAAGCTTACCGCAGTTCTCTACACTCACTAATTTCTCTCCTTATCCTCCTCGCTGTCCTCATCCGCCACTTGAATGGCTTTTTTTTCTTTTCTTTTTTCACTATTTCTCAGCGCATTCCTTGCGTTTTATCTCCATCTCCATCGACTATAGATACACACTTACACGCTCGCTCAGAGCCCAGAGGGGGATGTGTTTAAAGATGTGATTGGACCAGGCTACTGTCAATCAAGAAATGAACCAATGGGCCGCTGATCTACGTGTTTCATGTAGAAAAAAAAACCCTACACTTACTCTTTTTGTCCAATGCATTACATCAGCACAAAGATCCCAGCGCTGCCAATTAAGCAAAACAAAACTACAGGAATGGGCCGCCGATGTACAAGTTTTATGGGCTGTTCAGACCAATATGTATATATATATATTTTATTTTTTTATTTTTTTTGTATGAGATGTATTGGCCCAAAAAGCACTTCTGCCCACTGGGAAAGTGCCCGTTCTGCCCAATGGCTAGTCCACCCCTGGTCATGTCTACATCTGACATCTATTTCATGACCTGGCATATCACAAATGTGAAAAGTATTGTCCAAATAACAGGAAACTGCATTGCAGGCGTGAGAAATAAAGCCACAATTGCGGAGATCTAAAGGTGCAGTGTGCCCTTATGTCAGGACGCTCATATCCACGTTCTCTTATTGAAGTGCTGTCCCTGAATTGACCGCAAACGTGTAGCAGGAACTAAGGAGCTTTGTCAAAACTGATATTCTCTCACGTGATGTCTTTTTACTCCCTTTTTGAGAGCAAAATATAATTAATTCCCTGGAGTAATCCTTTGCCTCATAGAGGTTCACTGTCACTATCATACACGCAAAATTAATTACATGATGTGTCGATTAATTAATCAATAAAATTTGACTGAGACATTACCCACAAAAGTAATTTAAAATTGTAATAATTTTTCACAATATTACTATTAAAAAATATTTTAACATGTAATTTTTTACAGTGATTGCAAAGCTAAATTTCAGCAGACATTACTCCAGTCCATAATCCTTCAGAAATCAGTACATGATCCTTCAGAAATCATTCTAATATGCTGGTTTGATGCTGTGCCTAATTTGACTGCAAATGTGCCACAGGAACCGAGGATCTTGTC
The DNA here is from genome assembly GCF_051911475.1 of Siphateles boraxobius. Taxonomy (NCBI): domain Eukaryota; kingdom Metazoa; phylum Chordata; class Actinopteri; order Cypriniformes; family Leuciscidae; genus Siphateles; species Siphateles boraxobius. Next base: position 1,999,734 of record NW_027508942.1, read on the forward strand.
AAGACTTGTTGTACCTCATGTGATGTTGTTTTACTGCCTTTTTGAGAGCAAAATATAATTTATTCTCTTGAGTAATCCATTGCCTCATATAGGGTTCACTGGTATGTCAGGACAGCCTGGTGTGCAAGAGGATTGCGCACAGTAAAGATCTTGTCTTGTTAGAAGAAGAATGAGAACTCCATTCCCAGTGCAAACGAGTACATGCACGAGCATGAAGTGACAAATCAGATCTCATCTTGTTCTCTCACTCCTCTTCTCCTCTGTAGACTTCTGGAATGGCTTCTAAACCTCATCCGCCTCTGATGAAGAAACACAGTCAGACCGATCTGGTGAGCCGACTCAAGACTCGCAAGATCCTGGGCGTCGGTGGAGAGGATGATGATGGAGAGGTGCACAGGTCAAAGGTCAGTGTTTGTATATCTTGTCCTTGTACAATTCCTTACCCAAGTTCCCTGACTTGCATAGCAACCTAAACACACAGACATGCATGTCCATTTTTGCTGTTGTTTCAGTGAAACGGATGTTCATATTGTCAGTGTGCGATTAGAAGCAGTACATAAAACAACAATGCAATCTGCTTGAAATAGGTGCACTAATAGGCTCATTTAGCCTCAATTTTACCTGCTGCTTTTTGAGTAGTGCGTTACCATTAGTAGGGTTTTAGTATTAGTATTAGGTTTTTTTTTTTTACCTGCAATGTTTGACACGCATGTCAGCAATGGCAACTTTTTATGCAATGGGAGTAGATTTAAATATAATGCTGTAATCAACATTTTCACGATCAGTTCATCTTGGCAGCTGTAATAGTTAAAACGAACAATACGTTTTCAAAAGAGTTCCTTGTGGAATACTTATTTCATATGCAAAGTTACCCAATCACAGCAATGGGCTTTTATTTTAAAGACCCGGCTATTTGAACAGTGTGTTCAAATCAAAGGGATAAAAACAGGGTATACATTGCTTTTATTTCTAAATGATAACAGTTTTTAATGCAAAAATACCTCAGGAAACATTACAAAATAAAAAAAATGCCGTTTATGAACCCCTTTCAAGGGGTCATGACATAAGAAATCAAATTTTCCTTGATCATTTGACATATAAACGCCCGTACACACCGGGACGAATATCGGCGCGCGTTATTCGCCAGCGTTTTCAACGCGTTTTTTGTGTTCACACCCAAGCGATTTTCGCTGACGATGAGCCAAGTGGACACGCAAATTCATTCTCTGACATTAGATGGCGCTTATGTACATGAAAGACATGAAAGGCTATGTACATGAAAAACAATTAAGTGAAATGAAACTCACCATCAAGGCCCATTTGCTCTGCAATACCACTCCATAACAGTTCTCTTTTATCAATATTTTTGTAGTCGCTGTCGCGTTTGTCATACAGCTCCTTATGTTCTGACACCAGCGAGACCAGCAGCTCTACATTTATCTTGGCTTGCATCTTCCTTGTCTTCTTCCTGGCAGTGTGTAGACGCTACTTGGCGTATATCTTCTTCGCCGTTACGTATGTGTGCTCGGCAAGACCAATTTGTGTTTGAGCGCCCCCAAGTTGTGTTTTACAGTAACTTCATAAGCTCCAGAAACGTGAGCAAAAGCGCCAATCTCATTGGTCGGATAGTTTTTGACGCGGCGCGTCAAACCAAAAAAACGAACCCGAGTCGTTTAAAAAAAAAGAGAAACGTGCCGTTTTTTGTGTCGGTGTGCACACTCACATTGGCGCCCTTTGTTTAATCACGAGGCGTTAAACGTTGGCGAATATCTCGAAATTCGTCCCGGTGTGAACAGGCCTTAAGACACCATTGTACCATTAAGACATCCTGCAAGTTTCATAGCTTAAAAATTCCTCGTCCTCATCCATCTTATTTTTCAACTCAGAAGTAAATTGTTTTCTGTAAATGTGCGAGACTTCCGATTTATTAGCCGCTATAGGGAAATAACAAGAAGAATATATCAAAGTGCAGTAAACTGTAAAACTGTTTGTGCTACAAATCAGACAATACATTAGAATAATATGGTAATATGGCCCCTTAAAAACGTATCTTTTCATACAGAGAGTCAGAATGAAGGTTGAATATTAAAATAATAAAAATAAAAAATCCTTGTCATAAGCCCTTTAAATATTATGTTTGACCTGCTGTTATATTATCTGATAAAAATGTCATATATATTGTATGTTCAATCTTCTAATCACTGCTATTACAATAAAGCATGTAAAGCTTGATAAGGTACCATTTGTTCTTGTTTTGCTGGTACTTGTACCCGAAGAGCTTTTTCCAATGAAATTAGATCTGCACTTGGTGCACAACATACAGTAATCCAGCATCTCATGGTATGAGATGTACGATATGAAAAATGATATATGATAAACATTGATATACTTCCATGATATAAATATATATATATATATATATATATATATATATATATATACACGCAGTGCTCATGTTCACAAATATGCTCTTTGATGCGTCTACCCATTCCTGAGGCGGTTTGTCCTCGCTCATGAGAATTGTTTATCGGGTTTGCGATAGAGGAAGATGGACCTATTCACAACTAAAAATAAATGAAGCAAGCACTCCATTTTACTTTTCACTCGTCCTTAAGCTGTACACCCACAGGAAATTGATGCGGTGAAATGGCTGTTGTTTCCTCCATGAGCAGGAGGTTTGAGTTTCCTGTATATAGAGTGAAGGGTCTTGGTTTTGCGTGACGTTAGAGTTATTCAGAGCTGTGGTATGGGCCCTGTTCTGCACTTCCCCTTTCAGCACATCAGATTCAGCTCTGTGGGGATTTCACTAATATAGGGTCTTTTGTAGGATTTAACAGAGCCATTCAGCAGTATTAAACACTATGGCTATTCAGTATAATTTGAAAAGACTAATGGTATTATATGATTTAGGCATCTAACAAGCTCCCATTTGCAGAGATTGCAATGAAAGATCTTCTGGTTTGCACAACTGGGTCCAGTGTTGAGGAGGGGACTTTAAAAATGTAGATTGCCAGTAACAAGCTACTCATGATTTAAATTAAACTTCAGTCAAGGTATCCTTGTGAAATAAAGTAGTTAACTTCTTTGAAGCTGCGGTGTATTTTTAAGTGAGCAGATAGGCAGTATATATTAATCAGAGGCTCAGAGCATATTTCTCTGACTCCACAATAATAGGAATTTAAATGAATTAATTTCGACAACTTAACAACTCAGGGAATTCCCAGGCTGCTTGTAAGTACTTGAATTTTAGACACATGGATTCAATGACTACAAAGTATGTGCAAACAAACATAGGTCCTTGAAAGTGGTTGACTTAAATTTTGTTAGAGCATGATACTATTACAAAAATGCACCTTGTGCTAAAAATGCGCTATGTGTTTGAAAACAAACAAAAAGCCAGAATGAAAAATTGGCTAATATTGAATGACGAATGTAGCTTAAAATGTGATGACAAATTTACATTTTCATTTGGCCTACTTAAGTCTTAAGTGTCACAAGATTATATTATTATCATTTCTTATTATTATCATTGTTAAAAACAGTCGTGCTGCTTAATATTTTTCCGGAAAACGTGATCATTTTTTTTAAGGATTCTTTAATGAATAGAAAGTTCAAAATAACAGCATTTACATGAAATGGGAATCTTTTGCAACATTATAAATGTCTTTACTCTCACTTTTGATCAATTAATTGCATCATTGTTGCATAAAACAATTGTTGCACCTTCATGTTGTTTCAAATTGTATGCTAAAAGATATTCTGAGGAATGTTTCAACATTTTTTTACCCATACAATGAAAAGCACTGGTGCCCAGAACAACATCGGACGCCATGGGCTTTCATTGTGTGAAAAAAAAATCTGAATATCTTTCTATCTTTTTTTGTATGTCAGTAAGTCATACAGGTTTGGAATGAAGTGGATGGATAAATTATGACAAAAGTTTCAGTTTTGGATGAACTATCCCTTTACCGGATATCTTGCTTTGTTGTAAAGGTGCATTTACACCGCTGTTTGTTGGAGATTATATTACAGGTCTCGAAGGTACTCCCAAACACTGTGGGTCACATCCTTCAAATGACAGATTTTCTGTAGAATTTCTGTTGCTTCCCTTTCCCTGAATTGCACATTTTTTCCTTCATGCATGCGCCGTTGCTTGATGAAGGATGAAGGATGAAGGAGCTGGTGGTCACACAGAGCAGATTAAAAACAGCATTGTTTATTTCTTCCTGTTCCTGCCTTCCCTCTGCCTCTGTTCGCTGGCCTGTGCCACACTATCCTGCATGATTATTCCTGCTAAATGCGTCTCACGCTCATGATTCAGGTCTGCTTCCTGGAGTAGGGTCTGTTCCTGTGAAAACCACGCATGCTAGAATGACTGTACAGATGCATGATTCAGTAATGTCACAGAAGCCAGAGGCCAAACCCCCATTCAGACAGATGCACATGTCTGAACACATGCACAATCACATGATACACACCTAGTGAAGCACTGTTTTTATGTGTGCATAGCCTTTTGGTGTGAAGTATCCAAATGGAAGTTGCATTTGTATCAGCAGTTGTTTTGACAGCCGAGCTAGTGTAAAGATGTGGTAATAAACCTCAAAAAGGTGCTCTATATACGTTTATATATCTTCCACACAAGTCGACCTGGGCTTTGGTTATAGCGCTCATGATATCAGTCTCATTGCTATGCCTGGTTTTTATCTTCTGCTTGACTCTGACCTGCAGTAGCCTCTAATTAGGATGTTGATACTCGCTGAGAATTTCTTGCAGAGGCCAAAGCGGTCAGCAAATTGAAAATATTTGCGCTGTTTTAGAGCTCAGAAAGGTCTCGGCTGCTCACACTGCTTGAATAAGATGGCCATCACAGAACCAACCACCAGATGAAATGAAATTTGCAGTTAGGCTGTTGGGAAAACACGCGTTTGAGCCTGAAATCTTTACTGCTGTGAATCTTAATGAAATATGACAGCTCTAAAATTAAAACCGGATTGGATTTAAATTTAATCTAGGCTTATCATCATTACAGTTGTACACCTCTGACCTGGAAGCAGAAGTTTCTGCTTAGTGATGTAACTTCTTTGTAATCATTGTAAATTGAAGATATATTTTATTTTATTTATTGCCATAACCTAGTTGTCTGGGATTTTTCCTAGTGAGCTCATTAACAATAATAACATGGAATAAAATACAATAAACGCATATAAATACAAAGAATGAGAAAAACACACATGCATACATAAAGTGTATATCCCATCGAAATACAGATGCATAAATACCAGAGGAACTAAGAGCATGAACAATCCTACAGTAAGAGTCGCCAATAAAAAAAACGTGTGGACCTAGTTTTAAATTGGCCCTGAACCGTCAGTCTAGAGGTGTCCGGCCGAATTTATGAGATCTTTAAGAACTGTTAGACCTTTTCTCTGCAAACGTGAGACATAAATGTCATCAATGGTGGAAAGATCACAACCAATAATTTGAGGCAGACCACACTATAAAACTGCTCTGACTTCTGAACTGTGGAGCTGCCGATCCACTGTAATTGAGGAAGTCAGCACACTTTCTTTCTCAGATCTATTAAAGTTGAACATTTTAAGGTGTCTTAACTCATTAATGAGTTTTAAATAATGCCTCTTAGGTTATCATCCCACTTTAACAAATTAGAAATGGTGGTTCGCAAGAAATTTACGCCTCAACACATTCTCATTCCTAACTTGTCACATATTGACGCTTGGGTCAGGACCCCTCGGCGTCACTTTTTAACACTTTTTGCCCCTCTAGAGTCCCTGTTCGACGTGCAGGATATATAATTGCTTTCAATTAAACCTTTGTTGACATACACAGGCGCCATGGGCATGGGAGTTTTATCCTCATGAATGGAGGTATAGTTTTGCCATTATGACATGTATGTTGGGGTGTGATTTTCAATTTAACCAGCCAGCATCATTTTATTTACATTTATTTGAATTTTTAATTTACACTATTTTGAGCACGTAGCCCAATCCCTACCCCTAAACCATTTGTGTATTATATAATATAAAACAGGATACAAGTTACACTCTGTTCGTATGGCTACAGTAGACTTGGAATGCAACACAAGTTGTTTTTAATACTTTTATACAGTTTTTTGGTCATTCATTGCAATAAATAGCCATGACTTTACTTATTTGCCTGTTACGCATTGTAGGAGTGGGGTTAGGTGCTCTAAAATCTATTTATAAATATATATTTTTTAAATCCTCTTTTACAAATGCAAAGAATTAAATGCATCTTGATCTATACGGCCACAGAGGACCGCAACTGCAACACATCGTCATTTGGACTTCTTTTTGTACCACTTTTGACTTAAATTATTTTGATTACTCTTGTCTGTCTGTTATGTTTTTTCTTTATAACTGTACTTTTATATTTTTAAGGAATGCTTATGGGTAGGTTTGAGGTAGGAGCGGGATTAGCGGCTCAAAATATATTTTTAATGCTGTATTGTCAAGCTCAAAACCAAGAAAACATGAATACATTAAATAATCTTATTTATGACCTTTTTTTTCTTTTGAACAACCCATTTTCAAGATATTTTTATGTAATAATAATAATTACATTTTCAATTATTTGAACAACATCTGACCTTCTGTACAAAGATCAGTGTCACAATTTCTGCATTATTTTTATCAGAATGCAACAAAACAGTTCAGAATAAGAAAGATTTCTTTTTACTTTTACATTTAACTTTTATTTGCTTTTACATGTTACAAAAGGCGCGTTCACACAAAGAACGATAACTATAACGATAACTATATTAGCGTCCACACCAGCGTGCGATATCATTGTGTTTATGATAAGCGTTTTCTGCAGTTATGTCGTCTGCTGCTTTAAATGCTCTAGCTCATTAAAGAAGGATGGATTCTGATTGGCTGTCAATGTTTTTAATCATTCATCAGTTGGAAAAAATAATTCTGAAAGTGATTCCAACAGTATTGTGTCTCTGTGCCGTCATATTTGGTGTGAACTCTGATATTCTTTTATATTTAGAACGTTTTTAGAACTGTATCTTTATTTTTATCATAGTTTTCAACCTTGTGAGTTGGCCTTGTATTTTGATATTTGCACCCCATTCTATGTAGTTACTTTATATTTATTCATTGTGTTTTATAACTAGGTATTTCTTGTCTTGTCATGCAGAAATCTTATTTTACTCTATTCTCTTTCAGCACTCTGCACGCTCTAAACCGGAAAATAAGTCCGTCTGTCTGCTCTTTGAAAGATATTGTGGTATTGTGTTGTCATTTCATTAACTTGAACAGTCTCTCAGCAGAGGCTGAGTTGAAATACATGTTATGTGGCAGCATGAGGCGGCAGTATCGGATCTAACGGAAAAATCCAATTTTTTCTCTTGTTTACTTTGGGTGATATTTTAAGTTGTGGTGATTGTTTAGACAGCTCTGGGCATCTACATTCTGGCAGTCACCAAATCTAATTTATTTTGGAGTCATTAGCACATCCCAGTATGAATGCCAGCAGCAGCGTCTGCTGTATCACTGTGGCAGGATCTACAGGGGACCTGCACCATCGCAGCCCTCATAGTGTGTGTTCTCTCTTTATCTCTGCATGCTTATTTCCCCACCTCTCTGCCTCCATTCTGTCTCTTACGCTCGCTTTCTCTTTCTTATCTCCCTGTTGCATTCCTATTCTGTCTTATTTCACAGTCTTTAAGGAAATCCATACAGGGTTCTGGAGGTTTGGCTTTTTATTGACATTAGATGTGCACCCATTGAGAATAAAAGAAACACATCCCACTCATATCCATCACAGCATTTATAATGTCATCAATCAGCAAACCTGGAGTTGTGGCTGAAATAAAATGTTTCTTCCATGCACAAATCAATAGAATAGCAATCCAGCAGGTGATTGTGGTTCTACTAATCTCCCATCTCATTGCGTATTGACATTCATGCTGATTTTGAGTCAAATTGTTATGCTGATTATATACACTACTACCCATCAAAAGTTTAGGGACATTTCTTTTTTTTTTAAAGAAATGATTTTTTGATCAAAAGTGACAGTAAACACATTTTTAATTTTACAAAGATATTCTGTTTAAACCAATGATGTTCTTCTTAACTTTCATCAAATCAATCCTGAAAAAATGTCTCAAGTTTCCACAAAAAATATTAAGCAGCACAACTGTTTTGAACATTGATAATAATTAGCAATGTTTTCTGATCAGCAAATCAGCATATTCAAATGATTTCTGAAGGATCATGTGACACTGAAGACCAGGGCCGATTCCAGGATTTTATAAATGGGGGGCACAGGGGGGGCCAAGATCCAGTCAGGGGGGGCCCATGGGAAATCAGAAAATTCAAATGGAAATAAATACGTGTTTAGAAAATAAATACGTGTGTGTGTTGGCAAACGTTCTCTGCATGAAATCTGTCTCTGACATGGTTTCTTCTTAAAGAAACCTTGGATGTCCTGTTGCGGTGTAAAAATAAACAAATACCCATTCAGTATAAATTACACAGAGTTGTAATTATAGTGCCTTTAGTCTTTAAAACAAAAGATAAAGTAATATGTGGGTCATTCCTGGTATGTGGTGACATTTTGGCATCATAAATGTTGGGGAAAAAAGGCATGATTTTCATGTTTTTAGCATTCTATCAAAATAGTGACATGTTTAACATATAGGTTTGATGTTTGACATATAGGTCAAGCTCAGGGACTCTATAATAATAATTATTGGTAGATTGTTCAGACACTGTCCATAAAAATTTTCCACCCTGTTAGGGACATATACGTATATCACAACATGTTAATAATGTAAATGTTAAACAATAATGAGCTTTTCTTGCATAGTATATGTCCCTTATGCCATCTTAGATTTTTTCTTCTTCTTGAAACAAGCAAAACAATTTTTGATGAATCGAAAATGTTTAACATTCCACCCTGCTAGGTTTATAGATCTAACAGGGTTTGAAAATTCTGAGCTAAGTTAGCCATAGCTCTTTGAGTGATCAACATTTTTAGCTAGCTAACCTTCTACAGATGAACAGAACTTTTATAACTATGTCAGATTTGTTTTTACATTTTTTTGATAGGACAAACATTCTCCATAACATAGCCTAACAGGGTGGAACTTTAAGGGTGGGACAAGCAGGATAACATTTCAAAAACTAAAAAAAAAGTTAGGAGTGAGAGCTGAAGCATACCTCAGTTTGTACAGTTGAATTCCAGCAGGTAAAAGAAAAGAAATTTCACTTCTTGAAAATGGTCTCAAGGAAATTGCAGTTGGATTTGGAAGGCAAAAAAGTACATACTAACAGGGTGGAAGATGACTTCAGGTACGCAGTAATTGAAGAAAATTTTAAGAAAAAGACCTATATTTCCACATGATTTATATGTATGATTAGAGGCAATTTAGCCTAGTCTATTACAGAATTTAAAAATATTTTGAGGTTTTTGTCATTTCATGGTTTATATTTCTTGCAGAAGTTGATTACTGTGCACTGAGGACATGATATAATTGAATGCATACATCAATTAAAATTGTGTAAAATACAAAATAGTATTTTTAATGTCTATTATCTCTGATTAAATGGTAAAGAATACTTCAATCTACAATTCAAGCCATTTATTATAAATATGTGACTCATTTTAGAGAAAATATGAGTAAATAAATCATTGGGACAGGAAAGTCACCGCATACCAGGAATGACCCATGTATCTATTTTATATTTATGTAGACGCGCTGCCACGGAATAACACTGACAAGTCATCTGCCGAAATTACGTTAGCTAATCTAACGTTACTGGCTTGATCAGTCACACATGAAAGTAATCAGACCAACATATGGTGCGATATTTCAAAATATATACTGTAATTGAGTGTGTGCATATACCATAAACAGTGACGCGTCAAGGTGTTTTCTCTCTCTCTCCTACTGTTTGAAAAACGCGGACCTGTGATTCCGCTTTGCGAATCGCAAATCAAGCAGTGATTGACAGCGCTCTGATCCAATGGCGTTGGACATTGTCAGGTTGACAGTAAATCTAGCCCAATGATGTTGGGGGGGGCACCAGGGGGGGGCCAATCATATTTCAGGGGGGGGCAGTGCCACCCCGTGCCCCCCTTCTAGACACGCCCCTGCTGAAGACTGGAGTAATGATGCTGAAAATTCAGCATTGCAATCTCAGGAATAAATTACATTTAAACTGAAAACAGTTATTTAAAATTGCAATAATATTTCACAATGTTTCTATCAAAAACGTTTCCTACCCTTTGAATGATAGTTCACTTAAATTCAATCTATTCATCGTATAAAGCGATCAAGTCTCTTCAGAAAATTTGGACTAAACCGCTCAATTCATATGGATTAGTTTACCAATCTCTTAATGTACTTTTGAAGCATAAAGTGGTAGTTGTGTAGCTGTCAATGGAGGGACAGAAATCACTCAAGATTTCATTAGAAATATCTTCATTTGTGTTCTGAAGATGAACGAAAGTCTTATTGGTTTGGAACGACATGAGGGTGAGCAATTAATGACGGAAAATGTGTGAATCTCTGGAAATCATCAGAGACTTTGTGTGGGTGGCGGCATTTGCTAATTTATCATCAAATTGGGTTTCATGCTAAATATATTGTGTTATTAATCAACCTATTCACCGGTGGCCACCAGACGTCAATGATGACAGGTTTCTTCACTTTAATTAAAGATGTTTTAATGATTCGCTCCACACACTGTGGATAACTCACCATACACTATTAATTCATCATGCTTCAGACTGATTTAGTTGTTTTTGTTCATCCGAAGTGAATTTAGATGGGAGGTTTCTGTTGCAAATGACTCTTCTGCTGGATGTGACAATTTGTTATTATTCTGAGTGTCGTGTTTTTCTCCCTCGTGTCTATCTCTCTCCCCACATCTTTCTTTATTCCTCCCTTCACCTCCTCCTCTTCTCTCTCAGATCAGTCAGATGCTGGGGAATGAGATCAAGTTTGCGGTTCGAGAGCCTGTGGGACTGAGGTAAGACAACATCCCTGTGCTGTTCTGCCACTCTCTCTGCACTGTGGTGCTTAGGGGAGATTGCTCTCATTCACCTCATTTATTACATTCTGCCTTGGGTCAACAGTGCAGAAAATAGCCTTTAATTAAAGCACAGTTATTTTGACAGGCCACACCTGAACCAGCTGAACCCTGAACCTGATAATTGTACAAATTCAGGTTCTGTTTCAGTAACGTGTAGCGTTTCGTCTGTCTTTGGACACGAATGTAAATGATTTATGTAAGAAGAATCCCCTGCAATATTATTAGCTCCTAATTTATGTGCATTAGCTGTGTCATTTGTGAAGTCTACCTACCTCAGATTGAATTTCACACCATTCAGTGACATAGCATATTTCTGGAATGTATTCAGTGGGGTCCAAAAGCCCGAGACCGCTAGTGAAAATGCTGCTAATTTAAAAAAAAAATGTTTTAGTTGTCAATGTTTTAGTTTATGTTCTGTTCATGTCATTTATTTAATTAGTTCCCTATAAAATGGGTAGAATCTAAAATATGTCTTATTCATTTATCTGACCTCCTGTAAAAAGTGTCAAATTACAAATGTATTTGATTAGTTACCTAAAATAGGGTACAATCTAAAATATTTAACTCTTTCCCCGCTATTGATGGAATTTTTCAACTTTCCATGTTTTCACTGATATAAGGTATGTATATGTAAAATAATGCAATCATCAACATTAAACTGCATATAAATAAAAAATGCCTAATGTTAACGCATGAAATATCGACTCGGGATGAGCTACAGCACTTTGAAGCAGTTCCCCATTCAGAATCCCATTCAGACGTAGTCTTTGACAAAAACTTGATTTTCTCAGCTTTTTGCGCAAAATGTTGTTTTTATTTTATTTTTTTATTTTTTATTTTATGAAACTTCCACATTCAAGTATAAGCTAGAATTAAACTTTTTTTGGTTTTGTTTAAAAACAGAGGCTCTATTGTATGTATGTATATTGCATGTTCAGATATTCATATAAAAAAATATTCTAGAGCCATGAAACTTTTTTCAAAAACAATTGTGAGGAAAGAATTAATATTTTCAATTTATATCAAAGGGGTCTTAATATGAGAAATCACTTTTACCTTGATCATTTGACATATAAGAGGTCTTTTTACCATTAAAACATGAATGAGGCATTTATATATCACTTTTCATATTTACTAATGTACACCCAAAGCGCTTTAAAATCATGTCGGGGTCTCTCCTCAAACTCCACCAGTGTGCGCATCCACTTAGATGATGCGACGGCAGCCACAGTACAACGGCGCCAGTGCGCTCACACACACCAGCTATAGGTGGAGAGAGAGTGATAGAGCCAATTCAATGTAAGGGGATTATTAGGAGGCCATGATTGGCGAGGGCCATTGGAGGGAATGAGGCCAGGACACCGGGGTTACATCACTACTCTTTACGAGAAGTGCCATGGGATTTTCATTGAACACAGAGAGTGAGGACCTCGGATTAACGTGTCATCAGAAGGACGGATTATAAATAAAACATTTGCATATGACTGCCTCCAGAGCAATACATCGATGAATACTTATACATCATCACACCATAGGCTCCGCCCACTGGTGTTCAGTCACTTAACGGCTGACACTTGCTAAACTGGATGTGAGCGTCACATCAATAATCACAGATGCTGTCTACACTGATGCCTGTCAGTTTCTGACACGCCGCACACTTGAGTCTGACGTCAACAGGACATTTGGAAGAGTGAAAGAACGTTTGCTTTGACGCGTCCAGTTTAAACAGCTGGTTTGTGTCTGTACAGACTTCAGAAGGATCCCAGCATCAGAAACAAGTGGATGGTTTATTTTAATGGCGTCATGATGACGTCATTTTATTATACAGCGGCCAACAAATTGACTAAATCAAAGTTTCTTTCAGTTTATTTCCAGGTTTAAATGCAATTTTGAATCCCAGATATTTGGTCTCAGGCTTTTGAATCCCTCTTTACAGCATTGCTAAACTGCCCATGGCATTTTAGAACATTTTAGAATACGCAATCAAAGCTGTTTTCTCTACTGACTCTGATGTTTTTTCTTTCTCAAGGTTATGGATTCTCTTCTCTGCTGTGGTTTTCACAGTCATGGCCCTTATGGTGAGTTTCAGCACCTGAAGCTCCATAAGTTCTCAGGAGCATTGCTTTCTTACTATCTTCAGAATGAGTCTAGTCATCATTAAGTGGATTTCTGTGTGTGATTTATAGGCCCTAGCCTTCCCCAACCAGCTCTATGAGGTTGTATTTGACCAGGAGCAAACAGCCACCAGTGTCTCTATACGTCTCTATGGAGGGGCCATTCTCAGTAAGTCATATTCATGTCATTCTGTAATTTTTAATAACGCAGCATTACCTAAGGATTTCTCTTAGACTTGGTCATGTACAGTCATGGTCAGAATTAATGGCACCCCTGGTAAATATGATCAAAACTGGCTGTAAAAAATAAATCTGCATCGTTTATCCTTTTGATCTTTCATTCAAAACATTGCCAAAAATCTAACCTTTCATTGAAGTAAAAGAATTGAAAGTGGGGGGGAAATCACATTATGAAATAAATGTTTTTCTCCAAAACACGTTGGCCAAAATTATTGGTACCCCTAGAATTTTTTACGAGTAAAATATCTCTGAAGTATATTCTCATTGATGTTTACCTTTTTTGGCACACCAGGGTGTCTAGGAACATGAAACTGTCTAGCTATGACTTCTTGTTTCACAGGAGTTTAAATATGAGGAAACACAAAGGCCAAATTCCCTTATTCATCCATCACAATGAGTAAAACCAAAGAATATAGTTCTGAAGTGCATCAAAAGATTGTTGAGCATCACAAAATAGAAAGTGGCTGTAAGAAAATAGCTAAAGAATTGAAAATCTCCATTTTGACCATCAGGGCAATAACTAAGACGTTACAATCAACTAAAGATGTTATGAATCTGCCAGGAAGAGGATGTGTGTCTATATTGCCTTAATGCACGGTGAGGAGGAGAGTTTGAGTGGCCAGAGACTCTTCAAGGATCACAGATGGAGAATTGCAGAGATTACTTGAGTCTTGGGGTCAGAAAGCCTATTTAAAAAAAAAAAAAAAAAACCTACATCACCACATGTTGTTTGGGAGGGTTTCAAGAAAAATCCTCCTCGCTCGTCCAAAAACAAACTCCAGCATATTCAGTTGTCAGACACGACTGGAACTTTAAACGGCACAGGGTTCTGTGGTCAAATGAAACAAAAAAAGAGCTTTTTGGCAGCAAACACTAGATGGGTTTGGTGCACACAAGGATAAAAAGTACCCCATGTGTACAATTTAATGTACCGTTGGATCTTTAATGTTGTGGGCATATTTTTCTGCTGGAAGTCCTGGACTTCTTGTTCAGATACATGTCATCGTGGATTCTATCAAATATCAACAGATAAAAAATCAAAACCTGACGGCTTCTGCTAGAAATCTTATAATGGGCGATGTTTGGATCTTCCATCTGGACAACGATCCAAAACATATATCAAAATCAACACAAAAATGTGTTACAGAGCACAAAATGAAGCTTCTGCCATGACCGTCCCAGTTCCATGATCTGATGAGTTGAGTGAACTGAAGAGGAGAAGCACAAACATGGATCTGGGAATCTACAGGATCTGTAGAGATTCTGTATGGAGGAATGGTCTCTGATCTCCTGTCAGGTGTTCTCGAAACTCATCAGACATTATAGGAGAAAACTCAGGGCTGTTATCTTAAAAAAAGGAGATTGCAAAAAGTATTTCATAAAAGGGTTCCAATAATTGTGGCCAACGTGTTTTGGAGAAAAACATTTCTTTATTTCATAATGTGATTTCCACTCCACTTCAATTCTCTTACTTCAATGAAAGGTTCGTTTTTTTGGCATGTTTTGAATGAAAGATCAAAAGGATAAACGATGCAGATTTATTTTTTACAGCCAGTTTTGATCATATTTACCAGGGGTGCCATTAATTTTGACCATGACTGTATGTGGTCAGTGCATCTATTGATAGGCCGTAAACAGACTCTTTTTTTCCCCCTTCTACTCGAGGGGCTCTTAGGATGTGTTTTGGCGTTTAAATAGCCAGTCAGCCAGTGTATTGTGAAGAGAAGCGAGAAGAAAATATTCCCTGCAGGGCTGCATGCTCTCCGCTGTTCATTCATGTAATTGCACATTAAATCGAACTCTTTCTGGTCCACTGCACACAACAAATTTGCACAGATAAGTAGTGCAATTATTCCCCTCTCTACCGGATTCCTTTTCACATCTTTCCCTCAAAAATTAAATGGCTGAGACATGTTTTTAATATTACTCATCTAATTGTCCTGGTAATTGCTAAGTCTGTCAGTACATGATAGCCACTGTTCTTTGGTATCTCAAGGTGTACAGGAAGGATCGTCCACCTGTCCGTCCACATCCCAGTGATAATTTACCTTTAAGTTCTGCTCAGTGGAACAGTGAACATTTGTCATCTCACTCATTTATTTTCTCTTTTTTGCCACTTTTTTCTCTTTTTATCTGCCATTTCTAAAATTTACTTCTATTATTTATTGGTTTAAACTTGACTCAACATGACTTGCAAAACGCTGCTTTGAGCAACTAAAGCATTCCTGCTGCTGTATGTTAGCATACATGAATTACCCATAGCTAATCTATACAGGTGGAGCTGGGGAAGGTGGAGGGTTTCTGAAACCCTGAACACTGACCAAGTATTTGAAAGATGAGCAGAAAGCTCATTGGCTGCTGATACAGCCGGATACATCCGCTGTGCCCTATAGAACGACGTGATTGCAAGCAGATAGCCTACGCCATCTAGAGTTTCATGACAGAACTTTGTTTATTTATATTATATTTTATAGAACTGTGAAGCAAACACATTTCGTCTAAATTATGTTGTGGCACAATGTGTCACACGGGGTTTGTTTGAATGTTTGTTTAGCAGTTGCAACTTCTAAAAAAAAATAAGAAAAAAAGTTTGGAGTCAGTTGGAATTATTGTATGTTATCAAGACTGCATTTATTTGAGCAAAAACAGTAAAATATACTTTAAAATTGTAAAATATTATTTAAATTTAAAGTAACTATTTTCTATTTAAATATATTTAAAAATGTAATTTATTCATGTGATGAAAGTCTTTAGTGTCACATGATCCTTATTATAAATGTTGAAAACATTTGTGCTGCTTAGTATTTTTGTGGAAACCATGATAAGCTTTCTTTGATGAATAGCAAGTTCAAGAGGAACTGGATTTATTTGAAATAGAAATCTTTTGTAACTTTATAAATGTCACTTTTGATAAATGTAATGCATCCTTACTGGATAAAAGTATTAATTTCTTTAAAAAAAAATCTTACTGATCCAAACTTTTGAACAGGTGTGTATATTTTTGCCCTCTTTTTGGCAGGCCTCTCTCTGATCATGTGGAATGGCTTGTACACTGCTGAGAAGGTTATCATCCAGTGGACATTACTTAGCGAGGCCTGCTACTTCGCCATCCAGTTTTTAGGTTTGTATCAATGAGAGCTTGAGTCTTGTGCATGCTGTATTTTGTCAGCCCTGTAATGTCATGATGGCACTGCCCTCTAGTGGTTGTGGTCTCGCAATGAATTCATTCAAATATGGTACTTATTACATTGTAGATTGTAACCTACATTGTCTGTGGTGTTTTGCACATATAGTTTATATATATATATATATATTTTTTTTTTATATATATATAATATTAACATTTTGTTTATATTGAGCAGTTGTGCCAAATATGGTAGTGCAACAAATAAACTTCCTGTAGTTTTCCACCTATTACATGACTACTTGCCAAATAAATAAATAAATGGCGCTAAAAAATATATATTAAAATTGTTTTATTTATTTGTTTATCTTGCTTTATAAATTATATTAATAAACACTTTTTATTAACTTTTTTTATATTTATTAACAGTGTAACATGTCTTCCTCCCATCCATGTTTTTGTCTCTTATCAGTTCTTCAGTGAAGTTTTCATTTTCTGGAGTCTCCTGAGCTTTATGCTCACCATAAATACAGTATATTAAAATTGCCATCCAATGTCGTTTTTATTACACACAGTAAAAGTAATTGTTTTGAGATTCCTGCCCTGATATAACCAATTACACTGATAAAGAAGAAAAGAGAAGAGTAATATCAAAAAGAGAAAACACTGATATGTTTCAATGGACAAGGTGAAATGGGTTAAGGGTTGGGTCATTATATAAATATACTGCCACCATTGACCAATTAGAATCAAGGACTCTAGAGAAATACATAGCATTTCAAAAGATTAGGGTCAATACGTTTTTTTTTTTTTTTTTTTTTTTTTAAAGAAATTGATATAGAAAGGATTCTTTAAATTAATCAGAAGTGACGGTGAAGACAATTATAATCTTTTAAAAATTGTTTTACAAAATATTTCGTTTTTCTAACTTTCTATTCATCAAAGAATCATGAGAAAATGTTTGAGCAGTAATTGAGCATATGATTTCTGAATTATCATGTGACACTGAAGACTGGAGTAATGATGCTGAAAATTCAGCTTTTCATCGCAGAAATAAATTACATTTTAAAATATATTCAAATGGGAGACAGTTATTTTAATTGAAAAAATATATTTTACAATATTACTGTTTCCTTCTGTATTTCGATCAAGTAAATGCAGCCCTGGTGAGCATAAGATACTTGTTTCAAAAACATTGAAATATCTTACCGAATAATATCTTAAGTCTAATTAGTCTTTGTGATATTTATAATCCTTTACCATGTTTTTCCTCAAAACTATCTTGCTATTTGGATCATGAATTACTTTGTACACTTGTGTGTTACAGTGACCTCCGTCACTCTGATGGAGCTGGGCTCCCTGCCAAACACTGCCATCCTCCTCCTCCTCAGTCGCATATTCTTCCTCACTGTCACGCTGTACTACTACTACCATCTGGGACGCCGGCCCAAGAAGATCTGAGAGCCCCGCACACACCATTACCACACACACCTGGTGACGGGCCGCTGGGCTGGAGTTTCCATCAGAAGCTTTGAACAGTGACACAGTCAAACAACATCAACCTGTTCATCTGGCGTTGAGCCTTACTGCAACCAGGCCTTGGTTTCATTTCAATTTACACACAACACAGGAGTTTGCCTTTACAGTGCAAACTTCTTTTTTTTCTATGGGAAATGCTCACAATCTGGTCAAATGAATTCCATTTTTATTTCTGACACACAGCGTAGCCCTCCTCACGTGAAGTATTGCACACCGTAGCCGAGCTTGAAATGCTGGCGTAATTGTCTGTAGCTGTTATCAACAACACTGTAAATCATTTCATGTAATAATGCCAATGACTTTGAGCTTGTAGTCATGTGACGTGCGTGAGGGTGGCTAGTAAACACTAGAATGTGTGTTTTCCGTGCAGGTCGTTCAGTATTTGAGTGGTAAAAACATTGTTACTGGTTGGTGTATCTGTGTCTGCTGTATCACTGAACCAGGAACAACATGCTCTGCGTGCAATGAGTTCTCATACGGAAATGGTTATGATCCTTATGGATGACAGACACAACGGGTTAGTTTGTTTGGTTAGCTAGTTGATGCATTGATCTCGAATCCCCCTGTAGTTGCACGGTTTCAGGAACTTCACTGTCATGTTCGTTTTCATCAAGATTTCGAAGGGTATATGAACAAGAAAGGCCTTTTTCTTTTAGTAGTAATGCCACAGAATATGTTTTTTGTAGCAAAATGGCACGTTTCATTACTTTAGACAAGCAATGTAGCAGTATTTTCCCTCACGTCTCCCTAATATTGCCTTAATATGCTAAACTGCACAAGCGTCCACATCAGCACACTGCCAGTTGTTTGTATTCCTCAAAAGAACTATATACTGTACATATATTTTCCTTTTGATTTGCAGTTTTCCAGTTGCTTATTTATTGGCCTGCCCAGAAGTTTTTGCATACAGTAGGTTAGGTTTGTGGAATCACTTGCATGTTTATTGTCCGAGTTTTTCAGTCATTGTGCGAGTTTTGCTCAGTGCAAAGTGCAAAATCAGAATGAGGCATGTGTGTGTAATTACACGTTTGCTGCCTCGTGTGTATTTGCTATTATTTTTGAAAGTGTCCATTATTTAAAACGGTGACATCTTGAATTGGTGAATTGGAAGCATTTTATAACTTTAATAGCATAACTTGAATATTGGAAAAATGTTGATTGGATATATTGAAGGAAGCTATATTTTTAGCAAGAACCTATACAGGAAATGTCTGTTAAATGTTGAGTACCATTCTTGTCGGCTGTTTCCACACTGTATATGATAGAGCTTCAGTGGAGTTTGTTTTGAGTACAGTATGTGGACAAAAGTAGCAGTTACTCTTTCTTAGGTTTAATTAGGTTTTCAGATTTAGCTTCTACATGGCTCAAAATGGGTAATAAAGAAGTTCAGCTTTTCTTTCACAACCCAGTTTGATTTAGTCTCTTCGTTGTCTTTACTTGCGAACCGGTTCATAGCTTAAATCTCATCTTACTGTCCTGAAAATATAATGTCTTTGACACAGAACCGAACTAATCCTAGCTAGTAGTTCACGGTTGTTACTGTATGTTCTGCTCCTCTCATTAAAATGCAAGCTCTCGCTAAATATGATGACGGCAATGGCAAACATGAATCATTTGTTTTTCACGTCTCCAGATGAGAGCTGTGTTGCCATGTTATTAGAAATAAATATCCAGTAAGCTGCTAGTGGCTTCAGCTGTCTCACGATGGTATACATAATGCCTCTGAAGGGATGTTAATGTACTTTTAAAATGTGTGTAAATATTTTATTGAGAAATGTTATTGTTATGGAACTGCATCGGTATCTTTTTGGAATAAAGAAAATGTACATTTATTGCATCTGTCACTCAAGGTCTTTTGTTGTCGCTGGATAATGAGCTTCCAGCTTTAGCTTTTTTATTGCCATACACAACTGAAATCTTGAACTATTACCAGAGGAAAAAGAGACCTACTGTGGTCTCAATTAGGTCTTTGCTGAATTAAAAAGGTTATTTGTAATGACATTAGCACTTTGTAACATATTAAAATTATTCCAGGAACAGTATTTTGTAGCTTTTCCTAGACCTTGTACCACCTTGAGCACTTGTATTAGTACTAAAATGTCCTCTACAACTATATACATTTTGATTAGTGTTATATCTATTATTAAGTGGCATTTAATTTTTTCAGATAATAAAGCTCGAGAAACTTTACTAATATTAGTTTTGCATTTAAAATAATCTTTAATGTATTATCTTTGAGTTTTATATATATATATATATATATATATATATATATATATATATATATATATATATATATATATATATATATATATATATATATATATATTTACTCTTAATCTACAGCCATGGCCAAAAGTTGGTCAGACAGACAGACATAGACAGATAGTCGATAGATGGATGGATGGATAGATGCAGGCATACATCCATACTGTGGAGTACATATTTAATTAATCATAACTAACATTCCCTTTTCTGCAGGATTAACATTTATATGCTTTTGAAAGCTAAAGGTCTCCAACAACACTTAACAGCGGTCTGAATATCTAAATATATAACCTCATGACTTGAGTAAAAAGCTGAAGTAATCAAGAAATCTAAATCTGCTTTTACCTAGTAACAGAAATGTATACATATGAAGAACCAATTATACTGAGGAAAAAAAATGTAATGAATTCTATTAAAACTCTTGACTTGTTGATGGGAATCCTCTGGGATTAAAGCATATTCGAGCGTAGTGGATAGACACCTTATTCCCAGTGATGGTGTTCATGCTCACCTTGGCCAAAACATTCAATATGCAAAGAGTGCATATTTACAATGTTGACCTTATTATTGCTCAGAGTTTACTCGAATCAATGAACAGCATTAATAAAGCCCCAGTCTAACAGATCATTAACTAAAAATAAAAAGGTGTTTTAGGGTTTAGTACCCTTTAAAGATACTAGCCTATAAACACAATATTAATATAAATGATTGTAAATAATGAATTCACGAACTTTATCGTATCAATTGAATGCATTTAATCCGATTTGTCATTATTATTTTTACTAAAAAAAAATATCTGAGGGATTGAGCCCCCCAGCTCAATTCGAGTTTAATATCATTCTTTAGGGTGTTTTTGGGGGCCGAATTGTGAGAGAGCCGCTCCCTTGGATTGAAAAGCTACCCAACACATGGATGATCTCAGGACGCTTTACTGTCGGCACGACACAGGACTCATGGTAGCCTTTTTTACCAGTTCTTCTCCAGAAAATCGATTTTGCAAAGCGATGATGGCTGGATGTCTTTCTTTAGAGATTACTCAAATCCTACTCCAGTTCAACATCCAAAGGACCCAAGGACAACTCAAATTTCCGACTCTATCACTTTTATTTTGGTTTTTGTCAGTTGATTGTTCTGTTCAGCAAATTAGTTGTAAACGTTTAAAGACAGAGAACAAAAGTTATAATTTTATTTAAACATTTTAATTAAACATTTGAATGCATTTTAAATGAATTAACCACTTAAGCCTTTTACATGGAATAAAGAAAAATATTATTTCATTAATCTTCCAAATTTGTTTGTAAAGTTTTAACATTTTGCCATTTTTAACTTTATACCATCCTTTTGTATCTTACACTGTTAATTTTTTTCCAAACTCAAAATGTAATATTATTTTAGCACAAACACAAAATAAATGAAGGCAACGCTGCAATGTGTTACTTAAACATCTACACAGCAGTTAAACATAGCTCAAACATATAAAGCAGAATTTTAAACCGCATGAAAGTAAATAAAACATTTTTATTTATTTTTTCTGAACTCGGAGCCTCTTCTCTCTGAGGTTTGTTTTTCTGACTGACTGAGAACCTCCATGCTTTTTCAGGTGCTCCAAATCAGTGACAATGACAATCAGGTGACAAGCAGCCTGCTGCTTGTGCGCTCTGGGAAGTGTAGTTCTTTGAAAATCACCCCTGAGAATCAGCTCAACAGGAACTATTGGAGAACACATTCATTAGAAGCACCTTTTCTCTCCTTTTAAAGCAATTATAATGCTATCATAATCCAATCAGAACCATAGAGGGATTTCACCTGACTTGTAGGCTACCTATTCACACTTTCCCATGTGCTGATGATATGATCAGTGAAATGATGTGTGCCAAAAAAACACAGGTTTTTCCACTTTTGACCTGAGGAGGGCAGTGTTGTCAATATAACTCTATTACTGATCAGTCACATTGTAACAGTAATGGGGTCAGAATTCATCAGTTGAAGGGTAAAGAATCCCTCAAGCTCTAGTAAGAAGAAATTACATTCATGCGGTGTGTGAAATAAAATTTCTGGGAAGATGCATTCAGTGACAGTTTGGTACAACTGGTGTAAACCTTAAACTTTAATGCCCATAGGGCTATATAATATGTCATTTCATGGTATAGCTCACCCAAAAATGAAAAACTCTGTCATCATTTTCACCCTCAAGTTGTTCAAAGCCTGTTTGAGTTTCTTTCTTCTGCAGAACACAAAAGAAGATATTTTGAAGAATGTTAGTGACCAAACAGTTGACTGTAGCCATAGTAGGAAATAAAATACTATGAAAATCAACTGTCTGGTTAGCAACATTCTTCAAAATATTTTGTGTTCAGCAGGAGAAACATACTCATACAGGTTTAGAACAACTTGAGGGCGAGTGAATAAATGATAACAGAATTTTAATTTTTGGGTGAACTATCCCTTTAAGATATAAAATGCTAGCTATAAATCTAGCATTGAAAAGAAAACGTGTTAACAATGTGATTTTTATTACCATCCTGTTTCTGTGGAAAATCAGTTACCACAATAAAAAGGGCGGAAACATGAAATTTGCCAAATCTGTCATAATAACGTAATTAAATAGAACTGTCCTGAAAACTTTGTGCAATTTTTAAAATATATCCTTTTAGTTTTTTTTAAAATCAATTATTAATTTTAAAGTATGCTCAATAACCAGTGATTATGGCAGAGCTCTGACTTCGGCAGAAACTATAGTCTAGTCCGTGACGTTCAGTCAGTCAGTCAGTCAGTCCGGACAGTAAAGGGTTAAAGAGAGGTTTCTTCTCATGCTTTTTGCTCTCGTCTTTTTGTTCAGACTCCAGTAGCGACACGAACCCACTGACATCTGCTCAACGGATCTTCCTTGGGACTTGACACAAAAGAGGTAAATGAGTTTCCCTTGCATCTAAAATGACACTACAAAGCGTAATTTATTTTAATTTAAACTAAAGTTACTGATGGAGTGCCAATAAGCGAATCTAAACGTAGTAAATAAGGCCCTGATGAACTTTGTACTTTATTTTTCTATCAAATTATTAGTAAACTAGTTATGTGAAACTATTTGGAGAAGTGCGTTTTCTTTGTCGTGTGTAAGTTAGCTTTAAATCTTCGCTGATGTGGCACTGGGAGCTTTCACCATTTTCGCTGCGTTCTTGTGTACAATCTGTAAGGACACAACTCGCACATTCACCCCGTTCACACGTGTGCCAATGCATTTCAGCTGAGGTTTCGCACATTTTTAAAGATCATTTGGCTTGTTTTAAAATTAGGAAGTTAATGATAATCATCAAGATGTCTACTTTGAAAGTCAGCATCGTGAGTGCTGGTTTTAAAGGAGCGTTCTTGTAGTCGCGTGCAGTTTGACAAGCCGCTTTAATGTTTAATACTTAATAGTATCAATTTTCACGCTACTTGTAGGCCTACTTGTTTTTTAGACACTATCTATTCCATTAGGTAGCCTACTAGTTCTTATTTATAAGTACCAGTGCCTATTCTTTTGATACTAGTAGTCTTATATTAGCTTTGTGTGTATAGGTGAATTGAGACACAAATGCCATTGAGACGAAATATGTCAGACCACATAACGGATTAACTTAAACGCCTTTTGAAATAAGTTTTCTCTTTGAAGTCAACTACTATCTATTTTGAATACTTTCCAAGCAAAAAGTTGAAGAGAATCTTGCTAAGCAAGTTTGTTGAAACCAATGGACCTGAATAATACCACATAAAGGCACAAATATTTGTAGTTAACTCTACCTAGAGTACAGAGATTTGTCACTGCTAGGGCTACGCAAAACGCACATCATATTATACACAAAGTTTGCCAAGCGTTCACGTCTTACATACTTACGTAAAATATTGTTAAAATAACGTTCAGATGAGCCATTAAAGGGATGGTTCACCCCAAAAATTTAAATTGTCATCATTTACATAAATATGAATGAATTTATTTCTTCTGCTGAACACAAAAGATATTTTTAAGAATATGTGTAACAAAATAGTTGACTGGCCCCATTGACTTCCATAGTATGAGGGGAAAAATACTATGGAAGTATACAAATCTCAGTACAGAAGGAGTTAACTACAAATATTTGTGCCATTAAACCGGATGTATTATCTATGCATTATTAGTAACATATTGACATAAGGTAACCTGTTTAACAAGATTAGCTTCAAACTGTTGCTCTGACATGGCATTACTTGTCCTGACCAAAAAAAAAAAACTGACAGCAAAACATTAACATTTAATAAACATTCTCTGAGGGGCACTGGTTTGCAGTCAGAACGGTGCCTGAAAACAATGAAAATGAAAACACAGATGTGAAAATAGGTCAGAATTGAATTTTGGGATAAGTACTGGATGCTTCTTCAGGTCCTTAAGAGGTTAAGGGTTGGCAGACCTCCCAGGATGTGTCTTTGACTGGAATGAGCCCACTGAGAGAGAGAGAGCCAGGATACAGATGTTCCTCTTACTTAGACTTTCCCTTGCTGGAAAACTCCTGCTCTTGGAGCCAGCTAAAAATGGGATGCCATTGTGTGTGTTGAGAGCTGCCTTTGCCAAGAAGAAAAGCCTCTAGCAGAAACTTAATAGGCAGCTCTTTTTCATAAGGGAAATTTAGGTTTGGGGGCTTTCTAAAAAAAACATTTCTTTTTGCGAACGAGTTGTAACTTTGCTTGCATGTTAGTGCACACTGCATTTCAACATGTAGCATTGAATAAAATGTAATTTTCCAATTCCGATTTCTTGCAGGCCTAGTTAAAAGGTTTTAATGTCAGCATAAAACGGAGGTTGTGATAGTCTTTTCTTCCCTATTGTGACATATATCCGAGTGAAACGGCTTCTCGAACAAGAAACTTGATTTTGTTTATCTGTAATTGATTGATTTCATGTGATTGACAGGTTGGCCCGCCCTCGCGCCAGTAAACGCGACATCAGAAAAGAGATGTTGCAAGAAGGAGGGGAAGTTTTTTTTAAATTAAAGATTATGAGGGCACATAAATAAATAAAAATAATGACATGCACAGATAAATAATTTATAATAAATACTGCAATATTACAATAAAAAAATAAGAATAATTGTCAGTTTTGATTTTGTCACCTCATCATTTTTCATTAAATGGGTCAAAGTTTTGCGTACAAACGACACCATTGTCCGATGGATCTGCGAAAACAACAAAAAACGCGGTATTCTTCTACCAGGCCATTAGATGGCGATGAAACACTATAGACTGAACACGTAATAATGAATGGCCAAAACGCATAAAACGTTTTATGTTTTTAGTTGAAACCGGTGTCGTGTAAACAGTCCCTAAGTCTCATGTTCATCTGCCTCCACTTTTGAGTACAATGTCACATTTGAATATTCAGTCAACAACCAATGCATTGAACGAAGTCGATGATTCGTTACACTCCGATGTACGTCACAATATCGTATATATTATATATATATATATATCAGACAAGATATGCGACTACTTCTGTTTCATTGCGACTATAAAATGAAAGGCCTATATTGCACAAGTGTTTTTCATACTCTGTGTCTGATACCTCATTAGTGAACCACACTATCAGAGCGATTGATCCAGAGTTTGTTTTAATGGAACTAAACATGCCGTGTGTGAACACACCCTAAAAGTGCATCAATAAAAAGTTCCATAATGGGCCAGAAATGTTCAACAGACACTCCAACCCCCTGAAACTGTGGGAGGCTGCTTAGTGATTTTTTTGCAGATAATGATAACATGTAGAGAATGTGACTAACATGTGTTGGTAAATATAGCACGGGAAATTTAGTTGACGGTGTAGTAGATAATTGTTTCCCCTTCTATGATTGTAATGCTTGTGATGTGGCTGTTGAAGACCCGGCCCTCGTTTAGCTTTGGCTCGACTTCTTCCTGATGGAGGGGTGAGAGGGGGACACTCATGGGTAACTGGGGCGTGAGACTGTTTCCCCTCTTAAGTGGAGCATTCACGCTGCCTCAATTATGGTTGCCATAGGAATGCCCTTAGAGTATAAAAGATGTTGGCTGAGGGCAAATCATAGGGTTATGCAAAAATAGTGTCTTGTGTGACCCAGAAGTGATGCATTGGTAGACCAACTTGGCTAGTAATTTGGGTTTTTGGGATCAGCCTAAATCGGTAACTAATGTTTGAAATGTTTCTTATGGAAAGAACACCGAAAATGAAAATTGTATAGTTCTGTTATGCATGCTCTTGGCATCATCCACCCAGAATAGTGTATGATTTCTGACAGATATGAAATACTGATGTCATTAAACAATTACATTTTTTTTTCTCTTCAAAATGTAAGTGACACTCAATACATGTTTAAAAACTAAACTAAACTGAACTAAAGATCTGTCAAATTCTTTGTCAAATGAATATCATTCAAAGAACACTCGCTAGAGGAACATATTTGTCCATAACGATTATCCTGGATTACATTTCTGGTCATGTGATCAATAGTAAGTATTTAACATCCTCAATTTAAAGTTTGCTTGGGTGTGTTCAGAAACCCCTTTGTGTTGTGCTAAAAATCCTAGGATAAGACAGCTTTTGTCTATTGTATGTAATGGGGCAGCTTGCCATCATTGTATTATGGAGGGGATGTTTGGGGTTGACCATAGAAAGGAGACATCTGCACAGTACACTCAAGCTGACAATAACTGTAGAGATTATTAAAGAAAATAGATGGAGTATCTCAGCTTTCAGATCGCAAAACCTTCCTGCAGCCGAAGTACTTCTAATCCTGAGAGAGAATGTAATTGGCCTTTTAAATAGGATTGTACGTGTGGCTGAGGGTTCTGATGACTGCATGTGAATGTGAAGTCTTTAACACTGTAAAATGCTGAATAGAAAAAGCCAAATCATCTGAAACTTGCATTCATTGGCGTTTATACTTCCCCTTGCACATTTCTGATTGTTTTCTCAGGCTAAACTGCTGAAGGTTGAAGAATAAGAGAAAGACAAATCTTGTGTAGTACAGTGTTTTTGTCATGACT
Organism: Siphateles boraxobius; assembly: GCF_051911475.1. NCBI lineage: Eukaryota > Metazoa > Chordata > Actinopteri > Cypriniformes > Leuciscidae > Siphateles > Siphateles boraxobius. The sequence goes on from NW_027508942.1 coordinate 2,027,132, forward strand.
GGGAACATGCTTACCAGTGGAAAGAGATAGGCTGTGTTATTATTCCTCTGAACTCCCCTTTGTGAATTAATAAAACAGAGAAAAATACTGTATTCAGCGCAGAAAAGTCCAGACTCTGGTTTATAGCTCCCTGGAGTACTTAGAAGAGATGAAGCCAAGGAAGCTTTTCTCTCTGGCTATATATCCTGACATATTGCTTATTACTGGGTTACTGGATTGTGTGTGCGTGTGTGTGTGTGTGTGTGTGGTGTGTGAGAGAGAAACAGTCCAAGTGAGAAATGAAAATGTCATGCACTCATGGTTACATTTTCAACCCTCCTCACAGAAATCTCACATTTTATTCCCAGAGTCTTCATAGATGTTCAGTGAGAAACTTTGAAGAGAGCGCAAATATTTTTAAGATCAATTTCAGTATGCCCTTTAAATCATAAATTTCAAGATTGCTCTGGTGGATTGGTTTAAGTCAGTAGTTCTGATACTATTTGCTTCAGGAAAAGTGTTTTAAGAATCAAACATCGAAATGTATTAATATTATGGCCCTGTTTACACCTGGTATTTTGTCAATCCAATCACAAGTGGATGACGCTCAATACAGGTGTAAACGGGGTCTAAAACTTTTAAGCTTGTCACTTTCGGCCACTTTCATGGGTAGTCGAAAACACATTCGACCGGATTGCTTTCATAGTGTAAACGCTCTTGTGGTTGAATGCGTTCGAACCACTACAAAAGTCGCCTACTACTAACATTATGGGAAGCCAGACGGGATTGACACTTTGTCGGCCGAAGACCCAAATTTGGTTTGGAGATGAAAAACGCACTCTTACCATTCCTGATTTCTAACACACACTTGTTTGTGTCTTGTGGCTGTCAGACCAGAAACTAAAGCTGATGCTCTCTGTGTGTTTTTCCGTCATCTCTGGTTGCGCTCATATGTAAATTGCGTGATCTTATTTCATCCATTAGATTGAAAGAAGGCCCATACATTTACCCACCCATAGACCCTCCCCTCAAAGAAATGAGAAAAGTGGACAAAAGAGACGGATTAAAACATTAAGAGTAAACGGGTATGTGTCTCTGTCGTCTACGTGTGATCCGATCGACCAAAACGCATCTTAATATCATGTGTGAACAGGGCCCATGATGAATAGAATGGTAATTGCAGTACAAAACAATTTACCATTGTACACAAAATTCCGGGAAGTTGAACATGAAGGTTTTGACATCAACAACAAAAGATATGGAAAAGGTTTTCTCCTCCTTTTCAAAATATAAGTTGTTTATTTCTTACCCACTTTTGGACCTTCAAACCCACCAGTTGAGAATAAATTATACTCAATTTAATTGTGGATTATCCTTTTTTACTCTCAGCTGGGACACCAGTATAATTACTGTATACCTTTGTTCGATTCTCTGACACGTCAAGACACAAACAAGGAAATGCTGCAATATTTTTCCCTCCAATGTGGGTTACTATTGTGATGTAGTGTAATTCATTGCACTGAAACTTAATTAGAAACCCTAAAAAGAAATGGAATGCTTATTTCTTTAGAGTTATATTAATATCATTCATAGATGGAACTGAAACTAATTCACCACCCCAGAAATACTAAAAACTGCATTGCAGCTGTGATTTACTGAACAGTTGTTTCCTCTACATCAGTGAGAGATTAGACATTACACCTGCAGTTTATTTTTAACAATGTGGTGTGGGAAACTCTCTAATAATGATCTTTGTCATGTCCAAAACTGGTCTCCATCAGAACTGGTGTTCTTCATTTCTCTGAGTTCTGATGATTTTCCTCTTTTACAGAGCAGCAGTCATGGGGAAAGGATGCATAGCCGCCACCAAGTACTTCCTGTTCTTGTTCAACCTCCTCTTCTTTGTAAGTGTCCACACTCCTACACCTTTATTCTGTCTCCGCAGGAACTCTGAGTCATTTGGCTCCCTGTCATTAGCTCTGGTCTTCAGGTCTACCATGAGCGAATGCAGGTTGAAACGGAGGTTACTATTGAGAGTGGAAATTTAAAATGTGGCCTTTTGGGAAATCTGGAAGAACATGTAAATATTTATGCATAAGGAAGATACTGACCGCTGACCACAAAACGCTTTTGGCATAAACTTCAATTTATTCAAAACTTAAAACTCAAATGATCATTCTATGGAAGTTGTTATTAATAACAAACAGTGTTGGAACTAAAAGTTTACTAAAAGTTACAAAACTTTTGTAGAAACCAAGAATAAGATGTTTTAAGTCAAGACTTTTTAATCATTTGGAAGTATTTGTAACTTTATTTCCACTATCGGCTATCAGCTGATTGTTTAAAAACACCCAAGTGAAAAAACACTAGAGGAGCTTATTTATTGTTAATTATAAAGTTTGAATAAATTTGTCATCAAGACAAGTGTTACAAAAACTACCTACAGTTTTTATTTGAGTGTAATTATTATAACTGAAAAATAAACAGCAGTTTTGGTTGTACTGCCATTGTAGTTTTGGCTCTTTTGTTAAGTTTAACCTCTAAAATTATAGTAATGTACCAAATGAGAGGGTTCCCTGTAAAGTATTCATTTAATTTGAGTTGGAAAAAAAAGTATAATAATTTGCCATTGTCCATATGTGACATGTAGGAAAGTACATTATTGAAATACTTTTGTTATATTCTGCTTTCATTTCTTTTTACCATACCGCATGACATTTTACATGTATTTGCATTATTATTGGGCAAAAACAAAAATACCCAGCAGTCAGTGTGATGTTTTGGAAATCCCTGTTAGGAAATAGTTTAAGCTCACTGAGGAAACAAGACTCTGATCTCTGTTGCATTTCTACAACCTTCAGCTAGACATGTTATAAAGGGTCAAAGGCTAATGAAAAGTGTGTGTGTCTCTCTGATTCTCCCTCCTGAAGGCCCTTTAATTGTACAGTAGCCTGGTGTTTTACTGCTTCCCTCTCCACAGTGGCATAGAAGACGGCAGGCTGATACAGGGAACGGGGAAATTAAACTTCTCTGATCCAGTTCATTTAGAGGACAGCTTGGATCCATTAGTTTTTAACTTTGTGGCCAGAATTCATGAGAACTCAGTTCTGTGGAGAGTTGCTGTCTCTCTTTAGCAATTATCTGGGGTATGTTTATGACTGCACAGTGTTCTCATCCACAATCCAGTCACAGTTCTAACTAAGATCAAGCTATAAGGAACCAAACGGGTCCAGAAGGAGACAAACACTCATGCAACTTGTTTGTCGTGTTTGTTTGTTTGTTCACGCATGTTTCTTTTGCCCTGTAGATTTTTGGAGCTGTAATCATGGGCTTTGGACTATGGGTCATGCTGGATAATCAGAGTTTCATCATGGTTTTGCGTAAGTACAAAAAACAGCAACATTATTTCCTGTTCTAATGTATGTAATCGTGTCCCTGAGAGTATGTCTTATTAAAAGCGTTTGCATCTCCAGGCTGCTGTTGGTCAGAAATGGAAAGTTACGGATTTGTAATGGAAGCACAAATGCTTTCCCATATACTGAGAAAACATTTGTGAAAAATTATTTTTCTTACAGTATTGCATCAGTACTTTAGGTCCATGGCAGTTCTGTTCACATTAGCCTGAATTTGCTCTCAAAATATGGGTTTGAATATTTTAGGGAGTCACTTCAGTTCATAACTAAACTGTGTGTAAACACAGTTTGGGGTCAGAAGGTGTTTTCATACTTGGCAAAATACTTTTTTCAGCAAGGATGCATTCATTTAATCAAAAGTGACTGTTAAGACATTTATAATGTTTCTATTTCCTGAAGAGGAAAAAAACTCTAAAAATTAAGCCGTTCCTTGAGCAGCAAATCAGAATTTTGAAGGATCACATGATGCCACTGAAGATGTGCTTTGCATCACAGGAATAAATTGCATAATAAAATTGGATTTAAATAGAAAACAGTTATTTTAAATTTTAATAATGTTTCACAATATTGCTGTTTTTACTGTATTTTTGATCCAATAAATGCAGCCCTGGTGAGCATTAGACACTTCTTTCAAAAACATTTTAAAAATCTAATCACCCCTGAACGTTTGAATGGTAGTAAATATCCTGGCTCTGTGTCTGTTCTCTTTTTATGTCCTACTTTCTGACAGACAGTTAACTTCATTCATTGAGTCAAAGCAATACGTTGCTGGTTGCACATTTTTCTGTCTCCACTTTTGAGTTCAAACTGGTGTTTATTTGATATACACAGGAATGCACAGTAAAAGCAGCTGTTATTTGTGAGCTTGGCGTGGGGATTTTTCATTTTTTTGTTATTAACCAAGTTTTCCACAAACCCCCCTCCCACACTGCACTCTGTGTTTATACACGCACACATGTTAACTAAACCATCTGATGCTCACTGAAACAGAGAGCGAAAGTTTGCAAAATAAGGAAAGAGAGATATTAAATATTAAACGTAATAAAGATTAAAGATTAAACGTACATGATTTGTGGTGAACCATACTCATACCCATACTCCCTCAGTCTGTACAGTCAAAGCCATGGAGACTCCATGCTGAAAGAGAGTGGAACATGAAAACTAATGTAGATCTTCTTGATTTGATTTGTTATTAATGCTTCCAAACTTTTCCAATCTTGATAAAAAATTGGAAAAAATTATGTTTCCCCATTTAAAGTGATTGGAGCTGTACTTGCATGACTGAAATTGCAGCTCAAAAGCTTTTTCAAAGATGGCCGCTAAGTAAAGGGACTTTGCCTTTACTCCATTTTTAAAAGGAAAGTTTACCAAAAAATGCTGTTGTCATTCACTCACCCTCATGTCATTCCAAACCTGTCTTTCCTCTGTGAAACAGAGTTGTCTTTTCTTTCTTTCTTTCTTTTGTCTAAACAATTAAAGTCAATGGGCATCAACATATGATATTTTGAAGAATGTTGGTAATGTTGGTAACCAAGCAGTGGTTACCAACATTCTTCAAAATATCATATTTTTTGTCCCACATAAGAAAGATGTGATGGTGAGTAAATGGTGACAGAATTTTCTTTCATTTTTGGGTGAAGTATCCCTTTAAGCTAAAAGTTATTTTTTTCACACCATTGCTAAAGAAAACTTTGAAAATAGACATTCAAATTAAATATTTTCATAAGACCGAACAAGCCAAGTTCCCTCAGTCAAGATCATGGAGGTTTTGAGAAATCTATATACAGCACATGCTCAGTTAAACAAATTACAGCAGGGGAATATTTATGTGAAGCTGACAAGATCCAAAAAATGTTTGGCAAGCTGGTCACACCGCCATCCTTTCCACTCACTTTGTCTTTTTCAGTGTCTCCAGATATCACCGTGCTGGGTAACTTTTCTGACACCACCTGCTTAAAACCCAAAAAGCCAGAAGGATCGTGAGGCCCCGCTCTGTTATCGGGACCATTTTTTAAAACATTATTTTTCTGATTCAGCGGTTCCTCTGGTGATAGCAGGGAATATCTTAGGATATCCTCATACTTGGGGACCCTTAACTCTGACCTTGCCTTTCTGCTAACACATGGTCCAGTAGTCCTCTGGTTTACTGTAGGGTCCATTAGTGGTGACTCCCACACTCTGCTGCACGAGGAGTTTGTTTGTTGACTTTGTTAGTGTGTGGTTTAAAGCCCTATTGAGTTTGAAAATAACGGGAAGGTGTGTTCTCTGATCTCGGTTTTATTTATTTGTTCCCCTTCCTCTCAGGTTTTTTTTTTTATAGACTTCCACACAACCGCATGGCTATAAAAGGGAGTAATCGGGAATTGTAACATTATCATCTCTATTTTTCACATAAAGGTTTTACTACTTTTTCAAATAGCTCATTAATTTGTGCAATGAACTTCTACAGCAATAATGACCCAATACCTAGAACACATTACAGCATGAGTCAGTGTTTGGTTGTTTGAAGCCTCTGAGGCTGGTACGGAAATGAAACTGTGTGCAGGGTCCTAAAGTTGTACATGTTTGGCTGTGTTTACATTTGTAGTTAGTTTCTCTTGGTCTGCTGCAAGGAGACGGTAGATCCGATCCCTGTACTGAACTGTAATGGACAAGGTAGTGCAAACATGTATCCTTGAGCATTCTGTATTTTTTAGGGTCTGTCCCTTTCCATCTTGTGGCATCACATCCTGTTTTTGGTTCGTTTACATGTCTTGCTGCGTTCATGTTTCATTCGAACCACACCAGAGTTTGTTTGGAAGTGGACTGAGACCCATCTTTCCACTTGTTGGGTGCGGGCCAGGGTTCTGGCGGCAGCGTTCACACTTATTCAATTGAAACACTCTAATAGAGCAATCGCTCCAGAGCTAGTTTTATTCAAAGCAATCCTGCCAAACCTGAACACAACCTTAAATACTATTATCAAATAACATTCAAATACAACAAGCCAATAAGTAATTATTCTTTAAAGTTAATGACAAATTTTTTTTTATTTGTTATATTTTCCATTCATAGCATGTAAATGGTGTTTGAAAGGGTCCAAGATTGTTTTTCCAGTGGAAAATGCTGCTGGGATGGAATTTCTGCTGATATACAAAGGTGTTTGCCATAATTCCTTGAGAACATCACAGCAACTATGAGCAAGCACACACCGAGGCCTTGGAAACTTCAGATTTACCCTCAGACAGATGTTATGCGCTAGGCAGGAAACATGTGTTTAGAATTGTGACGCAGAATTCTTGCTCGAGTTGAGAGGTAATCTACCGACCATTTATTATTCTCAGTTTATAAAACAAAATAATGATCTGTTTTTAAGTTCATACAAGGACAACATAACCTCATAGTTTCGAATGGATACATGTAAGAAGTCCGAGATAAATTAATTAGGACTGAAGATTGGAAGAAAGTTCAAACAATAATTGCATGATATGCTGATTAATTGTATACAATGCCGTTTGGGTTCAGTAAGATTTTTAATGTTTTTAAAAGAAGTCACTTATGCTCACCAATGCTGCATTTATTTGATTTAAAATGCAAAACAAACCCAGTAATATTGTGAAATATTATTTCAGTGTGAATATATAGTAAAGTGTAATTTATTTCTGTGATCAAAGCTGATTTTCAGCATCATTACTCCAGTCTTCAGTGTCACATGATCCTTCAGAAATCATTCTAATATGATGATTTGATGCTCAAGAAACATTTATGATTATTATAAATGTTGAAAACAGTTATTTACATTTTTATTTCAGGATTCTTTGATGAATAGAAAGTTCAAAAGAACAGCATTTATCTGAAATAGAATCTTTTGTAACATTAAACGCTACCGTTCAAAACTTTGGGGTCAGTAAGAATTTTTATTTTATTTTTGTGGGGAAATAAATCAAATAAATCAATACTTTTATTCGTCAAGGAGGAATTACATTGATCTAAAGTCACAGTAAAGACATTTATAATGTTACAAAAGATTCTGTTTCAAATAAATGCTGTTGTTTTTAACTTTAACTTTCTGTTCATCAAAGAATCCTAAAAAAAAATGGTACACAACTGTTTTCAACATTGATAATAATCATAAATGTTTCTTGAGCATCAAATCATCATATTAGAATGATTTCTGAAGGATCATGTGACACTGAAGACTGGAGTAATGATGCTGAAAATCAGCTTTGATCACAGGAATAAATTACACTTTACTATATATTCACATAGAAAACAGCTGTTTTACATTGAAATAATATTTCACAATATTACTGGGTTTGTGTTGTATTTTTAATCAAATAAATACAGCATTGGTGAGCATAAGTGACTTCTTTTAAAAACATACAAAATCTTACCGACCCCAAACTTTTGAACGGCAGTGTGTATATATAATAAAGAAAAATAAATGAAAGGTGCAGTGTAGTGCAGCATGTTATATTGACAGATAGTGGTTGAAATGGGTACTTTCCATATTCTAAATATTTGAGAGGGTTGTTTCCCCTCCTTAGACTCAGCGCTTCCGTGGCGCGGGTTGCCAGATTGATGGCGCGCAATTGACAATCAGGAAAGTGACGAGCCTTACACTATAAGTTAATCAGCTATTATATACGTTTGCAATGTTTTCATTGCCAAGGCATTTTAGGCCGGGTAGAATCTGCAATCTATGTCCCAGATCGTTTTCTGGCTTCCATAGCTGGAACGAATGACAATATGAAAAAAGTTTTTTTCATCTTTTTTTATATACACAATTAATTGCACCAAATCAAAATGTTAAATTGCCAGCCCTACATTCTACTCGCTTGCTAGAGAAACAAATGTTTTTGTGGTGCAATACAAGAAGGATCACGTGCTTATAGAAGACTTGTGGTTCTTCAGAGCCACAAGCCACATGTCTTTGCCTTATCTTTGAAAGAATCCTCCCTAACAACTACGAGCAGCTAAACTCGTTTCTGCTTTGAATTGCAGGAGGGACATGCCCCCTGTCTTTAGAGAGACATTATTTACCTCTCTCTTGACTGCTAGTTTCATGTCTTTAATTACTCTAAAGCTACTGATTTGTATGTAGCTAAGGATAGTAAGAATAACCTGCCACTCAAATGAGCACCACAGCTCAGTGCCAACTTTAATAATAGATTGAGAGAAAACGCATGATGACAATTTTCCACGCAATAATTTTAAATTACTTTCATATGCTGAGCCACTGTAGAAGCGTAGAAGGTTTGCTGTGTTGTGAGGGTGTTCGCCATACCGATAGTGGCTGATGTTTATTTTCTCTCTCTCATTAGTAAAATCAATTAAGATCAGGTACTGAACGTCTTTAAAACATTGTTATTAGACAAACAAAATTGAGTTTGCATACTTCTAGGTCTCAATAAGACCTGCATCCATTGTTTAAAAATGTTGACGTGGTGAAGTGCAATGATATTTTTGCTTACTGCACCAAAAGCTTTTTTTTCGACAGTATTTTTGTGTCAGAGACTTCTTCCTCTGCATACATCTGAACTTGCTGCATTGAGTTGCAGAGCCTAAGGCGAGACTGATGTGTAGCTGCAGAAACTGTCTCAGCCTCTCTACTCCTGTTGTTCCGAGTAGCAAAACGCACATCTACCGCATCATGACAGTTTAAATATTAGATTATGGCTGTTATTTCCTAGTGAGGAATATCAAATAATAATCGCATAAGAGAAGTGATCTTAATTCATTCTCATCATCCAAATGTTCTTTTTCCATCATGAAAGTTTTAGTTGATCTTGTCAGAGAGTGTGACTGGTGTCTTCTGTGTTCATGCAGATGAGTCCTCCACAACGCTGAAAGTTGGCGCCTACATCTTGATTGGGATTGGATCTCTGACCATGGTCATGGGTTTCCTGGGCTGCATCGGTGCCATTTATGAGATCCGATGCCTCCTTGGAATGGTGAGTGATGATAGAGAGTCTTTTATTATTTATTTATTTATTTCATTTGATATGATTTTTTATTTAATTTTATTTTGCATACTTATATATAAATAACAGCTGACTACATAAATAGCTGCTGACTGCTGACTACATCAAAGCCAGCCTATTTTGGTATAATTTTTTTTTTTTTTTTTGCATATTTATTTATATATAAATAACTGCTGAGTATTAGAGCCAGCTCATTCTGTTCTCCGGGCTATTTTTATAAATGATATTTCGCTTCTAACCATATTCAGTTATGGCAAAATTTGCATTAAGTGATCATTTTTTGTAACCATATTAAAATCCGTTATACATTATTTATAAAATAAAATTGTACAGTCTGTTAATAGCTTTAACAACTTCATTGAGCAGTGGACCTTTCAGAATCTGCCATTCACAGAGTTGCTGTCGTAATCGCTGTCACAACAAGGCCAGACTTATGCGTGCCCAGACCGTCTGCTGCGGGAGCTTCATAAAACCCTTCCACATTAGCATGATAAAGAGTTAGCTTCAAATGGCTCTCTGGGGTTAATGCTGCTGGATTTACTGAGCTGGAGTGACAGGGATAAGCCAGTCAGATTTAGGGGATGTCTGTGGAAGAACTGGGGGCCATTATTAGTACCCACAAGATCGCTTGATAAGCTTAGCGGTCAGCAAAGGTCTTTGTTAAACTGTTTGACCCATTTAGAAAATAACGTTATCTAGCTGTCATGTGCTTTATGTTATCATGCATTGTTGTAGGTGTGTTAATATGTCCATTTAACAAATGGAAGGGTTCATTTGAACTCTAATGACTAAGATAGCCTATCAACTAGAATAAAAGGTTTGTCAAGACAAACTTTTTGGCTTGAGAAAAACTAGCCAGAAAGTTTGAAGTAGTTTAAAAGGTTCTAGCTTTTGTTTGCGTGTCCAGTAATTGTAAATGGACTTTTCTGTCCTCTGTTTGCAGTACTTCACCTGTCTCCTCCTCATCCTCATCGCCCAGGTGACAGCCGCTGTCCTCATCTACTTCCAGCGAGACCTGGTAGGTTACCATACCATCATAGAAATGTTTTTTTGTTATTAAGAAACAAGCAAGCCCAGCCCATGTGAAAAAACGCAACGCAAAAGTAACGCATTACTTTCCATAAAAAGTAACTAAGTAACACAATTATTTACTTTTTTAGGGAGTACCGCAATATTATAACGCATTACTTTTAAAAGTAACTTTCCCTAAAACTGGTTAATTTAGGATTATTTTTCTATAGTATAGATTTTTTATTAATATTTAGAATTTTTGTTTTAGTAATTTTATGTTGTTCTTTGCTCTTCTTTATTAGTTTCTTTTACTATTCTATTTAGTGTTTTATATATTTATATATTTATAAAACTTTTTTGATCCACTTCACTTTGTGTGTGTGTGTGTGTGTGTAATATATATACACTACACTACTATATATATATATATATATATATATATATATATATATATAGCCGGACCGATCTTGATTAAGCGACACTGTTACTACACAGTAGTGTATATATATTACACACACACACACACACACACACACACACAAACACACACACACACAAAGTGAAGTGGATCAAAAAAGTTTTGCAAGGTTTTGATCCATTTCAAATGTTGACTATTGTGTGCATATTTATTTATTTATCTATCTATCTAAATGAGATATACTATTTTGCTTTTAAGAAAGAATTCATAATCTGATAGTTATGTTCAAAAAGATTTTAGTACCTTAAATAGCTTTAGTGTAATTAGCTACACTTTGTAAATAGCCTGTGGTGTAGCTACAGTAAAGCCACTTCTTTTAAAATGTAAGTTTAAATTATGATTAGATTTAAAAGTAGCTTCTCCAACACTAGCCTGATGTGAAAACGTCTGATTTAGTTAATCTGGAACAGTGTTAATTAATACATATGGAGTCACAAGCTTGCAACACTTTTTCTAGTCAGCTGGGACTATACTGTAATCTCTTAACCGGTCGTGTTAGGTGGTAACACGAAAGTTAACATATGGTTTAGAAACTGGAATTTTAAATTAACTAGCTGAAGAAATGTTTTGACTGTTCACTACTATAGTTCCACTTCCTACATTCAAATTAATTAGGAAGTGGAATAATTCACTTTCCGCTGCACTATATTCACCTTTCACACAAGATGGTGTGTGTGGCTTGACGAGATGTTTCCGTGTAACGAAAACAGGAGGCGTGTTTGATGTGGGTGATTCCACTGACTTACTCTCTCATGTGAAACTTTTCGACAACAGCGCCCTCTTCAGGAACAGCGAACACAAACATTACACACCAAATGGCTTTGAGATGATTAAAAAACAGGAGCTGCACTTCATCTTATCAGCCTTTCTATAGTGTTAGGAAGGAGATATACATCCACTAATGCAACTTGTGCTTAGTCAGCCTTTCTTAAATCAGTTTAAGTTAAGTAGCACCAGGCCTAACCACATCCATAATCTCATGCTTAATGCTCAACTTAACTTGCTGTGTTTAGTTTCTTTTTGTGTCTATATTATTAGAAATGCATAGATATTTGACTTTTAGCTATAGCGTGTTTAGTCTTCCTGTAGGACAAGTCTTTAGAGATCAGGTATTTGGAGTCTGTGCTTGGGCATGCACTGTTTTCTCTTTATACTTCATCACAGGGCATGGCGAGTGCTTTCCCAGAACAGGGCGAGGTTCACGCTAGCAGCATAAGCAGAGTTTACAGTTTTAGATTATCATTGCTGTAACCCCCCTCATTGCTGTGTGCACCACCACACCTCCTACACACGCACACCAACTTCAAACAAGCTCTACACAATATAAAGTTCACTTCAACAGTGATTTGCTGTTGAAAGGTTTTCGACGTGACAATGTATACATTGTTGGAATGGTAAAGGGCGGTTTTTAAAATTGTTTATTCCAGTTTTATCACTTGTATGATGATCAAAAACTTTACAAACATATACTACGGTACAAAAGTTTGGGCTGTAAGAGAACTTTTATTCAGCAAAGATGCATAAAATGTATCAAAAGGAACAGTTAAAAAAAAAACAATATGTATGTAATATGTATGTATATGTATATATATATATAATATTAAGTAGCACAAATGTATGAAAACATTTGTGCTACTTAATATTATATATATATATATAATATTAAGTAGCACAAATGTTTTCAAAGAAGAAATTGTCATTATTAAATAAAGCCTTGGTAAGTATAAGAGACTTTAATCTAATTTAGGATTTTAAATATTTAATAAAGTTTAAATAATAAAAACAAAAATTGAAAACAGAAATCATAGCTAATAAAATATTTCTTGCTTTAATTATAAATGCAAAAAATTATGCAAAAATATTTTTCAGCAGCGCTGGTTCAAAGTATTTTTCCCATAGGGATTTTAAAATAAAGCCTTCATTAAAGAGTTATAAGCCATGAACCAAGCAAATCAGCTACGAGGTGAAAACATTGCAAACTTTGATATGAAGCAAAAAATCTGACGAAAAGACAAAGACTGTGTACTGTGAGGGAAGAACTACAATCCCATGAGGCATTGCGAACAGCATAATCAAATTAATAACAATGGAGGAACAATAAACTACTCATTTACAAATAATATATATTAAGACTTTAGACTAACTTAGAAGCTTTTGCATCTGAAGTTTTTGTTTAGTATTAACATTTTTATCAGGCTCCTATGTATAGGTTTCTACCCAAGTACCGGTGAATGGGCTGAGGCTGGGATTTAGCGAGTTCCCATGAGTTAGTGAGTGACTATGTGCGGAGAGCATTCACTCAATATTATCTCATTTATATCTCATCAAATTATACATATATATATATATATATATATATATAATATATATACACAAACATTTAAGTATTTTGAGAGCGTCATTCACAGTGCTTCATGGGAGTGGGCCGAGCTAAAGAGCTCTTTTGGTGCGTCAATTTTTTAGACCCTCTGATTGGTGTAATTTTCTGTACAGCATTATGGGTAACAGTTTTTCTCCCTGAATTCCACCGTTTTAAAAAATAATCTGAAATAATGCGAGCTGACGGCTTCAGCAGAATCAAATATCATTGATTAACAACCGTAAAGCTCATATAATAGGGCTTTTTTTAAGCTTTATAAATTATCATTCAATCAAATTCCCTATGGAGTAAAAATGACTGGAGTTCTTACTTCTGGAACCCAACAGTTTCCCTCTATAAAGAATGTTATTGTTGAAATATCATGTTATTCCTATGGGTGTCATTCAGTTCTCAGGAAAGTTCAAATCATAGATCCATCCTAACATTTCTCCATGTGCTTATTTTTAGCTGAGACAAGAGATGTCCACTATTGTGAACAAAATTCTGGTGAACTACACCGGTCATAACAAGACATCTGAGCATGCCTGGGATTATCTCCAGAGAACGGTGAGCGCAAGGTTTTCCTTCAGCTATTGTCTGCCATTTCCTTCTTCGCTGTTATTTTCCATCATTCCCCTACAGTGAAGTTACAGTAATATCTGTTTAAGATATTAAAAGCATTTTTCAGATGACAAAAGATTAAGTCACTCGGATTTTTATTGTTGCTTTTTATCTATTGTTTAACAAGCAGCTTTTTAAGGTTATTTTCATTAAGGTTTTTTATACCATTTTTGTTGTTGTTGTTTTTACTGTAGTGTAAACTTTATTTCCTGCTTTTCTCTTTCTCTCACAGATGAAGTGCTGTGGTTGGACTGGACCATCTAACTGGACAGAGAACGTGTTGATAAAGAATCAGAACAATTCTCAGAATCTGTATCCATGTTCCTGCAGAAATGAATCCGTCAGTGGCACGCATATGGAAGATACAGGCCTGTGTCTGCATCCGTCCTCTGATTGGCCTGTCTTCACTACGGTACAGACGTACAGCTTTACTACACACATTATCACATCCAGATTCCTGATTCTGGTGTTGAACCCAATAGCTAAGGCTTCAACCCTTGTAGTTCTCCATTCTCATTGCTAATGCAATAATTCTCTCTCAAACCTGGCGTTTGTGTTTCATACTGCTAGTGAGATTTCCCTCTCCATCTGTGCCGCATTCTCTCCTTTCCTTTTGCTTTTAGTGCAGCATATGGGTTTCCTTTGTAGACTGGACATTAGCTGTTCTCAGCCTGCTAAACCATTTAGTCCATGCCAATATTTCTGAGTCCCCATTCAGTTCCCATTTGGCACTTGTATTAATAATGAATTGATTCATGACTCTGGTACAGGTTGTGCTTCTGCTCATTAGGTCTCGAAGGCCAGGCCAGTTTTCAGACCTCATATACTTACATTTAATAATAGGAATTCTGAATACTTTTCCATTATGCTATTACATTAATTCATTTGGAAACTGTATCGTATTAGTAGCATATACACTGTCCAGTTGTTTGAATAAGCGAACAAAGTGTTTACTGTAAATCGTAATGTAGTTTCCTGTAAACGGGACCACTGACTGTTGGCCTAGCTTGAGTTTGGCATGTTCAGTTAGTCTCTTCTAGTGTTATCTTTGCAGAGCTCTGTCTGTTTAGGATCCTTTCCAAACCATGCATATCTCGCTCTTTTTCCCAGTTGTTCTGCTTATTTCATTTTTCTCCATTCCCTGTTTGCAGGGTTGTATATCTAGTGTGGAGGACTGGCTCCTGAGGAACTGTGGAGTTATTCTGGGAGTGTGTGTCGGGATAGCTGTGATTGAGGTAAATCTAGAAAGCGTATCTTGTGAAATGCAATCCCAATTCATGATTATTCCCTTCTAACTGTGTATTTCATGAACATTCATTTCTGTTATTTTGGCACTTTACACAAATACGCTGCACTTTGGTGTCCCATTCCTTTTTCTTTCTTTCTTTTTTTTTAACACATTAGACTCTAAAAACCAAAACCAAATATATTTTGTTTGTATTTATAATTAATTATTATTTTTTAAATTATTTAATTTAAATTAAATATTTTTTATTATTTAATTATAGCTAATTTAAATGATCAAAAAATGGTCAAACAAATAATTTAATTACTTTTATTAGAAATATACACTATTGTTCAAAAGTTTGAGGTTGATAAGATTTAGAAATCATTCCTATATGCTGATTTGGTGCTCAAAAAACATTCCTTATTATCAGTGTTGTTTATGCTTAATATTTTTGTGCAGATTCTTTGATGAATAGAAAGTTCTAGAGGAACAGCATTTATTTGTAGGGATGCACCGATATGAACATTTTGGCCGATACCCTTAACCGATAATTCTTCTAATTCGAAAGCCGATTACCGATATATTGACCGATAAATCTAAATCCAAATTTTTATATGATTTTTGAGAGCCTGATTACAAAAACAAAACTCTCTCCATTAAATCCATGTTCCAAGCACACAATTATAGTTCTCAATATAATTTTATGTAGCCTATATGAGACTTGCACTGAACTGTATTTTCATTTTTGAAGGGATTGCAATCATATTTCAAGCAATTCATAACCATCATGGTGAACAGTGCGCATCTGAAGTGTCTCTAAGCTGATTATTTATCGGCTTTAATATATTGGCCAAATTTTCTTATCGTGCAGATAACGATAACATAAAAAAATATCTATATAAAAAAAATATCTATATATATCTACCGATACCCATACGGTGGACGATATATCTTGCATCCCTATTTATTTGAAGTAGAATTGTTACATTACAAATGGCTTTGTTGTCACTTTTGATTTGATTAATTTCAAGTTGTTGTTTACTAAAAGTATTAATCGTACTGACCCCAAACTTTTGAACAGTACAGTACAGTACAGAACAGTATGCGTGTGTGTGGTTCTGGAGAACAAAAAGTCAGTTCAGGACCATGATCTGTTCGCACTGGAATCTGATATTGGTCAGATTTGAAACCACAATGTGAACAGCTATACAAAAAAACAAACTGATAATCGAAATACAGCACTAAGACTCCAGTGTGAATGTAGCCATTAGCTTGTAAACGTGTGTTTCTGTGTATGAGAGAGGTGGGGGACCATATTGTGATCTCTGTCTATTGTGCTTATTCCAGCTTTTAGGGATGATCCTGTCCATGTGCCTGTGCAAGAGCGTCCAACAGGAGGATTACACCAAAGTACCTAAATACTGAAAGCAAACCCCCTTCAGTGACTCAGTGTTACAGACTCTGCACACCAGCAGAACAACCGGAACAAAGCAGGCCAGACGTCATCTGGTCACACACACACACACACACTCTCTTTTCACTTTATTATCCCTTTAAACATTGAAACATCCCGCTGTTTAGGATCAACGCTTTTGATGAGGATTGTTGTATCTTTTCCTTTTAAAGAAACTAGTGATTTATAGATCTTTTTCTTGTTAGTGCTCTGCAAGGTCTAAATAGCTTTATATCTGGTATCTCACTCTTGCATAGCTATACGGTTGCGTTTATGGTTTTCATCTTTAGTTGAATGTGAGAGCACTTTAGTGAATAGAGAGTTTGTTATGGGAAGAGCTATTAGCTACTTTTAAAATACTTGTATAAAACAGAGGGGAAAATCTACACCTGTTTTTTTGTTACCTTTTATAATGAGAATTGTGTACTTTCAGTTCAGCTATGTGTGTGTATATATATATATATATATCAATACGAATGACGTACTTCAGTGAGGTTTGTTCTGAGTGAATAACTACATCCTAGTTATCGCAGCACTTAATGTCTTTTCTGCGTGTGTTATTAGCCGGGTTGGGTTACTCAGGGTGGAGTCTGGGTAAAGATGGCTGCGGTTGAGCAATGTCGAGACTGAAGGTTAGAACGGAGTAGTGTAGCGTTTCTTGTGGTTTACATGCGAGTCGGCCTACTTCGCTCTGTGGATCAGGGTGTGTATGTGGATTTAGGTTGTGTGCGTATCCCACAGTTCCTCACGCTGTGCTGGTGTGGGTAAAACATCTGTGCAAGTATGTCGATAAGCAGGCATTATATACAGCTCCTGCAGCACCAGATGTGACATTACTGACCCATTTCAGCTGAACCAAAACTGTGCCAGGCTTTTTAATATCTTGAGTTTCTTCTTTTTGATATGTTTGCTTCTATGGTTTTATTACTTCGTGTGAAGATAGTGTTTGTTTATATCAAAACCCGGCTTGCTTAATTCGAAGGCGTTTCTTAGGAATAATTTGGGCCGTTTTAGTGTTAGTTCAGAACAGAAGCAAAGGAATGACCCTGCCGCTGTCTGTATAAGACCGTTTCCAAACACTTTGTTGCTTTTTGAGAAAAAAAATCTTTAGTTTCCTAGTTCAGTCCTTTACAATAATTAAAATCTTTCAAGGTCTATTAATACTTTTTGTCAAACGTCTTTTTTTGTATCTTGTCTAGATGCTGTCTTCTGTAGAACTCTAGTTTAGCTATTTAAGAGATTTTTTTTTTTTTAATCTGAAAACATACCAATTTTTTACAGAAGCTTGTTTGGTGTAAACTCACATAAATGTCAGAATTGAGAGAAGAATTGAACTAAGAATTGGACTTTATATCTCGCAATTTCTCTTTTTTTATATACATTTCAACTTTTTTCTTGCAATTGCGACTTTATTTCTCAGAATTTTATGTTTATGTCTCGCAATTGCGAGAAGAATAGTCAGAATTGTGAGAAGTCAGAATTACCTTTTGGATTTTTTTTTATTCTGTGGCGGAAACAAACTTCCATAACATTGGGATGATTGTGTATATCCGAGGTAAAGTGAAGGGCTTTTTCTACTTCCATATACAAAATGTAATGTTTACCTGGGAAGCCATGTTTCTGTAGTGGGTTTTACCAGCTGCTTCAGTAGTTATGAAACATGTCTATGCAATAGTTAAGAGTTGGATTAAAAAAAAACTTTGACAAATATGCGTTTCATTTGGTGATCTGTTTCTGAATGGGTCTTTTATTTATCTTTATTTCAGTTTGAATGTAAATCTGAGGGACCAAATTCCTTATCTTGCTTTCATTAAATAGTACATTAATGGTCAGTAAGGCTTTTTAAAATGTTTTTGAAAGAAGTCTCTTTCTCAACTAGGCTGCATTTATTTGTTCAAAATTACAGTAACAACAGCAAACATTGTGAAATATTATTACATTTTATAATGACGTTTTCTATTTATGGCAAAACTGAATTTCCAGCATCATTACTCCAGTCTTCAGTCACATGATCCTCCAGAAATCATTCTAATATGCTGTTTTGCTGCTCAAGAAACAGTTCTTATCAATGTTGAAAATATTAATATTTTTGTAGAGAAACATTTTTCAGGGTACTTTGTAGAAAGTAAAAAAACAACAAAAAAACAGCATTTTATTAGTTTAAGTGTCAGTAAAGACTTCTATTGTTACCAAGTAATTAAAAGTATTAAAAAAACTTTAATATGCCATATTCAAAAAGAAGGTTTCTGCAAGAACTTTCTTCATTCTTGCTTCTGAGAGCTGCATTGACAGTTGTAACCAGAAGAGGACGCTATTGGTAAACGAGAGCTTGTAAATCTAACAGTGAGGTTCCCAACTGCTCCGAAAATGTAGTCCTAACCCTACCCATAATAATTACAGACAATATGCAAAATTTTCGATTCCTTCTGATGTATTTGTAATGAAAGGGTTATGCATGTTATTTGTGGTTAATAATATATTCTCAGATTCCCAGAAGGCATCAGTTGTTGTTCTCATCTGAGGTCCAGTCTGTTCTAATGGGAGATAAAGAATGTGTTTTGAGACGACGATGAACCTCTGCGGTCCCAGTGAGAGAAATGAAGAAACCTCTTGGCTGTGTGACCTCAGAACCGCTGCCAGGAATTCTGGGTCCGACGTTACATTGACAGCATCTGAATGCAAGCCGGTGGTTTGCTTTTGCATATGATCGAAATCCATGACCCAAATTCAGTTTTTCAGTTCCATATCCAATAAATAATGTAATGCTGCCATTTCCCTTTCCTTTATTTCATTTTTTTGCTTCCTCTACAGTTTGCAAATCTGCATTGCTTTTCAAATGATTGTATTTTGTTCACCCACAGGATGTAGTTGCATATAGTCGCAAATGTTGAATGTTTTCATTTAATGTGGTGTCGTTGTACGCTTTTATGAACAGAGGTCTGAAAGTAAATGTAACAGAACATAGAAGTTGGGTCATAAACGTGTTTATGTCCTCAGTCACAGACCTTCCTGGAAATGGTTTTCCACATCAGCACAGTCACCTCCACCTGATGGCCTCGTCCTCATCCTGCCGGAACGCCCCGCTGGACTTCCTGTTTTCGTATGTTGGTACTTACTGACTCATACTGTGAGATCTAGAGCTCTAGTCAATGACACACTCATATCTTGACTGTAAGTGAACTTTAAAGCTTACACATCTTGGCGTCCTTGAACTCATTATGGGTACTGATATTATTATTATTTTTTAATACATTTGCTCATTTCCTTTGTGAGTCCAACCTTGTCCAGTTTATTTTAAAAGTAACATTTGTTGTTGAGCAAAATTCACAATTTATGAATGAGCCAATCAATGAGTTGGAATTTGAATTGAATTGTCACTGGTTATGGTCGCCATCATTTTAAGACATTTTCCTGGATCTATGTTCCTGGACATAATTTTTTGATCCTGGATTTTATTTCAAAGAAATTAATACTTTTATTCAGCCAGGATGCATTAAATACTTTTACATTGTTACAAAAGATATAAATGATTAAATAAATTATGATGTTTTGATCTTTATATTGATCAAATATAGATTTCTGAAGGATCATGTGACACTGAAGACTGGAATAATGTTGCCTTAAAATTCAGCTTTGCATCACAGGAATGAATTACATTTTAAAATATATTCAAAAGAAAACCGGTATATGAAATTGTAATAATATTTCACAATAATACTGTATTTACTGTATTTTTTAACCAAATAAATAAGAGCATAAAATTTACGGTGGTTTAATTATATTATATATTTATTAAGTAAATGATTGGTGACATTTCAAATATGGTTAATACTATTCAACGTACGTAATATTGATATTATTTAACATTAATGTAAACACTCCATATGCTGTGCATATTCAGTTTATACTGAAAAATTTTAAGTAATTGGAGTTTAATAGGCATTCTTATTTGAATTGATTCCAACAAGCACAAATCATCAAACCGAGCAAGACATAACCACTGCTGCAGTTCATTGAGTGAGCTACAGTGAACTACACTGAGATTT
This sequence comes from Siphateles boraxobius, assembly GCF_051911475.1. Classification (NCBI taxonomy): domain Eukaryota; kingdom Metazoa; phylum Chordata; class Actinopteri; order Cypriniformes; family Leuciscidae; genus Siphateles; species Siphateles boraxobius. The sequence continues at coordinate 2,047,683 of NW_027508942.1, forward strand.
CCATGACTAAAAGCAGTGTGAAGACCCTTAAGGCACATGTGTATCATAGTTCAGTGTTAACTGATGGGCAAGGCCATCAAGGTGTACTTTCCGGCTTAAGGGTCTCTGCTTTTGTAGTATCTCCACAGTTTTGAGTCAGGCATTAAATGAGCTGAGTCTGCTGATAACTCTGAAACGAATGTCCATGTTTCCGCTGTAAAGTAGGTGAAAATGTGTTGTATCAGGATTTTTTTTTTTTTCCTCACATTTATACCTCTGTGGTTTGAATGTAAATGCAGAGTCACTCTGTACTGCTACTTTATCACTGTTCAGCAACATGACAGTTTCTCCACTGTGTAGCAGATAACATGATTAGCATTACTTTTGCATACCTGCACATTATCACTTCTGACAAATGTGTTGTGCGCATCCGGGCCTGTGCTCTGGGTTTCGCCATTTAGCAAATCCTGACAGACCACCAACCCCCCCCCCCCCCAATTTAATGGTTACTCCTAATATCTTCCTTTTTTTGAGTCTCATCTGTCGTCTGCCTGTCTGAACTCATTTTGTTGATGGACATGTGGGGGAGGAGAGTGGGAAAAAGTGTTTACCTGCTCTCTATGTGTGTGATACGCTTGCATTGGAGACTGTTAAGATGCTTATTAAATATATAAATGAGCTTGCTATCTAAAGATGATGGCCTGAGCTAACTAATGCAGAGAAATGTTCAATGTAACCTTATTTTTGTTGTTGTTCAAAATTAACTCAATTTTAATGAGTCAATGCATCATGAATCCTTCTTCCAAAACGTGTTTTTGTCTTACCCTGATTTAAAGCCTGTTATACGTGTTTATATTTTGAAAGTTGCTTGTCGCCATCCACTTCTCATTGCATAAAAGAAAGCAGCATGAACCTTTATCAAAAAATATATATTTTGTGCTCCACAGAAGATTGAAAGTCATTCAGATTCACTCTAAAAACAATAACTAAAGGTTCTTTATTTGCATCCATGGTTCAGTGAAGAACCTTCAACTTCCATGGAACATTTCTTTTACACAGAAGGTTCTTTATAGAACCAAAAATGGTCCCTCTATAACATGACTGCGATAACCTTATTTTTGGATGCTTGGAGTGTTTAGAACAACATGAAAATGAGTAAATAATGACAGAATTTTTATTTTGAGGTGAACTAATCCTTTATTCAATGTGATACAATGCACTATGTAATCTGATCCATATTCTCACTTCCTTTTTGGTATTTTATATACAAATGTCTTATTCAAACACAGCTGCAAATTATTAAATTAATCCACATAAACCTATCATTCATGACCTTTACTGGTTTTGGTCCCAGCCAATCAAATTTGTAGGGTTATAAACATATTATGCGGCTATAAAGCATTTACAGTGGCTGAAAGCGATTTGATATCATTTTTCTCCCTATGCTAAGCAGATGTCATCTCTCTCTGTTTACTCACAGCAGACTCATTTGTTATCTAATGTATGCATATTGTATGCTCCCTCTTGGCAGTTTTGCTATCATTAGTTCACAATACACACTACCCACAGTAACAACTTTCAATCCAAAGTCTTTAGAATAATATGATTACCCATCAGCCCACTGTTTTAGTCTGAGAAGCGTAGAAGAAAGTTATGGAATAAAAGAAAAAAGATGAGCCGAACATTAATGAAGAATAAAGAAGGATGTTTTTGCTGTATGATTAAATAACTTTCTGTCAGTTTCATCACCTAAAACATTAACATTATATATTTGCTATAATGTTAGCACTTATCTTTCTTTTAGACTTAAAGGGATAGTTCACCCAAAAATGAAAATTCTGTCATAATTTACTCACCTTCAAGTTGTTCCAAACCTATATTAATTTTTCTCTGCTAAACACAAAAGAAGATATTTTGAAGAAGGTCAGAAACCAAGGTTGATGTCTTCAAAATATTTTTATTTGTGTTTAGCAGAAAGAAATTCATACAGGTATGGAACAACTTGAGGATGAGTAAATGATAACAGAAGTTTCATGTTTGGGTGAACTATCTCTTTAAGTCTTCATCACAGAACTCGCACGGTCTGTTTCTCAATATTGCTTGAAACAATATTGCTTCATATTTTTGCCTCTGTTATGAACAATTGTGATGTGGGTACTGTGGCATTTCGCTTATCATTTTTGCTTTAATGGCTAACAATAGCAAAATGTCAATGGGGAAACTTTGTTTTGTGTGCAGATGTAAAGCGATTACATGCTAATGATACAAAAAATTGTGTGTAATCCGTTTTCAATGCCACAACTGAGATTTGTTTTGCATCTGAGGCATCTCATTATTTCTCTATGTCTCTTATTTTGTTGCTCTATTCTGATATTAGAGGAGATGACTAATGATAATGATTGACAATGCTAATTCATTGCCACTTTAGGGAGATTTTGTGCATCCCTTTCGGTGTATTTCAGTTGCTAATGGGGAAAAAATGTGCTATGGTAGAAAAGAGCCTTACATTGCTTCTATTTTGTCCAGCTCTGACTTACACTAACTTACTTTTGGCAGCAATTAATTACACTGATTGTGAATTTTGGAGTTAGCAATGGTATTTTCTTGTAAAACGTACTCCAATAATCTTTGTTTTATTTGCAACTTCCAGCCTTAGTTCTTAGCACAGGCCCCCCCATATATACTCACTGATGCCACAGACCCCCATATATAATCACTGATGCCACAGACCCCCATATATACTCACTGATGCCACAGACCCCCATATATAATCACTGATGCCACAGACCCCCATATATAATCACTGATGCCACAGACCCCCATATATACTCACTGATGCCACAGACCCCCATATATAATCACTGATGCCACAGACCCCCATATATAATCACTGATGCCACGGACCCCCATATATAATCACTGATGCCACAGACCCCCATATATAATCACTGATGCCACAGACCCCCATATATAATCACTGATGCCACAGACCCCCATATATAATCACTGATGCCACGGACCCCCATATATAATCACTGATGCCACAGACCCCCATATATAATCACTGATGCCACAGACCCCCATATATAATCACTGATGCCACGGACCCCCATATATAATCACTGATGCCACAGACCCCCATATATAATCACTGATGCCACAGACCCCCATATATAATCACTGATGCCACAGACCCCCATATATAATCACTGATTCCACAGACCCCCATATATAATAACTGATGCCACAGACCCCCATATATAATCACTGATGCCACGGACCCCCATATATAATCACTGATGCCACAGACCCCCATATATAATCACTGATGCCACAGACCCCATATATAATCACTGATGCCACAGACCCCCATATATAATCACTGATGCCACAGACCCCATATATAATCACTGATGCCACAGACCCCCATATATAATCACTCTGATGCCACGGACCCCCATATCTAATCACTGATGCCACAGACCCCCATATATAATCACTCTGATGCCACAGACCCCATATATAATCACTGATGCCACAGACCCCATATATAATCACTCTGATGCCACAGACCCCATATATAATCACTCTGATGCCACAGACCCCATATATAATCACTCTGATGCCACAGACCCCATATATAATCACTGATGCCACAGACCCCCATATATAATCACTGATGCCACTGACCCCATATATAATCACTGATGCCACAGACCCCCATATATAATCACTCTGATGCCACGGACCCCCATATATAATCACTCTGATGCCACAGACCCCCATATATAATCACTGATGCCACAGACCCCATATATAATCACTGATGCCACAGACCCCCATATCTAATCACTGATGCCACAGACCCCCATATCTAATCACTGATGCCACAGACCCCATATATAATCACTGATGCCACAGACCCCCATATCTAATCACTGATGCCACAGACCCCATATATAATCACTGATGCCACAGACCCCCATATATAATCACTCTGATGCCACGGACCCCCATATATAATCACTGATGCCACAGACCCCCATATCTAATCACTGATGCCACAGACCCCCATATATAATCACTCTGATGCCACGGACCCCCATATATAATCACTGATGCCATGGACCCCCATATATAATCACTGACGCCACGGGCCCCCATATGTAATCACTGATGCCACGGACCCCCATATATAATCACTGATGCCACGGACCCCCATATATCATCACTCTGATGCCACAGACCCCCATATATAATCACTGATGCCACGGACCCCCATATATAATCACTGATGCCACGGACCCCCATATATAATCACTGATGCCACAGACCCCCATATATAATCACTGATGCCACAGACCCCCATATATAATCACTGATGGCACAGACCCCCATATATAATCACTGATGCCACAGACCCCCATATATAATCACTGATGTCACAGACCCCCATATATAATCACTGATGCCACAGACCCCCATATATAATCACTGATGTCACAGACCCCCATATATAATCACTGATGCCACAGACCCCCATATATAATCACTCTGATGCCACAGACCCCCATATATAATCACTGATGCCACAGACCACCATATATAATCATTGATGCCACAGACCCCATATATAATCACTGATGCCAAGGACCTCCATATATAATCACTGATGCCATGTACCCCCTTATATAATCACTCTGATGCCACAGACCCCCATATATAATCACTCTGATTCCACAGACCCCCATATATAATCACTGATGCCACAGACCCCCATATATAATCACTCTGATGCCACAGACCCCCATATATAATCACTGATGCCACAGACCCCCATATATAATCACTGATGCCACAGACCCCCATATATAATCACTCTGATGCCACAGACCCCCATATATAATCACTGATGCCACGGACCCCCATATATAATCACTGATGCCACAGACCCCCATATATAATCACTGATGCCACGGACCCCCATATATAATCACTGATGCCACGGACCCCCATATATAATCACTGATGCCACGGACCCCCATATCAGAATCAGAATCAGAAATCAGAATCAGAAAGAGCTTTATTGCCAAGTGTGCTTGCACACACAAGGAATTTGTTTTTGTACTGGGGCTTCCAGTGGACATATACAAATACAACAAGAAACATAATACTACAAATTATAAGAATAAAAATAAAAATAAAAATATATGAGAATAAAAGTATCACAGTTGGGTTTAGTCAGAATATACATTTTCAGATTTACAGATTATGAACATATTTATAGTGTTTTGAATATTATAAATAAATCAATATATATATAAGTATCACCTGAGTTGTAGGGTATTGCACTAAACAGTGGGAGTATTGCACTTAGGGCATATGCCTTGGGAGGAGTGTTAACTGTTCAAGAGGGAGATGACCTGTGGGAATAAACTGTTCCTGTGCCGAGATGTTCTTGTGGCCAGTGATCTGAGTCTCCGTCTTGACAGTAACAGTTCAAACAGGAGGTGTCCAGGGTGAGTGGAGTCTGTGATTATTTTACCTGCTCTCTTCCTCATTCTGGAAGAGTACAGGTCCTGGAGGTTTGGCAGGGGGGCACCAATAATCCTCTCCGCAGTCCGGACTGTCCGTTGTAGTCTCCTGATGTCTGATTTGGTAGCTGAACCAAACCAGACAGTGATGGAAGTGCATAAGACAGACTCAATGACGGCTGAGTAGAACTGAATCAGCAGATCCTGTGGCAAGTTAAACTTCCTCAGTTGGCGAAGGAAGTACAGTCTCTGCTGGGCTTTTTTCACAATGGAGTCAATGTGATTGTCCCACTTCAGGTCCTGAGAGATGGAAGTGCCCAGGAACCTGAATGACTCCACTGCTTCCACAGTGCTGTTCATGATGGTGAGTGGGGGGAGTGCTGGGCTGTTCCTCCTGAAGTCCACGATCATCTCCACTGTTTTGAGCGTGTTCAGCTCAAGATTGTTATAACTGCACCAGACAGCCAGTTCAACCTCCAGTCTGTATGCAGACTCGTCACCGTTTCGGATGAGACCGATGACAGTGGTGTCGTTTGCAAATTTCAGGAGCTTGACAGTGGGGTCTTTAGAAGTGCAGTCATTAGTGTACAGGGAGAAGAGCAGTGGGGAGAGAACGCACCCTTGGGGAGCACCAGTGCTGGTGGTGAGAGTCCTGGATGTGTGTTTCCCCAGTTTCACTTGCTGCTGCCGGTCCGTCAGGAAGCTGGAGATCCACTGACAGATCGAGGATGGTATGGAGAGCTGGGTCAGTTTGGCTGTGAGAAGACCAGGCATGATGGTATTGAAGGCCGAACTGAAGTCCACAAAGAGGATCCTTGCATAAGTCCCTGGTCTGTCGAGATGTTGCAGGATATAATGCAGTCCCATGTTGACTGCATCATCCACAGACCTGTTTGCTCTGTAAGCAAACTGAAAGGGATCCAGCAGGGGTCCAGTGATGTCCTTCAGGTGGGCCAACACCAGTCTTTCAAACGACTTCATGACCAAAGACGTGAGAGTGACAGGTCTGTAGTCATTAAGTCCAGTGATTTTGGTTTTTTTGGGGACAGGAATGATAGTGGAGCGTTTGAAGCAGCAGGGAACTTCACACTGCTCCAATGATCTATTGAAGATCTGCGTGAAGACCGGGGCCAGTTGGTCAGTGCAGGCTTTTTAACAAGCAGATGAGATGCCATCTGGGCCTGATGCTTTCCTAGTCTTCTGTTTTTTGAAGACTCGGCTCACGTCCTCCACAAAGACCTTAAGCTCAGGTTGGATGGCAGGAGGTGCAGGAGGTGATGGTGAATGTGTGAAGTGCAGGTCAGAGCCGGTGTGTGGTGTGAATGAGGGCTTTTCAAACCTGTTATAAAATGAGTTTAAATCATCAGCCAGGTGTTGATTGTCCACAGATCGGGGGGATGGTGACTTGTAGTTGGTGATGTTCCTCAGGCCATTCCAGACTGATGATGGGTCGTTGGATGAAAACTGTTTTTTCAGTTTTTCAGAGTAGCTTCTTTTAAAAACTCTGATCTCCTTTGTCAGTCTGTTTCTGGCATGGTTATTCAAGATTTTATCCCCACTTCTGTAGGCATCCTCTTTGGCATGACAAAGGTGTTTGAGTTTCCCAGTAAACCATGGTTTATCATTAGTAAATGATAAGAATGTCCTAGTTGGAATGCATGTATCCTCACAGTAACTTATAAATGATGTTACAGTATCTGTGAGCTCATCCGGATCATTGGTAGCAGCTTCAAAAACAGTCCAATCAGTGCAATCAAAGCAGGCCTGTCGATTCTGCTCTGCTTCATTAGTCCATCTTTTTACAGTCCTTATTACAGGTTTAGCTGATTTCAGTTTCTGCCTGTAGGTCGGTATGAGATGAACCAAACAGTGATCAGAGAGCCCCAAAGCTGCTCGTGAGACGGAGTGATACGCATTTTTTATTGTGGTGTAACAGTGGTCCAGTATATTACTGTCTCTGGTGGGAAATGTAACGTGCTGTCTGTATTTTGGTAGTTCACGGGAAAGATTTGCTTTGTTAAAATCCCCAAGAATGATTAAAAGAGAGTCAGGATACCCTTGTTCTGTTTCAGCTATTTGTTCAGCCAGCTGTTGTAGCGCCGCGCTCACGCACGCATCTGGAGGGATGTATACATTCACGAGAATGAAAGAGGAAAACTCCCGAGGCGAGTAGAAGGTTTACAGTTTATGAAATGTGCCTCTAAATTAGGAGAGCACATCTTCTTCAGTGTTGTTACATCAGAACACAAACTTTCGTTAATGTAGAAACACAATCCACCACCTCTTGTTTTCCCCGTTAGCTCCGCGATGCGATCCGCTCTGAACAGCTGGAAGCCCGGCAGATGTATTGCATTGTCCGGTATGGTTTCACTCAGCCAGGTTTCAGTGAAGTTTTGTTAGGAAGGGATCGGAGATTCGCGAGATGAATATTGGGGAGTGCAGTGCGCAGGCCGCGCTCGCGGAGTTTAACCAGCGCGCCGGCTCGCTTCCCGCGTTTGCGTCTGACCGCGCGTTTGAACAACAACTCTGCCCCTCTGGCGAGAATGTCCTGCAAGACATTCTCGCAAGACATTGCAGGGTGGTGATGGCGCAGTGGATAAGACACATGCCTTTGGTGTGAGAGACCCGGGTTCAAATCCACTGTGAGACACCAATGTGTCCCTGAGCAAGACACTTAACCCCTAGTTGCTCCAGAGGCGTGCGACCTCTGACATATAGCAATTGTAAGTCGCTTTGGATAAAAGCGTCAGCTAAATGAATAAATGTAAATGTAATGTAAATGTAAGACGTCCGAATAATCAAAAACTGTAGAAAAGTTATCTGGTGTGTGTTTCCTAATGTCTCTGATGCCACGGACCCCCATATATAATCACTGATGGCACGGACCCCCATATATAATCACTCTGATGCCACGGACCCCCATATATAATCACTCTGATGCCACGGACCCCCATATATAATCACTCTGATGCCACAGACCCCCATAAATAATCACTGATGGCACGGACCCCCATATATAATCACTCTGATGCCACAGACCCCCATATATAATCACTCTGATGCCACGGACCCCCATATATAATCACTCTGATGCCACAGACCCCCATAAATAATCACTGATGGCACGGACCCCCATATATAATCACTGATGCCACGGACCCCCATATATAATCACTGATGCCACAGACCCCCATATATAATCACTCTGATGCCACGGACCCCCATATATAATCACTCTGATGCCACGGACCCCCATATTTAATCACTCTGATGCCACGGACCCCCATATATAATCACTCTGATGCCACAGACCCCCGTAAATAATCACTGATGGCACAGACCCCCATATATAATCACTGATGCCACGGACCCCATATATAATCACTGATGCCACAGACCCCCATATATAATCACTCTGATGCCACGGACCCCCATATATAATCACTGATGCCACAGACCCCCATATTTAATCACTCTGATGCCACGGACCCCCATATATAATCACTCTGATGCCACAGACCCCCATAAATAATCACTGATGGCACAGACACCCATATATAATCACTGATGCCACGGACCCCCATATATAATCACTGATGCCACAGACCCCCATATATAATCACTCTGAAGCCACGGACCCCGATATATAATCACTCTGATGCCACGGACCCCCAAATATAATCACTGATGCCACAGACCCCCATATATAATCACTCTGATGCCACAGACCCCCATATATAATCACTGATGCCACAGACCCCCATATATAATCACTGATGCCACAGACCCCCATATATAATCACTGATGCCACAGACCCCCATATATAATCACTGATGCCACGGACCCCCATTTATAATCACTGATGCCACGGACCCCCATATATAATCACTGATGCCACAGACCCCCATATATAATCACTGATGCCACAGACCCCATATATAATCACTGATGCCACGGACCCCCATATATAATCACTGATGCCACAGACCCCATATATAATCACTGATGCCACGGACCCCCATATATAATCACTGATGCCACGAACCCCCATATATAATCACTGATGCCACAGACCCCCATATATAATCACTGATGCCACAGACCCCCATATATAATCACTGATGCCACGGACACCCATATATAATCACTGATGCCACGGACCCCCATATATAATCACTGATGCCACGGACCCCCATATATAATCACTGATGCCACGGACCCCCATATATAATCACTGATGCCAGGAAGGAGGAACACTGTCTATACAGCTATACATTTTTATGTATAAAGACCCAATTTATACTGAGAAAAATATTATATACGTGTAAAATAAAATTTTCTTCAAACTTTTCTAATTCATTTTAATCTATTTTTTATAGTTTGTTATTAGTTTTTTAAGATCATATTTTGTTATTCTAATATTTATTTATTTTATTAACTTAATTAAAATGTGTATTTTTTATAAATTATTTATTTTTAATATTTTATTTATTTTAATAAATAAATAATTTCCGTGCCCCCAGTACTGGTTTTGTATATGTTGCCCTGTCAGCAACTGTATCATGCCTAGTGCTTTAAAATCTGTTCCGATTTTAAAAGTCATGTAGTGTTTTCAAGCCTTGAGCTGATGTTCAGTTGAGTCTACATTATTTACGTCTCAAAAGAAGAACCCAGACAAAGGTTAAGGCTCTGCCATCAGAATCAAGTACAACAGCCTGCATGCAAAACAGCCACTTTCCCTCGGTGATTTAATCAAGCCTCTTAATAAAAGGAATTCTAAATTTATGCATTAGTGCTGGCACATTCTAAATGAAAATGAGGGTTGACAAGGGGGCGGAGGAAGCTCAGCACAGGGCTTGTGGAGAATATTCCTGGAGACTAATTAGAGTAGCTGTGATAGCTAATGATATTCATTGGCACAAAAAAATGAAGCCCTTGGTGAGTCATGTCTCTTCTTGTCCCACATCTGACTCTCCAGGCTCTTTACGAAACTGGCAAAAATATTTTGTTCAGAGCAGGCTCGTTCACATGGGGATCACTTCTTCTGATCGCCATGTTGATGTTGTACGTTCAGTGGTGCCAAGAATGGTGCGTGTCCCTTTAGTGCGTGCCCTGTAGCAGGGAACAGACAGGCAAGGCATTCTGGGATTTCATCTAGCAGCAGCTGTGCTGGTGATGAACGTGTCACTACTGTTTCAGAGCTTACAGATGTGTCAGCTCTTAGAAGATGCTCATTACTGCAACAAACCACAAACTGATATTGATCACCAGAGTACACAAACAACAATCAAGTACGTTTTTTGGCTTAAAAACTTGATATACGGTGCAGTGTACAATCAAGGGTGTGATTTTTCTATATGTAGATATATTTCTGTCATGACAGCTCTCAGAGAGATTAGCATGGTAATAGAGATTGGCATGGGAAGACATGTGGCAATGTTAATGTTAAAATTTAGGTTACTTTAAGGTGTCTTTGTTACACTTTAATTATACATTTAAGTACGGAGTAATATTAAGTAACAACATGTACTTAATATAGGGATAGGATTAGGCTTTGGTTTGGTTTAGGGTTAGTTGCATGTGATTATGCATAATTTATAGTTATTACTATAGTAACTACATATTATGTAACAATGACACTGTAAAATAAAGTGTTACCAAAAAGTATTTTATGACATTTATTTACTGGATACTAAGCTTAATGCTAGTATTGTTATTGAACTTTTTTTTTATTGCAATAGCGATATATTTCTTCATTCATTTATTTTTTGTTTTGCTGTACTATAGCCTATTGAATGGGGGTGGGGGGCATGTCTCCTTCTTTTTATCCTTAGCTGATCACATGTATGACAATAAATACTTTTTTTTTTTTTTAAATAATGAGGGAAACTATAAGAATCATGTAATGATAAACAGTAGAAACAGTAAATTGTTCTATTCATCTGTGGCAGTCTGATGAAATAATTAGTTGTTAAAAATAAAGATATGTTAAACATTGCGGTTGATATTACTTGCTGATCTTTGTTCTATTATAGTTTATTCATCATCATCACTGTAAATGTAAAGTGGAGTGTGGGATACTGTTCTGTTCAGTGTGCCCTGTATCTTGAATATTTTGGTGCAAGTCATCTACAGAATGCATGCAGAAAATGTGCATACTGTGCACAGCATACATACTCCATACTACAGCAATAAGTAAGAATAGTATGATAATATATTTTGAGCATAGCCTTTGTCTTTCTGAATAGGTAGGGTTGAATTGGAAAAAATTGGGGCACTTTTTGCATTAATTTCAATGACAAAATGTGGCCCAATTTACCTAAATTCACCAGGTCTGTGACTTACAATGAATATTCCAATAGTCTGACTCCTTTTTGGGACAATTGTTAATGAGATGAGATGGAGGAGTTATAAAAGAGGCTTCTAAAATTGTAATATGATGAGTATTTTATGAGATAAAGTATTTTGGCTGTGAATTAATAACTACCAGGTAAAAAAAATCAAAAAGGTAATTAATTCGCAACATGAATGAGTCTGAGAACATCCGTGACATCATATATGAACTAGTTATTTGAGGTCAATAGTGACTTCACTAATCAGTGAATGACCTCACCAGAATCCACTTTGATCCAATCATCAGTGACCTGTGATCTCACTGAATACATCAACAGTCATTTTATGATGGCCTCAGTGTTTAGTTAGTTACCTCATCAATGAACTTTCTGCTGACTCCAGTGATTAGATCAATATTGAATGCATCAATCAATCACAACTAATGAAAAATATATATAATTTGTGTAATATATATATTGCGTCTTTAGATGTGAGGCCGACTGTGGTGAGATTAGGTTTCTGTGTGGAGAGAAAGCAGCATGTTAATGATATCCTTGAACACACTCAATTGGTTTATTCAAGGGCTGTAGTCAAAGAAGCGTGCGTCAGGAAGCAAAGTCTTGAGGATGAGAGGAGGAGACCAGGAAAAGACCCAAGGGCATAGTTTACACACAATGAGGTTGGAGGAGTGGAAACAATTATGTCAATATAATGCACAGTAAGCAACTCTGGACATATGCCTCTAAGGACAGAGATAAAGCCTTCTGTTAAGATTAAATTACCATCGGATGGTAAAACAATTCATTTTCTTATTCAATTTAATTCCTTCATAGCGTATACTGATCCTCTCTTAAAGACAAAGTGTGTATTTCTGTGCAACTAGAGTCACCCAAATGAATTTCAAAAATAATCATTGTTTTCAAACGGGTTTCCCTAATCACTCCCCTCATCTGTTATTGGTTAGACAAACTCACCATTGCACCAGTTTTGCTGTTGAACTGGATGCTCAAACAAACATTTGTTTAGTGCTACAGTATTTACAACCTACAAATGGCTTATTAAACTGGTATTGGAGAAAGTGTCTTTATATTAAAAAAAAAACACAACACACTTTAGCTTTTAATAAAGCAATGAATAAGATAAAGTGAATACAAATGGTATTTTCAAGGATAGAGTATGCATGAAAAATAAACCAAAGTGGGTCACCATTCAACTGAATAAAAAGAGAGGTGATGCAAGAAAATGAAGAACAGCTCATTCCTATATTTGGATGTGCTTACCGGGGCCTGCGAGTCACAGGAATTCATATATCTGATTTACTTTCCATTGACTTAATGTTAACAACAGCAGACTCGCGTGGCTCTTTAAATCTTTTCCCCCATGCACACACAGATGTCTCTTCAATCTCAGCGTCACCTCTCATGTGTCTTTTTGGCTAAAGTTGCAGTGCTAACCCGAGGATTTGTAGGACAACTCTCAAATGTAAAACATTTTCTCAATGGATCACTTTTGACACTGAAGCAGAAATGAAGATTTAAGTAGGTTTGCAGATTTCAAGTAAAAAGTTACTACAATTATAACAATTAGAATTTATTAAGGTTTAGGGAAAACTTTGAGGTTATAAATATAGCAAAAAAATTTGATTACATTAAAAAGTCATAAAGACCACAACAGCCTTCAAATCTCTTTCCTGATTGCTCTTAAATTCATGTTTGTTGCATGACTGAACACATTACTGAGCCTGTAAACTGAAGCCACCCAGGCATCAGCCAGATGACTATGGCATCCTAGCGATAGACCAATGAAATCTCTCAGGGTGTTTTTACAAGCTGAGCTCAACTAGCAAGACAGGAGAGTAGAGGGCTTATTGTTTTGCACTTTATGGGACTGAGCTCTTCCATTACAACCATATTAAAACTGCAGTTCCCCAAAAGCAGTTTATTTGTAAAAGATTCTCATGTCTTTTAGCACCTGGTGTCCGTCTATGAGAGGATGTGAATATAGAGCTTCTGCCCAACTGTTTCTAATTTTACAATTTTTCCATTGAAATTTAACTAGGAAATACACTTTTGGAGAGAGTGCACGTAGCTGGACTGCTTCTGACAGCATGATGCATGTATGAGCCACCAGTCGATGTGTCTCTCCCTATGGACATGATTAAGGAAACATTCTGTGCTCGGCTATAAAAGCTTCGTGACACAGGTGGGCTTGGAAGAAGATAGATTGTGACGATTCCCTTTTAATTCTCAGCAGAAGCAGTAGGCCATTTATTGAAATGTCAGCTTTTATTGCTGTTGTGTTTTCTTTTATGGCTGCAGCGGCCACTTAATGTTTTCAGTGAGAAGTCGCCTGGTAAAACTCTCTCATCAGCTGTCTTTCTCTCTCCTCTGTTTTTCATGACTGTCCTAGAAATGAGAGGAAAAGTGACAGGGAGCAGACAATATTAACTCTCACAACTGTCCCTTTGCCTCATCATTGTGAGTAATGAAGTCTAAAATAAACCAAACTGATTGTGGCACTCTGGCATGAACAGACACTAGTGAGGCTACGCTGCCACAGAGAGAAATGAGGTGTCCCAACTGTCTGACAGCACGTGTCAAGCTTGCCCCTGTTTGAGGACATTGTGAGGAATAGAAATGTAATAAAGACATTACACCAACTGCTCCTGGGCCTTAATCTGTCACTCATTTATAGACCACCCATTTACATCATATCACCTCTATAAACCCCTCAGAATTTCAGTAGAATGCAATAAATCTGCTCTGGCAATTAAACTAACTTAGACTTTTTAACAGGAAAGGGCCATCTTTAATTTTTTCACGTTCTGTCAGTAATTTGTAGTGTATGACGAACAGGTCATTTTTTATTCAACGCCCCATTTAATGGCTCACTATCTCACTTTCTCTCACTTCGACTAATATTTGTGTGAAAATGTGCATTTCAAGCAGACAGTTTTTCAGTGGCAAGTCAATATCTTCATGAATAATTCAGCTAGACCAGTGCACTTTCTTGCACTCTATTTATTTAAAAATAACCTTCAATACAGCATTCAATGTTGTTTCTGCTTTATTACAATAAATTATACAAATCATTTGTCCGCTATTGCCATCAATGTTGTGTTCTTTAATGTCAAGTGTGTAGCAGTGTTTTGCTTTAATGTCAGCCGTGCTAGGGGGTAGGAAGGTAAGAAGACAATAAGGCTACTATCTACTGAAATATCTTCATCTGATCGATATTTGAAGGAAGCATAGATGTATTCTATATTCATTGTGAAAACACTTGAATTAGTTGTTTTCAACCAGATATCATCTTTCCTTTCATAGAACAACCAGCTGGAAGATTACCAATCAGATTTTCTCAACCGAGACTGCCTTGCTGTTGGTTACAGAAGCTCTGCAGATTGCGAAAGCTGATTCCAAATGATCAGTTCTCTTTCTTACTGATATATCGGCAGCTTTCGACACTGTTAATCATCAGCTTACCTTGCATGTAGGTCTTTCAAGGTGACTCCAAAGCACACCAACTGGTGACGGGAGTTCCTCAGGGATCAGTTCTCGGACCTTTCCTCTTCTCCATATACAGGTGAAACTCAAAAAAAATGTAGAAAAATTTTAAAATCGTGTAAAAGTTATAATTTTGATGATTATGGCTTACAGCTTATGAAAACCCCAAATTCAAAATCTCAGAAAATTCGAATATTACATGAAATCAATAAAAAAAGGATATTAAATACAGAAATGTCGGCCCTCTGAAAAGTATAATCATGCATATGTATATAGATATAAATACTAAACATATTAGTTAAACCTTTTAATTTGAATTACTAAAATACATGAACTGTTGCACGATATTCTAATGTTTCGAGTTTCACCTGTGTGTTATACATCACGGGTCCCATCTCATTTCTATGCTGATCTAATACAGCTCTACTCTTCATTTCAACCAGATGATCCAACGGTAGCTGCACGGATCTCAGACTACCTGGCGGACATCTGAGCATGGATGAAGAAACGTCACCTGAGAAGACAAAGCGTCTCATCTTTTCTGTCACTCTGACTGTACTGCACAATTTCACCATCCCTAGGTTCATCAACAATAATCCCATCAAGTTTGACAAGGAATCTTGCAATTTTGTTGACCAGCTGACCTTCACAAAATCACTTTCCAGAATGTTTTCGTTCACTGTTATACTTGCTGGTGGAATGATCTTTCCATCCCTATCCGGAACACCGAATCCTTCAAGAAACTGCTGAAAACATATATTTTCCTTCAGCACTTAACTGCATCCTGCTGAAAGAAAAAGAAAGAAAAAATTCTTACCCTATGCTTCATTATTCCTTAATCCCTCCCTGTTCTAGCTTGTACTTTTCTAAATGATGTTTGAAACTCTGTATCACTAGCACTTCCCGTGTTTATTGCCTCTTTAGGATGAATCACTTATTTCATTTCTCATTTGTAAGTCAGTTTGGATAAAAGCGTCTGCTAAATGAACAAATGTAGAAGTATCCTTCACTGTGTATGATATCCCCCAATCCTGTGTTCCAAACAAACAATAGAGCTAAAAAAATAAATATGGAATCTGAAATTAGTGGTTGGTGGTCAATTTGTGTGAAAATGTAAATTATTTTTGCCTACTTTTCCCTTTTTATGTCATTTCTAGCGAGAAACTACTATTGTAGTAATTAAATATTTGCATGCTCACTAAAGCTCTCTCTATTTTGTTGTAGATCATTCAACCATTACACTGCCTCAGAAGTCTGTCCGAAATGAGTTTTTTGAGGCGCCTTCTTGCACAAACGCTGCCTGCAACAAGTCCGACGCCTAAGGTTTCGGACACAGCAATCAAAGCTGGTTTCTGCTTCAGTGTAAACAATAAAAACATCATGAGGGTGAGTATTAATGATGAAAGAATTTTAGGGTGAATTATTCCCTTAAGGGGGCTTGCACCCCAATAATTAGCTTTATGCATTTTCTACATTTCCAGAATGATTCAGATCAACTAAATGTCAATCTGCAGGGCTAACCTGACTCAGAGGGACTTGACAGAAAATCAAGCCGGTTTTATTCTCGTCAGAGTGACTGTAAATCAATCATGACAATTTTACTAACTGTCTGATTTAAGAAGCATATGTAGATACGCACAGTCGCACACACTGTGCCGTGTAAGCACGTGAGGAATGATGACAGGGTCCGCAGTTTAATGGGCCCGAGTCCTCTGCCTGTTTTTCTAACTCATCTGGATTCTATTAAAGAGAGGCAGTCTGACCGCTGCTGTCAGAGAGAAAGAGGGAGGAAAAATGAATGGAAGAAAGTGAAAAGTGTAGTGATAGGCTGAAAGAGAAAGGAGAGAGGGTGATAACGGAAAACAGAAATAAACAGACAAGAAAAGATCACCGGAGAACATGATTACAGAGAGAATATTTCGGGAAAGAGGTCTTCCAGAAAGCACCGCTAGAGGAAAAGCGACAGAAAATCTGCTTATAATGGCTCTACACTGAATGAAAGACTAAAAATAAAGCTGTTCATATAATGCTTCTGATCAGAAGGATCACAATGATGAAAGTGGACAGTGAAAGGTGGTGCTTTTCTTCCACGGAGAGCGTCTGCCAGGCATTGGTTTTTCTTGGCTCAGTAACTCAGCACTCATGCCATGGCACCAGGGTGAATGGAAATTTCTCCCAGCTCATCCAAATCTGCACACTCAACAAATCATTTCAAGATGAATTTTTCAGAGATTATAGACAGAATGAAGAGAGCAGGACAGTGAAAGAGAGATAGAAACAGAGCAGCATTTTACTGAATGCTCAGTGCTTAGTGTTTGTATATATTCAATAGAGTTTAAGAAGAACCCAATTCCCAATTAATAACTCATTCTCAGAACTGATCTGTTTTTATTGTATTTTACCTTCAAACAACAGTTAGGTCACATCTTCAAAATTGGTTTGCCTGAGCCATATTCCAAGAGTAGTAATATTACTTGAACATGATTGCGTATGGAAGCCCATTTTCTCCAAAAAAACATGCTTTGATAAATCATGATTATGGGATTATTGAAATTATGAGATACTAAGACATAATTACAAGATAAAAAAGTCAGTCAAAATGATGAGATAAAAAATATTAATCATGACTTACAAATATGAGACAAAAATTCAAGTTAAAATTTTGAGTTGACATCTCATAATTTTGACTTTTTTATCTCACAATTACAACAGCCTAAATTATGAGATACAACGTAATACTTATAAGATTAACCTTAATAATTGACTGTCAAAACTTTTACAATCATTTCTTTAAATTGCACAATTTTACTTCATTTTTTAAAATTATGAGCAGAAATTATGTAATTATGACAAAAGTCAAAACTTATTATTTCTACTATAAATCTCACAATTATAAATTGAGATAAAAATTCATAATTATGA
The DNA here is from genome assembly GCF_051911475.1 of Siphateles boraxobius. NCBI lineage: Eukaryota > Metazoa > Chordata > Actinopteri > Cypriniformes > Leuciscidae > Siphateles > Siphateles boraxobius. The sequence goes on from NW_027508942.1 coordinate 2,065,955, forward strand.
CTAAGTTCTGACTCCTCTCATAAGCATTTCTAAATTATGAGATAAAAAGAAATTATGACAAGCATTAATAATGACAGAAGTCGAAACTTTTATAATTATGTCTTTAAATCTCAATTTAACCTTTTTTAATTTTCACATCATAATTGTGGCTGTTTATAAAAAAAATTACGACATACTCATAATTATGAGATAAAAAGTAAATTTTTTGGGATAAAAGTCATAATCATCTTTTTTCAGTGCTGCAACCCAGGTGCTGAAAATGGTGCAAGTTTTATGTCTCAGACCGCAGACTCATTCTCTCTTGTTTCGTATGCAACTGTCATCGATTGTAGTAAACATGACTTCAGGGGACTTCAGTAATAATCCTACTGTAATATTAATGCTTTGTTCATCTCGTTGCTGCTAGTTAAGAGATTATTAAAAAATCTACTCAAATTAATATGAACTCGTATTTATTTGTATTTCTTTGATGAATAGCCATGTAATATAAAAAAAATATTATGCTCTGTTAATAAAAATTATTTGAAATTAAATGATTAAATTTTGTTCCATAAAATCATCAGTAATGTAAATGTAACTGCAAAGGCCCCTCGGCTCTTTTATAGCTGTCAGAGTGTACATGTGTCACAGATGAGTGACAGTTAAACTCAAGCCAATTTTGGTTATGCGGCTTCTTATGCACTGTTGCCAAGCCAACAGCTTTTATGGGTCAGGCTTAATTGGTGACCTAGACGAGCAAGACTGGATGAGTTGAGTGATGTAACTGTGTGTGTGTGTGTGTGCGTGCGTGCGTGCGTGCGTGCGTGCGTGCGTGCGTGCGTGTGGGTGTGTGTGTGTGTGTGTGTGTGTGTGTGTGTGTGTGTGTGTGTGTGTGTGTGTGTGTGTGTGTGTGTGTGTGTGTGTGTGTGTGTGTGTGTGTGTGTGTGTGTGTGTGAGAGAGAGAAAAAGAGTTTTTAATCCTTGGCCTGATTCTTACTGAACTCCAAGCGCTATATGCATCTCTCAGCAAGTGTGTGTTTGTCTGCACATGTGTGTGTCTTCACAGTCTTCACGAACTGCCTGTCCGGATATTCCACTCTTGCTCTTGTGTGGAAGTGGGTTCTACATGAGAAATACAATTGAACAGATTTTCCACGACTCTATGTTCTGGAAGTGTCATGTTTAATAATAAATACATTTCAAGCCTATACTTTTGCTAAGATCCCGCATCTTTCTGAGCCCTCATGTTTTTTATTTATTTTGTAATGTATGGAGGTGTTTCTTAAACTGTTTGGATATTGGGTTTTTGGCTTGTTTCACACTCGGACTAATTATACAATTTATCTGTGTTGAGAATTTTCATTTTTTTCTGAAAGACATGCATGAGCATTTCCACCCCATCTTAAAGGGGTCCTATTATGCACTTTTACAAAGTCTTGGTTTTGTTTTTTGGGGTCTACTAGTATAGGTTTTCATGTTTGATTGATCAAAAATGCAGTATTTTTCACATATTTTACATTACTGCAGCACCTCTCTTTCCAGTCTGTCACAAACATATTTAGTTCCTGTTTTGATGAAGCCCAAAATAAATAAACACAAAATATGCTCTGATTGGTTAACTAGACCAGTGTGTTGTGATTGGCGAACCAAGAGTGTCTTCCGGAAATGTCACGCCCCCTTACCATAACCACGAATTTCATCTGCTCAGGTGTAAATATTTAGCCTGACGTCGTCATACTCAGATTCTAGTCAGAATGGGAGTCTGAAACTGCTCCAATGGGCTGTGATTATGGGGCGTGTGTCAACCGAACCAGGAAATAAAAGGCCTCTGCACTCAATTGGATAGACCTAGAACCAATCAGAGCAACGGAGTAAGTGACGTATGTTGAGAGATAGATTAAAGTGTATAACACACGCGGTAGCGAAATATAACGTGCCGGAATGCAGATACCAGCCCTTCAAACCCGTGAGTCCAGTCAGCTTTACCTGTACAATACACACAACTCAATTCTCCAGCGGCAGCCATGAATTCAACCCAAGCGCTCTGATGACATGGATGGTTATGTTACCGTTGCTCAGCTGTCCATCATCGTATAAAGCCCGCCCTGACAATTTGATTGGTCCAATCAATTTTCTGTTCGGGCATAATAGCTCCTCAACGGATCGAGTCCAGACTGAACTTCCCGACCTAAAAATTTTGTGGGCGGGGTTCGGGCTGACATCCAGGCTAGCAAATATTTACAATGCCATCAAATTTGCCATACCAATTACAGCCCGATTCAGACCCTGAGAATGTTTAGGAACAAGAGGATCGTGCAGAACCTTTGCAAGCACGGATTTTACAGGACGTTTCAGACTGATAAGTTCCTAAGGATCGGTGAGCAGTCTTGTAAGAGCAAGAGCCCCATTACATAGCTAAACACTGTCGTCACTGTAATGAATAATTGTAATAGCTGTAATAATTGTAAACAGTGTCTCTTCGACATGGAAACATCAACACACTACAGGTTTTCTTCTATGTCTTCTCTAGCACAGCTCAATCAGGCCTTGCCCTCTTTTTTCTTATTCTGTGGCCAGGGATTATTTAAATGAGTGACATTGTGATTTCACAAGATCCGGAAGAGGTGCATCGTAGTCCCAATGAGACGTTTGTTGTAGTTCTTGAAAAGTGTTTTTCTGTTAAAGAGAATATCACCCTTTGGTGTGGACTTTGTAACCTCGCAAATCTTTTTTTATGATCGAACAGCAACATTACACACTAACTAAAACTGAAAAAGTGAAAATGCAAAATAGGACCCCTTTAAATATTATGTAGTGTTTATTAGCATTCAGTGGTAGAAATGAACTCATCACTAATCGTCTTATTTTATCACACTTTTCTTATAGGTTGACATCCCTTCCTTTTAATTAAATATGAATTAAGCTTTTTAAGCCTTCCAGAGTGTGAATGTCTGTAAAAATCCTCTCATTATTGTGCTCTCAGTGCCGATTTCCTATTCGCAGTCTCTCTGTAAGAAGTGAAAGAGGGGAAAACCTTTTAATTAGAGGAGAGTCATGTGCAGGAAAGAAAGAGCTGGTCTGGAAGTCTAGTAGAAAATAGGCAAACACATTTTGCATGAATAAAGATTGTGAGGGAAAAAATTTAGATATTCTTCTTTTTAATTGGTCTCCTCTGTCTTTTCCTGCATTAAAGAGGTTATCTTTCTCCTGCAGGTCTGCTGTGTGGTGTCTGAGAAATAGATTTCTATCAGAGTGGCTTTCGTAATTGTCACTGTCTAGAGTAACTTCTCCTGAGCAGAGCTGTGCTTCCAGTCATTAATAATACTCAACGCTTGTCCTTGGGCATCTTGTCTTCCCCCACTCTCTTTTTCCTTTGCTCTTTTCCTTTTTCCTTCTTGCTTTTACCTTCTCCCCTTGGGAAATGTCAAAAGCAAAGAGAAATCATGTTTCTGCTCAAAAATGTCAGTACTGGCAGCCATATCTCAGTATGCAATCGCTCTGAGTGTGTATGTGTCTGTGTGTGTGTGTTTACATGCCTCCTTGTCAAAATCTTTTCATCTCTACATGTTTGACATCAAGTAAATATGCCACATATAGCTTTTACGAATCCATCACCTTCAACAGCCCAATATTTTTGAATGTTTTTTTTTAAACTTTCAGTTACATATACTGAACAAAATTATAAATGCAACACTTTTGTTTTTGCCCCCATTTTTCATGAGCTGAACTCAGTGTTCATGTACACAAAAGGCCTATTTCTCTCAAATATTGTTCACAAATCTGTCTAAATCCGTGTTAGTAAGCACTTCTCCTTTGCTGAGACACTTTTATTGTGGCCAGCCTAAGGCACACCTGTGCAATAATGATGCTGTCTAATCGGCATCTTGATATGCCACACCTGTGAGGTGGATGGATTATCTCTGCAAAAAAGAAGTGCTCACTAACACAGATTTAGACAGATTTGTGAATGTGACGATCTGCGGCTGGAGTGCCCGCTTGAGCCTCTGGAGGGCACTCCTTCCTAGTTTATTGTTTCCATTATGTTTCACCCTGGACTGATTATGGTTTATTTGTTGCACCTGTTTTAGATTGAGCGTCCCTGATTTAAGCCTGAGTTTTCCCTTTGTTCAGGGCTCAGTATTGTAAGTGTTTTCATGTGTCTGACTGCATTACCTAGCCTTGTTCCAGTTTCCTTGTATTTTAGTGTTTCGGTTCCTTGATTATCTGCCTGTTCCCGGTTTCCCGTTTGCCTTATCCCTGCACGGATTTGATGTTTGTTTGGACTGCTTACCTGGTTTTGACCCCTGCCTGTTTCCTTGTACCTGTCTCTGGATTCTCCTCTTAATAAAGCCTGCGTTTGGATCACCTCTGTCCATGTTCCATGTGCAGTTTCATGACAGAATACTGAGCCACAACTGATCCAGCGGCTGAGAGGAACACGGACCTCGATATGGATCCCACAGCGCAGATCGTAAGCCTCCGTCAAGGAGAACGTCCTCTCAAGGTTTTTGTGACAGATTTTTTGAAGCTCTCTCGTCAGTCCTACTTGAATGATTTCTGTTTGATGATGCTCTTTCGGGGAGGACTGTCTGAACCGCTCGGCTCTGCTATACCATTTCCGTGTTCAAGCTGGACTCTAACCCAATATATTGACCTGGCCCTTTCCATGAGCGGTTCGGCTTTTACTGTGGATTTTTTGAAACTTTTGCTTCACAAAGGACCCGACGATTCGCCACTTTACAAGGTACCCACTGAATCCACGCATCAATTGTCTCCCGGTGAACCAGCGCATCACACGCGCTCCGCCGAGTTTGCGCTACATGAAAGCCCAGTTGAACCAGCGCTTCGTAAAGGGTCCGCCGTATCCACGCAACATGTGAATCCCGACGTTCTAACACTTCACGTAAGCTCCGTTATATTCCTGCCTCAAGAGTTTTCTACTGAGTCTGAGCGCGTGCCAGCTGAATCAAGTGAGTCAAGTGAGTCAAGTGCCGAGTCAAGTGAGTCAACTGCCGAGTCAAGTGCCGCCGAGTCAAGTGAGTTAAGTGCCGAGTCAAGTGAGTCAAGTGCCGAGTCAAGTGAGTCAAGTGCCGAGTCAAGTGAGTCAAGTGCCGAGTCAAGTGAGTCAAGTGCCGAGTCAAGTGAGTCAAGTGCCGAGTCAAGTGAGTCAAGTGCCGAGTCAAGTGAGTCAAGTGCCGAGTCAAGTGCCGAGTCAAGTGCCGAGTCAAGTGCCGAGTCAAGTGACGAGTCAAGTGAGTCAAGTGCCGAGTCAAGTGCCGAGTCAAGTGAGTCAAGTGCCGAGTCAAGTGAGTCAAGTGCCGAGTCAAGTGAGTCAAGTGCCGCCGATTCAAGTGAGTCAAGTGCCGCCGATTCAAGTGAGTCAAGTGCCGCCGAGTCAAGTGAGTCAAGTGCTGCCGAGTCAAGTGAGTCAAGTGCTGCCGAGTCAAGTGAGTCAAGTGCCGCCGAGTCAAGTGAGTCAAGTGCCGCCGAGTCAAGTGCCGCCGAGTCAAGTGAATCAAGTCCCGAGTCAAGTGAATCAAGTCCCGTGTCAAGTGAATCAAGTCCCGTGTCAAGTGAATCAAGTCCCGTGTCAAGTGAATCCAGTCCCGTGTCAAGTGAATCTAGTACCAAGTCGAGTGAATCAAATGAGTCGACCCAAATGAGTGAATCCAGTCAAGTCAGTGTTCCAAGCCCAGTGACTCGCCGTCGCAGGAGGAGGGGGACTCGTTTGGTTCGCCAGGCTCCGGTGGGTGTTCCCAGACTCCTCGCCCTGCCGGCCCCGCCTCTGCGCCTCGCCCTGCCGGCCCCGCCTCTGCGCCTCGCCTTACCTGCGCCTCTCAAGCTTCGGGAGCCTTTTCCAGTAGCGGTTTCCAGCCCGGAGGCTTTAGCTTTCAATTTCCCCATGAACTTTTTGGGGGGGGGCAATAGGTACCCTAAGAGGGCCATGGAGGTGGCATCTACGTGGACCCTTGCACTACCACCTACACCTGAGAGGGTCATGGAGGTGGTGCCTACATGGACCTTTGCACAACCACCTTCGCCTGAGTTTACCATGTCACTGGTCCTGTCCAGCCCTGTGCTCCCCACGTCTTGGTCCCCTGTTAAGTGTCCTCTGCCCTGGTCCTGTGTTATGTGTACTCTGTCCTGTTCACCTGTCACTTATGCTCCAGCCTGTCTTCCTGCCAAGCATGCTCCGCCCTGGCTACTTGCGGAGCGTGCCTCCCCGTGGTCTCTTGCCCTGGTCTGGTCTCCAGGCCCCAGGTCTCTCCATGGGCCTGGCCCCCTGCCTCTCCACGGGCCTGGCCCTCCATCCCATCCCCCGTCGACCTCCCTCCGGAGCTCTGAGGAGCGTCTGGAAGCCGCTCCTTAGAGGGGGGGTTATGTGACGATCTGCGGCTGGAGTGCCCGCTTGAGCCTCTGGAGGGCACTCCTTCCTAGTTTATTGTTTCCATTATGTTTCACCCTGGACTGATTATGGTTTATTTGTTGCACCTGTTTTAGATTGAGCGTCCCTGATTTAAGCCTGAGTTTTCCCTTTGTTCAGGGCTCAGTATTGTAAGTGTTTTCATGTGTCTGACTGCATTACCTAGCCTTGTTCCAGTTTCCTTGTATTTTAGTGTTTCGGTTCCTTGATTATCTGCCTGTTCCCGGTTTCCCGTTTGCCTTATCCCTGCACGGATTTGATGTTTGTTTGGACTGCTTACCTGGTTTTGACCCCTGCCTGTTTCCTTGTACCTGTCTCTGGATTCTCCTCTTAATAAAGCCTGCGTTTGGATCACCTCTGTCCATGTTCCATGTGCAGTTTCATGACAGTGAACAATATTTGAGAGAAATAGGCCTTTTGTGTACATAGAAAAGTCTTAGATCTTTGAGTTCAGCTCATGAAAAATGGGGGCAAAAACAAAAGTGTTGCGTTTATAATTTGGTTCAGTGTATGTAATGTATATAGTGTACAGTGTGCATAAATATATTTAATATTAGTAATGGAAACGCATGTATCTTGTATGTTGCTCTCGGTCAGCAATGGTGATAATTTATCAACAGTGTCCGAGGAGAGACAAAACACAAACCACCATCAGTCTCAATCCAACTGAGCATCTGTGGGATGCGCTGGACCAACTTGAAGGATCTGCGGATAACGCAAAATACCACAGGACACCTTCTTGTAGAGTCCATGCATTGGCGGGTCGGCGCTTTTTTGCGGAAGACCAACAGTATATTAGGCAGGTGGTCATAATGTTTTGGCACTCCAGATGACACAGGCTGATAGGTCTTTACATGTAATCTACTAGAAATCACATTGTGATTAAATGCTGGTGTTCAGTGTTTGCTTTAAGCTGGTCCTCTGAAACCCTCCACCTCCCCCCAGCTCCATTTGTCTAAACTCAATAATGTATAATATGCTTGTAATATACATACAGGGTATACACACACACACACGAACGCACGCACGCAAGCATGCATGCACGCACACACACACACACACACACACACGCACGCACGCACGCACACACACACACACACACACACACACACACACACACACACACACACACACACACATTATTTTATTATTACACACATTATTTTATGCCATCAATGATAAGAGCTAATATTGTATTCTGAGATAAATGTTTGTAAATGTTTGTATTTCATCATAAATATGCATGCCTTGCATGTGTTTGGTGAGATACACATGTTGCTGGTATGGAATTTTTGCTTCCTTTGTTATGAGAACGCTCTGCGTCAGGAGCCATAAAGCCCCGCACTGACTGTGAACTCTCTGTTGTCATGGCGACAAAGACATAGAAACATGTATAGCCCTTAAACACAAGCTTACAGTTCTACTGTATGCGTATAGAAACCTTGACTGTAAATATTGATATGGTTTTCGTAGCTGATATCGTTTTATTTAGATCTGCACTTCAAGTATTTCAATGTGTATGGATGCATGAAAGATGAAGCGTGTGTGCATATTTTAAAGAGCTGGTTAACCCCTTTTATATTTATCCGGTCTCTTAGAAACACCCACTCTAGTGAAGCCTTTGTCACTTTGAATGCTGTTGATATTGTGCACATTGAGTCGCTAGTGCACAATCCAGAACACATGATTACACTGAAATCTCTTTAACCTTTTCTGTTTCTGGGTTCTTTCTTTATCGGCTCACCGCAGAGCAGTTAATAAACGTCTTGATATTTCAATCCAACAATCCTGAACAAATATCAAATGTTTCCAGGTACATTTCTCTCTAAACACTTGTACATTTTATTCTTATCCCTTTGTGTTTGTCTCTGTATTTCCACTTCATCTTCGCCTGTTCTGCCACTTTCTCCTCCTTCATTTAGTCCTCCCTCAATACTTAAAAGTGTGTCGCATTATTTAATAGGATAGTCCAAAAAATGAGGCTCTTCCTCATTTGTAGCCCTTTTAAATGGACTTGTGAAAATGAATTGGAGAAGAAATAAAAAAATTTGTGGAGTGTCTTTTCCCATTTTTATTAATTGCTATTTTAAGTGGACTTGATAATCTATAACCATCATGAATTAAAGTTGGTACTGTTATGTGATCACAAGATTTTCACCGCAGACAGTAGAATCTGTAATTACTAGTTTAAATACGTGCACAAAATCCAAATGTCTTTCCCCACTAGCATTTTGTTTTTTAAAGTTGCTAGCCACCACCAGCGTTTTTGAACATTTCCACAAAACTTTCATCATATATTAATGGCAGAAGCACTTGAGCTGCACTGAACTCCACAAGTTTGTCAAACCTTAGGCTATCATATTCTCTAGCATGATTTGTAATGATCAATGGAAGAAGAACGCCTAACTGCCTGAACTAAAATAAAAACAAATTAATCAATGTAAAACATGTCAGTCAACCCTCAATTGTGTGTTCTCATTATTTCTATACTTGCCCCGTCATTTGCACGCCAGAGTTATAAAACAGAGAAGAATGTACCATGATTTGTTCCTGTTTTCAGGAACAAGAATCAGCAAGAGAGCGGGAAGTGTGCCTCAGTTATTAAGCAGGGCCCTGTGGCAGTACTGTCCGTTAGTGCTAGCTGTAATTAACAGTGTGTTTTCGTCGATGTACACATCTTAATAAGTGGAAGGAAGTTTCAGCGGGAGCATCAGATTAGAGGTGTGAGGTACAGATGTCCTCGGTTAAAATGAGCTCCTGTCTTTTATAGAGATCTGTGGACTGCAATTCTCATATTAACTCCATGTATTAGCTGCTACGCTGCCTACTTACTTATACGCTGCTTACTACTTAGGGAGCTGGATTCTTACTACATATAGGGAGCTGGATATATGCCTGGCCAAAAAAAGTTGCTGTTTGCAACTTAAATAGGCAAATGCTTAGTCTATGATTGGGTTGTTATTGCAGTGATTATTATGTTTCTAGCATGTTATATGTTTGGCAACAGTTCTTCTAACCCTAACTGATGGAGTGTGTAGCTTTTCATTTCTGAAACAACCATGTAGAAAAACACATCATGGCCGTATTCCAGGATGGCAATGTCAAGATTCTCCAGACTCAAACTTTGAAAGAATGGTTGTGATTTTTTTGTGATCATTTTCACACATGAATCCAGATCTTAAATTCATTGAAAGTCTTTGGGATGTGCTGGAGGAGACTTTACAGAGTGCTGGACTCTTGCATTGTCAATACAACATCTTGAGCAAAAATGTATGCACCTCTTGATGGAAATAGCCTAGAAATGCTGTTCTTTTTTGAACATTTATCTAATAATCTTTTGAACATTTATCAAATAATCTTGAAAAAAAGGGTATGGAAGCCATTAAGCAACACAGCTGTTGAATATAATAAGAAATGTTTCTTCAAATCAGCATATTAGAATGATTTCTGAAGGATCTTGTGACTCAAGACAGGAGTAATGATGCTGAATTTTATAATGCATTTTTTCTGTTGAATGATAAGAAAGAAAGGCAGGCCCAGGAATGAAATGACCCATGCACCTACTCATTACAAAAGATCTGTTGTCTTGCAGAATTATTTGTTTGGCTCCTAACTATTGATCGTTGTCTTTGCAATTTACCGTAAGCCTGAGTCGTCTCTGTAGATAAGCAGTCTGTAGAGAGCTGAAATGTCTGTCTCTGTCTCTCACTAACACACTCACACACACAGGAGCTGCCATAATGAATCATATTACAGAAATTTCGCAATTTTATTTTGGTTCGGTGCATGACAAATGTTGTTTGGGCATTCTCCTTAGAGGCTGTTATTATTATAATGAGTCGTATCAGTTTCAGCCTACCAAAGAGGGGTTGAGCTGAAATACAGGCCAACAATACTGGAGCGGCGTCTGAACAGGAAAGAAGAAACATGTCCAAGTGTTCGCCGAGCTCAGTGCAGGCAGAATAAATCCACATGTGTTTATGTACTTTTGTGGATCGTTTTTATCCTGTCACCATTGTCTTTTGCTGATGTTAACTGCTGTTGTCTTGTGTTTTCCAGGTTCCTTATAACATCCACATGGCTGTTCCCAAACCTTCCCACTACACGGGCAAAAGTACACTGTAAAAAAATATTTTTCAAAGTTGTAAATAAAACAAATATTGAGTATGTTTTACAAGAAAATACTATTCCAGTCTTTCTACTTCAAAATTTAATGTTTAATTAAATCTTCGCAATTACCTGTGAAATTTACTAGCAATTTCTGAGTGGTTAGTTTCGAAGTAAATCCTACACCAATCTTTTTATTTGTGGATATGTTGTCGAACACCATGAAATCAAAATTGACAATCCTTATTTTCTTTATTGAATATTGCAGTATTTATTATAAATGATTTGTCAGTGCACACTTTTTTATTTTTATTTTTATTCACGTGTCCTTGTAATCTTTGATCTTTAATCTTTGACGTCTCTTCTCTGATGATGTTTTTACTGGCGCAAGGGCGGGGCAACCTGTCGATCACGTGAGATCCACCAATAGGAAACCACAAGCATCCAATCAATTCCCCACGGACAAAATCAAGTTCCACCCTACATTTGTTCTTGTTCGAAAAGCTGTTTCACTCACATACGTCACAATAGAGAAGAAAAGACTATCGCAACTTCCATTTCACGACGACTTTAATGTCAAAACCTTGAGCATTAATACAGTTTGCTCTCTTTGCTCTCTCTGTTACAGTATACAGCTTTTACTAGTAGAAGTTGAAACGTGGCTGCATTGAATTTGATCCCATTCAACCACAAAAGCATCAGTGAGGTCAAGCACCAATGTTGACTTTCCAACTCTCAATCCCGAAGATTCGGGACTGGGTTCACAGCAGAGCCATGCTGGCATCCTGTGACACACTAAGCACTCTGGTAAGCCTCATTCTACTGAAAATGTTTGTATAAAGAGATTGCATGGCCTGATTGATTTTATTTAAGGTTGTAGCTGGAACAGGCAAACCCATCTATTAAAATGGGGTGTCCACATATATTTTGGCCATATGGCAGCATGTATTTTCTTTATGCTTGATTGACTGAAAGCACAGACGGGTAGTGCGTAGATGAGCTCATGAGTGCAGAGTTGTAATGAACAGTGAGACGGCTCTCCTCCACTGACACTGACAGCTGTAGCCAGCTGTGCACACCTCTATGTAGCCGTCGGACATGTTGTAGTTTCTAGTATCTAAGCATTAAATAGCAAGGTAACATTCTCAGCATATTTTGCTCCATTAATTAGTTGTGAGTAAAGGCATAATCAGATATTCTCCTTATGAATTTACATTAAAAATGATTTGATTGAGCAATCTTCTCTATGGAGCTGTATTAGGATGTAAACGTGCATCTGCTTTTTAAAAATCTTCCACTTTAATTAAAATAAATTAATCTATATAAATATATCACCCAACGAGTAATACAATTAATACATTAAAATTCTATAATAAATAAATTATAATAAATTACTAAAATGTATTGATAATAAATAAATGAAATTAAAAAGATTTTATCATGTATTATTGGTTATACACTATGGGTCAAAAGACCCTTTTTAACCCTTTGGTGCTGTTATGTGATTTTTGACTTTTTTGTGTAGCATTTTTTACTTCATCGGAATGGTACGAAACTTGGTAACGGCTTTGGCACTTGCTGTATGAACAAAAATAAATATAAATCATGGTCACTGTCATACAAAAATGACAGAATTGGAAATGAATTGGAGTCGAATTTTATGTATTGTAACTGCACCCAAATGAAATCTTACTGAAAGCTAATTTTTGGAGATATCAACTTAAGAGTAAACAGTGTTTTGGAAAATATATATTTCATATACAAACTGAAAATGGCATTTTTGGATTTTTCAAAAAAAATTTTTTTTTTTACATTTTCTAACTTTTTTTCAAGTTCACTTTTTTAAGTTTTTACGTTTTTTTTCACTTTTTTCAATAATCTGCCAAATCTGCCAAGTTGGTCTTTAAAAAGAGGTCGACCTTAAGTCTGTGTTCCAATGCATTCCAGACCGTTGGACATTCCATTTTCAGATCCATGCTCAAAAAGTGGATAAATGGATTATTACTGCATAAATATAATTTAATACCATAATCCCCTAATGATACAAAATATTAACTAAAATATAGTATCATTTAATTGAAAAAAATAAGTCATTTTTGACCGACACACGAGCAGCACCGGTGGGGTAAAATGTTTTTGAAAAAAGTCTCTTGTGCTCACCAATGCTGCATTTGTTTGATCAAAAATACAGCAAAAAGAATAATATTATGAAATTATTACAATTTTCTATTTTAATATATTTTAATGTAATTTATTCTTGTGATGCAAAGCTGAATTTTCAGCATCATTACTCCAGTCTTCAGTGTCACATGATCCTTCAGAAATCATTCTAATATGATGATCTGATGCTCAATTAGTATTGGTTCACAGTTATTAGTAATGGTTCTTATTATTATCAAGGTGGAAAACAATTTTTACTGCTTAATATTTTTGTGATAACCGTAATGCAGTTTTTTTTCAGGATTCTTTGATGAATAGCAATTTCAAAAGAAGAGCATTTATTTGAAATAAAAAACTTTTGTAACATTATAAATGTCCTCTGTTTATTTCTATTGGTGAATAAAAGTATCACTATATACTTTTTTTTATCTCATCCAAACATTTGAATGGTAATGGTTCAGTTTCTACAAAAACGTGTTCAACATTGATAATAATAATAAATGTTTCTTGAGCACCAAATCATATTATTAGATGCATTTCTGACAAAACATTTGCTGTGTATAAAGTCTTCTGAACACTCTGCGTGAAAAGACGCACACGACAATAAATGAAAATAAATACTTCTTACTCCCAAAAATCATGACATTGTCAAAGATTCTACATTCCAGATTAGAAAAATACAGAAAATAACTGGTCCTTTTTAGTGGACGAATTGCTCATATTCTCATTACATCTGGCCACATTGAGCAGTAAACCACACATAAAAGTCTGGAAAGTTCATTTAATTGAACTTGAAATCTATGACGAATGGATTTAAAATAGAAATGCAATGCAAGCATAGCGTCGAAGCAAGCAAAATGAATTTGCTCTGACAGAAATAATTGATAGTTGCTTTGCAGTGAATCAGAAGACTTGCCCTTAAGAAGGGGAAGAGCCATGCTATTCGTGCCCTACTTTCCTCCTATCACCATCCAGGCAGCTCTTGTGAACTGAACGCTGGAGGTATATAGAGCCTTTCTGGCACGCTTGGCCTGTCACAGAGGGTGAAGCACAATGCAGACATCCGAAAAGGGAGGGGTGGCAACATTGTTAAATGAGATGCTTTTCTTATTCAGTTCCCCTTCACACTGTCCTTCACTGTCCTACTCCCATCATGTCTCTGTAACTGTCATCATTGTCTTAATGATGTGCATGTCTATCACTTGTCAATCTGAAAGTGTCTTTGTCAGCAACTGATTGCTTAGTGTGACAGTTCGGTTGGTGAGCTAAAGGCAAGCGGCAGAAAGTGCTGAGATGAGCTTTCTGTCCACAGAGGTCTGCTGTTGCACACATTGTTATAGTGGAGGTTTCATTTTTTTTTCAAAAGAAAAGTGGCAGCTTTGAATCATGCTATGCAAGAGAGACTTTTCCTGTCGTCTACACTGCTAATGTTTCTTAAAATTAATGATATTTCCATGAATGTCTGAGTGTTTTTTTTTTTTGGTCCATACAATTGTTATTTTGGACCCCATTGACTTTCCTTATGCAGACAACAACACTTGTGGCAGGTCAGTTTAACCAATTTCGATTTTGAGTTGTCCGAAATACTGATTATCCTATGATGTTTTTAGAATTATAGACTTATGATTTAGAAAATGCCTGCAAAGTGTTGACACTCTGATGCGTTGTGAAATTTGCATACATTTCTATTGTGGTTATGTTTGCGGGTCAATTAGATGCATTTATCAAAAAGAAACTTACATTAAATTTAAAGCATATATTTTAAACAGTTCATGCATGTTCACTTGTTTTTTTGTGTTGTTTTTTTACCAGATTTTTGTTGTTGTTTTCATGGTGTGACTTGTGGTAGACTGTATTTAATCCAATTTAAAATCCCTCATAATCATAATCAGATTTTTAACCAAAATGGTTTAAAATAGTCTTCAAAATATCTTCCCTTGTGTTCCATAGACGCAAAAAAGTCATAAAAGAATAGATGACAGAATTTTCAGTCTAACACTTTAAAATCCATAAATGATCCTCTTCTTCCCGTTTACCACAAAGCGATCATATCAAATGCAATTCAATACTTATCTCTTTATTCTTCTCAACTCTTAGAAGATGTTGTAATCGCTGTGATGAAAATATGTTCATCATACAAGCTGTTAGCAGCCAGTATTTGTCATAAGTTCCAGTATGCTGAAGTCTTGTCCTGTGGGTATTCTGGCCTCTATTCCCTATGGGACTCCCAGATCCCAGTGCAGTCAATTATGATGTGTCCGCAGGCTCCGGTCTGCATCCAACTGATATGCAGCCTGGCTCATTCAATCCCACTTTGTCTCAAACTGCCATTACTCACTCAAACTGTGGGCTGGTAGACAGTGAGAACAGATGAAATGAATAGCATAAGACATGTTAGAAGCTTTATTGTCAAATCAATCTGTGCTAATAAGCTGATGAATCTCAGGTTAAAAAAGGAGGATGAAGCAACTTCAGGGTAAAGTTAGTCTAGGAGGTGTAGGTGTTCCTCCTACGTACACTACAGAGATTTGTTTATATTCATATATGTTCCACAGAAGAAAGAAAGTCATATAGCCTATGTTTTGAGGTTGAGTAAATGATGAAATTTCATATTTGGGTGCACATCCCTTATAGATATGTGGATATGGATGGTTATAATTTTTCCTTCTGCAATTAAGGTTTGTTTTTTGGCATAGGGAAACTGATCCTAGACCAGAAGTGTTCTTTTCCAAGCAGCAATGTTTTATACAACTATACACACATCATTCCTGTGACCAAATAATAAGCTATAGTAAATATAAGCACTCCAACCATAACCCACATTTTTATTAACAATAACAAAAAAATGATTCTTTCCAAAACCAGTTTCATTTCCATTGCTGTTCTGAACACGGTTGCTATGAAACAGGTAAACATAAGTACTCATCTCCAAAAGAAGAGTAGTTATTTGTAGTGCTCTTCAGCATTCATCAACAGTGGGCACATCCATCTCAATCAGATGGGCAAAACTAGCTATATTAAACAATACGAAGGATACATATTTCAGAGCATTAGTGGTGATGCACAATCAGGTTGTCTCATGATAATTATCTTTCAAGTATTACTGTAGCTAATAATAAAGTCTGTATATAATGTAGCCTGGTATACAGTACATAGATGATGTCTATTACCTGATTCATGTATATTTGTAAATTGATTCTTATTCTTGCTGCCTTGACAGCTTATGATTTTATCATTCTTTGGACACCATAACATGGCTATGCAACAGTTTAAAAAGCAATTCTGTAATAAGCTGTTTTACAGTTTGCAACCCATTTGATCTTTCAACATTTCTAAGTGAAACACATGCAATTATAGAATAAATAAGAGTTGTGAAAAATGTATCAGTGAAAAACAGCAATATTTAAATATGTTTACACTCTTAAAACAAAAGGTTCTTTATTGGCATCAGTGGTTCCACGAGGAACATTTAACATTCATTGCATCTTTCCATTGCTTTATAGTGGAATGGGGTTCTTTAGATTATTCAAATTTTACACTAAGAAAAAAATGGTTCTTTTAAAAACTGCTTACTACAACGCGGCAAATTATAGTAACAATGAACACGTTCTTCCAGTGCAAAATTATTGTGGTAACCCTTTTTTGGAACCTTTATTTTTAACAGTGTAGTTTTTACTAAAAAAATGTAGTGCACAAAAAATGCAATTAACCATCTCAAATGCTGTGGAAGCATTAAGGGAGAACATTTCTTAAAGTCAACTGCAATCTTGCAACATTCTTCCTTTTTCAAAGTGCAAGAATTCAAAGGAAAGGGAATGCATGAGGAACTTGCTTGCTCTTTCGTCCTTTCAGAGGAAGAGAGTTTTTACATTTTGATTAAAGAACACATTTCTTTCATTTAGAATAACTCACATTAAGTCAAATTGCATGCATTAAGAAAATAAAGAGGTCAATTTTATTTTTTAGGTTGACTCTACATACAAATGTTCTGTCTTTCATTGGTGGAACTGGCAGCTGAAAGGGGCATGGCATATCTTTGAAAAGACTCCTTAAGAAAAGATTCATAAACACTTTGCAAAAACTTTGGTATTGTTTAAAAGAAAAATCTCTTTTTGTATAATAAATTGCTAGGCAGTTTGGGACAACAAAGCACGATGTATGGTGCAAGTCCTTGTACAGTGCCTGATGGCCCCTGACAGTTTGAGGCTGTCAGGAGAGAGTAGTTTATGGAGTGAGTAGAGTATGGAGTATGGAGTGAGTAGAGTATGGAGTATGGAGTGAGTAGAGTATGGAGTATGGAGTGAGTAGAGTATGGAGTATGGAGTGAGTAGAGTATGGAGTGAGTAGAGTATGGAGTGAGTAGAGTATGGAGTGAGTGGAGTATGGAGTATGGAGTGAGTAGAGTATGGAGTGAATAGCGTATGGAGTGAGTGGAGTATGGAGTGAGTGGAGTATGGAGTATGGAGTGAGTAGAGTATGGAGTGAATAGCGTATGGAGTGAGTGGAGTATGGAGTGAGTAGAGTATGGAGTATGGAGTGAGTGGAGTATGGAGTGAGTAGATTATGGAGTGAGTAGAGTATGGAGTGAGTAGAGTATGGAGTATGGAGTGAGTAGAGTATGGATTATGGAGTGAGTAGAGTACTCACTCCATACTCTACTCACTCCATACTCTACTCACAACATACTCTATTCACTCCATACTCTACATACTCCATAATCGATACTCTACTCACTCCATACTCTACTGACTCCATACTCTACTCACTCCATACTCTACTCACTCCATACTCTACTCACTCCATAATCCATACTCTACTCACTCCATACTCCATACTCTACTCACTCCATACTCTACTCACTCCATAGAGTATGGAGTGAATGGAGTATGGAGTGAGTAGGGTATGGAGTGAGTAGGGTATGGAGTGAGTAGAGTATGGAGTGAGTAGAGTATGGAGTATGGGGTGAGTAGAGTATGGAGTAGGTGGAGTATGGAGTGAGTAGAGTATGGAGTGAGTGGAGTATGGAGTGAGTAGAGTATGGAGTGAGTAGAGTATGGCGTGAGTAGAGTATGGCGTGAGTAGAGTATGGCGTGAGTAGAGTATGGCGTGAGTAGAGTATGGCATATGGAGTGAGTAGAGTATGGAGTGAGTAGAGTTTGGAGTATGGAGTGAGTAGAGTGTGGAGTATGGCGTGAGTAGAGTATGGAGTATGGAGTGAGTAGAGTATGGAGTATGGCGTGAGTAGAGTATGGCGTGAGTAGAGTATGGCGTGAGTAGAGTATGGCGTGAGTAGAGTATGGCGTGAGTAGAGTATGGCGTGAGTAGAGTATGGCATATGGAGTGAGTAGAGTATGGAGTGAGTAGAGTTTGGAGTATGGAGTGAGTAGAGTGTGGAGTATGGCGTGAGTAGAGTATGGAGTATGGAGTGAGTAGAGTATGGAGTATGGCGTGAGTAGAGTATGGAGTATGGAGTGAGCAGAGTATGGAGTATGGAGTGAGCAGAGTATGGAGTATGGAGTGAGCAGAGTAAGGAGTATGGAGTGAGCAGCGTATGGAGTGAGTAGAGTATGGAGAGTATGGAGTGAGTGGAGTATGGTGTGAGTAGAGTATGGCGTGAGTAGAGTATGGCGTATGGAGTGAGTAGAGTATGGAGAATGGAGTGAGTAGAGTATGGAGTATGGAGTGAGTAGAGTATGGAGTATGGAGTGAGTAGAGTATGGAGTATGGAGTGAGCAGAGTATGGAGTGAGCAGAGTATGGAGTATGGAGTGAGCAGAGTATGGAGTGAGCAGAGTATGGAGTATGGAGTGAGTAGAGTATGGAGTATGGAGTGAGCAGAGTATGGAGTATGGAGTGAGCAGAGTATGGAGTGAGCAGAGTATGGTGTGAGTAGAGTATGGCGTGAGTAGAGTATGGCGTATGGAGTGAGTAGAGTATGGAGAATGGAGTGAGTAGAGTATGGAGTATGGAGTGAGCAGAGTATGGAGTATGGAGTGAGTGGAGTATGGAGTGAGTAGATTATGGAGTGAGTAGAGTATGGAGTGAGTAGAGTATGGAGTATGGAGTGAGCAGAGTATGGAGTATGGAGTGAGTAGAGTATGGAGTATGGAGTGAGCAGAGTATGGAGTGAGCAGAGTATGGCGTGAGTAGAGTATGGCGTATGGAGTGAGTAGAGTATGGAGAATGGAGTGAGTAGAGTATGGAGTATGGAGTGAGTAGAGTATGGAGTATGGAGTGAGTAGAGTATGGAGTATGGAGTGAGTAGAGTATGGAGTATGGAGTGAGTAGAGTATGGAGTATGGAGTGAGTAGAGTATGGTGTGAGTAGAGTATGGCGTGAGTAGAGTATGGCGTATGGAGTGAGTAGAGTATGGAGAATGGAGTGAGTAGAGTATGGAGTATGGAGTGAGTAGAGTATGGAGTATGGAGTGAGTAGAGTATGGAGTATGGAGTGAGCAGACTATGGAGTATGGAGTGAGCAGAGTATGGAGTATGGAGTGAGCAGAGTATGGAGTATGGAGTGAGTAGAGTATGGAGTATGGAGTGAGTAGAGTATGGAGTATGGAGTGAGCAGACTATGGAGTATGGAGTGAGCAGAATATGGAGTTGGAGTGAGTAGAGTATGGAGTGAGTAGAGTATGGAGTGAGTGGAGTATGGAGTGAGTGGAGTATGGAGTATGGAGTGAGTAGAGTATGGAGTGAGTAGAGTATGGAGTTAGTAGAGTATGGAGTGAGTAGAGTATGGAGAGAGTAGAGTATGGAGTGAGTGGAGTATGGAGTATGGAGTGAGTAGAGTATGGAGTGAGCAGACTATGGAGTATGGAGTGAGCAGAGTATGGAGTATGGAGTGAGTAGAGTATGGAGTGAGTAGAGTATTGAGTGAGTGGAGTATGGAGTATGGAGTGAGTAGAGTATGGAGTGAGTAGACTATGGAGTTAGTAGAGTATGGAGTGAGTAGAGTATGGAGTTAGTAGAGTATGGAGTGAGTAGAGTATGGAGTGAGTAGAGTATGGAGTGAGTGGAGTATGGAGTATGGAGTGAGTAGAGTATGGAGTGAGTAGACTATGGAGTTAGTAGAGTATGGAGTGAGTAGAGTATGGAGTGAGTAGAGTATGGAGTTAGTAGAGTATGGAGTGAGTAGAGTATGGAGTGAGTAGAGTATGGAGTGAGTGGAGTATGGAGTATGGAGTGAGTAGAGAATGGAGTGAGTGGAGTATGGAGTATGGAGTGAGTAGAGTATGGAGTGAGTAGAGTATGGAGTGAGTGGAGTACGGAGTATGGAGTGAGTAGAGAATGGAGTGAGTGGAGTATGGAGTATGGAGTGAGTAGAGTATGGAGTGAGTAGAGTATGGAGTGAGTAGAGTATGGAGTGAGTGGAGTATGGAGTGAGTAGAGAATGGAGTGAGTGGAGTATGGAGTATGGAGTGAGAAGAGTATGGAGTGAGTAGAGTATGGAGTGAGTAGAGTATGGAGTGAGTGGAGTATGGAGTATGGGGTGGGCTATAGGGAGGGGGTCTAGTTTCCTGTCAGTTTCCTCATGTCGTGACCATGTTGGACATTGTTTTCTGCTATAGCGTGCAATTTTATGGGGTGGTGACAGATGGGATCTTTTAGCACTGAATAATAATTTAGCTTATAAACTGCAATAAACAGAGTACAAAAAGGCTTCTGCTCTCAATATGTTCAACTTTACTTTCTTTCTTCTATGGAAAACAAAAGGAGAAATTTTAAGAGCTTTCAAACACTTAAAATGATCAAGACCATGATTGTGAATGAATCATTCAGACTAGTTTGTGAACTGGATAAACTGATTCACTGAAAAGAACTAACTCAAAGATTCTATTCATTCTTCTCTCATGAATTCTCAAGTACGTTCCGAGAGCTACTGCAAATATCAAGATTTCCAACAAATAATGATTTAATATCCATTTGTCAAACAGTCACTATGGCATGGCTCCAGAAGACTTATGGACCACTTGTTTAAGGTTTGTTTTGGAGCTTGAGAGCCCCAATCCTTATTCACTTTCTGAAACGAGTTATTTGGATATTCAAAAATGCACGAAGAAAGTCATTCAGGTTTGGAACCACATGAAGTTTCTGTCATAATTTACTCATCTTCATGTTGAGGTGATTTATCCCTTTTCAGGGATGGCTGTGTGGGGGAATGTCTCATGTCTCTTCTTAAGAAATCACAGAGGACTGAAGTACTGGTACTGCCCACCCCCACCAGCCATAGACCTCCTCCCTACTTCAAATCACCAGGGAGCTGACATTTCAATTACATGCAGACGACACATGCACACACACACACATACACACAGGGATGGACTGTCACATGTCACAGGACCAATAGTTAAACTACACAGACTTTAAGAGGCACCATTACTTTGAAGAAATTGTGAGTGTGTGCCACCTTAAACACGATTCCCGTAATTGACCAATTCCTCATATTTCCCAAACCAGGTTTTTTTTTTTCAAGTCAATTTCTTAAAAATAAAACATCCAAATGGGGGTTTGCGCAGCGATGCCACAGAAGACCCATTTTGGGTTCCCCAAAGAACATTCACTTAACAGTTCTTAAAAAAATAGTTGGCATTGAATGGACATTTATCATATTTTTGTGATAGGTCTAATTGTGAAAAATTCCTCCTTCCAACAGTTTTATTTTTCATCTTAATATAAATGTAATCAATTTAATCACTGGATCGTCCAGTGAAAAAGATCCGTTCCTACAGTACTTCAGTTTCATCGCGACTTTAAAATACTTTTTTCTTAGAGTGAAGAACATGTTAATAATCTAAAGAACCTTTTTTCAATATAAAGAACCTTTTGTGCAATGGAAACCTTTATTTTTAAGTGCACATTCCTCAAAGTTGCATCTACAAAAAAGCATTAAACATTTCCACCATTATTGGCCCGGGAAAAAAAATCCAGGTAAATGCTGACCTTTTGTAACAACATGACCCAATAGTGGGGGAAGTTGGAACATGCCCTGAAAACATATATATATATATATATATATATATATATATATATATATATATAGCGTCTTCCATTGTGGCATGTGTGCTTTAGAGGGGGTTCTGTTATGTCAGAGGTTGTGGTCTAGATGTGAATTGCGGTGGGATATCATGTATGCCACAGGGAATGTCAGTGTCACGACCTTTGAGGGCATGTAGACAAAGGGATCGTGATACTTTTCTTATCTGAGTCGCCATCTGTGGTGGTGTTGAGGGGGGCCAGGGAAGTGAAAACAATTTGACCATTAAATCTCCGCCCACGAGTAGAAAGAGCAAAGCGCTAAATTGGTGTTCTGGGAGGAGTTAGAGAGAATCCTTGAAATTACCAACGCAATATATCATTTCTAATAGCATATCTATTGATTAACAGCAGCAGAACGCTAAAAGAGTGAAATAAGTAAACTGGGCGTTGAAGTTGTAGTAGAGAGAGTGTCCCTCCCTCCAGGCTGAACTGTATACAGGCTCCGGCGCGCGAGAGGGACGCGAGATTAGGGCAGCAGCAGTTTGGGGGTCTCTGGAATTTATTAGCTGACGCTTGAAAGTCGTTGTTTTTTTCCTGGATTCGGAGCAGATCTACAGGTCCACCAGTTTTTCAGTCGGCATTCATTCACGCAGACTTACAACCATCATATTTGACCTCGTTTCATCTCTGGAGAGCTCAGTACAGCGAAGAAGGACGCGTGTTGTTCCGGTTTTAGAGGTGAGATTCTCGGCAAACTGAACTCCGCTGGTGTTTACATGAATGCAAACTTATAATGGCTGGTCATTGAAATATCTCTCTTTAGATAATAATTTAATTAAAATCAACTAGAAAACATTCCTGTTTCATTCTGTGCCATATGGTTATCTCTTAAGCACGGCAGAACCAAACAGATTTAAACACTCAAATGTACTGTATGTTTTGATTTGACAGTTAGACGCGAGGGTTCACTCTTTGTGCGCGGTGTAAATTTTAATTAGTGTAGCCTAACTACTGTTTTGAGAGGCTTGAAGGCAGAAAACACGCAGAAAATATTAGTTTATGTATTCCACATAGCGCTTAACTCTTATCCACAAACAAATAGTTTCCTCGCGTTGCTCTCTCGCATTTCACCGATGACGGCGCGTGTCACTATCCGGCGGTTTCTGTTCAAACTAATCGGTTGAGTAAAGATCGGGGAAAGTCTGGGTGGGATGAGGAGGCATCAGGCTGGCGGTTTTCCCACGGGGTGTGACAGCAGGCAGCGTGTGTTGTCCAGAAGGTCCCGTCATAACTGTTGTGTGTATCCCCCGAGATGGAGGTCAGCAGTCCTGTCGACGGGCATGAGTTCAGTGACAGACTAAATCAATCAAACCGAGAATCTGATCTTATGTCTACAGTTCGTGAGAGAGAAAACATGTTCATCTATCTATCTATCTATCTATCTATCTATCTATCTATCTATCTATCTATCTATCTATCTATCTATCTATCTATCTATCTATCTATCTATCTATCTATCTATCTATCTATCTGTTTGTGTATGATTCTATCTATCTATTTGTGAATTATTCTATCTATCTATCTATCTATCTATCTATCTATCTATCTATCTATCTATCTATCTATCTATCTAACTGTCTGTCTAATCAGTTTAGCAGCTCAGATATAATAATTTAAAGGGTTAGTTCACCTAAAAATTTGCTAGTTGTAGGCTGTATGACTTTCTTCTTTCAACCAAACACAATCTCAGTTTTATTCAAAAATATCCTGGCTCTTCCAAGCTTTATAATGGGAGAACCATAGATTTTGAAGACCAAAACTGAACTACCCCTTTAACCATTGACATTCCTTTTAACAAAACTCCCCATGCTTTGAAACAATGCTCGTGTTAGACATGAATTATGGGGAGTTTCCTTTAAACTAAAAGATGTGGCCATTTTCCAGAATGTTTGGCCATTTTCCAGAAGTAAAAAAAAAACATTGCCGGGTTAGGTTAATGTACAACATAGCTGAATTATTTTAATCGTTAAATGCACTTTAACGACCAATGTTCATTTTTGCTTTACCTTCAGAAGATTTTTTGTCAGCCCACATGCTCTTAAAAAAAATACAGGACTTCACAGCCTGTTAAACTACATCAAATATGGTGACATACCATGCAATCAAATCTCATCTAATCATGAGTCATTGAGAAGAACCTAAAAACCTTTTGAATACATTCTTGTTCTTGAAACAGAAATTCATGATCTCTTTGAGATAGAGGATATTCTTTCAAACAAAGCCCTGCCATATATTCTCAAGTGGCTATTGAAAGATTTGCAAGTACACAGGTCTTAAATCTTACATTCCAACTGTCCAACTTCATGTGCACTGTAACTGTATATCCATTAGAGGGTTTCTGCAAATTTGTCCACCTATTTCTTGACCGTATTTTTGTAGACTGACATAAATGTTTGCTGCACTTGTTCCTCAGAGCAGACTCAGACCAGTTTTCAATTAGTCAAGCACTTGTGCGTGAAGATATTGGCTCTGAGGGATCCATTAATGCCGGCCTTAGTTGTGGCTTTTTCGTTTAGCTAAATGCTGATGTCAGAACTAAGACTTCACTCACACACACACACAACTCAACACGGGCTCAGAGGTAAGACTAGAGCCTTAAAGGGTAAGTTCGGCGTTTTACAAGCAAAGCCCTGTTTTAAGATCGTTTCTGATGGAATCGAACGGTTAAGATTAAAATTTGGACAAATGCTGCTGTCTCGAGAATTTTTGTTTTTTGTGTTAGCACCCCACCCACCTATACAATGGTTTCATTGGGGCACTGCAACAATCATTCATATAAACGTATTATTAAACTTTAGTTTACAAAAACGTGAAACTCACCGAGTGGTCTGGGGTGTTCACTGATATGCTCACGCAAAAATCGCTGCAGAAGATGCTTTCCAACAGGTTTTATCGTAGTTTTTGTCCAACTCCATTTACTTGTATAGGATGTTCTGTGCGGTAACGGTATTACTCGGCCGCCGGAGACGGAAATGGGGTTGTTTGTGTTCTTTCTGTAGTTATGCAGTCGCGGTATCGTAGGCCACGCTATCCAAACATTGGCAAAGGTGCATTATCGCCACCAACTGGGCTGGAGTGTCTATTATTCAAGCTCTCAACGGAAGAATGTCTGGTTGTGAGGCGTTTGGAAAAATAGGTCCACAGTTTTACAACGAATGGTAAAACACCTGTTGGAAAGCATGTTTTGCAGCGATTTTTGCGTGAGCATATCAGTGAACACCACAGACCACTCAGTGAGTTTCACGTCTTTGTAAACTAAAGTTTAATGCATTTATATGAATGATTGTTCCAGTGCCCCTATGAAACCATTGTGGAGGTGGGGGGGGGGGGGGGGGACTGCTAACACAAAACCCTAAAATTCTCGGGACAGCAGCATGTGTCCAAATTTTAATCTTCACCATTCGATTTTATCAGAAACGATCTTAAAACAGGGCTTTACTTGTAAAACGCCGAACTTACCCTTTAACCTTTAACCTATTGCTAGGCATTTTAGAAAAAAACTTTAAAATGTAGACATTAGAGGCCTAGAAATGATAGATTGATAGATCAATGTGACTCCTAATTTGCCCACTATTTAAATACTCATTTTGTACATATGGTGTATTGATAAAAGAAATGAATAACAATTTATTTTTGGATAGGTTATTAATAGGTGTTTGGTAATTAATTATCCAATGAAAATTAATTTTACAGACATGAAAATTAACCTTTTTTTATTGATTATTTGAATGTGTATCAAACTAACCTACACTGAAAAAATGTGGTGTTGTATTTTACTTTTGAAAACCGTTTTCACTCAGAAATTGCTTGTAGATTTCACAAACAATTACATAGTAATGGCAAGTTGCACATTTAATGAAATGTGAAATTTTGAAGTAGAAAGACTGAAAAAGCATTTTCTTGTAAAACATACTCCAATAAAAATAATAAAAAATGGTGTAGTGAGTGAACTTAAGTGGTTGACTGATGCAGATATGGAAGAGGGGGACTGTTTTGTTCTGCTTGAGCAGACACAGAATCGTTCAGTCACTAAAGCATTAAGCTACTGGAAATGAATATTTGGTTTTTCGTGGTGGGAAGTCCCGGTTGAGAGCAAGAGGCTCGTCTCCAGGCTGTTATATTAATATCAGTTGACATGGCGGCAAATGAACTGGTCGTCAGGGCTGGTTTGATCTCGACCGCAGTTGCTAGATCTCTAATCGGTGCAGGTGATTCATTCCACCCCGAGCTCTTATTCAGCCTCCAGTGAAATGCCCTTATTGACAGCAGAGCTAAGGCCCTGGGAGAAAAGGAGGTCAAGTCATCACTTTCTTCCAAGTTTCAGGCATCAGAGCTACACAAGCTGGCAGTTTGTAGTCTGCAGAGGATCTGGAATGAGATAGAGTATCTATTGCCTTGAAAAGAAAATTGCTTTCCCCCACCATTTGCTGGAGGACTTTCATCTAATGTGTGTGACATGGGGCGAGTCACCCAGTAATGTGTTTTGGGGCCTTGTTGCCTCTGAGACATATGAAATTTGCAAAGGAGCTGTAGATTAATTACCATGAAGAATATGTGTTCTTTGCTCATAGATACTTCAAAGAATGAGAGGCATGTCAAGTATGACCTGCAGAACATTGAACAAGAACAATTATGAATGCATAGATCTTCTCCTTATGATTTTGTCCTGTAGACAGCTTTGAGAAACTTTAAAGGATGCAGCTGAGGGCTCCAAAGTTCATTCAAGACAGGGATGTCCAGTGACCCTGGTAAATAACAGGACCTCTTTATCAGGAGGAAACAGACTGCTTGTTTGCGCTTGGCAAAAGGAGAACTAATTCTTATCTATTATTCAGGAAATTTCCTTCAATATTGGTGTGTCAGGGATATAATGAGGTGAAAGTATGCATATTACAAGCTGGGTCCTACAGATAGCTGAGGGTTATTATTTAATCTTTATCCAAAATAAAATGCAGATTTTAGATGTATAATGAAGAACCTTGATTTCTCCACACTCTACTTCTTGAAAGGTTGTATAGAAGGATCCCATGTTGCTGGTGTCTATTTAAAAAGTTTAATTTTAGTTACAGATATAAAAGGGTACAATGATTAAGCAGGGAATTAATAATAGGAATAGGGAAGTTTGGAATCGAAACCTCCTTAAGCTGTTTATTAAATTTAGAGATTAAGGTGGCTTACTTTTATTTGAAGACTGTATAATGAGTGAAAGCTGTAGACGTTGGTAGTGGATTTAATTTTTGGTTCGAGTATTTGAGAGGATTGAGGAATTACATCTTTTTTCAACTCGCAAACAACTTGCATGCTTTCTCGCTGTTAATTCTTGATAATTCAGCAGAAATCCTGTTAAATCTGGTAGCCCATTGCCAGAAACCCACTGTAAGAAAACATGGTGACAATGTATTGGAGATTATGGGATGTCTTTTTTGTGCCTTGGTCTATTGAACAGGCAATATTAATAGTGCTGCTGGATAGATTACTTACAAGTTGTAGTCAGTAAATTCCAAATTATATGACAAAAATAGTAGTTAGTAATGCCATTGTATATTTAAGGTAATGTAATCTGACTACTTTTTGATTACATTTAGAATCATGACAACTTATAAAAGAACTACAAAAGCACTGTACTGTATTGTTTTGTTGAATATAAAACCGATTTTTACTATAAATGTTATGGTAATTCATTCTCGCAAAACCAATTTTTACAGTACGGTACATTAAAATTACATGTATGGTTCTGATAGATGTAGCCTAATAATATTTCTCACTCCATAAGCTAAGGGAATTTACAGTTAACTGATTACCAGTTTTTACTATAGCATTAAATGTATTACATTAAAATTATGAACATATTTACTGTGATAATAACACTGCATTTTGCTGATGATTAAGGTTTTGGTTCAATTTCTCAAAACCATGGCCTGTTTATAATAGCGGCACACACAGTCACCCTTGTGTATCCTGAACTATTGAGTTAAAGGGCTGTTGATTCGAGTTGCTCTTTTTTGGCATTTTTGTGGCTTAAACAGAGACGGTTGTTTCTCGCTGTATGGGCTCACATTGTCTGTGTAGCAAAGGCCTGATTTGAGTTTCTCCCTTTGACACAGTTAAACTCCTCACTACTCCTGACTCAGGCATATTTGGTGTGCTTCTGATCTCACTCTTTTTTTCTCTCTCTCTCTCTCTCATTCAAGTAGAAGTTTATTCTCCAGATTTTTTCCCCTGTACTCCCCACCTCTGTTTTCCCCGTCCTCTGGGTTTTTGGTTTTGGTAACAGTTCTGCGGTCGCTCCTGTGTATTCAAGTGCACATTGCAAACTCAGAAGCCATTACTCTACAGACAGACATTCCTTGGTGGAAAGCGCTTGGTAGGTTTTAGTCTTTCTCTGTGTTCAGAGGTGTTTAGATGTTCACTACAATTTTGTGCTCTTTTGAAATTATCAAGAAACACGTTGTTTTGTCTTCGAATACCACCCACACATACAAGGACATTAGCATGCATTCACACAAACACACACTCACATCAGAGTGGAATGAGCACAGCCGGATCAAGCCCATTAACTCAGTGTGTGTAAGGGCTTTGCTCTCTGTTACCATTTTAATTTAGGATCTTGAATTCTAGAAATTGTACGAAGGACCTGTAATTTTTATATCTAAAGCTGAAAGAAGCTTATAGGTACAATGTTTCCATAAAGTGTGGCTGTATTTGGACATGATGATTTAATAGAAGTTTTTTTGTGATAAAATCAATCAAATATGCTCAATATGCTGAGATATGCTATCTTACAATACAAACATGATGAGCACTACAGTATGAACAATTTAGACATAAATGGGTTATATGCTGTTTTCCCCTAGATTTTATCACCATTATGCACTTTTATGCATTATGCATTAGTGCATCATAATATTATGCCTCTGCATAACCAAAATGTGTCTACATTAGAATTTATTCATTTTTGTATTCATGTTTTCCTCTAATTTCACAAAACATTAGGTTGATGCAAAAAACAGCTGACAATACAAGCCTAATAGACAAAGGTTAAACAGACTGCTTAGTGCATTTTATGTACACATCAATAATCAAATGTCTGGACACAATCTTAACCATCTTAACTCATTCTTTCTTATGTTTTGTTTAGTTTATTTATTTATATAGCATATTTAAAAACAGCGAATTATAAGGAGCTGCGGCTGGATGATGTCCGGTTCCGCTAAAATGAACTTCTCCATGTTGCTGCCAACACTCGCGTGCGCTCCACTCACTGACTTCACTCCTATTGGTTGTCGCTCCCGAAAGTCGCTCTTCATTTGCATAAAGTTAAATCACGTCACTGGACACGCCCACATCCTGTCGCCAACGGTCACTGTCGCTCCTGTCACCGGAAATCGGCAGCTGAAAATGTGTCCAAACTTGACTAGTGTGTAAAAATACATTCCTGTGAACTAGACAAAGAACCACAATGCTTTCAATTAAACTGACAAATCCACAATTGAATTGAGAAAAACATTTTTTATGTCAGTGTTCATGTCAGTTACAAAATACATGCCCGATCCTAAAGAACAATACCCCATTCTCCTCATAATGTATTTGACAACTTCCTCCTACAAGTCTGCCACATCAGATGCCACTTTAGGCCTGGTGTTTAACAGCAGATTAAGTTGACATGTTCTGTACTTTTTACAGTACTTTTCCTCATGATTTTTTTATGAGCTGCTATAAATTTTGCAGACAGGCTTCTTTACTCATATGTGGCTTCAACATATTTGGTGGGTCACTAACGTTAAAGTCATCTTGTGGCTTTTAGGGGTGTGTTGTGGAGCCACAGGCGTCATCCTGCAAGACAGCAGTTGTCAGTCAGACTCAGTTCAATGCAGGACCATGAAGAAAACTGTCCTCTTTAATCATGAGATAACGTGATCACAGGAAGGTGGTGTATTGTCACATTGTGTGGTCAATAAGAGGAAACTGCACGTTTCTACATTCAAGCTGCTGAGGAAATATTTAGGGCAATGATATCATTCCCCACTGATTAGGCTGGAGAATGGATGAAATAGACCATGAAGTCTAATCTCTTCCTTTCCTAATCTCTGCTCGCATTTGAAAACTGCCGGAGGAAAAGACTGAGCACTCTTCAAAGGTAGTAAATGCTTTGTATGAGCATCATTTGCATGTTACTGATTATTTTAACATAAATTGAATGTGCCAGCTTGCATTTTTGAGGATGGAGAGAACAGGATAGTTCGAGACTCAGGGTTACAAGGTGCTTATTTTGGGCTACGATTGGCAACTTAAATTCTCATGCAGGTCAAAGACAGGGAGCTTCAGGAAATAATAAACCTGGGCTTGTGTCCCAATAATTAGTCACATGTTCTCTTGCCAGCTAGTGGCCACATTGCACTGACATAATTACAACCACCTGCTTGAGACGGTAACATCAGACCCTGCAGTTGAGGCAAGTCTCCAGCTGTTTGCGCTTTCGTGATAATCTTTTGATTGGCAAGTTGTGGTGTTTTTCTTGGGTCCTGCGAGACCATGGCATCTGAGATGGTGTAAATCAACCGAAAAAGGATATTTTAGTGCTGTGCTTCTATAGACTTGCCAGCCAACATCTCTTTGAGTTGAATATGAGATGTGCCCTCAGAAATACACAGGCCTCAAATAAGCTCCATTAAAATAGAACAATAGAAATGGAACTCAGTGGCTTCATTGTTTGTCTAACATTTTGAAAATGAAGAGGAAATTAACAGAGTTGTAATTAATATTTGGGAAAGTAAACGATTTCTGTTTGCTAAATGGTTGATTTCTTTGTGGAAAAATGCATCCATCATTCTATCTTGAAGAATTGTCTGCTTGTTTAGCTGTGAAAACTTTTCTTTATTTAACTGAAGTGCACGTGATGGGCCTAAACCTAGAATATCGGTTTCAAAACGAAATTCAAAATTCAAAACGATCCTGTTCATCCAGCCGTCCCCTACAACATTTTTATTCTCATATTATTTATTTCTTTATACAGTGTTTTCTTCCATATTATTTAGTACCTATCCTTGTATGACCCTAATGATCAAACACATTCATCAAAATTGTATTTAAATAATTTTAGTCTATTTATTTAATGAACATTCTAGTACTGAGCAGTACATGCATAAAACGGTTCACTCATATCTTTGTCACAGCACACTGATCAAAGCTCAATTTAATAGTTTGAAGATGATGGAATGATAAAGACCCCTTTTTAGTTGTGTTCCATAAGCCCTTAACTATTGTGCCCGAATAACTTACCTTTGAAGATTGAACATATTCAGTGTCTTTTAAAATACCTTATGAAATGTGATTTGCAGCATTTAAAAGTGCAATAAAAGTCCTGTCATCTTGCCGGCTCAACCTCCTTGTGAAGAATATCCAGTAACACTTTCTTTTGATGATCCATTTTAGACATTCTACTAATTATAAGTAACTTTGCAACTACATGTCAACTAACTCTCATGATAGTATTATTAGTCTGTCTGCTTAATATCTGCTAACACTTTATTTTAAAGCTCCCAACTGACATTCTACTGACTATAAGGAACTTTAAAACTGATTCTACTAACCCGAACCCTAACCTACCCGTCTACTAATACTCTAATGAGAGTTAGTTGACATGTAGAGTTAAAGTTAATTATAGTTAGTAGAAAGTCTAAAATGGACCATCAAAATAAAGTGTAACCGAATATCTTGCTGCAGGGCATATTTGGGAGCTTGGACAGAGGGCAAGTTTTCCAGTGAATTCTGACTAACTAGTATTTTGAATATACTGTATAGCATGAGTTGTATCGACTAACTTTATGATACATTTATGGTCCCTATAAATTGTCCTTAAATGCCATTGTATTTCTTTCACATTCCAAAGCTTAAAAAAACATGTAGATGAGTAAATGATGACTGATCTTTAATTTTTGGTAACTACTTCCTTTTTAAGATTTTATGTTTAAGCATTAATCATAGTTTTTATACAACTATGCAAATTTGGAGAGTAGGAAACAAGAACGATTTGTTCCTTTCTTTTTCCCACCATGCAAATCATTGAGCTCAATGAGAAGTGTCATTCAGCAGAATGCAGTCCAAAAAGATATTCTGACTGAGTCAAAATGAGTCAGATAATCTGTGTGGCCCTATTTATGCTTTTGGAGGGCAGACACTGAATTTCTAGAATTGGCTAGAGGCTTTCAGAGGCAATTGAAGACACATGGAACAAGCATCAGCCTACAAGATCAGTTGTAAACAGCATTTTCTTAATGAACAACCGCAGCAGCGTAACACCCAGAATTACACTACAATAGAAAACCAGCTTTACAGAAAATCCATGTGATCCTTTGCATATTAAATGCAGACAAAAATAACATTATAAATTAATTGACTATGTAATATGTCCTGTTGGTTTCAAGGTACAACTCTGGATTCCTGTTTCAACTTTTCTGACCTGTTTCATCTATATAAAGTTTGAATAATCAGTCCAAATACAGAAACTGATATTTTGGAATTGCGGATGCCATTTCCTTAAAAGCAAAGAGTAATGTGTGTTGTGTTACAGTATGTGTGAGTCTGAGATGTGTTCTCTTAACTTTCTCAGCACATTCATTTGTTGTCCCGCTGCTGATCCATCATTTCTTGTGGTGTAAACCAATTGACTTGTGTTCCTATTGAGACCTCTTATTGGATGCCCTCCAAATGATCTCATGTTCCATAGTTTCTCTGGCACTTCCTTATGTGCCATAAATCATTGTGATGTAATCTTTCTCACTGCCGTTCCCACAGCTGGTGAGCTGAAGTGCTTTTTCTCCAAGAGAGTGTTGCGAGGTGACCAGTTAACCTCAGGTTTTACATCCCAGAGCAGAAATGACTGCGTTGACCTCTCATATTCCTCAGATGTGCACATACTGTCTTTATTTCTGAAAACTCCATTTATTCCGCCTTGGGGATTTAAAGTTATGGACTGTATTTGCAGTGTTTATCCAGGCGAATAAGACTGAACACATTTTGAGAATCTAAAAATCTCTCAGAGTGTTTATGTCTGGTATTTGTATTTTGGCCTGAAAATTCCATCTGATTTTCTGAGAGAATTTGTGCTTATGTTGAGTGTGATCCCTCTTGACGTCTATGCGCT
Source organism: Siphateles boraxobius (assembly GCF_051911475.1). Taxonomy (NCBI): domain Eukaryota; kingdom Metazoa; phylum Chordata; class Actinopteri; order Cypriniformes; family Leuciscidae; genus Siphateles; species Siphateles boraxobius. The sequence goes on from NW_027508942.1 coordinate 2,098,808, forward strand.
TGTGCTCCCATGGCCAGGGGGAGGAATGTTTCTAAAAGCACTGAGAGATTTTTATTACGAGACTTTACTGTGGAAAAATGTCTGGTCGTTTTGCCACCTACTCCTCCCGGATAGCCTCCTCCTGAGATCCTGTAAAAAGCAGGATATCTGTACCCTAGGATGTCTTGTTCTTTGCATCCAGAGGGTAATGGGATTTTGGGAAATTGCAAAGCAGAAACATTTTATGAACATATTATAGGAAAAATAATAATGTTTAAAGAGCCCCAGTGAATCCCATTTAGCCCTTAGTTCATCATCCCGTATCAAAGGCTTTGCTTTGAATGGCTAAGTATGTCATTTTCTGTGAAATTAGATAAGTTAAATAGGTGGAATTAATGTCTTGAATTTTGAAACGCCAGATTTATTATAAAGATTTTTTTTTATAAAGACATTTTTCCAGCTTTTGGATGCAGCCATACCTTTAGAAAACCACACAGAGGTGTAGGGGTTAAACAAAATGTGGCTGTTTACAAGGAGGTCCCACTGTTGAGCTTCTGCCTGATGAGGCAAATTATCCTGTTCTAAGGGTTGTTGTGCTTATATCCCAGCACGGCTTCTGCTCTCTTTGCTCCTCCGGTCGTGCCCGTGAAATCGGCGCAGTGCAGCATTACCATTCAAGCCTCCAGCTGTGTCAAATCTCAGTCTAGATCAATTATAACATCCAGCTTCTCTTCCAAATCTCTGTCTGACATATGCTGCGGTTTTATTTGCGTGTATTAAAATCTCATATTCATATACACGTGAAATCCACTGATTAGATGTCTTGAGAGGAGGATGTGGGCGGAGAGGGGATTTGCGGTCTGGTGTTTTCGTCATTTTTGGTGTTTGTTGAGGTGAAAAAATAGATACTGTACATATAAATAGATACTCTTTTCAGGTCTGTAAGTTTTTTAGTTTTTTTTAAAGTTATTAATACTAATCAGAAAAGATGCATTTAGTTGATCAAAAGTGACAGTAAAGACTTTTACATTGTTACAAAATAAATGCTCTTTTTTTTAACTTTCTATTCATCAGAATCCTTAAAAAATGGTCGTGGTTTCTTCAAAAATATTAAGGAGCACAACTGTTTTCAGCATTGATAGAAATGTTTCTTGAGCACCAAACAAGCATATGAGAATGATTTCTGAAGGATTGTGTGATACGTTTCAAATAATGTAATTGTTTCTAACCATTGCTGTAAGATAAAGTCACACCAAGTAACACTATATATGGTTCAAATGGGTGCCACCTTATAAGTTGCAGTGAAAAACAGTAACACTGTCAAATGTTTAACCATGGTTAATGTGAACTTGAGCAAATCTCAACATGAATATCCATTTTTCATTCTGTAGATTAGAATGTTTGATTCCTAAATTCACTTGTACCTATTAAATTGATTGATTGAGCTAAAGTCAGTGCATTTTAAGTCAAGTTACAAAGGGAACCGTCAACCCATGATTTAAATTGGTATCTTGTTGCCCCTTTTTGATCATATCCCACTCTCTTTCTGTTGTCGTGAACTGCCGTGCTGTTTTCCCATGGTGAATGGGATTACACTGACAGCAGAGAATGTTTGGTGTTGACACAGCATGCAGCTTGGTTAGTCCTTCAAATCCCCTTCTGTTTCTGAGACCAAACAGCAAAATCTGCTCATTTTTCAGACCAATTGCTCCGGGAATATGAACTGGCTAGAGGAAAGTCCTGTATTTGTGTAAGAAACTAATAGTCTTCCTCTGGTTTTAATTAAGAAAGACTCAGGGAACCAAGTGCTTCCTGTCCAACAGATTGTGCTTTGAATTTTTACGACAGGTTTTTTCAGCACAACGAAATAAACAATGTACACCCTGTAAGGATAAAACAAGAGAAGGGTTAACACTGGACTACATCTTCTCACCAAAGTCACATACTGCTGCTTTTGACTATTAACATGTATTAGTTTATTTTATAATGAAAGAATGTGGAATAAAGGGAAAGTAGATGCAACATCCTCAATAATGTTTGCCATATCTTTTAACAAAGACCTGAAATTGACAACAGATGTATGCACAATAAACATACTTAAGAAGCTAGTCCGATGCAGAGCTGAATAAATGTGGCGGATCGTGATTAAAATATTTGTTTGCTTAAGAACAGTCAGCAGTTCAAGATGATTAAATTAATTATATCGCTACGCTAACCAAAGGTGCTCTATATGAGACAGGAGCTTATTTGATGATATAAGGTCATAGGTAATCAATAAGTAATTGATATTGGATTGTTTCTTGGTTGTCCTGTGTAGTTGAGGACTAGTCTCACATAACCAGAGTTTTCATTGGCCAAGGACCGACCAAGAGGCCGTCTGACCGACGTAAAGCAACCAATCATGTTTAGGGGCGTGAAAATGTAATATCGATGTGTCTCTACAATAACAGACCGGTGAACAATTTATTCAAGAATGTCATGCATGTTTACTGCAACAATGGTTCTGTGAACTTCACATACTTCACATAAACTCATCGTAAAAAATATGGGTGTAATAAAATATAGATACAGGTGTATACAGCCATACTGTATCGATTCTCAAAAACACTGTATCGATATTTATTTGTTTACATCCAAGATGTGTGCAGTGGTTTCGTGTTTCAATTTAAACCGTATATTTGATAATGTTTATCCAGAATTCCAGCTATGATATTCATTTTATTACAATTGATGCAGGAAATTGGTAGGGGTGTGAATCGTCACTGGTCTCACAATTCGATTCGATATCACAATGCATCAGGATGCGTTGCATCCTCACTTTTCAATATTACTGCTCATGCCTACATTTTTGTCAATGAATACAAGCAGTCAGATTTATGAACTCCCTTTTTGTACACTTCCTGAATGTACTGTAGCAAACATCAAATACATCTTAAGTGTGAACACAGCAGACGACAGTACCATTTAGAACAAACACTAGTAAAAGCGCATGAAACTGTCAAGTGTACTTAAGTTAAAATAACTCTCACACACACACACTCGCATGCACGCGCATGCAGCCTCGCACACACACACACACATACTCGCATACACACGCTCGTACATACGCACACACTCGAGCTATGAAAATGCTGTAAATGCTGTACATTTTTAAATAGTGGGTGCATTGTTTTTTATTACTCGCTTTTGTGTTTCGCCTCCCTCCGCCATTTTACGCTAGGGGGAAAAGTGACGCCAGATAAACGTCAGCAGGCAATAATCGATTATTTGCTATTATAGATTACTGCATCAATGCAGAATCATCCACGTCCGCAATTGCGATGCATTGATGCAACAATTAATTCAACTCCTCTAGAAATGGGTAGTACTGCTCAATTTGTAACAGGGCAGTATCTTTATGGTTATTTTACACTGATTCAAGATCAAATTGACTTAAATTAAAAAAATGTCATCAATCATTAACTCATGATCAGATCATTTATCCTGTCTGAATGCTGTTTGCATAACCCTTTCTGAGTGAAAACAGAGGTTCACGGACCTCTTAGCTTGCATGTTAACAACCTTTCTTGTGCCTAATTGGAGAACCCGACTCCCCCACACCTTAAAGCCCTTTTGGCCCGTCCCAACAGGTCCCCACCCACCCCCCCCGCACCCCCCCCCCCCCCCCCCCCCCTTTTAGTCGTGCAGCTTCAAAGGCTTGTTTTGATGCCCTGAACCTCGTCTCTCCCCAGAGACTGAGATCTGCTTGGCCTTGAGGCCTGGAAAGGGCGAGAGATGTTTTAATGAAAGACAAGAACAGACTGCGTAGAGAAAACAATAAGAAAGTGTGTACAGAGCTGGTCATTATCACAGCACTGAGTGTTGTGCCAGGAGTTGTACCATATGACTCTCTCAACATTTTGACAGCCTCCTTTCTCTCAAGGGATCGCGCTTGCCCGTCAGACACCTGCCCCAAGGTCAGAGGGAAATACTGCTACGTCTCAATCAAATGTATTGATCAGTTGTCTGAAGCAAAGAAGTGGGTTAAATCTGTGTTGAGTTGATACCTGATTAGTTTTTATCAGGATTTGGGACTCTGTGAATGCCCATTGTTTGATGAAATATTGGAATACACTTGATTAAGTGTTGAAACATTATATCTGCGGTGTGTCATTGTTTTTGAAGTAAATCTCTCAATATTACTGGAGCTAAACCTAAGACCCCACTAACCTTAGTCTCAGCCTCAGGCATTACCAAAAATCAGGAATTGCATATGTATTTGTTAAACTATGTTTTTTTTACCCTTTCGGCTTTCAATAGTCCAATACGCACTTTACACTCAACAGTTTTGTCATTGACTCCCCAAGTGTTTTTAAGTTTGTTTATATGTGAAATATGTGCTTTTGAGACACATTAGTCAAGTTTATGGCAAATGTTGGACACTGTAACATTTAGATGGAGAGAAACTGACCACAAAGTCAACAAACAGGTTTAATTTCCATTGTGAATAAGATTTAGGATCAGAAAATTTGGGATCAGAATTTTTTTTTTAAAGAAACTAATACTTTTATTCAGCAAGTATGCATTAAATTAACCAAAATTAACAGTAAAGACATTTATATGTTCATGTTTTCCAACAAAACAAAAAATAAGCAGCACAACTGTTTTCAACATTGACAATAATAAGAAATGTTTCTTGAGCAGCAAATCAGCATATTAGAATGATTTCTGAAGGATCATGTGACATTGAATATAACATATAGCCAATTAATAGAGCAATAAAAACAAACATAAAAACTCAGTGTTTATAAATAATGGTTTGATTATCATTTTTTATTTTGATGAGCTGGACACACCTCTATTACAGGAAGAACTTGAGAAAAAGTGGCATATGCCTCCAATGGCTGGACAGTTGATGAGCCTGGACATCACATCCTTCCAGAGGGATATGTGTCCTGTAGGATGTGTCACTCATCGTGTATGTGAATAATGTAGCATGGTCATAAATGGAGAGGAGAAGAGGTAGGGAGTGTAAAATGACAAATAACAAGCATATCCTTTATTGCCCACCCCTCTATGATCTTCTATTTGCATTGCTTTGTTCAAATGTTCTTCAGATTGAAAAGGGACCTTTAGCTTGGAGGCAGATAAGCATAATGCTGATGCCCTTTGGGATCTATTGTTTAAACCCCTTGTTGATTCTAGATGGAGGAAACAATGTTTGCAAGTGTAGAGAACACAATCAAAGAGCCAACGGTCCCCTCAGACTTTAAGGTCAGAAGAAACAAATCAATTTACCAGGGAATGACCAATCAATGTATTCTGTGGTCGATATTAAATGCCATTAAATGCCACTGATTTGAGAGTAAAAACGGTTTGTGTAAAGAAAGCCTCCAGAGTAGATGCAAATGATATGCATTGTTTTTGAAGTATTTTTTAAATGCATTTTTTTTCATAAATTAAAAAGAAGATATCTAGAGCAAGGCAACCAGCTTTGAGATTATTTCTCAGACTGTTTAAAAAAAAAGACAAAGGTGCAAGATATTTTAAAGAGGAAACACAAACTACTCTTCTCATGAAGCATTGAGAATGACGAAGCAACAACAAGACAATATAGAAATAGTGCACTTTTTTATGCTGTGCAATCTTTTTAAGTGCAATCTTTTTTCAGGATTGTGAGTATTTTATAGTCAAATTATTTTATCTGGTGCACTTTGAGAGTTTAAAATGAAGAGCTCCACCCCATAGTGTGCAAAATTGATCAAAGAAAAAAGTTGGTGAATTGACTTGAACTTTGAAAAAGGGTAAACCTCTTTTTAGTTGTTATATATAGTCTCAGTCTACATTATATTTACACTGTTTTAAAAATCCAAACAAATAGTATATAATAATAATAATACATTTTTATATTATTATTATTATTATTATTATGACATTAACTACCATTTCTGTGAAAACAGGTTTACAAACGTCTCATGAAATGCACTCGCAAAAATGTTGGTAAATTATGCAAATGTGAAAATAATGCGTAACTGGTGCCCACTGCGTTTTCCAAATGCACGCTAGTAATGGAGTAGGGTGTCCTCCTTTCGAGCTGTGGCCACAGTGTTTTACAATAATTAATGTAAAACACTGTGGCTGTTGCATTGTTTTATAGATTTACTTTCTCCTTCTGTGTGTCTACTGAACAGTAATGGATGTCCTCCTTACCGCAACAATGTTTGTATGAACTAAAGTTATTCTAAAAATTTTTTTTTTGAGGGAGGCTGTTAGTAGTGGTTGGAGAACAAGGGAATTCTGGTCTACCAGGTCATAGTGGAACCACACAGAATTTGTCGACAAAACACTTGCCTTCTTAAAATGAGATGAAACATAAACATCCTGGATTTTATTATGTCTCTTTAATGTCATCTTTCTCCCTGCATTCATCTATCCTCATTTAGAGAGAAATCTGCTAGAGTTTTTGCAAAGCTTTCATTGTTACTATGTATAATGCTTTTGTGGTTATGTCAGGAACATCACTATTTTAATTGCCTAGTAGCTTATTGCAACTGGGAGACACTTGTGGCAAAACAAAATGAATAGCAGGAAGTTAAAGCATTTAGGCCTGTTGGCTGCACACGGTTGGTGATCGTCTCCAACAGTGAGAATCAGCTACAGGTAATTAGCCAGGAATGCTGTTTCTAATAAATTATTCATGACCTCAGACACTAATCAAGATTGGTAGCACCGAGCATAACAGGCAAAATGCAATCAGTTTGGCGTCGAACAATAAAGAGCAATTAACCAAGCAACGAATCTGATAAGTTACAACAGCCATTAATATTTCACCTGCTTCAGTAGTGGGTTTTGTTTGATTAAAGCTAGTGTGATGCTCATTCTGTCCCAGTTCATTTCTTTACTGAAGCTGCAAAGTGAAAAATTCACGCACATGCCTGTTTCAGAGTAGTGCACCACAGGGAGTGCCATCAATAATGAATCCTTAATCTCGTCGCACTCCAAGATTCGTACTTACAACTTGCCCTGTGCCAAGCTCTCCTCTGAGTCTTCAGTGTGGAGGAGTGCTGCTTTTTCTCTGTCTTACATGTTTTATTGTGCTTTTTTGGATATAGATTTGCTTAGCTGTTTGTATGGTGCCTTTTAAATATGTGCCATGACCTCTGGTTGTGTTTCTTTTCACAGCTAATAATAACAGACGGAAAGAAAGAGCATAGACGCAATATCGTTTGACCTGAATCCTGAACTACATCAAAGAACTCATGGTAGGTGCTTTTGCTTATTAACATAGACGGTCTGTGTGTTCTTTAAGGGATAGTTCAACAAAATGAAAATTTCGTGATACCAATGTCATTATACACATTTGTGTCCTCATAAACCATATGCACAAGCACACACACGCACGCACGCACGCACGCACACACACACACTCACATTGTATCCCACAAAGTACCATAAATGCTGTCCATAGAACTTGTGCACTAAATGACACGTCTTCTGAAATCATTCCATATCTCTGTGTAAAGATAAGGCTGAAATTTAGCTTATAATTCACTGAAAATATTTCCAGTTTTCTACAACTCTTAGAGTTCACTCTTTGTATATTCAAACACAATGGTATTTGGTGTCAAAGAAAATTTTTAAGTGAATAACAACTAGTTCTTCACACACGTGACATATGACTTCAAAAGACTCTTACAAACTATATTTATGTTTTTTTATGTTGTGTTTTTTAATCATTTTTTGAGTTTGACAGATATTGCCAAGTTGTATAGGAAAAATGCGAATGATTCTTCAGAATTTCTTGTTCCTTTTAACCGTGCCTCCAAATGCAAATTTTGTTTGTGTATTCTACATTATGTACATACACTCTTTGTGTTAAGGAATGTTTTTCTCCTCACCACTATGATAATCATAATCGATACCTGTATAGATGAGATTTGGCCATACATATTATTTGCTTTGTAAATTCATCAATCAATACAACATGAATCCAGTCCTTGCACATGTGAGTCATTGTGCAGCCTTATCCACACAGTATACTTTTCTTGCAGCATATCCAGCAGAGAGCTTCATTAAAAAAGAAATGCTTCTCAAAAATGAAGTGAGTGGAAATGCAGTGAAATCATCTTGTTGACAGCGTTGTTTGGCTGGCGGAGGGCTGTTGGTGCACAAAGCCATTGTGACACTGTCAGCAGCAGGGAAGTGATTGTCTTATACTGAAGCAGAATCTATTATTTCTCTCTGTCATGGTTGGGAGTTGGTCTTTGTGGGGAACTGATTTGCATAAAAATTCAGTGCATTAAGATTCCACACACATACCAGCAACACACATACGCGGTGCTCAAAGTTAAAGGTCCCGCTGACAGAGATGCATCAACCGATCCGTTCACCCCATGAAAGCCCACCCTCAAATGCCAAATAAGCAAAATGTTGATGAAGATTTGTGGTTTGACTTTTATTTATGCCCTTTGTGCCGTTTAAGTTGCTTTGGTAAAGAAAGCATCTGCAAAGACGGAAATGAATATCGGCTCTCTTGTGCTTACTGCAATTTGTAGATGCTACAAACACAGTTTCTCAAGTAAAACTGATGGTGCTTTAACTGATGGTTTTTATAACTCTGTCTCCATAATAATCATCTGCACACAATCCATCTATAACAATGCTTTGTGGAGATTGGAGCTCTCAAGTGGCCGCTTCAAACACAGAGTCTGATGTTGTGTAATGGCGCCTGTATCAATATTTTCACTTTAATCATGTGTTCACTTTATACATTAGACTGAAGGAGCTCAATATACATTTAATTCTGTGATTCTCTGAGATGCATGTCAGGGGAAAAGCAAGGGGAAGTTATGCTGTATATTATAGGCGCTTTCCCACTGCGTGGTATGACTCGGCATGACTCGACTCAACTCGCTTTACTTTAGCTCGGTTTGCTTTTCCACTGCAGTTTAGTACCGCTTCAAAGTGGGTGGGATTATAGACTGATCATTACAGTTGTGCCGCCACCTCGTCTACTGACCACGATACAGCCATTTCTTTTAACAAGTTGTGCGAACAAATGATGATACTGCGGTGGCTGTTGCTGACTATTTAAATCTAGCGGATTTGATGTCTCGTGTCGCAAATCCAGTGACGCTGGTAGTGACGATTCTCTCTGACCAATCAGTGATCTGCAGTGTTTACATGTTACATTTTAGAATCCGTACGGCTCGCTTGGAACCTCAACCAAGGTGAGTAAAAGTACAAATCTACACAAATGTTTGTTTATGATGCATATTTACATGCTCAGCTGGATATTTATTGCTCTTTCAGAACATTTACCTGTCCGACACCTTTTTTCTGCTTATCCTTTTCATGGATTTGACCTTTGACCTTACTGCTACTCTAGTCAGGTACTCATCGTGGACGCCTCTGTTTGGAGCGCTAAAAAGAGTAGCAGGTACTAGGTACTGTAGTGGAACCCCCCCCCCCCCCCCCCCAAAGTGAGCCGTACCATGCAGTGGAAAAGCGGCATATGTATATATATGTTCAAGAGGAAAATTTGCTTTAATGATGTCAGTGGATTAAAAACCGAATAAGACATTTTTATCTTTTTTTATTGTGTAATGGGTGTACACTGGAGATTCTGTGAGCTTTTTCCTATTTAGAACATCTTTGATAAAGTCTTTTCTATGAGCTCTTTGTCTCTTGAGAAGCACATGATTTGAGTTAATATGTTTATTGTGGCACAAATGCTTCAAAACTGTAATGTTTCTTAAAGGAATGCTTCCTCCTAATAGAGTAATTGTACATTACCATACCATAATGCATACCAAGACTAAATTCCCCTGTATTCTCTAATAACTATATCACTGACATCTTCTGTCTACAATTATGTTTATGGCTGTCATCACCAAACATATGCACTAAGGGACTGATTCAACACGGAGCGTCAACAAACTCCATATTTCACAGCAGACCAGAGGTCCTCCTCCAGATGGCATGTTTGACAGGCCTGTGAGTGATCACTCATTAGACAAATGCTAGCCCAAGCTGTGCTCCATCTGCAGAAGGCTGCTGCTTTCCGTGTTGCTCTGACAGGAACTGGTGTTAAGTGGGAACGCCAGACACCCGTCTAGAAACAAAGAGCTGTCCACCTATCCCAGCCCCCACCATTTGAACTTAGGGAATCTATCATAAAAATACGCTGGAATCCCTCCGTGTTTGAAGTCGTATTTATTTATATTTATGTCCCAGCTAACAGGGAATGTTCTCATGACTATGGCTAACATTCTGGCAAGGTTCTTTCAAAGTTATGAACAAACATTCTTCCAGAAACAATAAATCGAATGTTCATTCAAATATAATTGGTCTTTAATGTTCTCAAAACATTAGCACAAAAACATTATTCATCTTTCAGGGAACGTTTTTTTCTAAAAATGTTTTAGCTGGATGTTCATCTAACATTTTTAAATGTTACTACTTGTTTTAGAATGTTTAGAAAACATTCAAAAATAAATGTTCCCGGAATGTTTGTAAAATGATCAAATGGAATATTCCATTAACATTTAAAAAAAAACCGGATGTTTTGACCATTCAGGGAATATTCACAAATAACGTTTTCCGGGAATGTTAACGAAATGTTCTTAGAACATATTTTTTGTTAGTTGTGGTGTTTCTCTCTCTTTAGCTTTTTTTCTGCTTCCAAAATCTGCCAAGCTGTAAGACATGACCTTCAGAGCTTAAGTGTGGGGGAGTGTAACTGTTTGAACTGGATGTTCTTGAGTTTGTGTGACGTTTGAAAAGAGGTGAGAAGGAGGGGAGAAGATATTTGCTCTGTAGGAAATCTTGTGGACTTTTGATTATTTTGTGTTGACATGCCGAACACAGTGTTTGTGGTCAAACTGTCCATATGTGTCTCTCCCTTCACATAATAATTCAGCACTAATACCAACCTTACTCTATAGGTCAGGTCAGCCTGAACGTCTATGTTTGTAGGAAACAAACTGACCTACACTAAATCACAGATAACTGTTCTCACTGACAGCGATTAAATGGCTGGAAGTCGTCTGTACTGTTGGTTTCTGGTAGCGATTTAAAATTGGTTGTGGTTTAATGTGGCGAATCACTGTCCTGCATTCCCACACGTTGTTACTCTTTGCATACCATTAAAATCGACTTTTTTGCATCACCAACAATTGCTTTTGTTTATGTCACCAAAGTTGTCAGTCGCAAACAGTCAGTGAAAGGTTCTCTATTCCTGTGCTAGTACATGCTGTGTCTTTAGCCGGTTGATGGAGACAGAGATCCATTGTAATGGGAAATCCATTGTAAAAAAGTTGTGTAAAATGTTATCTTACAACAGTGTGGATGTGTAAGATTTTTTACACAACCTCATTTTATTTGAGGTTTTGAGGTTCAAAGTTCCTGGGAACATTCCCTAAATGGAAATCCATTCACTTTTGAACATTTATTGCTCAGTTTATATCGGATTCTTATGCACTGTGTGATTTTTTTGATTTACCAAGGAAATTATTGTGCAACTGCGCTTTTAAGACCAGAAATATGACGTTCTACTTAAAGGGTAAGAACACAAAATAAACGTTTTAAAAGTACGCAACTTGGCAGATTTATTAATAATAAATGGTAAGAAAGAATAAGAGTGTTAGCTAAATAACCACTTACTCTGTACTAGTGACTTAAGGTTTAATTTAATAAAAAGGGAAAGTCCAGTGCCATGGGAAATCCCTAACTAGTGTTGATATGATCACACTCACTGTGATGAGGAATCCACACTGTTGAAAGACAGAAAGAGGCTCTGAAGATAAAGAAGAAGGACTTCAACTGATCAATGTCTTATCGATCTTGCTGAGATAATGATCTTCTCCATCTGGGATTAATAACTTCACCAGAGAAGCAGATACAAGTATATGGATTGCAGAAGCATTTAAACAGTGGTATTATATTTAACAACAAGGGTTTTTTCTGGCTTAGTATCTATGTGACATTAAGTTTTGTATCGACCTCATTCAGCATTTGATTAGTAAATTCATTATATTGAATTGCTTGGCATTCATAACTCATAGAAGAAGTTGCTGGTTGGCAATTTTCTATAGTTTTCCTCTTTCATTTTCTTTACTTGGCCAGCACTGACCATTTCCCAATTCCACTGGGTTTCTCTCCTCAGTGAATGCAGCATTCACTGACCTACTGACAAAGATGAAGTGGCTTTATTCATCTGAAACCTGCACCTGCATCTTAACAATGATCTCTGTAATGAACACCATCTCTCACTACAGAACATTTCAGAAAGCTTATTACACACAATCTCATATGAGATGCTCAATAACCAATCATTGTTAATGTAGTTCACTTGAATAATAAGTAATAATCAATCATTGTTAATGTAGTTCACTTGAATAATAATTATTGTTCTACAACAGTCTGTAGGTGACAACTGACTGTCTTTTGAGTGAATCAGTGAGTTAATCATTCAACCAGTTTGTTCAAAAATGCTGATTCATTTAGGAATGAAATAAGTCTTTATGAGTGAGTCATTGCATTGTTCATTCAACCAACCAATTTGTAAAAAAACAACTAAAAAAACAAAAAACACTGGACTGTCTTAATGTATGATTCATTTTAGGGCTGTCACAATATCAGATTTTTCACTACACTATTATCGTAGCCAAAGGAATTCAGGATAAGAATATATGACAGTGTCTATAGAAATCTTTAAAAAAATAATAATGCTATCAGTCATATTCATCTTAATTATTTTGCTTTTCTTTTCTTTTTTCTGAAGAATCACACCATTGCATACAAAAGGAACAATTACACTTAATGGCAACCTGTTTGAAATAACTTCCTTCTGTTAACTGATTTGGCTTCTTATCACAGAATGTGGCAGAGTTATACTATTTTATAGTATTCTACACTGTGATAAAAGCTATGTTGATTGCCATTGCATTATTAATAAATTACCCTTACATCGCTTAAAGAACAAAGTAAAACCATATACTATCACAATGGTGTAATTCCCTTTATGTTTAATTTGTCAAAATATTTGTGAACTATTCATTTTAAATATTAGTTATCATCAATACCGTTATATCGCAACACCCCTAATTCATTCTTTCAACAATTAGACCTAGTTAAAAAAAACAGAGTAGTTCAGGAACTAAACAGATGACAGGCTGCATTCAAAATCGCATATTATACAATATGTTGTGAAAATAGTAGTATGTTCATAGTATTCATAAAACAGTAGGTATGCGGATGATCCACTACTTTCGAGATTCTGAAGTGTGCATCAAATGGACAGTTTACTATCCCATGAGGCCATGGGAGTGGAGTTGTGAATGGCAGTAAAGCAACACAAATGATGTTGATAGCTTATGCGACAAGGACGAGGTAGTACTTATTCAAAAAAAGTACCTACTCAGAAAGTATGTGATTTTTAGATGCAGATATGCTCTTTATGAGTGAGTCATTGAATCATTCATTCAGCCAATTCATTCATAAATGCCAATTCATTCAGGAACTGTGTGTTACTTGGTGGTGATTTGTTTTGATTTGCGTTGGCTGAGCAAAAACAACGTAACTGGTGACATTGTGCTTAAAATGTAAGTTACAAAATATTAACTACTTCTTGTTTATTGAATTGTTGTATAAAAGTAATAATATACTGGCGATTGTGCTTTTTTCTGAATCTCATCAAGAAGTAATTTTTCTGTTTCACTGGAGGCTTTCTCTAAATCTAAATCAGGTCATTGTTTATGAGTCAGCTGGTCTGGTGAATGAGCTTTGGCAATGCAGGCCCTTTGTGCCCAATTCAACATTTACATTTTTCTTCAAAGGACAAGAAATCCATTGGTTCTTATCACTTGTCCCATCCAAATGATCACTGATGCACCGATGAACCATTAAAAGCTTTAGGCTCATTATAGACTACAGTTTTCATTAAATTATACAGCCAAATATGGCAATTAGTCATGACTATGTTCCCTTATATATGTGGGGTAACTGTCTTCATGAACATATTGTAGCTACATTAGCTTTTGCAGACTCTAAAGCTGAGAAGCATGTGACTTATTCTGTCCAAATTGGAGGTTCAGTAAGGTACTATATATGCCTGCTGGGTTGACCATGCTGTCATGCCCCTTCCCTGGCACTGTATTCAGTCTCAGCTAGCATGTTATCCAGTTCCACATGTATTATAAAAATCCCTACATGGAAAATTAGATTAGCTAAATTCCCTTAAATGGTGCACTATTGATGTGTACACGCACGCACGCACGCACGCACGCACGCACGCACGCACGCACGCACGCACGCACACACACACACACACACACACACACACACACACACACACACACACACACACACACACACACACACACACATACACACACACACACACACACACACACACACACACAGACATAGTGTAGTTGTGACTAGCTATTCAAGCCGTGCATTGAATAGAACAATTAGGAGTCCTCTTATTCATTGAGGGTGAAGAAGTGTAGTGTTCTTGTGAATCCTGTGTTTCATCCGTTATTGCTCTTTATGTATGCAAGCTCATGGCTGATGGGGGAAGGTTGACCAGCACACAGTGTCCTTGTCCTTGAGCTAATGATCTTGTCCCAGTTAGCAGGGTAAGAATGACTAAAGCGGACAGTGTATTAATCAAGTTAAAAGTGTCAACCCCAAGAAGAGTCTCTTCAACCTATTTGTTAAAGTATGGTTTTCAAAAAGAAATCTCAGAGAGAATAAGTTACTTTATTTTTGTTTTAAGTATCTGCAACACATGTCATAACTCTCAGCAACGATATAAGGATGTTGTGGGTGTTGTGCAGTTGCTAAGGTGTTCTTGGTGGTCTCTAGTTTCTAGACCATTGCTAGGATGTTTTTATTTGTGTGTGGGTGTGTGGTTTTGAACGAATCTCTGAAGACAACTAACTGTATCCATGGCATTTTCTTTTCACCATACCTCTATATAATGCATAATAATGTGGTGTTAATAAGTTATGCTTTGTGTCACCACAGTAACTGCTGTATTTCGGCTTTTCTGTAAGCGCCACCTACTGTCAGAGAGTGAATTTGCATTTTCAATCAGTCTGTCTGGCATTTTTGGTGAGACTATTATAGGTCCAGTTCACACTTCACCAACGGACGGCGACAGACACTTTGTCAGGTTTTATCGGATCAGTGTGTTACTGCTGTCGGGATCTGTTGTTTTCGCCGATTGAACATGATGCATCTGCGTTTGTTGGTCTTGGAAGTTGGAATGTCTGAGAAGTGCTTGTTCTGGTCTTTGCTGTTCTGGTGACTTTCACTGTTGGTCTGCGTCTCTCATTTCAGTGTGAATTGGTCTTAATATGAAATAAATAATTATCTATAATTGTAACTTTTCCCTTTTCTTTAAAACTATTTTAAAGGCTTAAATGTAAGGTTTACATTTACATTTTTGTCAAAACTGAACTATTTTATTTGTAAAGTTGTTAAAATCAGTCCACCGAAAAAGACTGTACTTAATCACGTACAAAAGTAGTAGTACACCTCTTCCGACTCAATACTATAAAAGCATGTATATTAAATATGTATTTAAATACAAAACCTTCAAAGTATTGTAATGTACCATTGTCTTATTTTAGATAATATTCTTCGCAGAAATAGAACTGGTTTGCATAAGTATTCTCTGTATATCTCTGAATTGCAGAAATGCAAAGTTTGCACAGAATAGAAACAAAAATATTCTCAATGCAACAAAGAAAACTGATTTGCATAAACATTCAATCTCTGTACTGCAGAAATGAAAAGTTTACACGGATGAAAAACAATAGCACTAATGAGCGCCTCTACTTGTGAATCATTAAAGTAAATGCCAACATTTCCTGGATAGAAACCCTACAGTGAAGGGATCATTATTGAGGTTTTGAATCTAAAACACATTTATGAAATTATTTCCCTTCCAAATGTAAGCTTCTTATCTACCTTTTTCCTGATAATTAGTGCGTTTTTTCCCAGTCTGAAAAAGTTAAACAGGAAATATTAGCAACTGGAATTATTTTCGCTCTAGATTTTTAGGACAGTAAAGCAAAAATAGAAGATTTTGTAATGTTAGCTATTGTACAGCAGTGAGTGTATCACATGAAAAGAGTTTTATGGGTTTAGTCACATGCGATAGTGGGAGTCGGGAATGTTTGTTTCTTTGGATGCTGACTGTGTACGTGTCAACTAATGTATGAGAGAACAAGAAACTGTCTCTTTTCATATACACACATGCTGTTGATCTGCCCTCGTGCACTTTCGCTTTGCTTTAGATATTTGATGGATGTGTTTGTGTTTTCGTTGTGTGTGAGACTACAAAGACGAATCTTGGAACCTTAACAACCAAACTGTGCTTTTGGTCTCATTATCAGAGACCCCATGCTTTGGAATAATGAGCTGAACTCAAATCAGTCTTGATCATGTTGTTGGCTTTGTGTGTATCACCACTGAAGCTCTTTGGACTGCATAAATGTGCTGGCAACGAGCATGTACTGTAGTTTCACTGCAGACCTTTCTGTTATATGTAGCCATCTATGTTTGATTGATGATGACTGCAGTGCTGTGGGAGTCTTGGGAAAATTCCCTGTTTATTCTGCACTTTCTCCACAGCCAGCCCCGATCCGCAGGCAGTTTGATTTATACTGGCATCCAAGATGCTTTACACCAGTGCTCTCCAACTGGGAGTGTGTTGGTCTCTCGCACTCAGCAAGCAAGTTTGTACATATAACCAGAGAAACGGCTTCTCAGATGTTGGTCCAAATTTTGCAGGGCCACATTTTTAAAGCTTTTACGCAGTTCTCTGCCTGCGCTCCCACGTCCAGCTGCTAATGGTTGTGCCGACCTGCAAAGAACATATCGAATTACGCAATAGGGGTCATCAGATGCTACTAATGAAAGCTTTAATCTATGCAAACCCTAATTAAAACCCTGTGGTTTGGCCTTTATTAAGAATGAGGGTAATTAAAACACTAATTGCCCTCAGGGTGCTATAAGCACTTTTCTGACACGTTTGAAACTAGGGCCCTCGGTTTAATTGAAAGGATTTGTTAAACACAGGCTGCATCTTTCTATAATTCTTTGGGAAGTGAGGGATTATAAATATTAAGTGTCATATTACAAAGACATTATTTATTTCCTTTATAAACTTGACAAAATACCTTTCATATAAGTGTGTGTGTGTGTGTGTGTGTGTGTGTGTGTGCGTGCATGCGTGTGTGTGTGTGTGTGTGTGTGTGTGTGTGTGTGTGTGTGTGTGTGTGTGTGTGTGTGTGTGTTGTTAGGTAGTGTCCAACATGCACAAATTAAAAATACTTCCTAAATAGTCTTTAATAAACAAACCAAAATACCCTGGTCTACCCTAGAGATACAGGAACACATAGTCACACTAACAATAAGCGAAAAAGACAACTAAAAAACACGGGGATATATATATATATATATATATATATATATATAAAACACAAGCAATTAAACAAGACATAGGTGTAAATCATAGGTAACCATAGTAACAAACAAGGATCTAATAAGTAACAAAGCAAACAGAACTAAACTTTAATGAAGCACAAAAAAACAGAAACATGGAAATTGAAAGACAACTAAACCAAACATAACACTGACAAGTATAGTGTATGTATATACTGTATATTTCAATAAATGTATCTATATATTCCTCTAAATTTTTTCTCTGTTCCCCTTCTAGTCACTAATTTGAAACCTGCTCTAGATTACTTTTTTTTTTGGTTCCCAGACACAGAACTAACTCCTCAATAAAGATCTATAGAGCTCTAGGAAACCACACTGGGTGAGACCAGGTGAGCCAAAACACAACACAGGGTGATCCGAACAAAGTCTTTCGAGAAAGTTCCGCCAGAGCAGAATAGGATTGCTTCTGACAAGCAGAGCCGGTCCGAGCCTTTTGGGGGCCCTAAGCAGAATTTGATTTGGGGGCCCCCTCCCACTATGCTAAGTCACCTGTGCTTCACGATTATTGACACAAATATCACGCAATAATGATAAATAATAAATGAATACAGTGAGGTTATGAATTAATACAAAATAAATACTTAATAAAAAAATAGATGCCTACTTAAATAAAAAAGTTTTAACTTTTACTTTATTCTTTTACTAACTCTTTGAAACCTCTTAAAACAAACTGTCGTAAAAAAAAAACATGTAAAATAAATTATTTGCTAAAAAAAATGACAAAACTGAGAAATCAGAAACATCATAAGAGCAAGGGTTCAACAATGGCAATTATTGTTGAAAACTGTAAAAATATTATTATTTCTCAACTGTCTCAATACAGTGTAACTGTCCTCAAAATATTTTTTATTATTATTATTGTAACAGACTTTGTTGGATTGTACATGACAGAATCCAACAAAGTCTGTTACAATAATACCGGTATGATGGACTGGCGGTCGTTGTATGTGTGTATGCAATCTATTTTTCCCCTCGGGGCTTGCCGTAGATAGGAATGGGTCGTGCGCACTTGGTACTGGAGTGTCGCGGGTTTTTGGAGTTAGTGATCTGATGTGAGGTATAATAAAGTGGAGAAGAGTTCAAACTGCTATGTTTATTATTTATTCAAACTGCTACCCTTACATCTAGAAGGTTAAGTTCCCCTGCGGCTATTTTCTCCAACTTAAACGATACGATCAGTCATAATCCCCCCCAGGGGCGTCATGCAAGCCAAAATTCTGGGGGGGCACAATCTTCGATGTTCTGAAATTTTTTTAATTCTGGCTGCTAATCATACCCTTTCAATGCAGTTTGGGAGGGACAGAAATACCTTAACGGAGCTAGCAGCAACCCTCCTCTATCTGAGGACTAAGTTAAAGTATCTATTTTGTACGTTTAAGTAAAACACAGGTTGATGAAAGAACTGTGAGCTCAAATTCAAAAGGTTTTGAAGTCTACTTCACTAAAGCATGTTTACACACACACTGTACACTTAGGCCTACAACACATGATTTTAAAAACAGTACCATTGCAGTTTTTTGTGTTATGATTTTAAATTGGTATGTGACCTAAGAACGATTTTACATTAAAGGTACATAAAGGTGCTGAGGTCTGACTTTTTGGTGCTCTGAAATTAAGTTATTTTAATATTAATATGTGATGAAGGACTTTGAAAGAAGTTTGACAGATTTCTGTGCTGAATAAAGTCAACGCTACCCCGTTTATTTGTTAATATTTGACAGAAATGTAAAAAAAGTAATCAAATCAAATGTAATATGTAACATTACTTTAGTAAAATCATTGAAATGCTGTAGTTACACTGCTCATTGTTATATTTTAAATAATGAACTTGTAAAGAGTAATTTATGAGCTAACACAAAAGCTAGTAACTTGTAACTTGTACATTTAACCTACTATGGCTTATTGGCTTTGTATGGCAGGCAGTAACGTTAGCTAATTAGCTACGCTAAGCACGTAGCGCTCTTGATTTGATATACACAGACACCATATTAGGAAAAAGGGGCGGGCTGATGCTGACCGATTTATTAAACATCCAGATGAATACATTTGAGTCGTTATAGGCTCTGGTAATTATGGAGCATAATAGGAATAAAGTTGTGACAAAAAAATTATCAGGGAGGAAAAATCTGAGGGGGCACGTGCCGAACCGTGCTGCGCCGAGCCGAACCGTACTGAGCCGTACCGAGCCGTACCATGCAGTGGAAAAGCGCCATTAGTTCGCTTATGCCTCGGGCCGGCCCTGCTGACAAGATAGGAAAATACAAAGAAAACAAGATGTAAGTGGGGAAAACAAAAAGAAAGGTCATGGTTAGTGTACTTGTCATCAAGTCACATTCTATTTCTGGCTCCACGTCAACACAAGTGATTTTTCCCAGCCTTTCTCCTCCACAGATTTCTCACTGCTATGATTACTATATCTGTTAATAACACTTGTGATCCATCATGTATTGTTGGTTGTAACAAGG
Organism: Siphateles boraxobius; assembly: GCF_051911475.1. Taxonomy (NCBI): domain Eukaryota; kingdom Metazoa; phylum Chordata; class Actinopteri; order Cypriniformes; family Leuciscidae; genus Siphateles; species Siphateles boraxobius. The sequence goes on from NW_027508942.1 coordinate 2,118,751, forward strand.
CTTGTGGTATTAGCAGTGCACAGCGAGATACGGTTGCACTCAAACATATATTTAAGGATGACACCCTCATGTAATACACCCTCTTCGTGTTGTCTGAGTAATGGTAGGGTATTTCTGCTAGTGCTGGCTGTTAGCACTCTCCTAGAACTAATGAAAAAGGCCCCATTTCATTTAAGGAAAGTGGCCCCATAATAGGCCTTCATCCTAGAGAGTGCTTTTTCAGGTAAAGGGATGGTCTGCTGAAACACAAGAGCCTCTCATCATTAATTACACTAAAAGGGAGGCTGTGCCTTTAAAAAAGAAAAGTATGGCCATTTTAGTATGCACACGGGAACCCTGAATTTTGTTTTGTTTGAATGCACTTAAAATACAGGATTTCGCTGAAAAGCTCTTTTTGATGCTTTCTTCAGTGCTGTAAAAACTGCGTGAACCTTTTAAGTTTGAAGAGAGCGCTTTAGTGTGCCAAGTGTCAATATGTGTAGATGAAAGACTGGATTGTGAATGTTTCAGATTAAGTTCAGAGATGACGCTATGTTTGTTTCTCTTCCAAGGGGCTCGGGGAGGCTTCAGCGAGGGGGACGAGCATGGAGGGAGACTGCCTCAGCTGCATCAAGTACCTCATGTTTGTCTTCAACTTCCTCATCTTTGTGAGTATTTATCAGTCTGACTTTGATATGCACTTTTCATTTGATCTACCAGAGAAGTATAAAGGGAACGAGACATACGAGACAGAAAAATGAATGCGAGAAACTGCAACGCAATGGAAGTCTTGGCTTTCAGTTAAACAGCCCATCACTTTTTTGATAGTGTTTGTTGTCTGCAGATGGACGGCAAATTAATTCAGTTGGTTTAAGCTTGAAAAGTTTGACAGAATATCGTTTTTTATGTTTGAGCTCTCATATACTGTGCATACAGGACCGTTCAAAAGTTTAGGGTCAATTTTATTTTTAAAGACATACTTTTATTCAGCAAGGATGCATTAAATTGATTTTGACATCTATTTCAAAATAAATGCTGTTATTTTTAACATTCTATCAGATTCCTGAAAAATGTATCACAGTTTCTACACAAAAGCACAACTGTTTTCAAGATCCGCATATTAGAATGACTTCTGAAGGATCATGTGACACTAAAGACTGGAGTTATGATGCTGGAAATTCAGCTCGTGGCTTGATATTTTAAAGTTTATTATTCATAATAAGCACTCCTTTTAAAAGTATGCTTCTTTTTCACAAGTGTGAAATTTAAATTTTATATTCATTCAGTAGAATATTTTCCCCAACATTCATCCTGAAGACTGATATGATTCACCGATTTATAGCAGAACAACTACTTGTTTAAGCATTTCAAAGCAACATATGGAAGAGACAGAGCGAGAGAAAGGGGAAGAGACAGAAAGTGCTTCTTTGATCATCTATCTAGGTTGACGATGTAAATGCCCACTGTGGGATTGGCATAGACAGAGAAAGATTTGGACTCATTTCGTTTGACTGAATTCATTATTTCCCCAACAGCGAGAATAATGTGATGTACACACGTAAGTGCAACGCTAACAATAAAATATCTTGTTTTTGTTCAAATAAATGCTAATATAATTCTCTGAAATCCATTTAATATGCTAAAAACAGCTGCTCATATTTATTCAACCCTAAAAACTATTACAAAAGCAATTTAGTGATACTGTCAAGCTGTGTATTGGATCTGTTTATGACAAAAATAGCTGCTGTGACAGGACTCCGCTTGACAGACACATTGCTAATGCCATCCATGAAAAGAATTCCAGGTTTGACTCACAGGAGAGAGAGAGACTGAGGAACATGTTTTTGTGTGAGGCTCTTATCTCAAAACCCACCACACACACACACACACACACACACACACACACACACACACACACACACACACACACACACACACACACACACACACACACACACACACACACACACACACACACACACACACACACACACACACACACAGATGAGATGCTTAATCACCAGTCTGGTGTCTGCTCAAACCTTCATCTGTGTGTGTTTGTGAACGACGGGGTATCACTTTGACAGGTAGAGGATTGTGGGAAGCTGCAAAAGAAACGGCAGTGTTTCCCAGCCCCCACTCGGCTGTCTTTGACTCGCCTGTTAAAACTCCTTATGCTCCTCTATCCATTCACCTTCCCCCTCCTCCCGGGAAGCGTTCACTTTCAGTAGCCGTTTACTCAAAAATGATTTATTTTCAGCAGTAGAGCCCATTAGTTCTCTCTCTGCTCGGTGGCACATTAACCTTTGTGTTCACTTTACCAAGTAATGTGCGAACATCTCAGCAATTTGTGGTGCACAATAGTTTTTCATATTTATCACGATCATTAATCCTGGACTGCAAAATAATCAGTTTTCCAGTTTAAAAAAAGGTTTTTTTTTTTATTAGAGGATATTAAGTGGATATTATTGGACATTGGTTTCAGAGAATGTGTCTTGAATGTAAGAGTGTATTTTGTTTTGTGCACTTGGTAGAATTTTTTTTGCTGTTTTTAAGCATTTACTAAGAAACAAAATGCCAAAGATATGTTTTTCTGGATCCATACCATTGTAATACCATGCTTTTTGGGTATTTATGGTGAAAATACCATGGTATTCGTTGTGTATCAAAGTCATCATCATGTATAAGCATCATGTAAATAATATGTATGGGACATGAATAGGATTATAACAAAACAGTAAAAGGACTTTTTTTTTTTATTATGAAACATTAAAGATGTCTTGAACTGGAAGTTGCAGCCGACTTTACTTCAGTATAGTGATGTATTTTCCCGGTGAAACAGATTATTGAATGAGAAAAATAGAGGCCATGGTGGATTGTTTTTTCCCGCTGGGAATTGATTGGATATAGAACAGTTGGCATTCCATTCAGGCTGATTCAGAATGACAGTTGGATGGGATGTTCTATCCAAGCTGTCAAACTGATGTCATCAGCGCAGGAAGCCCATTCTAGAGGCGAAGTACATGTTCAGATTTTGATCAAAGATTACAAAGACAGAAATAAATAAATGAATTGTGAATCAACTTGCACGGATCAATTGCTCACCACATCACATAAATAAGTACATTATGATTTTGTGCTGACTTTAAGGCCAGTTACATTATTTTGTACAGTTTTGCTTAAGATTTTTAGTTTTTTTGAAAGGTCTTTTATTTTATTTAAGTAAAAAGATATTTGAAATCATACTATTTTGGTTTTTTTTTAAAAAAGGCCTGTTTTGAAAAAGGCTTAACCCCCATGAAAAGAACAACTGTGGCCAAAAACAGTTGGCTGGCCAGTGGGGAAGATGCAGAATGTCTGAGTTGTAATAAATTGTTTTCCGTAATTGGTAAGGAGTTGATTGCAGTGTGAAGGGAATGTGAAGTGGCCTCATGTTAACTGCTCCAATCACAATGAAGATTCATTTGAGATTCATATGCCTGGACCAACATTGGTTATTGAGTGTTTATCTATAGGTGAATGGATACTTCACCCAAAACATAAAATTCTGTCAACATTTACTCATTCCAAACCTTTATGACTTTCTTTCTTCTGTGCAACACAAAAGAAGGTAATTTTGAAGAATGTTGGTAACCAAACAGTTTTGGTTTCCATTGACTTCCATTGTATGGACAAAAAAAAAAAAAAAAATCGAGACATTTTCATATTCAGGTAATACAGGTTGAGAACTACATGAGGGTCAGTAAATTATGACAGAATTTTTTTTGCCCGAACTTTAAAATTTACTCCCAAAATGTTTTGATGGGTCATCCTATTTACATATGGTGACAAATGTCGCCTTGTTACTGTTGCCCTTTTATCTATCCTAGGTAAACCTCACTTATTTTACTGTATATACTGAATAAGTTTATTCAAAATGGAATATTGCTTATGCAAATGAGAAGTGTGTGTGTGTGTGTGTGTGTGTGTGTGTGTGTGTGTGTGTGTGTGTGTGTGTGTGTGTGTGTGTGTGTGTGTGTGTGTGTGTGTGTGTGTGTGTGTGTGTGTGTGTGTGTGTGTGTGTGTGTGTGTGTGTGTGTGTGTGTGTGTGTGTGTGTGTGTGTGTGTGTGTGTGGTAAAGTGAAAAATGACACAAACTTGACTGTAGTAATCTTAAGTGTCTTCTTTCTGTCTCCATCTCCTCAGCTGGGTGGCTCCTTCCTCCTTGGTGTCGGGGTGTGGGTGGTGGTGGACCCCACAGGTTTTCGGGAGATAGTGGCAGCCAACCCCCTTCTCTTCACAGGCGTCTACATCATCCTGGCCATGGGGGGCATGCTCTTCTTGCTGGGGTTCCTGGGCTGCTGCGGAGCCATACGAGAAAACAAGTGTCTGCTGCTTTTTGTAAGTCACAATATATTTGAGAGGAAAAAATATTTCAATAACACTGAACCAATAAAGTTGGTGCCACTTACTGCAGGTTGAAATACAGTAGCAGATTCCGGTTGCCAGTTCTGTTTTATAGTGCTAAACACAGTTATCTTCGGTTAGGCTATGTTCATACTGTGAGTTTTTGGGATTGACAACCACATGTACTTACAGTTACAGTTCGAAATGTCCCCGTTCAAACAGCAACTCGAATATGGTCTGTATGAACATGCAACGGGAGTCAAGCTGTATTCTCTTACCAGCAATCATAGCGACAGTGACCAAAGAAATATTAAAGATGGCGACGTCCATAAAACTGAAAAGTCATCACTTTTGATACAACAAGAGTCCAACTGAGCAGCGTATCCATCTGTCACCGACAGCAGCGTTTATATCTGGATGACCCTAACACTGACTGTGTGACACAATCTTCTTCTCTCTGTAGTTCTTCATGCTGATCCTCATTATATTCCTGGCAGAGCTGGCGGCAGCCATTCTCGCCTTCGTCTTCCGGGAACATGTGAGTGACCATGTCCGTCATGTTGAGACAGATTTATGTTTTCAGTGTTGGTGTTCTGCTAATATCTCTGACATTGTTTACAGCTGACCAGAGAATACTTTACTAAGGAACTAAAGAGGCACTACCAAGGCTACAACAACACTGATGTCTTCACGTCAACGTGGAACGCCATTATGAACACAGTATGTCTTGTTTGTTCCTTAAACATCAACTGCTGTAGATCAGCGTTTACCAAACTTATAAATGAGTATATTTTAACTGGTATTTGCCCATCTGTGCTTCCCTGTAGTTTGACTGCTGTGGAGTGAACAGTCCAGAAGACTTCGAGGGCAGCATCTTTAGGTTTATAAACCCCGGTGAAGTGGTGCCCGAGGCCTGCTGCCGTAGGAATAGTCATCTTGGAGAAGTAGGCTTCAGTAACAGGGAGGAATGCCTGTCAGGCAGCATGCTGTACCGGAACAACAAGGTGAACTCTCATACTACTGTATACGTCACATCCCTTCTGCCTGCTCTGAAGCTCATAGCTCAGATTTAACTAGAGCAGAAAAACAGGAAGAGGGGGAATAGTGTTACCCCTCTCACTGCTGACTAGTGCTTTTCCATGTTCTCAGTGTCTGGGGAATGTGAGCATGTGCGAGAGTTTCTGTGAAAGCGAGCAGGGAAAGAAAAACTTAAGTAATAGTCATTTAGATTAAAAAAGTTACAAGTGGACTTAAAGCTGAAGGTTATTTTTTATGTTCTGATTCTTGTGTTGTGGACTCAAAAATGTAATAAAAAAAGGACAATTCAGTCATTTACTCACCTAGTTCCAAACCCACATGAGCAGTATCATTGAAATACATAATTTGGGTATTTTGAAGACTCTGCAGACAGTGCATAGTGACAACAATTATTTAGTTTCAAAAAATGAAGAAAAAAATGACTCTATAATATAATGGTCCATTTGACTTGTGTGCTGTATTCCAAGTCATCTAGAGTCATCATCATTGTGTGAAGAACAGGCTCAAATTTGAATCAATGTTCACTGATAATCCTCTCATTCAGTGAATTGTTCATTTCAGAAAATCACAACTGACCTGCTGCCAGTTGCAGAAACAGCCACACTAGATAGTAGATAATGAAATAATTGGACAAAATTGTATAAACTATGATATTTTTCTTATGTGTGTATGTTTGGATCGGCAGGGCTGCTATTCAGCGGTTGTAGACTACTTTGAGATGTACATCTATGTTGCTGGTGCCCTGGCTATTGTTGTACTCACCATTGAGGTACAGTATTACATTATGTCCGTTTCATTGATATTATCTCAGAGAATTAGGGTAAAACTGTTGCAGATGGGACAGATCTTGAAGGAATGGCCACAGTTAGATGAGTTTGAGTTGAACAGGAGAGACAGTCCTTTAGATTGAATGGCTGCTGCCCTCATGTGGTAATGTGCTGGAGGTAGACAACTGGAAATCATCATTCTGTGTACAATACAAATTTAAAAGAACCATTTTAATTTAGCAGAACATCCAAACGTTTTTTAACGCGAGTAATTTTGCATGCTTTTAATCAAGCTGTCCCTTAAGATTTAATCTGTCAAGCAAAACTGTTTAAATGATTCATAATTGTTTGTTTACTTTCCAATGAATGTACATAAGAGGTTTGTGTTTCTTTTCTCAACAGCTTTTTGCCATGGTGTTTGCCATGTGTCTGTTTAGGGGAATCCAATAGATCAAGTTCACCGAAAAACTTTTTCAAAAAGGAAAACACCTCAAAAGAAAACTGAACCACTTTTCAAAGAATGTTTTACTCCATTTTATGTCTCTAAAATTAAGGAACAAAAAAAAAAAAAAATATTAATTAACCTGTACTTCACAGCTGGACCTTTGAGGTACAAGGTAACAAAAATAAAACATTGAAAAAAAAAAAAGAACATTCTTTGAATACTGAGATGATTTAATGGGCTTTTTGTCCGAAAGTCCATGTGTAATTTTGACCAGGTGTTTAATAGACCAGATAAAGCCTGAAAAACAGATGAAAAAGGTGCTGCACTGATTTTAGATGAAGAATATTTATACTGAGTAATGCTGGCTTGTTTGTATAGGCATTTGTGCTTTTAGTAAAAAAAAAAAACCTAAAAAAAAAAAACCTTTCCTCTCACAGAAACATTACCACAGTCATTGAATGCAAGCTTTCACAAGCACATTATATTAGTGTTGTATAGTTATGTGAATTTCCATTTTTATCTATTCCTGTTTGAGTGCTGGAGGTGTGTGTGTGTGTGTGTGTGTGTGTGTGTGTGTGTGTGTGTGTGTGTGTGTGTGTGTGTGTGTGTGTGTGTGTGTGTGTGTGTGTGTGTGTGTGTGTGTGTGTGTGTGTGTGTGTACCTCTTCCCTGCTTGAAGACCAGCGTTTTTTTTTTTTTCGTATTGTGATGTTTATTGCAATAGTAATTTTATGTGATTTTAGCTGAAATTGATGTGTATGCATTTGTATTGAAGACTAACATTAAAGGAATCTCTGATGAACCTTCTGTACAGATTCTTTTCTTAACTAAAACTTAAACTTGGACTCCCAAAGGTCCGATTTATTTAACGGTTTCCACCACCAAAGAAAAAATAAATAAATGTGTTTTTACTGTAGCATGTACCATGAAACATTAAAAAAGAGAGATTTTTTGACCTGCCACAGCATACCAACAAGATGACATGAATTCTGACAAGAGAAGAGAAGAAATGCGGTAGCATGGCACATAATACAGTGGCTGAGGGTGAGACCAACAAAAAATCTCAAAAGCCATAAAAAATAGCACACAGCAATGGATATAAATCACTTAAAATGTATGAATGTGATTACATTATATACAAAATATGAAGCCAAGTAGCATTTGAAACCTAGGTGTCAGATTTTCTTTTCTCAGAACTATAGGCTACTTGTCTTAGCCAAGTTCTAAAGCTTTTAACAAGTGTCTACATTATGAACATGTTTAACGTTTGTCACAATGTGTCCAAATAAATTGTGTTAATTTGGAACAGTAGGTGAAAATGATGAAACATAAAACAGTGTTTGTTGTTGTTGTTAAATGTTTTGCTTGACAAGTGTGTTTGTGATATATTCTTTTTATGCCATTGGTGTTTATTTCGTAAAGACATTCTTAAACTTTTAAGTGTGGCTTAAGTATGCTGTACGGCATACGCTTATAACTTTTCATTACTGTCTACTTTCAATGTATGACAGTTATATATCTAATAGTGTATTAGACGAGACTGTTAGATAGTGTAAACATGAACACGGAGAATGCGAGTACTGAGCTGTCAACATAAAGGTCCGCGCAGCGTCAAAATAAAAGTCCCAACAACAAGCTCGGCCTACGTCACTTCATGGGCGCCATTGTAGCAGAACTTCACCTGCTGTTAGCATTCCATTTACTCCCATTCATTTTGGCGTTACTTTGACAACGAATAACTTTACATCTGAGGCATCCAAAGACTTTATTTGTCCATTATTTATTTCTAAAGAAACACTAGATAAAAAGTCTCTCGCTCGCTTACCTCTGCCGTGCGCGCGGTTTGGAGCACAATATCTTTACTCTAGATTACGGGATATTTAACTAATTTGCGGTATAACTAGTCGATCGCGAGTGGCTCAACAGGTAGATATATAGATAAACTCATCTTTCAGGCATTTTACCTACCGGGTTGACACTTAAGCGTGAGAAATCGGGGGTGTGGCGTGAGAGCGTGAGAATTGGGTCAATTGCGTGTGTCTCACGCTCAATGCGTGAGAGTTGGCAGCCCTGATAAAAGGCTCCATTACTTTGTATACATTATGGCCCCGTAGAAGCTGTTTTTGTAAAAATAGGCTAACGATTGCATCATAATCACGCGACTCTATTGCACAGTAGAGAAATTACCGTATAGACAGGAGGAGAAGCTTGCAGGTAATCTTTTACTGTCTATGAGGCAATCGGGGGGACATAGAGGCATAAAGTCAAGGGAGAAGCCCATAGATGTAGAGTCCATAAAAGCAACGGGACAAAATATTTCAATAACGTTTTTGAGGAATTAGGTGTTTAAGATTTGTCTTGGCTCAGCTAGTAGAAGATTTACAACTGTCAGACAGGTTGCTCAAGTCACATCTACGTCGTCAAGCTCAGTTTGAGCCTGCGCAGTCGCTCAGCCATCAGGAAGTGACTGCTTCAAATGAGCTTCACTTTTCTCTGTTGAAATCAAGGGGGTCGCTGTGTCCATTTCTTTTTCTGTCTATGGTTCCTACTGGCGGTGCGAATGCAACCAGGAAAACATTCCTATGGGAACCATTAGTTCTCGGGGAACCACCCAACTGGCTATTTCCCAGCACCAAGTTCCTAGAACTATCCAGTGCGAAAGCTTCTATACTCACCCGTCCCTAATGCATACAGTAGGCTATGCATCTACAACTACATGTATTTGAGAGCATTCTGAAAGACTGCTTATGTATCATCAACCTGTCAATTTACTATAAGCAACACAACCCTTTAACAGCCAATGATTTACAGTTGGGGATGTTCTACTGTATAGTGTTAATCACCATCTAACTCAGCCAGATAAGAGCTACATTTAGTCTTAGATGTTATATGAATATGGTCCCTGGTGCACACGTTTTATCAGCTAGCTATTTTCAAAGCACATTTAAGAGTGCAAGTTGCAACTTTTATTAAGAGTAGAGTTAACCCATACCTGTTTCAATGAAGTGAACAGGCAACATTAAGACAAATGTCTTTAGTATTTCAGTGTTGGAGTGATTGACAGTAGGCCTATTTAGCCTAGAGAGTGGGAGTAAGTTTAAATTTTTCAAGACATTTTAATATTTATGCAAAAACAACTACATGTGAGGACTAAGTTGCAGTTTTTTTAATTGCTTGTAGGCCACTATTTCCACACGTAAGTGGTATATTTTAAAACTCTTAGTACAAAACTGATAACACTTGTTGCAGATAATCAGTCACTCAAAACATGCCATTGTACTTACATTAGGGTTGTGCTGTGCATGTTTTGAAATCTGACTGAATTTTCTGAGACAGAAAAAACAAAACAATTAGGCTATAATATCTTCTTTGCTAGGTTGTGGCAAACGGGTTAAAAGCACGTGGTTAACACTTCAATAGAATTGTAATAAAATTCTGTGTAGATACAGCACGGGTTTGTTGGTTTAGTAAACTTTGTTTTTAATATTAAATTTGCTGAGGAGATGTCTGCTGCCCTCATGTGGCTGTGAGATGAAACAATTATAGAATCAGGTAAATTAAATTGACGGTTAGCAAAGTCTTTAAAATAAAATAAATGAAAAAGGATATAGAACCTGTAATATGATCATACTTATTATAAATAGAATATAGATATTTTTAGATTTCTATTGAGAGAGCATAGATCATGAAGAAAATTCGGCATAATTTTCCTTGAAAGCAAATGTTTCTATTTGTCTGGGGATTCTTACAGTATGCTTTAAAATATACATACATACATACAAAAAAAGCTTAATATATTTATAACCATCATCTCATAAACATCAGATGCTCCTGGTGGGCCTATTAGAGAGATGTCTTCAGCCAGTCATCTAAACAAATAGAACTTAAAGGGATAGTTCACCCAAAAATGAAAATATATCTCATTGCACCCTTAAGTCACCAAGTTGTGATCATTAACACTGACCACTGGAAATCATACAGGTTTGCAATGACGTGAGGTTAAGACACACACACACACACACACACACACACACACACACACACACACACACACACACACACACACACACACACACACACACACACACACCACACACACACACACACACACACACACACACGTAGTGTTTCCATGTTTTATGGGGACTTTCCATAGACATACTGATTTTTATACTGTACAAACTGTATATTCTATTCCCTTACACTAACCCTACCCCTAAACCTACCCATCACAGAAAACTTTCTGCATTTTTACATTTTACAAAAACATCACTTAGTATGATTTATAAGCTGTTTTCCTCATGGGGACCAAAAAATGTCCCCACACGAACAAGGATTTCAGATATTGCCATCCTTATGGGGACATTTTGTCCCCATAAGGTAGGGTTTACCAGGCCACACACACACACACACACACACACGCGCGCGCACACACACACACACACACACACACACACACACACACACACACACACACACACACACACACATACACAAAAACAATGAAGGCAGGTCATAGAAATGTAAATAGTATTTCTCAGAAAAAAAAATATTTGTTACACCTTTTGATCTGGTGGATTAAACAGCCAAGAAAGCGTGTTTTCCAGGTATAGAACCTGCCTGAAATATTTTACTGAGTTTTTTAATGCAGTGCTTTTCTCCATTCTATCACCTACACTTTTTCTTAAGTTGTAAACTCCTTTATCTTTGTCTGCGTTTGGTTTTCTGTTTGTGCGTGTGAGATGGAGAGAGTTTAGCAAAGCCCAAGGGACTGAAATTCTGCCAGAAATGTAAGAACAGCGAAGGGATCGGACCGTTCAGCGAGTGAGAAAGTAAAATGGGTTGTGCGAGTGCCAGACATCTTTCCTGATGGATTTATTTGGGAGGGATCCAGGCTCATCTGGAAGGCTGTCAGGTCCCAGTGGAGGTTTTATTGGGTGACAAGCTTTGTGTTGGCTGTCTCCTTACAGCTCTGGATGCTGACCAAAACTGTTGCTCAACGCAGTAGAAGACAAAGTTTGCTCCTTATTCCTGTGAAATATGCTGAATTCTGGCACTCAGCCTGTGAAATGCCCATTTTATATGTAGTGCATCCATTTAATCCATGTTTTTTTATAACAACTTTAAAGAATGGAGTGAGGGACCACTGCCCTTTTCATGCTTTAAACATGACAAATAAACAAAATTATTACAATCCATCAAATGTTTGTCTGTCTGTTAAATTTCAATGGGCATCCTTGCCAATACATGCAGGCACAACTTTCCATGTGCAATGTCTTGAATTCCTCTATATGGCTATAAATATAACGGATTACAATAGGATTGGAAAGCAGTTGAAACTGTCTGGAATTATGTCTTGTGTCTAATATTTGCTGAATGTAAATCATTCTTCCTCTACTCACACCCTTTCCTTGGTTCAGCTTCTTTTTTCTTTTTTTAGCCATGTGAAAAAAGTTTATTGAAATCCATGCATTCCAATGATTGTAGGTGTTAGCCTATATTATACAGAAACAATTTGTCATAAGCGCACACTGCTCGAAAAGGGATGATTTGAAATGACAATAGTATTCTATTTTGTCTACAACACTTTTTGAGTTTATTTTATTCTTTGAGAAGATAGTTTGCATTTTAAAGTAGGTGTGTTTGTAACAGCTTTAAATGTGTTTAGTTGGTTGCAAGTGATCCCATAATCTTTTTAATTCAGATATAGACACTATTATACAGAAACACCATGGATAAAATGCTTTGTATTTTACAACAGCTTGTTATTGCCTGAATTTCACGAGACACATACAGTATAAACATGTGCAGTATTCTCAGCACAGAATTTAATGATCATTTTTACAAAAGAAAATTAGTTATGTTATCAAGAATAACATTCAAACCAGCAAAACTATATCACTCATTAAATCCAAACACACATAGTAAGCAAATCACCATATTATTAAAAGTGCATGCTGTACAAACGCAAAAGAACTGATGATAATATATTGTAACTGCATGTCTCAGTAGTATTTAAACTGAGGAAGTAAGAGGAGCAAGAAAAAAACAGTTATGCCCTCTCGAAATATAAGACACACAATGACTTCCCTCCGTTACATTCGGTCTCCAACATTTAGAAGTGGAAAGCACTCTAGCTCTAGCTAATCTCAATCAGGAAGTCTGTATAGTACATTTTTACAAAAGGAGATTTCTTCATAATCGATATAATATACTCTGCTATCTCGTCAACTGACAGTTTTCATTTAGATGTTTAAACATGGTCTCATAAAATTTAAGACTTAAAGCCCATTCACACTAAGAATGATAACTATAACGATATAGCGTTCTGCTAATTCTAAACGCGCTGCAGTTTTGTCGTCTGCCACTTTAAATGCTCGAGCTCTTTAAAGCAGGATGGATTCTGATTGGCTGTTTTTATCATTCATCAGCTGGGGGAAAATTGTTCTGAAAGTGATTCTAACGTTATCGGGTCTCTGTGCCGTTATCGTAGTTGTGGTCATTATAGTTGAGGTCTAAACTCTGCAATTCTTTTTTTTCTTTCATCTTTGAGGCGAACGGGCCTTAAAGTGATAGTTCACCCAAAAAAATGAGAATTCTGTCATTAATTACTCATTGTCATGTCGCTCCAGACCTGTAAGACATTCATTCATCTTCGGAACACAAATAATCATCTTTTTGAAGAAATCTGAGAGTTTTCTGTCCCTCCATTGATAGATACGCAACTACCATTTTGAGGCATCAAAAAGTTAATAAAGAGAAAAAATAAAAAATAATCCTTATGAATTGAGCGGCATTTTTTGCTTTATATGATGAACCGAATAATTTTAGAATTTTATTCACATTAGTTTTACGATCAAGATGAGGGTGAGCAATTAATGACAGAATTTTCATTTGTGGGTGAACTATCCCTTTAAGAGATCAATTCAGTCATTGAATTTACCTTTCTCAAAAACAACAAAAAATAATTGAGTTTGCAGCACATATTACTGGCTAAGAACCCGAACGGCAACAACACTCTCTTCTTCATCCTTCACGATAACCAGGGTTCCGTGTTGAAAAGAAGCAGAGGTTTTGGGTGATGACCTTCCCTGAAGCGGGAGAAACTAGATCTTTTGCTGGTGCAAAGGAACTGATGGAGCCAGGAAATTAATGAAGTTAGGCTTATGTTCCAACCGATAGAGCTGCGTCCCGTTAACCCAAAACAAACACAACATTCCACCATTTATCTGGAAACAATGTCCTATTACCTCTGGTTTAGAGAATGTGGCTGTGATAAAAAGGGAGTATTTCTGGAGCTTGAGCTGGACAGAATCAGCCGTTTGGCATAGCAGAGACGAAGAGGACCAAACCTGGTACTTTATTGGCTAATAATTATAGAATGGCTCTCACATCTTATGGATCTATTGGATGGAAGCACTTGTTCTGAATTCTCAATTCTGACTGAATGGTTTAAGCCTAGTGCATAAGAACTGATGCTTTCTTCTTTTATTTAAATTTAATTTAATTTTGTTTTAAAATAGTGCATACTGAAATTTTTTTTCTCAATGATGATACATGGGAAGTCAGTATATATTTTGTATATACTTATATATTTTTCAGTATATACAGTCTTTATTTTGAAACTGGGTTTCCACACATTCAAACTTCACTGCACATCCACTTCCTCCAAAAATTCAAAATGAAATCTCCAAGTGTTTTAAAGCTTCGAGCCCCCATTTGTCATGTTCATATTGGCTCCAGATGGCATTACTTTCACCTCATTAGTGCTGACAGCTTAGGGCTGAGGTTGTCTGGTCTTCTGTGTCCCAGATGAAGGCATCATGTGGCCCATGTGATCGCGGCACTGTGCTCTTTCGCCTTCATGCGCAAGCTGGCGATGCTGGAGGATTTGCGATCCGGTTCGACGCTGAGATCAAAACCATTCATGGTTACGCCCATTCCAGAGTTGCCAAAAAGACTGCCCATGTGTGTCTGTCCCATGTTCCCACCAGGGCTTGGCATACCGAGGAAATCAGTCACGCCACTAGCGGAGTGAGGGTGAGGGCTCATGCAGGACGATACAGAATCACAAGGAACCACACAGCCAGGAACTGGAGAGGCTGCACTGCTGCCACTTAGCCAAGATGGGTTCTGAATCTAAAGAAAAATACAAAAGAAAAACACATTTGTAATCCCAGTCCTACATTACATTAAGTGTCTACTATGTACTAACATTTAAATAGATCATTTGATACAATGCACTTATTGTGTAGGCTACATGCACGTTTTACACTGTACTAATATTAAACAAAAACAGGTCACAAAGTAATTACTCAATAGAAGTACCTCCTCAAAGAGAATGCATTTTCAGACGCAGGCTCCTTCTTTATGTGCGAGTCACTGAATTGTTCACTCAACCATGTCTTTCAAAAACGCTTATCATTCAGGAATGAAACAACTGTCTTTATGAGTGACTCACTGAATCATTCACTCCACTGATATTTTAAAAACAGTGATTCATTGTGTTGGATAATGCTTTTCTTTGTTTGGATTTTCTTTGGTGCAAAAACTAAGTGTAAATATTGTGTCTATAATGTAAGAAGCAAAATTAAAATTATTTTTCATTAAACTGCCGTGTAAAAACAATTGCAATCATGTTGTTGGTGTAAGATCAGCACAGATGTGTTTTTGTTAAATAAGTCTTTGTATATGAATAAAAATCTACTGTATGATTGATAGTACAGATTTTCCTTTTACCTGTGCATAATTTTCTGGTCGTGTGAGAAGAGGAAGCTCATAGGTCGTTGAGAAGTGCGTCCGGACCTGCTGCATCTGACCGAAGCGCTCTCTCTTTCTCCATTTGGCCCGGCGATTCTGAAACCACACCTGTAGGAAATAAACCAAATATCTGATTATTTGAAACATCTCTCTGCAAAATCCCAAGATTTGGAGTGAATACAGGTACATGTTTTCTTCTGTAAAATCTTCATGCTATTTCTAAATTGGAACTATAAATAAAAAATCCTCAACGCCGTTTAAACACAGACCATTATTGCTGAAAATGTACAGAGAGCTGGATTTCTCCCTGTGTAAAGACTGAACTGAGCCCATGCCAAAGCATAAATCGTGAGAAAGCACATGAAAGCACTGCACGGTTCCTGAGCTGATGTCTTTAATGTGCAGTCCTCACTGTTTCTGTATGGATCTGAACTATCTGCCAGCACAGGTTGGAGCTCTGCACTTCTCAGCCTGTCTCCTCTCAGCCTCGCTCATGTCTGGAGAAGGTCCACCTCATCAATCACAATGAGACCAGTTCGGGTCTTCTGTTAGTGCGCCACCACACAGACCAACAACCCCAAACCACAGCTGCGTGCTGGCAGACCTCAACATGTGGTTTGATATTTTATGATTTGTAAAAACGTGTAATTGGTTTAGAATCCAGTTTGTTGCTTGATTGTTTTTTCAAATTTTACCGGACACAATGTTTTATTCTGTTATTGCACAAGACATTTTGACATTTACCTCATCTCATTCATTACTGACTTGTAAGCTGCAAAGTCAAGTCTGCAACAGACATGCACATGTTCAAATGAGACATTCCTAGTATTTATATTAAAGCTGTTTGTTTTTCAATAAGATCCTGTCAAGTTTCTCACTCAGACATTCCCATCACTTCACAGTATACGACAGAGAATGTTTCTACACAAATGACAAAAAACACATTTTTTAAATGTCAGTTAAAAAAGTCTCTGGGATGTTCAGATTTGTGTTGACCACAATCACCACTGGACAAAACAAATTAGCTACTCATGGATTTGTCTCTGGTGTCTAATTTATTAAAGAAGATGACTACCATGTTTAAACAGTTATGCAGTTATTTCTTTGACTATGTCAAAGGGCAGTGTCAATCTGTCCCAACCACTGAGATAAACTTGGATTGTGAGTTGTATCCTTGAGTTGTGTCCAATCACATTACAGTTTTCATAAGCCCAAAGAGCCCCAGACATATTACGGAAGGGTAACAGAATATGGAGTACTGAGTTCACATTAATGGGGAACCATAAAAAGGTACAAAAGATACAATGCATTTCAGCTTATCTTTATTTGAGTTACAAAATATATTGCTTGAATTAGCTTAAGTTGTGCTATTGAGCCCAAAGTAATTTGATCGTTCAGGCCGATGTCATGGCCTGCTCCTGACCTCCAAGTACCATTATGATCATGTCATCTGTTTTGAGAATCTTTTGTCATTTAATCCCTGTCTCTTCGGACGTTTATATTGTTTTTCCTTGGTCTACTAAATTAAGAGTAATCAGAGATAATGACCAAGGATCGGTGAGCCGAGCAGCATCTGTATTCTTAGTTTATGTTGTTCCTCTTTCCTCTACAAGGGTGGAAATGTTTTGAAAATGAATTAAAGGACAATGTACCCGGTAAATGCTATCTTACAATAACTTTTTCCCCGCCAGGGTTTTGTTTTTTCTAAGTTGCCAGCCTTTTTGTTCATTTTCACAAAACTTTCATGGCTCCCAGAATGTTTTGTTGTATGAATATCTGAACATGCAATATATCAAAAGAAGGATCAGAGGCTCTTCTTTTAAACAAAAACAAGCAAAAATAAAAATGATTCATTCTAGCTTCATGCATTCTTTTTTTGAAAAACACTTGAAGTTTGAAAATCAAATTACCTACCATGTTCCCTACAAATTACCTACCAATTAAGACTACCATGTGCGAAAGCAAAGCTTTGTTTCTGCTTTTTTTGCATGCGTTTTGATCAGGAGATTCTGTACTCTTCCAGAAGATGCGTAATATCGCCCCCCTACCGTATAACAGTGAAAACACTGAAAGCCGGAATATTCTGTCAATGATGGGGAAAGAGTTAAACGTTTAGGGCATGTTTACACAACAATATACTAAAAAAGGAAAGGTTTTTTCTTTGCATTTTACGCATACAGACAACAACATTGTCAAAACAGTCTCCGTTCACACGGATCTGCAAAAAAGACTAAAAACGATGCATCATTCATGCCAGGCCAGTAATTGGCGATGTCAACTAGACGCCAACAGACTGAACATGTATGCATGTGCATGACCTCACAGTTTTCACAAATCCACGTTTTTGTGGTTTACAGAGATGATAACCGTATTGTTTTCAGAAACTTGCACTTTGAAACCCATTTTCAAAAGTTTGCTTTTTCAGGCCCCCAAAACGCTGTTGTCCTGTAAAATTAATGACTAAAACGCACATTTTTTCCCCCGTTTTTAGTTGAAAACATTATCGTGTAATCGGCCTCTAAGTTTAATAACCAATCTAAACCAGCTGAGCAGACTAGAATGCATTAAATTATAGAATTTATAAATAAGTATTTGTAACTATTTTACATTTTGGCGAATTGGTGGCTAATTCATAGAAATTCAACAATCTAATTCATACGTTTTAGTACGTAATTGCGACATTTTATCTCACAATTCCGAGTTTATGTCTCACAATTTTGACATTTTTCAGAATTGCTCATTTATTTCCCGCAAATGCGGGTTTATATTTAGCACTTTTGATTCAACATCTTTCTCAGAATTCTAAAGTTTACATCTTCTGCATCTTTCTGGGTTTTTTTCTCCCATCATTCTCTGATACAAACTTTCTCCTTTGCTCTTTCTTTTCTTCAAACTCAAATTCTGAAGGGAGGATGTTATAAAGTGAAAGAGGAGAATGTTCAGGCTGGAGTTTGTTTACATTTCATGTTTAATTTCCTGACGCCTAAGCCCTCCGGCTCTCCAGAGCCGCCCCCTCTGACCTCTCAGAGACCCACAGACGAGAGCAGGGGACCTATGTGCACATCCACACACACACACACACACACACACACACACACACACACACACACACACACACACACACACACACACACACACACACACACACACACACACACACACACACACACACACACACACACACACACACACACACTCTTAGGACACTCATAATGCATAAGTGTGTCACTCACATAAGGTTATGAGATACCAAAATATATTCCAAAATGTATGTTGCAAGTATGTCCCGACCCAAGGACTAAAACTATATATGATGTCATCCAAAACATCCTCTATTACAGTGTGTTGAGGGAGAAAGTCCTGTTTGAAAGAGAGAGCAGAGCAACAGCGCTGGGGAGGAAAGCGATCATCACAATTGCGTATGTCTGTAGGTATGTTTTTGAAAAACGGGTCGAACCCTGTAGTCACTCAACAGAGTCTGCACTGTGTTGTCAGCCTACAGGGGTAATTAGACTCATGTGTGTGTGACTCAGAACGAATGCAGTTACTCCACTGTACCCTCAGAACATGGCCAGCTTCCTGACGATACCTCATTCTCTGCGTGGAAATTATGGCATCTCAAACTGTGTTTTCTTCAACTGCCAGAGAACGTGTGTGTTTTTTCTTCCTAACTCTTCTTAACATCCTTAAACACTGTGGTGAAGAGAGGTACATTAAACATGACTAGAAGTTTCGAAAAAAATGTGTGGGTCCAACTTCTCTGTCATGATGTGAGAATTGAGATCTGTGTTATGCACAGCAGAGACTATTGTTCTTTTTAGCAGAGCAGAATCTTGAGACTTGGAGGAGAAACCTGTGGAATAGATTTAAAAATGGGCACATTTATTAAAGTGATAGTTCATCCAAAAATGAAAATTCTGTCATTAATTACTCACCCTCATTTCAAACACATAAGACGTTCGGTCATCTTCAGAACACAAATGAAGATCTTTGTGATGATATCTGAGAGTTTTCTGTTCCTCCATTTACAGCTACACAACTATCACTTTGATGCTTCAAAAAGTTCATAAAGAGATCATAAAACTAATCCATATGAATTGAGCGGTTTAGTCCAAATGATCATTTACATGTGTGAATAAAAGCCTAAATTCAATCTGTTCATATAAAGCGATTGTGTCTTTTGACAAGATGATCTTCATTTGTGTTCCGAAAACAAACCAAAGTCTTATGTGTTTGGAACGACATGAGGGTGAGTAATTAATAACAGAATTACTATTTTTGGGTGAACTAACTCTTTAAATGGAGCTACTATTAAATACACACTATTGATTTAAAGAGAATATTACCAAATAATATTATTAATAATAATAATTATAATTTTACTACTACCACCAATACTCCTACTACTAATAAAACATAATAAATATTAAACTATAAAGTATTATCCATCAAACCATTCTTCAAACCGTTTGTCCTCTGTAGGGTCATAGGGAGCCTATAAAATATGAATAAAGTGTAAAATATAATTTCAATGTATCATTGTATGATTTTATATAATGTCATAGGCTATATTAATCATTGTGGTAATATTTGAAAATAATAATAATAACAACAACATTTCAAATATTATATTATTAAACTTATGAACTAATTTTGAATATAATATTGTATCATTTTATATAATATATTAATACATATATTAATCACAGAGGGGGAAAGTAACGAATTACATTTACTCGCGTTACGTAATTGAGTCGTTTTTGTGTGTAGCCTACTTCTACTTTTTTAAGTAGTTTTTAAAATCTGTAATTTTAATTTTACTTAAGTACGTTTTGTTTGATGTATTGTACTTCGCTACATTTGAAATCATATCCGTTACTGAGTAAAAAATAATACAAGGGAGAAAAAAAAAATCACACTCCGGAAACTACTGCATTGATTGAAGGGCGGGAGAACAAACGCGCAAAAAAGGTGACGCAGACCCAGCTGAAGCTGAAAGCGAAGCGCCCTTGAATTCTTATGAAGCGAATTATGGCCAGTATGGAAATACTTTGGATGTAGAAAAAAGTGTGGTTGTCCTCGAGGATAGATATCCAATTTGCAAAAAATGTGGACACTAAGTGGCTGCAAAAGGAGGATACATAGGACACCATGCATCCCCCTGCAGATAAAGGTATGTCCCGATTATAACTTAAGGCGAATGATTTACGTGATGCAGAGGGAATCCCGGAATCCAGTCATGAAAATGGAATTTACATAACGCAGATGTAACGTAGGCTAAAACACGCAAAATGATGGATGGATGAATACATGGAAAGTAGAACTGTGCAATAATTCCAATCGCGACATGGTCTGTGAATATTTAAGCGCAAAAATACTGCTATGTAAATATATAACCTGCTTGTTCTGCGTTTCTGTGTGAATCGGTGTGAATGAGCTGCTCAAAATAAAAGTTTGGTTTAACTAGGAGAAATTATGACAGAAATGTATTACTATTGTAGGCATACAATAGAACATACTCCTCAAAATAATAATAATAACAACAACAACAATAATAATACAATTTATTTAAACATTATTTAAGGAATATATTTTGTCCATTTTTTTAATTTAGTAAATCTGTTTTTGCAGCTCTTCCCCAAACAATAAAAGGGCACAAGTTTTAATTTCCATTTGATTACCACCGTTTTTGATAATATATTTGGATTAAATCCTAAAAAGAAACATTCATTTTCTGAATAAAATACATTTCATAGGACTATATTATTCTTAAACGTTTTAATAAATTATTAATGTTAAAAATAAGTTGTTAATCTAATTCATTATCAATTATTGAATTTAATTGATTCGTTTTATTGAAATTTTAATAAACAAAACAAACAAATGGTTTCAAGTTTGTTATAATAAACGCATTCGTTCAACCCCCCAAAAAACTGTTTTCTTTAATTTAATTGTCATTTTAACTGATGATAATAATAATAACCATAATTAAATAATACCGTTTATTTATTTAATAATTGATTAATACTGTAAACCGTGATATTTTCTGAGACGTTATCATACTGTGAAAATCTCATACCATTACAACCCTACACGGGAGAGCCCCCCACCCCACCCCGCTGTTAAAAAAGTAACTCAGTAACTTTTACTTGAGTACATTTTAAATGAGCTACTTTTTACTTTTACTTGAGTGGATTTTTAGACCGGTAATTTTACTTGTACTTAAGTAAAATTTCATTGAAGTAGTAGTACTTTTATTTGAGTAGAATATTTTATTACTCTTTCCACATCTGATTAATCATATATTAATAAAAGTGATCATTTTATTAATCATAGTTGTAGTTTTACAAACTGAAGAATGGGGTACGTGTACACAACACCGATGTACTAAAAACGGAAACGTTTTTCCTTTGTGTTTTTCACACAGGAAACACCGTTGTCAAAACAATCCCGTTCACACGGATCCGCAAAAATGACTAAACGCTGTATTCTGCTGTCGGCCAGTAGTTGGCCATGTCACTTAGTACTGAAACATAATACACGTAATACACACGCACATGACACATTTTCACAAATTCACGTATTTGTAGTTTACATTGAGGCAATATCAGTATCCTTTTTTTAAAAAGTGCACTTTGAAACCCGCTTTCAAAAATTATCGTTGTGGTGTAAATTAATGACCATTTTTGTTTGAAACCGGTGTCATGTAAACAGCTCCTGAATCATCATTATTTTTGTAGTAACTCACAACCAGCTGCAAATGTTGTATATTGAAAATGAATATTCTAGGTTATTTCATTTCTAACAACCACAGCTCTTCTGAAGCGTGTATGAATCTCAAATATACAGTGCCTAGCATAAGTGAACACAAAGTTGACTAAAAAGATGAATAAAAAAATCATCTTTTGGAAATTGATCTTAATGCCTTAATTTAAAAGATTAGGAAAAATCCAACCTTTAAGGACACCAATTTTCTTTGTGTTTGAATAATGTATCGTAAATAAATAAATGTTCTTCCTTAAAATACAGGTTGCGTAAGTCATGCCAATCTGTAGGTATGGTGAAGGGTATGTGATGATCTCGGGATATTTTAATTCCAAAAGCCAAGGGAAGTTTATCAGGATGCATATTATCCTGGATCCATGAAATAACTGGCCTTTAAAAATAAAAATCTGCATGACTCTATGGGAATTTAACAGGGGTGTCCTGCCTTACGCACCCTGTATTTTAAGGAAGAACATTTATTTATTTACGATACATTATTCATTCACAAAGAAAATTGGTGTCCTTAAAGGTTGGTTTTTTCCTCATTTTTTAAATTAAGGCATTAAGATCAGTTTCCAAAAGATGATTTTGTATTCCTCTTTTTAGTCAACTTTAGCATGGGTGTGTTCACTTATGCTATCCATTGTATTGTAATGTATTTTACAAAGCAAAACTCTCAAGTTCTTATGGAGCAGGCTCACCTGCACCCGTGCCTCCGTGAGATCCGTCCTGAGGGCCAGCTGCTCGCGGGCGTAGACGTCGGGGTAGTGTGTCTTCTGGAACACCTTCTCCAGCTCCTCCAGCTGATAGCTCGTGAAGGTGGTGCGGTTACGTCTCTTCTTGCCTTTATTGCTCTCAGCCTCACACTTGTCTAGAGGACTGCCGAGCTCAGGCCGTTCTGCTTGACCTTTGACCCCGGTGTCTTTCAGATTGATGTAACTACCATCCATTCCTGTAGGATCAGCAGATTGAGGCATCTCTGTGTCTGTCAGTCCAGTGCCATCTTTACCTGGAAACAGACATATTTCAACGGATTAACTGTGGCTTTAGTCAGTCATCATTCATCTTAACGCATGCGCCGCTGAGAGTGGCAGCTGTTTTCAGTAGTTCCGTTTGTTGTGTCTTTTTACTCTTTTATAACTTATTTTTCCTTTGCAAACTTTATCTTTTTTATGCATCACGAAGATATCTCTTTATCCTATGGATATGGCTATTAGTAGTCTGCAACACAGCGGTAAGAACCTAACTAAGAACCAGTTAATATTCATAGTCAAAGTTAATTTTTTTATTTATTACATATTTATATATGTTTTATTATTACTCTTATTTTTATTGTATGTGTGATTTAGTGGATATGTACTGTTTAAGCTACTGGATGCCTTAAATTTCCTTTGGGATGAATAAAAGTATCTATCTATCTATCTATCTATCTATCTATCTATCTATCTAGTGTTTGTGTCAAATATTGAGGAGAACGAGGGTTTACGTTAACCTGTTTCTCAACCCATTCCAGACGAGTAACGTATCTGACGTGAACATACTCTCTTTGTCACAATTAATCAAGGAAAATGTAGCAAGGATATTGATTTCAACAGTCTTTATTTTACTAAACATAACCACAACACACTGGAAATCTACAGTAGAACTGCTAAACAAACCAACTTTCACACAGACAAAACTGAACTGAAAAAAAAAAGACAGGCCTAAATAAAGAGGTGAAATGAGATAATTAGCAGGACACGGGTGAATAAATAATAATTAAAACAACATGGCAACAAATGATGAGCGGGAAAATAGGGAAGAAATGAAACGCAACATATGAGTCCCAAAGAGAACACAAACGTTACACTCATCTACTCCTATACAAATATTCTTTATTTTAACATAAAGAAAGGCTTGTTGCACATTAGAGGGCTTTGAAATGTAAGGTGACAACAGAACCCTCTTTATCTCAGATGAAAATATGTTTTCTGGTCGGATGCCTGAATCATATCTTGGTGAAAGTATAAACATGCACAGATTGCAAGTAAATAATCAAATCATGCCTGTTCAATGCAACTTTTTTCTGCTTATGTTTGAGCCAATCAACCACACAAGCAGTGTTGTCCGTTCATTTTATCTCTTGATGTATTTTGCATGATACATTTATCCAATGTTTAATAGTATTAGGCCTACGTATACATTGACATTCTAATTTTTTTTATAAAATGGCAGACTCATTTGTATTGCTCCAATTTCATAGATAGCATTTTATGTATTCCAAATTAACCCAATTATTTAGCTTCCACACTTTTTGCAGAATTTCATAAAATTACAGCTTGATTGATGCACAATAAAACTATTAAAATTACATTAAGTGTCTTACTACTACACTGTGTACTACTACACTTTAAAAAAGGCCTACATTTAAAATTTCCATTTATTTGGATTGTTGTCTTACAACAACAACAACAACAGACTTAATGTGATGCATACTTGTCAGTCATAAACAAATGGCAGAGTTTATAATTAAACGCATTTGATTTTATTTAAATAATCGTTTTTTCAAAATGCATTTTTTTATTGCTCGGAATCAGCATAAATCTGGTCCCTGGGAATTTTTTTAAATGTATTCAGTTAAAAAGTACGAAGATGGTTTAGATATAGTTGTAAGACAAGCAATGTTCAGTTAGTTAAAATGTATGAGATAAAAAAAATTTGATTTACTTATGATAAATATATAAACCTGATTATTGTGTATTTAAAACGCATTAGTTTATTAGTACTATTACCGAAACATATCTGTTTAATTAATGTACGACTGAAAAATTTGCATCACATTAAGTTTATTCGTTTTAGTTAAAACTGTATAATTCTAATGAATGGAAATCTTATATTTTATATTCAAATACATAAATCTTAAATTCACGCCTATTTTTTTCTCATTTAAATGAACAGTTTGATACAATGCACTTATTTGTCCATCCATACATATTTTTAAATTGAACATGTATTTCAAAAATACCTGCATGTATAATTTATGTATAAATTTATGTATAGTTTGTGAAATTATATCTATAATTACAATGCTGACCCTTTTTCTACCCTTTAACCTCCTGAAGTTTAAACCCTTAACAATATCCCATCTCATACGTGTTTTACAATATGAACAAAATAAGTATATTGAACATATTTTTTTAAATAAGTGCATAAAGACACCTGATATAATCAGAGATCAAATATTCTGTTCCCAAGTGATATTAATCTTGATTTTTCTTTGTGTTTCTCTTTATGTTTCATCTCATGCTCCTCACTCACACTGTTGCCTATTGTTACAGTCTAACTCTAAACTAAAACAATTAGACAATGCAACTAAGGGGTAGTCATCATTTGTATAACTACATATATAAATAATTTTCACTCTGAAACTTTTCAAATGGTTTGGTTAGAGTATTACATTAGAGTATTAAAATATATTTTGCGATAACTGTTGCTCTGTCTCTGTGTTTGGCAGAGAAATAATCATAATTGCTGTGGTGAGCCAATCCCACCCTGCTGTCTTTCCTTGGCTTTTTTAGCTGATGTTATGCTGAATCTGCGTACCAACACATTTTTTAAACAGTGCCATTGCATGTTTAACATTTTAAAGCCAAAGCTCCTTGGTTTTGGCTGCAATTTTCGCATTGACAGCAATAGTCTCGGTTGATCACGGTCCAAATGGATTTTAGCAATGCTCTGTGTTTTTTCTGCTTACCATATAGAACGCAGAATCTAACCAATGGCATGGAGATATAGCCTACATTTAATCAGATACAGTTCTTAAAAAGAAAGCGCTGTTAATTTTTTTTTATAGCTGATTTCCACTTGATATATAACAGCACTTTTTGGCACAATATTCCCCACCTCTTGACTTAGCTCCATTGCACAATAGTTACTCGTCATTTACCAGATGCCTTTAGCCACAGTCACTTACAGCACATAAGTCAGAGACAGTCCTCGTGCAGATGAAATATTTTGCTCAAGGGCTCACTAAAGTTCCTGATCACCTCCCATGAAGATCTAACCGGCAAGGGCATCACGCCAGATCCACTTACCATTACATTACATTTATGCATTTAGCAGATGCTTTATCCAAAGCAACTTATATTGCACTTAAAGTGTACCTTTGCCGATTTTCAACCTGCTTTGTATTGTTACAATGTCAGTGGTATATGTAAATGAATAAAGTGTACTTGTTTTCCCCCTACGTTTGGCCTAAAACACAGCTCGTGGTCATCTAGTTTGAAATATTAACTACGAACACAAAGGATTTCAGATTTATTTACTCAACGTTTACAATTATGTGCAGCACTACCTACAAAAAGCTGGATCCTTCACTGGAAACTGAAGGTACGTCACTCCTGCTAAACATTTACTCTTTGAATTCTTGCACCCGGGAACAATACAAGTCAACAGCATTATGACTAAAAGTTTGCTAAGAAGTATTTCCTACTAAAGCAAGGCAGTATTTGACTCTGGTAAGCATATCCATAGTAGACAGCAACATGCCCAGTGCATTATGGGTGTTGAAGTTTTCATATCTGGCAAAAGGAAAGACAGCAGCCTTTTTTCTCTGTTTTCTGCAGTCAGCTAGCCTTTCTACTGTACAGGCAGACAAGTTTTATTGATTTAGCCAGCGGGGAAGCGGTAAATTACCCCTTTGAGGTATACAATTCATCAAGTTCATGCATTGCCTGGGAATCAAACTCATGATCTTGCATGGCTTTGTTGGCACCATGCTCTACTATTTGAGCTACAGGAATAACTACTATCAAACCTACATCCGCACATCCAAACTATACATTCAAATAAAGGTTCCAAATGGGGTTTTCATAACAATACAATAGAATAGCTTTTTAACATTTTGGGTTCCCCAAAGAACTTTTCTTTCAACAGTTCTTAAAATAACCATTTTTTTCTTAGTGTAAAGAATTTCCTTCAAGAACGTTGGTTAAACAAAAAATGGTTATTCTTGAAGAGCCTTTTGTGCAATGGAAACTTCACGGAACCATCAATGCCAGTAAGAATATTTATTATTAAGAGCATACACTCTTAAAAATTATGGTTCCAATGCGGTCTTTATGCAATGGAAGAACCATTTTTGTTTCCCCAAAAAACTTTCAGTGAAAAGTTTTCTTAGAGTGACATTTTAAAAATCTAAAGAAACCTTTTCCAGTATAAAATAGAATGGAAAGGTTCCATGAATCTTAAAGTTCTTCATGCAACCAAATATACCAATAAAGACCATTTATTTTTTACTATTACTATTGGACATACTATTGCCCCTCTGGAAAAAAATCAAATAATGTAAAAATCACATCTTTTACACAACTGCTTCAGTACTGATATTGGCATTGCAAAAGCCCTCCAGCCTAGAAACATATACCAAATTTCTCCTTTCTGTAAACCGGTGTTTACAGTAATACCTCTTTTGAAAATCAATTCACACCACGGCAAAACACTCCCCTGAGAACACGGACTCCATCCTGAAGGAGTCGACTGTGTCTTTGAATTAGCAGAGGTCAGATTCTTAATAGGAGCCGCAATTTAATCACGGCAAGAAACAAGGAGAACAACATCAAAGTGTGATTGAACTAGCTGTAAAGCAGCAGGGCACCCATAGCTTTTATACAATCTGACGGTTTGGGTCAGCTCAAGATAAATCACACTGTAAACCAACAATCCTGTGTCATCCAGTGACATTCATGTCATTTAATAATAATGAATAATGCCATTCAGTTCAAGATTATCATGAGCAAATGAGAAAAAGAGCAAATTTGATATGTTATACTCTGATGCAAATCCAACAAGTTAAGGCCATTGCACACTGAGTCCGAAATCTTCGTATGCGTTTTTTCGTATTTGTGATTCGGTGGCTCTGAATTGTCAAAACACAATTAAAACACCGTTCAAACTGCTTGCTACGGATGCGAAAAACGCAGAAAATCTAACGCGATTCGTTTTTTTTTATGACGGATGAAAGTTTCGGATGCAGTGTGCAAGCGTGATTGACATAACGTGAGGTTGAATTTATTTTTTAACGTGCAAAAAATTTTGATGCGAATTTCGGACTCAAATGGCCTTTACACTTACAAATAAAGGTTCCAAAACGGGGGTTCTTCATGGAACCATATAGATGCCAATAATTAACCTTTATTTTTAATAGTAAAATATTCTAATCTAAGTTCTAGCATTTGGCCTCCAATTGTAAAATGTTAAGCAATTAATTGAGCATTAAAACTTTTAATTCTGAGGAAAATGTACTCTATACTGTACGTTGAAGATACAGGTATCTATGCAGAAGCAAAACTTCCAGATGTTCCTGAGAGAAGATCAATGCCTGAAAGCCGCACAGGAATGTGGATTCTGTGGGAAACCAGGACAGTGTTTCCGTTAAATCTGAGCTCCTGAAAAATGACCTCATGACTTCCATACTGCAGAACTGAGACAGTTTTCAGTCTCCAGGATTTCACTCCCATAAGCTCACTATAATTGAAAATAGCTCATGTCGAGGATGTAAACATTCTCTTCATGGCATGAATTGAAGAGTAGGTATTTTACGCATGGCTGAATTTTTACATCAACCTGTACAGTCTAGGCCATGGTATTATAAAAATCTATATATATATATATATATGGTTTTAATAGGTTTTTGCACATGTTGATATGTTCAGTGTTGATTCAGTTCCGTTCAATAACTGTGTAAATTTCATGAATTATGAGTTCAATTCATCTATAAAGCAGCTCTGGAGAAAAAAAGTGGTCATCATCCAGATCAGTTCAGTTCTCATTCAATATAGTGTCAGTGCAGCCATATCAATAATATTGCTAATTAGTAAGTGTCCCCAACTATAAGCAAGCCAAAAGGCGACAGTGGCAAGGTGATAGAAATGGATAAAAAGAGAAACCAGGCTCAGTCAGAGAACCAGTTTCCCTTTGACCAAAAGAACCAACATGGTGTGGTTTAATTCCAGACTGCATCACAAGTCAGATTGTTGATTGATATTTCATCCAGTTCTGCTTGAATATCGAGTAGTATGGCAGCATTTGGTGGCAAGGACAAGCAGCACATTTTATTCTCTCACATTCAATATATTGTCGATGATACCACCTGAAATCTGTTATTCACACAATAACTACCAAACCAATGTTTAATCATATGTGTAAAACCTTCAAGTCTCGCTTTATAGGCCTACTTAATTAATATCCCATCAATTGATGAATGCTGGTTTATTTGCACACATCATTTTGTAAGGAAAGGTTATGTAAACCAGTCAGGGCTTGTCATGTTAGGCCTCCTAGTGGCACTGATAGTGCTGAGCATAAATGCATGAATGATATCTCTGGGAATCCATATACCACACATCTGCCTCTGAATTATGCCCTACTCCCCACAGGTCAGGAATTACTCCGGTTTTTTGGTTTTATGCTTTGCTGTGGTATATTTCCAATAATGTATCCAAATTAAAACTGATTTTAAATGCAGTGTGAGATTACAGCATTTGTTAAGGATTAACCCTGGTAAGTAGTATCAATGCAATTAGACTGGCGAATTTAAATAACTATTTTCAAGTCATGTGCAAGGTTTAATTAGAAATGTTGCACTCTTATTGTTTTTAACAGTTCACGCCCGTGACGAACCCGCTTTGTTACTGACTCTGTAGTTTTACTGGGTTCTGATTGGCTGGAAAGAGCAAACCACCCTCTTATATTTTGGATCTAATCGCATAACAAGTTTACAACCCACACTTGAAAAAGTGTTAACTTGAGTCAGAGCACATACTTCTCTGTGTGTTGAATAGTGGATGAAAAGCGATTTTCGGCTTCCTGATGTTCTCTGACTGGTCAGTCAGGCTCGATTTTACCCTTGACATCTACAGCACAGACCATGGTGTGGGAAACAGTGTTCATTCTCCTCAAACCACAGAAACGCTCTATAAGTAGCACTGTCTGTGTCTATGCATCATAATATGCCCATGAAAGGAATTTTTGGTGATTATCTCATACTGTATCTTCAGGCCTGCTAACTATTTGACAACCTATTTGGTTGTTGTTGAAAATAAAGTATTATGTCCAGTTGGACTGCAATGATCTTTTTGCTAAATATTTTTCATTTACATATAGCCCTAATTATCACCTGATTTAGAGCATTAATTAAAAACAAATTATATTGATTATTTTTATTTTTAATGAATTCATTCATTCAAACGCCCAGTATCAATGATTGCAAAATACAGTGGACTGATTATGAAAGTTTAAAGATCTGATCATTGTTTTAGCCTGTCCTATGCATATTATTGGGTTTTTTTCAAGTCTGATTATTATTACAGAAGACAATAAACATTTTATATATGCAAAAAGAGGTTTTGAATAATAATAAGAGAGAAAGCTTGTCTGTATAATATAGCATTTTTTTTTGTTTCTTTTTCTTTCTTTATTTAAATGGAATTCCTAAAAATAATCTGGGTGCATGCTAATTTCCCAATGACATCCAATAGAATTAACCACAGTGTAGGCCTACTAATTATTTTTAAAGCGTTTGTAAAATGTAATCAAATATAAGCTACGTTTTAAAGGTCCATTGTAGACAACAGTTAAAGTTAGATACATCATTGTATTAGGCCAATTCTTCATTTATTTGTTTGTGTGCCACAACTTCGTTTAAGATGGTCGTCATAAGCAGACAGTTCAGAAATTGTAATATTTATATATATATAGCCTGAAGATACAGTCAGTGTGTCTGTTTTCACTGGCCTGCGATCAGGCATCGTAACAAGCCCTTGCCTGATTTACAACCACAAAGATGGATTTTCATGCCACTGTTTGGAAGATGGTGATAATCTTTTTATTTCGTTTTGTGCATGGCAACATCTGCAGGTCTGTTCGTGACTTCTGCTTTGATTGTATATGAGATCACCAGACGAATTGTTTATATTTTTATTTTTTTCTGAGTAGGCTAAGAACATTTTAATTTTCGGCAATGTCGAAAACGTAAAAGTATTAGATCTGACAAATAACAGGCGAGAGTGAGTGTGGATTTAAATAGGCTACAGCCTTCAGAAAGTGCCTGAACGACCTGCCGATAAATCACTCTGTTGGTGAGTCTATTGGTAATATACGCGAATGAATATATGAACCAGGCCTGTGTTTAACATTTATTAAGTGAATTTACGCTTTCTCGTTTGCAGTTCATTGCGTTAAGCAGAAAAGTCATAATTCTATCATCCTAAAACACACAGAAATGTGAGTTTAATAGGCTACAAATCTTTTATTCGATTTAATAAATGCAAAAAAATTAATGTGGATTATTATTTATTATTATTATTATTAACAAAAATCTTAGACATTTTTACGATTAGGCCTATATGAATTAGACGGCTGCGAAACAGTATTTTTGCGGATACTTTTAGTTTTGGCTATATGATCTTTCAAGTTTATTTGACAGACATTCTGGCTAAAAAACTAAAGTACTAAGTAAAATATTATAATTGTTCAAAGTTTTAACTTTTTATCAATAATTTAAAAAGTGGTCGAAAAGTGCAAAAATAACTTGTGACTTTGAATTTACTTAAAAATGTAAAACGTAATTTGGGTAACACTTTATTTTAAGGTGGCGCAGTTACATTACTCAAATAAGTATGAGTATAATATTAAATAACATGTAGGCTACTTATAGAGTTGCAGTAAGGGTTAGGGTTTAGTTTAGGGTTAGTTAGCTGTAATTATGCATTATTTACTGTTACTATAGGCTAAGTAAAACGTGTAACTACGTCACCTTAAAATAAAGTGTTAGCCTACCATAATTTTTTATCGAGGTGAGAATTGCATATGAACAAGAACAAATGTGAGAACAAATTATAAAGCTACTCATTAAAGGCCTTGTTTTACTCTCAACCTGGAGATGTTCTGATACAATGATCAAAATACACTGACATCCTAAACATAAGCTGGAAATTTAATCATGTAAATTGTATGTCACCTCTGGAGATCCTGGTAAATGAAATACATGATGCCACTCACCATAACAAGAGATGAGCGCGTCGTCCTGTAGTTTGCTGTCTTCAGTGGGAGTTTTGCATGTGGGTCTCTGCATGAACAGATGATACTTGTTGTACGGGCTCTCGGCGGAGCTTTCCTCCAGTGAAGGACACTCCTGCTGGAAGGGACTCCTCGGCTTGTCCCCGTAAGCTTGACCTTTGGCGGGCAGAAAAGTGGGACTGTATTTGGAGTCGCTCGGCTGGAACGTCCTGTAAGGATTGGCCTGCTGAACTCTTCCTTGCCCTGACGATGGGGGATAATATGAATCCATGGAGGTCATATCGCAGTATGAGACGCACGCATCTGCGTTCATACCGACAAAAAACAGCCGCAAAAATATCCTAACTTTTTTTTTTTTTTGTAAATCAAAACGTCACCCTCGCTCGAGTCTCCTCTCATTCACAGACGGCCATGCACTTTCTCACACACACACCAAGGCGACAGCTGGAGTTGGTTAAAATGATTCAGATGTTTTCCAGAGACTAGGCAAAAGCAAATGCTAAAGCGTCTTTAAGGTTAAGAGGAGAGAGAGAGAGAAATGCATGGACGGAGGAAGATGTCCTGGTGTCCACTGGTCGCATCGTGATAAGGGTCAGATCGTGGGGCACAGGAGCTTTCCCCTCGAACTAACACGTGAGAAACACAACGCATGACATTAATGTAGCCTAATTTAAGACGCAACTGACAGAATAGCGCGAAAATGGAGCAAGCAAACATAATTGACATTCATAATACACAAACGCATCATTTTACACTAAAATATTTGAGAAACTAATCATTATTCAGTCAAATAGTTAAATTTTCTGTTAAAGGAGGTTGAACAATGTTAGTGTAAATTAGTGTTTAATTAATAAACCCTTGAAAACATTGATTAGTATGCCTAAAAATAAATAAAAGTAAAAAGTTTGATTTTAAAAAAACATGTTTTGTAATTGTGCAAGTTTATCATTTATGCGTTTTCCAACATGGACTTTGTCATTGATATAAATTGAATCAACATTGAACTGACTCAAGCTAAATAATGACTGCATATAGCAAAATTTAACTAATTTCCTAATTGATTAACTTTACACAGTTATTGAACTGAACTGAATCAACATGAACTGACCTGAGCTGAATAATAACACTATTGTCTTCTGCTGCTTTACAGCCAAATTTAAAATTGTCTCTCATATTTGATGGTTTGCATCAGTATTTTCCTGTTTATTACTGCTTTGTGCTTTGAATCTGTATTGTATAAAGCTCTATATAAATAAAGGTGACTTGACTATTTCAATTGAATTACTGTTGTGGGCTTCACTGGGCTACTAGTTCATAGGGAACAGTTGCATTTTGAGTCGGAAAACCATCAGTTTAACCAATTACAAATTAGTTACAAGGGTGAAAACACTGTCATACATGACCACCACCCACCTGAGCTCACAGCTGTCTCTTTTGTTTGCATGTTTTTATTAAGGTTAATATATATGTATCAATCAAATGTGCACATTTTATTCAATATGTTTTAATATATCACAAGCCAAAAAATAACTAACACAATAGTAATGCATGCAGATCTGACAGCAACAGCTGAATAATGGCATCCATCTCACCAAAACTGCAGCATGCGAACACTTTGCTGATGCAGAGCTGTGCTTTTTCTGCAAAACAATCCAACAATTTCACACTTTCTCACACGAATAGTACAATTTCAACTGGCGAATGTATGCTGTACGGGCTCTCGGCTGAGCTTTCATGCAGTGACGGACACTAATGCTGGAATAGACTCCGCGTCCATTTTGTCACACATAATTTTTAAGTATAGGTGAGGGATATGGGCTATATGTGACATAATATACGTTTGATAGAATAAATTACACGTGGTGTCTCCAAATAGGCCAAATAGACAATCTTTTTGAATAGAAACACACTTTTTTTTTAATCGATGCTATAAGATTTTCAGGGCATTCCACATTTTTTATAAGTTGGGGTATTCATGCATGAATATGGCCACGTACACACTGTAACATTTCAGGAGTGACAACTGCATTTAAATACAGGAGTGAATCCTCTAAACTAGCTATCGTTCCGTGTGTACAGAACACGACTCACTCCTGAAATTGTGATAAATGACACCATGGTAACCATAGTAAAGTTCCGGCATCTGGCCATCTGGTATCCACAATTTTTGACGAAAGTAACATTACAAAGAGCCGTAATGTTCTGCAATTTAATCTAAACAACCTTTTAAGAGGCGTCATGTAATGTTATGCTTATAAAAAGGCTGCTTCACGGAGTGTGCTCTTAATGTGTTGCCATGTCCACTTAATATAAGCGTTTTTGGGCTTGTTGTTTGGGTTTGGTTCATAAAGCGATCAAGTTTATGGGGATATTAAAGTGGGTATGTGTGAGGTGCGTTATTTTGGTCTTGTTTTCAGTATAAAGCATTTGGATTCTCATCTTGGTTTATTATAAGCCTGTTCTTGTTCACTGTTCACTAGCAAGATCTGGCAACAGGAATGAGTCAACCCAGACAGTAACAAAGTGTCGGCCCAGATCCGGCCCACATCTAGTACACGTGGATTCAAAGATGTCACCTCAACCAAATCTTTCAGTATTCCCCTATCACATTTTTGGAAGGAGGGATATGAACAATCTCTTCTGTACTTCTTTCAGTTTCACACAACACACAACCACACAAAAAAGATTTCATGGTATTAAAATGTCAAAATTTAATAGCATTAAAAAGTTAAAAGAGTATCTCAATTAATATTTTTGCATATATATGAACAAAATAGCAAGTGATCCACATTAATTATAATAATGCTGGAAACAAATGGCCACATTACAAAATACATTCTTGTCATTCTAATGTTGTAGGAGTATGGAGGTGCTTGAGAGGGAGTCACATATAAATCTAAGAGGGAGTCTCATATAAATCTGTAATTGAATTCACATGAGATGGGTAGGGACTCTGTTGTCTAATGAGCTGATTGAATTAAGCACTAGAACCAGTAGATCTACTGATCTCTAATTGAATAAGAGCACCAAAAGAGACAAAAATGTGTACTATTCTTCCATGTTCTAAATGCTGACGCTCTCTCCAAACATTCCACCACAAACTTTTTATTTGCTTTGTAAGGTTTTAGCCTAGTACTACAGGAGTAATTATGAATCTGCTATAATGTACATACGAGTGTTAAACACATCTATTTACCATAGAACACTAAAATAAAAAATGGAATCTAGTAGTTTTCTTAATTTCATGTTAAACTGAATAAAATATGTATGGACGGACGGATGCATAGATAGATAGATGTAATTTGTCATTTAGACATTTGTGGTTAGGTAATTTACTCACAGACCAAGAACCATAACACAAACGAACCAAAATAATTTAACCCTAATCAAAAAAGTATATGATGTAATTACACTGCATGTTGCATGGAGATCTCAATTACTAAGACACAGACAAGAAAAATGGAATCAAACATAGTGCTGACTGGGTCTGTCAGCAAGAATCGGTTAGTTAATTTTATCTTCAGATTGAAACAAGAGTGATGACATCATGATGTGCATTTCAAGACCTCCTTATTGCTCTCTTTCGATTGATCTTAGTCCGTTTCAAGAGATTCCTCAATAAAATATCTTTTCACATGAGGTGTGTATTAGGTTCCAGCTGGGTTAAAAGTGAAACATTTTGAAAACAAATAAGACTGACTATGGAATTAAGGATGAGTTTGACAGAGGCTTGCCTGATATTCCTCCCCAGCAACAAATAAGTGCAGAGGTCAACCTCAATTTTCTGATTTCTAAAATAGATTTTTGAATCCACATGTATCAAAAACACTTTTCCTGTATTGTTTTATTAAATCACTTCATTTTGAATCCTGTGTACCTTCATCTTCATCATCTTCATCTTCGTAACAGATCAACCAACCCAAAATGGAATATGCAGCCAGGTTTGCTGCTCAGGAGAGCCATGATTTTCTTACGTTCACTAAGAACTTCTGCCGTCTTGCCGTCACCAGCCCCTTTGACAGCGAGACCCTGAAGTCACTGTTCTGGACTGGGGAATTACCATCACCAGCCCGTAGACCTCCCAGACACCTCTGAACTGAACTGGAGGGACGCTATCATCCGGTGTCTGGAGAGTTCCACCACCATCGACCACGGAGGAAACGTGTGAGCCCCCCGCAGACAGATCTATGCCGCAACGCGTCAGCCAGTGCCCGAAGATGAGAGGTCAGCACGGACTGGAAGAGGAGCCCCCCAGTAAGTCTGACCAGGGATGTGAGCCCACGACAGCAGTGACCGAGGGTATATTGATGGAAATTGAGACTGAGGACTCGCTGATGGACTTTAGCGCAGAGGTATCATCTCCCACCCCATTTCTGGTTTTTCATCGCTGTTTCTGGACAGCACAATGGACTCTTTATCTGTTTCATCTGAACCTTCATCGCAGTTTCTAGACAGCACAGACAACTGCATGAACAGTGTATTGTTACCGTCGAACCTGTCAAATCTCCGTCAGCCTCCGTCATCCCCCTGCTCAGCCAGTCCTCCAGCCCCGCCTCTTCTGGAGTTTTGCAGCCCTTAGCCATCTCCTGTAATGCCAAGCAGTCACGTCGAGCCTCAGATCCTGCAATTACCATCAGCGTCTGAGCGAGTGGATATTTTGGCTCTGCCTTCGACTCCACCAGACACCCTCGGCCTTACGGCTCCACCGGGTTCCCTCGTCCCACCGGCTCGCCCTTGGTCAGTCGTCACTCCACCTCCACCACGGACTTGTGGATCTTCCACTATGCTCCGTTCCTCACCCCTACGGCTGCATAAAGATTCTGGCTCCTCTTTCCCTTCGGATAAGCCTCGGACCTCCATCACACCGGTATCGCCTCCTGTGCCAGCGATGTCGATTGGCTCTCCGTCTGCACCCAAGGAACCATCGGCTCCACCTCTGTCGGCCGTCCCCCAGTTGATGTCAGCCTTCACGCCATCTTCGCTCCTTCCTCCCTCGTCTCCACGATGGGCTACCATCTCTGAGCTCTGGGTCTGTGCCATTGGAAGTAAACCATCAACGCCGCCAGGGTCTCGTCGTCGTCCAGCTGTCACAATTGTTCCACCACCTGCCATCACCATTCCTACACCATCTCCATGTCCTCCTCCTAAGCCTCCTCCTTCTCACCTTAGCGGCGAGGTCGTGCCCTTCCAGGAGGGAGCTTTATGTCACACAAACTCAGTTTTGTTCATCTTTAGTTTCACTTTCATGGACTTTCAGTTTGTTTTCATCAGTTATATGTTCCTTTGTCTTTGTTTGCCACCACTCATCTGCTCCCATGGACACTAATCTTCCACCACAGCTGCATATAATTTAGTTTGGTATCTCTTTGTATTTAGATCCTTTGTGTTCAGTCTTCAGTTGCCGGATGATGTTTGTGTGTCTACCCATTTCACACAATAAACCTTGTTAAACCTTCTGTCTGTTCCTGTATTTATTGTTTTATTAAAATCACTTCTGGATCCTGTATTGGATCATGTGTACATTTGTCTTCATCATCTTCATCTTCGCGACAACCCTGGCTTTAATTTAATGTAAAGATTTTAGTTCCCAAACTCCTGTGAATTAATCTTTGCACTAAATTATCTATCCAGTCCATATCAAATAGCCAATATAGGCATCAGTATTATAAAGTGCAACAGCGAACACTCACTTTACAAGTTGTTTTCCCATTAATGTCCTTAATTATTTCACAAATTCTGCAATAAAGAAGTCTAAAGTTTAAACACTGAACCAAAAAAAAAGTTCTAAAAAATAATCAAATTGAAACATCATATTTGAAGCAAAATGTATTTAAAAATACAATGTGTACTTTTGAAGGGATAGATTAAAAAACATTTGCCTAATGAGAAACAACATTACTATACTGACTATTGCAGATACCAGTCTCCACTTTAACCGGGGAGTTTAAGTGCGCCAAGGTCAGACTGGAAAAGACATTAGTAGAGTCACGCGACAAATGTGTAAGGGAGGCAGCACCTGTGTAGAAAATTGGAATAAAGTGGTAAGCAAAGAAATCTGTGGAAGATTAAAAGGCTGCCCTTCAAATTGGTGATATCGTGGGGCAAGTAGAGCATGGAAGTTTACTTGCCGCCATGACCAGGTACTGCAATGTTTGGCTTTAGCATTGGAAGACAAACGTAACATGACCAATAAGTTGCCACCTGTTCTAGCAAAACATTATACACAGAAGACAATATTCCTCCGGCCAGGAGAGCAACCACCAAGAAAAGGTGTTAAAACCAATTCTTGCCCAGGACAACTGGAAGCTGCTAGGGACTGAAAAATGCTGGCGGATGTTGATCACCGGCTTATTTTTCCACCTGAGATTGCCACCACTAACCTCCGACCAGATATTGTCTTGTGGTCTTGATCAGCACACCTTGTTCACCTGATAGAGTTAACAGTGCCATGGTAGATGAGATGAGGATGATGCTGTAGATGAGGCGTATGAGAAGAAGAAACTGCAGTATGCTCATCTAGCCACTGAAGCAGAACATCGAGGATGGAGAGTCCGGGTTTATCCAGTGGAAGTGTGTTGTCGAGGATTTGTGGCACACTCTACAACCCGGTTTCTCAGACGTCGGATTCAGTGGCCAAGAGTTGCGTCGCACAGTAAAGAACTTATCTGAAGCAGCAGAGAGGAGCAGCAACTGGCTGTGGTTGAGACGGAAAGATTCTGGCTGGCTGTGTACAGGCCACCACACTGCGGTTTCGAATTCTTGAAAAACTTGAAGACTCTGTTGGATTATTTGTATAGTTTGCATAGTTATAATGATTTGCTGGTGGCTTCTGATTCTGGCCGTCTGTCTATACTGATTCTTCTTGATCTTAGTGCCGCCTTTGATACTATAGATCACTCTATTTTTTCAGTCTTTGGAGTTTCTGATTCTGCATTAAAATGGTTTAAGTCCTACCTCTCTGATCGCAAGCAGTTTGTTGTCATGGGTGATTGCAAGTCTGAGGTTGGTGTGATACAATCTGGTGTTCCCCAGGGATCAGTTTTGGGCCATTTTTCCATTTGGCCAACTTTTAAGAACACTTGGTCTTAATTTTCACTTTTATGCAGATGACACTCAGATCTATATACATTCAAAACCTGATGTCAATATGCCTGTGTCTTTTCTTTCCCAATGTTTTACTGAGATGGTTATCTGAAAATTTTCTCTGTCTAAACAGTGACAAGACTGAAGTGATGCTTATTGGTTCACCTCATCAGTTGCGGTAAAGCAAAGTCCATAACCTTAATTTTGGATGGCTCTGCTTTGCGATTCCAAACTAAACTAAAAAATCTGGGGGTGATATTGACGCCAATTTAACCTTTGACCATCATGTCCGTAACACAGTCAAAGCATCATTTTTTCATCTCAGAAACATTGCCAAATTGCGTTCTATGTTGACTTTCTCTGTGGCTGAAAAGTGAATCAATACTTTTGTTTTTTCACGTATTGATTATTGTAATGCTTTCCTGGCTGGAGTTTCTAAAGCTTCCCTATGTAAATTACAGTTTGTACAAAATTCAGCTGCTAGAGTTCTGACTAGGACCAGTGCAAGGGAGCACATCACACCTATCCTGGAAAAATTGCACTGGCAATCTGGGACGCCAGAGTCACTATCGAACCCTCTTGAGGTGTCGTGGGCTAGTCGATGAAAGACTGAGGACGGAAGGTGCCCATTTGAAGACCCCAGAGATGTCCCCTACTCAGCTCAATCCAGACGGTTGTTGTGCTGATCCGCTGGGGAGACCGCACTGTGGTTGATCGCCGGAGCCAGCATCGCAGCCGTTGTGTGTGCTGACGCACCAGGAAATATACTTCAGCCATTAACACCAGACATCACCATCACCATATGGAAGGAAGCGTAAATAGATGGAGACGCATAGGTTACTGTAAAAATACGTCTAAGCCGGTGCTTATCTTGGCGAAAGCCGAGTGCAAATCAGCACGAAGCATCTACTCTCGTGTAATGGAAATCATTATAAAACTATTGACTATAAGTGTAAACTAAAATATATTATTATACTTTATATTTTATAATAAAATATATAATAGTCATTTTATGTATTGAATTATATTAAAACACAGGGTTCCTTAAAATCTAAAATGTTCCTATAACAGTTTTACGTGTACAACCAGTGCAGTTTTTCCGGGTTGTTCTTCGAGACATGGTTTGACTCTAAGCGTATATTTGACAGAGTGTATATTTTAAGCACAGTGTTTCTCACAGCACTTCTACAGGTGGTTCAGCAGCACTGACCGCTGTGTCTGAGGTCACATGAAGCAGGAACAGAGGACCTTCTCAGTCAGTAATTATCTGGAATGTCCTAACAGAGACAAGACTGAGGCTCTTTCATACTCTAATGAAAGTCATACTCCCGGTCTTACAATGGAAAGGACACTTGTTAAACTAGTGTTAAACTCTATTCGACTATTCGAGGATGTAGAGAGTAAGATAGTGAGGGTGACATATAGGGTCCAACCCATCTCTCACTGTAAATCAGCATTTATGAAACATCCTTGCTTTATTAATATCCAATAATGTCCAATTTATTTATACATTTAATGACTTATTTATTCACTTTTCAATATATAAATGTTTATATTAATATCTTCACGTTCATGCAGATTTTTATACTGTTTTTATTGTGTGTGTGTGTGTGTGTGTGTATATATATATATATATATATATTATTTTTTTAAACCATGAAAAAAATATTGGATATTGGAATATTGGAGATACATTGTATGTATACAGCCGATGTGTTTAGATGCACCGATACTAAAACTCTCAGCCGATACAGAGTTTGATTTTCTTAAAGGGATAATTCATCCAAAAATGAAGCTTTTGTCATAATTTACTCATACTCAGGTTGTTCCAAACCTTTATGAATTTCTTTCTTCATTTGAACACACAAGAATGTCAATGGTCCCCAATTGACTTCCATCGTATTTATTTTCCAAATGGAGGTTTGTTGTAGGGAAAATCCTGGCAACCCTGACTTGAACTACGGATGATTCAGGGTCAAATAGAGCCTGAAATCTGACAAATTTTCTCTGCCCCCTTTTGATAGACAGGATAAAATCGTCCCTGATCATCGGCTGTTTTGTAAAAAATCAGCTGATGGCCTATAGTGAAAATAAATGCTTTTGCCGATTATTGGCTGATACGTTGTAGTTTTTATTTTTTTATTATTAAAACGGAAAAAAAAAGCTTAGTCAATGACTCGTAAATCCACATAAGTCTGTACTGGTTTAAGCTAAGTGTTGCAGACAAAAGACCCTCTCATTCACTTTTTAACTTTACGCCTTAGACTCACGCGCCCTGGCCATTGATAGCTTATTGAATTACAGCTAATATTTCAATTGATATCACATGGAACGAAAACGTTTTTTAGTCGCCCCTCTGGCTCTCAAATGCCTTGAGTTCAGTTTAGATGATAAGTATTAGCTTTAGTCTTGATTCCCAGCTGTTCTGCTAAGTCTCATATACAGGCCTTCACTGTACAGGACAGTGACTGGCTTATTGTATATAGGAGAAGTTCAATAATGTAATTATCATATGTAGTTATATGAGCTACATACTTTTAATGTAGAGCCTAAAGAAGGTTATGTCCGTTTTACCAAAGAAAAAAAGTTTTCACTATGGCACAACTAAACAGTGAGACATATTATGGGATATTGCAGCAAAACTTGTTACCATGAACCCATAAGTTAAGGATATATAGCAGTTCATTGGTCTAAAATAACATGTACAGCATCCCTTCCTTTGTATTTATAAAACCTAACAAAGCTATATGGGTATTATGTGGAGGGAGGAATATGAACTCTCTTATTGTTCAAATCAGGCTTCAAACCCACAGTATTGTTTCAGGAACTTGTATTATGAATACTAACAGGTCTAAATTAATATCTGCCTTTATTTGAAGGAATGACAGAGATGGAATCTATCATGTTAGAATAGGATTATTACGAAGCATGATTATCACACACACACACACACACACACACGCGCGCACACACACACACACGCACACACGCACACACACACACACACGCACACACACACACACCCACACACACACACACACCCACACACACACACACACACACACACACACACAC
Source organism: Siphateles boraxobius (assembly GCF_051911475.1). NCBI lineage: Eukaryota > Metazoa > Chordata > Actinopteri > Cypriniformes > Leuciscidae > Siphateles > Siphateles boraxobius. The sequence continues at coordinate 2,161,104 of NW_027508942.1, forward strand.
ACACACACACACACCAAAACTTTGAATTTTTGAATTTTAGTCTTCTTAATTTAAAATTTTAGATTAATATTTATATAATCTAAAAAGTAATATCGTATAAACAGTCCATATTGTTAAAAGCGCTATATAAATGAAGGTGACTTGACTTGACTTTATAAAATCAAAAGTTGTGTATGTTAACATCAGTTAATTCACTGTGAACATGAACATTTTTATCAACTACACTGTAAAAAGGTATTTTAATGATTTATCACAATTTATTTTCTTTTGTCAAATCAACTTAGATAATTAAATATGGTTCAGATAACATACCATTTTGAGTTTCTGTTGATTAAACCAATCTCCATTACAGTTTTTTCAAATTGCTTAGACACTAAAAGTGGAACTTGTGGCTCACTCAGTGAAAGCATTCACTCATGTACCGAATCTTCAGACCAAGTCTGCAAAACTACGAGCACATTATACACTTTACACTCAGTTTGTAATTGAAAAACTAAATTTTGGCTAAACTCTAAACACAGTTTTGTGTGTAGAGTTTCAAGAAATGGAGCCATAGTTTCAGAAATTGTAAACGATTTGAAAAAACTGTAACTAATTAGCAACCAGATTACTTACTTTTTTAAGTTAAACCAAAAATATTTTTTTACAGTTTGACATTAACAAAGGCTAATAAATACTGTAAAAAAATTGCTCATTATTTTAGGTTAGTTAATCCATTCAGTTAACAAATGAGACCTTATTGTAAAGTGTTACCTTTTAAAAAAAAGTATACATTATATATATATATATACTATATATATTTAAATAAATAATGAAATGTTTCCTTTGAAGCATTTATTGATATAAACATTTATATATTTGAAATATAGTGCAAGATGGAGCATTTACATCTCACTCTTCCACTGCAATGTGGAGCCACCACTGAAAATGACACATCCTTCTCAACGTTTGGTTTAGATTTATGTTATGGGCTAGTCTGTTAACTGTAAATCATCATAGATGAGGGGGTGAAAGCTTTAAAGTTTAGAGTAACGTTTCTAAACAATTACGTATTGTGCAAAAAGGCAGCTTATAGAAGTCAACACGGAAGAACACAATCCATGTAGGTTCTGGTATCACACAGAAATGAACTATGGAGATGGAGTGGAGTCAGAAAGTTAGAGAGAAAGATGCAGATGGAATAAATAATAGATAGAAGAAAATTCACTAGATAATGAAAAACATTTCTTCCCTGTTTTGGACGGGCTTTGGTTTAGTTATGTTTTATCACCCGTCATTTTTTCATCTATTGACCTGAGCCAGTTTTCTCACAGAACATTTACCCTGTCATTATAGGCTTTGTCAAATTGTTTCATAGTCACGTAAAATAATTTTGTTTCCTAATCCACGAGTAAAGAATGATACCCGAGAGGTTGCCAGCCAAAAATAATTGCTGCAAATAACAAATCTATGAAACACAATGTGCACATCAATATGGAGTTTCAAAAGACTATATGACAGCACCTTTGAACAGAGCATCAGATCATAATGAACTGCAGATGTACATGTGGATGTTCCACATTTCCAGATTTGTGGGTTTTTAAAGAGAGTACCAGAGCAACCTTACGCTATCTTATAGATCCTTTAGATGTAGGTTTGATCTCAGTTTTAAAATTTCAAAAGAACATTCAAGCTTTGCATGCTATCTGTTATGGCTATGCACAGAATCTGACTGAAATCCACATTACACTCATGAGATCAGATATGCTTTTAGGTTCAAGTTACTCATCAGATTTGAACCATTTCAGTCTTTACTTGCATTGTTATTATTTTTTTGATCAGTACTTTTATCTGCCATCACACAAATTGAAAACCTTTTAGATGATGCACCCAAGATTCAAATTCTTAGGTCCAACAGGAATTCTGTGGCTCAAACATTCACGTGGGCCTTTAAACCCTCTAATCTTCCCCACATCAGGCAGGACCTTACAGAAGAAGCTCCAGTTGTTGGGTCAGTCCAGAAACAATTACAGATGTGAAGCATTTCGGGAAAACGTACAACTCCAGAAACACGTGTAAAAGCCACTGATGGAATGGAAGAAGATTTATGTTCCACAGTAAAGTAGCATCAGCATCTCAACTAATCATTTCTCATACAGTAGTTTTATGTAAAGAGACTCTGTGGATGTGTGGAGAAGGCGTAAAGTAATGAAGACTATTTTGTTGTGTTATTGTCAATAAGTTTGAACATGGTTTACATCTTACAACAGTGAAGAGACCGAGACACAGAAAAGTTCCCTCAAGGGCTATATCAATGTCTGAAACTATTGGGGCATGTTGTCACAGTTTGGGTCTATGTATTGAATATCTAGACAGAATGTCTTTACAGAAAGGACTTTTTATACTTTTATATGGATAAAATGTATCCACCCTGATTAATAATAGACTAAACTAAATGTGTGGCAAAAAGCACAAATTAAAAATAATAATAAAAAAGAAATACAATAGAATTTTAAATGAAGAAAGTGTTTATATACATCTTGGCTAGGCTGTATCAATATACTGTATATTTCTTTAAAATAGTGCAGGATACACAAAGATGTTGAAATCATTCATTAAAGTAGCCTATATTTCAAAATAATAATGTAGGCTATCCTGTGTATACATTCGAAACATAATAATAACAAATATGTGACACGTTTTATTGCTTGAAACAGAATTAAAATATGACAATACAAGAACAAAAGGGAATATAGCACAATAGCACAACTACACAAAAATAAAATGAAGATTAAATCAAAGGGGCTATACGTAAGAATTTTCTGTATGAATTGCTTTTTGTATTGCCACTGTGTGAACAGCTTGAAACTAAACTTAAAAAACGAGACCTTCTCTGACTTCCTATGAAAGCCTGTAGGCTAGACTGATTTTTGTGTGAAGGATCAGGGAAAATCAAAATGGCCCTCATTTATCAAAAGTGCGTACACCAAATTTCCAGCGTACATCTGGCGTACACCCAAAACCACGGTGACTTTGATATGTATGAATATGGACGTTAGCGTACGGCACGCTCAAATCCTACACCAGGTCAGGGGGTGGTGTACATGTACGCACGTTTTGAGTTAGTGCGGAAATGCGCAGAAAAACAATTCCTAACACCACAAAACGCACTGACAAACTAAAAGATATGAGGAGCTCTTTTCCAAAACGCGATAAACGCCATTTTTAAAAATAAATTTGTATTTTATTTCTATTAATAAACTAGTGTTGTGTCTGCAAAGATGAAATTGATGATCACCATCTCCGTAGTGAACGCGCCTATAGAGAGAGTAGCCTATTTCTTTTCGTTTATAATTGTTTCGTTTAAAGACATTTCAAGCTTTCTTTATAGATATATTTCTGATACTAATGTATACTGAGTTTCGGTTAATTTGTGATGAGATGCGCTCCAGTTCACGTGCAATGCAAGGGACCGCGCCCGCGCCTCCATGTCATCACTCATGATTATATTGTCTGCAATTTGCTTATTATTTATTATTTTATTGGTTGATGAAAAAAATATTAAAATTAAGATGCAATTCATACAAAACGAAATTCACTTTAAAGAAAGGCTTTCTACAAAACAAAACTTAATTAAGTGGCCAAAATCATGTCTGAGCATTTCTCCCGATATATTGCGCATCCTATCTTAGCCTATGTTCACTTTTCATAATAAACATAGATGGGTAAAAAATAACATTATTATTTTTTTAACAAATATAAAACTAAATGCACTTAGTTAATGGCTACAACACGTAGCCTAATAGTAGGCCTGAATATTGTTATTACTTTACTATTAGCCTAAATGTGTTACTAAATGATGTGAATGTATTTTTAACATCGTTGTATTTAAGGACTGTATTTGTGTGTTATTTTTAAATTATTTGTTTTATGTGGTGGACAATATTGGAACGTGACATTGGAAATATTTATTTTATTTTTACTATTTAATTTATTTTACTATTTATTTGTTTGGCTTTTATTTATTTCATGCAGTTGCACTTATTTAATTTATATTAATTTATAGTATGAGTCCCTGATTATATGTTGCATGTTCTCTTGTTGTTTTTGTTGTTGTTTTTTTAGACAAAAAATGGATGGATTTATAGCGTTTTGAAAAAAAATACAATTAACTTTGAATTTATCATCAACAATATTCTTGTTTGATTTAATAATAATTTTTCATGATGGTGATGATCTCGATCTCCAGAGAAGTGTCTCCTCTTTGCCGTCTTCCGTGTGTCCATGGCGTAAAATGAGGGTGTGGGGGAAGCGGATACTTGAATATATAGGGCCGTGTTATTCTAATGACGATCGTTTTCAGCCGCGGCATTTATCAAGGGCAGGTATTGCGTACACCTGGATTTCAGAGGTACGCACAGCTTCATAAATCAGGCGGTGAGAGGAGTGTAAGCATAATCTTACACCAACATATACGCCCGTTTCTACGCAAGAATGATAAATGAGGGCCAATGTGACGTGTTACGCGCGCTCCCGAGAGCCTCTCTTCCGTTCAATGACACATGAAATTAATTGTTTATACAATGTTCAGGATATGACGAAAGAGCCATTCTGTGATGGCTCAATGGTTCAAAGATAAGGGATTTAGATTAATTCAAACTATTGTCCCACATATAGCCAGATATATATATATACACAAATAGGCCAATAGGCCACTTTATAATCAAACTATTATAACAGTGTAATTTTAATTACCTCATCTGTCGACATGCCAGTGAATTGTAGAGCTGGTCGTGCAAACATGTCCACATCGCAATGATTAGCTGCTGTTTTCTCACCGCTGTCATGTTTGTTGTGTGACTGTTTGTGTTATTGAGGAAAACACGCAACACATATTAGCATATTCATCTAAACATCGCTCTCAGCAGCGTACACGGTGGCTATTGCTGCAAAGGTATTTCCAACTTTTTTTTAACTATTAAGCAAAGAACGAAAAAGAACTTCGCCATGAGGATAACGGGCCTTGAATCACGGTCTCTTGCGTTACGCGAGCACGAGCAATAAGTAGTCAAGGTGGGTTAAATGTTTTCTGAATATAGCCCTTTTAAAGGGATAGCTTACCCAAAAATGAAAATTCTGTCATTAATTACTTAAAACTAATTAAATTTAATTGAGCGGTTTAGTCCCAATTTTCTGAAGAGTCTTGAAAACTTTATGAACAGATTTCATTTAGGCTTTTAAGCTTCAGGAGCTCAACCGAACCTGCTTGACACACGAGAACAAACCTCATTGGTTCTTGGTTTACAGTAACAATGATTTACAGTAAATTTACAGTAACAATGTTTTATTTGTACAAAAAAATTACTTTGTTTTGAGGAACTAACATTTAAGATTTTTTTTAAACAAAAAAAAAATCAGTAAAAAGTGTAGGCCTACATCTTCAATCATTATACCAAATTTAATGTAATTTCTAGTAAACTCAGATACAAAATTAATGGAAACTTAATGTTAATCATATAGCCTACATGCCATGCACGTTATGTTACACGCTGTCTTTTGTGTGTTAATGCCCATTTGTTTGGATATTTGTCGCCCCCCTCTGTTCATAGCGAGAACACCAATGCCAGGATCAAGAGCTTTACGAACAACACAACTTCCAGCAGCTGCAAGACCTATTGATTGTCACACAATTTCCATCAGTGGCATGGTGGCCTGTTTTAATTTTATTTGTGAATGAGTGGAGGCACATACTGTAACAGAGGAGGTTCAACTAACAAAAAATGTCTGTTACATGTGGAGTGGATGTGGTCCGTTCACCCAAGCCAGGTTCACTGATGCTCTGTTAAGACTGGCTCAACACTGGTTTCTGGTAAAGCTCAGCATCGGAACTCTTTTAAAGCTGAAAACACCATCATTTAGAACCTCTGTTTAGAACCTTTGGCTTTCAGATGTGTTCCAAGTCTGGTCGCTTCCCCCCTCATGCAGGTCTCCTGAACCCTGTGACCTTTTTTGGGGAGTTTTTTGGTGGTGGATTAGTCACTGCTTCAAGTCTTTTGAACTGTTAAATGACTGGATGTAAATGAGAACCTTCTCTTTATAGCATCAAACCTAAAGTTGGCTGATGTGATTATATCTGACCAGTTGTTCTCATTTCTCAAATTGAACTGGTGGTTTACTTAAGTGAAGTGCATAATCTGAGCATTTTCCTAAACTGGATTGATATAAAAAATATGATCTAACATGACTGAATTGGCCTGAGTAACCTACATTATATTACTCTACAAAAGTTTTTTTCAGGGGGACAGATTATATATAAATAGCTTTTTAGAGTATAACTGTCATGTTTGCACTGCTTCTGAATTAGTCTGCCTGTCGACATGTATGAGTTTATATATGTATATATATATATGGGCACTTTTGGCCCTTTGATATCCAAGAGAACGATGACCATGGACAAAAAAAAAATCCTGTAAAATTATATATATAAAAAATAATTATTAAATTTATGGTTTTGGACCATGTGCTTTGGAGATTACCCAGACTCCTTTTTTCCCCATCGATTTACCACTTTATAGAATTAAGCAGGGATAAATGCATTTCTTAAATGCATAATTTAAAGTACAGAAAGTTAGTAAAAAAATAACTTTAATAATGTCAAAATAACTGGTTCAAAAGTTTGGGGTCTGCAATTTTGAAGGAAACTAATAATTTTATTTAGCAATGATGCATTAAATTGATCAAATGTGACAGTAAAAGATTTTACATTAACATTCTATTTCAAATAAATACTTTTCCTTTGACCAAATCATCCTGAAACAAGTATCATGGTTTCTACAAATGTATTAGACCCTAACTGTTTTCAACATTGATAATAATAAAGTTTCTCTAGCACCATGTCAGCATATTTGAATGATTATGGATAAAGGATCATGTGACAATGAAGACTGGAGTAATGATGCTGAAAATTCAGCTTTGCATCATACATTTTAAAATATATTCAAATAGAGAACCATTATATGAAATTGTAATAATATTGCACAATACTATTATTTTTACTGTATTTTTGATTAAATAAATGCAGACTTGGTGAGCATTCTTTCTAAAACATAAAAAAAGTTTTTACAGACACCAAAAAGTGTACATGCAGCAATTCATTAAAATATTAATCATTTATTGCTTTTAGTGTCTATTTTAAATATAATATATTACTTGTTGTCTTTTAATGTGTTGTTATTGGCAAGCGAGTGTCTCTCCTGTGTATACAGAGTCAGTGGTTCCATTTTGCTTCACATCCGTTTGGTTGAGGGGAAAAAATCCAGAGTTAGAGTAATTTTGTTTATTCAGGCTCTAAGAAAGATGTCTTCACATTTTATGGCAGTTGTGTTACAAATAACACTATAATTCATCTCTTAACTTTCTGTGAAAGTAGCAAAGGGAATCAGCTTTTATTGCAATTAACATCAGAAACTGTATTTAAGCCGTTTTAAAAAAATACACTAATAGAAAATCAAGTTCATGTTGCTGGTGGTTATTTATCTCAAGTTTAAATAAAAAATACAGAGATGATATACATGCATGGCGGGTGGCTTCTGGAGCCAGAAAGATAAGTCACTTTTTTTTCCTTCTAGTTTTGAAGTAAAGGGTTTGTAGCAAATGTTGACATGATGTTACATTTAGTTAATGATTTAAGCAGAACACTATACCATGCTGCCATTAAGTTTGGTCCACTCAAAAATGTCCTGCTCACACACAATGTCTGAATTGATGAGCAAGTAGCGATCTCCCACGCAGAAGTGTTTCTGACAGGCAGCGCATTTGAAGCATTCCAGGTGATAGACTTTGTCACGGACACGCATGGTCATTTCAAAGGCCCGGATCCTCTTTTCACAGGAAGCACAGAGCCCGTCCTGACCAAACAGCCTGCAGAGAAGAAAACATACTTATTCACACACTTGAAAGGTAATAGGTAGTCACATACCAACTATTCATGTTAAATTAAAGTGAAACTGTTTGTGTATAACAGGGCCTGAACAGGGCGAGGGATTGTTTTGCATTCATAAAGAGATCATAAAATTCTTCCATGTTATTATGTTTCCCTATATGGAAGTCAATGTACTTAAGTCATCAACTGTTTGGTTACCCATATTCTTCAAAATATCTTATTTTGTGTAGAAGAAACTCATCTGGGTTTGTAACATCTTGAGGGTGAGTAAATGACAAAATTTTAATTTTGTACCCCTTTAAGTACGTACGCTTAAAGAACTTATGCTTCACAAGAACATTCATTTTATCCAGGGAATACAGACACATGCCTGTAATTCATGTTTATTTATTTACTTATTACATGTAAAATATGATTTGCAATAATGATCTTTCAGTCGCCATAACATAACTGTTTTTTTATGGAATACCGCATTGTTATAAAGTGCACATCACTATTGTTTTAAAATGAATGTGCCTGCCCTCATAATCTTTAATCAAAATAACTTCCCCTCCTTACAACATCTCTTCTCTGATGACGTGTTTACTGGCGTGAGGGCGGGGCAACCCGTCACACACATGAAATCAACCAATAGCAAACCACAACCATCCAATTAATTCCCGTCCTACATTGTTTCTAGTTTTTGAAGCCTGATACATGTCACAATAGAAAAGAAAACATCGCAACTTCCGTTTCATGCCGACTTCAAATGCTCATTGCACGTCTTACCTGAGATAGTCTCTCCTACACAGCTTCCTGCCAAGTTTGTAGTAAAGCCTGCGGCCCACCTCCCCTAAGCGGCAGCCGCAGAGGTCACAGCTCAGGCAGTCTTCGTGCCAGTACTGCTCGATGGCCTTGAGGAAGAACCGGTCCCCGATGCTTTGCTGACAGCCGCCACAGGTCAACAGCGACGGCGGCATCTGAAGCACCTCATCCACGGGTTCCCTGTGGATCAAACATGCGATGCTCTATTATGAACACCAGATGTCACTAGTGTGTAGACTACTTTTTTTTTAAAACACTATAAAAACATACCGGTTAGTATGCTATAGGTGTGTCCCATATAGTTAAAAATGGCAAGCAGATGCTCTACTTTTTTATTTTAGATGTACCTACATTTGTTTTATAAATAACCGTTTGCCAAAGCTGTAACCACTGACACGTGATCCCGAGGGAGAAAAGTGTTTAGTGCAGCAGGCAAATGTGGTGCTTTGGGTCACTGCACATTTAAATTAGCCCATATTCCCATGGTTAACATTTGTGACTAAATGTTTGAAATGAATTCCGGATGCATTTTATAGAGAATTATTATGCATAAGCAAAAGTACACACGGTTTTGATTTAATGTGAACATTTTCTAGTCACATGACCAGAGGCGTTTGAGGATGTATGCGTGAAAGCTTTATTGAAGGAAGCAAGTAAAACACTTCATGATACAGATATGAGTGCCACATTTAGTAGCCTATGATATTGAAAGGATATAAATGTAGGCCTGTTAAGATTTAAATCATTAAAATACACAAAAACTTTCTGCATTTTACATTTTCAAGAAACATCACTTATGATTTAAGCGGTTTTCCTAACGGGGACCAAAAAAATATCCCCACAAGGACAAGGATTTTTGAATATTGCCATCTTTTTTGTGACATTTTGTCCCCATAATGTAGGGTTTACTAGGCCACACACACAAAATTGAGCTGTGTCTATTTACAGTCCGCATAAAAAAATAGTGTAAGTCAGGGTAAGATGAGCCACCCACCTTAATTTTTTTTCTCTTAACCATGGATAACAAGATCTCATCTCAGCACTTTTGATGAATGACTACACTAATTATTATTTTTTTCTTCATTTCATCTGAATATTTGTGAGAATGTGAGATTTAGTATACTGAATCAATTTTGAGGTTAATTGATCTAATTTTGTATCTCTGGAAAATAGTGATCTATGAAACCATTTTGTTGAATATCAACGTTGTGTGTCTATTTGTTAATGAGGGATTCGTGTACACATTAATCTTTTTAGATTTGTGGAGTAAAAGTATTTTTTTATTTTGAAGTAAAAAAATATAATATTTTACCCTTGGGGTAAGACGAGCCACCCAGATCTGTCACTGAAGGCCCAGAGTGGCGTGTTGTTAGTGTCATTATTTTTAAATGTAATAATAAACGGGTTATTATTAAGTATTTCCATGATGAACCATGTACATTTCAGACATGCTTTCATTAAAATCTATAGTTTACTTGAGGGAAATCATTCAATTTCTATTTATAGTGTTGCTATTATGACATCTTCAATTAAAATATGGGTAATTAAATATGTAAATATTCACATGCCTATAAAAGTCACAAAATAATTTTACCTTTCAGATGAATATCTTATAGGCCTACTGAGTTTATGCTTTGACACTGGTTAAATAAACTGCCAAAATTAAATAGTTATTTATAGTTTATTTATTTTATTATAATTAGAATAGTTAATGTATTTTACATTGATTTATAGCCTATATATACGAATTATATCATAAGTAATTACATTCTATAAAAGTTTAGCCAGGGGGCTTATCTTACCCCAGGGCATCTTTGAATAATTTTACAATTTGTTCTATAACAACTAGCAAATGTGTCTATTTATTTCCTATAATAACACATTGGCTGATGCATCATCATCCTGCACATGCTAAACTTATATCTAAATATGTTACAGGTTAAAAAATATTGTTCTTAAGGGGGGCATCTTCCCCCACTTTACCCTAATAGTGCGCTAATTTTAGTTGTCGTGTTGTTTATATATCATACAATCAAACTAATTAATTATATATATATATATATCAAAAATATGGAAACCTATACACAATAAGATTAATTTCTTACTTACTCATTCGCATCCAGTGTTTTCCGTTCAATTGTAGATGCCATATTAAATATGGTTCAGGAATAATTCAGTTCATTTAATATATGCGCGCTTTCCACTTAACTATGTCCCACACTCGCAGTCTGCGGTGCTAAATGGCCATCAACGTCCAGCTGGATGAACGCTTCAGAGATGCACCTGCTTGCTGCCTTCTGAGTGCACTAAAGACCAACAGCTAGCCTATAGCACACATTATGTATACGTGCACCCAATCTAGCTTCTTCTGCTGTATACATCAGATTCCTGTCTCCAAGCATTCACTCCTCATGCTGTATGTTGTTATAGAATAATACGTGGTCACAAGCAGACGCGTTGTTTAATTCATCCAGTGCAACTGCACTGCGTGATAAATATCGTGTTTAGGTCAAGCGTGTCTCCTCTACTGTGCAACTGTCCCATAAGACTGCTGTCTGTCGCTGGTCCCGTTATTGTAGTGGAGCAGGTATTTTTAAATGGCCCTGCCCCCTCAGTTTCTGCTTTCTTTTCCGACTTCCTGCTCACGACGGCTCGACAATGAGAGGAAATAGCGCTCCATCATGCGCTACAGTCAATTATAAACCCGACGCCTCGTGACTGGAGGGGTCACGAGCTCAAACAGCCAGACTCCTAGTCCTCGTCAAATATAGGCTAGCCTACCTGTGATCTAAACAATAAAGAGATTTGGGGACAGCTCAGCTGGAAACACATCGCCATGTAATTAACATTAGAGCGATAATGTTGACCAAATGACAAGGACACAGCTGGAACATAATTACCTGTAATAGAGGGAGTCCGGGGCTAGTTGTCACAATATTGCATGTCAATAATTAAATGTAGATGTAAACTATGTTGGTTTAAAAGATCAGAACTCTAATTCAATGTAATTATTTTCTCCAAGCTATTATACTAATACAATAATTAGCACGCATTCAAGCTTGAGACAAGTTATGCATGTTATATATTTATTTAAAAGACAAAAACGTGTTTTTACGTGCACGTTTTCTATTTATTTGTTTCATGATTGTTTAAATATGTTTACAATTGTATTTTTTTTTTATTTAGCTGAAAAGCGTATTAAAAATAACTATTGCACTTTATTTTACAGTACATGCACTTATGTATAGTGTTACCTAGTACTGGGTAATATAATGGGTTAAAGTTAGGTTTAGAAGTATGTTCAGGGTTAGTACCTATATACCCAGTTATTGTATTTACTAAGTATGTGGGCTACATGGGAAACAGGACTGTAAAATAAAGTGCTACCAATAATTTAGCAAATCTTTAAAATATTTTTTTCCAGGCAAGATATAACCTACGAGCCAATACAATAATTGACTTTCATTACACGTCATAATCGTATGTAAACACATTCATCTGTAATTGCCATGAAGCTAACAGAGCAAATGAAGCGTTTACTGATGTATCTCAGGCTCAGGCTCATCTCTGCTGGATGTCGTTGGGGTAAACTCTTCTTATCTCCTGGCAGAGCTGCTCGGGCAGTGTCAGCGGCATTACTGGGCCACGAGATAAAACACCCCGCTCAACACTGTTGGGACACTGAATGGGTCCCAGACAACATCAGTGATTAGTAGCAGCAGCTCAGCCAAAAGATGTGCCAGTTTATCCCCGAAGAGAGGTCAGTGATCGCCCTTCAGCTATGATATACCCTTCTGACTTACAACTCAAGCAAACTTCATTTCATCTTTGTAACAATGTTGCGAGAGACAATGCTTATTTGAGTGTCCAAAATCTTTTCTTTCTTTTTTCATTAGTTTTTGTTCATTAGCCAACACATTTTAAGTTCAATGGAAACATTTTTTTGTACATATATGTTCCAAAAATGTTTTTTCTTTTCACAGTGAAAAACTATTTTAGGTTCCCCAAAGTTTCAATGATCAGTTCTTAAAAACGCATTTTTCATATTATTCTGAACAACATTTAAAAGTCTAAGAAATCATTTTCCACCATAAAGAAACTTATATTCTGCGCTGCATGGATCCATAATCTTATTTTAAGATTGTGCACACACACACACACACACACACACACACACACACACACACACACACACACACACACACACACACACACACACACACACACACACACACACACACACACACACACACACACACACACACACAGACAGCCTATATATATATATATATATATATATATATATATAAAAAAATTTTTTTTTTTTATTATTTTTTTTACTTATAGTTATATACAATTTTTAGGGAAACAGATTACCCAAGAATGCAGATGTTGAAACATTTACTAAAACGACAGTTTTCGGGTTTTTTAATAACTGTTAAACATTGTGTGTAAGGCGTCCACAGTTTCCTGTGGATTGGACACAGCAAACCCAGAGGATGTACAGGAAATGAGCACAGATGAACCATGGCAGGGGTGGCGTGAGCCATGACTCGTTTCACTTGATCACCCTGCTGGACTCTGATTGGTTGGATAACTCCAGATGGCCCCCTTGATAGAGGAAGGGGTTTTGATACAGCGCCTCGGAAACCACTGACTGTCAGCTCATCTACTTGGCAGGAAAAGCTTTCTTAACTCAGGGTAGGTTTCCTTCAAAAATGGTTAGGGATGAAGTGAACATCAACATGGCTAATGGCATCTTGTAGATAGCTATTTTCTAAAAATGATGCATGTCATGCATGCAATATTTCCTCTGTGCAAAGAGAACCATGAAAATCTCAGAGCCACAGCTAAATATGCTAAAATAAAGTGAGACTATGACTGAAATAAATTTAAAATGAGTTCAAATGTTTTATGCTACCTTCAATTAAAAAAAACAATTACAATTAAACATTCATTTTATTTATTTAAATGTTTGTTTTTCCATATGAATATAAACAATTGCATGTCCCAAATGTTATGTTTTATAGCACAAAAATCAAACTGTTTTGCTTTTACTGACATCAAAATACCATAACATTTCAAATGTGAAATGGAGGGGAAAATAGTAGAAAATATTTACTGTGAATGTGGTGGGATGAATGGATATTTTCTATTTTGCCATCTTGCACTGACAGTGTTACATTCAACTCATAATTACTACAAACAGGTTTATATTTTATGGTTTATTCCTTTTAAATATCGGGTTTATTACAAGGTACACTAAGGGAAACTCCAGTCAATTAAAAGTTTGAGTATGCATTTCCAACAGTTGTGCAGTATTGAAATGATGTAGCATAATAGATAAATTACTATTTACACTTTAAGCTGTAACCACATATTTAAGTTTGGGAGTAAATTGGCAATCGACCATAGAAATGTCATACTGATTAAGATTAGCAATCTGAATATTAGGGGACATTAACCCCCTAGTGGCCTCCCATTGTCTATGGTGGTATTTTGAGCCTGGATTTATTTAAAGTTTTATTTAAAAGACTGCCTTTTGGCATACTGAGAAGAAAACAATCAAAATAAAAATGTGTGTTTTTTTTTAAATGAATATCAACCACTTTTTATAGCATAAAATCAAATGTGATTTGATTTGTCCCTGTAACATTCAACCCAGAATTAAAGCCAAGAGTTGGTTGTTGCACAAGACGTTTTGAAAAAGATATTTCATCATGGATTATTAATTTTTCATGGAAATATCTGCTTTTATTACAAATAATTAACACTGATGGGTTACCAGAATTCACTTAGTCATCTATTAAAATGTTGACACAAATTCCAAACCTACAGTGACAGTGTTGAAATAAGCTATAGTGTTAGTATTGATAACTTGATGATAATTTGCAAGGGAACCAGCAACAGAATCTTCATAATGATTAACCAGAACTGAGAATATTAGAGATCAGCCTCCTAGAGTCCTACTTTGTGCCTGCAAGAGTTGACTGATTTATTAAGTCCAGCCCTAATAGGAAATGCCATTGAACTGACTGATTCTTGCCATGTTACTCAATAACAAAACTCATATATGTGTTTGCATGCTCTGTTTTAATTAGGGTCCAGGCTGCCTTTGGAATTCTGGGAATATGAACCATCACAGGCTGAGTAATCACTTACGGCGTATTTCCTGTAAGGATAGAGCCTGGATGTGTTGTTGACTCTCTGATAGCGTATATTCTGGAACAGCAATAGCTAGGCTACTGCTTCCTGTCCAATCTCAGCTTATATTGTTGGCTTGTTTTTGAGAATCTTGTGTGTGAACACTCTTATTTGGACATTGCTGTGACTAGAAGACAGTGATTAGTTCAACTTAGGATGATCAGTGATCAAAGGAGATGCCCATGTGTCATTGAAAGAGGCATTAAAGGACTTTAAATGTTTAAGTTGAGGACTGCTGCTGCTGTTACTAAACACAACAGAGAGCGGAAATGAGTCACTCGTTGAAAGGGAGCTTCATTCTCCCATGAGATCTTCTTCTAATCAGTATTATTCCTGAAAGAAAACACCCTTTCAATAGAACAGCTTTATCAAAGAGCAGAGCAACCATGTTAACTGCTTCCTGTATTTGCCAAACAAAACCTCATGGCACTGCATTCACATTGTTTTACTTTACGACACTGAGTTTTACAGAAATAAACCGAAGCTTGCTTACAAATTATTAAATAAATTGCACTGGAAAAAGGCAGATGAAAACATACATAGTTCTGCAATATGAATTTCTTGTAAAGAATGGGAAACTTGTAACCTTCTTTTAAGGAATAAAAATGCTTCAAAAGCTTGAAAATATATTTTGCATGAATCAATAGCCTTATTATGCAATTACATATGCTTAACCCAATACAAATAAATGAGAAAATTTGAATGATTACATATTAATGCCCTTATTCATCTTTCTTAAATCATTTATTGCATTTACCTCCTGATTTTATTTTTGCATGTTTGGTTTTCCTGTTTAGATGGTGGCTGAAAAGAAATTTCGTGTTCGAGTGACTGCATTTACCTGAATATATCTGGTGCCATCTGCTGACCGATAGTTTGATTTACAATAAATAAACGTGTTCTAATGATTTAACAGAATTTGTTTTGGTCGTTTAAAGAGATAGTTAGTTAAAAAAACGGAAATTCTGTCATAATTTAGCTACTCATCCTCAAGTTGTTCCAAACCTCTATGATTTTATTTCTTCTGCTGAACACAAAAGGAGATATTTAAAAAAATGTCGGTAACCAAACAGTTACTGATCCCCATTGACTTCCATAGTATTTTCCCCATTCTATGGAAGTCAATGGGGTCCATCAACTGTCTGGTTAAAATCATTCTTCTAAAAATCTTCTTTTGGGTTCTGCAGAGAAAGAAATTCACACAGGATTGGAACAACTTCAGGGTGAGTAAATGAAGACAGAATTTTAATTTTTGAATATCCCTTTAAATGTGTTCTTCTAATGATGTAACGTAGAATTTGTTTTGGTTATTTTAAGAGACCAGTAACAGAGTAAAGAGTTGTTGAAGCCAAGGGGTGATGATTTAACATGTTAGAAATACTTGTTATTTATCAGCGAAATAAAATAAAACACAACCACAATAAAATACAACTATTTAAAATTTTTAACAATCTGTTTTATTCTCCTTTACACGTTTTTTTTTATAAAGTCATCCAGTTCGTTTTCACACGCTTTCAGTGACAAAACCATATGAGGTCAGCGCGTGCCTGCTTTTAAACTGAATAAATTATTAGTATTTTATATCATTTCGCGACTCTTGCTTATACGTGCCATAAATCATCTTTATTGTGCTGTTGTTGTATATTGATTACTCGCTGTAATCGTTATGATAACCTGCATATACACGTAAGTTGGCCACAGGCAAAATCGCGGTCGCTTCTAAATGGGGCCCTTCCTCATTATAAACCTTTTCCTCGCCTTTCAGAAGCTCTCAGTTGTCGGTGAGGCCGGCGGGGCGGATCCCATAGTAAATTTGAAGAGAAAATAAAAGCAACACAATCAACGCTTCGGCTTATTTGATTCCAGACTATTGTTTTATTCCCTTGTGGACATATTGCGCATAAAGGTGAGAACATATATGGACTTAAATCACTGACGTGAACGACGTTATATACAGTCTGTGATGATCTGTTGGACAGTTTCTGTGTGAAATGCGGACAATGGGTTGCTATGACAATGTGTTGGAATTTAGCAGTCTACCTCTATGTTTACATTAAACGAGTTTGATTTATTATATTAAAAACAAATATATTAGGTATTTATTTAGGATTTTATTAATCATACTGCCCTGTCATGACCAGCTGAAAAATCTCGTCTGTATATTTTCGTTATCTAATGGAATTATGAGGATGAATTGAATAAATGATTACCTAAATATATATGATTGTGTTGCTGTCTCACACTTGGTAGTCACTTGGTAGACAGTCTGATCAAAAGAGCGATATGTGATATAAAATGAAACCATCGTTCACACATGTTCTGCTTTGAATTATGATCCTCTCATCTAAAAACGGCTGTTTTCAGCATTTTAGTTAATTTTCCGCGTTGTTATTGGTTTGTTCATAATTTTAAACCTGTCCTTTATTCATGATTAGATGCCCTCGGCTACAAATGGCACCAGGACTGTGAAGTCTGCCAGCCCAGACTTGGGATCCGCTCCCGGATCAATGAACCAAATCACAGCCAGCAATCAGCTGACTGGAACCCAATCCGAGGCCATGAAGCAGGTGCTGGTGGTTCTCGAAAAGAAAGTGCGCAATATGGAGAAGAAAAAGGTACCAGTTTCCCTTACAAGTCTGTAACATGTCAACCCAAGCATATTACTTACCCATAACGTTACATAATCATTGGATGCTTAATAAAACGCATCGTGAACTGTTACACGCAACGCAATGTAAACTATTATTAACTTAAATGACAATAAATGGGTTTCGGTTTTCATATGTTGTATTTCAATGTCAATAATGTATTCTGAACCGTTTAAACCATTGAGAAACCTTCTCTTACGCGGTTAACCAGGCCCATTGAATGTTTATGAAGCCATTACGCTACTTGTATGATTTAAATCAGTTCGTGTGAACCGATATCTTAAATGTAAAGGTAAATTAAGTTTATAAAATGTTGCCCCTTTCACTGTTCTTTGTACCGTCGAGCACAGATGCTAGCCGGCTAGTGTTCGTAGTTTTAGCACATGCTAGCCACTCAATCGTTATTGCAGTTCTCTCGACAAATGTTATGTACTACATGATTACTTGTTTACATTGAGTTGTATCACGGAGTGTATAGACAAAGTTATTCAATGCAGGTTTTGTGAGTTGTTCTGATCGCTGCGTTTCGCACGCACATGGAGATAAAGCTAACATGGCGTCCTGAAACAGGTTCGGCGTGCAAAAAAAAAGAAAAAAAAAAGGGGGAAACTGTCGGCGCAAAGATGCATGTGAAATTCATGTTTTGGATGGTCTCCGTCTCAGGCTTGTGTTGGCGTGGGTTTGTGAAGATTAGTGGGTCACAGACAGGTGTGTCCTCAGGACATGCAGTAAGCGCCTTGATCCTGCGGGTTTCTGAGCTTCGAAGGAGAGACTTTTAATTTTGAAACAGTGCAGCATATTGCTTTACTTGTTAGCTTACTGCTTGTATAGAAAAGGGATGTTTAGTAATGAAGGAAAAAGTAATTTACTTACCCTCACGTTGTTTCAAACCTGTTCAGTGGAACACAAAATTAGATGTTAAAGTCCCAATGAAATCAGTGTATTTTTTTTATTGGCTTTTAGTGTGAACGTTTGCCTTACTGTTACTATAAGCTAGCGTGCTCTAAAACAATGAAAAAATTTGCATTTAGAAGATATAAACATTCAAAACTTCCGCCAATATGAATAAATGGTTTTGATGACATCACTCTGTGCTTTAGCTTCTCATCAGATTTTCTGTCCAATCAAATGCTCTGTAGAATCTAAAGTGTCCCGCCCTCTACATTATAAATAGATGCTGAAGCTGCGCCAAAATCTGTAATTTGTTCACACAATTACTATTTTCTGCATGGAGAATGATATATAACGCACTATAATGGGGATAGGGAATGATTTTTTTCCATTGGGGTGAATGAAGTCTGGTTTCATGTTAGTGTTACGCAAACAGCCACAGCGCCACACAGTCTGCTCCGGTCCAGAGACACGATAGTACAGAGTGATCATATGCGCGAGTCTGCTCAGATCACAAAACGTACCAAACCCATTTGAATTCGGCACAGAATGCTATAATTTAAAGTGATATGCGATACCACTTATTTTGTTTTCGATACGATACCGATACTTTCAAGGCCAGTATCGCCGATATCGATACCGATACTTCTAAACTGAACTTTTAAATTTTAAAATTTCTTAAATTATTGAATTACTAAGATTAAAATGGGTAATGATACCGACTTAACATTTTATTTTATAGGCCTTTTAACAAACAATACACCTTAATTGGAACTTATTAGATTATATTTTTTTATTTACACGTGGTTACAATGTTTACTTGTAGTGGTAACCATGGAAATCTACAAAATATTATAGTTGAACTATCATCATTTTAATGTTAATTTTCATAAGGAACTACCAGTGACCGGCTGTTGCACCCATAAAATGCAACCTTTTTATTCTGACAGTGTATGATTTATATTAAAATTAGTTACAGAATAGAACTATGAACTTTTAACATTTAAAAAAGAATTTATTTGCACAAACTATGTAGGCTAGAGTTTAAATTAGTTTATTGTGAAATAGCTCAAACATGATGTTTTTCTGTCTTCTGTTAAGCATTGTTCTGGGCTGCGTTTCCCAAAGCATCAATGGTTTCTTGTGATACTTTTGGGAAACGCAGCCCTGTTTGAATGCATTGTCGGCAGTGTCTGAACGCTCTCTGTGATTGCTTCTGACTTGCAGCATTTGCGTTTGTTCAGATAAGCAGGAAAATAGTTATACTACACAATTATTTACTAAACAGGTTATTCATCCAATTCAATGAATATTGTACGCATTAAACTTCGTCAAATAAACAAGATCACTGGTTAAAAAAACAAAAAAAACTGTAGTATCGATATTTTTATTTGAGTATCGATACTTTCGATACTCGCCGTCAGTATCGATATATCGATACTTAGTATTAGAGATGCACCGATTACAATTTTCTAAGCCGATTCCGATTTTTCATGAGTTTGATCTGCCGAAACCAGTTTAGCCGATTCCGATTTCATTTTTTCTAACCACTTTACAGCGAACACAAATATTTATTTTCTATCTTTTCTTTAATAGAACATTTTACATAGAACATTTTTTGAACAAATAAAATAAAATAAAACTATATAATATTTTAATATAAAAATGTAATATAAATTATTACTCCTGGTGCGGGAGATTCACACATATCTAAATGCAGAGTTATGGTGTGGAAGAACCATTTTCATTTCCATATATTCAACTAAAAAAAAAGTGATATTTACGAAACTAAACTTCTGTATGAAAACAGGTAATGGCAATAAAATAATATATAAATAGCAAATAAAAATAAAATAAATGTAGCCTTGCAGTATAAAGATACACTCACACACACACACACACACAGCCTATTGCAATCACTTGTACATCAATGGCAAGTTTTATTTCGCAAACAGTTCTTCTCTCATCTGCCACATGTCCAGCCAGGCTAAACAATCACTTTAATTGAGCGCGAGCAGCGCAGCAAAAATAGACTCTGCGCCGAAACCCCGCTTCACTGCTGTTCACGCGACGCTCCTGCTCGACGCTCACGCGCTGCTCCTGCTCTCGGTGTGAATGCACTCATTGATAAACATGCACGCCGGGGGAAAAAACCCCTGCGCTGCTCACGCTTGCGGTGTGAAACGGCCATAATTCATGAGGTTTCCTACATGTGCGTTCTGTGTGCACGTGTGATACTGATTTTGCGCAATGTTAATCATGCGGTGCCCGAGTGCATAAAAAAAAAATCGGCATATGTCAGACTGACCGGCCGCTCGCCGATCATGGCCGATCAAGTGAAAATCGGCCGATGCCGATCAATCGGTGCATTTCTACTTAGTATTGATTCGCCCATCCCTAATTCTGAGAAAGCTGCAGCTTTACTGAATTTAACTCCTCTGGCCGAGTTGTAATGTAAACAAAACGCTATTTGCTATTTAAAAAAGGGGAGGAGCTGCTTGAAATGTCCGGCACTGTCCTCCTGTTTCAGCGGAAATGACGTCAACACATTGAATAATGCTGCGTGTTTCAAGGCACTTCAGTGGGCCTTTATGGAAAACTAAAATCATGACTGTCATCATGCCTTAAAGTGAATTCTGAATGTCATTGCTTTTTAGTAATTTTATTAATTAACCTGCAGTTATGGGCACCTTTCAGTAAATTCCAAAAATTGTGATGTCGTGATTTGTCCGTTCTGATTCTGACATTGTGCATTTGTGGAAAGTGAACTTGACCTCTCCCATGGACCCGGTGAAATGGGATAATCTCCTCGTAATTCGACCACATGCTGCAGCTTTGTGGAATAAAGTCCTCTGTCTTGATCCATGTTAAATGGAAAATTTCATAGTTGCAATTGCGAAAATAGTATGTGCACAGCTGTTTAAAAGTTTGGGGTTCCTAATTTGTTTATAAATTAATACTTTTATTGTGCAAGGATGCATTAAATTGATCAAAAACATCCATTTAAATGTAAAAAAAAAAAATTTTATTCATCAAAGAAAAAACTCCTGCACACTCCTGGCTTAATCTAAGCCCTGTCTGTGAAACCAGGCCAAAATATCTTTCAGACCCTAAACTTTGAACGGTAGTATATACAAAACCTCTATTCTCCTTTTGAATGACCTGAGCAGATGGTTTTATCTCGGTCGTGTTCTTGCGATGAACAATTCAGCATGAGCAATGCACTGTCATTTTATTACAGAATTTATTTTTCAAGTGTCATTTTCTTTTCACTTGTGTTCTTGCAGAGCAAACTTGATGATTATCAGGCCAGGAACAGCAAAGGGGAACGCCTCAATCAGGACCAGCTGGTAAGTAAACAAGGCAAGCATTTTCTGTTGTCCCTCAGTTGTTTTTCAGATTTCCTAAAATCTGTTCTTTTTCTTAATCAATTTAGGAAGCCCTGTCTAAGTACCAGGAGGTAATGCATAACCTTGAGTTTGCACGGGAGCTGCAGAAGAGCTTTTTGGCATTGGGTCAAGAAGTGAGTACATGAAAATTGAATTTGCTCTCTTCATATTCTGAGGTACCACAGTTTATTCACTGGAATTAGGGATGCACAGATACCACTTTTTTCAGAACGAGTCAGTTACTGATACTTTGTTTTTTAGTACTTGCTGATACCAAGTGCCAATACCTGTATTTTCACTGCATTTTTAAAAAATATTGTCCAGCGAAACCAAAAGAATATGAATTACATTTGTTGGCTTAGTAAATAGAAATTTCCTTTAGCTATTTTCATGCCTAATTATGCCTGTTAACATGTTTTGTAGGAGATACTGTTACTTTCACTGTTAATATTATTGCTCAATCTTATTTTATCTTTAATTTAATAGCGCAGTGAATATTTAGAGCTGCTCTAGCAGGGCTCAACAATAAGGATTTATTTATTTTTACACTGGTGCTTCAGATGTTTGCACACAGAAAACTAATTGTAATATTGACGTGATTACTGTACTGCCTTCCTGTAATGTAAAGAGCCACTCATTATATGTAAATCATCGAACAGTTCATGTTGTTACATACATATACGATTTAGTTTTAATTCAAATGGAGCATGTGTGCAGAGTGAACAGTCTTTTTGTGAATTTACCCGAGGCAAACTTGCGTTTAAAAGCATAATTAGGATGGAAACGACACTTATAAGATTGACCGTATTTTCGGTTACGGTCAAATTGCCTTTTGAATGGGAGTGCTATGGGCACTACTATGATGGCATCAAAATTGCTATTTTTAAAACACTAAGAAGGCTCGACACAACAAGTATCACCATGGGCTCTACACATGAACTCGAGCATTGAGAACATTGTGTACACAGAGTTTACTAAAAAGAAAGGTTTTGAACAACTCTCTGTAGCTGTTGTTGTTTCCGGCCGCCGGCATTTTGTCAGTCAAAAATAGTCGATCTCCGAATGCAACGTAACAGGGAGGAGAGTAAAGATGGAAAGCTTTAAAGCGTAGTTCCATATAAATTCACGGATAATTTGTTGTTTTGTCGTTAGTGAAAATCAATATTGACCTTGTATTTGAAAAAGGATCCTCATATAAGAAACGATGCTAAAATCAAAAAGCAGAAGAGTCACGTGAGGTCTCGCATGGGTAGTTGTTGCCAGAAGACAGTAGTCTATCGGTGACAGCAAAGATTACATTATTTAGACTGATAAATTGAATGAAACCCCTTGATTATTATTATTTGAATAGATATTGCCATGAGCTAGTTATCTTGCTTCTCATTGAAATTACAACTTCATGACATTTCCTCATATGGAGTCAGTTCGTTCGCATTCTGAGATCGACTATTTTTGACTGACAAAATGCCGGCGGCCGCAAACAACAATGGCTACAGTGAGTTGTTCAAAACCTTTCTTTTTAGTAAACTCTGTGTACACAATGCTCGAGTTCATGTGTAGAGCCCCTGGTGATACTTCGAGCAAAGTTTCATGTTGTGTCGAGCCGCCGTGGTGTTTTAAAAATGGCAATTTTGATGCTATCATAGTAGTAGCACTCCCATTCAAAAGGCAATTTTACCGTAAACGAAAAGACAGTCAATCTTATAAGTGGGGTTTCTATCCTAATAATGCTTTTAAACGAAAGTTTGCCTCAGTGGATTCACCAAAAGACCCTTGGTTGCTTTTTGGCGAGAGTTACGGTTTAAGAGCATGCAACAGAAGTTCTCTCTCTCTCTCTCTCTCTCTCTCTCTCTCTCTCTCTCTCTCTCTCTCTCTCTCTCTCTCTCTCTCTCTCTACCTCTCTCTCTCTACCTCTCTCTCTCTACCTCTCTCTCTACCTCTCTCTCTCTCTCTCTCTCTCTCTCTACCTCTCAACATGCTCTTCTTTTTACTTTCTTTGCTATCACCATATCTGACCGAACTACAAACTTTACAGCAATGTCTGTGAAAAAGGGATGCGATCGACAAGCTTGTGCCGCTGTGCGCTCAATCCTCTCTGTGTATTTCGCTTATCGGCTCATGCACAGCAGCTATTACATGAATATTTAATTTGTTTAATATTCTGTTAATTAGATTTACTTCATAGACATCCTTCTCTGATATCCATTGTGACACAAGCACTGTACTGTACACGCTAAGTTGTATTGGTTGTTGATATCGGAGCATTTTAATGGGTACATATCAGGCCCAATACTGCTATTGGTATCAGTGCATCCTTAACTGGAATGTTAATATCAAGGGGATCCAAACTTTGTCCTGGAGGGCCACTGTCCTGCAAAGTTTAGCTCCGCCTTGCCTCAACACTCTTGCCTGGAGGTTTCTAGGAAGACCTTGATTGGCTGGATCAGGTGTTTTTAATTTAGGGTTGGAGCTAAACTCTGCAGGATGCCCTCCAGGAGCAGGATTGAACACCCCTGGTTTATATGAATCTGTGAGAATGTCTCTCACAATCCATTGCTTTGAATAGATCCAGAAGACTGTTAAGAAAGCAGCACGCCGTGAGCAGCTCCAGCGTGAAGATGTGGAACAGAGAAGACTGAAACGGGTTCTGGAGCTGCAGTTCCTCCTCGATCGACTCGGGGATGAAAGTGTGCGACAAGAGCTTCTGCAAGGAGCCGGAGGACCTTCACTGCTTACTGAGAGTGACCTTACTTCCCTGGATGAGTTTTACAAGCTTGTGGGGCCCGAGCGTGACCAAAACATCAGGTGAAATACTCAATTCAATCCTGAATCCACAAACGAAAACTATGCTGCAAACAAAATCTTGAAAATCAGTTCTACCAACTGCAACATGAAGTTTCCTTGAATTGAGACTTTTAGATGCATCGTGATCGTGAAACACATTTTAGACATTGCATGGGGCATTGCATGTTTTAAAGTTTGCCAGCGTAATGGTTATTGTAATATGTGTCCAGCAAGATTTTAAAGTAGTTTCTCTCAACTCTAGGCAAGCCGGACCAACCTACCAGAATATGTTAGATGTCTCACAAATTAAAACGTACTATAAAACGTATAAAATTAAAACCTCAGCTTCTGCAGTGTTTAATAGGAAGAAATCTTAAAACATTCTTGTGGGGTTGGGTCCCGAGGACTGGATTTGAGAAACACTGGCTTAAAGGGACAGTTCACCCAAAAATTTCAATTATCAATTCCTCATCCTCATGTCGTTGCAAACCCAAAAGACTTCCGTGAAACATGAAAGATTTCTATCCCTATGTTGAAAGTCCAGATTTCACCATAACTTTGAACTTCCCATCATGGCCTCCTAATCATTCCCATATATATATATACTGATTGGCTTCATCACTGTCTCCTCTCCACCAGTAAGATGGTGTGTTTTGTGGGCGTTCTGCGCAATATGGCTGCCGTCGCATCATCATTGGTGGTGGTTGAGGAGATTCCCCCTTCCATTTAAAGCGCTTTGAGTACCCAGAAAAGCGCTATATAAATGTAACAAAGCAATTACATCTCTTCATAAGACTAATAATAATAATTTATGTGAACTGATTTCATTTAGGTGTTTATTAACGTATAGATATAGATCAACACACATACATGGAGGGTGAGAATCAATGTGGTTTGTTCTCGCACATCATGCAAGAACTGATGAGGTTTGTTTCTGTGTATCAAGCAAGCTTGATTCATATGGATTACTTGACTTGAACCTTGAAAGTCCTCACACCACCAGCTTTAACACTTCAACGGAGGGACAGAATTCTGTCTGGTTTCATTAAAAATGTGTTTTGAAAATGGACTAAAGTCTTTTGGGTTTGTAAAAAAACATAAGGGTGAGTAAATGAGGATGGAATAAATTATCTTGGATAAAGTATATTCATAACGGAATGCTTTTCTTACACAGGTTGACTGACCAGTATCAAGAAGCATCGCAGCACTTATGGGAACTTTTGGAGGGAAAGGACAAGCCTGTAGCAGGCACAACATGTATGTCAAAGGGAGTTTTTAACTTTAGAGTCTGAGACCAGTTTTATTTGTTTCTAGCTGTTTTACCTGAACAAAAAAAGTCTGTTATACTGCTTTTGAGGTGCATGCAAACTGGTATTAAGCATATTTAAAGGTTTGTACAACTTTTTTCACTGGTTTAGGGGAACAATCGTTTTACCTTTTACTGCACTGTACAGTTATTCTTCAGATTCATTAGCCACTATAGGTAAATAACCAGAAGTCTTGCACATTCGCAGAAAATGGCTTACTTTCGCATTGCACAATATGGTGAATAGCTTAAAGGGTTAGTTCACCCAAAAATGAAAATTATGTCATTAATGACTCACCCTCATGTCGTTCCAAGCCCGTAAGACCTCCGTTCATCTTCGGAACACAGTTTAAGATATTTTAGATTCAGTCCAAGAGCTTTTTGTCCCTCCATTGAAAATCTATGTATGGTATACTGTCCTTGTCCAGAAAGGCAATAAAGACATCATCAAAGTAGTCCATGTGACCTCAGGGGGTTAGTTAGAATTCTTTGAAGCATCGAAAATGCATTTTGTTCCAAAAAATAACAAAAACGACGACTTTATTCAGCATTGTATTCTCTTCCGGTTCTGTTGTCAATCCGCATTCATGGTTATCTGGTGCGCCCGAGCTTCGTTTACAGTCTGAGGGAGACGCACGCTGTAAACAAAACAATCTTTGCAAACATGTCTAAGGATTTCGACACAGGGGAAGACTTGCATTTTTTTTAACCAGACATATTTATTTGAACCCGAATACACGGACGCACCAGATAACACGTCAGCAGCGTCTTACGTCAACAGCGTCACTGGCCTCGTGAACGCGGATTGACAACAGAACCGGAAGAGAATACAATGCTGAATAAAGTCATCGTTATTTTTGGAACAAAATGTATTTTCTATGCTTCAAAAAATTCTAACTAACCCCCTGAGGTCACATGGACTACTTTGATGTCTTTATTGCCTTTCTGGACAAGGACAGTATACCATACATAGATTTTCAATGGAGGGACAGAAAACTCTCGGACTGAATCTAAAATATCTTAAACTGTGTTCTGAAGATGAACGGAGGTCTTACAGGCTTGGAACGACATGAGGGTGAGTCATTAATGACATAATTTTCATTTTTGGGTGAACTAACCCTTTAATGGTTGTGACATGTTAATAGCTAGTAAAAAGCACATCACAATATTTCTATATTCACAGGGATGCTTAATTTTAGCCAGTGTAAATGTATCATAAATATTCTATCACTTACAGAAGTCCTGCCTTAGAAAGCTTCCAGCTTCTAGCACTTTCCTTCCGTAGTATTCAGTGGCAGATCATGTGACTCATGGCATATAAATACATCCATTTGCTGTGCGCCAGCTGGGCTGCTACTATGCAGTATGATAGTCCTCTACATTAATTTAGGCTATTTAGAAACTCTGCTTTCAAATGTAGTCCCCTTTTCAGGCATAAAAATGAATATGAATATCTTTATTCAGCAAGGATGTATTAAATTGATAAATTACTGTAATGCTTTCGATTCAACAAAGAATCCTAAAAAAAAGTTGAGTAAAAGCTCTTTTCTTTTTTCTTCTCTCAGATAAAGCACTGAATGAGACGTTGGAGCGGGTTTTGCAGAGCGACTACTTTGACAGAGTGCAGTCTCATCAGAACGGAGTTTGTGTGGAGGAAGAGGAGCAAACTGCTGCGGTGGAAGTGTCTGAAGCGGAGGAGCACCCTCCTGATGCAGGTAAATCTTATCTCATGTTGCTCAGTCGAGTGACTCATTCTGAAACTGCTGCAATCCAGAGTGATCTCTGAGAGATTGACCTTTATGTCTCCTAACAGAGGGTGAAGTGACGGAAGAGTATGCAGAACCCATTCCAATCGAGGCGACAGAGGTGAGAAGTTGCTTAAATGCAGGCCTTGTGAAATGCAAGCTTTGAGTGGTCACATTTGAGGAATCATTTTACTGGATCTTCTGATATAGATGCTTATTGTATTGTGAAAATTTTAATGTAATTGAGAACTTAAATGTTCCTCCCAGTCCAAAAAGCACATTTATTAAGACTGAAGGCCTTTACTCAACACATTTTCAGAAATGCATTTTTCAGACCGATGCGTAAAACAGGCTGACAGGCTGAATGAAATGCTAATTTTCTCTGACAGTAGGTGGTGCTGATAGAAATGCAACAATTACCCCATACACAAAACCATACTGCCCAACCTTCCTTTTTTGACTTCTGCTTGTCACATAGAAGAAAAGAAGACCCAAAAACGGCTTTTCAGATTTTTGTATTTATTATATTGCTTATAAGACAACACCAAATGCAAAAATGTTTATTGCACTATTTTTCTCCGAACATTCGTCTTGGTGAAAACGGTCCTCAAGTGTGACACTTGGGTAGGTAATGTGCATTGCCACAAAGCTGCTATGATTAAGTCATATTTTGCACCTGTGTGCAAACCATCAAACGCAATGCAAACGAATTATTAAAATAAAAAAGGAATATATATATATATATATATAAAAAATATGAATTAAACTACTATCTAAAAGATAATAAAATAACACTGTTTTGCAAATTAATCTACATGCTCTCATGGAGTCTGCTAGAATAAACCAGAGTTTAGACAAACTGGTTGTGAAAAACTTTTTTAATGTACCCCTCAGAGAAAGATCGTCAATTTAAAGGGTTCATTATGTCCCTTAGGACAACTTGTGTAAAGAGTTTTTGCAGCTGTAATTTAGCTTAAGTTCAGTTTTTACCAATTTTAAGTAAATTTAAGATTACCAATCATTTTCTTCTCTCTCTAGTTTGTAAATAGGCAGTTTGTTTCGGAGAGCACGTACAGTACTGGCGATAAGGAGCAAAGGGAGGAATGGAGTGCAGAAACCGAGGTAAGCTGCTCTAGAAATTACATTGTATGGACTTGTTTCATATATTAGGTATGTATTTGTGTATAATTGGTTCTCAACCTTCTTGAGTTCAAAGCTCCACACTGTCCACAACAATATGTCAAGCCTCCCCTGCACCTTTTTTTATGTACGAAAATTTTCCATAGGTTAGTAGCTAAAATAACTTGTTTGTATAATTCCAGAAAATTGGGGGAAGTTTAAGAAACGTGTATATATAACATTGGTGACACAAAAATCGGCTGTATATTGGGCTGCTGTCACTTTAAGATGAATGCATGGACCAAATATAATCATGATATGCATCTGTTTTCTTGTTTGTGACTATCGCGGATGCGCACATCGATGCTAAAACGATAGAGCGTGCAGCCCTACACTGGATTAGAGCGTAATTGTGCTCATTTTTTGGGGTCTGTCACAGGTGAATAACTCCATGCCGCAGCCGGTTCAAACCAGCCCTACCCCTATCCTCCCAGAACCCCACCCACTGACCACAGTAACTCCAACACCCCCTTCAGACCCTGTGATTAGACAGCAGGTGGTTCAGGATCTCATGGCGCAGATGCAGGGTCCATACAACTTCATGCAGGTGGGTTCTTTTGCAGGTTAGTTCTTTTGCCATATGTTTTTATGCATACTAAACAGCCCTTATTTTCCCAGGACTCCATGCTTGATTTTGACGGACAGTCTCTTGATCCGGCTATTGTATTGGCACAACCTATGAAGCCAGGCTCAAATATGGAGATGCCTCCGATGGTGTGTCAACCAGGTATGTTAATACTTGCACCACATGGTTGTACAGTCATTAATGTCCACATATACTTAAAGCAACATCACATTGAACGGTGTCGTCGTTTTGAACAAAATCCGAAAAGGGATTTCTAGAACTTCTTTTTCCCCCAAGCAAACTTTATCAGGAGTATATCAGGGCCTTTGTGGATTAAGTTTCTAATCACCCTAACACACTGGGCTTTTGGTTTCTTACAGCTCACCCAGAGTCTCGTCTCGCACAGCCTCCAGCTGTTGGCATTCAGCCTGAACCCACACAAGTGAGCATAGCCAATTTTTTCTGGATGAAATGGAGTTTGCTGAACTCTCTGGAAATCCAAGATGAAATCAATGACTTTATATTTGTGTAAAGACAAGTTTGACAGTTTACTTTCTCTGCAGATCTCCATGGTTTCTCCACCAGAAACCTTTTCCACACCTCCCCCAATGTATCAGTCCCCTCACACAGCGGATCCACAACCACAGACCGACTCCATGGATCCCAGTCAGGCAAGTTGTCAAACCTCCAATCGTTTCTTGAATTGAAGTGGCACTATGTGGCTACAATATGAGCTTTCTAATGTGTCTGGTTCACTGCACAAAGTGTGCATTAAGTTATTTTTGGCATCAAAACATGACTTGTCCTCTGTAGGCCTCCATGCCCCTGACAGAGCAGCTCCCTCCTGCCTCCCAGACCCAGGTTATCCAGCCTGGATCCAAACCCTCTCACAGCAGCGGCATCAATGTCAACGCAGCCCCGTTCCAGTCCATGCAAACGGTAACATGCCTGAATAAAAGTGACTAGATGTAAAGAACACTGTAAACTGGTCATATCAGTGAGACTTAAACTCTGTGGGTTGGACGATCTTTGACCTGGTTTCATAGACAGGGCTTAGATTAAGCCAGGACTAGGCCTTTTAAGTAGCTGTTATAAACTTGCCTTAAATTTCTTTTTCACTGGTGTGCAGCTTGAGATAAAACAATGGCAGTGACATATTTTAAGATATGTCAGTACAAGTTGCTTTCAGTTAAAACAGCGCAAACATGCATTTAGGCTTATTCACACTTGGTGGTAATGTAATATTACATGTTCACTTATCCTCAATTGGTTCTTCCTGACAGGTGTTCAACCTTAATGCGCCTATCCCACCAGTTAATAATACAGACTCAATGAAACTGGCCAGCCAATACCAGAATAGCTACAACCAGGGTTTTAATGGGCAGACGCAGCACCCTGTGGAGCAGACAGACATGCCATCAGAGCCGCTCCAGTCTGGTGAGGAAAATCTTCAGAATCCCTCAGATCACGTTTTAATCCCCACAATATAATCCTGTACATTGGCACTACTCCACATGTGGCTCATGAAAGAAAGCGGCCCTGGAGTCAGTAATGTGAATTTTTACTATTTCCTGAGGCCTGCATAATGTTATTGTAGCAACACTAAATGTAATGGTAGAGGTAATGAACAAAAAAAAAAATTATATGTATGTGTTTGATTCAGCTCTTTTATTCCTGTAAATAATAGTCATTTTTATTAATACCCACCACCATATTCATGATGATGTTGATTAAACAACAATCAAACGTTTTTATAGCGATATGTATGTGCACACGTGTATATTGGGGTTTTAACTATTTGTGTGTTTATTATTATTAATGTTTTTTTTAAATTAAAACGGAAAACCTCTGTTTTTTAATTTATTTACCTTTTACATGACAACTCTTTACGGGCCTGAAAATTCAAACTTTTGAAAACGGTACTTTTTTTTTTAGTCTCAGTCTCCCACCGATGCACATAGACAAATAAAACAGCTTAAACCTGTATGTGTGTACATAATACTGGTAATAATTATAATAGCAGTTGTTGTTTATTAATATTTATATAATTTAATAACCCTCCAATATACATGTACCCTCATAAAATGGCGTAATTTAGCCGTTTTGTTGTTTTAACAAAATAATTACTAATTGTTTACCTTAATATTCATGTACACGTTAATGTTTGATTACGCTTTTTATCCATGTCTTTTAGAATATAATTGTATGTTATACATGTAAACTCTTACATAAACATGTATGATTCATCTGTCTTAACAGTGGTCGGTGCCTTCCATTCTCAAGACCAGTCACTTCCGAACCCTTCTGGCCACCAGTCCATGTCCCAGCAGCCCGGTGTCCAGGGCAACGGCTTCAGCCGCCAGTCTCAGTCCTTCTACAACAGCAGAGGGATGACTCGTGGCGGTCCTCGTAACACGCGCGGCATGATCAACGGCTACAGAGGACCATCCAATGGTTTCAGAGGTACAGAACATCGTTGTGACTGCAGTTTCATTGGAAGATCTTTAAAATTATCATGGATGAGTAATTAGAGGTTTCCTATTCATTTCAGGGGGATATGATGGTTATCGCCCACCCTTCTCAAATGCTGCAAACGCTGGATATGGACAAACCCAGTTCAGTTCGCCGCGCGACTATTCCAACGGCAGCTATCAGCGGGTAAGATGATGTATATTTGATGGTTTTTGTACAGAGTGAGCTTTATTCTCAACTCATCCTCAGAATGAACCCTTTTCACAGACTTTCACATGTTTCTAAAGTGATTGACATTATAAATATAGTAAATGTGTGTTAAAAAATATTACATATCATTTTATAACAATACACTGTTTTCTTATCTTTGCATAGTTACAGAGAACTGGTTAACGCTGGCCAACGGAATCACTTTCTCAAATCAGTTTTTTTTTTCCTGTCTTTTTGATAGTCCTAGAAACACGATTGTGGATTTATTTATTTTTTGCTATTGGGGCAAACGCCAAAACTATATTTGTAGTTTCCCTTCATCATTATAAGTTTACCCTATTATGATGACTTTCACTGCTGTGAACCCTAGAAATGTGAAAAGATTTTGTTAATCCTTATGTTTGTTTCTCCACAGGATGGTTACCAACAGAACTATAAACGTGGCGCTGGCCAAGGGACTCGAGGGGTCGCTCGAGGAAACGCTCAAGCCATGCGGTCTTAAGTCTTGTAAACTGACCTTATATTTGGACCACAGTGAACATTTGAAATACTGAAGTGCATATGTCCTGCCCATTGTTCCCCCCTCTCTGTCTCCTCCTTGGAATTGATCATTCAATGCCAACTCTGATATGTTAAAATGGAGAAAATAATTCGGAACTGAAGCTGAAAAGCTGCGGTCAAGATTTTAAAGCTACCCCATGTTTCTAACAGATACCTGTGAACTTGAAAGACTTAATTTATTTTCTTTTTTTTTATGAAATAAAACTCAAATCCCTGCCATTGCTGGTCCAAGATTGGGAGTTCTCTTTCTGTCCCACTGTTTTGTTCACTCGAATTCATTTTGGTTCTAAAAATTGTTCTTTTTGGTACTTATTTTTTTTTTTTTTTAAGATGCTCCCAAACTCTGTTTGTCAAGTGATATTGCTTCAGGAGTTTCAATAAAGATGTTGCATTACCTGTTCTATATTTGGGTGTATTGTGTTTTTTTTTTTTTTTTTTTTTTTTTTTTTTTCTCAATCACAAATAGTCAAGTTATACATTTGGCTGTCAGTATATTAGGCATTCTAATGAATTACGTTTCATACTAATGCAGTTATTGGACAGCTGTCCAACCTGAGACCTTAGAAGTATTACCATTTGGTTACATCCTTCAAAAGACACAAATCTGAACAATTAACTTTTGAAGCACATGCTGTATTGGAGATGCATTTACATACAAGAAAGATGTTTTTTTTTTATTTAGGAAAGTTACACCATTTTCTTTTTAGCATTGATTAACTCTAATAACAAAATGTAAATTTTTCATTCTGTAGATGATTAATGGTAAAACTCTGCAGAGAAGAAAATCCTGAGTGTTTTCAAGAACTTTAGGACCTCTTATGTAGAACTTGTTTATGACATACATTTAGTACATTAAAACCATGAATGCAACAAAGACAAAGTGTACATGCTATGTGGACAACATGGCACAAATCTATATAAAAAAAAAATCTATTTTTTTTTATTTCTGCAGAAAATGTACAGACATTTTCTGCAGAAATTATTACATTTAGTACTTTAAAACCATGAATGCAACAAAATGTGTACACGCTATGTGGACAACATGGCACAAATCTATATACAAATAAATATTTTTTTCTAGTTTTTTTTATTCCTGCAGAAAATGTACAGACATTTTCTGCAGAAATTATTATAGAAGAACTACAACTCCCACAATGATACAAAATTACCTGCTTGAAAATTCTGACCGTATAATGTAGCAACCTACTTAAAAAAATAGCGGTTTACGTTTTAAACATAGACTGTTTAGACAATCTCTTCAGATAATTGTAAGCAACAAGCCTTAATTTAGTAAAAACAAATCGCGCTTTTCTGTCATTCTGAACAGGCGATTTCACGGACAGCTATATGTCTGTTTTGGGGTCCATCACGCCAGGGTCCTTCCACCGAGGCTTCCCCACGTGAATATACGAGCATGATATTCTACTGTAAATGAGGCGTAGTTTTATTTCCAGAAAGTTGTATTTAGGATCTAAACCGTTTGTTTTGCTTTATCGATACAAAAAATAAGGTATGCCCTATGGTTGAATAAACATATAGAGCATAGTTTTGTCCGTGCGCGTTGTAAAATGTGTTTAATTTCTCTGCTCGAACTAACAGCTACAGTGTTTACTTTGTTTCACCATGTAAAACTGTCTTTATTGTGTTCGTGATGACAGGGTGCGGGTTTGAAACAATGGCAACTTTTCGAAAGAAGGTGGACAATCGCATTCGTGTCCAGATAGAAAACGGCGTCGCACAACACCATCGGTCGATGTTCGTTATAGTTGGTGATCGTGGAAAAGATCAGGTGAGGCATGACTGTGTTTAATGACACTGTACTAATGTGAGACGTTTGCAGAGCCTCGCTCATTTGTGCACTTTGCACAGGTTGTCATTCTCCACCACATGCTGTCTAAAGCCACAGTCAGAGCCCGGCCATCCGTGTTATGGTGCTACAAGAAGGAGCTTGTCTTTAGCAGGTATGATTACTCAAAAAACAAAAAAACTCATTCATTGTTGTGTTCACAAGCCCAAACGGAGGAAAATATCTTATTTATGTAGCATAAAGTACTTAATAGATTAAATTTTCATAGATTGTGATGTAAATTAATGAGATCTTTATAACAGTGTAGCAGACTACTTGCATAAAATGCATATACATATCAGCTGTCACTCTATAACTTCCAATAATGTCTTTTAAATGCTTAGTTTTATGATCAAAGCTTTTATTCTGTATAGTACCGGTCAAAAGTTTGGAGACATTACTATTTTCAATGTTTTTGAAAGAAGTCTCTTATGCTCATCAGGCCTGCATTTATTTGATCACAAATACAGAAAAAATGTAATATTGATACTTTTAAATAATGGGTTTGAATTTTAATATAATTAAATGTTATTTATTTCTGTGAATCAAAGCGGAATTTTCATAATTCTTCAGTGTCACATGATCCTAAAAAAATCATTCTAATGCTGATTTATTATCAATGTTGGAAACAGTTGTCGTGCTTAATATTTTTATAACCCCCTGTAATACTTTATTTATTTACAATAGAAATCTTTAGTAACAATATAAACGACCGTTTAAAAGTTTAGGGTCAGTCATTTTTTTCTTTCATTTTTTAAAAGCAATTAATACTTCAGGAAGGATGTGTTAAATTGATAAAAAGTGATAGTAAAGACTTATATTGTTATCTAAAAAAATTTTTTTTTTACATTTTATTCTTTAATGAATAATGAAAAAAGTTTCACAGGTTCCAAAAACAAAATATAGTAAGCAGAACAACCGTTTCATATCAAACGATCATATTAGAATGATTTCTGAAGGATCATGTGACACTGAAGACTGGAGTAATGATGCTGAAAATTCAGCTTTGATCACAGGAATAAATTATATTTTAAGGTATATTATAAAAAAAAACCATTAATTTAATCGTAATAATATTTCACAATATTACTGTTGTCAAATAAATACAGGCGTGATGAGCATAAGACACTTTTTGTAAAAAACATTAAAAATGGTATGTTTCCAAAATTTTGACCGGTACTGTATCTGTACATTTTAGCTCCCCAAACAACATTAACCATTATTTCCAGACCCTTTTTCATCTGACTAGACTTTCTCCTGGTTTAAAATTGTGTGCTGTCAGGAACACTGATAGAAATGCATGTGTTGCTTCGTAGCAATCGAAAAAAGAGGATGCGACAGCTGCAGAAGAAGATCAAGACAGGCACACTGAATCTAAAAGAGGATGATCCATTTGAGCTCTTCGTTGCTGCAACCAACATCCGCTACTGCTACTACAATGAAACTCACAAGATCCTGGGAAACACTTATGGCATGTGTGTTCTGCAGGTAATGTCAGTGGCAAACATCTCAGACTGGACCTTCATATTACTGTGGAACCCAGTAAAGCCTTACTTATTAAATAATAGTCATAATTATTTTTGAAATGGAACAATTTATTGAACAGTTAGACAGAAAAAAAAATGTTTGAGTATATGTTTTTGTTTAGGTTTGTATTTGATACGCCAGGCTTTTAAGGCTCATATAGTATGATATAGGAGAATATGGAGATTATACTCCGTGAGGAGGAAAGTATGCTGATATTTTTATGGCGAACATTTAAAAAACAAGCATAATAAAGCATATACAAAATCTAAATACAAAACATATAAATATAAGTCGTCACTCTATGTGTGTGTTCACACTTGACATGTTTGGTTGGATGAAAACGAACCTGTTAACCTGCTCTGTTAATACGGTTCATTTGAAGAAGTGTGAGTGCTGCCGTCTGAACCCTGGTGACACCGAGACCGCCGGTCTGCTTTCAAACAAACTCTGGTGCGGTTTGAATTAAATTTGAATGCAACACAGACCAAAGACATGTAAACCAACCAAAAACGGGACACAATGTCATAGAATGCTCAAGCATACCTGTTTTTTCTCGTGATGGTCGCGATGTTGCCCATCACAGTTCAGTACAGGCATCAGAACCGCGTCTCCTCGCAGCAGATCTTCGTTTGTGTGTGTGTGACTGAGAGATTCCTGATGCTGTTTTGACTCCTTTACACATTTTATAAGCTCTTCACGAGTTCTCAGCTGGTCAAAATACCAACATATGTAGGCTATGCACATATAACCAGCGCATTTAGCCCAGAACACAGCATAGTTTTGGATGTTCGGTAAGTTCCGTCGCGAAATATACGTAATAAAAACCGACTAATCAGTTTGAGAACACCTCCCTATGCCTTTAGGCTCTGTATTAAAAATGCTAAGTGGACCAGGACTAAATGTTTTTTTTTTTGGTCCAGACCAAACGAACCAATAGAACAGAACTACAAGTGTGAACACACCCTATATTTTCCAAAAATGTCTAATATATATCGTATTTGATACTCACATTTTAGCATGATTTTGCAAAAAAAATTATAATCAAGTAAAAGTTACTTTATTTCAGTAAGTGTTCATTTTGAAATATTACTTACAATATAAAAGTTATTCTTACCTTTACTTAAAAACTAAAAAATCAGATTACACAGCACAAAGACGTGAACCACGACCTTAAAGCCTGTTTTATAGTTCTGGGTCGAATCGACGGCGTACCCCCGCAGACCCCTCTGCGTCGCCGCAAACCCCTCTGCCGTAGCTCGACGTGCACCTCCAAAAAATTGTAACCATGCGTCGAAGCGACACAGACCACAAGGGCTGTGATTGGTCAGATGCACCGCAATGCAACTCAACCTGACGCAGAACCATAAAACCGCCACAACGCCATAGGAATGACGGTGTAGCTACGCCGTGGAGTTGACGCAGAAGCATAATGAGGGCTTTAGGAGGATGTTTTTTTTGCTAAAAAATGATCAGAGAGCAGAAGGCATGTAGTAGATTGTGTACAAGGTTGTGTACGAGGTTTTTCAGCAAAGTTTTAATCATGTTGATAATTTAGAGGTCTTAGCATTTAATATGGGACAGTTTAAGGTTAAGTTCCTCTGACTTTCTGTTCCAGGACTTTGAAGCTCTCACTCCCAACCTCTTGGCTCGGACCGTTGAGACTGTAGAAGGTGGAGGCATTGTGGTCATTCTTCTGAGGACTATGAAGTCGCTGAAGCAGTTGTACACAATGACAATGGTAGACGTCCTCTGAAGTGCTTGTATGCCAATATGAAGCTGTTAATCTAAGTGTGAATATATTTTTTTAAAATATGCGTTTTCTTTCAGGATGTTCATTCTCGATACAGGACAGAGGCTCATCAGGATGTTGTTGGAAGGTTTAATGAAAGGTCAGTCCTGCAATTCTGAGCCATGACATTTAATTACAAAACACTCATAGAATATTAACGTATTAGATATTAGTAGTATTCTAATTAATTAATTTTCAAACATTCAGCTATCAAGTTTTTAATTTTGTTCGACAACAGAAGGGAGCCCCTAAAGGGATAGTTCACCTAAAAATTTTAATTATCCCATCTTTTACTCACCCTGAAGTCATCCTAGGTGTATATGACTTTCTTCTTTCAGCCAAACACAATCTGAGTCCTATTCAAAAATATCCTGGCTCTTCCAAGCTTTATAATGGGAGTGAATGGTACCTTAGATTTTGAAGCCCAAAAAAGCGCATCTTTTGGCTCTGGGGGATTAATAAAGGTCTTCTGAAGCGAAGTGATGCGTTTTTGTAAGAAAACATATCCATATTTATAACTCTATAAACTATAATCACTGGCTTCCAGTAACGGCCTTACGCAAGTCTATTTCCGATGGAAGACTGACCTCTGACCCGATATATTTAAATATTATATTTTGAATATTAAAAAACAAATTACAAATGCAATAATAAAACAGGTAACGGTACTCTGTATGTCCCAAAAAAAAAGAATCGATATTAGACTCTGGAAAAAGTGGTATTGGTGTATCCCTAGTACATAACCTATTCTTGTACTATCCTATGAGAAAGAAAGGACTGCAGAAATGATGCTTGTCATATTTTTCCGCAGATTCATCCTGTCTCTTTCCTCCTGTAAGACATGTGTTGTGATTGATGACCAACTCAACATTCTGCCAGTCTCCACTCACATTAACAACATCAAACCTGTCCCCCCAAAAACACAGGTAAGCCTGGTTCAGAACCAGATAGTGTTCTGTTTGCTAATTAGTTTATATGAATTCCATAATCTTTTTGATTTTCCCAACAGGATGAGGGACTTTCTCCTCTGGAACAAGAGCTGAAGGACCTGAAGGAGTCTTTACAGGACACACAGCCAGTTGGCGTTCTAGTGGACGGCTGTAAAACTATGGACCAGGTAGGGTTGTCGCGGTGAAGGAATTTCCCTTGCGGTATTTTTGTGTGGCTCAATAGCGCAATATGCGGTATTATCGCCATTTATTTATTTATTTATTTTGATTTATTTGTTGCTATATAAGTGTTGCGATGTGGTCAGCATACACAAAAACTAGGTCATTTTAAGTAACCAACGTAACCGAAGCTAAACAGCGTCTCTGTCTGCGCATTGAAAGGCTGTCACTCAGCGCATCGTTACGGCAACGGACTGTCTTTGAGTGAGTCATTAAACCGTTCATTCAACTAGGGCTGGGACGGTTACCGCAATACCGCGGTCACGTGACTCCAACCGCGGGTCTGAGCTCGTCACCGTCATCACCGCAAAAAAACAAAAACAAAAAAAAACATTGGCCTGCACATGTGTGCACGTTGTGTCTAGAATTAATGACATAGATTATGTCTAATGATAGTGTCTTACATAGATTCAAGGTTTTGTAAACAAAACTATCTCCGCTTCCATCTTTCTATCATCAAAAGATGGAGCAAATCCGACCTTTCGCGAGTTGGGGAGCGCAATGTTCCATGACACATAATAACATTACATTCGTATTAGAGATGCGCGGATGGGCTATTATTATTTCATCCGCTACGGAACCGCATCACAAAACTCATCATCTGTCCGCCTTCCATCCGCCATCCATCCCCACCAACATTTTTTGATCAATTTTCGAAATCGCATCCGCTGACTGTTTTAAGGTCTATGAGCGATGTGAGGCTAGAAAGCTCTTGGCTGTTCTAGAAAGGAGACTGCGCATGCAGCAAAGATATTTAAAGGCTAAAGTCCCTAGTATAGCCTATTGGCTATGTTGTATCCCCAGAATATCAGCAGTAAACTCCGTCTCCGATCGGCGCACATGGGATACAAATAAATAAATAGCCTATAACGCACATCGGCAAACCTGACCTTACTTGACTAGGCTACTGTAGCCTAAAATTGTATCATTTTGTTTTGAATTTTGTTTAAAAGTAGATATTTTAAGCATTCTATTTATTTCTCATGTCTGTGATGCAAGTAGGCCTAACCTATACGCCGAGTTTCGGTTAATTTATGAGACGAGCTCCAGTTCACGTGCAAGAGATCGCACCGGCGCTTCCACGCCCTCTTGATTATATGTCTGCTATATTTGCTGCTTTTTATTAATTCCAGGCAATTAGTTAATGAAACAGTGATTAAAATTAAGATACAATTTATTAAAGGCTTTCTACAAAACAAAACTTAATGAAGTGGTCAAAATAATGTCGGACCCATCTTATGATCCTATCTTACTCATGCTGTTCACTTTTCATATAATCGACATAGATTAAATAACAATGTTAACATAAATATGGAATATGATTTTTGTGATTAAGACATGTTGGAAAAGGTGTTCATCTTTCATTTCGTTCAACATCATAATGTATTCTCCTGAAAATGATGAATTCAATGCGAATGTATCTGAGAAAATCAGATTCAGTGATTGGTTCATGCCAAATTAGCCTACTGCTTAATGAAAATTTGACTTTCAAATTGTGCTCGTTTTTTTCGGATGTAGGTGACAATATTTAACAAAGTCTGTCTAGCAAAAACGCCTTCTGGTGTGTGCGCACTGAAGTCTGTCTTGGGGGGGTTTAAAGCAGTTTACCGCTATACCGCGGGAATATCTTACTTTTCAACCACGGTTAGAAAAAATCCATACCGCCCCAGCCCTACATTCAACGAACACGCTCAAAAACACTGATTCATTAAAAGATAGATGTAATGAAACAAGGTGTTCATTATTTTTAACTTTGAGCTCCACTTTTCAAGGCTCAGCTGACCAGCAATGCGTCGCATGGGTAACGCTGAAGCTGATGCTTCAGAGACCAATGGCATTGATTCAATGCGTAACTCGCTGACTTTTTTTCCAGCGGCTTCCTCGCGCTGTTGATGCTGACGCCGTTCATGGTAAATACCCTTAAACGTTAAAAGGGTGATACGGCAAATATTTTGCGTTCCTTGGACACGGCAACCTTTACACGAATATATATAACTTGACCTAAAAGACAGACGCAGGTAATCGCACGCGCTCAGTCGAACTCTTATTCACTGTCTGTTTAAGCTTAAATGCAAATCCACGAAGCCTCAGTACAAATCACCATGATAAACAGTGTTATTATCGTTATTAACTTATTTAACATTCAATACACATGCACAAAGTTCAAAACAAGAAGGGTAGCCTTATGAAAAAAGAAAACATGCGAATATCGCGGTTGCTGCGGTTACTTGCATTCCTCTGTTGTTGGCCTGTCAGTAGCGCAGTACTACAATATTGCGGTTATCGTGACAGCCCTAGGGCCAGGTATAATAAAAGAACTCCTAGAAATCTTAATGCTGATATGTTCACTGTGGCCCGACTAGTGTTTATTTCGCCTGTGTTTATGTCTTCAGGCAAAAGCAGTGCTGAAGTTCATTGAGGCTATTTCAGAGAAGACCTTGCGCAGCACCGTGGCTCTCACTGCTGCCCGCGGTCGAGGTAAATCTGCCGCGCTGGGATTGGCTATGGCCGGAGCGGTTGCATTTGGGTATGTAGTACAGTGTTGTGATTATGAATAAGCTCTTGTTTTGTTGTTATGTTTGCCTCCTGACTGGATTTTATGCTTATGAATAATTAATTGACTTTTTGTGTTCTCTTCCCAGCTATTCAAATATCTTTGTCACATCGCCCAGCCCAGACAATCTGCACACGCTGTTCGAGTTCGTATTTAAAGGTTTTGATGCCCTCCAGTATCAGGTAATCATCAATCGACATCATTAGATATGATCTAGTCACAGCCAGACCCAGACTGTATTAAAATAGTGTATCATTGAAAATAAGACCAATTAAACATTTACAGTAATACAATTCTGAGGCAAGACATGGGTATTTTTGTTGCGGTGCCTTGCAGCACTACTGTAATTTTTGAATAAATAGAGTAACAAGTTGAACTCTGTGTATTTTAGGATCGGTAATATACTATTTTAGTTTTGGTAATATACTATTTTAGTTTTTATTCATTTAGCCCCTATTGGAATTGTTGGTTTTCTTTATTATTATTCCTTCTGAATGGGAGTCTATGGCAGCCCTATAAACCCTAAGTAGGAAAATTACCAACTTTGGGGTTTCTGGGACAGCTCTATAGCGCCATCACCAGTTCAAAAATTCACATTTGAAACAGTTCGAACTTTTGAACCCTTTGATCTAGAAAAATAAAACTTGGTACTCCTGATTCCTCTCATCATGCTGATCACATTCCTTACATTGATTCAGAGGCTTTATCTCAGCAAAACAGAACTTTGATCAATAAAGAACCTATTATAGTATTGAAACAAAACTTGTTAGGCTTCATCTGAACTATGATCTGTGGGTCCATGCCACATTTAGGGACAGTGCCAGCCACAGGCCATGAGATCTGAAAAATGGCTATTTTTGCCAATAACTTGAACCTTTTGTCAGAATCGTGATCTTGATATCAATGGATTCCTTGTGTCATTTCGATTCAGTGGATATGTTTTTTTTAATATGTTGTTTAGATAAAGTTTTTTAATATGTCTAAATTGTTTTTATTCATTTTTATTTCAGTTTTAGTTGTTGAAGTAAAATTAATGTAAATGAGAGGTTTATATTATATATTTTATATTTATATATATTTTTTTAATGGTTTGTTAACTATAATAACCCTGGTCAGTCAAATGATTTAAACCCTGATCATTTCTTTAGTATTTGCTAAAATGTTTAATTTTTCAAATAAATTCTTATAGGTAAACATTTTCTAAATCTATGTATCTACTAGTAGGAGAATATAAATCAGACATTTATGCATAAATCTGAGGGAACTACTTCAAACCAGATTTTTTTTGTTTTGTTTTAATTTTAGGAACATATGGACTATGAAATAATCCAATCTTTGAACCCAGAGTTTAACAAAGCTGTGGTTCGTGTGAACATCTTCAAGGAACATCGACAGACCATTCAGGTATACAGACTTCCATCTCTGCATTCCTTTTCCATAATTTCTTTCTTTTTTTCTTCGAAATATTTGTTAAATAGTGGAGTCTCAGGTATTGACTTTGCTTAGAATGAATTTATTCCCCTTTAGGATGTTTTTAGAATATTTGGAAGTTAAGAAACAACAGGTTCATATGGTGCATTTTGCATCATTCACAACTATAATAATCATTGATGTTTTGATGTGCAGTACATTCACCCCGCCGATGCGGTGAAGTTAGGCCAGGCTGAGCTGCTGGTCATCGACGAGGCTGCTGCTATCCCACTGCCCTTAGTGAAGAAGCTACTGGGGCCGTACCTTGTGTTTATGGCATCTACCATCAATGGGTCTGTATTTAAAGAGCTGCTAGATTTTCATCTTTTTACAATTGTATATTATCAATGAAGTAATCGTCATGTCCACTTGCAGCTACGAGGGCACGGGTCGCTCTCTGTCTCTGAAGCTGATTCAGCAGTTGAGACAGCAGAGTGCAGACAGCCAGCAGAACCTGTCGGCTGAGAACAGAAACACCAGCACGGCCAGACTGGCAGCAGGTATCCGCTAACGGCCTTTTGCTTTTCAAATGTAATGGAGTGACATTTCATGCTTTTTCAGCGGTGTTGTGTTCTGGAAGCATCTTTTCCATTCATTTCTCCTATAGGGATTTTAAAAAGCCATGAACCAAGCCAACCAGATACGAGGTGATTCATAACGTTACAAACTTTAAATTTGAAGCAAAATAGTGTTTGAAAATTGGACAAAAATACAAAGGTACAAAATTATTTTGAGGCTTTATTGAGGGGAAAAACTGCAATCCCATGAAGCATTGCAAACAACATAACCAAATTAAAAACGATGGATTAAAAAAAACTACTGCCGTTAAAAATGTTGATTTTATATATGCACGCAAATATTTAAGTATTTTTTAGAGCACAGGAAACCGACTTGATTTCGTCATTCACGGTGCTTAATGGGAGCTAAAGTGGGCGGAGCTTTACCTTGACTGTTTCCTGTTGGTGGAATGACCCGCATAACTCAACTCGAGCTTTTCAGTTTTTAAGAAACCGCTAAAGACATATATTTTTCGTCAACATTCATTAATACTAACATTTCCGAAGTACTTCTAATCTTTTTTTTTTTTTTCTATTTAAAAATAAAAAACTTTGCTGGACTAACTGGGACTTGTCACAGCACTTAAATATTATTGTCCTTTCGTCGGTTTAACTGCTTCTATTAACTCCTCATTTGTAAGTCACTTTTAAATGTAAATGTTAAGAGCTCTTTTGGTAAG
The DNA here is from genome assembly GCF_051911475.1 of Siphateles boraxobius. Classification (NCBI taxonomy): domain Eukaryota; kingdom Metazoa; phylum Chordata; class Actinopteri; order Cypriniformes; family Leuciscidae; genus Siphateles; species Siphateles boraxobius. The sequence continues at coordinate 2,205,375 of NW_027508942.1, forward strand.
TTTCTGATTAGTGGAGTTTTCTGTAGAGTAGGGCTGAAACGATTCCTCGAGTTACTCGATTACATTTTTAAGTAGTAAACGTAACTATCACGTTCAATTGTAAGAGAGTATAGCCTAAAAAAGGAACCCCTTCACACACACACACACACACACACACACACACACACGCCAGTCAGACCGAATCGAGTAACTCGAGCTGATTTTAATCCCATACTGTATTTGTAGCGATGTCGTCGTGATGCGGTTTGACTAGATATGATTTTTAGCTTTGATGACATTTTTAAGTAGTAAACGTAACTATCACGTTCAATTGCAAGAGAGTATAGCCTAAAAAAGGAACCCCTTTCACACACACACACACACACACGCACACACGCACACACGCACACACACACACACACACACACACACACACACACACACACACACACACACACACACACACACACACACACACACACACACACACACACACACGCCAGTCAGACCAATTGCAGCAATGCATCACATATGATTAAACTTTTATGTAGCCACGCAACAATAATTTCAGCATGCATTCACTGTAACTTACACACCAGGACGTGATGGAGGAACAAATATTGTATTGCAGTCTTTGCGAGACCTTGTTTGTATTTCACGTCTGCCAAATACAGAAAACAACAAAAAATTAAAGTCCCCAGCCTGTTGGTTTTTAATAAAGATTCGCAGTAGCCTACTCATTTTTCAGTTAAAACGCACGGAACAAAAAGTGCGTCAGCTTTTACTGCGTGTTCAACAACAAGTCACCTTACAGCTCTTCTTCAGCGTTAAACTACCAGAATACACAAATATGCTTAGATGCTTAGAGTGGTTATATTATAACATCTTAAAGGAAAATTCACATATGAGATAGCTTTATAACTTGCATACTATATAACTTATAGTATATAACTTAACAGCTTTAACTGAAATAGAAACAAGTTTAATATAACTATTCTGTTAATAAAACACACACACACACAAAAAAATCCGATTAATCGATCGATTAAGTGCTAGCTTAATCGATTACAAAAAGAATCGATAGCTGCAGCCCTACTGTAGAGCATCATGGGTAATTTAGTTTTTCACTATGAATTCCAATGTTTAACATGATTATTTGAAAAAATGTGTGCCGATGGCTTCAACAGAAGCAAAAATCATCAATTAACAACCTCAGGTTTAAGTTGCCTTTTAAAAATAAATTTCCATATGGAGAAAATGAAGTTTTTCTGAGTTTTTACTTCTGAAACTCAATTTTGCACTCTATATCTCTTCACTTGCCACAAGAATTCAAGACAACTTTTTTCCCCCTGACTGATGATGTGTTTAATGTGTAAATGCGCTCTGCAGCACGAAGCCTTCATGAGGTGACCCTCCACGAGTCTATCCGCTATGGCCAGGGGGATCATGTGGAGAAATGGCTGAATGAGCTGCTGTGCTTGGACTGTCTGAGTGTGCCACGCATCATTTCCGGCTGCCCTTTACCCCAGACGTGCGACCTGTATCCTCTAAAAGTCAAACGAGACTTCTACATTCAGCACTGGGATTTTATGTTCATGCTAACATTAAAATACCCATTACTGCCACACAAGAAAAAAAACATGCTTTTGTAAAAATTATTATGAGATTAAAAAGTCAAAATTATAAGATAAGTCATCATGACATGAAAAGTCTACATTTGTTGTCATAATTATGACCTTTTTATCTTATTGTTTCGACTTTTTATCAGAATTTTAATCGTTCTCACATCTCGCACATCTCACACTCTTTCACATGATTTTATTTACTATCATCATCACCCGACTTGTAAAAACATGCCTGATTTCTCAAAATAACACAAAATAGTGTGTAAACATCCCTCATCTGCCTTAGATTTACTCCTCTCTAGACATTAGATTTCTTTAACCCCATATTTCAGTTATTATGTGAATCGAGACACGTTGTTTTGTTATCACAAAGCTTCTGAGACTTTCCTTCAGCGCCTTATGGCACTTTACGTAGCATCACATTACAAGGTAAATTAATATCTTGGTTATTAGAACAGTGGTTCTCAATCTTTTTGACTCAAAAGCCTCTCATTGTCCCAACACAATTTTTAAAGGCTCCCTTATATTTTTTTGTAGTTTTGTTTTATTATTTATTATTTGATTATATTATAACATTATATAAGAATTACATTTCAGTTCACAATTTGATTCTTTTTTTATTTAAGCATTTAATTAATGCTTAAATGACAATTAATGAAATACTATTTGGATACTAACAGTTTATTATTAATATTAATAAATTAATAAATAAAAATTTATTAAAGGGGCCATGACATGGATATTTTATAATTGTATGATGTTCCTTGATGTTCACTTATACTGTTAATAAAGTTTTTTTTTTTTTTTACAAAAAAAAAACATGTGGAAAAAATATTTTCAAATTTCATTTTGTCCTTCTGTCTGAAATGATCTGTTTTTAAGGCGCTGCTCCTTTAAGGCTTGTCAGTAAATGTCCACTGTTATTATTGGTTAAGGTTATTGCATAGGAAATGAGCAGGATAATTTACAATATGAAACTTACAGGGTGTTTTAATGGTATAAAGACCTTACATGTCAAAATATGAAGGCACATTTTTATGTCGTGATCCCTTTAATATTTTTGTCATCATCTTGGTTTAGAACCACTGAATTAGAGCATTACATAATGTCACAAACTCTAAACAGTAAAACAATTTTAACTCGATCTCCTCTCCCTCCTCAGAATTCACCCAATGACCTTCAGTTGCTTTCAGATGCTCCCGCTCACCATCTCTTCTGCCTGCTGCCCCCTGTTCCGCCCACACAGAGTTCACTCCCAGAGGTCTTAGCAGTTGTGCAGGTACGGCCAAAGACACTTTATTCCAGTAATGCTAAATCTGAGTTGAATTATGTTGTTAATGAAAGAACTGTAAACTGTAATTTCAGGTGTGTCTGGAAGGAGAGATCTCACGCCAATCCATCCTCACCAGTTTGTCCAGAGGGAAGAAAGCGTCAGGTGATCTCATTCCCTGGACTGTTTCGGAACAGGTAACAAATCCCAATTTAAAATGAAGCTAAACTACAGTTCACCAATTTGGGGCCATTAAGGTTTTTTTTTTAATACTTTTTAATACTATTTTTTATTTAGTATAATAGATACTTGTATTTAGCAAGGACGCATTGAATTGATCAAAGGTGACAGTAAAGACATTTATTATGTTACAAAAGATTTCTGTTTCAAGTAAATGCAAAAAAGTATCATGGTTTCCACAAAAATATTAAGCAGCACAACTTTTTACAACATTGATAATAATTGAAAATGTTTCTTGAGCAGCAAATTAGCATATTAGAATGATTTCTGAAGGATCATGTGACACTGAAGACTGTAATGATGCTGAAAATGCAGCTTTGATCACAGGAATAAATTACATTATTCAAATTGTAAAAATTCTTCCGTATTTTGATCAAATAAATGCAGACTTGGTGAGCATAAGAGACTTCTTTTTAAAACATTTAACATTAAAAAATCTTACTGACCCCAAACTTATGAAAAACAGTGGAAATAGATTATTTATGCCATACTGTCAAATAAATGCTTCAGAGAGTGACTCTCAGAGAATGATTCTGATGCTCTTGTGTTTTTAGTTTCAAGACCCTGAATTCGGAGGCCTCTCTGGAGGCAGGATTGTCCGTATTGCAGTGAATCCTGATTATCAGGGGGTAAATGACTCTCTTCCCCTCAGTCTCTGTTATGTTCATTGAACAGCTTATGTATTGAAGTTGCTTGATTATTGGCTTGTTTGAGCAGTTGTGTCATTACCCATGTGTGGTTCACTGTGCCGTCTGTAGATGGGTTACGGCAGCCGTGCTCTTCAGCTGCTGGAACAGTATTACGAGGGCCAGTTTCCTCTGTTGGATGAGCAAGAACAGACATCGGCCGGCGCTATCACATCTTTGAGCAGTGAGGTAATGCTTTGCGTCATCACTCAGAAATCTTCATGAAGTCTGTGTGGCACTTCATGTTTTAGTGGACTTTGATGTATTGTTATATTGTTCCATGTAGGAGGAAAATAATACTTCCTTGTGTTCATATAGTGAAAATCTGTGTAGAAAATTGCTCGATCATATTTGACTAGATTTGTTCTGTATTTAATTTTTACATTAAACATTTTGAAGCCATTTCAGAAAATACGACGCTTTTCAAAAAGTTTTCTGTTTGGATATATTTTAAATTGTATTTTAATCCTGTGATGCAAAGGGGAATTTTCAGCATCATTACTCGTCTTCAGTGTCACATGATCCTTCTAACATGCTTTCTAATTAGCTGCTCAAGAAACATTATTATCAATGTTATTTTTGTGGAAACTGTTAAATTTTTCAGGATTCTTTGATGAATAGAATGTTAAAAAGATAGAAATGTATGGTAAACACTTTTGTTTAGGGTCCAATTGTCACTATTAACTAGTTGCTTATTAGCATGCATATTACTAGGATATTGGCTGTTTATTATAAAGCACATATTAATGCCTTATTCTGCATGACCATATTCCAATACCTAAACCTAATAACTACCTTAACTACTATTAGCAAAGAAGTAATTAGGAGTTTGAGGCAAAACATATAGTAAATGGTTAGTTAATGGTGAGAACTGGACCCTAAACTAAAGTGTGAACAAATTTAGAATTGTTTGTTACATTATAAATTTCTTTACTGTCATTTTAGATACATTTTTGTGTTCTAGCTACAATAATCTTTTTTTCTTACCGTTTATCACTGTTCTGATTTGTCAAGTGCAGAATTGATTAAAATTAATATGCTCTTTTTTTGTTCCTTTTTGTACAAAATCAGAACTAAATTAGTCCTCTGTGTCAGTGATGTGTACAATAATATTTAGAATTCAAGATTTCCTTTATGCAATTCAGTAGTTATGAATGGTCACTTCACTGATAAAGTAGTATAATATCTAGAACCTAAGCTTTGATAAATAAGAATAATGTAAGGTTACACTTTATTTTAAGGTGAAGTAGTTACATTGTACTTACTCAGATAAGTTCTGAGTAATATTAATGAACTACATGTAATTATTATAGAGTTAGGGCTTGGTTTAGGGTTAGTTGTAATTATGCCTAATTTACTGTTATTACTATAGTAAGTACATGTAGCAACTTTAACACCATAAAATAAAGTGTCACCTAATGTAAGGATGGATTCTGAAATGAGTGTATATTTTTCCTTCATGTCCATGTTCAGGCTGTCAGTCTTCTGGAAGAAGTGGTGTCTCCCAGGAAAGACCTGCCGCCGCTGCTGTTGAAGCTGAATGAGAGGAGAGCCGAGAGCCTGGACTACCTGGGAGTCTCTTACGGTCTCACTCCTCAACTACTCAAGTGAGATGCGTTATGCAAGCAGATTTTACAGTGATATTTGCACTGTTATACTATTTCAAAAACATAACTCGTTAATCTCTCTGCTTTCTTTCTCAACCAGATTTTGGAAAAAGGGTGGATTTGTTCCTGTTTATTTAAGACAGACTCCGGTAAGCATGCCGCATTGTTTTTTTTAGTTTTTTTTGTATTGTCAGGAGTGTTTTTCTTTTTGTAACTTGTTTTCTTATACTGTGGCCTGTAGAACGACCTGACGGGAGAGCACTCCTGCATTATGCTGAAGGAGCTCAATGCTGAGGAGTCAACAGAGCAGAACCAGTGGCTCTCTGCTTTCTGGAAAGGTGAGAATGCACAATCTCTCAGAATAATGCTGCATTTGACCAATCAGAATCCATTTAGATTGATTAGGGAGCAGTCATGGCCTAATGGTAACAGAGTTGGACTGGTGACCCAAAGGTTGCTGGTTCGATTACAGACAGGAATATGACTGAGGTGTCCTTGAGCAAGGCACCTAACCCCCAATCGCTCCCCGGGCGCCACTGAAGGCTGCCCGCTGCTCCGGGTGTGTGTATCCACGTTTGCAGTGTGTTTGTGTTCACTACTCACTACTCTGCTCCTAATGTGTGTGCACTTACTTGGATGGGTTAAATGCAGAGGTCAAATTCCAAGTATGGGTCACCATACTTGGCCATCACGAGTCACTTTCACTTATTATTCCAGAGAGCTGTGTAATAATATATATATATATATATAATTCTCACCCAGCTATCTTTTCCTGATTTCAAAGACTTAACGTTTCTTGTGTTGGACAGATTTCCGGCGGAGGTTCCTCTCCCTGCTGTCTTTCCAGTTCAGCAAATTTAACCCGACCCTGGCCCTCAACATCCTGCAGAACAAGAGCGCTAAGGATGACAGCCCAGCAGGTACAGGCCCGCATCTGCCACCTCATCAGACTAAATGCTTTATGTGAGTGATGGTTAAAGATATCCTTTCATGCGTCTGTGTCTTTTCAGCTCTCAGCAGTGTTGAGCTCGCTGCCACATTCACTCCATACGACCTTAAGCGTTTGGAGATGTATTCAAGAAACATGGTGGACTATCACCTCATCATGGACATGATCCCTGTGATTGCACGCATGTATTTCCTCAAACAATTGGGAAACATCGGGCTTTCTGTTGCCCAGTCTGTAAGTCAACTATGTGCACTTTTAAGTTTTACTTTATTTAAGTCAAAATGTATCGTTAAGTATAGCCTATGTGATTTTACTAGGTATTCAAATATTACTAGGTAAGATTCAAATATATTTTCATTTTTAAAAATAATAATAATAGTAGTATAATAATAATTGTATATTTGTATATATTTATATAAGCATAGTTGTGCTTGGAGTCAGCTGTTTTATTTGTGATAACGCACTGAAATATGTCAAATTGTGCAGACAATTTTTGGCCAGGCTGTCCAACTAAATATTAATAACTGATTATGTTATAGTCAATGTGTACTACTTCCTGTTTCTATGCAGATTTTTTTTTTTTTTTGCATATTAAATTAAAACCTGTAGCTGTAGTTTGCCAAATTATATATATATATATATATATATATATATATATATTTATTTATTTATTTATTTTGATGGTTTAATCGAACTTGTTGGGTCATTAAACACAAATATTCCTTACAGACATCACTTTTGTACAGAGCCCACATGTGCCCAAAGGGACATGAAGGGAAACAAATTTGATGGAAGGAAAAATGAAGTCAAGAAACTTTGCTTTCGCTAAAAAAAACAAAAGTTTTGCGAGCAAACGCAAAATCATTGAACTATATATTTTTTCAATCACCATGTCTTTTAAGTGGCTTCATACTTTTGTCCACTACTGTATATGTAAATTATGTAAGTAATGTTTGTGTGTACTACACGATGGATTCTTTCTTCAGGCTCTACTGTTGGGAATTGGGCTTCAACACAAGAGTGTAGATGAGCTGGAGAAGGCGATTGATCTGCCCGCTTCTCAGCTTATGGGCCTGTTCAACCGGGTCATCCGTAAAATAGTGCAGGTGAGACCAAACAAGCCCTCTCTCCTGCTCTCTCATACACACACTGAAGAATTAGAACCGAACATTTTTTTCAGAGTGAGAAATAAACTACATGGATCTACTCTTCTGTAATGTTTCAGTGTGTATTGTTTGATTCTATATTTTCTGCAGTTCTTCAACACTCTTCAGGAGAAAGCAGTTGAAGCAGAGATGGTGGCCACCAAAGACATAAGCATGGAACCAACTGCGCAGACGCTAAATGAAGATCTGGTATGAGACTCTAGATTATTATTTTGTGATCCAAAAAATATTCACAAAAATGTTGAGTCGGTAACATTTTTAAAAATGTTTTTGAAAGAAGTCTCTTATAGAATGTTTATTTTCTCAAAAAATGTTTATTTTTTGATGGGTAAAACAGTTATAATATTGTGAAATATTTTACCATTTAAAATACCTTTTCTATTTTAATATATTTTAAAATATATACATGTGATGCAAAGCTGAATTTTCAGCATCATTACTCCAGTCTTCAGAGTCACATGATCCTTCAGAAATCCTTCTAATATGATGCTTTGGTGCAAAAGAAACATTTCTTATTATTTTCTGTTGAAAACAGTGCTCAGGATTCAGAAATACATAATAATTTTGTAACAAGTTATCATATTAAAATATTATTTTGTCCCTTAGGATGATGCAGCCAAAGAATTCCAGGAGAAACACAAAACTGACATGGAGAAGATTAAAGACATGAATCTTTCAGAGTGAGTACTTCTAATAAAGTCCAAACTATATATTAATTTAAACTGTTTTTTTTTTATTTAGGGTTCTTACACAGTGTGGAAAGTATTGAATTTGATTTGAGTCGTTTTCAGGTCTGGACAAATATTGAAAAAAGAAAACAGAGTTTGGAGAGAAAAAAGTGTTTCCAGACTTTTGCGCCTATTCAGTTTTATAAACTATAACATTAAGAATTTCTAAAAATACATTTATCATACAAGCAGAGTGTTTTCATGTGATCCTTTAGTGATTGTCAAACACGAATGTTATAATTCAAGCAGGGCCGGCTCTAGCCCTTTGGTTGCCCTAGGCGAGATTTATTTTTGCGCTAAATTTTTTTTTGCATTTTAATGTTAAATTTATCAATCTGTTGCACTTTGAGAGTTCAAAATTAAAAGCTCCAAAGTCCAACCCATATTCAGTGTTCAAATTAAACAAAGAAAAATGTATAAGTTATTTTAGTTAGTGTCTGTCTACATTTACATAATAATAGTTATAATATTAATCCCATGATAATACCCATATATTGTAAGACAATGCACTGAAAAATATAGTAAACTTTCATAAGTTTTGTACTAATTTCTATATATTAAAAGAGTATTTTTTTATACTCACATTAAAGATGTGATTGGGCCAGCCGCAGTGTCAATCAAGAAAACAACCAATGGGCCGCTGATCTACGCGTTTCATGCGGTGTCAGAAAAAAAGCTAACGCTGACTTTTTTTTGACCAATGCAGTACACCAGCACTACCCCAGCGCCGCTGATTAAGCAAAACAAAACAAAACAAATGGCCTATTTCTATTTTAGCCCCCGGCCGCTTTTTTGCTTTATCCATCTTTTTGAGGGCGCCTACTCCTCATAAATCTTATGAGGGCGCTTACTCCGCTACACATACGGTATACCCACTTTTTGCGCCACTGGCAGGCTTATGTGCCGACCCGGCCCGGGGCTGAGCCCCGGAGAGCCCCGGCCCAATTAAACCACTGGCTGTGAGCTTGATGATATAGTCTACATAACTCTGCTTTGGGCCCGTTTTTCTTCCTCCTCCTTCCTTCGTTTTCGGAAAGCCGATCCCGATGGCTTGGGTGTTCTTTTCATAATAAAAGATTATATAATATATGATCATTTATAGCCTACAACCGCCAAGGAGCGTTTAAAGCGCTAAAACCAGCTGTCAGATGTTTTCGCGCCACTCCCGGTTGCTGAGCTAAGCGCGTGAGTTTGACAGCTGCCTGTCAGAGTGACTCAGTCGTTTTTTAGGATTGTATAATCTAGTAAAAGAAATGGACAAATACAAGCAGTGTGTGGACAGTGCACAGTAAAAGTGTACAGCGTGTGCGCAGCTTTCATAATAAGATACATACATTTGATTACCTTTTTTTTTTTAATTCTAGAATTTTGCGCCCCGTCCAGCAGATGGCGCCCCAGGCGGCCGCCTGTGTCGCCTGTCGGCAAAGCCGACCCTGAATTAAAGGCACATTTTCATTATGCAAAACTGTTTGTCTTTACCACAAGAAACTCTCTTTTGAACTTCACTAAACGAATGTGAATGTGCCACTCAAACCAGCAACAGATAAATGAGCAAAGATCATCTAAATCAGACTGTACTTTGATACGGTAACTGTTTTGGTGTTGCACGATCACCAAACGGCAAAGTCAGGTGTCAGAGGTGAATATATGAAGGTTATAAAGCTTTTTAGGTTCTTCTGCATGTTATCATTTTTAAGAAAACCAATGGAGAAAAATAAACACAATAAACATATTACAATACAAATGGCTGTACAATATACCAAATATAATGCTGTGTACCACTTATGTTGAAATGATTGGAAAAATCGACAGAGGTTTGGAAATTTTAGTCTGGAATGGTATGGAGTTTTGAAATTGAATTTTTGAATGTGAATTTTAATTTTTACCCCTTGTGGCCCACTTATAAGTTTTGTATATTATTTCTCCCCCCTCAAATGGCTGTGTTAACCCCTCTTTTCCATTCTAATTTTTTTACGAAGGTACATGATCCGAGGAGATGACGAGGAATGGGATCAAGTGTTGAAGAAAGCCGAACATACAGCTATTGTGAGCATAAAAGGGTAAGCAAAGATATATGGACCTTGTGTTAAGGAGATTTTGTCTGGGATCATAAACTGCTATGAATTTTATCTTTGTTCCCCCCCAGTGACAAAAAAAGAAAACTGGAAGGCTTGAACCAGAAAGAACAATGGCAAGACAAGAAGATGAAAAAAAACAAGGACAAAAGGGGAAAATTTGGAAAGAAAACATGAAAGAAATGGACTTTAAAATGAAACCTTGAAATGTATTTGTGCTTGTTGTCTTTTAAGTTTCTCTGGTCAATAGATTATGAAAATTATGTCTTGAGTCCAAATGAGAAAATATATTTGGATAAAGGATTTTAGAATCAAGACCAATTTGTTTTCTTTTTTTATATCTAGATTTTTTTTATTTTCAGTAAACCAACAAAATAAAGTTGTACATTGGTTTTTTTTCTTATCGTATTTCAAATGTTAATATTTCCATGGTAGACCTCATGATTTTTCATTTGATTTCAGCAGCCTGACACTATACATTTTAATTTTTAAAGTTAATAATAATCTCGTTGTGCATAGCTTGCATTCAAAAGATACTATACTGTTATTTTTTTAAGCTGTTATGTGTTTTGAAAAGGCGATTTGACTACAGTGGGAGATTAAACGTTATCACACTGTAAAGGTAAACTTTACAGCGTCTGTATGCTTATAAATGTGCTCTTATAAACTATTCCAAATCAACATTTCTAGGCAAATGTTTTTTTAGAAAAAATAAACTTTTTTAATTTTTTTTTTTAATTCAGTAATTGTTTTACAATAGTGCAAACATGCACCTCTTAGAAATCTGGAACATTTCCAAAAATGTATATATTAAACAAGTAGATTAAATTTTGCACAACCAGGATAAAAAGGGAAAGAAGAGAGAAAAAAATTAAACATCATACAGATAATAATCACGGTACATGAAAGATCTCATATTTCTTCAAAAAAGAGATACATTTTCTATTGTCAATTATTCTTAGTGATTTGATTAAATAGTTTACTTCACATAAGAACTCATTAAAAATAGGAATTTTCTTAAGAAATCTTTCAAGCCCTATAAGTAGTTATTTATATGCAAAATCGTTGCTATGCCCGTGTTGTTTTCTCCGAGGCAAGAGTAACGGTAATGCTGCTGCTTCTTTAACAAGCAACGATAAAACAGTCAACAGTAGCATAAGAAACATCAGAGCAGCAATAATCACAATTAAGTGTCCAATAGCGACACCATTTAAAGGGTCACTCCACCCATTTGCATTAAGATTTCCATTGTTAGAAATCCAGTCATACTATTGAATGTTCGTGCAACACTCTTTCATTTTCCCCTGAGACTAGAGAAATCCTCTATTTACCTTTTTCACTTCCTCCTACAATGACTCAAAAATCGTCATTGTAGGAGGAAGTGTAAAAGGGGGGGATTTCTGTGAAGACTAAAAGCACTAGTTCCCACCCTTTCAAACCCACCCATAGGGGGTTGGACCTAATGTGCTAACAGACCTATCAGATCAGTGCCCGTGCGTTTGTTTTCACTGGGAGAAACTTTTTGAAAATATGGACGAAGGTACTGAATACACAGGCGGATGCATTATGTAGGATCTGGATTTTGACGAAGTTATGTTAGAAGCGGATGTTCGTGGCTACCTTTATGAGCCACAGTATAGCGACGAGCAGATGAGGGCTATGGAGGAACCGGAGGCGGCTGAAGCTGCTGCCACCACAGCCGATGCAGACGATCTGCCTGCCGCGGACGAGGAGCCCGCAATGGCACGAGCGGTGGCAGATTGGTGGTGCCTGTGCTCTTACTGTGTGCCAATGGACACAGAACAAGAGTCTGTCTGCTGCCGAGAATTCCAGCGGTGCTGCGGAGTCGGAGGATGACACGGACGTGTGTGTTGTTGGATAGCGGCCGCACCCGCACCCCATATGGATAGCGGCATCCTGGAGACTTTAGAATACCTAAGGTCAACTGGCACGTCAGCCAAAGCCTACAGGGTCAAATGGTCGTCTTTCTGTAAAGTAAGTTTATTTTCATTTTGTTAACACGCTAACGTGGCAGGTTCATTGCACAAATATCTTGCAGTTAAGCAAGGGGTCTATTAGACCCCAAACAACCTAAACGTTATCCTTTTTGAACATTGATTAAGTTAAATATAATGTAGTAATTTTGTGTGTGTTTAGTTATAAATATGTGCTGTGCAAGTTAGCCTATAATACATTTGGAAATTATAACTTAAAACAAAAACAAATAATACCCCATTTACATTATAATAATTGAATAATATGGATAATTAGCACTTGACTTATCTATACATTGTAACATTACTTTACTCTAGCACAGTAGTCAGTAAAGCAATGCCACAATAAACTAAAGGATTTATTTAGGTACATATAAAGGTAAATCTGCTTTTTTTAAATATTACACTTCAATACTTACAGAATGTGCGCGTTAAGAAACACGTTCAAATTGGACGTCTTAACATGGTAAAACTGTGCGTCTTTACACGCACTAAAGTAACGCGACGACAACTGACGCCTTAACACGACATGAATGAGTGTGTCTACGCGTTCAAAAGAAACACGTAAAAAATTGCCGCGTTGGTGTTGACCACAGACAGTAAAAGAAAGGTGTTGACGCGGTCAAATTTCACGCGTTTCGTTTAAAGACTATTGGCCCCGATCGCGTTCCATATTTGCGTGACGTCAGCGTCTTAAATTCAATAGAAATAAATAGCAGAATAATAAAAAAAACAAGACGTTGAGTGAGACGTTCATTGAGACGAGATCATTGCAAAGTTATAATAAAGAGCCGATCGGAACGCCATATACATACAGCACATTTCAAACTAAACTGACGCCCGTGCAGTAGCCTATCATTGCAAAACAGTAGTGAGAATATGCTGGTATTCAGTGATCTTTGTTCCCCACATGGATCTTTATTTCCCTGCATTGCTCAACAACTGTTTGAAAGAAGCGAAGATCCTTTGCACGCTTTCTTACGGATTTTCGAAAGAATTTTAGTTTTGTTGTCTCAAGGGAAAGAATGGAGATTCCCGTCTTGGATTTCAGTGTCTACGAACTGGGAATTGCTAATGTATCGGCTGCTGACTTGGAAAAGTTAAGTAAAGAATTGAGAAAAGCCTTTACCGAGGTGGGATTTGTTTATCTGAAAAACACGGGCATAAATCAGGAAGAGGTTTGTTATTGTTGTTTTTAAACATTCTTGTAAGTTTAGAGAAGTTCTAGTGGATTACTCTCTTCTCTGTTCACTGTTTTAGGTGGATAAAGTCATGCATGTTTCAAAGACGTTCTTCTGTTTGCCAGAAGACATGAAGAAGCCTTTCAGCAGGGGAAGTTTCTCATGTAATGTAAACCATGGCTGGGTTTTATTAGAAACTGAAAGGCACGTAATTCTCTAGATTCAGAAGCATTAGGCTACTGTAAACTCACGAATGATGGACAAACATTTTAATGGTTCTCAATCCTGTCATTTCACAGTCTGAATCCCCGCCGTCCCGGTGATCTGAAGGAGGCGTATAATATAACATCTTTGAGCAGGGAAAACGTAAATACCAATTTCTTCTTATCTCTTCTCCTTTCTGTCTCTCAAAGATTTAACAATAGCATGACTTTGACAATACTGCAAATTTATTGGTTAACTTATAATAATACATTTTTGGAGCAAAAGTTCAACAAAAGCTGTGTTTTTTAGAAGAGGAATATGCGTCTGAAATATGGCGTTATTTTTTAGTCAAAAGTTATGAGCGTGTAAGACATGCTCACGAGCACATTATGTTATTTCACACGCGCAAAAATGAACCTTCAGCTGGCATGATAAAAGTACTCGCGCACAAATTCAACAACCGAGAGGTGTACAGGTAGCTGCGAGCGAGCGCCTGGCATACTCTCACAGGTTAACTCTGCTTGTACAGTGGAATCCTGCTCGCTCGCAGCGGGCTTTTGCTCGCGGAGTGCTGTTTTGCTCGCGCAGTGGATTTCTGCTCGCTTATCTGATTTCTGCTCCCTCGAGTCTACATGACTTTTGACAATTTGGGGGCGGAACCAAGGAGGGCACTGACCCTCTTATGATTGCTCACTTTAATCGTAATCACAACCACAGGGACATCTTTGTACTTTGATTGACAGCTCTCATTACAGGAAGCACGGAGTCAAAGTATCTGACGGAGTTTTTTTTTTTTTATTGAAATATCAAGATTTACAGACAAACATGGCTGCATAACTTCCTTTTCTTTAGAATAGGATACAAGGACAATATAGTCAGAGGGAGCAGCTCTTCATACAACAAGAATATAAATGTAGTCTTAGTACAAAAATAAGGATATTTGTAAGCAAAATAAACATTTTAATAAATAAACGGTAAGGAATTATAATATAACATGACATAAGGGGAGAATTCAGTCTTTGTTTTCCATTTATCTTAGTTGGGAAGTGTTTTAGGGTATCATATATTTTTTGTGCTTTAGGACCTTTCAAAGTTTTTAAGGATTTTATATACAGTTTAAATTCATTAAAAAAAAAAAACTCCGTCAGATCCTTTGACTCAGACTTCCTGTAATGAGAGCTGTCCATCAAGGTACAAAGATGTCCCTGTGGTTGCGATTACGATGAAAGTGACCAATCATATGAGGGTCAGTGCCCTCCTTGGTTTCCACCCCCAAATTGTCAAAAGTCATGTAGACTCGAGGGAGCAGAAATCAGCTGAGCGAGCAGAAATCCACTGCGCGAGCAAAACAGCACTCCGCGAGCAGAAGCCCGCTGCGAGCGAGCAGGATTCCACTGTACAAGCAGAGTTAACCTATGAGAGTATGCCAGGCGCTCGCTCGCAGCTACCTGTACACCTCTCGGTTGTTGAATTTGTGCGCGAGTACTTTTATCATGCCAGCTGAAGGTTCATTTTTGCGCGTGTGAAATAACATAATGTGCTCGTGAGCATGTCTTACACGCTCATAACTTTTGACTAAAAATTAACGCCATACTGAAATCACATTCTCTATTATAAGCACTTTAGTATAAGTAGCGTACTTAAAGGGATACCCAAAGATTCACCCAAAGATGAAAATTCTGTCATCATTTACTCGCCCTCAATTTTTTCCATACTATGGAAGTCAATGGGGTCCATCTAGTCTACTGGTTACCCATATTCTTCAAAATATCTTCTTTTGTGTTCAGCAGAAGAAATAAATTAATTCAGGTTTGGAACAAATTAAGGGGGAGTAAATGATGACAGAAATTTTATTTTTGGGTGAACTAGCTATCCCTTTAATCTGTGTCCCAAATGATGCAATACACACTGTGTACTCGGCCGTCCGTCGAAAGCCAGTGATTATAGTTAATAAAGTTTTTAATATGGGTATTTTCCTGACACAAACGCATGGCTTTGCTTCAGAAGGCCTTTATTAACCCCCTGGAACCATATGGATTATTTTTTATAATGGATAGATGCACTTTTTCGGGCTTCAAAGTTTCACCAGCCATTCACTCCCATTATAAAGCTTAGAAGAGCCAGGATCTTTTTTTAATTAACTCCGATTGTATTCGTCTGAAAGAACATTGTCATATACACCTAGGATGACTTCAGGGAGAGTAAATCATGGGCTAATTTTCATATTTGGGTGAACTATCCCTTTAAGTGCATCATTGGGGTATTTAAAGTCCACCTTTTCTTTCTGGAATTTTCAGTGAACACACTACCCGCACTAGTTACTACAAAACGACATTGAATAGTGCATAAGTACACAGATTGGGATGCACTTTTTTTTGCAACCTCTAAAAATGTAAGTTCTGTATAGTTTGAATGTGTGTTAGAATGTAATCCGAACGTACGACATTCTCCATATTGTCATGTGACCTACTAGCGTCGCTTTACTACCATTCACTAATCCTCTCCTGTGGCCTCATGGGATAGTAAAGGGTCCATCGTATGCACACTTTAGAATCTTACCAGAAGAAGTGGGTCATCCGGATACCTTTGGCCTACTCTTTTACTGTTTTTCACCTACTATATTAAGTGCCTTGGTTTTGTATGTTTGTTTCATATGAAGCCCTAAAGGGACAGCATGATGGTAATTTTCTTTTAAAGAAATAAAATGGGAGGTAAACATATATTTATATTTAGCCTTAACATTAATAAAATATAATCCTAACATTTGTGATTGCAAACTTTTATAGTCCTCTACTCTCCATGTGTTCAGAAATGGCCTTCAGAAGGAGTAGATGATTTTCGAGATGTCCATGTATCATTTTTCCTGCGCTGTAAGGATCTCTCTCTCCGAGTGCTCCGACTGATGGCTCTTGGGTTGGATCTGGAACCAGAAGTCTTCCTCGACGCACATAAGCATATTGGAAGTAAGTACAAGTATGCACCGCTACTTCCTCCCAGTGAGTCAATGGCTCATAAACACCTTTATTCTCTGGTTTGTTTTAAGGTGATGTGAATGCAACCACACTCCGTTCTCTGTACTACCCTCCGGTGAACAGCACATGTGTGAAGGAAAAGCAGCTGCGCTGTGGTGAACACTCGGATTATGGGAGCATAACTCTGCTCTTCCAAAGCCCAGAGAGTGGACTGCAGGTGCATACCAATAACAAAAGAAAAAATAATTTTGACCATGTTGTCAAACATCTTATATGTTTTAATGTTTGGACATCAAGGATGCATGTGACGGTGTGTTTGGCTCTGCATGTCTCTGTGTTTCCTCCAGGTTCAGAACCGGGCTGGTGAATACATTTCGGCTCCAAGCATTCCTGGAACAGTTCTGATTAACATAGCAGACCTGATGCAAAGGTGGACCAGTGATGTGTACGTGTCTGCGGTAAGTTTCTTTACTTTATATGGCATTTCATTTAATAGAGTTAAACAGTCGGGTTCTGGAAGTAAACTCCATTAATTTTCTCCATAGGGAAATAGATTTTTGACGGTAACCTATAAACTAGTGATGTTACATATGACACTGAAGCTTCAAAGCATGTATCGAATTCACAGCACAATTTCTCATGAAGCTCCGTGGCAGACCGCCTATTGTTTTCAGAGAAACACTTGATCAACGTCCAGTCACATGAATACTTCATTTTGCGTGGTGTTTGATGTTTAATGTGTGAACTTAATGTTTGAACCCAGACCACTCTAAAAGGGTTGTTATGGAAGTTCAAGTCCATTTACTACATTTAATATATATATATATATATATATATATATATATATATATATATATATATATAAATATATAAGCCTATTCCCTATGTTACTGTATAAAAAAGTACAGTTTAAAAACCATAAAATAATTAGAGACCATTTACTTGCATCAAACAACTCTCATGGTATCATTATAATTATTGTTGCATTTAATTTATTGGATTATACACACTTTAATATGGGATTTATATCATCAGAAAACTTAACATTTAGCATTGTCAGGCTTTTATTTGTGCTTAATGGATAAAACAATGGAGCTGCGCTACTGGCTGCTCGGCTTATGGCTGCTATAGATTTTACCTGCCACAAGATGGCACTGTTTTCATCACTCTTGATAATTCAAATCTTTTCCCGAAACAGAGTAAAGCCCCGTTCACACTACAAGCGACAAAGCAACACGATTGCTGCGTCCCAATTTGCATACTCTCTGTCCTAAATAGTATTCGAAAATAGAACAAGTACGTCCCAAATCGTAGTATGTTGAAATGAGTGTTCCAAAGAGACCCGGATGGTCTACTATATCCGGTCAGAATCCGAAGTGCAGATCGATGCACACTCTAACGGCTGATATTGCCCAAAACCCATCGCGCGTTGAATGAGGATTCGGTTAGAACTACAAAAGTGTTAAAAAAACTACAGACATGGAGGACGCGCGATTCCGGCGGTTGTGTAGAGAGGTTTAGATAAAGGGGTTTAAGTGATTAATTATCAGTATCTAACCTGACGAAAATGTATTTATTCAATGTTGGCTACGTTATATTGCATCTGCAGCAGCATTGTGAACTTTTGTAAAGATACGTCTAGCCATTAAATTTTAAATGCATTACATTCAAATTGCAAACACATAAGGAGAGTGAGAGTCTCCGCATGAAAGACCCACGAATGGCAGATGAACGAGCTACTACATTTCTCTCCGAAACTGTAAGAAATTATATTAGATTGAATGGAGGATTTTAACTGTGACGAGATGATTGACAGGGCAGTTTACGGTGATGCACGCGACGGAGCTGTCCGTTAAAGATGACGAAGTAGTATGTCCCAAAGCTTGCCTACTCTTTTGCTACACACTCAAAAGTATGTACTTTTTCTTCACAAAAAGAGTACATACTTTTAGGGCGTAATATAAGTAGGCGAATTGGGACGCAGCAGATACCACTCATTTCAAATGGGGAGCGGGCGATTTCCGGCGACATCATGGCGACACCGGATGGGGCGTGTCTGGCAACGCAACAAAGTTAAGATCTGTTTAACTTTATGCAAATGAAGAGCGACTTTCGGGAGCAACAACCAATAGGAGTGGAGCGGCAAGAAAACTGATTCGCTGTCATTGGATGTCATTCATAAAGGCAACCTGTGGTGAGAACTCGCACTAGCGACCTCATCGCCAGCCACTGGCAACATGCAGCGACAAAGTCGCTTGTAATGTGAACTGGGCTTAAAGCTTCAACGATTTAAGAGGGTTCATTTCTCCATCCCTACATAAACCATTAAAGGTAGAGTAGGCGACTTCAGAATGGCTAGCAATATAGCAAACTAGCTTCGAAAACATGCAATCCCACCTTCCTCTCTCCGAAGCCACGTCTCCTCCAAAAACTCTGTAAGTGGGGCTCGGTGTCTGTCTACAACTCACTATGAAACGCACTGGTGACCTGTGATGTCTGCGCAAGCAGGAAGTGCTGAGGTTTGGAAATACATCCTATCACTGCATTCGAAATTTTTTGGTCCTAAGATTTCCACAGATATGTACATGTTTGAATATTTGCATCAAGTCTATTGGTTGCTACTTGCTATCAGGGTTTAACCAGTATAACATAAAGTGTTTGTAAAAAATTGCCTATCCTACCTTTAAAGACAGACCCGTTGTGAGTTAATTGATGATTTATGCTTTTGTTAAAGACATCTTTAGCGTATTCACTTTTCATATTTATTATTTTTAAAACAATTGTATTTAACAGTGGTATTTATGGTGAAAAACTACGTTACCCATGATGCTGTACAGAAAATGACACAAATAAAGCTCTGCAGAAGATAATATTCACTCCCATGAAGCACAGTGAATAAAGGAATTGAGTCGGTCTCCCTCAATATACATTTAATTAATAATTTCAATTTGTCTGGCCAAACAAATGTTATTTTCTTTACCAGGTTAATCCCAAATTTGAATATTTATTTGAAATAAAATAATAAAATATTGCAAACCATAATAAATGTACCCAAAATAATTGATGGGCAATTTAATATACCCATTGACAATAGGTCTCGAGATTAAGTATAGAAAAAAATTAAGAGGATATTTACATTTACATTTAATCATTTAGCAGACGCTTTTATCCAAAGCGACATACATTTGAGGATTAAACCAAGCGAGTCATCATGGAGAGGCAAAAACAATGCAAGAAGTGCTCAGAATACCAAGTTCAAACATTGCTCAGAGTAGCATACACCAGACAAGCGAAGATTTCAAGAAAACGTTTTTTTTTTTTTTTTCTATGTTAAGTGCTCACGGAAGATTTACCATAATGTGTTATTGTTTGCTGCAGAAGGTTGGTTTGGTTCAAGACTTTCCCTATGGGAACAAAAATATTCCGGAACCAACTCCGCTGAAAAAGGGTTTATGCGCTAATGCACTCTGCACTGTCAAATGCTTGTTTAACTCTTTTCTATTATTAACCCTTCAGGTTCACAGGGTTTTGCTGCCCCCTGCAGGAGACTCCAGCACACGCCAGTCTTTGGCTTTCTTTGTACAGCCTGATGATGAGGCCATCATTTCATGCTGCGATGGATCTGATAAATATCCTCCTGTTAATTCATTTGATTACCTTTTATCAAGGTTTAATGATACCTATGGCAAAAAACAGGCTGTGGTTTAAGTGGAAGTTTACAATTGTATGTAAAAAAACAAAGTGGTAATAATCAAAACACATAATTGAGGGAGCTGAGATAATTGAATAATTTTTCTAAAGAAATGTACAGCACAGTCACTTACTCTTGAAATCACAAAAGAAACTCCAGCAAGCCAAAATTGCCTCATGTATGCACCATTTTATGATTAATAGGATTTTATTTTTTTTTTAAATCATTGATTGAAATTCTTAGTTATTCATCAATTTAAGAAACTTTGTACATCTAGGATTGACTTTCAACTGAAAGTAAAAAGCAAAAAGATACATTACAAAATGCAAATCTGGCCTGTTTTTAATGCTATGATAGTATGTAATGTTATAGTTATCCTGTGTTGGATATTAATGTGTTTTTTATTCTCTGTCTGCACCTATATTTTTAGTATTGGAAGTGCGGTACAGTAGGAATGCTGAATCGTAGGGCTTTTAATATGAAATATAAATATAAAGAGAGATTTGTTTTCTGAGGTCTTTGCAAATCAGACATGAAATTTACATAGAAAATTAAAATAGTTAAGATCTCTAAACACACATTTCAAGTACAATCCCTGTCCTCACAAACTGTAGACATAGTGTGATTGTCTGATTACATTGGGATACCATAACAAAAAACTTTGGTGAATCTTGTTTTGTGTTTGATAATAAGGAATGCCAATGTATTTGCTAAGAGGCAGTAAATGGTTCTTTTAAATGTGAGAATGGAAATATTTTACATTACATACACCATACAGACACAGAGACGAGCTTGAGCTGCTAAAAATGTGCAGGCAGGTCTTGCTGGTGACCTTGTGACATAGGCCGGGCGTCACCAGGCAGGATCTCCACAGCAGAAGGTACTGCATTTGCCAATGACTTTACGTTCCAATTTAAGAAAGAACTTCCGAACGGCTGGTGCAACCCTACCCAGGTTACCGTAAGTTAGCTAACGTTAGTGTCACGTAAGCTATAGTTGCAATTAACCTATTATCTTCCAATAAACATTAACTAAAACTGGCTACATAAAATACAGTGTTGGGGAAAGTTACTTTTAAAAGTAATGCATTACAATATTGCGTTACTCCCCAAAAAAGTAACTAAGTACGTTACTTAGTTACTTTTTATGGAAAGTAATGCGTTACATTACTTTTGCGTTACCTTTTCTCACCTGCATGGGCTTGTTTGTTTGTTTTTTAATAACAGCTAAAACAATCTATTTTTTGCCAATTGTTAAGGCCCTTTCACAATCTAAAGTTAAATGAATAAGCCTCAGGCTGAAGGAAATGCATATTTACTACTGTACAGTAGAGGGCGCCACTCAAACAAACCTTTCAGCTGCTGCTGTTCTTGATTAAATAACAATAGGATACAGGAGAAGGAAGTTCAACACTCTTATTTCTAAACCTAATCTAAAGTCATTTTTGCTTATTAGTATGGTTGAATTAGATCATTGTAGGTCAGCAGCAAAGACATTGGTTAATAAAGTGAGATTAAATACATAAAGTATATTTGTGTAATTTAACATAGTTAATTATAAAACTTTTGAACAAAATTCTGAGATTGCATTTGACTGTTTTTATTCATTTTGAGGAATACTGAATGTTTTTGTGCAAGTGAGATGAGTAAATGCATGTTCAATGCAAATGCACACAACACCTCACTTTATTTCTCTCAACATGGGGACAGGAGAGCTGTCAGTCAATAAATGTGAAAAAGTAACTAGCGTTACTTATTTGAAAAAGTAACTCAGATATTTTGTTGTAAATTGAAAAAGTAATGCGTTATTTTACTAGTTACTTGAAAAAGTAATCTGATTACGTAACTCAAGTTACTTGTAATAAGTTACCCCCAACACTGATAAAATATAACTACTGACTAGATTCACGAGAGGTCGGCTAATGTGTGTAAAAGTAAAAAAATACAGTAATTTCATTAATTTACCGGCGAGCGTACTTCGAAACACTGAAAATGAATGGGGTTCAGTGCTGGAACTATCAGTGTTTGGAACTATTGGCTGCTCCACGACACGCGTTACTTCCGCATTCCAAAGTTCCTATGGCGGTCTATGGGAGTGTCAACTCTTTCTCTCTGTGGCACTGATAGAGACTATGCTGTTTCTAGTTTGTTACTCTAGAGTAGATCAATTCACTTTTTGGAGGTAGACTGCCCCCATCTTGTATGGAATGTGGAGTATGAATTGATGTTTTTTGCGGATATTACACAAGGCACCTTTAAGTAAAAAAACAACAACAACAACAACAACAAAAAAACACTGAGCAACTTGAAGTGGACGTACCTTGAAGTCTTGCAGGCTGCAGACAGATTCTATTGCAGGAACTGGGAACGGGTTTAGTTCTAGGAACACCTTTTTTGAAGGGACTAAATTATCTTCTAGGTCTAACCCAGCACTACCAGAAAATACCAGTGGCGTAAGTGTACACTGATTGGACGAACATATGCCATAAGAAACACCGGCATCCGCCATTTTTAAATAACAACATAACAATAATAATTGCTGCAGTAATTCAGGCAAAATAAGCCCCAACTAAGTATTGAGTGCTGTACATGCTCATACTTTTCATGTTCTTACTTTTCAGTTGGCCAACATTTCTAAAAATCCGTTTTTTAATATTGGTCTTAAGTAATATTCTAATTTTCAGAGATACTGAATTTGGGATTTTCATTAGTTGTCAGTTTTAATCATCACAATTAAATGAAATAAACATTTGAAATATATCAGTATCTGTGTGTAGGCTAATGAATGAATATAATATCCAAATTTCACTTTTTGAATGGAATTACTGAAACGAATCAACTTTTTGATGCTATTCTAATTATATGACCATTTATATGACTAATTGGATATGTATATTGATTTAAACTGGTCTTTTTATTTAGGGTTCTTACACAGTGTGGAATTTGATTTGAGTCATTTTCAGGTCTGGACAAATATGGAAAAAATTAAAAAAAAAACAGAGAGAGAAAAAAAGTGTTTGTAGACTTTTGCGCCTATTCCGTTATCTAAACTATAAAATTAAGACGTTGTAAAAATAAATGTATCATACAAGCAGAGTGTTTTCATATGATCCTTTAGTGATTGTCAAACACATTTCATTACACAAAACCATATGCAAGTCTCTTTTGAACTTCACTAAATGAATGTGCTACTCAAATCAGCAACAGATAAATGAGCAAAGATCATCTAAATCAGACTGTACTTTGCTGTTTGGTGATCCTGCAACATTAAAACACATATACAGAGTTGTAAGGCCCGGCTCGATCGGCCCAAAGAAGGTTTTTCCGATCAGCGGGTGAAGGTCTCAGCGCGTTCCCATCTTTCCGCGTGTGTAATTTGATTAAATGAAATTCATTTTCTCATGTAGTCTATTAACTCGTTATTTCATCGGACTCAACAGATGAAAAGGTTTTAATGATATCTGTGCATCATTAAGTGTGAGCGAATGTTTGACTATTCTTTTTAAACTCTTGAATGAAAATAATGTCAGTCAATTAGAATAATCAAATGTAACAATTTATTATGTCAGGTAAATGTATCATACCAATTTCATAATAAGTTCAAATATAATCAATACAATAACATCAAATGCTCTGTAATAAAGAGAAAAGATGCAAACCCGACATTCGGAAATACATGAAGCTGAGAGTCCCGGCGGCTCTCAACATTCACGGGCTGATCTGAGATACAGAAGCTGCATTTCATTATATAGACAGAGCTTCCTTCACATGGAAACAATGATAATTTGCATTCGGAGGTCACACCTTTTGAAAGTCACACCCTTCTGTGTGCAAGATAGTTCTAAATATTAACTTTTGGTTTACTTCTTTGGGAACGAGACATTTGAACCAGTCGCACTGAGACATGATACTAAACATTATATGATACTCAATGATAATTATTCACCTTAAACCATTTAGATTCTTGTGTGAGTTTGGGTGATCTCTGTAAGATTGGGGGATGAGGGGAAGAAATGATGATTAGGATGAGGGAGGTGAGACCTTCGTCTGCATAGTGCATGAGGGGGAGTTCAAATGTTAATTTGCAGCAAGGTCCTTTGTCCACTGGAGGAGGGGTCGTTCTTCAACTAGTTTTTCCAGTCTTACAGAGTCATGTGTCAGAGGTGAATATATGCAGCTTATAAAGCGTTTTAGATTTTTTTGCATGTTATCATTTTTAAGAAAACAAAAAAAAGACAAATATTAACAGATGGCTGTACTATATACCAAATATAATGCTGTATGAACCAC
Source organism: Siphateles boraxobius (assembly GCF_051911475.1). Classification (NCBI taxonomy): domain Eukaryota; kingdom Metazoa; phylum Chordata; class Actinopteri; order Cypriniformes; family Leuciscidae; genus Siphateles; species Siphateles boraxobius. Next base: position 2,230,031 of record NW_027508942.1, read on the forward strand.
TTATGTTGTAACTATTTTAAAAATCGACAGAGGTTTGGAAAGTTGAGTCTGAAATGGTATGGAATTTTGAAATCATATGCCTGTGTTGACCCTTCTTTTCCTATCTGAATTCTTTACGAAGGTACATGATCCGAGGAGATGACGAGGAATGGGACCAAGTGTTGAAAAAAGCTGAAAATACAGCTATTGTGAGCATAAAAAGGTAAGAAAAGATATATGGAGCTTGGGTTAAAGAGATTTCGTCTGAGATCATGAACTGCTTGGAACTTTATCTTTCTGTTTTTTCCCCCTCAGTGACAAAAAAGAAAACTGGAAGGCTTGAACCAGAAAGAACAATGGCAAGGCATGGAAGGAAGATGAAGAAAAATAAGGACAAAAAGGGCTCATTTGGAAAGAAAACATGAAAGAAATGTATTTGTGCTCGTCGTCCTTCAAGTATTACTGGCCAATAAATTTATTCGAGTTGTGAGTCCAAATGAGATAAATATGTTTGGATAAAGGATTTTACAATCAGGAAGGATTTGTTTTATCTTTTTTTCCCATAAAATAAAGTTGTACATTGGTGTTTTTTCTTGTTACCTTCTTTCAGATATGAGTATTTCCATGGTTTAGACCTCTTATTTTCCTTTAAAGTTGATTTCAGCCTGACACTATAAATTTAAATTTGCCATCTGTAAAATAAATATTTTTATTGTGCATAGCCTGCATTCAAAATCATTAAGATTCCATTGTTTGCTAAATTTAGTGAGTAAAAATATAAGATTTGAGACAGAACATCAACAGGAAAAAATACAAAGAACATAAAATGTGCTTAAAAACATAAATAAAATCAAAACATCTGGTTCTGTCAAAACCACTGTAGCGAGTCAGTAGTTTGAATTGATCAGGATAGCGTATATTTGCATCTAGATAGCATTTATATAGTTATTTAGATTATTATTATTATTAAATGTGCTTCTCCAAACAGCTCCCTTCCAAACGCTGCTCCTCTTGCATGGACTCCACCACTGCAGCGGCATCTTGATGTGAGTGAGCATATATTTTTAATTACAATTTATGTTCCTTAAGTTAAATGGTAACTAAACACTAAAACAACTTTTTTTAGTTAATGATCTGTAAGAATGGAGCTTCATAAATGCTGTTCATTGATTCGAGTACATTTTTTGACATTTGGGTTTAAAGTGTTTTAATTCTACAATATATGGTGTAAAAACGTCTGAGTGCTGCCCACTTCAGGTTGAACGGTGGCTACTGCAGTTGAATTTTCCTATTGGAAGTTGTGGTACCCTCTGACGTCAAAGGGTGCTAGCTAACCACGCCCTTGCCTACAGAGAGATGCGTCTCAGGTGCACACCCCCCCTCTGCTGGGCTCTGTTCACTTTTCCAGCATTTTTCAAATATTGCCAGTGGGTGGAGTCAGGCTCTGACCAGGATTTTATTTACCCTTAAAGGTGCAGTGTGTGATTTTTAGCAACATCTAGCGGTTCGGCTGCGAGTTGCACTAATGGCTCAGCCCACTGTTCACCCCTCCCTTTCGAAGAAGCTATGGTGGCTAAAATGGGACAAACATATCGTCGTCTGAGACAGCAGAGAATAGCCAGAGTAAGCCAAGAGTGTGTAACATTGTCACTGTTTCTGTACCACAGTCCATTATAAACCACATCATGGATAAAGTTTACAAAGCCATAGTCAGGTGAGAATCAAGGGTCTTATATAATATAATAATAGTAATCAGCTGATTGTCTCACAAACTTAACCAGCACATTTCCCCCCACATAGCAAACCCATAATACAGCGAGGGAGAAGAACCACATGAAACTATGCAAATATATATTTTTTCTAACAGGGTAGTAAAAGTTTAGCTGGCTAAATATGAGCTGTTACTGTGGCTGAGCTGGTGAAAACGTGAAGCCTTGTTTAAACTCGACGTATCCGCCTGAGCCCAAAGGTGCGTGCGGCAAAAAAGGCATGATTGTAACAGCGCGCGCAACTCCGCATCCCCTAGACACCATTTACTACACACAATAGGCTTTTTTTCTCTGATTTTGAAAACTCTTCGCGATCGTCTTGCTTCCAAGATCGACTTGTCGACCGCGATCGACGGGTTGGTGACTCCTGTAACGTTACTGTTTTACGGTCAATGAGAAGAGTACTAATCCGCTGTCTCACGAACATAACCAGCACATTTTTCCCCACATAGCAAAGCCATAACACAGCGGGGGAGAAGAACTAAGTTACATTAAACAATCCAACTACATATTTTACACCACTGACAAGGGAAAAGTCACTACTCATGGTGTTTATGGCTAGCTTCTAGCTTTCTGTGGCTTCTCTGTCAAGATAGTGACGAAACGCGCTCTGTACCGCTGTTTGTTTGCTATCGGCTACGGTAGAAACATGACGTCACAATATGTTGACCTTCATAGAAGGGGGTGCCCGCGGTTATGTAGATATAAATGTCTCATTCTAAGGTAATAAAAACATTACGGTTTATTAAGTTCTTTATACACCACTGAAAACATAGTTATGGATGTCATATTGCATTTCTGTTGATAGATACTCAAAATTTTTACACATTGCACCTTTAAAACATTTTTGCTGGATGCTTTCTGCCTCTCCGGGAACTTTTTTTTCCGGAGCACGTCTCTAAACTTAAACAAAACTCAGCGAATATTAATCACACAGGCATAGGCAATATATCTTTATAAACATTTAAGTATATTCTATTAAATTATCTATTTCAAAACGAAAATAAATATTCTCTGTTTATTGAATATGTATGGAAAGATGTCAGTCGTTCTCATGGCAACTCATTATCTGCATTTGTGAACACGCTATTGAAACGTGCACGCCCCCCAACCCCGCCCCCTCTGTCTCCGCCAACTTTTCCAGGTGGAGTCAGGCCCTGACCAGGGGTTGGGACCCTTTATATTTACGTGCATTGTACTGCATACTACACAGTTCAAGCAATACAATCGATGCAAAACAGTAGCACGTTGAGAATAGGCTGATATTCAATGATCTTTTACACCGATGTTTCGTCATTCATTGGTGGATCTTATTTCCCTGCATTGCTCAACAACTGTTCAATAACGGACTGCGCTGCATTGATCAAAGAAGCGAAGATCTTTACCACATTTCTTCCGGACTTTAGAAAGAATTTTAATTTAAGTTTTGTTGTCTCTCAAGGGAAAGAATGGAGATACCTGTCTTGGATTTCAGAGTATACGAACTGGGAATTGCCAATGTATCGGCTGCTGACTTGGAAAAGTTAAGTAAAGAACTGAGAAAGGCCTTTACCGAGGTGGGATTTGTTTATCTGAAAAACACGGGCATAAATCAGGAAGAGGTTTGTGATTTTAAAAAAAAATAATTACATTGTTACTTAAGAGAAGTTCTATTTTGTTTGTAGCGGATTATTTCTCTATTATTTCTCTGTTCACTGTTTTAGGTGGATAAAGTCATGCATGTTTCAAAGAAGTTCTTCTGTTTGCCAGAAGACATGAAGAAGCCTTTCAGCAGGGGAAGTTTCTCATGTAATGAGTTTCATGGCTGGATTTCGGTAGAAAATGAAATGTACGTCAGTCTCAACATTCAGAATCATTAGGCCTACTGTAAAACTCACGAATGATGGACAAACATTTTAATGGTTCTCAATCCTGTCATTTCACAGTCTGAATCCCCGCCGTCCCGGTGATCTGAAGGAGGCGTTTAATTTAACGTCTTTGAGCGCGGATAACGTAAATACCAATTTCTTCTTATCTCTTCTACTTTCTGTCTCTCAAATATGTAACAATAGCATGACGTTGATAGTAGGCCTACACATCTATGGGTTATAATTATAAATTTTTCGAGTCAAAAGTGGTTGGTGTCCGAAATCACATACTCTCTTTTATATATATATAAAATAATAATAATCATATTGTGTGTAGCTGTCATTTGTATCAAAATGATCATCCATCAAATCTTCCTTATCCCAGAAAATGTTCTTTTTTTCTTTGCAAATCCCTGTACTTGTGACAATGACAACAATGATGAAATAAATTATGTCAGTGAACAAAAAAAAAAAAAAGAGACAGAAACAGATTTTGTCCAAGTGGTCAACAAAAGCCTCGTTGCTTTTTGCCACTTGATCATACATATTATATAGCACAGATCTTTAAAGAGAGAGAGAGAGAGAGAGAGAGATGTGACCCTAAATACAGCTTCTATGTCACCCAGCAGATGTAACTATAGCTTGTATGTCTGATAGCACAGCTAACATGAACATACATGAATGTTAAAACAAAATCTATTTGTTTCTATGATAAACCAGCCTTATTGCATAAGTCATGTTTTCCAGCTTCTAGTCATTTATTGTGCATGCTACCTTATATTTTCCAGTTGTTATTTTACTTTAATAAAATTGAGATATGTCATGCATGGGATTGGTACCATAAGGTTTAACCAAAATCTAAATGTAGATATCAGCAATATTATTTTGCATTAAGTTAGCAAACACTTGCTGTTAACATTAATATTTGCAAGCCTCCAAGCTTGGTAGCAAATCTATGCATGGTTCCATGGTAAACCAGAGATAGTGCATTAGTTTTTTTTCAGATTCTTGTCATTTATTGTACATGCTACTTGCTACATTATATTTTTTAGTTTTCAGCTCAGCAACCTCGGCTTTGCATATTCTAAACTAGCTAGCTCTGGCTGGCTGCTACATTCCCAGAGTTAGCAAACATTAGTCTGTTAACATGAATATTTGCAAGCCTCCTCCAAGCACAAACATCACATACCTGTTGCATTTCACCATCCACTTATTTAGCTGCTGTCGCATCCCTTGACATGCTATCTCCTTTAACCTCCTTCTTTTTCTATTTTTAGCCCCCGACCGCTTTTTTGCTTCATTCATCTTTTTCGAGTTTCAACGATAACGCACTCCTGTGCTGCTCACTCAGCGCTCACGCGCGCACCCCGCCCGCTCGCGATACCCTTCTATGTCAAAATAAATTCTATGATGGAATATTATGAGGGCGCCGGCGCCTACTCTAGCCTGTTAGTCCTCTAAAATTTATATAACTTTTTTTATATTTAACTTGTATAACTTTTATATAAATGTATATAACTTTTTTTTTTTTTAACCATCGCTTTGGCGCCCCCATGATGCGGCGCCCCTATGCGCCACATGTAGCGCATACCCACTTTTTGCGCCACTGTCTGGAGGCTAGGGTTACCACCTTTGTCTGCTAAAAACCGGGACATATCTGCTTACATGCGATTCATGAGGCTCACTAGCACACACACGCAAGGTCTCGCACTCTAGGCTACCTATCTGCCGTGCGCGCTGTTTGAACATACATATTCACGTAGACTTTCGAAAACCGGGCAGTAGTTAGGGGTAATCTTTGCGTGGCAGGGGGAGACCTGTCACTCGACCATAGTAGCCTTTTGAAAACCGGGACATATTCACATAGCCTTTTTGAAAACCGGGACATTCAGTGTCCCGAGAGAGTGTATAAATTTCCCGGGACAGGTTGTTAAAAAGAAGAACAATCCCGGAAAAACCGGGACGGGTGGCAACACTACTGGAGGCACTTATTTAAAGCGGCGCTATGCAGTTTCGGCAATTTCTTCGCTGTATTCTTGCTTTTTGCTTGCATGTTTCTATATAGGTCCCCCTACAGCTTCGGAATAGATATTTGACAACACTGTCGTCAAAACCCCAAGTACTCCTCGCTGCTGGCCAATGGAGGCCGACCCAAGGGAGTAATCCATCAGCCGGAAACTGAAGCTTCACGGGAGCCGCCATTGTAGCAGAACTTCACCTGCTGTTAGCATTCCATTGACTCCCATTCATTTTGGCGTCACTTTGACAGCGAATAACTTTACATCTGAGGAGTCCAAAGACTTCATTTGTCCATTATTTATTTCTAAAGAAACATGGCAATGTATAAAAGGCTCCATTACTTTGTAACCTACGTTATGGCCCCGTAGAAGCCGTTTTTGTAAAAAATAGGCTAACGATTGCGTCATAACTACGTGACTTTCTGTCACACAATAGAGACATTACCGTATAGGCAGGAGGAGAAGCTCGCAGACAATCTTTTACTGTCTATGAGGCAATGGGGGGGACATAGAGGCATAAAGTCAAGGGAGAAGCCCATAGAGAGAGTCCATAAAAGCAACGGGACAAAATATTTCAACAACGTTTTTGAGGAATTAGGTTATTCAGATTTGTCTTGGCATAGCTACTAGAAGATTTACAACTGTCAGACTGTCGTCAAGCTCAGTTTGAGCCTGCGCAGTCACTTAGCCATCAGGAAGGAAGTGCAATAATCGGGCTTCAGTCTTCTCCGTTGAAATCAATCATGGAAATCAATGAGAAGGGTCTGACTGCAGAGCCGCAGAGCCACAGTTTCACCCCAGCAGTTTCACCCCAGCAGTTTTACCCACGCTTGCGCAGTTTCACTACAGCAGTTTTATTTGAAATTATTGTAAATAGTTTGTGTTCAAGTCATTTGTTTCATCTGTGTTCAAGTTTACACATTAACCCCTCTGATAATGTTCCAAGATGTTAAAAACGCTACGCGGCTGATTATAGACAAACAGGGGGAGAAATTCGTACATACCGCACCGTAGGTTTTTTTTTCTTCTTATCATAGCCTACTAATGTCTTCGTGCATAGTCTGTCTGACATATAGCTATAAGAAGCTATGTGTCTGTCATGGATTTGCACTGAATTGATTCTCAAAAATACGGAACAAAGTCCGTTCCGTATCAGTTCAATACGGAACAAGACTTTTATGTGTCAAATACGGGACGATTCCGTATTATACGGAACGGTTGGCATTGGCAACCCTACATTGAACAAAAAGTGTGTATATATTATACCAGGCTGTTAGCTTTTGGAGGAAAAACATAAAAGATTAAACTATTCATGACACAACCATTGATTTATTTCAGTAATGGACCCTGAAGGCCTGCGAGCAACAGTAGGAGCAAAAAATAACTAATAAGCAAAAATAATTGGTAACAATAACCATTAGATCGTTTTAGGACAGAACAATGTGACAGCGCATGCGCGGGTGCAGCTGTTGTGGTGACACTGCGTATGTGCTGGTAAAACTGTTGTGGTGAAACTACGCATTCGCGGGGTAAAACTGCTGGGGGTGAAACTGCTGGGGTAAAACTGTGGCTCTGCGGCTCTGCAGACAGATATTATTGGAATCAATGGGGTCGCCTGTGTCCATTTCTTTTACTGTCTATATGGGCCGACCCATAGACAGTAAAAGAAAGGGCCGACCTCCGCACCTGGCGGCCACGCTCACTCGTAACATTGTGTTTTAATGGTGCATGTACTTTTTAAATAACCATAATTTGCAAAATTTTCTACCGATTTTCAAACGGTTTGGTTTGTTATAAACATCAGAGATGTAGTATGACACTGCATACTTATGAATAATTATAACCATGAACTTCCATATGAAAATAACATTGAACAGAACAGATAGGTGCAATGAATATACACACGCACAAGGTATTTCTGTTAAATCAATATATTGGCTACTAAAACTCAGTGTACAGAATGGCAACATGATATATATATATTTTAACTTCTTCAGGGTTGGGCCATTTATAATAAAGACATAAAGTGAAGACATTTATAATGTTACAAAATATTCTATTTCAAATAAATGCTGTTGTTTCTTTCTGTTCATCAAAGAATCCTAAAAAATGGTACACAACTGTTTTCAACATTGATAATAATCATAAATGATTATCATAAATCATAAATCAAATCTTCGTATTAGAATGATTTCTGAAGGATCATGTGACACTGAAGACTGGAGTAATAATGCTAAAAATTCAGCTTTGATCACAGGAATAAATTATATTTTAAAATATATTAAAATCGAAAACAGTTATTTTAAATTGTAATCATATTTCACAATATTACTGTTTTTGGCTGTATTTTTAATTAAATTAATACAGCATTGGTGAGCATAAGTGACTTCTTTTAAAAACATTAAAAGTCTTTCTGATCCCAAACTTTTGAACGGCAGTGTACATAAAGAAATGCTGCCAGCTTCTTGTTATTAGCCAGCTAATAACTACAACCACATCCACAAAGATTGTAATTTAGACAAAAGATTAGTTGTCATAAAATCGTTGTTGGTGTCAATGAAACCTATGGCTTATAATTGAACAGCTCGATTGTGGTCTCAGCCTTGATAACTTGCGCAAGTAGCCGTGATACACACCTATGCTGCACGATTAAGTCGTTTTTCGAAAAGAAAAGCTGCAATTTCAACATGTTCAAGCATCTAGAATTATAGCCATGTTAATAATGTTTGTAAGAAACCAAACCGTTTGTAAATCCGTCAAGATTTCAGCGAGATAAGAGTATTTGTGTTCGTTCAGATCACAGATCTTACATCAGGTACCACAGAGCCCGCCAGAAAGCTTGCCTGTGACAAGATGGCCGCCGATGATGATGATAGAAACTCCGCTGTCAGACATCTAGCCTTTATTATGTATATCTTTGGTTTTAGGCCCCCTTCCCTAAGCCCCTCCCCCTTCCCCCCTTAGGCCTTGGGAAGGCTTTAGCTACTTTCCTTTGAAAATAGTTGGCAACACTGCGGCAAAAGCCAATGTGTGCTTCTTTTACTGATATCTTTTGCATCTCTAATCCAAACAACGTCAAACTTGGCACTGCACTTACTCGTGCCCGTAGCAAGACACCTGTCAAGTTTGAAATACATCGGACTAACGGTTCGAGAGATATGCGAATAACACTCACACACACAAACACACGTTCCTGTAATTTATAGATAGATAGATGTAATCTGAACGTTCTACATTCGCCATCTTGTCATTGTCATGTGACCTACAGCGTCGCTTTACTACCATTCACTAATACCATACCCCTAAGGGACAACATGATGGTAAAAAAACAATGAAATTGGAGGGACACATATATTTAACATTAAGAAAATATATTCCTAATATTCGTGATTTGTAAACTTTATAATGCTCCATTCTCCATGTGTTCAGAAATGGCCTTCAGAAGGAGTAGATGATTTTCGAGATGTCCATGTATCATTTTTCCTGCGCTGTAAGGATCTCTCTCTCCGAGTGCTTCGACTGATGGCTCTTGGGTTGGATCTGGAACCAGAAGTCTTCCTCAACGCACATAAGCATATTGGAAGTAAGTACAAGTATGCACCACTACTTCCTCCCAGTGAGTCAATGGCTCATAAACACCTTTATTCTAACCTACGACCAGATATTGTTTTGTGGTCTGGATCAGCACGCATTGTTCAACTGATAGAGTTAACAGTGCCATGGGAGGATGCGGTAGATGAGGCATATGAGAGGAAGAAACTGCGGTATGCTCACCTGGCCACTGAAGCAGAACAGCGAGGATGGAGAGTCCAGGTTTATCCAGTGGAAGTGGGTTGTCGAGGTTTTGTGGCACACTCTACAACCCGGTTCCTCAGAGACGTCGGATTCAGTGGCCAAGAGTTGCGTCGCACAGTAAAGAACTTATCTGAAGCAGCAGAAAGGAGCAGCAACTGGCTGTGGTTGAGACGAAAAGATTCTAGCTGGCTGTGTACAGGCCGCCATGCTACGGTTTCTTGAAAACTTGAAGAGTCTGTTGGTTTATTTGTATAGGTTGTATAGTATTTACAGTCATTACGTTCCTGTGTATATTGCGTGAATGACGGGTGGTTGGGCAGATATTGTGTTTTTGTGGTAGGTGGTATGCCATACGGAACCGTTGCCACTGAAACTGCATATTAACGCACCAGTGGGGCTCGACAGCCTTAGTCAAACGGGTAGGCGCGTATGGTTGGGTTGCGGAGAGATTGTGGTTAGGTCTCAGCAGCAAGAGGGATGTAGAGGTCAGTAAGCTGGGCTGAGTTGAGTGGGGGACGGAGGGGGGTGACTCTGGGACGCCAGAGTCACTGTCGAGCCCTCTTGAGGTGTCGTGGGCTAGTCGACGAAACACTGAGGACGGAAGGTGCCCATTTGAAGACCCTAGAGATGTCCCCTACTCAGCTCAATCCAGACGGTTGTCATGGGGGGACCGCACTGTGGTTGCAGCCGTTGTGTGTGACGCGTGTTAACACTAGACAGAAGGAGATTTACATCACCATATGGAAAGAAGCGTAAATGGATGTAGAAGCATAGGTTACTGTAAAGCTATGTCTTAGTTGGTGCTTATCTTGGGGAAAGCCGAGTACATATCAGCATGAAGTTTTAACATCTACTCTCGTGTTATGGAAATCTGTGGTTTGTTTTAAGGTGATGCGAATGCAACCACACTTCGGCCTCTGTACTACCCTCCGGTGAACAGCACATGTGTGAAGGAAAAGCAGCTGCGCTGTGGTGAACACTCGGATTATGGGAGCATCACTCTGCTCTTCCAAAGCCCAGAGAGTGGACTGCAGGTGAATACCAATATAGGACAAAAGAAAAAAATAAGTTTGACCATGTTTAATGTTGTCGTCTATCATTACGGATGCATGTGACCGTGTGTTTGGCTCTGCATGTCACTGTGTTTCCTCCAGGTTCAGAACCGGGCTCGTGAATATGTTCCGGCCCCAAGCATTCCTGGAACAGTTCTGATTAACATAGCAGACCTGATGCAAAGGTGGACCAGTGATGTGTACGTGTCTGCGGTAAGTTTCTTTACTTTATATGGCATTTCATTTAATAGAGTGAAACAGCCGGGTTCCAGAAGTAAAAACTCCCCATTTTCTCAATAGGGAAATTGATTTTTGACGATATTTGTTATTTTTAATGTGATGACCAAAACATTATTTGTTCATCCTTCAAAGATTACTACCCTCATTTATAAAACTAAAAGTTTCAAGATGTAGGACAACTCACACTTATTTAAAAAGAATTTTTCTTTTAATAAATATACTTTTTATCTTAATATAAGACAAAGAATATATTATTGTTTACATCTTATTTTTGACTGTTAAAACTAATTAGTTGTTTGCCTTCATAATGTGGATAAATAAATAAAAACAGTGGTTTAAATTCAAACGTTGTCTTTAAAAAAGTTTCAATAATTATCGATATGAAACATTATATCGTGATATATTTTTTAGCTATATCGCACAGCTCTAGTCCTGAGACTTCCAAAGAAGATATATGTACATGTTTAAATAAAAATGGTTGCTCTCAGGATGTGAAAAGTTTTAACCATTATAACAAAATGTTTATAAAAAATATTGCTTACCTTTAAAGACAGACCTGTCATGAGCTATTAATTGATTGTATATGCTTTTGTTAAAGCAATCTTTACCTTATTCACTTAATTTCTTATTTCTAAAATAACTGTTTAACAGTGGAATTCTTGGTGGAAAACTACATTACCCATGATGCTGTAGAGAAAATGACACAAATAGAGCTCTGCAGAAGATAATGTTATCTCCCATGAACAGTGTTGGGAGTAACGCGTTACAAAAGTAATGCATTACAGTAACATATTACGTTTTGCTGTAACGCAGTAGTGTAAGGCATTACTAATCAATTTTCAGTAATATTTTACTCGGTACATGTTCGGTAAGGCTTGCGTTACAAAAGACTTTTAGTTTTAATTGTAAAAAAAAACAACAAAAAAAAAAAAACAGCAAGACCGCCAGACATTAACGAATGAAAGATGCAAGTAGGCTAAATTACCTGTTCGTGGTCAGTCAATAGCCGCGTGTGGTGTCCAAGTCTGTAATTAAAGACTAAATGGCAGCGTCTGATATATTTGTTTAGCGATTTATTTTTTACAGGAGTGCCGTGAGATATGATTTCGGCCTCTGTGCTCGCGCTGGCCAGAGGAAAAGCGGCTAATGGTAAAGATGGCATGAAGAAGACTACATTCGCGAGATGGACGCATGCGCATTAGGCTATTCGTTCTGTGTTTTCTTTCTAAACAGTTAGGCTATGTTTATGTGGTATTTTTCATGTTTTCATCACGCAATCATGTTTTTGATGCGATGGTGACGCGTTCATGTAAGGGCGGCGGCGCTGCCGATAAAGCACCTAAAAGCTGTCACAAAGAACCGGCAAAAGCAATGATTATGCATATGTCAAATATAGCAAGGAGACATGTTGATTGTTTATTAATAAAGTCAAGATGAAGTTGACGATGCTGACTCGCGATCTTCGCAGTAGTGAATGCACCAGAGAGAAATGCACATTTCATTTCATAAGCAGAGAGCAGTCTGTTTTCTTTCGTTTTGAATTGTTCTGTTTACAAGTAGACATTTCAATATAGATATATTTTTCAGGTCCGTACAATTAATACAAAACGAAATTCACTTTAAAGAAAGGCTTCGTGTCTTCTGTGTAAGTGTCTGTGAAAGTTTTAAAGCAGTCTTTTAGTGTCGCTTCAGAGCGGTCGCGTCCGTAACGGAGAACTGTCACGTCTCTAACATTTTTTCCTCATAAATGCGAACACGAAAAATAAATTAAAATGAATATTTTATGTTCTGTGGAGAGCCAACCCTTCTTCATTAGATTTGCGCAGTGTAATTTACAGAATTACAACAAAAAAAATCGTTGCCTCCTAAAAGTTAAAGATTTTTTTTTTGTCACACATGACTGTCGATTTCCCTAATATTAAATATAAAACGCATGTGTAGACTGATATTTTTCTAATGTCTGGACTCCTTTCTGGGAGGAGCCTATGGATAAACAGACGTTTCAATATTTTGGTATTAATGCATTTTCTGAGAATTTATATATAAGTTTTGACTGCAAGTCTGCAAATGTCATGTCCATAACGCTGGATTCCCAAATTTTAAATAATTTATCCTCAACTAGCTTTGTGGTGTAGGTCTACATATTTTATAATGTTAAGTTAACTTAAAATAATACTAGGCTAATAGTAGGCTAATTTAAAGATGTGGTAGCATTGGATCTGCCGGTATGGATAACGCTGGGAGTTGGAAGGGGTGTGTCGCCATTCTGCAGGTTCGTGGATCTGAGTGTCGCGATTTCGGTTTCATATCGCATATAGTTACAGCCCTAATCATTTTAGAATGTTAAGTTCTACTTCTGTATAGTTATTTTGGTGAAAGTAACTCAAAAGTAATACAGGAGTAATGTAACGCATTACAATTCTGAGACAGTAATATTGTAAGGTAATGAATTACTTTTAAATACCAGTAACAAGTAATATATAATGTATTACAGTTTGGAAGTAACTTGCACAACACTGCCCATGAAGCACCATGAATAAAGGAATCGAGTCGGTCTCCCTCAATTTAATTCATAATTTCAATGGCAGGCAGGCCATGTCTGGCCCAACAAATTATATTTTCTTTAATATTTATTTGAAATAAAATCATAAAATATTGCAAACTATAATAAATGTATCCAACATAATTGATGGGCAACTGACCCCTTGACAATAAGCCACAAGATAAAGTATAGTAAAAAATGAAGAGGATATTTACCGTAATGTGTTCAAAATATCTTCTGCAGAAGGAAGGTGGTTTGGTTCATGGCTTAAAACGCTTTAATGAAGATTTTTCCCTATTGGAAAAAAAATATTCCGGAACCAACTCAGCTGAAAAAGTGGTCATGCACTAATGCACTCTGCACTGGCAAATGCTTGTTTAACTCTTTTCTATTATGAACCGTTCAGGCTCACAGGGTTTTGCTGCCCCCTGCAGGAGACTCCAGCACACGCCAGTCTTTGGCTTTCTTTGTACAGCCTGATGATGAGGCCATCATTTCATGCTGCGATGGATCCGATAAATATCCTCCTGTTAATTCATTTGATTACCTTTTATCAAGGTTTAATGATAATCATGTCAAATAACAGGCTCTAGTTTAAGTGGAAGTTTACAATTGTAAATCAAAAACAAAGTGGTAATAATCATCAAAGCACATAATTTGTGGAGCTGAGATAATTTAATTATATTTTAAAGAAATGTACAGCACATTCACTTTTTACTCACAAAAGAAACTCAAAAAAGCCAAAATTGCCTCATGAATGCATCATTTTATGATTAATTGGATTTCTGTAAACAAAATTGTCGGTCGTGATTTTATTTTTTAAATCACTGGTGTTGCAGTAGTAATTAATCAATTTTAAGAAACTTTGTACATCTAGGATTGACTTTCAACTGAAGCTAAAGCAAAAAGACTAGCTAAAGCAAAAACTAGACATTTTAATATGACTAGATATGAAGAGAGAATTATCTTTGTGCAAATCAGACATGAAATTTACTAGGAAAATTAAAACAGTTAACATCTCTAAACACACGTTTCAAGTACAATCCCTGTCCTCACAAACTGTAGACAAAAGTGTAATTGTCTGATAACATTGGGATACAATAACTAAAGTTTGGTGAATATTGTTTTGTGTTTGATAATAAGGAATGCCAATGTATTTGCTAACAGACAGTAAATGGTTCTTTTAAATGTGAGAATGGAAATATTTTACATTACATACACCATACAGACACAGAGACGAGCTTGAGCTGCTAAAAATGTGCAGGCAGGTCTTGCTGGTGACCTTGTGACATAGGCCGAGCGTCACCAGGCAGGATCTCCACAGCAGAAGGTACTGCATTTGCCAAAAAACAAAGAAAAATTATGATAGAAAATCTACATTTTGTTCCTTGTGACAGGGCATAGGACTTTGACCCCAAAAATGTAAAAGAACTGCACCGACCTTTGGCCTGCACTGGAGTCTCTGTTTTCTGTATTTTCAACCGCTCCATGTGCTGAACCGCCTAAAGGAAACGAATAGGCGAATAATCAATACAATGTTAGAAAGTTTTTTGCGGTGAGGTGGTACTAGCTTGAACACATTTCCATTATGTTTTAAAAAAGGGAATAGTATATAATGACAAGAATGTCAGCATCCGGTAAATGCAATGCAACAAAATGTTTTATCACTCAATCAAATCTTTGGGGTCGGTAAGATTTATGCTTTTGAAAGAAGATTCTTTTGCTCATCAAGGCTGCATTTATTTGAGAAAACGTAGTATTATTGTGAATTTTTTTTGATATTTAAAAATGTAGTCAAAACTTTTGAATGATATTGGAAACAATTATAAATATATCATATACACTAAAGTAAAATTCTTTTTTAAACCTGAAGTTTCTTTAAATGGGTGGAGGTTCAAAAATCATAATGGCTCTTAAAATAAACTCTATCTACTTTAAGCTAAATAAAATCTCGTATTTGTCTTTTTATTTTGGGGTAAAATATGATCCAGACATGTTCTTGACAGGTTTTGTGAAATTTACTCATGTCGGATAGCAACAACATTGCCAAAATGATCCCGTTCACACGGATCCGCTAAAACGACTGAAAACGCTGTATTCTGCTGTCAGGCCAGTAGTTGGCGATGTCACTTTGTAAAGAAACATTACGTGACTATAGCCTGAACGTAATACGCATGCACATGACATCACTGTTTTTATAAATTCAAGTTTTTGTAGTTTACATGGAGTCGAAAACAGTATAGTTTTCAAAAACGTGTAGTTTGAAACCAGTTTTCAAAAGTTTGCGTTAAAATGCATAAAAAGTTTTCTGTTTTTATTTTAAAACGGTGTCTGACGGATTCATTTCCATGACTTTTCCAGTAATTTTTGATGACTGGAAAAGGATTTAAATAGAGATTGTATTCAAATGATCAGGACTGAAAATAACTAATATACGCAGCATTGAACAAAGAAATATCCGTGAACGTTTAATGTATTTTTCATAGGGGCTTTCACACGGGCGGAACATTTTCATAGTTGCTATAACCGTGGGCCAAAGTACCCGCTTTATGGGGTGTTCGCACCGCAGGAACTGGGAAAGGTTTTAGTTCTAGGAACGCCTTTTGAAGGGACTAAATTATCTTCTAGATCTAACCCAGCACAATAGAAACTACCAGTGGCGTAAGTGTACACTGATTGGACGAACGCATGCCAGCCGAAACACCGGCATCCACCATTTTTAAATAATTGTGTAGTTCTATTAACTTCCCGGGACAAAAGCCCCTCATGACATGTCCAGGCCAGGAAATCACACTTTTGAAATTCCCTCATATTTCGAGATTTTCGAGGACTGTGGGAACCCGTGTATCTCTCACTCAGTGTCTGGGTGCGAGTTGGAGTCGCTCTTCTACCTGCTGTAGTTCCATTTTATTAGCATTAAGCTGGTCCTGTTGTCTCTCCAGCTCCTCCCGCTGTTTCAGCAGGTCATTTGTCTTCAGGTTAAGGTCGTGCTCCTCTCGAGCGAGATGCTCCTCAAACTCTCTCAACTCTTCTTCCGTGTAGACTGGATTCTGCTCCAGAGTCTCGAGAGGAAGCAGACAAAGGACATTTTTTACGTTGTATGTTCAACTGAGGCTGCGTTTATTTGGTCTAAAGTCAAATCTACTGTAAAATTGTGATATTATAATTTGAAATAACTTTTCTATTATAGTGTATTCTTATTTCTTCAGTCACAATCCTTCAGATAAAATTCTAATTTGCTAATATGAAAATTTTTAATTATCAATATTGAAAACAGCTGTGCTGCTTAAAATTGTGGAAACAATTTCAGCATTCTTTAATGAATAGAAAGTTCAAAAGAACATTTATTTCATCTGTAACATTATAAATGTCTTTAATAAATGTGTGTCCTTGTTGAATAAAAGTATAAATTTCTTTAAAAAAACAAAAAAAGACCCCAAACTTTCAAACAGTAGATATCACGAAACAGTTCACAAACAGGGTTGATTTTAATTACATGTTGACTTTTGTGTGTACAATGTTAAATTACCTCCCATCCACCTGGCTCTTGAAATTCTTTCTTATCTGTTGCAGCGATAAATTCATTTAGTGAAACAAGCCTGTCTCTGTTAGTGTCAATCTATGGACAGACAATACATAATAAATAATTACAAGTGAAACATCTTTGAAATAATATCATTAGCACATTCAATCCCCTGCTATGATGCTCCCACCTCATTCATCACATGCTCTCTCATACGAAGTCTGTCCTCCTCCATTTCCTGCATGTCATCCTCTTCACGTGCGGGATCATAGATCTTCTCTAACTGAACATTGTGGAGACAAACATCAGATTTAGCATCCCATAAAGCCACGTCATTCTCAAAGATGCACTATTGTGTTAGCCCTGAACGGAAAGGTTATTAAGTGGAACCTCTTTGGTAAACAGCGCCTCGAGCTCTTGCTCATCGAAGTAGCCATCTCCATTAGTGTCTGTGAGAGCAAACAGATGTCAGAGTCGTGCAGTGACATCATCTTCTGTGTTCAGAACGGAGAAGCTCAATGATCTCACCATGCAGGTTGAAGAACGTCTTTGGGTCAAACTCACTGGGATCCAACCCATCGGATTCCTGCCAGACCTCTTTCAACTGGTCCTGACTACCCTATTTATATAGACCAAATCCTCAACAATGACATATTTTAATGTTAGATTTTATGATTCAAATGTAATTTACTCAAAACCTTTAATAATCCAACATTTAAAAATGCAGTGTAACGGAAATAGTGACAGATCTTTACCATTCATATTCTGACGAAGTGAAACGGATTATCGAAAAGAAAAAAGTAGGGCAGGTCAATGAATTGGTTTTCCATTGGACGGAGACAGATCTGAACGCGAACTTGCAGTCGTTTGTAAGAAGGGAGGGGTTTATGTGGATGAAATGATTGGAGAAGTCTTGCATACATCACATTTTGATTAAATTTTTTTCATAATAGAGAGGCACAGGGATGATGCATTTTTGTAGGCCAACCCTGGTTCCCTTGACCAAAACCCAATAGAATGTTTTCCATTGGCTTTTAGATTATTGCAGGAAATATGGTCTGTGACAAACATCTGTCTGGTCTGTGATAATCTTCACAAATGAACAACTTATTAATTTTGAAGCATAAATGCAATCGGCAGAAGTCAAAAGCTAATCGTGGGCTATAAACAAACTACACGACTTCAACGTCATCATCACAAAAGCCGCCTTTCCACTGCACACGAGAAACGACAGCCGTTGGACCGGAAGTCATTCATTTCCAATGGAAAGTAGTACGGGAGCTGCGTGGAGTTACGATCAAATGCGTAGCGGAAATTTCGGATCCGATTTGAGCTTCAGATGCGTTGAAATATCTGATTCTGAACTTCTGCGGCTAGACCGTATGTGATGTATTCTAATCCAAACTATGAGCGCGAAGCTAGAATTACCATACAGCTACATGATTAGCTCTAAAAAATATACTATGTTTTTATTTTAATAGTATTGAGGATCATTTGTTTTGTGTGGATATATTCGTGAATGCATTACATTCATTAAAATCATTCATTTTACCATTGTGAATAGCCAAGGATAACGGTTGCTTCACGACCAATTTCAAAGTTCACCACAAGTAAAAGTGGATATTACTGATGTATTTTATATTGTAGAACAAAACGTAAAAATATCTCGAGCTTGTGTTCACCACAGACTTTATTTCAAGCATTTAACCAAAAAACCATTCAAAAAATCCATTGACTTCCTGAAGTTGGAACTGGGATTGCTAAAATATGAACTCATTTCCAGGTTTTGGCCTACAAAAATAGATCCTTAAGTGACTTTAAAAATCACCAAACATAGAAAGGGTTCCAAAAATTGACCACTCATGAAAATGCTTCTATTTATAATAGAATAAAAAAATTATAATAGAATTAAGCAATATCACAAACTGGCTTATTTGATTATAACAGTAGTCCAAGAAGTGTGTCTTTTGCTTACAGGGTGATTGATTTTGGGATGGTCTGCATGTTTCTTCTTCATCTCTTCGTAGTGTTCCTCCTCTTTTTTGCGCGCTTCCTCATCCAGCGTCTTAAGATGTTCCCTCCGATCGTGTTCCTTCATCATCTCGTACTTCTTGAACTCTTCGTGTCGTTCCTTGTCAAAGTTTTCCAGGTCATTAGTGGCCTTGACAAAAAAAAAAAAGGAAACTAGTAGAAAGGAAAATGTGTGTGTGATGTGAAGACCAACAACTCACTGTGTAGATCTCCGCCCAAAATTGACAAGTAATCTTAAATTGCACTTGGCAAATAAAACTTGCTACTTGATTAGTAACTTTATTAGCACCTGTAAGAGTATTGTTAGAAGTCTTCTTTACAACTTTTTCCTTTTTATCTATTATCAGAAATTAATCTTGCACACATAAAGACACCAAAATTTACATTACATTTACATTTCTAAAGCAACTTGCATTGCATTTGTACAGGGCTTGATATTAACTCTTTTGCTCTCCAGACACTGTGGCTAGTGGTTTTCCAAAGTTACTAGCCACTCAGCATTTTCACCGGCCACAATTTTGACATCGATACAATGGGGAAAAACTACCATAAAGATATTTTTGATATCTCATAATTTGGCAGCAGATATATTAGGCTTCTGTCACTTTAAGACCTGACACATGGATCCATTATACTGTTATACATGCATTTCTTTCTCAACTGTTTACATTCACTTAAAACAAAACTGATTGTTTTTACGTGAAAACTTGCCAAGACAGGCATTTTATGTATATTTGACTGTTTAAGCGCAATGCTGCGAAAAAGAACTCAATTTAGTACTGAGATGCGGCTTAATGTGCGCACACTGTGTGTGCGAGAACAAAATCTGCAGAAATTAGTAAAATTATGCGCATTAAGCACAATCTCGCCGAAATTTAAACCCTGTAACGCCAACATTATTCATCCAGAGCAAGTGTAACAAGTGATTGAGGGGAGGTGTGTTTGTGTGTGTTGCACAGTTCATGCATCCCATGGGATTGAAGCCCATAACCTTGGTGTTGCTAGCATCATGCTGTACTGTTTGAGCTACAGGAACTATATTGAGGTTTTTGTGACAGGTGCAGTTTCACTGAGAGATAGAGATTGGCTTCTCTTGTATGGTGCTGGTTGTGATAAATTACCTGTCATTTTTTTGTCAAAAATATGGAAGGAGAAACAGCGAATTCAATAAAATCTTTGTCATGGGGGAAAAAAAACAAATTTTATTTGATCTTTAAATATATAATCTAGTAATAAATATTTATGGCCAGAAATTTTTTACCAGCCAAAAATGTAATTTTATGCCCTGAGCACAAATGTGTGACATTTATTAGTGAATATAGAATGAAAGCAACAGGAGGTCTGATTTAGACCCTACCGATTGAATGAGGCGATCCAAGTCTTCCACCTCGAATGTGTGTGGATTCATGTGATTCAGATGCTCAAACTGTTTCAGAAGGGCTTGGTGGTCCACTGCCGTACCTTGAGGGAAATGGAAAGCATCTCATTTTTCATGTTTCTTGTCTTTGCAGCAGGCTAGAGTTACTGGTCTATAAAGTACTCCGTTATATGGAGAGTTTGACGAATGACACTTTCAGATAAAACATTCTGTATCTTCCCATATCTGTGCTCTCCGAGCCTGCCGACCTTAAATAAAGAAAAGAGGTGGTGGAGGATATTTCACGATATGCTACAGGACAATAACTAAAACAGTTGTGCTTGTAAAGAGATTCCTATGCTACCTTTTTCTCCATTCATGTCTTGTTTGACTTTGATTAGTGTGCGCAGTCTGTTCACTTCTTGCCTCTTTAGCTCATCAAGTTTAGTTCTCACGTGATGGCTGACAAAGTCCAACTCTTTAGCCAGCTTCCCTTGCTGTTTTCACCAAATAGGGAGTGAGAGGTAAGCAACACGGTGTTTAGACAACCTGATTTAACCTCTGCAAAGTAAAATTGGAAAATAAAGTGCTGCAATACCTTGATGTCTTCCATGTCTGTGTTATGAAGTTTCTCTTTGAAATGCGGGTCCTTTTCCAGGAAGTCAATAACCTCTCTGAGATATCGATCATAGTGCAATCCAGTGTCCTACATGAATTTAAATTAGATGTACACATTAAAGTAAAAAGGAGACCAGTAAACCTAAATCTTTTTAAACCCACAGGATAATGAACGTTTGCAAAAGGACTGAGCAATAAAGCCAGTCTGTGTAGGTCAAACACCCCTTTCTCCTTATTGTAAGCAGTGCATTATACTGTATATAATACAGCGTGTATGTATTACAAAACCTTTCTGAAGTTTTCAAACTGTATGTCAGCAAAAAGCATCACACCCATTCAAACAATAGACCAGCATGTCTCACATTAGTATAAACACTTGTATACTAGTATAAAGTTAAAAACTTTCTTTAAATTGAATCATATTACTTACTTCACTTTTCGGGGGCTCCAGTTCCTCTACTGGAGGACTCACTTTGGTTTTATCCACAGCAACTGGCAGTGCATCCAAACAAGCCCACAGACACAGTATCAAGCAGCAGTGTGACGGTCCCCACATCTGTGAAACACATGAACGTCACGGGTCATTTTTGATATTGATCACTTTGTAGACTGAATAAGTGCATATATATATATATATATATATATATATATATATATATATATATATATATATAGGCTATATATGACTACATTACTCACGGAAGTATATTTGTGGCAATAGCCAACAATAGACATTGTATGGATCAAAATGATCGATTTTTCTATTATGCCAAAAATAATTTGGATATTAAGTAAAGATCATGTTCCATGAAGATATTTTGTAAATTTTCTACCATGAATATATAAAACATTTATTTTTGTGAGTGAATGCTGCACAATCGCGAACATAAATGGCGAACTTTAAAGGCAATTTTCTCAATGTTTTGATTTTTTTTTGCACCCTCAGATTCCAGATTAGTTTGAAAATAATCTAACAAACTATACATCAATGGAAAGCTTATTTATTCAGCTTTTAGATGTGTATACATCTCAATTTCAAAAAAATTACCCATGTGACTGGTTCTGTGGTCCAGGTTCATATTTATGCTGTTTACATATAAGTAAAATAACGAAAATTCTGTTATCATTTAATTTACTTGCTTTCAAGTTGTTCCAAACTTGCATGAAATTCTTTCTTCTCCTGTAGACACACACACCCACCCACACACAATTTTAAAAACTAAATACTGGTAACCAAACAGTTGATAGACACCATGCCAGTATTTTTACCCATCTATTGTTTGGTTACCCATATTTTCTTAAAATATCTTCTTATGTTCAGCAGAAGAAAAAAACGTATACAGGTTTGGAACAACTTGAGGCTGAGTAAAAGATGACAGAATTTTCAGTGAACTTTCCCTAGCAGCAGGTGTCATCACTAACTGCCAATCACCATCATTAGTAAAGTGATGCAAACTAAATACAAACTTGTTATTAATACAAACTAAAACAAAACATTTACGTCATTATCTTTTTTGTTTTTAAAGGGAGCTTAACTACAACCAAAGCGTGACGTCACAGCACGTGTTAGATAAACCCTGTCATTCTCTGTAACAGGCAAGACATCGATTTCAATAATTACGAACAAATAAACCCAAATTATGTGTTCAGACGGAAATCATCTCGGTAATCAATAGGTACTAAATGGCGCGACATTTTTTTTTCTTTGAACACAAAAATATATTACCCCACCATACGTGTCTGCATCAGCTGTAACATACGGGTAACATAGAATACGGCAGCTGATATTGTAAGAGGCAACAGGTGAGCACCTACCCTAAAAGATCCCCTGAGAGTAGTATTTAAACACTCTCTCGATGTAGCTGTCTTCGTCTCGATCAAGCCTTACAGATAATCGCTCTGACAGATCATTTGCAACTTGTTTTACCTGATATGTGCTAAACACAGTTCCTTAATGGTAACGATATAGCCACGCCCCTCGCTCTGGTGATTGGAGGAACCGTGGCTCTTCCGCCTTTGATTTTTAAGCGTTGGTCTGTCATTGGGCATGTTATCTGTCTGTCAAAGCTTTCCATGGTAACTTGGCAAGTACGCTTGTTATAAGAGGTACGTGGCGTTCACTTGTCCACAGCACACAGCTCCGAATTGAAACAGCTGAGTGTCATTCACGCTTCTTTTGGCAAGACGACACAACCATCACTCAACTGTTATCTTGGTTGTGTTTGTAAGGTGGGTTCTGACGTTAAATTCCAGATGTTAAAAAAACTGAAACATATATATATATATATATATATATATATATATATATATAATCACTGTTTGGTTAGCCTAAACAATTGACTTTTTTACAGACTGTGATGACTGGTTTTAACTGTCAGCATCATCCTGTAAAAAAAATTACATTTTTTTTTAAATGTATGTACACTTATAATACTATACTTTCTATTATATTAACATTGCATAAAATAATAATAATAAAAAATAAAACAACAACATCTATCTGTGAGGATGCTGTGGGAGTGACACTTAACTTCTTTCTTCTTCTGACTGACATTATCAATCTCTATTTTTTTTTATCTTTTTGAAAGTTGTGACAACACTGTAGTGGAGTTTTTCTTGTGCTATTTGAGCAAATGGGAACACGAAAAATATATTTAATGTAGTCTCATTCGCCATTATAGAAGTTTACCGAACTATGATGACTTCTGCTTCTGAGAAATGCAACTGGGTCAATGAAATGGGTAAGAACAATTCTGAATGTACCTCAGAAATTAATTGGCCTCATAGGGCTCAAATAGAACAATGTAATATATTTATTTAAACTTTGGTTTTCATTTTACAGTCTGTTTCTGTATCAAGTGAGATATTACTTTTAGATAAAGATGATGAATTGATGCAACAACCCCCCCCTTGTCTTTCGTCTTTGTCTGTTAAACGTCTGTGTTCCAAAAACCATTAAGGGTCAAACAAGCCTGTAATGCACATGCCTTGAAATTTAGGCATTTAAAGTAGGGAATGAAAACTTATTTTTGTGTATGTAACATTCATGATTACATTTTGAAAAAAAAAATAGATTAGATATAGATTGCTGTTGTATCCTTAGTAGATATAATTGTGGTAGGGTTAGCTGTTCATCATGTCTTTACAAGATCGACTACACATTTTTGGCTTTTAAACATTTCAGCAGAAACATTTTCTCTATCTCTTTGCAATGTCTATATCTAGCCATTAGATGGCACTTAAAGTCTACCAATAGAATATCCAGGCCTTTCTTAAACATTGCTTGTTTTGAGTCATGTTCATGTAACAGTGCTGAACATAGACACATACAAGATTTAGTTCCTATTTTAATATGTGAACAAATGAATTGATGTCTTTGTATCTGTGATCATACCACTGCTAAATTGTGTTGGATGTTTTATTGTACGACAACTTTCCACTATAAGGATTGCTGTAACTGTCAGGTTGTTGAAGTGTGCTTTTGCTTTGCTGCACTCTTGTTTTTTTGCGCGCCATTGGTTGCTGTTTGCTGTTTTATCATTGTTGTTTTTTTACTTGCACTTCTGTTCTGTTTGGGCGTGCTGATTTTTTTTTTTTGCCATTTGTTCTTAAACCTCGTTTTATAACCAGTCAGCTGGTCAGTTTAACAGTTACTGTATAAAGAATAAGACCATGCTAGTTGGGAAGATGCTTAAGTATTTAAAAAAACAAAAATGCATTTAAGGTAATACTTTTTTGGGGGTCATGTGTTTGATGCCATCTCCGGATAAATGTTTCGATTAAAATTATCAAATTAGCTTTATTAAGTGCAGAGTTAGATCGCCCAATTATATTATATATGGATTTAGTGAAGTCAGAAAGTTAATTTACTGCTTCTGTAATAGGCCTACTGCAAAATGGCATCATCTAGGCATAAGGCATATCATCCTTATTTGTTCCTACCTTCCTGAGCATATGTTGTTCTCATAACCTTTTGAAAACAGCTGCTGTTTAAAGAAACTTATCTAAAGATGTAGTCAATAGAGCCATCTGGTGTTTTTTTCGATGTAATCTTCAAAACAACAAAGACATTGAGCAATATAATTAAACTGGCTGTTCCTGTGTTTGGAAATGTATGAATAAAATAAATAGGTTACTGCAATATAAAGTCTGAGACCACTAGTAAAAAATAAAATAATGTTTTACATATTTCTAATTGAATATATTTTATGTTTTTATTGCAATTGTATTGTCCTGATATAATATAAAAATATTGATTTATAGATTGCTGTTACAGCTTGAATTTCAGCGTGGGATTGCGTGTTACTCATTCCCTCATATTTTATGCTCATGCAGTGCACACATAAAGCCACCTCTCAGTACTAAATTGAGTTATTTTTTGCTGCTTATTGCACTTAAACAGTCAAATGCACACAAAATAATGTCAAAATACCGTCTTGGCGAGTATTCACGACAACACAAGTGAATGTAAACAGTTGAGAAAGAATATACATGTGTAACAGTATAATGGAGCCGTGCATCAGGTCTTAAAGTGACAACAGCCTAATATATCGGCTGCCAAATTATGAGATAATATTTAAAATGTGTAGCAGTTTTTCTCCATGGTATCAATGTCAAAGTTGTGGCCAATGAAAATGCAGAGAGGTGAGTAACTTTGAGAGACCACTACAACTGGTAGTGTACCATCCGGGGTTCCCATAATATACAGTATTGGGAGACATTTATTTTCTTTGAATATTTACCATATACTGTACATGGCGCAATTGATCGATAATGGAATTTAATCAAAATTGGAATTGAATCGCTTGCTTGAGAATCTAAATCAAATTGTGAAATTTGTCAATACCCAGCCGTACAAGTAGGGTGTTTTCATGGTAAAAGTTGGTAAAAGTGTTTTTTTGAAAATGACTGACTGACTGACTGAATGAATTAATTCTTTACCATAAGCAAGTCTCTTTTGAACTTCACTAAACGAATGTGCGTGTGCCACTCAAACCAGCAACAGATAAAGGAGCAAAGATCATTTAAATCAGACTGTACTTTGCATAGTATAGTATTTTGAAATGGAAAATGATTGGCCCAAAGCAGACCTGTTACGTCAGCATGTTCTGACGTGATTTTCATTCCGCGTTCACACCAAGCACATTATCTGTAAATTACCGTTAATGTTACAACTTCCCTTACTGGTAAATTGCTAGAAACAATTTACTGGTATTTTTGAAAAGGTCCTGTTCACACATGATCTCTTTCCGGTAATTTACCAGTAAAGACTATGTGTGAAAGAGGCTTTTATCAAGAACAGGGCATCCCTCCAAATTTGATTAGAAGACACAGAAAACCGGTCAGGGAGTCTACTAGAATAGGTTTTCATGCTTGAATGTTCGAAAATCACATTATTTTTCAGATATTTTGCATTGTTGCAGCACCTCTCTTCCCCGTCTGTCAGACAGTAACGCTTGGTTTAGTTCCTGTCTCTTCTGAAAAGTGCAATGTGCTCGAATTGGTTGGCTGGATCAGTATGTTGTGATTGGTCAACCACTTTGAGCATATTTTTGTAAATGTCATGCCTCTTACCATAAAAGTTTCAGCTCACTACTAACTCAACTCAACCATTGGCCCTTTTTTTTGTGTGTATGCCTTTGGCGGGAGTTTAGCTGAGGAATATTGTGTTTGGAGACGTTTCAGGGATTTCAGAAACGTGTGCACTGATATAGAGAATAACTCTGGAGTGACTTTGTGCTTTGGAATTTTCCAGACCTTTTTCATGGTCAAATAGCAACTTTGAACAAAAAGAAAGTTGAAAATGTAAAAAATCGTGACCACTTTAAAAAGAGTTGATAGAAAGAGCACCTCTTTCTGTCAAGGTTGCTTCCAATTTGTGACACTCCCGTATTCTTAATCTGTTTAGGATAGAGCAAGTTTGCACACTTTAAAAATAAATACAAGAGTAGAGAATACAATTTATATATTGAAAATGAGAACTTTCAGCATGACAATGATCTAAAACGCACACCTAAACCAACAAAAGAATGGCGTCAAAGAAAGATATGAATGGCCCAGAACTGAATCCTAGGAAAATCTGTGGGGGTTCACTTTGGTTTTCAGTGTCATTGTATAAAATTGTTAAAGTCCTTATACGATATTTGAGAAAAATATTTTTTACATCACAAAAACCTGCTCTTTTAACAGGGGGTGTAGACTTTTTATATCTGCTGTATTGAATACATTTTCAGTTAAAACTTGACTGAAGATTTGAATGCGGAATCTGAAATCTTTTAAATATTTCATGTCATAAAATGTTAATGTTCAAACCCCTAAAAATTTGTATTATTTTTAATTGGAATAGTTACAGATTTTAATGTAATCTCATGTTGTATTTATTGTGACTTGACCATCATGCACCTCAGCAGTTCAGAAATATACTATATTTTGTAAGAATAGAATAAAGGCAAACTCTTTCTTAAACATTTTGAACCATAGAGCAAAAATGGTGGGAGTCTAGTGGGAGGTCTAAGTCTCTGTACAGACATATTTTACTAATACACCGAAGATCAAAAAGTGTGGCGTATCCCTGCAGTAACACTCAGTGCTTTTAGGTGCAACTTTCCATAACTAGGTGGCTTCTGTGATGTTACATGTCTGTAGCAATTTACAACTAAACACCACACTCGGATGCTAAAGGTGCCGTCTGTGCAGGCGTATAAATAAGGCATAAGGCTTTGTGATCGGGATGAATATATACATGTGGCTCTGAGGAATCGCAGTGAAGTGCTGACAAGGCTGTGGGGCCAAATGACCGGCAAGAACTTCACAATGCAGATAGATGGAGGAGGAGTACCGCTGCAGCGCGGCTTTGATTTATAGGTCCTGAGAGGAGACTGAATCTTTGTTCGTGTGTGTGCGCACTTGTGTGTATCCTGTGTTGTTATGAATGAGATTTATGGATTCTGATTTGATTTCCATGGTTGATGTGACAAACATTGTTTATCCCTCCCATATATATATATATATATATATGAGAGAGAGAGAATATTAACTCTCGAAATTGAGACAACTAAAAATACACTTAAGTAAAAAAAAAGAAAAGAAAGAAATTAATGTAAAAAAATCAAGTCACACGTGATCCTCAATTGTCTGACAGCTAATTGCAATAAGGTGACAAGTCAGAATTTCAGGCTTCTGTGCTCTCTAAAATATGCAAATCTATTATCCCCATTAGGACATGAACAACTAAATTAATTACCCGGATTCCCTAAGGTTAGTCTATTATGGGTGTTTATAGTTATGAGCATTTTAGACAAATCGGGAATGGTTTTCGAGGGAAATTTTGTACATGCTTCAATTGACAGTGCATGTTTTGTCATATCTGTAAATTATCCGTAAGTTGCTCCGGGTCCTTTGACACGTGTCTGGTGTTGGGAGGTCAGAGGTTAGTTGAGTGCGTGTGTGTCTGGTGTGGGAAGTCAGAGGTTAGTTGAGTGTGTGTGTCTGGTGTGGGAAGTCAGAGGTTAGTTGTCAAAATGACTGAGAAAGGTTGACATGGAGCAGCTAAATCTCCAACCTCCGGGGAATCACCCGTTTTAATCAAACGCTGAAAGGAAGATAGTCTGCTGGAGAAAAGAGAACAGTAGAGCTCGTAATAAAACAAGAACCAACATCCGCTTGGGTTTTCAGAGATGGTGAGAGCTGAGGGATTTGAAATGTTGTAAAAGTGACCCTGTGATGGCATTTTATTATCAGGTCAGGAAGGTATTTTATTGAAGAGATAAATTACCATGTGTAGCTCTCTAACAGAGTTCATTGTAAAGCATGATCTATTGTGAAGGGTCATTTCATTATGGTTGTTGTAAAGCTGTGCTAGAATTTATTGTAGGAAGTACCGTGTCTATTAATGGGTTTAAAGCTACAGTAACATCTTCAGCTGCAGTTCTATCTTCAAGGATAACCATATTCATCCGGACAGTCGCGCAGAGCCGAAGCACAACCAAATCAATGTTGTATCGCAAAAGGCATGCCGTTTTTTTTAACCGTTTTAAAGTTATATATTGTACCTTTTTTTTTTTTAATTTTTTTTAAAGTATTTTCCAGTTAAAAAAATAAATGTATACAAAATAACACACACACACACACAAAACTATATAAAAAAGTTCAAATATCAAATATTGAATGAAAATTGTGTGCAGATGTGGGTTAGATGAAAGTGTCAAATTAAAGGTGCATCTTCAAAATACTTTATATTTCCAATATTGTTTGATTTGTGAATGCTGGTGTGTATGGTGTTATTTTTGTGTTATATTCGTACAGACGTCAGAAGGTGTATTAATGTTTGATGTGTGTTCACAAAGCGAAGGTTGTTAATTTTCAGCATGGAGATTTTCCAGCACTGCAGATCTCTTCTAGTGAAATGATGTCTGTCTTTTAATAGACTTCTTTTGTGTGAGATCAGGTCTGTTTTCCCATCATGCTTTAGCTGTTCTGTTTGGTGTTCCTTTAAAGTACACCTCTTCTGCTTTCCCAAGCAATACCTCAAACAAGTCAAACTCAATATACAAAGAGCCTCAGTGGATGCTGCTGCTTCAGTTTGTGCCAACCAATGATTGACTATTTAAGGTAATTGATTTTAGGCTGTGTGTCCTCTTATCTGGACTGCTTTATCAGCATGCATGCAGTTAAAAAAAAATCTGGCAATAAACAGTGAACACCATGAAAACCAGTAACCTGAAATGCTTTGCTACAGTGTAAAAAATGATCGTGATTTTAACAGTAAAATGCTGTAAAAAAGATGTAAAAATGCTACAGTGCAAAACCGTTAATTGGTTAACAGAAAGTTTCCTTACTATATATGGTAAATAACTGTGATAGATCTAATGGTACATTTAATGTAATTTTACTGTAAAATATCGTTAAATTTACAGTTTTTGAAAAGAAAACTCATTGTATAATTTACAGTGAAAAACTTGACATTCCCTGCGTGACACATTTTAAATAATTTTGTTGAAATAACTGTTTGTTCATAGTTTTCTTAGTTTTTTTTCCTAATCAGTTATGTACATTAGGTTTTTATGTTACATTTAATGTTGTTAAATTTAATGTTTATTGCATTTTTAAAATTTCATGTGTGTTACCATGATGGTGTTTAATGTTTGTGCGAATGACACTGTGCAGCTTCTATATAATAGTATTAACTTTCTTGATGAGCTTTGATTTTTCATGTGACTCTCATCACTGCTGTAATGATTGTTGGTTGTCAGTGTATTACAAGGTTACAGGACAGAAATTAATGCTTCAATAGGTCTGCAAATGACCATTATATCAGATAATAAAATATGGTTTATTGTAAATTTTAAGTTAAGTCTGTAAAACCAATAACGTTGCTACCGTATTTTTGACGGTAAAATTCTGGCAACCACAGCTGCCGTTTTTTTACTGTAAAAATTACGTTTTATTTTTTACAGTGTAGTAGGTTAACATCTTATGAGATTAGATTATCAGATATATACATGACATAAATGTAATATTACAGCTAGCATCTGTGCAAAAAGACACAAATACACAGGTAAATGTTACATGCTAGTCTAAATGTGTAAGTCAAGTCATGTCATGATTGTGCTTGCGTAACAACACACTAAAACACCATTGCATTAAGGTGTACATTTGATGATCAGTATGTGCATTCCCTGGGAAATGAACCCATGATTTTTGCATTTGATTCCCAGGGATAAGAGTTTTTTAGCATGTTGAAGGAACTGGATGAACTTTGACAAAAAATATAAACCTGCAAAAGTACATTAACATGTGCTTAATTTAACCCTTAAAATTAAACCTTTACCCTTCATGAATTGAGATGATTGGATTAAAGGAACAAACTCGCATATCGGTGTCTCCAAGTTACCTTAGTATTCGTCATCTGGAGCCGAGAGAAGTGTCTATACAGCTTCAATGAGAATATCAAAGGCTCTCCCAAAAGATCTGCTGTCTTACAATAAAACCGAGAAGCTTTTGAAGTGTCACTGTTCAAATATGACACTTGGCTTTCAAATAATATTCAAGTGACTTGGAATGCTGCTCTCCAGGAAAGGACCGCAGTACATTTCAAATACACGCCTTGACACTGCTGAAGAGTGATTTCACTTGGAAATTGGTAGGAAAATAGTCTGGCCCTTTTGCCAAATAAGTCTGCTTTGTCAGACAAGAGACAAGAGTAATTTAGCTTTTTTGCCCAAGTGCGATTTGTGTTTGTATGGGTATTTTTAAATGAATAAATAAAAATAGTTAAAAGATAACACTGAAGTAGTATGGTTTGGAGCACCAGGAGAAAGCAATTTTTTCTGATCCGGGCAGCTTAGCCCCCTTTTACAAGCCAGTAGCGTGGAATCTGGGGGTGTTCTTTGACCTCTATCTTAAATTTGAGAAGCAGATTTATTCTGTGGTTAAATCATGTTTTTTAAAACCATTTTTGTCCACACGTGATTTAGAAAGTCATTCATGCCTTTGTTTTTACAAGGTCAAGGTTCGACTACTGTAACTCACTATACTTGGGTATTAACAAATCATCACTTAAATGCTTATAATTGGTACAAAAGGCTCTTAAAAGGTACTCCTAAGAGAGACCTTATTACTTTAGTCTTGGCTTGCTTGCATTTGTTAAAAGAATCGATTTTAAAGTCCCCATGAAATAAAAATGTAAACTTTTTTTTGGCTTTTAGTATGAATATGTTAGCCTTACTGTTATCTATAAGCTAAAGTGTGCTCCAAAACAATGACAAAATCTGCATTTAGAAGATATAGGCATTCTAATGTAGTCTCTCACTTTTGTTAATATAAATCAATGCTTTTGATGACGTCACCCTCCACTCCAGCTTCTCATCAGATTTTCTGTCCAATCAAATACTCTCTAGAATCTAAAGCGTCCCGCCCCCTACGTTATAAATAGATGCTGAAGCTGCGGCTGAAATTGGTCTTTGTTGAAATTGAAATTTGTTCACACGATTACTATTTTCCACATGGTGGATGGGGGACGATTCAGACAGTGTGTATATATGCTTTCCATTGAGGCGAATTAAGTCTGGTTTCACATTAGTGTTATACGAACCAATGCAGCGCCACACAGTCTGCTCCGGTCCACAGACACGATAGCACAGAGCGGATCATATGATGGTGTCGAGGCAAAACGTGTCTGACCCATTTGAATTCTGCACAGAATGCTGTATTTTAAAGCGATATGGAGGCGAAACGGTTCGAGATTAGGAGAAAACTGCAGCTATAGTTCAACGGCTCTGGCCGAGCTGTGATATAAACTAAATGCTATTGGCTATTTAAAAAAAGGGGAGGAGCTGTTCAATATGTCCCGCGCTGTCTTCCTGATTCAGTGAAAATTGCGTCAACGCATTGAATAATGCTGCGTGTTTCAAGGCACTTCAGTGGGCCTTCAAACTTTTTTTTTTGGTCTATAATTCACTACATAATTTTGCTTCCCCGTATTTGTTGGAATTAAGAAATATAAGCCGAAGAGGTCTTTAAGGTCAGCTGACCTTTACGATTCCTGGGACCAGACGAAAAATGAGTGGAGATTGTGCAATTGCAGAGGCGGCTCCTAAACTGTGAAATTATTTACTTCTTTACCTCAGATTGGCACCCACAATAACTAAGTTAAAAGAATATCTCATTGCATTAGCATTTGACGTGGCAGGGTAATCAAAACTGGTTGTATATTCCACCTGTGGGGTTTATTTATTTAATGTAATCTCTGGTTTTATTGTTATGTGTTTATGGTTGATTTTCCTTGTATGTGTTTTTTAAAATGTACAGCACTTTGGTCAATGGGCTGTTGTTTAAGTAGTGCATCAAGAAATATGCACAAATAGGAATTTCAGCACCATTTAACACCAAAAAAGCAGTCGCTTGTG
Source organism: Siphateles boraxobius (assembly GCF_051911475.1). Taxonomy (NCBI): domain Eukaryota; kingdom Metazoa; phylum Chordata; class Actinopteri; order Cypriniformes; family Leuciscidae; genus Siphateles; species Siphateles boraxobius. The sequence continues at coordinate 2,262,708 of NW_027508942.1, forward strand.
TCTCTGATGAGAAATCTCTGTAGCATTGTGGTGGTGTATACGTCGTCTGGACCTTTCGATAAACATTTTCTGCTTTCTATCACCCATCATCTTGAGGTGTAGCTCTGTGTTAACGTAATGGGCTGGAGCTGTCCTGCCCTAGAGCAATGACTGTAACGTTTGACTCATGGTACATTAGACCTGCAGTGTTAGCAGTGGGTGGAGGAAGAGCGAGACTGTGGAAGCATGTGCATTAAGTCCTCTCGAAATGGGTCAGGCCTCTTAAACAGTCTAGCTGTGCTTTTATTCCGTGTTATTTGTTAGCCTCTAGAAACAGATTTCAGACCTGCAGCGCATCACGGCGTGAATCCTGATTATTCCGGACAATAAAACAATTGCAAACCATTTGCCAAGGTAAAGGGCAGCGGACATGGCCACGTACACACACACACACGAACACACACCTGTGTTCTATTCATTATTGTTCCTCACAAATGCTGGGAACACATGCAGGATCAGCAGTAGCGGTCACAGCTCCTCTCATTATTATTCCATACAAAAACAACACCGACCTCACATCGTTCCCTTCATACACAGCCAGTCAGCTTACAAAATAGGGTCAGGCTTCGTAAATAGAAGGCCATGTTCTAGTCTCTCCTGCACTGCCAGTATTGCCCAGTGCAATTCGCCTGTGCACTTTTCTGGCTGTCCAACTGACCATGTACACAGGCTTTGAGTTGCAACATCTATAAAACACCAGAGTGATCCTAGCATAAGGGGAATTTAGCTTGGCAGGCGCTGTAATTAATTAAGTTTCCTTTTTAATCTACATGTAGTTTTATGATGCTCTATCAGAGAACTTTGCTGAGAACGATCTGGTTGGCAGAACTTTAGAGGAGCGTATAAAAGAGTGATTGTAGAAAGGAATTTGAAACAGGCCCTGTGGCCTACATTACATAGTACGTATTTTAAAAATGATATTCACGGCTCATATTCGTGGCTCTTGATCTTCATTCCACCTTAGTCGGTTATTCACTTAATCATATAGTAAATTAATGTCATTTTTCACCCCGGGTAGGTTCCATTCTCAATTAAGATAAATTACTTCCGTGATGAGTCAGTTCACATGACTGTATCAAGATGTATCAGTTCACATGACTGTATCTGTCTCTCCCCATCTGTTTTGAAATGCACGGGGAATGGGTGTGGGGTGTGCAATCTTGCTCTGAATGGAAGATTGCAAGACAGTGGAGCAACAGTTTATTGTTGAGGAGGTTTGCTTGGGTAGCCTAATGATGTGTAAAAAATTATATTGTGTCTTTGTGAAACTCAAGGGATGTAGTCTATCATAGTCAGGGTGCAGATGAGTCACAAGTTTGATTGAGGACACTCGTGACATCAGCAACTCCAAGTATCAGTTCATCCAAAGTAGTTCTGTTTATAATTGAGTAATTCATCTGTGAGAGAACATTTGCAGATAATCAGCTGGCCCACCCTTGGGAAGAAATGGTTCACTCTAGGATACTTTTAAAAAGAGTATTTATGTCAATAAAATAAAGAATATGGGTTACACTTTATTTCGATAGTCACTTTAGACATTCTACTAACTATAATTAACTTTTCAACTACATGTCAACTAACTCTCATTAGAGTATTAGTAGGTTGTAGTAGACTGTTAGACCTCACAAACAAGTTGACTTGTAGTTGCTAAGTTACTTATAGTCAGTAGAATATCTGTTGGGGGACCAACAAAATAAAGTGTTAGCAGATATTAAGCAGACAGTCTACTAATACTCTAATGATAGTTAGTTGACATGTAACTGCAAAGTTACTTATAGTTAGTAGAATGTCTAAAGTGGACTATCGAAATAGTGTTACCAGAATATGCTTAAGGGCAAGCTGAATGTAAAGTTTTCAGACACAATAACATTGCATGTTATTTGCAATTAAAGAGCCATCTCTTTAATAAGATGTGATGCTCATATAATGCTATTTTAAAAGTTCATTATTTTGTTTATTGGGAGTGGAAAGTTCTATTGTGATCTACTGATGACGTGCAAATTGAAGAATACAGACGCAGTCAGTTCATTTCCATAATGACAAAAGCAATCTACCAGGTAGCCTCTGGTTAAGACGTGCTTTTTTGGGGCGATAAATAATGGCGTAAACACCATACATTATAATAATATAATACTCTCCTCCCATAAATTTTGCGCCCGAAAGGGAAACTCCTACAAATGCATATGCAATAAGGTCAGCCGCAAAAATAACTTTCAGCGCTATTTTTTCCACTGTGTGTCTTTAGTAAATCCAGACAGTAGTGTTTTTTTAACACCAAAAGAGTGTTTGTGCTGGTGCACGCTGTTAGTAAATCTTTTTTTACATTTATTCAAAAATTATAAATAAATGCTGTAACAATTTAAACGATATATTTTATTTGTGAACTAATGTTCAGTTGTTCTTTCTAACAGTCAACTTATTTTCAGATCATTAGTCCTCAACCTCGGTAAACACTGGTCACAGAAATGAAGATGTACCTTTAATTTGACCAAGCTGATTGCTCACTGAAAACCCCCCACAGTCAAATTCACAGCCAGTTCAAGTTCAATTTTGATGTGACGTAGTGGTGATCTCTAAGTGGGTGAGTTGTTTACTTTTCTTAATTAGTCCTCCATTAGTGGCATCATTTTGTTCATTCAGAGCGTTTTGCGAACACGCATGAAAACAAGAGGTGGGATTTATTGCACGAACCAATCATATCCAAGCATAGCACGATGGAGGCATTGCCTCCTCTCATGTGACTTTCCCCCATGCATGCTCAATTACCACCATCAAACCAGGTAACTTTTTAGAAAAACTAGTGGTTTATACACCTTTAATGTCTCATTTTGTAATATTGGCGCTGATTTATTTTTGTAATACGATTTTATTTTCTCATCCAGTTTTTTTGAGGAGGCACTGCCTCCCTTGCCTCCTCAGAGGAAACACCCCTGATTTATTTAGTTGTGCGTGGCCGGCGTTGTGCCAGGCCAGATTCAGGAGAATTTCCTCCATAAAATGCAGGAACGGCATTATAAATAATTCTTAACATTTTGATTCCCAATTTCATCACTTTTCAGAAGGCCAAACAAATTTTTACTTCCGCAAAACTTCCTTTTTTCAATCCCTTTTTTCAGAGAATCATAAACAACTGGAAAAGACATGAGGGCCTTTGAATATTCTTGTGAACAATGAGCCTAGGAGTCAAAAAGATTGAGAACCACTGCCTTAATGGTTTAAATCCTTGTTCTATCATGATGCTTTTAATTTAGTGCTAGATAACGGAAAAAGCCAACTTAATCTTAAAAGTCTGAATTAATTAAATATCAAATATCATTAGATTTAAAAAAGAGCTAATATTGGCTTATAACTGATATGGCGCTGATATATTGTGCATCCCTAGGGAGTACTCCACTCATATTGATTGTTGAAAGCATAATAAAATTGGCTAAAAATATGTCATGACATATTCATCAACATTCAAGGAGTGGATGTGTATGCGGAGGATGTGTAAATTTTTTTTCGAATGGTTAGATTTCACAGTCTCTGTGTGGGTCTAATCAGATACATTTTTCATCATCTCCAAGAGACTCTCATTAAAACACTAAAAAAGTCTATATTTTGCACCACTTTTCTGTTTCATGCTTAAAAATACCTCCATACACATCACCTTATGTCACTTCAGGCTCTTTGACAAATTTGTCAAATGTGATGAATCAGTTCCTTTGTGCTAATTAGAGAATGAAAAATTAATTGACAGCGATGCTGTTAATTAAAATACCATAATGTGAACTGAAGTGTACAACTCCAGCCAAGGCTTGCCGCTATATATTGGCTGATGAGGTGCAGTTGAAAGCTAGTGATCTTTTTAAAGAACAGAGACAGACTTGCGCTTTGATACGGGTTCATACGTAGGTATCAAACCCTCTCTGCCTTTTATTAGCACTTCTTTTAGATTCTCTGACTTCACAAAAACAAAGGTTGTCAACTACCGTGGGGCAGGAGGACATTATACTGCAGATGAATAAAGCGAGGGTGCTGCAAGGACATGGTAAGCAGGGCCATTCAAATCTAGATGTAAACCTAACACGATTTTCCAATTGACCCAAGCCGAATGAATGCTGCAAGTCCCATGCAGCGCTACAGAAGTGACTCACACGTCTTTGAAATATGTCTCGCTTTAGCAGTCATAACTGATGCTCTGTGGCATCAGCTTCTGTGGGACAGCTGATTGCAGCATGTCAGCCCTTGCTTGAAAAATTTGATGGCATAAATAAGTTTGCACTGACATTTGGGATAAAATACCCAATCTAATGTTTGTATCCTGCTGTGATTTGAACAAAACTTTCCTGTGCTAGTCCAGTCATCCTCGGAGCTCTCGCAAAATTGTTTTCTCAGAACTCAGAATAAAAATTGGCAATGAATCTATCTTACTATCTTGACTCTTGCTCAAAAGCATATGACAGATTGGCCAAATAAGCCTGTGTTTTTGCTGCTTTGTGCTGAGTTGAATGCTAATGATCTTTTACCTCAAGTATAACCGGAAGAGTGGAACGCAGCACTGACCTCACTGTATTGGAGATACTGTTAGAGTTCCTCTGGGATATAATTAAACTTCCTCTTCAAAGCTGACATGGCACAAACAATCCTGCATCGAGCTGAGCGGGTTCTCATCAACCCTAAAGCTTGCTCTATGTTATTTGACTGGGCAGTCAAATTTAAGCACCTTCTTGACCTCCAGTACAGTGACCAGATCTCGACCCAAAAACAATTATTGGTCAATGTTATTCAAGTAAACTGGCAGACAATTTCATGCAATGCATTATTGTGACTAATAAGGGTCACATATTTTATGAAAGAAGTGGGAAATGTGAAATATAGTTGAATAATTGATCAAACTTAATGATTCATAAAGCAATCATTTTAAATTATCTTTGTATGATGCCCAGTCAGCGTGCTCGCAAATGTGTTTGAGAATTTGGCGTTCTGCTCGCGTGCAATTTTTGTGCGGTTTTTCTGGAAATTTCTGACATGCTATGAATTTATTTTCATTCTATTCACGGGAAGTCAGTAGCGTCCCATTCTCCTGGGGCAAACAAATCTCAATCTGACATTGATTTATTGACTGAAACTGATGGACCAAAATGGGGAACTTTGAAGGTCTCAGTGCGGAGCCCGGCATAAAGAAGGATTTTCCTGAATCACAGTGACCAATAATTGTGTTAAAGGCCAGTTTGGGCCAAGGTCTGGTCACTGTACCAGAGGTCAGTATCTTTACAGTACTCATTAGTTACTCATTATTTTTAAACATTTGAGAGACATCTTAGATATATTTGAATACAAATAAAATAATCAATGCTATAATTTAGGCATACTCTATTATGGAAAGAATTTTCTGGGGGGGGGGTTTTTGTAGAAAAATCTTTTAATTTTATTACAAAAATGTAATATTTGACCCTTCATTTTGCCGTAGACAAAATTAATATAGAAAATACAATGAATAATATTTAGTTACATTATATATATTTGACCTCTTGAAGTTGGTATTTTTGAAAAGCACTGTTGAAAAATAAAACATTTTTATGCATTTGAGTTTCAGGCCCTACTTTGTACTCTTTCGTAGAATGTGCTCTCTGTATCCTATGCAAATTCTGTTTTACAAGTAAGTAAATGTGTTGCTACTGGTTACCATCTACACTGGATAATGGGATTTCAGTGCACTTGTTTGGAGAGAGCTCTTCCTGTGATCTGCTTTATCCCTGTCTCTATCTTCCTCTGGGTTTTCAGTTGGATAGCCCTGACTGTTATGGCCTTCCATCGTATGTATCTCTGACTCCAATACAATTTATATTTCATGCATTTCAGAGCCTTTAGAGCAATAAAAGATAGCATAACGGAGGTTTACATTGGGCCACCGAATCCCCAGATTTTAGGTGATTTTCATGCTCCCTTAGGTACTTCAACATGTTTAGTGTGAAGGATGATCATTCCCTACACGGGTGAAGGTAGCTTTTAAATTCCACAAATTGTTACACTATCAGAATTTTTTTTACTTTAAGAAAATATGTTTCCCTTTGAGAAGACAAGATAACGGACATAAATAGCATTTTATGCATACATTTTTTATAATAACAGGTCATATTAAATAATACTTAATACGAAATATTACGGAGCTGAAAAGGAAACATCTATAATCCAACTGAGAAGGACAGAGAGTATTAATATAATATATATATATATATATATATATATATATATATATATATATATATATATATATATATATATATATATATATATTATTATTATTATTATTATTATTATTATTATTATTATTATTATTATTATTTTTTTTTTTTTTTTTTTTTTTACAACTTTAATGGAAATACGGCTCATTATTTTGGGGGACATACCCTTATTTGGCCAACTCACCCTAGATGTCCTAGATATATCAGCACAGATAACACCATCCGTTGATTTCGGACACAAATCTTGCCCTTTAGCCAATTACAGCTAAAAATATTTTATCTATAGCTGTTTCAGTAAATATATACTTAATGCTAGAGGGAAGAATGCTTCTGACTTCCTCCTTACGAACTGTTTTGAAACAAATGAGTGAGTAATATTAATTTATTCTCTTAATTTTCACCCATTATTGCAATCAATGCATTAAACATAATGGCATATTATTCTTCTTCTTTATTTCAGTCAATGCATACAGTCATGCAAAATTATTAATATTTATTCAAAATGCCAAAAAAATCAACAATGCCAAATGACTTGCGCTCACAGCTATGGAAGTCTAGATCATTACTCTACCCTTCTGTTTCTAGCAGTCATATTTTTGAAAGCCACTCAAAATAATTTTTATTTTCAGGAAATTAATTATTCAGGGTGTCATGTTCTTTTACTACAATCAGCCATGTATGTTGAGCTTGAGAGACGGGGAAAGGCCTCTGACCGAAAAGGCGTTTAATTTCTGGCTTTACGGTAGAGGAGGACTCTCATGTAATGCTGATTGCATTTCCTGCACCTGTCAGAGAAGAGCTGTGCAGCGATGGCTTTAGATTAAAGCGGCTCTCTAGAGGAGCTGAGGAGAGGACTTCATTAAATCATTGACGCGTCTCCTCTCTCCACTGCATGGCATTAGATTCAGACATGCCAACCTGCCTCTCCAACTCTCCAAAGCACTAACCATCTGTTTCTTCTGCCCACTCTGCCTGCCTTTTTTACTGCCACCATTAGAACTTTATCTCCCTCCTACATAAACGGCTGCGTATTTATAACCCAATCTGGTCAGTTAGGGTAATTAGTTACAAGATGAAACATGATATAATTGTAAATTGTTCATGTTTCATTGTCAGAAAATACACTGAGGACAAAGTTGGCCATGTCTTGCCCTGCAAGGATTTTTTTTAAACTTCGTTTTAGAATTGCGAGGTATTGCTCTTTGATTTCTACTTAAAGTTGTTATGAAACGGAAGTTGTGATTTTCTTTTCTTCACTATTGTTATGTATATCCAAGTGAAATGGATCCTTAAAGAAAAAATGCACTACTGGACTAAATTGGATCATTAGATGGTTGTGGTTTGCTATTGATTGATCTCATGTGAGTGACAGATTGTCCTTCCGTAAAACACACCATCAGAGAAGAGAAGCAATGTCGCTCCAAGAGGGAGGGGAAGTTATTTTGATTTGAAGATTACAAGGGTTTTTTACGAGGCAATTTTCCATTAAAGGGGTGGTATAATGCCCTAAATACAAGATGTAAAATAAGTCTTTGTCCCCCCAGAGTGTGTATGTGAAGTTTTAGCTTAAAATACTCTATAGATATAGCATGTTAAAATTGTCACTTTTTGAAGGTGAGCAAAAACGCACCGTTTTTGTGTCTGTCCCTTTAAATGCAAATGAGCTGGTGCTCCCAGCACAGGGGGTGGAGCTACAACAGCTTGCATCATTTTACCACACACACACACACACACACACACACACACACACACACACACACACACACACACACACACACACACGCGCATTGAAAATTTCAAAAACTTTTAGCCTTTTATGTTCAACCCGGAGTTAGACAAAGATGAAGAGACTCAAGAAGCAGTGACAAAATGTAGACCACATTTCTGAATGGTTAGTTGATGAATTTATGTAGCTGATGTGTAGTTATCTTCTAGTCATTGATTCGCATATTCTGTCATGATGATCTATAAATTCCGTTCCTTGGGTCTATGTAAATTGTAGGGTTTGTGATGTCACTAACCCGGGAGGAATGTCGTGTAGTCCCTACCAGCCGTTTGTTGTAGTCCTTAAAAAGCTATTTCTTTAAAATAAAATATCTCCCTTTGCTTTGAACTTTGAGCATCATAACTTTGCAGATGTTGTTTATGCTCAAACAGCAACATTACACACTAACTGAAGTTAAATGTGCGCAAAATTATGTGTGCAATCTGTGTGCAGACATTTTCACGAAAAAATCATGATTCGCCAATAAATTTTGTAAATTTTGAAAAAGTAGGAACAACTGAAACCACATGTACACAAAGTAATTACTCTGGGAGGCCTTAAAAAATTAAGATGACATTTTATACATAGAAATGTAATCTTGAAATAGTGAGAAGTTGGTGGAATAATCCACATAGTTATTATTGAATTGACTTTTTGGACCCCATTGACTTTTATTGTATGGACATAAAATCAAATAAAATTATCAAAATATCTTTAGTTCTACAGAAGAAAAGTAAATTCATACTGGTTTTGTAATGACATGAGGGTGAGTAAATGATGACTATCTTTTTTTCTGGTGTACTGTCCCTTTAAGAGGTAAGTACACTCGTATCCAATTAACAGTGCAGCAAGCCTACAATTCACCTAAATAAACAAACAAACGACAACGTACTGTAGCTATCGAGCACAATGCCACTCAACAGAAGTACAGCACTACACCAACCTATTTACACGGATTGCTGAGGCATCCAGGGTTAATAGCAGTGTCAAGTGTAATTTTAATGAAATGCTACATATAGCCAGTGATCAATATGTGATTACCCTCAACTTAACAAGGCATAACTTAGACCCCCAAGCTGTCATGAGCCCCTGAACGAAAAATAGTTTAGTGTTTTTAAATTACTCATACATACCAAGTGTTTAAAATCAATAATGGAGCTGGAAGTAACAATGTACACAGGAAAACAAAGTATATATCTAACAATATGTTAAAGTCAACCAGCTGAAGAGTCAGAAAAGTTTGCTTTTTGAGATTCTACACTATCACTCAGAAATAATCAAATAAAATAAAATAAAAACCTGCATGAAAAAAAAAACTCATTCTTCTGCAGAACACAAAGAGATTTTTGAAGAATGTTTCAAGTGTTTTCAATGGACCACATTGACTTTCATTGTTTGGAGACATTTTATAATAAATATATCTTCTTTTGTTTTCCTCAGAGAAAGTAAAACCGGTTTAGAATGACATAAAGTGGGTAAATGATGACGTGGAATCTATTCAATGATTCAGGAAAGCATTTGACTTCTTTTTTAAATAAAATTTTTACATTTCTGTATCATTTCAAGTTGGGATTTTTTGGGGTATTTTTTTTTTTTGAAAGAATAACAAGCATAAATGTTGTGCAGGTTTTTTTTTTTGCAGCTTAAAAAAAGCCAAGAATCCCAAAAAGCATTTTTTTCCCAACCAAATGAATAAAAGAAGCTTAAAGAAGTGAATACAAGCCATTCAGCGACAAGGTGATAGGGACACCTGCAGAATCATTCATCTAAATGTGTCTATTAACAGCAGGAAATGGTGCAGATGACACTACTGTCAGTATTATATTATAATAAAAATACATTATGTTGACTGCAAAACAAGAGGATAACACGCATAATGCTTAAAGTGGCTGAAGTGCACTGCTCTGTTGTAATTCCGTGGAAAAAAAGTGATTTTGTGACATTTTGTGACATTTACTTTCTCATTTATTATTTACTTTCACTTTGAAACTGTCAGATGCCATTTGCTATAACCACACCTACTTTTAATAAAAAATAACAAGTTTTTAATCACAAAAATGTTAATTTAAAATAAATAATTCTGAAATGAAAACATTCAAAATAAAACACCCACTAAAAAAAAAAAATTTGTTAACCTGCATGTCATTTGACCATTAACAAACTTTGGAGAACTGTAAACATGCAATTTATTGAAATATTAACTTAAAGTCCCCCTGTAGTCAACCACTATTATTCCTTAACTCATCTTTGATCACCAAAATTAGACATTTAAAACATTTTCCTTGGGAAAAAAATTAACTTCATGCCTTATAGCTTGAATGTAACTTTACACCCTTGCCTCATTTAGTAAGTGGGAGGCATGAATATGCAAATGAGCCATGCCTCCAATCACTCACAGCAGCTCAGAGATCCACTCGTTGACGATCACACATTGATCTGATTGGTTACAAGGTAGTTTGTGACGTCAGAAACCAGCGATTTCAAACCGTGTTTTGGTTCACTGTAGTTTTAAGGAGAAAATACTCAGCAATGGTGTGGACATGAATTTCCACATGGTTTGTCTTAAAGCATATTAAAAACACCACATAGATAATAATGTAAATAAATATATATGTAAATAAACATATATAAAAATATATGTTTATTTACATATATAAACAACATGTAAAAGCTTGGTTTTCACCACAGGGGGACTTTAAAATGAAGGGGCACTTCAAGTAAATATGTTAGGTCAAAGAGGCTTGGCTTACATAAGTTTGGAAATCCCTGATATAGAACAATGGACATTGGTTGGAGGTTCAGGGCATCCTTTGGGTTTCTTCAAAACAAAACCCCTTTTACACTTTTAGAAGAAACAATTGACCCTTTCAAAAAGACCCGCCCCCCTTAGTTACTGTCGCTATGTCCGACAAGCTACGCCGCTCTCACGCACACACCATGTTCTCACGCAGTGAAAAATACATCGCGGATCAGAGAGGAGACTGACAATATGCTGACAGACAGGGCAGACCAGGTTACTTTTCGGTTACTTTTGATATTAAACATATTAAACAAAGTCTCACCTTTCAAATTTGGTCATTTTTAAAAAGAAATTTAAACAATAAATACCGTTTTGTGGCTCTTTAATGTGTCGTGACAGATCGCTGTAGAGCCTCAGTTAAAGCTGCTCGTGAACCGATCATCTCTTCCTTCTAGTTCATTTATAGCATCAAATAAACATGAATGAACATAAGAAGGAATGTTGTTTTAACCACGGTTATATTCAAGTATATTCAGTTTTTCAAGTTCAGTTCCTCCCATGTTAATCTACTAACTCTCCTGACTGCTTTGTCGGACAAAATGGCGGATGGCGAAGTATGAATGGTCAGATCACCTATCAATCAAGCTCCCTGCGAAGGGTCAATTGACTATATCCGCTCTTGTTTTAAAAGTGACCCATGTCCGATATCTGCATTTACACTAAATGGCGAAACAACCCAAGGTAGGCGTACTAACCTAGAAAAGCTCAGGCCGAAAAGGCAATGGACGGCAATGGACACAAGATGAAATGATAACATGGCAGACGTGGAAACATGGAATATCAGTTTAAATAACTTGTTCAACACGAAAGTCGTATGTAATCATTTCATACATTTCTCCTTGTATAGAACCTTTAAAATTGAGTCAAGAACCCTAGTGTTCTATATTGAACCCCACTGAACCTTTATCCTGAGCATAGATGTAGTAAATAGGGTTACCCATGACATCATTACTTTGCTCATGAGGGTTCATGTTGTGAGCTTCTTACTTCAAGTTATGGGTCTTTGTTCGTTGTCATGGATACAAGTGATTTCTGAATGGCAGCCCTGACATAAATGTCAGTTTTGTGAAGCTCAGTGTACAGTTTTTGTGGTGATTGGGTCACAGAGGAGCTTATTTATTCCTGTGGTCATTTTTGAGGCTGTTCTTTTGAGGCACTAAGCAACCAGCGTGTGAAGCGCCTGTCTGTCTGTATTGATGAGCTTTGGATGGCCACCACTACTGCCTTTCACCGCTGCCGTTCCTCCATGTTCCTCTCTCACTGGAGGCATTAAGGGATGATTTTCTGTAAAGCTGCTTTGAAACAATATGCATTACGAAAGGCTCTATACAAATAAAATGGATTTGGCTGGTCATTATTTATGAAACCGACATAACCGCATTTCGGGCGCAGATTGTTTGTCCTCTTAAGTTGTTTGATAGTTGCCTCATGAGGCTTTGAAAACTTGCATATCAAAGTGTTAATTGTCACACTTTTTAAGTAGCTGACACATACTTCTAATTTGCTAATGAACCTATAAAGTAATTAATGTGACTCATCTCTGCAGCTGCAGTTGTAATTGTGATATAATTATTTCAGAGTGAAGTGTTTTTTGTTATCTTGTGCACTTTCTGAATATATATATATATATATATATACATATATATATATATATATACATATATATATATATATATATATATATATATATATATATATATATATATATATATATATATATTTATTATTATACACAATGTTTTCTTGTTGCCCACTGAACATTAAGTTGTATTTTTAAGTATTATAGTAACTATGATGTCTAGGCTTATTTCTTAATCTTTTGTATTGTTTGCTTGTTTCTTTATAAGGTCATTATTAACACTTGTTATTGTCGATCTATAACTGTAAGGTGCATTGAGAGATTTGACCATTTTCACAAGCTTACAGATCATCTTTAGTTGTTGTTCTGCAGAAATTCATAGAAACCCTATTATTGTGGTAGTACCATTGATATGGTACTGTATTAGAAGGTTATACCATGGTACTTTGGTAAGCAAAAAAAATCTTACTGACCTCAAACATTATTACAATTTAACATTGTTTTAAAACCTTTTTTTTAAAGAACGTTCGTCAACCAATCAGAATCAGGCATTCAACAGCCTTGTAGAATTAAATGGAATTTCAATGTTCACATTTCCACGTTATCTCAGTCCATTTAGCATTTGGTTAATTGCAGGTGGTTAGAGAATAAGATGTTACATATTGTGTAATTGTTTAGTATTTTTGCCTTGGAGATATTTATCCGAAATTGAAAAGGAAATTTAGAAGGATTTTTTTTGTCTTATTTTTTTTTCTTATTTGACATTACACAATTCATGAAGCACCACAACTGCATTTTACTGTTGTGCCTTCATAACAAAACCTTGTAATGCTCCACTCTTCATTTTGCAGCACCAGCTGTTTGGTCTCTCTCAGGGACGTTCTTCTGCATGCCCTCATGCAACCCTTTACATTCTGCTGTCTCTGCTGTCCCTGCATCACTGACACTTGTGCGGTTCAGAGGAAAGATTTCTGCAAGGTTATAAATTTGCCTAACGACTCATTAGTCATCATTGCAGTCATTACAGTATTTGGAACATCAGTTGCTTGCTGATAAAGACGCACTGGAATCGTGCTCTTTACTTCATTCTCACTTTTTGCTTGCTTTCTTTATGGACCTTTCTGCTCAAAACAACCTCTACTGCTCAGCTAGAACTGTTCTTTACCCACCGATCAAAAGGCTGCCATGTTGAAAAATGGTATTTGTATGAAAAATGCCTCTCAGTTAATGGCGCTCAAAGGTTGGAAACCTGACTGCAAACTAGTATTGTGTTTCAGGAAATCTAGGGCTCACAGTTGGAGATTATAAGATACTTTTGTGGAGCTCTGCGTCCTTTATGGTTTATTCACATCAAGCACAAATATTCATTGCAAACAGGATTTTGAATAGATCTATTGGATTCTTGTTCAGGGGGGCAGTTGTGAACTAATGGTTAGAGATTTGGACTTGTAACTCGAATCACTGCCATGAATCGGCTGCCCACTACTCCAGGTGTGTGTTCATGGTGTGTGTGTGTGTTCAATACTCACTGTTGTGTGTGAGCACTTGGATGGAATTTGTGCTCTGCATTTCACCCGAGTATGGGACACCATACTTGGCTGCACGTCACATCACTTATCTTACAGAAAAAAGGCTAGTCTTTTTTTTCTTTTCTTTTTGTCACAATTGTAAAAACGGAAATTTTGCCTCTCTATAGCAAACTCTGTTTGAAACATAAAATTTACCTATGGCTAAGCCACGCCCCCAAACGCGATGAGCCAATCACAGTACGCATACCTACCCCAATACACTCAGGAATTCTCTGCTTCCTCATCCATTGAAATGCATTGCCGTTAGTCAGTTTTCATTCGTTTTTATGTTTTTTCTTGTCATTTTAAGTTTAAAATGGTCAAATGGTGTGCATGGGGTACATGCAACTCCGACACGTATCCCGAGAGGCTGGGCAACGGTGTGTATTTTTTTTTACCCTTTCCCAAGCCACACCTCAACCGAGATAAGTGTCCGGATTAAGTTATGCGGTAGCCCACAACACCAACTAAACGTGGATAAATTAAACAAGGATATCTACATCTGTTCTAAGATAAGTCAACAACGTATTTGAACGTTATCTTTAACATCTCGAACGTAACGTTAGCCTAACATTAGAAAACGTTGACGTTAGCTTCTAGCTGCGTTGTATCATGTCACTTGGCTTCATTAACATATATGTAAGTAACCGAGATAAATCATTCAGCACAACATGGCTAACATTTGTTATGTAAATACTGTAGCACCAAACTAACGGAGAGGTACTCTTGGTAAAGATGGTAAAAAGGCTTGTCCTGGAAACGCATGCAACAACTTAGACCTGTACATATTTAATTTGATCATGAACCATTAATTACATATTGAAGCACAACATTTTAGACCACTTTCTACCAAAATATATATCTATATAATCTTTCTGTCTCCAAAAATCATCAATTGCCTCCGTTGAAATGTCTCCTACTGTGACAGCTGCCATAGCGCCTGTCACTGAATGTTGACTGTTTGTCCGAGTAAGTGGAGGGGGCGTGGCTTAGCCACAGGTCAATTGCGTGGGTTGTGCTTTGTAAGTGACAAGTGACATCCAGCTCCCCCTCTCTGGACGTAATAGTTTGACCTATATAGCCCAGCTTCACCTCTGTGGATGTAATGGGTGGAGTTATGTTTAGCTTTTGGGTGTGGTTGGACGTCTAGCTACACACATATTGCATCCAGCGAGGGGGAGCTGGACGTCAAGCTCCACCCATTGGCTCTGCAGTGAGTGGATTAATCTGTGATCACCACATCAGAGTGGATCTGTCATTGTGCATCGACATGACAGCAGGAAAAAAAAAAACATCTGTGTCAGCCTTCAATCCCTTCAGATTTCTGAGTTGTCTCCATGTTGATATTTACTCTTGTTTTAGCACGGACTCTGTCGCGTTTCCTTTTTGACTGCAGCCTCACTGCAGTTTGAGGTTTCAGGTGATTCTCCAGATGGCAACGATTAGACCGTTTAGACCTTTCTAGATTAAAAGCAGCCATTTAGATTACAAGTTTAAATTCTAAGCAACTGCATCCTCGACACACGCCAAATAGTAGCCGGGTCATCTGTTTACGGATGTGACAACGACGCGTAGACGAATGACCACAAACTGACATTTCTAGCGAAATGGGACATGAGAACTCAAATTAAAATTAAAAATCACTTTTATAAGCTTACCATTGCAAATCAGGGTACAGTAGTGAGACTGATATCTTATTTTTGTTTTTTGTTATTTTATTAACCAAAAAATATATACATACTGCAGCGTTAAGTTACTGTTTAAGTTACCTAACCATAAAATGGTTTAACATCCTATTATATGTAATTTTACGTGGTTTTTGTAAGTAAAAAGTATAAATTACCATATAAATTACAGTTTAAATCTACATACTATTCAGCAAAAAATACATGCATTTTAATGTATTGTTCTTTTTTTCTTTAGAAAAAAATAGCTACATTATAATTCACAGCAAAACAGTTAAATGATGTTCCCTGTCTGATTCATCATATGTTTATATTTTACTTTAAAATTTTCTCTGTTTTTCTTACCAGTTATGTCACAAGACATTAGTCTTGGTCTTGCTTACTTGTCTTGTGCTTTATAGCTCTTTGAAACTACTGTCATCTTCAAGGAAGCGGGCTATAATCATCATCTTGAGAGTCGGATGGCAGACCAGCTGAAAGGTGTTGTACCGTCGTGCATTTGCTTTTCGTTTAGCCCGACCGATATTTGTTTCTCTTTTGGTGTGAATAGACCAATCGTCAGCGATTTGTTTCACTTTTTCATTTTGCATTGGATGTGAAAGGGTCTTAATGCTTAAATCAGGATATTTTTGCTTGCATACAGTTTAATTTGTTTATGCAGACGTCTGCCTGCCTGTCATGGCTGATTATAGTCCTCAGCAGTTCGCTTTATTTAGATTCCTATATACATTTCTCATTCCGCTGTCACTGGACATTTAATGACATTTCGGTTTTCAAAGGGGAAAACATATCTCTGGTAAATTGGATTGTTTTTTAAAGCACCATTTACTCTTTTCAGCTCTATATCCTAGGACTCTACATTTCCAGTCATACATATTCAGTTCTCAGTGTTGTTAATAGAGTGAGACAGCGTTCCTCTCTCCATAAAAGGTGTTGGCGATACAGCAATCGGTGCACGGCTCTTCGCGATCATCCGCCAGCCCTCTCAAAAAGGCTTTTATGCACTGGGTTCAGAACACAAAATTGCAGCCCCCCTCTCACCCTTCCTGATTTTTCATCTTGCAATTAGCTGTAATTTGTCCCTTCTTTTTCCCTGCGGCTGTATCATGGCTGACTAACGGCTACATTCTGTTGTTTGTCTATTGTCTTGCGCTAAAGGCCTGCAGCATGATGAAACAACTTTGTTCTGACACGGATGACATCTCCTTTGTCTGCTGCAGTAGATTTTGATGGAATGGATTATTTTCATTTGTACGGCTGCCTGGTTGTGTTGATGTTTCTGTTAGAGGGGAATCTGTCGCGTACTTCAGTATCAGGCTGCGGCAGATGGCTTCAGAAATAGAAAGCGTACAACAAGGTTTAGAACACAAATAGTGATCATCGTTCTCAGATGGTGCAGTACAGACTTGATAATCTTCTTTGTCTCAATAAATGGTCTTGACCGGAATCTCCCCATGTGCACTTGTAGTGTACTTGAAATCTTAAAAGTATATTTTTAACAAACTGCACTTGCAGAGACAGGATAGCACAGAGCGGATCATATGCGTGAGTCGGCGCAGAGCAGAAAACGTAAAGGACCCATTTGAATTCTGCACAGAATGCTGTATTTTAAAGCGATATGGAGGAGGTTAGGAGGAGAAACGGTTAGAGATTAAGAGGAAACTGTGGCTTTAGCTCAACGGCTCTGGCCGAGCTTTGATATAAACTGAATGCTATTGGCTATTTTAAAAAAGGGGAGGAGCTGTTCGATATATCCCGCACTGTCTTCCGGTTTCAGTGGAAATTATGTCAACACACTGAATAACACATTTCTAGGCACTTCAGTGTGCCTTTAAATTATATTTTATTTTAACATTAATGCTACACTGTAAACCCAGATTTTGTTTCTAATTAAACTTATGAGTGATCATTACTTATTTTTTTATGTTCTGTAAAAACCTGCTATCATTACTAAACAGCATTAGTTGTTTGTACTATTTAGCTGAAAGATTCATTGCACTAATCAAGTTAAGCAGAGATTACTTGGTATGTTTAGTTTCATAAGGAAGGGGAGGGGTTCAAACACCACATCACAAATCAAAAGGCAGAAACCACTGGTATTCAAAAACCTGCCTGGTCACGTGAAAAGACCAGCGTCTAACGTGCTTCCAAGGGGCTCTACACCTGGCTGGACGAGCACAGGCCTCGGCAACAGACGGTATTGAGAATTATCAGAGGTTTAGATGTTGATTAATTATTGTTTAATTTAAAACCACAATGGTGATAAGTGTTGGCTTTAGTTGGGCTCTTGCCCTTAACATTTGAAAATTAGTTATTATCTGGCTGCTTTACTTGTGTCTAAAAAGGCACAATTGTTATAGCTAAAAAGCTATAGTAAAGTGATCCAGTGATGACTGTACATTGATCTTGTCATCAATAGAGATTAAGAGTCATGGAAAATGAAAAGCTTCATGTTGCAATGCATGCTGGGTACCTAATAGTGCACCTAAATTCATAAAGTTTTAGAATGTGAACTAATGCTTTTCAGTAAAGACTACTAATGTAAACTTTTTTTGTCTACTGCACCTACATAAGATTATAGAACTCAACATGTTTAGTCTCATCTTGTGTAAAAACTAAAGTGGTATAGGGCAACGTGTTTCCACACAATTTGCGAGTAAAGGCAACTCATTCGGGTTAAGAGTGTACAGTACATTCAGCAGTATAGTTTAAAGGGATAGTTCACCCCAAAATGAAAATTCTGTCAGTAATTACTCACCCTCATGTTGTTCCAACCCCGTAAGACCTTCGTTCATCCTCGGAAGACGAATGAAGATATTTTTGATGAAATCTGAGAGCTGGATCACTCCTCCACAGGCTTCTAAGGGATTGAAACTCGCCAGCCCCGAAAATTTATTTAAGACATCGTTAAAATAGTCCAAGTGACTACAGTGGCTCAATCTTAATTTTAATCAAGCGACGAGAATACTTTTTGTGCGCAAAAAACAACAAAAATAACGACTTTATTTCAACTATTCATTTCCTAATCTGTGGGCCTCTAGTCAGTTAACGTAGTGTCATTGCGTAGAGCTACGTCACACGTAGGCTCACTATTGGCCGACGCTGGTCATGTGTGTGATGCGTGTGACGTACAACACAGAAGTTTACGCTATTACACTAGTGAACTGACTTGAGGCCCACAGAGAAGGAAATGAATAGCTGAAATAAAGTCGTTATTTTTGTTTTTTTTTGCGCACACAAAGTATTCTCATCGCTTGATAAACTTAAGATTGAGCCACTGTAGTCACTTGGACTATTTTAACGATGTCTTCAATAACTTTTCAGGGCCGGCAAGTTTCAATCGCTTAGAAGCCTATGGAGGAGTGATCCAGCTCTCAGATTTAATCAAAAATATCTTAATTCGTGTTCCGAAGATGAACGAAGGTCTTACTGGGTTGTAACAACTTGAGGGTGAGTAAATACTGACAGAATTTTCATTTTTGGGTGAACTATCCCTTTAAAGGGGTCATGACATGTTTTTTTTTACAAAAATATTTTAATGTTCCTTAAAGGGTAAGTTCGGCGTTTTACAAGTAAAGCCCTGTTTTAATCAAGATCGTTTCTGATGAAATCGAACGGTTGAGATTAAAATTTGGACACATGCTGCTGTCCCAAGAATTTTAGGTTTTTGTGTTAGCCCCCCCCCCTATACAATGGTTTCATAGCTAACACAAAAACCTAAAATTCTTGGGACAGCAGCATGTGTCCACATTTTAATCTCAACTGTTCAATTCCATCAGAAACGATCTTAAAACAGGGCTTTACTTGTAAAACGCTGAACTTAGCCTTTAAGGTTCACTTATAATGTTAAAAATTTTTGCACACTATTTTTGTACTGAAGAGAACTATACAACTTCCTATAAAGCTTGCGGTGTTTTATGGTAAAAAAAAAAAAGACCTCTTAGAGGTCTAAGGTCAAGAGAAATTTCTCATGTCATGACCCCTTTGACCATATTTTAAAGACAATAGAGATAATTATGAATTTAAATATAAAGATGTACTTAAGTCCTACTGAAGTGGGTAATAAAAAACACTCTAAAGGTTAAGTAAACGCATGACACAGAATCTAATTATAACTTCTTTAATCAACTGGAGAATGCACACAAGGAGAATTCACAGAGAATAAAATCACCAACCACACAAACCAAAGACGAGTACCGACAATGAAATGTACAGAACAGATGATAGCTGAACTCAATCAGTAACCAAGGAGATGAACTAGGACATAATCAAGACTAAACTGAAGTGAAGCACAAGAAACAAAACGCATAGGAACGAAAGGACATCTAAACAAAACATAACTGCATTTAATAAAAATTAAACTATTAAAATACATTTTCATTCAATTGTAAATGGCATGCAATTAGTGCCTGAAAACATTATAGAGCATTCAGTTCACTATTAAATTATTTTTCACAAGGTGTACATGCCTCAAAAATAATCAGAGCCTTTTGCTCATAAAAAAATGAATTGTCCTGGGGAACGTGAGATGGATCGAAACTGCTCCGGCCCGCTTTTTGTATGATGTGAGAGAGTATGAACTGAAGTCACAGAGAGACCACCTCCTCAGGGCACAGATGGCTGTGGCAGTCACAAGCCTTTGCCTCGTGAGTCAAGGTCACATATCTCAGGGGCAAATAAACAGGTTAATGTATGGCTCTGTGGGGCTTTCACCATTGTGAGTTTGGGAAGGAGAACTGGAAGGTCGAAAGGTTTTAGTGTGAAAAAGGGATTATTGAGCTGTTTTGCTAGCTGCATCCCAAGATGCTCTTTTCAATGACATTAAATCCATAGTGAAGTTGCATGATTTTTTTTTTTTACTTGCTGTTCATTGTGAACCCTAATATCTCAGTTGTTTTAATTGCACAGGAGTCCAGAGACTCCATCTCACAAGGAACATTTGCACTTTTTATCCTGTCTGCTCTTGTCATGTAGTTGCAGTCAAGTGAAAAGGGCAAAGGAATAAACTAGAAAGCAAGACTTTTCATTTAAATTTCAGTTCATTCCAGCATTAGAAAGAGACCTATTCCTTTTTACTAGAACCCCTACTGAGCGACAGAGCCACTTAGACTTGACTGAGATCCTGAGATACCCAGCTAACCTGACAGCATCTTCAGAAGTTTTGTTTGTTTTATTTTGAGAACATTCTTCCATTCGTCAGCCATGTGATGACACGTTACCCTTTTCAGAGCGGTTTAATTCTCTCGCAAGGATTAGAGTTCTTTTCATCAGATGTCATTTTGTTGCACGGATCTCCCTAAATGCCAGATAACCTCTTTGATTGGGCTGTGTCTGATAATGCCAGATTTAACACAATCAACCCATCATATTCTATTGCTGGCATAATCACTGCATTTCATGCCCATCTTAAACCTCTTACACCCCAAAGGAGTGGGTGAGCAGAGCTGAGCATGGCGGAGATGCGCGTTCACTTGTTTTCCGCAGGTAGAATGGATGACTGCTGTCTTCCGCCGTCTCTGAGGGTTGTAAGGGAAATATGAGTAATTGTGGTAGGAGAGGCCAGCTCGTTTTGGGCACACTTCCTGAAAGAATGAGGTGCTATTGGCTCTGCTTGCAACCCTGCGGCTTAGTACAGATTCTTGCAATCTGCATACTTGCCATTGATATTAGGGGCATTGGCGTGATGGGTCATTTTTCATCTATTATTTTATTTAATATACAGTATATATATATTAAAGTGCATTAAAAACAATGTTTTTTTTATAAATTTCTGAATTAATTTAGATATTTTTGGGACACAGAGTAAAAAATGTGTGTGTGTGTAAATGTATATATCTCCCGTGGCCTCATGGGATTGTAGTGCCTATCATTTGCACACTTGAGAATCTCGCTTGTAGAAGTAGGTCATCCAGGTACTTTTTGCTTACAAAAAGGGGATTTTTGTTGTTGTTTGTTTTTCCTTTGTTCCCTTGGTTGTCATGGTTTCCAAGCATGATTACATTTGTTGTCATAGTTACTCATTGATTGTTAAGATTGCAAAGTCATTGCCTGATGATAGGGAAGCGAGGAAACAAGTTTCTGTTCTCGTTAGTCGTTTAGTGATTTGGTTTTGATTTGATCTGATTCTACTGCGTGTTTGTATTTTGGTTTACTGTTATTAAAAGTTACCACTGTGCTTAAATCCTGTCTCAACTCTTCATTCCTGCAACCATTGCTGACATTCTAATGGATATTTTTCAACTGGATATGATCTCATGGAGAGGATCCAAGGTCAATAATTTTTTTTTTAAATCTAATAATTTGACCGAAAACATAATAATTTGATGATTAATTTGTTGGACATATAAAAAATATATATTTTTGCCTTGAAAAATATATTTAATTTAAATAATGAGGTGTTTTCACGTGTGCTCAAGGTGAAAGGAAAAGGAAGCTTTTCTTGAAAACGATATACGTTTTTCAAAACCATGACACCAACATTTATGAAAAGTCCTTGAATAAGACCTTTTTCTTCTTTTCTTTATTGTCGACCCAATATTATGCCTGTTTTCAATACTCGCTTTTAAGTGATCATCTTTATTGTGGAAGGGATTTGTGGGAAGTGTTCAGGCAGTAAAACTCAACAAAGGTTGCAGTAACACTATTGCCAGCAGCTGTGGCGGTAGTCATATTCTTTAACGGTCATTTGAATTCCCTCTGCAAGGATCATTGACTCTTTCTTTCCAATGAATTATTAATCCTCCCGTGGACAAGGATGGATGTAATTGTACTGCCTAATAGCAAGCAATAAAAATATAATTTGGAATTGAGCAGCCAGAGGAGTAATTGGCCTGTGATTGGTGCTTGTTCTTGGTAATTAATATGAAGGGAATCTGGAACAGTTAAACAACATATGCTTATTTATTTCCTGCTTATCTTTTTTGGATTGTTTTTTACATATTGGCATTTTTCCCTTCCTGGATTTGTTTTGACAGCCTTCACAGTTCCTCTGTTATAAGCTTTTGTGGCCGAAGCTTTTGTGTCCTCTTGCTCATGTCTTAGTCATGCTGCTTTCCTCTCCCTCAAGGCATGTCCAGATTTTTTTGGGATGTGCCATGTGCCAGTTTTTTGGGGAGGTCTGATTGAGGTGACCCATGTCTAATGATCTGTGACACTTGCAGGTCTGAAGATGGGGCCTGAAACAGTGTGAAGTCACTTTTTTGTGTGCCTGCAGAAAGTGCAGTGAAGGAGACACTTTAGACACCTTCTGGGTTTATAGTTGCTGACACGTGGAGAGGAAACCAGATGAGAAGAGAATATGCAGAGACGTGTAGATGATTTGATCTTTCAGCGCTGACTATGGAGGACACGTCTTTGTGGGAATAGTTTTGGAATTTCACCATATTTGTGCTACATTTGTGCAATTTTCTTTTTAGACCAGTGGTTCTTAGCCAGGGGGCCTCAGCAAACTTCCTTAAGATGATTTACACAAATAGAAGACAAAACAAGCATTCAAATATGCTAAATATTTCTTATCTATTTTAATTTAACTCCTCAACGTGCGTGCGTGATCTTTTTTTTTTTTTTTTACTTGCGGGTGCAGGACACGATAGTTCATTTATGAAAGTGAGGAGAGCAAAATAAAGTAAACTGTGACATATTATATCCAGAAATTCTTCATACAGTGGACTACCAATACAATTTAAAACATTTTGGGACCACAAATTATTCAGAAACATTGACCTGTCCATGGTTTGCTTAAGTGATTTTTCTTTAATTCCTAATGTGATCTTTTTACACCACAGACTGAACAAAATTAAGCATTGCTAATTGGTTGACCTAAATTGGTATTATCTAATTGTGTAGTTAAATTTAACAGCTGACAGCTATTCAACCTAATTAATTTCTGAGACAGTCTAACAGAAGGATGGCCAAAACAGTGAAATATCAACTAATTTGATAACTTTTGAGTTCTTGTCATATTTTATTACCATTTTCTAAACTATAGCGAATAAACTCTGATAATGTGAGAAATATTGAAGGTGTCTGAATAAATTTGGGTTTGACTATGTGTGTGTATATATATATATATATATATATATATATATATATATGCTGTCCAAATTAACACGCTAACGGCACAGAGAAACAATATCTTTGTAATTACATTCACAACAAAAAAATTTGAACAACAACAACAACAACAACAATGAACAACAACAACAACAACAACATTGACGGCCAATCAGAATCCGTTCTGTATTAAGAGCTCAATTTTAAAGAGGCTGTTGACAAAACTGCTGCGTGTGTATCGAATAAACAACAATATTGTCCGCTGGTGTGGACACTATATAGTTATCGTTGTATTTACCTTTAATAGTTATCGTTCTTGGTGTGATCGGATCTTAAGTCTCAACCCTCTAGACCTGGAAAAGTAATGTAAATTAATAAAATCTTATAACTCCAGTGGGCATTTATATATATATATATATATATATGTATGTATGTCAAGCTTTAAAATATTTAATCAGGTAGAAATTCTTTGTCTTTAAAAAGTCTTTGTCCTTATCTAGTATATCATGAACGACTGAAGTCGGGGCCAGTGGAGACGAGCCTTGGAGTCAAAAAGTACAGCTTTGTGTGTCTTTGTGTTATGAAATATTTTTATATTCAGGATTAGTTCATTTGAAAAAGCAGCAAATCCCTCAATCACAGAAACTCTTATTTCTATGTTGTCATTTGCTTCATAAGGCTTAGGGAAATGTAGATAGATTAATCACTTTATCCCACATTTTATTTTATACATTCACTGACATATCATTCACATCATTTTCGCATATGTTGGCTACAAGAGCACACAAAGATAAAGCGCATGTCAATAAGAAAACAATTAATTAGAACTATTCCACACAGTTCATCCAAAATGTTTAATGATAAAATAGACCAAATATTTATGAATTGCTACAGAAGACACAGAGAGAAAACTCAGTATAGTGTATAAAATGGATTTAGTCATTAGTCTATTTGTTTTCCTCCATTTTTCAACACTAACACAGCAGGCAGCTCAAGAGAACAACTTCTGTGTCGAACAGCATGAGATTGTGTGAATCACGGTCCCCTTTGATTTGACCCATATATTCACAATACTTTGTGCTTTACTTTGTATAGTTGCTTTCTCTCATTTTCTTGTAATCATATTTAACATATTCACTTTCAATGCCCTAATAATATGCACTAAAACATTATGGTAAAATAATTTATTTTTTAAAAATCAAGTATTTTTATCGTGTTTTTATTCAAAATATATCAACATCCTTAAAACAAGATATATTTACTTAAGAATTGCATAAGATATTAAGAGAAATCAAGTTAAATCTTGAATTTAAGTTCACTACTTTATCAGTTTTCCCCATGATTTAAGCATAATGGATGTGGAAGGGTATAATGAGATTTATGCTTAAAACAAGAAACAAATAAACCTAATTCAATATTTATTTGACATCCAGTCAAGTTATCTTATTATTATAAGGTGGTTTAGAAGACCGGACCATCCTTCTTGTGCCTTCTCATTGTTCATCTAAAAGCACTCTTCATTTCTCTTAAATCTGACAGGAGACATGTTTTCCTTCACCTTGTCTGTGACATAGACTGCCGGAGGTGTGACTAAGACAAATAAGAGCAGATTACTAAGGATACGTATTGCGGTCCCGAGGGCCAGGACCCCACTCATCTGTGACTACTCCCTGAGTGCCTATGCAACCCATGA
Organism: Siphateles boraxobius; assembly: GCF_051911475.1. Classification (NCBI taxonomy): domain Eukaryota; kingdom Metazoa; phylum Chordata; class Actinopteri; order Cypriniformes; family Leuciscidae; genus Siphateles; species Siphateles boraxobius. The sequence goes on from NW_027508942.1 coordinate 2,288,116, forward strand.
CGCTCTAATTAGACGCAAATCAAATAGGTGCGGGATTAGGAGCAGGGAGTAGAACTAAGGGACAATAGACTCCAAACTCCATTAGTGGTCTAATGGAAACCATTCATCATTCTTTTATAACGCGACCTCTACCGCAGACACATCTTTCTTCCATTTCCACTGTTCTGATCATAGAACTTGAATCAGTCAGCCTTCCATGGCTAAAAGCAGTGGCTATCCCTAAATCTTTTATTCCCTTTGAAGACAAAAATGGTGTGATAGAGACAGGTAAAAAGAGGGATGGGAATGCCTCCATCTTTCAGTGTCCTAATGAGCCATCATATCAAAGCATTTTGTTTTAGAAGTTGCCTTTTTCAGAGTGTTTCACAACTTTTCAGAATTAACAAAGTATTCGTATTAAAAGGACAGCTCACCTAAAAAAAGAAAATGTTTTCTTTTGAAGGGTTCCATTTCTTTTTCCATGAAATTACAATAAACGAGTGCTTATGCAAATTATGCAAAGGCAACAAAAAATAGATGTGTGTGCTATATGCTTTGTGTATTAAATGAACCAAACTGCATTCACTGAAAATATTGACATTGGTATAAATAACATCACAACATTTATTTCCATTAAGAGGTACATCAATTTTTGCTCAAGATGTTGTATTGACAATGCAAGAGTCCAGCACTCTGTAAAGTCTCCTCCAGCTCATCCCAAAGACTTTCAATGAATTTAAGATCTGGATTCATGTGTGAAAATTATTCTTCATGCTCCTCACAACCATTCTTTCACAGTTTGAGCCTGAAGAATCTTCACATTGTCCTCCTGGAATATGGCCATGATGTGTTTTTCTACATGGTTCAGAAACGAAAAGCTACACACTCCATCAGTTAGGGTTAGAAGAACTGTTGCCAAAGATATAACATGCTAGAAACATAATAATCACTGCAATAATGATCCAATCATAGACTCTTAACCATTTGCCTATTTAAATCCAAACCGCAAGCTTTTTTTTTGGCCCTACAGTGTAGTTACCAAATGTAATTACACAAATAATTGTTTCTCGAAGAGGTTTTCTGAACAATACTCCATCTGCAATTCATAGCTTTCAGTCACGTGACTGGCACAAAGAACTGGAGACCAAAATCTCCATAGAATTGCAGCATGCCTGTCAGTTTTCCACCTCAGAAGAAGAAAAACAAAGATTTGTGATTGAAATGCAAGTTTTGGGAACTTGTTTTTGGGAACACCTGCCAGCCAGCAGCCCAGCGCCAGCATTTTTCACAACATTTTCACAAAGCTTTCATGGCCCCCAGAATATTTTGTTGTATGAATATCTGAACATTCAATAAATGAAAAAAGAATAGAGCCTCTGCTTTTTATTCTATATTCATGCATTCTCTTTTTATCAACACTTGAATGTGGGTATGTTTCATTAAAAAAAAAGGTAGCAACAAAAAGCTGAGAAAATCAATTTTTTGTCAGATTATTTGTAATAGCGCCCCTTATCGTATAACAGTATAACATTGGATTGCCAGTGGTGAGGAAAGAGTTGAAGTGCCTTAATGTACTAAAACTAAATGCACTAAAAGTGATATTAAAATATCAAATTCAGTATACAAATTATTGATGATGCATACTATATACAGTCGTGCAGAATATGAATGCAGCGCATTATAATGGTTAAGCTTTATCTTTATAATGATTTTTAATAGAAAAATGCTTGAGAAACGGTTACATTTATATTCTGGATTCATCTACTTGCCTGTGCACAGTATGCATCATCAATAAGGTTGTGTATTGAATTTGGTCTTTTAACAGAACTGCCTTTGCTGTATTCGGAACCGCACACTATTATACTACTCGCTCTACTTTTACCACATCTTTCTATAGCCTAGCAGAAACTGTATGCTAATATGCGGTTCTGAATTCAGCATTTGGTTTGTCCTCTAGGAGGGCTTGTACTGCAATAATGATCCAATCATAGACTCTTAACTATTTGCCTATTTAAATCCAAACCGCAAGTTTATGGCACAATAAGAGTGTGTCGTCGCGTGAAAACTATGAATTGGTTGGATTTGAACAAACTGCCTTACCCAAAACATGCATTGAATGTTGTTATCACAGTGTTACTGTGTCGGGCTGGTCAGGGTGCTCAAACGAACCACAGTGTTTTGATGGTAAAATCAACTAATTTTATCATGTTAGAGAAAGTATTTTAAAGTTGTGATGTAATAGAAACAGATCTTTTTTTACGAATTGTGATGCATCCAAGTGAAATGGATTACAGTAAAAAAAAAAAAAAAAAATCGGGAATTGGTTCTATCCATTGATTAAATGGAGGTCAATTGACCCTTCGCTAAGCCACTCCCGAAAACCACCACTGGCCAATCGTGTCTTAGCAACTGTAACTAGGCACGGGAGGTGGTGGCAAGCTTTTGAGCGAGGGAAACATGCCGAAGTGTTGTTCGTATAGATTGTGCAAATCAGATACCCGGTATCTTAAATTTTTGGATGGGGAGTGGAATTTTTTTTCCTTCCCAAAAATCTAAAAGCCAAGTGGAGAAATGATGTGCGTGGATCAGCAGTGTGGGAGACCCCATTCACAGCTAAATGTTGACCGGATTAACAAAAACACCTATGCTTGGAAATAATGACGGTTCTTTGTTCATATTGCATCTGTTTTAACGTAAAATAAAACGATTAAAGACAAGACGGAGGCTTTTAAAATATATTTCAGCATTTTGTCAATCGACGGCTACTACCCCTGACTGAGTAACTTTAACCCAATCCGATCGCGGCTCTCCCGGTGTTAGTGTTATTCCACAAGATTTATGGATAAGCTGTTTGATTTATAATTATAGATTATTTTCACATTTCAGTCACCCTGCTCTGCACTAACATAGCTGTTCCTCAATTTGTGTGTTTCCCATTTGAATGGTCAGTGTATGAGGCGGCTGCTGCTTGCGCTGGGACTATGGGCTTTAGCTTCAATTTTTATGTAATTATTCTCTAATCGGTTGCATATTATGTTGTGAATATATCCCTCTCCAAAAATTACTTATTATCTCATTGGGAATGTCTGACACATGTCTGATGTGCATCACACTGTAATGGACGCGCCAGTCGCGAAAGCTTGTCAGGCATAGCAACAGTAACTAGGGAGGGCGGGGCTTAGCGAAGGGTCAATTGTAAGGAAAAACTAAAAGGGGTGGGGTTTAAGCAGATTAAATGATTGGAGGAGTCTGGCATACCTCATGTCAATTTAAAAAAAATAAGCATGGATGAATCGTTCAAAATAAGATAACATGCATTTAGAAAATAGATCGAGTGAATTTTCATCTCATGGCGACTGATTGATCATTTCATAATTTAGTTTGATGTTGAAATTTTCATATAGGCTACCTTTCTTTTGTTTCCTTCTGTCCAGAATTTGAACACCCGTTTTGAGAAGGCGAATGGAGACATCAGATGCAGCACGGCAGAAAGGTAAAGCGAAGAGACTTGTGACTATTAAATTTATCATCATCGGTTTACCCTCTTAATCTCACAATATGAGACGGTGAGCAGGGAAATGTCTCATCAATTACATTGACGGACAACAGAGAACAAAATGTCAAACTAATGAACCCTGCCATCAAAGTGTAATCTCCACGAAAATTGATTAATTTGGTCTTTGCGGAGCAACCCTGCTCTCCTCTAGCCCGTATAATCGCCCTGCCCCGTCCCAAGACAGATGGATATCATGTGGGACAAACCAGCAGGTATTCATCTCGCAGTGGAACGCAGAAGAGAAAGACAGGGAGCCACTGGCTGTATTGATGCTGACATCACCTCACCACCTCAAATCATTCTCCAGTCTTCCTCTCCGGATCCCCCCCGCCCCGACACCCTAGTTTCTGTCCATTAATAAATCCGTCCGTCTCCCTGTACCTGCTATTTGAAGCCGAAGAGCTCCACACTTTCACATTCACAGACCGCTTGCAGCGCTGCATCTGTCTGCCGTGCCGCGTGTGCCTGCGTTAACGCGTGTGTGCACCACAGAAAGAAAGAGAGAGAGAGAGAGAGAGAGAGAGAGAGAGAGAGAGAGAACAGCGTGAGCGAGCCAGCGAGGAGAGGGAGAGAGAAAGGGAGAAGGGAAAAGCGAGCGATCGCGAGAAAAAGGGGCAAAGAGACACCGAGTGCATGAGAGCAAGACAAAGCAATGAAATTCATCGGAGCCGTTTACCTCCTGTTCCTCCTTCCTGCTTTAAGCTTCAACAGCAGGTAAGAGCAGATTTACATGTCCGGCGTTATCCTTCACACACATCAGTCTGTCTGTCGCGGACACAATAGCTGATTATGTTCATCTTTGACAACCAGTGATGTGTTCTACTGTTAAAGCCTCTGTCTGTGCTTAAAAACCTGCGAAGAGAGAAGCACAGTGATTGAGACGGCACAGAGAGCGAGGTGAAAGATGCTTAACAGCTCAACTTTTTCCTGCCTCTGCTCTGGGCTTGGCTTGTGCTGCAGACAAAACAGAGACGTTGGTTTTCTGGCACACGGACTGAGGGAAATGTGGCAGGGGCTTGTGGCTAATGGGAAGGAGCAAGTTTTGTGGCGGTCAGAGCTTTGGGATGCCTGTGCAATTGCAGAACGTGTGTGTGTGTGTGTGTGTGTGTGTGTGTGTGTGTATTATGCAGTGAGGGGAAGAATCTGAGATGAGGAATAAAGAGAGAAAAAAGGCAAAGCCAGGAGGAGTCTTGCAGAGTCAGGGAGTTTTCAAGGATTGATCATTAATTTAACTACTGATAAAGCTGTGCCTCTTCCTTTCTGAACCCAGAGCACGGGAAAGGTCAGCAAGCATTCAGCCAAGATTTGAACATTGACTTTGACACCTGTGGGGTGTTCTTTATGCTCTTTTTGGGTGAATTAAACCGCGTATTAATAGCTTATTTGTTCGGCAAATACTTCTGCCCTTTAGACTTGTCCAGGGAGTGGCCCTCGAGTACACATGCTTGCAATACACACATTGAAATGGTTATTGTTTTTGTACACACACACTTTACCACTAGTATGTAACAGTTAATCATCATTGTACAAAAATAATTTTATTAAACAAAAACTGGCAGATGTGCTTGCCAGATATCCAGGATTCTGTTGAAATGGTATGGCCTTTTGGTGCCTGGATATTTTACAGTTCATAACCATATATTTTGATAAATGATATAATGTTAATATACCAAACTACTTGAACAACTAACATCTGCTTTCTACTTTATAGAAAGATAGATAGATAGATGCATAGATAGAATTATAACCATCTATTACAAGGCATAGCCTAGTATTACAGCCAGACACAAGTATTTTCATTACATTTATAATAGTAAGTAAATGCTATAAATAATTACAATAATTTTTTTTTCATTTTAATGTTTTGCATTGTCATATTTTCTGATTTTAATATTATAATATAATTTCTCATCATATGTTGTAAGCCAACTTACATTTACCGTGTTTTTATTCTAACATTTTTACATTGTTTTTTTCCCCCTGTTAAAATTAGTGGCATTTCTTGTGTTTGTTTTAAATTCGATCTATAGCATGTAGTTCTCTGATCAAAGTTTATTATTCAGACTTAAACATTATACACTTAAATCAAAGGCATAGCCTGAATAAAGTATGTTAATGTGGTCGTTTTATAACGTGAAGAGAAATTAACCTCTTTTTTATCTTCTTTTTTCTTAATGCAAGACATTTATCAAGGCCAGAGTCTGTGAGTCACATCTCCAGATTCTCATTAAGACAATGTCAAACACACATTTGACATACCTTTTCAAATCTGGAGATCTTTCTATACAAACCCAGATGCGACTGCATTGAAAGTCACACTGGATGATGATGTCTGTGATGTTTACTGTACAGAGACATCTTTTTGTACCAAAACATTTTTAATACATATTCATTTTACATTTCCAGACTCTATTACTTGCGGTTAAACTACATTTATTCATATAGAAGCCACTTGCATATCGGGCAAGACATTTGGCACAATGTCACTCTCTCAACCATTGAGATACAGTGCAGTGGAGCAGAAAAACAGCAGCCTAATGACTCAAGTGATGTAAAAAATAACACTTGCCCTAATTTCCCTTGATTTCCCTCAGACTGCGCATCATTAAGACTCCTGTGTGTTTCAGTTGTCTTTGGTGATACTTGACTGCTATTCTTTTGGGTATTTTTGTGTTTGTATAACATCATATTCAGTTTTGTTGCTATACTAGCTAACCTAGCACACTATTTATAGTTTGTAGGCATAAGATGAAGATGAGTCTGTCACTTTTGGCCAGTTTTACTTTTTCAAAGATCATGGACTCGGAGAGAAATGGCCCATAAAATCGCATCTCAAGAATTAAATGCGTTTTGTAGTGCATAGAAGAGACAGTTGCATAGAACTCATAATATCTAAAATCATTTATTCCCTCTTCTAGTTTTTAAATTTTAAAATTTTTTGATGTTTCCTTCAAATTTTTAACGACTTCCTTCAGATACTTTGGTGAAAAACATGGTCATAAAATATGTTTGCGTGGCTCACATTTAGATATCCAGAATCCCTGCTCAGCAGTAAACCGCTCTCATGCCAACAGCAAAAACGCTTTCTCACAATTTACACCAACATTTCATCAATTCTGCTTACTGGTCTGCAAAGCTCAACAGACAAGTGTATTGAACTACACATGTATAAATCAGCAAAGCTGTACTATTCAGCATTTTATACAGAGAGATGATTACATTATGCGGCATAAGCATTTGATGTTTGGGGAAACCTATACTCTAAACAGAACTGTACTGAACGATTTCATCAGAGCCTCTTTAAGTAGCGCAAAAATGGCTATAGATGAAATGAGGTGTTGCTTATTTGAAGTAATTGAATTCTTCCACCGCTACATGTGCATGGCATGCCTGTACACTTGGATGATGAATAGGTCAGGCTATGGCTGATGAATGAATTGGGAACTTCATTTGAAAGGGTAACCATGACCTTGCCACACACTCATAAAACATAGTAAACCTCGGACAGTAAAAGAAAATGACTATTCCTGCATGTGTAAATTTTCACCCCGTAGGTTTGCATAAGCATTGCTGTGTGTGCGTGTTACACTCCATACATCATTGCTTTGGTAATACATCACTGTATGTTTCAGAATTTATGCATTCATACAAGGCCACACACTTCTCACAGAATTCTTGTACCTTGTGAATATTGCGTCATTTATTTTCTTTTTACATTTACATTTTTACATTTTATTCATTTAGCTGACACTTTTTATCCAAAGCAACTTACAATTGCTATATTTCAGAGGTCGCACGCCTCTGGAGCAACTAGGGGTTAAGTGTCTTGCTCAGGGACACATTGGTGTCTCACAGTGGATTCGAACCCGGGTCTCTCACACCAAAGGCATGTGTCTTATCCACTGCGCCTTGATAATAATTGAAAATGTTTCTTGAGCAGCAAATCATCATATTAGAATGATTTCTGAAGGATCATGTGACACTGAAGACTGGAGTTATGATGCTAAAAATTCAACTTTGCATCACAAGAAATAAATCAAAATATATTTAAAATATATTGAAATATGAAAATATATTTTTGGTTACACTTTGTTTTAAGGTGACGATGTTACATTGTACTTGCTCAAGTAAGTAGGCTACTAAGTAATATTAATTATGTGGGTTAGGGTTTGGTTTAGGGTTAGTTACCTGTAATTATGCATCATTTTCCGTTAATACCATAGTAAGTATGCAGTAACGTGTTAACTACGTCACCTTACAATACAGTGTTACCCTTTTTATATTGTAGTAATATTTCACAATATTATTGCTTTTAGTGTATTTTTATTCAAATAAATGCTGCCTTTGTGAGCATAAGAAACTTCTTTGAAAAACATTTAAAAACCTCACAGACCTTAAACTTGTATACGGTTTATGTTCACCTAAAAAAACCCCTGAAAATTCAGTTGTCATCAGTTATTCATCCATTTTCAACCCTTTATGCCTTTTTTGTATAACAGGCAAAATATGTTTTGAAGAATGTGTTTGTACTTTTAATGAAAGTCAGTGGGGTTCAAAACAGCACTGGATCTCAATGACTTTATATATGAAAATTATAAATCATTGAGACATTTTAAAATGTCGTCTTTTGTGTCACACAAAATGAAAGGAATGAGGGTAAGTAGCCTAAGTGATGACATAATTTACATTTTTAAATGACCCCTTGAACACCTTCTTTTATGCCTTTGTTTGAATGATCTATTCCAGAATATGACCGTAAAAAGTTTTCACATCTGCTCGGATAAGTTGTTAAACGTCTCTTTATCACATCCTCTATATTGTGGCTCTGGGTTTTGGTTTCCCGGCTCAAGTGGCTAAGTTCACTGTTACAACTGTCAGTGCTTTTCAGTTCCGCTCGCATGCCTGCAGCGTCTCCCTCAGGATCGCAGTCTCTCTCTCTGATGACTCCAACTTTGATGTAGGGAACCGTGGCAGCCTCTTCTGCCAAAACTTTGCCTCCAGTGAAGTGACTGAAATGTCAAAAACAGCATTTGCCAAGGTATAAATGTAAGACGAAAGGTTGGGAACTCCCATTTTAAACCTAGATCAAGACTGGCGGATAGGTCATGTAATTGCTCATGTGCTCTTTTTTTCTCCCCTGCAGAAGCCTGCATCTTTTGTTTTTATCAGGCAAAGCCTCAGAGGCAGCGGTGTCATGTCGGAAAATGACTGGGAAGACAAACTCATTGCGGTGTGGATCGATGTCATGGTGGCTGGTGGGAGGGGGTCATATGTCTCGTAGCCGTGCTCGATCATTACCCATAAATCTTGTGTTTTAATGGCTTGAACATTCCCGCTTATATCCGTGCGCTCTGGCTACTGGGATGCGATTTAAAATATTCCATTCTTGCTTTGTGTGAATAATGACCTTGAATGATGCTTTATGGTTGCCATGGCAACCGTGATTGTTCCCTTGATAGTAGTGTCGCTCTCGTCTGCGAGTGTACTAGCAGGATTTGCGGTCAACACGCTGATGAGTGACGGTCATGCGTTTTTCTCGCTTTTGTGCAATTTGTTTATAGTGAGAATGAAATGTCGCTTTGTGTGTCATTCTTTTGGTAAACTAAGACAATGTTTCTAATTCAGGTTAACCCAGTTGCATGCGATTGAAACTTTTGGAGTGGTTTGAGAAGAAATGTTTCTTTTGCTCCCTTTTTTTTCTTTCTTATCTTCCTCGGCAGCATCATGGGGGTTAAACCTCTGAAATCTGAAAATGTTCTCAAAATATCCATCCTGACGCAATCGCTTTAATCTGACAGCCTCTCCCTGTATGTCACTGATAGATTCTAAAGAATAAGAAACTGCTGTGGCTGTATCTTGCGTTCAGAGTGGAGAAGAGCATGTGCCAGGCTGGAGAATAGAACAGATTTGTTGGCAGATCCAGAGGTGCCCATGTGTGACCGTGCCCAGAGTGCTTGGCATCGTGATAGTAAATGGAAGAGGTCCAACATTATTCTGTGCTCACCTGCGTGATGCATGGCAGCCACCTTACAGACCTCTTTCTCTCCTCAGGTCACATCTGTTATGTGCACTGGGAGATTTCTATTAGAAATTTTGATTTACATTTTAGCTTTATGATTTGATTCATGTTTTACCCAGCTGAAGGAGCATGATTTATGTATATTAAAAGAATATTCTGGGTTCAGTGCAAGTTAAGCTCAGTCAACAATTTTGTAATAATGTTAATTACCATAAAAATGAATTTGGACTTGTCCCTTCTTCATTATTTACTTATTTATTTAAAAATCTGGGTTACAGTGAGACCCTTACAATGGAAGTGAATGGGGCCAATTTGTAAACATTAAAATTGTCACTGTTTTAAATGTATAACTGCCAGACTTACACAATATTGTCCAGATTCACAGACAAGGCTTAAGCCAGTCTAGACTAAAAGACATATTTGAGTTGTTGTAACTGATAGCAACTCGCACTAACATAACTTAAAATATAGCAGTGCCATTGTTTTGTCACAAACAGTAATATTTTTTTTTTCCTAAGGCACATTTATAAAAGCTAATTAAATGCCCCTAATTGAACTAATGCCTAATCCGGTCTTAATCTAAGCCATGTCTGTGAAACCGGGCCTATGTGTGTTAACTTCATTATAGTGTGAAATATGCTTGCTAAATAACGTTCTGTTTAAAGTTATATCCTATTTCAAACTTCGTCATCATGACAACGTAATGCTTTAAGCACTAAAGCAACTGTAAAAACAGAATAGCAGAATTAAAGGAATCGTTCACCCAAAAATGAAAATTTTAAAATGTATTCACACTCAGGCCATCCAAGATATAGGTGGCTTTTTTTCTCCAGCTGAACAGTAAAGTAGATTTTTAGCTGAAAACGTGGTCCTTGGTGATTCGTAAAATGCAAGTCAATGTTTGTCATCACTTTCATCAGCAAAATGATCAGTCTGTTCAAGAAACTGGGGCCAGATTCATAAATATCTTCCTAAGAAAGAAGTTAAGAAAATTCTTAAGATAAATTCTAAGAAGTTTGTAAGAATGCTCCTAAGTGCAATTTGGAAAGAATCCTTTTCAAATATTTTCTTAAGAACATATTTTCTTAAGAGGCTTTGGTGTTATTTCATTGAAAGGCGGGTATTGCTGAAGACCCGCCGAGTGAAAAACACCTCAAATCTCGTATTTTTGTACAGACTGCAGATTACCGTAGATATCGTAATATTTGCGTACGACTGGCTTGACTGAATGTGCTCTGCAATCGCGTCGCTTCATAAGACCTCAATGTATCGTCAGAAGCCACGGGTATTCATTTTGTTTTGACCGTATATACAAAGTTCTGTAATGAAACTCAATGATGCAGACAATCACATCGTTATCTATAGGGCACATCTGATTGGTTCCTGCTGTATCAGTAGCCAATGAGCTTGCATGCTCAACCTTCAAATACTTGGTTAGCATTTGCCTTAGCAGTGCAGCACGCTTTCAGAAAGCCCTCACCTTCCCCAGCTCCACTTGTATAGATCTGCTACGGGTAATTCATGTGCGCTATATTTGTACAGCAGTAACACCATGTCTTACTTGCTCACAGCAGCGTGTCGTGTGTGTATTGGCTGTAGCATGCAGTACTTACTCTGTAGCAGCAGCAATAACTGACAGCAGCAGCAGCAGCGTTGTAGCAGATCTATTTCTCCAAGACCAAATATATCAACATTGTCATATCTATTACCATGCCAAACACTCAGTGAGTTGTCATCCCGAAGTGACGGTAAACATTAACTTGCATTATACGAATCACCAAGGACCACAGTTTCAGCTAAAAATCTTCTTTACTGTTCTTCTGAAGAAAGTCACCTACATCTTGGATGGGTGAATAAGATAACAGCAAATTTTCATTTATGGTTGAATAATCCCTTTGATGTTAGTGCTTTTATAAAATAATAAGCTTCACATTTATTGCTTTAAAGTCCTCCAAAAATGACCATAACCTTGTTTTTAACCATTATGCCAAATCCTGTTGATGGAGCTTGACTTGAATCTGTAATATTGCTTTAATATGTGAAGTAAAAAATGGCAATACTATTTAGCTGGACCTAGAGCATAAATAAGTAATATAACGTTTTTTTTAGCACTTACTGTTTTCTGCGGTAGGGTTAACCATATTCTTTACGCAAGTGTGATGTTTGAAGTGGGACGGTGGCTTTGAGATAAGCCAATCAGAAAGAGCGATTCTCCTGAGATGTTCTGAATGCATAGACAATGTCATAAGTGTGAGGATATGCATGCAGATGGGGGTAGATTGGAGGTTAGTGGAGAGAGGTGTTGTCCTGAGCTCTTGTCTTGACAGAGTGAAAATTGAAATTCGAGAGGCATACCGTAATCACAATGGCATGGCAACCGAGCAGGCTGTCAAACAGTCACAAAATAAATTAGCAATGCTCTGCTACAACAAATATAAAACTAATTAAAGCACCTGGATTTCATTAAAAAAGTAGGCTATGTAAAACATCCAAACATATTATAGTATTGGTTGAATGTTGATTGTCCAAAGCATAATGTAAACGTTTTCCATGTGCATTTAACCCAGAAACCATATAAACATTGTTTTATACAGTGTTTGGGACAGTCACACATAACGTAATTGTAGGATGTTAAATTCATGTTCTGTTCTAACTGGCTTCTGTTTTATAGCATTTGTGCCAACTTCCCATCGAGGAAAAAATACCAGACAGACAGTTTGTATGTTTAAACGTATAAGTTTATTCTCTTATATCTCGAGATGGGGTTTTATTATGGCATTTGCTAATTTCAAAGTCAAATCGGAATGTCAACAGTTTATTATTTAATTTATGATTAGAAACTAAATGCAAATGATTGAGTCGTGGTTTACATTTGTTTCTTTCTGATGAACTCAAATGCTCCAGTGAGCTAGTGACATTTTTTTTATTTGATAACATCAGCTTTATATCTTGCACTTTAAAGGTTTGTTGGATTTGAAGTAAGTAAGATTTAGCTGTGAGTGCAAAGGTTCCCGGGTTCAAATTTTGTGTGATATATAACACATTTTTATCAGTAACATTACAGTACTATATGTCAGTAGATGTGTATCCACATAGCGAGCCGTGCTGGTCTGAGAGAACATACTGCAACCTCAGTGAACACACAGCAACACATAAAAACTCACTGGAGGAGGCAATTGCCATTGTTTTTCTCTGGTCAAAGGAAAGGCTTTCATAAAGTAGTCCGGACAAAACTAAATACAAACTTTGCCTTCTCATTTTTAATGTCCAACATTGGTTAGTAGGCTATACAAACAGACATGCAGATGAGGTCAGATTGATCAGCAAACATAAACAGAAGCTCAACCAAACCTGCTTGACGCATGAGAATGAACCTCATTGGTTCTTGCAGAAGCTCAAACGTGCTGCGTAACACGAGGATTAACCTCACTGGTTCTCACTAGGTTTGCTGCAATAGTCTTGTCACTGCCCCCCACCGTCATTTAGATTTTTTTTTTTTTTTTACAGTAATAAAAAGAATTTAGTTTAGTTAGAGTACAGACAGTTCAATTTAAAAACTGAATGCATCTGCTCAATTCAGTGTGAGCTAATCGAGAGTCGCAGCACAGTTCAGCAACAGGAGTTAGATTTAATTTATCACATGGCGAGAGTGAGGTGAGCTGACTGACAAGACGATGGCGGGAGATTTGGTTTTAAAGCATAATGTAAAAGCGCCTATTTGGCAATATTTTTTACTGTTTTTTTATGTTTTTCATTAAGGATAATAATGAACCCAGCATTCAAGCAATTGCCGCCCCCGAATTGCCGCTAATTCGATTTAAAAGCGAGGTGGAAAACAGGAAAACCGGTATTACCGGTGTTGTCACATGTCGATTAACCAATAGGAAAATGTCCTCACCTTCCCATCCCTAGTTCTCGCACGATAAGCGAAAATGATTGAGTTTCTGTTTAGCACAACTGATGTGTGGCCTTGATGAATGTGTATATATGAATAAAACCCTAAATTCAATCCGTTCATCTCTGATTTGGACTAAACCAATTTATATGGATTACATTTACGATCTTTTTATGAACGTTTTGAAGCTTCAAAGTGGTATTTGCGTAGCTGTCAATGGGGGGACAGAAAGCTCTCAGATTTAGTAAAAAATATAATCTTTTGTTAATGACAGAATTTTCATTTTGGGGTGAACTAGCCTTTTAATGTATAGAGGAGGGTGTGCATAACCTTTTGTATTTCTTGGTCAACTTCAGAATATTATAATTCTTTGTGTGCCACTATGAAAGGACATGAATGAATATGCAAAACCTCTTAGCGGAATTATAGCAGAAATCATAAAGCCGTGTCTTATAAACACTCTAATAGGATTGTAAAGGACATATAAATAAGTAAGCAGCTGGAACTGTTTCTGAGGAGGAGGGAGAGCATGGCCACAGGAGATTTGTCAAACAAAGAGATTGGATGAATATGCCTTTCCCAGTGGTAAAAGTTTGAAACCTTACATCAACTGGGCTTCATATGATCGAGTGGGTGAGAAAGGCTGACGGTTGAGCTGTTTAAATAGAGGGACAGGGAGCACCACACTGTGCTTTTGCTTCAAATTAATGCCCACAGGATGTGAGTTTGTGTGAAGTATTGCATTGGGTGTTCTGCGTTTGTTACGGAGACATTCAAGCATGTCTGGTTCTTGTCGCCATAGGAGTAATATTGAACTGTCAAAAACATACAGTTTAAGACAGCACACAAACCTCATGAACCAACCCTCTAACTTGCCTTGAAAAAAACCCCAGAACCTGTTATTCAGGAGCGGTTCCATTTTTAAGAGGTTTGTTTGGATCACACACTTGCAGGCTTCTGCCGATATGGATGGAAAACTCAATCAATCACAATTGAATCTACAGCGCGAATAAGATCAGTGTAGTCCAATTACAGTATGAATGACTCTTATGAAACCGCATAACCAGTTTAGTCCGATTCCCAAATAAATTATGGGCAGCTTTTTAGTGAATAAAAAACAGTGTTGCTATATTCAAAATTGCAAACTCTCTTGGTGCTTATTTTGAATGAGTTATTACTTCGTGACCGCTAAAAAATGTTCTATATGCGTTTATGAATGTTATCCGGACATAGATTCGCCATGTCCTAATCCTCTCCCGTGGCCTCATGGGATAGTGAAGTGTCCAATCTGTCCATCGTATGCAGACTTCAGAATCTCACTGGAAGTAGGAGGTCATCGGGGACTTTTTGCCAGGACTGTGTGTGCTGTGAATTCGGACATACTTATTTTGGCACATACTGTTTTTCGCCTACTGTGTAGTAGGGAATTATAGATTTCGGAAGCAGCCTGAAGCAGTGACTCCCAAACAAATGGGAGTCAAAACTAATTTTTTTGGTCGAATCAAAAACATACAGTGCGTTTACACATTTTAATTTGTGTTTTTAATAGTAAATTAGTGAAACATGCGATAATGTTGTATTGTTGTTTAATATTTGAAGCCAGTTGATGGATAGCATTTATGCAGCCTCTAAAATGACTGAAAAGTTACTAAAAAGTCCGTGTAAGCACACCAAAATGGTTTAAATATATTTATTATTGATATTTTTCATCATTTTGAAATAAAATTGCATTTCATTTCCAAATATGTATTCATTAAAATGAACTGAATTCAGTACCGGAACTGTTATATATTTTGATTCCCATCCCTGGTGAGAAACATTTTCTAGTACCAAACACGTCCATTTCTAATCAAAGCAGAGTGGAAGGCAGTTTATTTGTAAACGGGAAGCCTTTTCACTTGGTTAAATGAATATAGATTCCCCACCACAATTGTTTCTCTACTGACATTTCTAATTGAGATAAAAATGAAAGCACCAAGGAATTGATGGTTACTAGGAAGTTAAGGCATAGATTTTGCAAGCCAGATGTTTGGGTGAACAGCATGATTGTCAATTTCCATAAACCGAACATTCATCTGATCTCATAAAAGGCACACAGCAAAGTTTGGCCTTGGTTCAGGCTGCTGGGTTGTTGTTGTTTTTTTGTAATAAGAGAGTTCTTAGAGATGGAAGCGTTGGTGATGCAATTCATTCTTCCTGTCTTTTTTTTCTCATCCTCTCAGGGTCAACTTCTCAAGCCTCTCCTTGTCGGTTTTGTTCTCTTTATTTTTTTTTCTCCAGTAATTTCTGGGTACTGAGATGATTTACATTTTAGATGAACTCAAAGTTCATGGACAGATAGAGGCAGAGAGACAGCTACTATAACAGAATAACCCTGGGACAAAATGCACTTTGTTGGTCCTCTTTTCCCTGGACTAGGTGTTTTTCACTTGTGTGCTACATTTATACATGTTTCTCAGAAGTTTGTCTTTTTTAAAGGATATGAGGGAAAGGCATTGCCAGAGACAACATATTAAGGTCACAATATATCAACGAATCGGTCTGCCTTTAAAGCTTTAAACTCATGTTTTTTCCCCATGAAGTGCTATACTGAATATTTAAGGTCCTTAAATAATTGACTTAATTGCTAATGATTCCTGAAGAACATTTTTTTTTTACAATAATTGAAACAATATTCCATTAAAACATCATATATATTTTCTAAAATCCATTTCCAATTACAACATTTTTCATCATTATCTCAAAAGGTCTTAAATTTAATCTCGCACACATTACATTATGCTTAAACACATGCAACAAGAACAGTCCTCTTGTTTAAAATCTCACCATAATCATGATTGTCAGCATAAATTATCATGATTGTAAGGATCAATAAGGATTATGATAGACTGTATTTGAGACAAATGGACAAACGTGTGTGTAGGGTAGATAAATGCATGTTTACATTGTTTTTCTTAAGTTTAAAAAAATATGTTAAACTTTATTATAATAATACTAATAATACTATTATATGTAATATTCACAGATATTTCCCTACTTGTAAAAACATCAGATATTTACTATATATATATATATATATATATATATATATATATATATATATATATATATATATATACACATATCCACACACAAATATATAAATAATCAGGAATAATAATGAATAACATTATTCAGGCTCTGTAGAGTTGCAAAATTAAAAAAAAAAGTGCTTTATAAAAAAACATATGCCAATTCCGTCACACAAATTATCAATAAATTATTATGCATGTAAAGTAGCTTCCATATTTGGCAACAATAAAAACTGCCTATTGAATTTAATAGACATGTCACATTATGTTCAGTTAGTTTCATTATCATGGACCTTTATTTTGTTTTCAGGTTCATCACGTGTTCCTTTGTTCAGTTTTCCTGCTCCTCATTATTAGCTCATATGTGTCAGCTGTGTTCTATTAATCATCCTAATATTTGCTATATAAGTTGGTCCCTCATATTCATTCTCTATCCGATCACAGTTACCATGCTTGTTTGCCTTCCTTGTGGATATTTATCATTAAACGCCGTGTTGGAACTTGATTCTTCTGTCTTCCTGAAATGATGACAACATGTGTGGTGTGCAAAATATAGGAATTTTCTATGGTGACAATTCAATAGATCAGTTTGAAACCATCCTGTGGTCTAAATTAAAACCATCTTTGAAGGGAATTGGTCAATATTTATTGATGTATCTAGCAGTGTTGACCAATAAAGAGTTATAGTGGAAAACTCGTTTTGTGAGAAGAGAAACGGCAAGAGATTGCACCTAAACACAGGTGAATGCCTCAGAGCATTCTGGACAGAAAAAAAAAAATTCCTTTTCACACAAACCTTTTTTTTTCTCAGTGTAGTCGCCGTTTTGTCCCAGAACTCGAGAATCAGTGCTGTGAATCTAAAGTGACATTTGTCAGAAAATAAAACTTTTCTGATAAAGCTGTTTAGCATGCAGTATTCTCTGCCTTGTTCTGTCTGATCCTGTGAATATATCTGTCCTTTTTATATTTTAAACTTTGTGTATACTGTAGAGGAAAAGGAAAGTAACCTTGACACCCCCCCCTCGAGAGAAAAATGGCTGCCTGTCAGTCAAACTTGAAACTCCAAGCAGATTTGCGACCTGAGGTGTGTCAGGACAAGGCCGGAGGGGAAAAGTGTGTGTGTTTATGTATGTGCATGTATTGTCATTTGGGGATCTAGGGCGGATGAGACTCCAAAAATGTCCGGTCGTTTGTGAGTTTTATTCAGCCATCAATCTTGTCACCAAGGTTGATCAGAGTCCAGGGAGCGGATGAGGCTTTATTCTCTCCACAGTATCGAGGGTAACAACACTGCAATGCAATGACATGAGCGGTTTGCAAGGATGCCACACGGTTTTACTTGAAAAGGACAAAGGGGACATTCAGAATGATCGACTAACTGACGCTGAAAGAACCCTCTGAATTATTTAAGCCGGAAACTCTTCAGCCCCTTTTCAAATGACGTCCTCTAGCATCTGCAAAGTTGTGTGCATTTATTTGTAGCACATTAAGCAGAGATGTTCGAAAGCATTAGCTGATTGAGAAGACAAACTGAAGTCAATGATATATGGACTTACATTTATTAGATGTTTCCAGTGTTTTCCACAGGCTCTCGGGGTAAATTACTCTGAAACAAATGATGTCTGTAAAAAAACAACAAAAAAAAACATGGTGCTTTTGAATCTATCTTTTAGTAGACTTATGCACGTTAATTCTCCGCTTGCATTAGTTCCAGCATTAGGGTGATCAAACGGAGAGTGAAATAATAAGAGCTTTCCGAATCTTCGCACCCTGAGCGCTTTTTCTAAGAGGACAGCTGAAATTTGTTTTCCGGCTCTGGAGTCCTCTCTCAGGATCGGTCTCGTAGGGTGTGGTGTAATGGCTTGGCTCTGATGCCTCTATTTATGTTACCAATTTTTAGTGGAGCAGCATGAATAATTTAAGCGGGAAAAGATGGTAGA
This sequence comes from Siphateles boraxobius, assembly GCF_051911475.1. NCBI lineage: Eukaryota > Metazoa > Chordata > Actinopteri > Cypriniformes > Leuciscidae > Siphateles > Siphateles boraxobius. The sequence goes on from NW_027508942.1 coordinate 2,306,576, forward strand.
AGCAACAACAAACTATATCCGGGTGTTTGTCAAGCAGCCATCGCACCATGAAAGCTTCTTATAAATCACGATTGTATCTCTGTCCCGCCTCCTCGTGGCTTTGTCTCGTCTCTCTCCCTTAATAGCCTGTAATTGGTCCCCCATGGAACCGAAAAGAAAGAGCAGAGATGCGTAACTCACTAGTGATTACTCAGATTAAAGTGTGCAAGGAAAGACTTGGTCAGGCATGTACAAAAGATAACTTCATGAATAATACATGCTACAAATCTATGGCTCTGATCATGAAAGGAGGATGGCCCAGGGCCGGAGGGAGCCTGCATTTGTGTTGAATGATCGAGGGGCCCGTAACCGGAATCTCATGGGTTTTGGTAAGAAACTTCAAAGTGTAGCGGTTAGGGCTGTTATTTTAAGCGTTCATTTAATAAAAAAATAAAGTGAATTCAATTAAAAGTGACCCCTGGCCTGTATGTCATTTCCATAATTTTTTTAGAGCAATTCAAAATAATTTACAGAGCACCAGACAGAATGGTACCAGGTCTAAACTATTCTTACTTGTAAGGAATAAATATTTTACTTAAATGCAATTTAAAAATTGGCTTTGACTTTGAATTAAATAATAGTAAACTTACAGCAAACTAAAGTTTTACTTAAAATTCTTCACAGTTAGTTGTAAACGGAATGTGTTTGATTCACTGAAAAGATCCACAATTCGTTCAGGTGTCGGACTTGTTTTGCGTGTATGTTTTTCGATTCACTAAAAATAACTTGCTCATATTTATTTGTCAGGGAACTGGACTGCTTTGGTTTTGCTCTGGTCAGGAATCAGAGTTCATTTATTTTGCTGTATGTGTTTGATTCACTCAAAAGAACGACATATTAGTGTAATTCTTTCAGGAATCGGAATCGGCTTCACATGTTTGCAGTATTTTTTTGATTCACTTAAAAGACTCATTAGAATCATTCCTTCATGTATTGGACTTCACATGTTTTGCTGCTTGATTCACTAAAGAGAACCAGCTTATTAGGGTAATTTCTTCAGGAATTGGACTTCACTTGTTTTACTGTGTTGGTGATTCAGTTAAAAGGACCCGGCTCATTGGTGTAATTCACTCAGGAGTTAGGTTTCACTCGTTTTGCTGTATGATTCACTAAAAAGAACCAGCTCATTAGGGTAATTCCTTCAGGAATAGGACTCATTGTTTCAGTTTTTTGAAAAACATACTGCGAAACAAGAAGTCCAATCGTTCTGGAATTACATTACACTGTTTGCACTGTAAATTTAGTGGTGTTGCGGTGCCAATAAGTATTGCAGGAAACTCGGTCAGTGTATTTTTGTACAGTGTTCCGTCCACATCGGAATAAGATAATACTGTATGTTGACTTTAAAATCCACTTTCTGTTTATTCTGCCACAATAATGCAATTAATTTGAATTATCCCCAGCAAATATTGATATATGCGGTTTATTTGATTAATCATGTAAATAAATCAACCTTTTGACAGCCTAAGTAACAGTGCAGGTGTTTAGATCATATAGATCCACAAAGCTGTTGAGTAGAATCTGGCACAGAGGCCTTTCCCTTTTCATGATGGCTGGAAAGAAATGCGACAGAAAATTGATTTTTATGTCATACATTGTATAACAGCCAGTCTAGCACCCTTATGTGGCTATCTTTTGTTCTCAGGCTTACGTTAACCCCCACTGCTTCAACCTTTAAATCTGTCTCTTTTCTCCGCCTTATTTCATTTCCAAAATGTCATATTTGCTCCTTTGGCTTGCTCCCTACATAAATCTGAATCCCTTATCAGGATACCCGCTACACCCCGGACGACACGGGGATGGATCCCGTTATTTTAATCTAATCTCCCTCACCAAGCATATTCTGTGTCTGCCTCCATCTCCTCTGACAGGAAAGCTGCTTGCATTAGTGCTGTATCTATCCAGTGCGGTGCAATGTTTTGCCCTGACACCTCTCTCTGATAAGCACCCTCCTCCCCAACCCCCCGCATATGCGTCAGTGAAGAGCGAGTATTTTGCCACCGATGTCTCTCAAGCAAAAACTGATAAAATACCCAGCCAATAATGCTGCAGGGGAACATTATCTGTTGGGCCGATATTTCATTTCTCTGGGTTTGTTTTTCCTTTTTTAGGGTGGACTCGCAAGGTCTATTTCCGCCACACCAGGCTCTGTGCTGCAAAGCGAATTCCTTTGTTTATTCTCTGCAAATAAAATGCTGGATCGAGCGACAAAATGGCACTGAGCAGAGCAGCAAATCTAAGCAGTTGTTTATGGGATTGTAAGCACACGCTCAGCGTGAGAGCTGTGCTCGGCTGGTGTTAAGTGTTGAGATATGAACTGGAATGTTAAATCAAATGCCTCATTTGGTTCCAAACTTTTCTGAGAAATGATGTTTTTGCGGTTCTGCTCAACAGGAGTTTTGCTGTGAAGAGTGGCTCTTTGAAGGCGTGTTATTGGCAGTGCCCTGATGTGCCACCAACTAATTTCTGTATTGTGTGTTGAATTTAAACTGTGAATTATAACAGGGCTTGGTAATGGAAAAGCTCTCAGGTGTGTCTGGCTTTAGCAATGTCTTTATCATTGGATTTGGCAATACCACAGTGTGTGTTTGTGTATTTGCATCTGTCTAGCCTTGTTTGTGCCTCATGTTTTCCACAGTGGTACACAGTGATACAGTTGTACCAAAAAAAGTATTTGGACACTTTGACTACTGTTCAAAAGTTCTATTCTATTCTGTTCTATTCTATTCTATTCTATTCTATTCTATATAATCCTTTTTGACTTTTTTTGACTTTATGCTCCCCCAAAATAATTTAAATTATTCATGCCATACTGTGTGTAAATTGCATGTATTTTGTGAATAAATTAAAAGATAATTAGATAGCTTGGTCAAGTTGGAACGTCACATCTTTAACCCAAATATGTTATGATATATTTTTTAATAAATGCCTTTTGGTTTTATTTTATTAAATAAAGCAAAGACATTCATTAAGTGTGATTGAAGTGTCCAAACGCTTTCTGGGGCCACTTTTATGTGCCCGTTATGGCTGTTTGTATGGGCTTTTGTGCCATTGTTTGACAGTGTGAGCCCCAGGGGTGGTGGGAACTGTTGGTTTCTGTGGTGAGGGTTGACATAGTGCTGGATGCTGGTCAACAGGCTTTATGGTGAAAGGCAGTTGTTATGTTGCTGAAGACCACAGCTTCCATTTTGCCCGGTTTGTCCGTCTGGGATCTCTCCATGCTGGGCTCGCGCCTGTGACGATGCTGACAGGATGACAGCAGGGGCGCACAGGGGTGAATGTCAATGTGGGCGAGACCAGTTTCTGCATCAGCTTCACATACAAACTCCCTCACAAACACACACACACACACACACACACACACACACACACACACACACACACACACACACACACACACACACACACACACACACACACACACACACACACACACACACACACATAAAGGCATATTTAGGTTTCTCATAGGAGAGCGGCAACATCTGGTGATACAGATAGTTAGAAGTTTGCATTTTACCAGAGAATTCAATTGGGAATTTTTAATGAGAATTCATAAGGCCTTCTAGCAAGTCAATAAGATATTATGTAGTATTGAGTTGTTAGAGTTTGAGACAAATATATCCAGCATTTTAATAGATCTAGAAACACAATGCATAACAAAATATAAACAACCTTTACACATCTGATTGGCTGCAGGCAGGTATACGGTAATATTACAAAGACGCAAGAATAAATCCTAAACACAGCTGTATAATCTTCAGTATTGATTAAAACAACGTGATGTGGATCTGGCAACCTTCTACTGCTCCAAGGTCTAGTTCCGACACTTGTGTGTCCATTTGTATGCGCTTTCGACGGTGAACAGGGGTCATCATAGGCAGCAGAGTGCGATGAACTGAGTTTTGTGACACATTCCTCACATGACTATCATTAACTCCTTCCCCACCATAGACGAAATTTTCTGACTTTTTTCCATGTTTTCACTGTTATATGGTAGGGGGAAAGAGTACAGAATCTCTGGATCAAAACACAGGCGAAAACAAGCAGCATCGAACGATAGCATATATAATCAGATGCATATGTAAAATATCGCGACCATCAACATTAAACGATATTTAAATCAAAACTGCCCAATGTTACTGAATGAAATGTTGACCCAGGATGAGCTACAGGACTGTGAAGCTTTGGGGATGTTGATGGACTCGATCTACCCCATCTATGTTTTGATCATCGTTCTGAATCCGATACGGGCGTAGTCAGTGATTTTTTTTTTCTCTGTTTTTTGCTCAAAATGGTGTTTTACTTTATAAAGTTTACCAACAAATGTTAATAAAAAAGAATCCATTAAGCTAGAATAAAAGACTGTTCTGTCTTTTGACATATTGCATGTTCTTATTGCAGATTTTCCAACAAGAAAATATTCTGGGGGCCATGAAAGTTTTGTGAAAATTGTCAAAAATGCTGGTCCGTCTGAGATGGTCCTCACTGCAGAACATGAAATCCACGGGGAGGAGTCGGATCCAGATCCAACTCCTCCCACCTTACATATACCTAAACCTACCCATCTCCACCCCCTGATCCCTAAACCCACCCCTAATCCCTAAACCCACCCCTAATCCTACCCATCTCCACCCCCTGACCCTACCCATCTCCACCCCCTGATCCCTAAACCCACCCCTAATCCCTAAACCCACCCCTAATACTACCCATCTCCACCCCTTGGATCTTGATCCGACTCCTCCCCGTGGATCTCATGTACTGCATTGAGGTGCTACTGGAGAGTCTGGCAACTTAAAAAAAATAAAATAAAAACTTTGTTTGGATAGCCTTTGTTGCCCTCGTGCATCGATGAGCTTTGGGCGCCCAACACCCTGATGGTGGTTTGTAGATACTCTGACTCATTTGCCTTGCCATAACAATTTGGCCTAGTCAAAGTCGCTCAGATTTTTATTCCTGCATCCAACACTGATAATGAGAACTTACTATCTAATTTACCCAGACCTTAATATGTGGCCTTGTTAGGAGATGATCAATGGTCATAAGGTTTTTGGCTCATCAGTGTATTGTTTATATATAAAATCAATAGTTTTATATTTATCCATTGTTTTATTTCAGTTGTCATTTGGAGTGCTTCATTTGATTGTAGTTATTTACGTATTCAAGGACACAGTCTTGTACATTTTGTCTTTTTGTCCGATTTTCAAATACTTTTATGCTTGGTCACGTGTCTGAAACCTGCATGCTTTTATTCAAATTAATTTATATTGGTTTCCAGGCATAAAAGTAAATTTTCTTGGGAGTTGAACCCATGACCTTGGTGTGGAAAACACCACGCTTTTCAGTTTGAACTATTGCTGTTTCAATAAAATACTGGAGTTTTTTAAGCTAAGGCAGTGCATGCGTTGGAAGATGTCTCATGGATGCAATGCGTGTCAATGACTTGCATACAAATACGTAACCTGAAAACAATGTCAGCAAGGGCTCATATGATACAGTAATGTGTGAAGATTTGTTTTGAGCTCTGCCAAGCCGAGCGGCACTTATTATTATTAAATGACAAGAGGTTGTGGGGTACGGCTCAATCTGTTGCTGTGGCCTAGTTAGGCTGTCAAAAGATTGCCTGTAGATATGAGGAGAGATGCCATGAATCAGGTGTGCGCTTCAGACTGGGCCCAAGGCACAAATCCAGGGTGTGCTGGAAACAGACGGCAGCTGCCCAGTCAGACAGGTGCTCTTGTATGATAACTGATTTCAGACTGGCTTCCAGGCAAAAAATCCATCACATCTAAAGATCTAGAACAAATTCAAATGAGATTTTGAGATCAGGAAGTGAATATTTAATGACTCCGGTTTTTATTTCTTGGTAGAGATCATTGATGACACTGATGACGTTCAGTCAAGGCCCCGATATGGTTCAAGCAAATTCGAAGAACTAACTGCATGGTGTGTGACCTCAATTAGATCAAATTTGAACATTTGACTGCTTGCCAAAGCGAACTTTTCCAGTCTGTAAACACCTTCGAACTACTATTGGTCAATGGCGATTACGTAGGTGTGGCTCTGAGGCTCCGCGTCCTTTGACTTGAAATTCTTCTCCAGTTCATTTCTTCTGTTCAGTCCGTCAAGGTCAGACGTAAGTTGAAACATGAACACACTGTTCAGAAAAAATAGTGATTCCCACTTTATCCAGAATCGTGCAGAGAGTATATCAGGACCTTCGATTGCAAAACCGCGAGCACAGGTAGGTTTGTTTTTGAAATAGATGGAAACATAAAAGCAGTGCCCCTCCCATTTTTGCATTTAAGATGACCACAATTTCTTGTTATCTAAAGCCTTTTTTCTATATAAATATGGTATCTATCACACTCATAACTAAAAGAGAGTTATGTCAGTATGTTCAGTAGACAATAATTACACAGTTTTATGTAAACCAACAATATTAGGTCTACAATTTAGCTTTCTGCAATAGAATCATAATAGAATCATGATAGACATTCATAGCTAAAAAAAAACCCCTCAACACTGTACATCACTTTATTTTAATATTAAAAATGAGTGAATGAATCTGAAAGAAAAAACAACCGGGACCCAACTGTTGCTATAGTAACGAACACATGCACATACAAATGCATTGGAAAAACCACACACTCTTATTATTGTACTGTTTTTAATTGTGTGGATATTTCAGTTTGTTTTTTACTCTGTCCATGCAATAAATGCACGAACTTGAAAAAGTGCAGCTTTCTATTGCATTTACTTTAACTTCATAGGTAGTGTTAAAGCAACACTATGTCGTTTTTGCTCTCGGGTCCCCCTACAGTTTGGAAACAGTATTGTCTTCTTCTACGGTTGTAAAATCTGTCATGGTTACACCAGGGGATACACGTGCATTTGTTGACAAGCCGATATCGTCTTGAGTTCTCGCGAGTCCTCACGTCTTGGGCAGACTGACAGCATTGCGTGTGAAATGTCTTCATCCCAGGTACATTGGCATATATTTCAGCATGTTATATGAATATAATTGGCTACTGTTTTACATAATGGATATGCTAATTCAATTAAATGTTTGTGTGGTAGGTAATAGCCATATATCGTCAATATTATAATATCAAGCTACCATAGATGAATCTGAAAATCGATTTTGAAATTTGAAAATCGATTTGCATTATAGACTGAGGCAAGACCAATAGCCTTCCACCAGAAAAATAAATAAACAAAGATGACTATCAGCCTGCAAACATTAGGATAGTTATCCTGAAAGATTATTTATTATAACCATCGTAAACTAGCATGTTAGTGTAGCTACCAGATTGATAATCCACTACTCTACTAGCATTACTTGATTCATGAAGATAAATGGAGGACCAGATAGATTCCGTAACATGGCCAGGCATGTTATCAGCCTTTTACATTTCGCTCGGTAGTCAGCTCCCTGACTCCCTGATTTATTTATAAATTTATAAACACTTTATAGATGACTGACTACTGCGGTTGTGACAGGGTGCATGTTACTGAAAGAACGAGGATAGAGAGAGAGAGAGCTGGTCGCGTGCGCGCACTCTCACCGTCTTCAAACTGTCTTGCTCTCCCTCCAATATTGATCCTCGTCCAGCCTTTCAATTGGTCTCTCTCCCTTTTTTTTTTTAGTCTCCTCTGACAAAACCTTTGCCTTCTTCCTTTTAGTTGTTGCTTCGGCCATGACAACAACATACAGACGGGTATCAAACGCTAGTTGGGCTCTCACGTCAGAATCTGAGGAAGTGGGGGAAGTGACGTATGCCGTAAAGCAGTCGAATTTTGTAGTTTTTTTTGTGCTCGGGTTACTACCCGAAACCCGAAGTTACATAGTGCCAGTAAAAGCGATACAGACACCTTCAGGCTATGGCAGACGTGTCATTCAACCTATTGTAAGTCGATGTACCATCTCAAGGGTCTTGGAAATATATTATGAAGGTTGAAAAACTACATAGTGCTGCTTTAATGGAATGACCCATTTCAGATGCAATTCAGTAGTTGATGGATATTGGTATAGGGAGAAGGACGTGTCCCTAGCGTCCTTACTAAAGTTTCCGCCCTTGTGCACAGGATTGTGGAATATCATAGACAGCGAAGGATCAAAGAAGTAGACCAGATGGAGGCATCTCAGCTGACAGGATGTAATGCGAACATTAGATTCAAACTTGACTTGATGCCGCCTTGTCTCCATAGACGGTCTGATAAGGCAGTATTTTGATGGTTTCGGAGACAGTCTCAGAGCGCATACTGCTTATCTGTGAGCATCAGTGAGCATACCACACACACACACACACACACACACACACACACACACACACACACACACACACACACACACACACACACACACACACACACACACACACACACACACACACACACACACACACACACACACACGTACGTACTGTACTTTCCTTCCATCTTTTTTCTTTCATTTACAACACCTTCTGTAATTCACTTACAGTACATGCCCTCTGTTGCCACAGGGGTGAACTGATGTGTCACGCACACACACGCACACACGCACACACGCACACACACACAGAACTGCAGGCTAAACACATGCCCATAATCACACTTTCCTTGACATTGATGGTCACATTGGATTATCATTTGTGCCAGTCATGATGCAGGGGATCTCTGTTACCCCCTTCTACACAGTAAAAATGATTCTTAGATCTAGTACACACACACACACACACACACACACACACACACACACACACACACACACACACACACACACACACACACACACACACACACACACACACACCAAGAGCAGGATTAATGGATTTCATTTTTTGTCTTGCCTATACAGGAAAAAAATGTTTTAGTTTTTCAGTCCTAAACAATCTCATGATTGTCATGCTTATTATTTAAATAATCATAAATAAATAAAAAGATAAAAAATAATACATTTTTTAGTTCAATATATTATTGTATATATTTATTTATTTATTTATTTATAACTGATTTAGCTATTATTGCCATTAAGTAGTGTTTGCTTGTCAGAGATCTGTTGGCTAGTGAACTTTGAATGTTGTTTGCCTGTCCGTAATATAAATACATTTCAGTGTTTGATTTTAAGGACATTTTTACTTACTCTACTATTATCAAAGGGTTTTGTGTCATTTAAAATCTGTTTTTCTGAAGTAGAGATCCACTGGCTCAATGTCTATAGCTGTTGTGTCTGTAGTGCAAATGTTTATTCTACTAGCTGCTTGCATACTGTTTTTTCTGAAGATGGGCTTCCCAGCATGCACTGGGGCATGAATTATTAATATGATTGCACTGTTTGACTGTTTGCCAGTTTTATTTACACCACTGGTGTTGAATTTGTTGTCACGTTTCATAACTTGCTGTCTTGTGAAGTCAGGATGTGTTTGTTTCACTAGTAACACTCGTTGTTACACTTGTCATGCCTCATGTGCCAAGTCTTGAGGTCTGTGTGTAACGAGGAACACTACCTCAAGTGTTTATTTGTATTGTGAGTGTGATTTTTAGGACAACAAGCTCTTTTTTGCCTTTTTTTCTTTTTTTTTAGAAAGCATGAAATGAAACGCGTAATATTGAACAGTTTAGTGCCATGCACTCTTTCAAGAGATAATCTAAATAGGCGATTTGTTACAAGAATGGCTCATGTTAAGTCATGGCCACTTCATGTTAAGTAAAAACGTTTAAATAATTAAGTAGATGTATTCAGCTAAAAAAGAAAAAGCCATTTAAATCCATTTTAGGCCTCATTTACTCATTTAGGTGCTGAGTGAGATATTAAAAAACTGCCATCGCAACATTCTGCATACTAATACTACAACGTGAACGTGCATAATCTGGCTTTGCATCTTGGCTCATGATTTGTTGTGGTCTGGCTCATCCTAAAAAACAGACCTTCTGAAATTTGACTATACAGTCGCTCAATAAATCACAGTAATGTGTGCGGAATGAAGAATACTGCGCTTTTCTTCTCCATATGATCTTGTTGGGTGCTGGGAGTAGAGTGTTAACATCTTGATTAAACATAATGGAAATGCAATTTACATGCACAACATAAGAAGGCCAGCTGTTCTTGTGCCTGTCTTGAGATTCTGAACGGTTCTGAGCTTTGGGAAAAGCTCTTCTGAATTTGAATGTGATAATACAAGGTCATATGGCTTATTTTTGTTTGTGGCCTGAAAACACTGTGTATGAAATATGTCACCGTACAGTCTGGCATTGTTTATTGGTTACCATTTAAAAAGGTGGTCTTTAAAGATACCAATATGCTTTTTGTAAGCTAAATGACATTTCATTTTTCTCTTCAAAACATTCAAAATATCCTGTTCTGCACCACAATGGAACTGCAGTGGTAATTTGTACAGGTAGTGGCATCAATTGCTATTGCAATTTATTTATTTATCGGCGCGTTTCTCGACCCCAGAGGGTTAAGTGTTTATAGATGGGGGTGAATTCAGGTTGATTGGGACAATCCCCATTAAAATGACATGTCCCGATCAACCTGAATTCACCCTATATTAGGGATGCACCGATACCACTTTTTAAGGGTCGAGTACGAGTACCGATATTTTTTTCCTGGTACTCGCCGATACCGATACCTGTTGTACTGGGGGGGGTTCTCGTTTTATGTGGCAATTTTCTAAGAACAACACAATGAGACTAATGAACATATCAGCATCTTTATTTTGAACAACTTAAATAAACTTAAAAAATAAATCATTCTTATTGTGCTTATCACAAATTTTCAAAGCCCAAATTTCACAGTGTCCAATAACCTCCAAAGGGCAAAACCAAGGACATAATGAATGTAATTTTTACCTGGGTGTCACAAAGTTGTCAAAGTGCTAAAGAAATCAGACAACAAGACAAACAAATTTGTCATAAAGTGCCAAAGAAATCACAGAACAAATGTTTAACATAACACTGAGTAACAATGTAATCACAGCCGAAAGTGTAAAGTGAAATATTAGAGTGTACTATTAAATCTAGCAACACTATAACTGCAGGAAGAGTGTTCATAAGAATTAAGAAATATAAGCTAAGGACATAAGTGAGGTATCGGTCTTTGGTATCGGGGTATTTTTACGAGTACGAGTACAAGTACATGAGCTTGGTATCGGGCCCGATACCGATACTGGTATCGGTATCGGTGCATCCCTACCCTATATAATGTATTTATATATGTATATGTATTTATTCATAGAAACAGTTTCACAAAAACAGTTATAATTCAATTCAAATTTATTTGTATAGCGCTTTTCACAATACATATTGTTTCAGAGCAGCTTTACAGAAAGTGCATTTCAGTTAATTAATCATGCATTAATTTAGGGCATAACATATCGTCAGCGTTGAGTCGTCTCTTCACAGGCGTTTAGTCATCTCATCGCAGGTGTTGGGGCATCTGAAGTCTCCGTGAGAGGCTGGATACAAACTGGAGCTGACGAACGCCATTTACCAGCAGCAGAAACAGCAGAAAAGCAAATGGGAAATAATTAGGCAAGGCAAGGCAGGGCAAGTTTATTTATATAGCACATTTCATACACAATGGTAATTCAAAGTGCTTTACATAGAAGAAATTATAATAATCGAAAGAAATCAGAATAATTAAAACAGTTTAGAGTAAAAGATAAAATACAGAAATAATCAAAAGAAATCAGAATAATTAAAAACATAAAATAGAATACAGAATACAGAAAACAGTCGGACGAACAGTGGCACAGTGCTCATTCATTAAATGCACAGTTAAACAGATGTGTTTTGAGTCTGGATTTGAATGTGACTACTGTAGGAGCACATCTGATCTCTTCTGGAAGCTGGTTCCAGCTGCGGCTGGCATAGTAGCTAAAAGCGGACTCGCCATGCTTAGAGTGAGCCCTTGGTATTTCTAGCTGATGTGATCCTAATGATCTGAGTGATCTGTTGGGTTTATATTCAGTGAGCATATCTGCAATGTATTGAGGTCCTAGGCCATTGAATGATTTATATACCAGTAATAATACTTTAAAATCAATCCTAAATGTAACTGGCAGCCAGTGTAAAGCCCTGAGGACTGGTGTGATGTATTCATATTTTCTGGTTCTGCTCAGAATCCTAGCAGCAGCGTTCTGTATGAGCTGCAACTGTCTTATGGTCTTTTTGGGAAGGCCGGTGAGGAGTCCATTACAATAATCCACCCTGCTGGTGATGAAAGCATGTACAAGTTTCTCTAAGTCTTGACTGGAAACAAAACATCTAATTCTTGCAATATTTTCAGGTGATAGTATGCTGATTTAGTTATTGCTTTGACATGACTACTGAAACTAAGGTCTGACTCCAGAGACACACCAAGATTCCTGACTTGATTTTTTGTTGTTTGACCCCTAGACTGAAGGTATGCGTTCACCTTGAGAACTTCATCTTTGTCTCCAAACGCAATGACTTCAGTTTTGTCTTTGTTTAACTGGAGAAAGTTTTGGCACATCCAATTGTTTACTTCATCAATGCATTGGAACAGAGAGTTAATGGGGCTGTAATCGTTAGGCGATAGGGCTAAGTAGAGCTGTGTATCGTCTGATTAGCTATGGTAAGCGATTTGGTTCTTTCTCATTATTTGGCTCATTGGGAGCATGTACAGGTTAAATAGGAGGGGCGCAAGAATTGAGCCTTGAGGGACTCCGCATGTCATGGATGTCCACTCAGACATATGGTCTCCTATACTCACATAATAACCTCTGCCTCCTAAGTATGACCTGAACCATTTTAGGACTATCCCAGAAAACCCGACCCAGTTTTCCAGCCTGTCAAGAAGTATGTTGTGATTGACAGTGTCAAATGCAGCACTGAGGTTGAGTAGTACCAGCACTGATAATTTGCTTGTATCAGTATTTAAGCGGATATCGTTTATTATCTTTATGAGCGCTGTCTCTGTGCTGTGGTGCGGTCGGAAACAAGATTGAAAATTGTCAAAGTGTCCATTTGAGCTTAAGAATTTGTTAAGCTGATTGAAGCCAACTTTTTCAATGATCTTGCCTATGAAAGGAAGATTTGAGATCGGTCTATAGCTGTTTAATATGGTCTGATCCAGATTGCTATTTTTCAGGAGGGGCTTGACAACTGCAGTTTTCAGGAGGTTCGGAAAACTCCCAGAGAGAAGTGAGGCATTTACCACTTCTAGGAGATCTGCTTCTAAGCTGTGTAACACATTTTTGAAAAAAGATGTGGGAAGTGCGTCAAGGGCGCAGGTTGATGTTTTAAGGTGCTGTACGGTTTCTTCCAAAATGTTACCATCAATTTCTTCAAAATCAGACATAGTGACTACTTTCTCAGGCTGTTGTCTGATCTGCCTGACCCCAGCGCAACTCAAGGATGAGCTGATCACCTTTCTGATATTATTGATTTTCTCAGAGAAGAAAGAAGCAAACTCACTGCACTTGCTCTCTGAGAGCATTAAACTGGGAATCTGGCTTGGGGGGTTTGTCAGTCTCTCTACAGTAGCAAAAAGAGTGCGTGTGTTGTTTATATTGCTGTTTATAATATTCGAGAAGAAAGTCTGTCTAGCTTTGCCTAGTTCCTTATTGAAAGCATGGATGCTGTCTTTGTAGATGTTATAATGGACTACAAGTTTTGTCTTCCGCCACATGCCCTCTGCTTTTCTGCATTGTATTTTCATATTTTGCACTGCTGTTGAGTTTCTCCAAGGTGCTTTTTGTCTGCCATTCTTCTTCCTGACTTTCACAGGAGCAATATCATCAATTACACTCTTAACTTTTGAGTTAAAATTATCAAGGAGAAAATCAACAGAGTCAGCAGATATGCTTGGTGTTAAAGATATATTCTTCATAAACAGTACACTAGTGTTCTCATTTAAGCATCTCTTCTTGACAGACACAGATCTAGCTTCAATGGCAGGAGAGATCAATATATCAAAGAAAATACAAAAATGATCAGACAGTGCTACATCCTTAATAACAATCGATGAAATGTTTAGACCCTTACTGGTAAGTAAATCTAGAGTGTGTCCATGATTATGTGTGGGTCCATGTACATGCTGAGTCAGATCAAAAGTTTTTAAAACAGTTTTAATTTCTTTTGCCATATTGGTTTTTGCATTATCTATGTGAATGTTAAATTCTCCAGCAATGACAAAACAGTCAAACTCTGAGGAAATTGTTGATAACAGTTCTGTAAAGTCATCAGCAATGGCTGGAGAGTATTTTGGAGGCCTGTAAACAATGATAAGTAAAATGCGTGGTGCACCTTTTAACACAATACCCAGATATTCGAAAGACGGGTAATTCCCAAATGATATTTGCTTACATTGGTAGACATCTTTAAAAAGAGCAGCTAAACGCCACCTCTTCTGACAGCTCTGCAGACACTCATAAAAGTAAAGTTAGGAGGGGCTGTTTCATTGAGGACTGTTGCACTGCAGCTGTCTTCAAGCCAAGTTTCATTTAGCAACATAAAATCCAGGTTGTATGTGGTTAAGTCGTTGGCTAGAAGTGATTTATTTTTAAGTGAGCGGATGTTTAAAAGTGCTAACTTAACAGTCTTACTTTTTCTCCCCACAGCAATCTTAGTTTGTCGTTTAATAGGCACCAGATTAGATGGGTTTGCTGTACGGCTTTTGAAGGCCTTAGACTTTCTATCATGTAATCGAACAGCAATAGCGAAAGATACAGGCACACTGGGTTCCCGCTTGTTCTGTAAACATTTGGAAAAGTTATTGTTATCATAGCGGGGACTCGACACATATCACTGAGAGCTGGTATCAGTTGTTTTTGGTTCACCTCGAGCAGATGGAGGGGGGTGTGGGCCCTGGTGCTGTGGCAGAGGCCGAAGAGCTCTCACAGGAGGAGGGGGAGGGCGAGCTGGGCCCACAGGCTTTGGTGGTTGTGGGGCCTGCCGTTTTTTGGGTTGGTATCTGTCGGCTGGCAGCAAAAGAGTGGGATAGTCTGGTTCCAGCATACACCAGTTGTTCCATTTTCTCTGAGAAGCACAGAAGTGGAGATGCTGGAGAGAGGGATAACGTGTCTGGTGAGAGGGGCTGTTGCTCTGGGGTTATCGGAGGCCGTGATATGCTGTCCTGGTTTCCTTGGCTGTTTTCCAGAAAGTCATCCTTGGGTGCTGAATCTTGGAGCAGTTCTAATATGTCACAGTCTGTCTGTGGTGAGCTCTGTGGGCAGGACTGTATCCAGGTGTGTGTGGTGCCATTCAGGTAGAGTGGATTGGCACACACTGCAGAAGGATGACGGAGGGAGAAGTAGATATTGTCCTTTAGCACTCTTGAACCAAGTTTGTTTGGGTGGTAGCCATTCTGTTGAAACAGTTGCCTCTGACTCCAGAAGAGTTTGAAGTTGTCAATGAAGTTCACTCCTTTTATATTGCAGGTTTTTTGCAGCCATGTATTAAGCCCAAGCAACCGTGAAAACCTGTTTGTTCCTCTTGCTGGGAGTGGTCCACTGATGAATGTTTGAACTTTCAGTCTTTCAAGTGTTTCAAAAAGTTAATTGAAATCCTTCTTAAGGAGTTCCGACTGCTCTTTATGAATATCATTCTTTCCCACATGAATGATCGAGTCGATTTGCAGTCTTATGTTTCATAAGAATGTTCTGAAGTAGGGTTGGGCGATATAGCCTCAAAATTCTATCACGATATTTCAAGAATATTTGCGATAATGATATTTATAACGATATAGACATTTTTTTTGTTGTTGTTGAAAATTTTCTTCTTATGTTTATCTCGCCTAAATGTTTGCTCACTCATTGCGTTTTTACAATGTGGTAATTTTGTTGTTAAGAGTTTACACAACACAATATATGACACTTTTTTATCATGTAAAAATATATACCGGTATTATCGTGGACGGTATGATATGGCACACCCCTATTCTGAAGTTCCCTGTTTACATCAGAAGTTGTTGCTTGTGGAAGGCAGCATGTAGTTGTATCCCTGCTGCTGATGTTTCTGATCATGGAGTCGCCCACTATCAGAGTCCTGGGCTCGGCTGCGCTGTGAGCTGAGTGCCGCTGTCTGCTCGACCTTGAGCCCCAGTTAGCATCAGTGTTAGCTACTGGCTGATTCAGTCTGTGCTCATTCATCAAATTTTGGGATTCCTCATTCATTAATACTTCAAATCTGTTCTCAAGATCTATAGGCGGTGGTAGGAGACCAGTGTTTGCAATCCTTGTCATAGCCATATCTGGGATAGAGGATGCTACTGCGGCAATATGTGATGCTCGTGACAATCTGATGTCTCGAGTGCCTTTGGGTCTCGCTCCCTGTTTGTACCATCGATTTGTAAGTCGATCGGCTTGTTTCTCTACACTCAGTATAGCCTGTCGAGGAGCACTAGATTCATGGGACTCACCGCCTGTATGCTGAGGACGTCAATGACGAAGCTCTGTTGTGTGTTCTGTCTGGTTTGGTGGTCCCGCAATTAACTTTTTTTTAAGAACTGCAATCCTTTGTAAAAGTCTGTGGCAGTTAGAGCAGCAAGTAGATTCCAGAGGAGGCATTTTCTTATCCTTATGAATGTCCTAATGGCAGTTGTGTTTTCTCTTCCCCGGAATGTAAGCTTTCAGTGGGAGGCTGGTCGAATAAAATAATTCTGCTTTTTTTTTTTGTAGTAATCCAAGCTTTTGAGCACTGTGCTGATTTGCTGAAGTTAAAATTAGGTGATAAAAGGAGATAAAATATAAAAATATAAAAGCGATAGAGCAAAGCGCGGAGCAGTATGCAAGAGCGTCCGAACAGTAGCTGAGCAGGAAGTGGAAGCATAGCAATTAGCATAACTGCTGTTCATAAAATTAATGCATTCGATCTGATTAAACAGTAGTATAAAAGGTAAGCATTATGTGAATGCTTGGCTAAAGAGATGCGTCTTTAATCTAGTTTTAAACTGGGACAGCGAGTCTGAACCTCAAACAATATCAGGAAGGCTATTCCAGAGTTTATGCTATTCCAGTTGTTTTTGTTTTCACAGTGTTGCGTTCCTGTTTGACTGTGTTCCCTTTCCTAATTTGTCTCCATGGTCTTTGAATGAGTTTGCATGTGTTCCTAGTTACTTTAAATGTCCCTGTCTGTATTTAAGCCCTGATTGACTGTTTATTATGTATGCATTCGTCTCCATGCGCTCATTACAGCCTAAATCGTGACAGATTAATATATATATAATATATATATATATATATATAATATATATACCTCTATAGGTACTATATATATATTACCATAGAGGGTTAATCATTCTTTGTTTTTCAGTAGTATTCATTCATATTAATCATATTCATTAAAATTAGCATTTTCACCATCATAAAATAACTCTCCTAATATTATGTGGCTCTCGAAAGGATGTTTAACAACATTTCACAATGTTCAAACATTTAATTGGGATGTTCTAATAATAGCCTTACAATTAACCCTCTTTCTTTGAAAACTAATACCAGCCCGTCTACGATGTTATAACAGAACACATTACTCTCTAAAGGCTTTGTTAAATTTTAATTAAAACCTGCAACCTGCAAAACTGGATAAACAAGAAGCAATGCTCTGTCCAAAAGAGATATTTTCATCAGATGACGGAGTATGTGCGCCTAATCAATATTTATTCTATATTTGTCCCTGAAATATATGAAATCCTTCAATACCCACTTCAATTCTGATTGCGTTTGTCTTGCGTGTGTGTGGGAAATTTAGGGCATCTTCCACATGGAGCCTGACTAAACTTTCATTTGAACACTCATAAAAATGCAATAGGCTAGCAAAACCAGAAGCAAATCCTTTGTTGGCTTTACGTGTACATTTGACCATGAAGCATTGAGACATTCATGAGACATTCCCTCCCGTAAACCATGGATATAAAAATGCACATCAGTAATGCACACTGTAGCTAGTGCCTTTATTGCTGTCTTTCTCTAGTAGGTTGTATGTTCCTCTTCTCTGTTCAGCTGTGGTGAGGAAGAAGTGTGAACAAATTATTTGTTCTTACCTTTCTGTCATGTTCCCTGACTTGCATTAGAGATCTCTCAATCTGTCACTCGCTGTAAGGTTTTATAACACTTATTACAAAATGATTTCATTATTATATGCTGGAATGAATAACCTTGTCACGCCTGTTAACAGATAATGGCAGGCCAACACCTGTTCATGTATTTGAGTTCAGTAATCCATGTTAAAACTGAATGTTAATACAGTAAATGCTGTGATTATGGAAAAAAAGGAGACATGCCAAATATTAACAAACTTTTCACTGAAATTGCTATCCCCATAATTTGTAAAAAAGAAAAGAAAAAAGAAAATACCAAAAAATATTCGTTAGACTTTTTCCATGGGACTCATATTATGCAAATTTTTTTAATTGAACAAACATATATATATATATATATATATATATATATATATATATATATATATATAATATAAAAGGGAAGAACTGAAAATTAACTGAAAAACACGTTCATTACTCCTAATCTAAGTAAAATAAAATGACCATAAAGTAGTTTAAGATGCACAGTATATTTTATAAAATGTATGCAAACCACTCTCTTTAAAGAAAATGTTCTATATAGAAACTTAAATGGTTCTGTCAGGCACTTAATTCATTGTATTAATTCATTTTTTATTCTGATTAAATGTTATGATTTAAACAGCACATGAACATACTATCAAAAACTTATGGCTGGCTGTTGGTTGGAATATTAGAACTAAAAACACATTGTCACTTTACAGAATACTTGCCAACTAATAAATAAATAATTATTACCTTACGATTCCTCTGTTTTCAGTAGTATTCATTCATATTAATCGTAAAAATTAGCATTTTCACCATCATAAAATTAACTCTCCTAAATATTATATGGCTCTCAAAAGGATGTTTAACAATATTTCACAACGTTCAAACATTTACTGTAATTGGGATGTTCTAATAATAGCCTTACAATTAACCCTCTTCTTTTGAGGACTAATACCAGCCCGTCTACGATGTTATAACAGAACACATTACTCTCTAAGGGCTTTGTTAAATTCTAATTAAAACTTGAAACCTGCAAAACTGGATAAACAAGAAGCAATGCTCTGTCCAACAGAGACTTTCCCATCAGATTACAGAGTGGGGGGAAAAAAAACTATACAAAAAATTAAGTATAATAATGATAAATATAAAACATAGGTATCCCCTCACACACGTTATCACGTCCGTCAGAAACGTGTAGGCTGGCTGTCGGTAATAATATATGAACTAAAAATATTTTCGCTTCACTGAATAGTTCCAAACTAAGAAATAAATAATGAAGACCATACGACCCATCTGTTTTCAAATCTACATAATTTTAATATCACAACATCGATATCTGTCAAAAATAATGTGCACAATACACAGTACAGGGAGTATGCATTTCCTGGAAAACACACACTACTGGATATTTTGACTATACGTCATCACTTTCCAAGAAGAGGCAGAAAATGGCTTCAACATGCTGTCTGTCAGAGATTATAATGAAAAGTACCTAATACATAACGCATGAGAGTATTCATTTGTTCTTCACTCGCTGAAATGGAATGATCAGGAAAGTGAGTGAAATACTTCACCCTGCATGCTAAAGGGAATAAATGCCAATCCAATGGAAAAACTTCGTTGAGTTCCCTTTCGAAGGGAACTCAACAATACGTCAACGACGTTATGGGGAATGCCTCAGGCGTGACAGGTGTCTGAAATCACTATCAAATCATGTCAATCACATTGACCGGCGACAGCCCGTGAATCATTAGCATGAATGATTAACGTGCGACCTGGAAGTATATAAGGGCGCCTTGCAAACATGACAAATCATCTCATCGTCTTCAGGGACTGTCTGTTTGAAATGCTACTCAAAGAAACGTAAGACAAAAGAAATGAAATGTACAGTGAGCTGTGCTTTTCCTGCCTGGGAGAAGAGCGCGCACGGGAGGTTCTCGAGGGAACCCTCTGTGCGAACTGTGAGCCTTTTTCTTTTAAAACGCTCTGCTCTTGTCTGGCTCTCTTCTCGAGTGAAGGGGGTTCTACTTCTGGTCCTGGTGGTCCCGCTCGTGCCGAGGCAGAGTGGCGACTTGCATCATGGGCTTCCAGATAGAGCTCGTCGATCATTTTGAGAGGGCTGTAAACCTCTCAGATGGTTCGACGGATAACGAGGGCGGACTACAGGTCGATGATGAGGATTTTTTCACCGACGGTTTCTTGCAGTTCCTGCTCTTCAGGACGAGCATGAGATGGCTTAGGAGGTTTATAATCGGGTAGATCCTGAACCCTCTCAGCCACCCTGCCCTGTGTATGCAGAGCTGGGTGGAGCGTGCTGCCGGCAGGATGTAGCTTCCATGGCAACACGCGAGAGGAGAGACCGCTCGCTGTAAAATCGGCGATCGGTTTCTCCCCGGCCATACACCACCAGCTCAGGTAAGCCTTCCATTCCTTCCCGATTCTCACACGGAGATCGAGAGGGCATGGAAGAGCCCATGCTCTGCCCGTTTTCACAGACATCAGTGGGTTAGTTTCGCTGATGTTGAGGGGATCGCAGAGCATGGGTATGTGTCGATGCCGCCCATTTGACGAGTCGTTTGCGAACAATCTCGTGTCTGGGCAGGCGTCGACACTGAGAGCTCCAACCTTCGCATCCAAACCGTTAAGCACAATCGCCGCAATATAAGGTTGAGGCAACTAAACAACCAATAGATATGTCAAACTTAAATGTAACATTAGATCTGTATACATCCGCATCGGGGGAATAACATTTAATAACATATATTAATAACACGAATAACGAATAACATAATCTCGTTCACGGTAGAGGTGCATGTAGGCTACACAGGAAAAGTAATCGTGAAGACACTGAATTTCACATAAAACATAATAATCACAGATACACTTACATTGTTGTAAATGAGTTTATGAATGAATGGCTTGCTCTAACCATAGATATTATGATGTCTATGGCTCTAACTGTTGCTCTTGTCTTGGTCAACAACACGCGCTTGCACCCCCTGCTGGCGAGGTCGACTAACAGCAGATGGAGATTATGCTCGGTAATCTACTGCTTTTCCTGCAGTTCCTGGATGTCAACGTTGAATTTACTGTCGAATTTGAACCACTGAATTTGTGGAAGCGAATTTGTAAAGCGAAATAAAATGGACCGAAAACCGCCTGTTGAATATTATAGGTTGTATTTTTAATCAGTTTGAATATTTTGGTAGTGAAATATGAGAGGTGAATATGGATTATTGAAATTTTACTAATGAAAATGTGTTTGAAATGTTTTGAATTTAAATATTCACAGCTTAAATATTCAACCATGCTAAATTTCAGCCCATAAAAATGCAAGCCCTAAAAATACAATGGATTAAAATACAAGCAGGGTTAATGCAATGCATATTTTTTTTCAAGTAGTACAATTCAACAGGCTTTTTGTTTCAAAAACATTTGGCATTATTTTACTTCCATACCGAGCCCTCAGATAGATCTATGCTTGCAGGCTTGCCCTCACCAGGGCCGCCTCTGTAGCTGGCCTAGGCTGTGCCAGGGATAATGAGGCGCTCTGCTTAGAATAGCATTTCTTCCTCTGACTCTTCACTTTGTGAATGTATGTTTCTAGCATCCCTGTATAACAGCCTCCTCCCATGGAGTCGTTAGGCCAAGGCCCGCCCCCTTCTCTGCATTCTGGGGCGATTAGAGTAATGCAGCTTGGTGCAGAGGTTGGTTTATAAGGACGTGGCAGGCCACAAACAGGCCTCCGTGGTATTTATGTCTTTTTTGTGCAGGGTTAGCTTCACGAAGAAGACTGGGTTTGTCACCCTCCCTGAGGGTGAGCTTCCCACATGCTGTGGTGATCAGGGTTTAGGCCCTACTGGGTCTCCCTGAATGGAACGGTCAGGTACTAGGCCTCACCAGGCCTCCTTGAAGGTGAGTTCCCACAGATTGTGGTGATCCGGTAGTAGGCTTCACCAGGCCTCCCTGAGGATGAGTTCCCCACATACTGTGGCTTTCAGGTTGTAGGCCTCTCCAGGCCTCCCTGTGAATGGTTCCCTATGGTGCTGGGTTTATGAAGCTAGTGGCCTCTTGCTATCGGTTTCAGCTAACCTTAATAGGCAGCTGCTGAAGGCGAGCTTGCGCCCTGGCTCGCTAAAGTGTTCATTCTCTGCTATTGGTTCCCTCCCGGAACCTTTCCTGCCTACAGCCTGGTTTGCCTACCAGGCAGACCTTGTGCTCCCCTCACCGAGGGTCTCTATGAGCATGCGGCTTCTTGAGTCTGGTCATACGGTCGTAGGCCTCTCGTGAGGCCTCCCAGTTAGATCAGCCCTTAGGCCTTCACAGGCCTCCTCAGTGTTTTGAAACACAGACACTGGGTTGATCTGTGGATCGAGTAGAGAAACTCCCCTCGCTAGCAAGGGTTGGAAAGCACTATGCGGAGTCATACTCTCCGGGATATCCCGTCTCTGAGATCCGGGCCGAGTGGTTCACTGCCAGCTTCGCAGGGTTGGATGCCTTACTTAAGGCTTTTGTCCAGAGGCTCTGTCTTCAGACAGACAGGATTTGGCCAGACTAAGTGTCTATGTACTGACGCCAGCTCAGGCCGTCCTGGTGGCATTTCGGGGTGAGTACTTTCCCCTGAATAGTGACTGGCTGGGGTTCCTTCGGGTTCCCTAGCCACATTCCCTAGAAGGGACCCCTTCTAATTGGAAGTTGTGGTTCCAGGCCCGGAGCCGGCCCAGGTAGACCCTTCATTTAACCATGTAGTTATGAGGGTTTTTCTGTGAGGCTGTAGCTTGGGCTATGACCGTAGGGAATGCTGTCACTGACAGCCCAGTGTGACCTGAGGGTGAGTGGTTCTAGCGTTTCATTTGAAGTTGCTGGTTCTGACAGTTGTCACTGCCACTTGGCATGCCCTCCCCTTAGCATGGCGGTGTTGGTATATCGTTCCCCATAACGTCGTTGACGTATTGAGTTCCCTTCGAAACGGAACGTCTCAGGTTACGACTGTAACCTATGTTCCCTGAGAACAGGGAACGAGACAATACGTCTCCCTGCCATGCCTGGGGGCTTACCTTCCGTACAGTCCCTTCAGACGATAAGGTGATTTGTCATGTTTGCAAGGCGCCCTTATATACTTCCAGGTCGCACGTTAATCATTCACGCTAATGATTCACGTGCTGTCGCCGGTCAATGTGATTGACGTAAATTGATAGTGATTTCAGACACCTGTCACGCCTGAGGCGTTCCCCATAACGTCGTTGACGTATTGTCTCGTTCCCTGTTCTCAGGGAACATAGGTTACAGTCGTAACCTGAGACGTTAGTGAACATCGTTCAACATGTTGGTTCATGACAGAAACAGGAATTTGTACGTTATATTTTGGCGGACATTTTTTATGCACAAGCTACACATTCTGATTCTGACGTTCCTGATTTGAATATTTTCAATAATTTTCTGTTCTCGACTGATCCGAATTTTGACAATAGTCAAGTCACCTTAATCTATATTGTAAAAAGCGGTCTATAAATAATTTCAAAGCAGCTTTACAGTAATAACAGGAAAATATTGCAACAAAGTTAGTTTCGGCTGTACAGAAGATCTAGAAGTAAATAGTGTCAGCTTAAATAAGTTCAGTGATAGTTAATTATTTGTTGTAAAAAAGTTTTTAACTTAGTTAATTTATCTATCATATGTTTAGATATAAACTCGAGTTTAGATATAAACTCGTGGAGTTATAGATATAAATATAGATATATAGATATATACTCGTGGAGATTCAGGACAAGGCCAGGACAGCGGTCAAGTCTGTGGAGTCGACAAGAGCGCGCAAGTAGATTTTTTCTTAATATCCATTTCTCCTGTTGTTTCAGTTTAGTATTTATCTCAAGCTAGGGCTATTTTCGATTCTGTGGTTATTTTAATTTTTTACCTTCTCACAAATCTGTATTTTAAGTAGACGCGTTGCTACTTTTTATAAGAGCCACGTCTGGATTTTATTGCAGGTTAAATTGCATAGCACTTAAGTGAGTCACTGGCCAACAACTAGTTTCGATCTCTGACATTTTCGGATTATTCGAGGGTGCTGTGTTAATTGCTGGTCCGAGACAGCTGTCCTCACTCAGTAATTTGAGCGCATTATATCTATGTAGTGTGCGCACTGTCGCGGAAGCGGCAGTGGAAGCGTTTCAGCCTTCTCGTGTGAAGACTGACTCAGGTAAAGACCATCGACTCTACCTGTGCGACTCCACCGAGCAACGACACCAGCTAAGCACTTAAGTATCATCTTCTCCCTTTCCTTTCCTACTTGTACTCTATTTCCCTTGGTCCTTCGGCCCAAATGGACCCGAAACATTTAAATATTTATTTTTTAAAAATCATAGCTTCATCGGAATGGTCTGAAATTTGGTGACTTTTTTGGTACTTGGTATACGAACACCCCAAAAAATTGGGGACAGGATTTGAATAATCTAAGTGGTTGTAAAAAAAATTGTCACACTCAGGACCTTCGGCCCAAATGGACCCGGCATAGGAAATGAATGGGAAATTGGCAAAAATGTGAAAATACCGAGTTTTTTTGTGCGTACAATCTACAAATCAGCCACGATCCAGAAAAAAAGCACACAACAGTGAAGGGGTGAATCTATAAAACATCAAGAGTGCAAAACAGACACATCCACACACACACACACACAAACACACTTTTATACATAAACAAACTAAAAAATTCAGATTTCATATGTGTTTTGCATTTTTAAAATGCTCAGTTTGTCCACCAGATGGCATCCATCTGATTTCAAAAATTGCTTTCATGAGGTCTAGGCAGCGCAATACTGCTAATCTGCGTCCCGTTCTCTTTTCCACACACACACCTCTCTCTCTTTCCATGGGTCTATGGAATTGTCAGTCAGCAGTCAATAAAGCTGACTTCATTCCTGCCTTTGCATCTCTTTCAACTCTTTATATCTTGGGCTTGACTGAGACCTGGATCCGCCCAGAAGACTCAGCAACCCCTGCTGCTCTCTCTAACAACTTTTCTCTCTCTCACACCCCTCGCCAGTCTGGTAGGGGTGGGGGGACTGGTATTCTCATTTCTAACAATTGGAAATACTCAACTCTCTCTTCTCTATGCAATAACTCATTTGAATATCATGCTATTACACTTACAACTCCCTTTAAGATCCAGATTGTAGTCATTTATCGCCCCCCAGGTCAACTGGGAAGCTTTGTTGAGGAGCTGGATGTGCTGCTGTCCTCTTTCCCTGAGGACGGCACTCCACTTGTAGTCTTTGGCGACTTGAACATCCATCTAGAGAAGCCGTATGCTACAGATTTCATCTCTCTCCTAGCCTCATTCGATCTCAAACGGCTCATCACCACAGGTATTCACAAGTCAGGCAACCAACTGGACCTGGTCTACACACGCAACTGCATCACTGACAACATTTTGGTGAAACCTCTCCATGTTTCAGATCATTTCCTCATTACTTTCAATCTACAACTCACTATCCACACTCCACCAACTCCCCTACCAGTTACTTTCAGACGTAACCTGCGCTCACTTTCTCCCTCTCGTCTTTCCTCTGCCGTGTCATCTTCTCTTCCCTCACCCTCACAATTCTCATCTCTAGATGTGAATACCGCAACGGATACTTTATGCTCCACTTTAACTTCTTCTTTAGACACTATCTGCCCTCTCTCCTCCAGGCCAGCACGCGCTACCCCCTCTAACCCCTGGTTATCTGAGGTTCTTCGTGAACACTGGACTAAACTCAGGGCAATGGAGAGGAAATGGCGCAAATCAAAAGATTCATCTGACCTGACTATGTACCAATCTCTGCTCTCTTCCTTTTCTGCTGATGTTCACGCCACAAAATCTTCATATTTCCACAACAAGATCAACACCGCCTCTAACACATGAACATTTTTCAAGACATTCAACTCTCTCCTCTGTCCACCTCCACCACCACCCTCCTCCTCGCTAACTGCTGATGATTTTGATAACTTCTTCACTAACAAAACAACAACCATTAGCAGTCAGTTCTCTCCTCCACACACACAGGAACCTAGGCCAACCTTTCCCACAGCCAATAACCTTCTCTCCTCCTTCTCTCCACTAACCGAGGAAGAAGTATCTAAACTTCTCCTCTCCAGTCATCCTACCACCTGCCCTCTAGACCCCATCCCCTCACACCTTCTTCAAGCCATCACTCCTACCACACTTCTACCAGTACTCACACACATCATCAATTCATCCCTCCATACTAGCATTTATCCTACAGCATTTATGGAGGCTCGGGTAACCCCACTGCTTAAAAAACCAACATTAAACACATCCCTTCTAGAGAATTACAGACCTGTCTCTCTCCTACCATTCATTGCAAAAACACTTGAACGAGTTGCTTTCAACCAAGTATCATCTTTCCTGTCTCTGAACAACCAGCTGGATGTTAACCAATCTGGCTTCAAGAAAGGGCATTCGACCGAGACCGCATTACTTTCAGTCACAGAAGCCCTGCGGATCGCTAAAGCTGCTTCCAAATCATCAGTTCTCATTCTCCTAGACCTGTCTGCTGCCTTCAACACTGTGAATCATCCGATCCTTCTGTCCACCCTCTCATCACTGGGCATCACTGGAACTTCCCTCCACTGGTTTGAATCCTATCTCACAGGTAGGTCATTCAGGGTCGCATGGAGAGGCGAGATATCCAAAGCACATCGACTGACCACAGGGGTTCCCCAGGGGTCAGTCCTTGGACCCCTCCTCTTCTCCATTTACACCACATCACTGGGACCCATCATACAGGCACATGGTTTCTCTTACCACTGCTATGCTGATGACACCCAGCTCTACCTCTCATTTCAACCAGACAATCCCACAGTAGCTGCACGTATCTCTAGCTGTCTGGCGGACATCTCGGCATGGATGAATGCATCACCTGCAGCTCAATCTGGCAAAGACTGAGCTTCTCGTCCTCCCTGCCAATCCGTCTCTACAGCAAGACTTCACTATCCAGCTAGACTCATCCTCAATCACCCCATCAAGGTCAGTCAGAAATCTTGGAGTAATCTTTGATGACCAGCTAACCTTCACAGACCACATTTCAAAGACAGCTCGATCATGCAGGTTTGCAATGCACAACATCAGGAAGATCAGGCCTTTCCTAACGGAGCATGCAACCCAACTTCGTCCAGGCCCTGGTTATTTCTAGGCTTGATTACTGCAATGCTCTTCTAGCTGGTCTTCCATCATGTGCAACTAAACCCTTACAAATGATCCAGAATGCTGCTGCTCGTCTTGTCTTCAACGAGCCCAAAAGAGCCCACGTCACTCCGCTGTTCATCTCCCTGCATTGGCTACTACTCGCTGCTCGAATCAAGTTCAAGGCGCTGACACTTGCTTACAGATTGTCCACCGGCTCAGCTCCCTCCTACTTTCACTCGCTCCTACGGGTCTACATCCCTACCAGAAGCCTACGATCGACCAAGGAGCGACGGCTCGTGGTGCCTTCACAGCGAGGCACAAAATCACTGTCCAGAACATTCTCATTCACGGTTCCATGCTGGTGGAATGACCTACCCACCCTCGTCCGGAATGCAGAATCCCTGACAGCATTCAAAAGACAACTGAAAACTCATCTCTTCCGTGAGCACTTAACATAGGAAAAAAAAAAAAAAAAAAAAAAAAAATTTACCTTTTCTTGAAATCTTCGCTTGTCTGGTTTATGCTACTCTGAGCAATGTTTGAACTTTGTATTCTGAGCACTTCTTGCGTTGTTTTTGCCTCTCCATGATGACTCGCTTGGTTTAATCCTCAAATGTAAGTCGCTTTGGATAAAAGCGTCTGCTAAATGACTAAATGTAAATGTAAATCTATACAGCCGCTCTGGAGAAAACAGTGATGTCATCGTCCAGCTCAGTTCAGCTCTCATATAATGGTGTCAATGCAGGCAGATCAATAATATTATGAATATTAAGTGTCCCCAACTAAGCAAGCCAAATGCCTAAGGCAACAGTGGCAAGGAACCGAACCTCCATCTGGTGACAGAATAGATGAACATTAAATGATGAGTGATCTTGAGTCCCAGGAGTTGTCTAATTTAACTCGCATGCTGATGTAATATACATAATAAACTTGACAAGTAATTTTTTATAAAATGTAGTTTTATCACTATTTTCTCATGTTGTTTGATAACATTAAGTTTGATAAAATGTTGTTTCATTTTCCAATAAATGATACATTTTTACATGATTAGGTACATTTAATTACCCCTTTGCAGATTTTGAAACCCACTGGACCTTTTTTCCCCTAATACTCTGTTTAAACCTGATATTAAGATGCGTTTTGGTTGATCGGATCACAAGTGGATGATGCTAAATACGGGTGTAAACGGGGTCTAAAACGCTTTGAGCCTGTCCACTTCTAGAGGTAGTCGAAAACGCATCCGACTGGATTGCTTTCGTAGTGTAAAACACTCATGTAGTCGAATTTGTTCGAATAGCCATGACGCCTACTCTCCGCCTACTAGCCTAACTCGTAAACATTATGAGAAGAGCTCTAGCTAGACTGGATTTTATATTTGGTTGGAGACCCAAATTTGTTTTGAAGATGAAAAACGTATCAAGCATTATGTTCTCTCAATATTCCCAACTTCTAACACACACTCGCAGCGTTCGGCTGGTCTTGTGGCCGTCAGAACAGAAACTAAAGCTGATGCTCTCTGTGTATTTTTCCGTTGTCTCTGGTCGCATTCATATGTAAATTGCACAATCTTTTTTCGTCCATTAGATCGAAAGATCTGAAAAAGTCCATACATTTCCATACATAGACCCTACCCTCAAAGAAACCAGGACAGAAGTGGTTGAAAGGACAAAAGAGACTGATTATAACATAAGAGAAATGGGAATGTGTCTCCCTCATCTACTTGTGATCCGATCGACCAAAACGTATCTTAATAGCAGGTGTAAACAGGGCCTAAGAGTGCACCTATTAAACATGAAAATGCCACAATAATATTAGACTGTGCTGAGAAATTTAAATGGTTTAATTAACCTAGTTTAGTTAAGTAATTCAGACTGATTAGTCCAAGTCTTAGTTGCAGGCGAGCGATTAGTGGTTGATCGAAAGGAGCCCTGGTTGCTTTGGCCTTGGCAATCTTATCTTAACCTTGGACAATCAGACAAGCGCTCCACCATTTAAACTGTCATTGAAAACAAGGACATTGTCACAGGGGGCTGTGTAGAATCTAGATTCAACAACTCGCAGGCCTTGTGGGGTTGGACAAAAGATGTCTTGCATATAAATAGGGTAAAAGACAGTCTTTTGCCTTGGAATAAGAATCCGTGATCTCATATCCAATGCAAATACTGGCATTTCATAAGTTCAGTTCTATAACAATGCCTTGAACTTACTCGTGTACTGTAGAGGGTGTTGGGAACTGAAGATAAAGAGAAGGAAAGAGAAAGTTTGTGGGAGTTGAGTTGTAGTTAAAAAAAATTCTATTAATATTCAACGTGTAGGAATAAAACACATGAAACGGCTCAGCACGGATGCTTAAGTGCCGCCTGTCAATCCACCAGCTCAGCCCCTCGTGTAGCTTTTCTCTCTGTATGTGTAGATGACAAAAAACACCCACGTTACCAACCGCATCCTCTTGAACATTTGAATGACAAGTGATGAAGACGCTCAGAAGATCAACATTTAAGACTGAGAGTCAACAGGAAGGGAATATTTTAATTTTTGTAGAGAAAGTTGTCTCCCTCAGTCTGAACTAAAACTTTTACTTCTTCTCCACTTCGACTGCTCTTGTGTTGATGTTTAACAACATTTCCGTGAAGTGCTTCTTGGATTGGCTTTATTAAATTTCCTCACCGGGAAGGACAGACAGGCATGAATAATCAGGTGTGTCACAGGAAGTTCTCACAGTTTCTACTTTTCAAATATTGTTTTTATCAAGTGAATGTCATTTAAAAGGTCTATTTTGGTTGTTGGCTTCTGGCAAAAAGTTTGGTTTCATGCCATCATTTTAATATCTCATTATTGCACTTTTGTGGAAACAAGGGATGGCAAAAAACAGCAATTAAAATTAGGGCAAAGTAGAGAAAATTGGTGCTTTGAAAATGAAATGAGGCTCTTGGAAATGAATAAAAAAAATTTAAATGATGTGCAAAGAATAACTATTCTACAGCCAGCGCTATCCTGATACTTTCTCCAGTATTGATAAAAAAGAGAATGAGTATCAGTTTCTACTCACTGACCCCATAAAATGAGTTTCTTTTGAATAAGATTCTCCTGATTAAAATTGAAAGGGACTTCTGTCAAACAAAATATAACAAAATTACATTTGGACATTTTTTGTAATTTGATCACTGAAGAGACCTTCTGCTGATAAACTGTGTAACACTGGGTTCATTTTCCATGACTTATTAGTTTCAGCTAAAGATTCGTACAATGTCAATGTTTTATGCTCTTAATTTCTTCAATCCTGATAAGGTTTCAAACCTGGAGGTTTTAAATGAAGTAATCTATATGTTTTCATTAGGTTTAATGAAAGTAATAAAGTTTCTGAGATTTGCAGAAGGTGTTTGTATTGAGAGGCTTTGATTTCACGAGTACTCTGGGCTTGTGTAATGCAAATTCGATCCATAATGTTCCTTATAGGCCGCCGTTTAAAGCAGATAGCGCAGAGTCTGCTAACGTAACAGTGTAAATCCTATTAACCTAATGGATAGGACCAATAATGCAGCGTAACCTCCAATGCAACCTGATTAGCACAGATGTTGTATTTGCAGGGATTTGCCAAACTGGCTGTCTATGGTTGGCCCCTGTTAGGTAAAGCCTATAAGCTTCTT
Organism: Siphateles boraxobius; assembly: GCF_051911475.1. Classification (NCBI taxonomy): domain Eukaryota; kingdom Metazoa; phylum Chordata; class Actinopteri; order Cypriniformes; family Leuciscidae; genus Siphateles; species Siphateles boraxobius. The sequence goes on from NW_027508942.1 coordinate 2,337,462, forward strand.
TTTTTTCAGCCCAGAATTGTGTAGTTTAGCATTGCGGGAGCTTTAAAGGTGAATGGAAATTATGTGCTTCTAAGTAGCAATTTACAGTTACATCGCAACCCTGCAGGACACAGACCATGATCAAAACAAAGGGTCTTTCTGGGTCCAAAGTAGATTTATGGAGAACTATGTGAGGCTTTATTGCTGCACTGTGGATTGTCTGTGTTCTAATTGGTCTATAACTTATAATGTTAATGTAAGAACACAAAGAAAGCAATGACCCTGCCGCATCAATACATCAAGAGAATAATCCTGAGCAACAGACTAAAAAAACGGAAGTGCCGCAAGCTACGGTCCCTGGAGTCGCAAAATGCCAAGCATCCAGTCCTGCTTAGCCATCTATCTGCATTCCCCAGATGCTCTTAGTACATTGAGCTAACACTTGCTTATGTGATTGAACCCGTGTTGTCACTACTGCACTGAATTTATTATATAAAGAAACAGAATGAAAAGTTTTATGTGATGGAACCGGGTCTATTGTAATGTCTGTTTATCTCTGTTTAGCAACTGGCACTTTCCACAAGTACTGTAGGGTAAAGTGGCCTAAGACTCTTTAAAAAGTTGTTGTTTTTTAAACAAGATAGAAAGAGGCTGCTTGCCAAATTCAGGAGGTCGAATTAAATTGTATATGAGCCAATGAATAGAAATTAACTTTTGCAACCATGTTACCAAAATATGGGTGTTTTGTTTTTGCTTTATTCACAAAGTAGCTAAATGTATATACAGTAATTATACAAAAAAACACATATATAAATCTTTAATGGTTGACCTTGAGTATAAATCAACACTACAATTGAAAAATCTAAATATTTATGGGACGTGCAAACTGGTTTTGCTGAATTAATAACCAGCATTAAAAACCTTATTGTTTTTCTAGGTATGATTTCATCTTACAACAGCACTGAATACTGGGTGTATTCGCTGTCAGTCCCTAAAGGGCAAAATTGCATATGTATGCAATATTAGAATTTCAGATTGTTCAGTTTCAGGGAAGTTCCATTGATTCAGTTATAAGAACACAATTCAATATAACTGTGCAGATATATCTTGAGGACAGTATAACAATATGTCCTGCTTCATTCAACCATGACCTATCATTCTTGACCAGACGCTGCAGTATCTGTATGACCGAATGTTTGCTTCTGTCTGTGAATCATTTCTTTTCTTTCTGTGGGCTGCATAGGAGAACTGTAAAAAAAAAAAAAGAGGAAGAGATACAACTAAAACTCCGCTTATATCTATCCCTTAGCCTCAAGGTCTGGCTAGTGAGCAAACAGGCAGACATATGTGTTCCTTGGCAGGGGTTCGGAAAGGTTGGCGCACGGTGGTTTCCGCTCCAGTAGGGGACTCTCCTCAGGTGTTCCCTGCAGTAAGGAGGACACTACAGGAGAAGTCATGCCACTGTCAGCCCATGGGAGGGTAATCAGGAAGTTCTGTGAGCTGCAATCAGCACTGATGTGTGTGAGTTTCCACAGGAGTGCCTGCTTTCCCTGCCACTTGCAGCTTGCACATATGCTTGCACATAGATTTCAAAAAACTATTTTAAAAAAATCATGCAGACCGCAAACTTTTGAATCTGTAGTGTACAGTATATATGTCATTGCTTGCCCTAATGTCATTCCAAACCCTTTTGCCGTCTTATGAAAGGAGAAAGCATATTTTTCTTCCATACAGCACCAGTTTATAGTGTCTGTCAAGCTCAAAAAATGACTACTTTGGCTGCATATTCCAATTCTTCTGAAGAAGCTGAAATGTATCCATCACTCTTAAAAATAAAGGTTCCAAAATAAAGGGTTTTGCAGAACACTTTAAAAGAACATTTTAATAATCTAAAGAACCTTTTTCCACTATAAAGAACCTTTAGTGCTATGAAAGGTTTCATGGATGTTAAAGGATCTTCATGGAACCATCGATGCCAATAAAGAATCTTTTACTTTTGATTCACTAAAAATCTTCACCAGGTTGGACATCATGAAAGTGAGGGTGATGTGCCCGTGACCTTTGGGTTACAAGTCTGACTCTCTAACCATTAGGCCACAACTGCCCCAAAGCCACTTGAGCATTGGCTGGGAATCGAATTTCATCATAAGATAAGAACCAATGACGTTCTATCATATTGACATGCAGCCTGCACCATAAACACCATATTTGAATGCTTTTCTCAAGTCCTGGCATCAGAAGACCTGGAATGTAGTGCACAAGTCAAATGCACTGTTTTATGGTACTTTTCGAAAATATCCTTTCGAAAACTTTCCTTTTATGTGTGTTGAAAATATAACAGCATATAGGTTTTAGAACTAATGGCCACGAAACTAAATGACAATGAGAATAACAGATTTATTTATTTATTTATTTATTGAGGTGAACTATTTCTCTACTGGTCAAGACATTTTCCATTTTACAATTATTTTTTTTTTTAATCTCTCTTGGTGCTGTTCTAAAGCGACTGATGTATTTGTTGCCCCACAGTGATTGACAAGGATCTCTGAATTAGTGGGTAACTGCTTGTCAATGCCCTCCCCTTCTGGGAAGTCTGAACTCCTGCTGAGCAAATCGGAGCCACCCATTTTGCGTGAGCATTCTGGCCTCAAATTTAATGTGACAGTGAGCTCCCACAGGCTTATTGATTAGATCGACCCTTAAGGTACTCTGAGTACATATTTATATTTCAGGGAGCTGCTGTCTCCATGAATTTTGTCAAGAAAGACTGGCAGATGCAGAAGCTTATTCCTTTGGGTGATCATTTGACAGTCATATCTCATATTTTTTTTAGATACCAGTGAAAAATCACAATTCTCTCTTTCAATTTCGATACCACAGCTGAAACTACTTGCCTAACTAATATACATATTTCAGGTAGAGACATTGAATGCAGTAATAAAATGACACTGGATCATCTTCACTGTATAAACAAACACTGTTTAATCCTTATTGAAGGTGCAAAATGTAGTTAGTCAAGAGCAGTATGATTCTTTGTCGGACAGTGATTCTTTGTCATTAAAAAACGGACAGTAGCAAGATTATTAGGCTGCTGTCACTTTAAGACCAATGCACAGATCCACTATATTGATACACATGCATTGTCTTTCACTTAAAGCATAACTGACTACGTTTACTAGTATACTCGCCAAGACGGACATTTTTGACAATTTTGTGTGAATTTGTCCATTCAAGCGCAATAAGAGGTGAAAGAGTTAATTTTTTGCGCGCTGTCAGATCTACGCGCACAAAACTTTCCACACAGGCTGCGAGTAACGAATTGAGTTCCCTTTCTTCTTGCACTTGAATATATTTAAAATTTCAAGGCTTAAACATTAGTGACTATACAGCACTGGTCCATCAACTGTCCCGAGACGCTCGTTCATGTTTGTTCATGTTCTCACAACATTGAATTGTTATAATTCATACATTTTTTTATATTACAGTGTATATTACAACAAAGTCTCCAATACGCCCAAACTTAAGTTACTTTTTCTCCTAAGATCGGGTTGTAAAAATCTGATTATTTGTTGTTTCAGTACCTATGCTGGAACCGTGACAAAAACCAGCATCTCAGGACTGTCTTAATCAGCTTAACCTCCAACGGCACCTGCTCTAATCTCCCAGAGTGTTATGCATGCTTCCTAAAACCAGCTGATCTTTGTTACCTCACTGGTAGCTGTCAACCTGCCAATGGAAACTTGGCATAAAGTGTCTCTGCTGATGGTTTGTTAGCTTTTTTGTCTGTTTGTGATTTGGTTTTATAGGTGTGGAATGAGATGATTTATATAGATGTATTTGTGCATCTGTCAGGAGGCTCTCTAATCCCAAAATGATTGTCTTTGTTTTTTGTACAATCCATTAGCTTCCCCCAGTTTGAAAATTGGATTTAACATGCCATAGCCTTCAGCAAGGTCTTGGTTTCATCTCCTTATATGAAAACCAATCTTGGCTCCCCCGTTCCAAACATTATCAGACTTTTGTTGCATTAAGAAAAACCATACAGGTGCTACAAACCCTAAGTTGTCTCAAACTAAATGAAATATTCCCTGTTGTTTCCACTCTAATGTGATTTTAAAAGACATTATATTTGCAGAAGCCATGAAATAATTTGAGTTTAAGTTAAAGAGGCGAATGAAATGACTAAAATGATTCTTTGCCTTACAGGTATCAGATTTAATTTCAGCCACTTTTCCTCAGTAATATCTTTCACAGTTGTACCGCATTGAATTTAGTCTCTCTTTCTAATGATGGGGTTGCGTAAGACCGTACGCTTCAGATCTAACTAATGTGTTGTTGGTTATATTTGGGTCAGACTTGGAGGTTATGATTTAACTTGGATATTTAGCCAGAGTAAGAAAAGACCCGCCTACACTATCCTAGGCACTGCGGGATGCTTTTCTCGTCTTGCTCATGGCAGAACTACAGCACTGATAACTTAACACTGACCCAGAAACATGCAGGTCACAAACACAACTGCAGCTGTGTGTCACAATCTCTGAGGGCCACGGGTCCAATGCGATGACCATTATTCCAGCCATTGCAGCGTCCACAAATATGACCTTTGAACTTAAAATAATTATATCACCTACAAGTCTGTGTTGATAACATCCAGCACCTCATCAGTGACACACACTTTGTCCTCAAAATCGACGGTTGAGAGCCAGAGTTCAATGCTAGTGGCGGAGAGAAAGGTTTACGTAGGTTGATGACTAAATTTACACGGCCCCATTGCCATGGGAACTCATTCGCTCTTTCACTGACCTAGATAGGCGTATGTGGTCAAATACTAACCCATGGACCTAGGCAGCAGCTTGACGTGATCTATAAAAATGCAAAAATATGTAAATGTTTAGGATTATTTTAGTCATTCTTGTGGTGGATTTACTTTTGAGCTCATCAATGTCAATATGCATTGCGTACTGGCTTCTGTGCAACAAGCAATACCACACGAAACATCACTGACTGTACTGAAGCACTGCTGTAGGATTATCGCAACAGAAGGTATGGATCTTTGCATTTCTCGCTTCCACATCCACAGCTTTGCAACATTAGTCACAGTTAGCTGCAGGAACAGCTGTTGCCTTGGAGCCTTCAGGTCCCTTCGACAGAACTAAATAAAACCCACTCACACAGAGTCCATCTTTAAGACTCGTCTTAGTCGTGATGTTCCTCGAGGCTCCATCTCAAACCCATAAATGTCAGTCTGAAGAGGTGCGAGTGAGCCTGGAGGCAGGGACTGATACAGTTCTGCCATCTGATTGGTTGCGGCGGAGCACAGCGAGCGAGGCCCGTAAATGACCTATTACTGACAGCGTTCAGAGACCCGATCCGAGGCCGAGCCTGAGAGCTGCCATAATTATGATTCTGGAGAGGCTCTAGTGAAGTGAGAGAAATGATGATATCAATAGACAAAGGCTTGACTAAATGAAGAGGATGAGGATGCGCTGCAGGTGAATTTGAGACAAGCTGGGTCGATGGTGGAGAGATGTTTTCTCAATTGCATTAGTCTACAGCACTCTGGGTGGTGTATGTTTAATTCATTGTTTTTCTTGTGGTCCTATTAGGGCTGTGAAACCTGTATTGTTTTGGAAATATTGTTTTAGTTTCAAAGCTAATAATAAAGGAAACGCTTAATGTACATGCTTAACTCTACAAATTAAGAATTTACTGTTACTAAAAAACATTACTTTGGATGCCAATTTCTGCCAAATAAGAAAAAAAAAATGCTTCGGTAAGTCATAATTATAGCATAATTTAGTAATTAACTCAAAATGATGAGATACTAACTCATAACTATGAAAAGTCAAATTTGTCATAATTATGACTTAGTACTGTATGATATAAAAAGTCAGAATTATGATGTAAAAAGTCAAAATGTCTTCCATACTTCTAATGTAAAAAAAGGATACATGTTGAAACTTGTAAATCCAACATATTTCAAATCCTATTTAGTAGTAGCCTTCTTGTTGACAGTGATATTTAGACCAACAGGATTATTACAAGTGAGATGTCTTTTATACAGCAGTAAACAAGTAGTTAATATTGAGTAATATGAGAATCTTACAATTTAACAACATTTTTTAACTACCAGTTATATTACTACTCTATTTTTCCTCAGCCTATGAAAACGCCATGTTCCAAACAGTCAAAATAACACACAGTAGGTGTGAATCAGTGTTTCGGAATGAATCGGTTGAGTGAATTATTCAATGACTCATTCATAAACACAGTTACTAGTTTTGTTAATTATGACTCAGTGAAACATGGTTGAATTAATGACTCACTAGCTACGTTCACATGGACACCTTTTGGTTCAATCTGAATGAAATCAATCCGATTGATGAATCTGAACATGGTGTTTACATGATCGATAAATAAAGTAATCGGGTGGATGTGCGCGTTTATGTTACAAGCTTCAAATTGGAATTTATTTTTTGACATGCGCACACTGCACGAATATACTGCCGCTGTTCGTGCATAACTATTCTCCTCTATTGGTTCTTTATTTGTTTTAAACAGCAGGCTTAATATTTTTCCGTCTCTGGTCATGATTTGGAGACCATGAGCATATGAACTGTTTTGCCGCTGCTTATATTTATTACGCAGTAAAACCCAGCGTCCAAAACCAGTCGTCTGTGGATGAGAGTCTGAAACAAGGACTGGTGGGACATTGTCCTGCTCCACTTCACACACGCTGAGTGAACGGAGAAGTTCAGAATAACGAGACACTCATATAGATGACACTTTATTCAACAGGAAGAACAGCTCGTTCCGTGCGTCAGACGTCATTACGCTATTTCAACGTCATTCCACATGTGCAATCCTTTCAGTTTCGGTTTTCAATCCGATCATGTGTTTACATGTTCTCTCGATCTGATTACAAAAGAAATCCGTTCAATCCGATCGAAATTCCAATCGGATCGAGCTAAATCAGATGGATTAAGGTGTTTACATGAAGGTTTTTTAGTCCGATTGAGCCGTCAATCCGATTATAAGGGTCCATGTAAACGCAACTAATGACTCATGGTAACTTGTAACCACCTACTGGTGTAATAATCACTGAAAAAACCCTACCACTATACGTTTACAGTCTACCTTGAACACACAAAACATTTCAATGAATTGGGGTCATTTGGATTAATTGGCTGGGTCAATTTTCATTGTATTCAGGTTGTTCAGCAAGGGTTATCTATAGAGAAACAACTTTTCCAATAGTCCAGCAAGGGTCGTAATCAATTCGTTTTATATTTCACACAGCACAGAAAAAATAGAAAAAGAACAAAAAGCAGCACAGCTGCGCTATCATGGAAATCAGCAGGGATGCAATTTCAAAAAAAATAATAAATTCCACTGATTTCACTGTTGACTTATGGAGGCTGTGTGAGCTTCTGCCTCAGTGCAATGATGAGAGGTGATCTAAATGAGTCAGAGCTTGTTCTGCTCTCCTCTAAATCACAATGGGCTGAGGAGAATAAGAACTGAAAACAACAGCATGATTTGTTGAGGACCTAACATACTATTATTTGCAATTAACATTGAATCAGAGTGAAAATACCTAGCTGGAATTTCAATTTTCAGTTCCTTTCTGCGCCCTCCATTTTTGCCTCTGATATTTTCCTTATTCCGTTGGCTCTTTTACGGCTGGTCATAGCTTGACTGCTGTTTAGATATTGACTTTCTTGTCTGCCATGGACTTACCAATCTCATGTTCTGCTGCGAACTGCCCAGCTTATATCACATTACACTCTGACAACAGAGATGTTAAGGGCCAAACTCCGGTTGCATGCAGGTGTGAGCCAGATAATATAAGGTAAAAAGAGGTCTGTCACCTCAATCCTTCAAAACCCTGAAAAGATCTGTCAAAACAAGCCTGAATCCTGCAAATGGTATTAGGTTAATATAAACTCATTGATATTGTGCTTGTAGTCTCCTTTGTAGCCTACTATCATTTGATTGTATTCCAGTGAAGTCGTGGTCATTAACTAATTTTCATAAGAATTAGTTTTAATAAAGATGCATTTGAGGGCTCTTGACTAATATATTGTTAGCTGTCAGGTAAGCCATATCCTTTGCATTTTAAAGAGACTTGTCATTTTTATATGCTATTTGTATTTTGAGAGTATTGGTTTAGTGCTTCTTTGGAGGGCAGTGCTGCAGGAACATACAACAAATTAAACAAACTAAATTGCTAAATCAGTTCTTTCCTCTTTCAAAAACAATGGCATTTTTAACTAATAGGCAAGCTATTATCGATTATTAACATTCATTTAAGCATTGGAATCACATACAGTACCGCATATTTAAGCATTAATGAATGTACAATTAACCATCTTTCCTTTATGCTCATGTGATAATAAATTGAATCCTGTTCCATGCAGTTTTTCTAACCCATTAAACATCTCACAAGGATGAGATTTAGTGTTAATTGGATTTTTCAGTAACCTTTATACAGTAAAAAGCGAAAAGTATCTTACTAAATCAAGATAGACAATTCACCCTCTTAAAACAGGCCATCCCAGAGGCCTATCATAATAAATAACTCACAAGCAGATATTTTTGCCAATAGAATTCATGATTAGTTACTACATAATTGATCTAGTCTTCCCTCTCACATTGACATTAATTAGGCGTCCAAATCAGGCTTAATCTCCTTTTATTTTTTTTATTTGTTATTTTGGTCTAGCTGCATTTTTTTATTATTAAAAAACATAAAATTGACGTGTTTCCAAAAGATCATATAGAATTGCTCAGGAGGGAAATATACTTACTGGGTATTTTGGAATAGAATACTAACAAACCACTCTTTCTATTGCTGCAGTATATATCCCCTTACCAGTCGCCCCCCTTTTTGGCAATCGAGTGCAAAATGACATACCCATAATAAAATGGTTGTTGCTAAGGAGTCCTTCTGACTATACACAAAACCAAGGTATCATTTAAAAGCTAACACTTGACAGTTTACTGTGAAAAACTCAGAATTGCTCTAGCAATTACTAATAGAGAGATAAAGCAGCTCAAAAACAATGCACAATTTTTTTGAATGTAAAATTCGGGATCACCAGGGATCCCTGCGGCTCAAGGGGATATTCAAAATGCGTAGATGACCTACAACATTTGCCAAAATAAGCAGTATACAAGCACATTTACTGCATCCCCAGTGCCATTTCCCACAATGCAGTGTGCTTGACTTGACCTTCAGTTTTCAGTGTGACAGATGTTTTTTGACTCGTTATTTGGTCGAATTGCCAAAAGTTAAAAAATTTACCAAAATCGGGTTAAAAATGCAAATTAACTTGTTTTTGTTTCCAAGATGATAACATAAAATGAAATTAAACCTGTAGTCCTGGTTTCACAGACAGGGCTTAGATTAAGCCAGTTTTAGGCCTTAGTTTAATTAGGACATTTAAGTAGCTTTTATAAACGTTCTTTAGAAAAAAAAAACATTACTGGTTGCATTGAAATATTTTTAGATATGGCAGTTGTGTTCATTTAAAACAGCTCAGACATGCATTAAAATCCAGGACCAGGCTTAAGCATTGTCTGTGAAACCGGGGCATGTGTGGCAGTTTATTGTGTAATATTGCTGTTTTACTTGCATTGTTTTTAGTAGGATAGGCAGTATATAATACTGTATATACAAAGTGTTTAAGCTCGTATTGTAACCGCAGTGCTCTTTGAAAACGAAACCGAGGGCAGAAATAAATGAAATGGTCATTACTGTACAGCTTTTATCCCATCAGCCTTTCTTCATTTGCTTTAGATTTGGGTCTCTCTTGCCCTCTATTCTTTACTGTGTCTTTTATCTGATTCTTTTCTCATTCTAATGTATTTATCTGGGCCTTTCGGGCTGCTCCTGTTGAGTATACTCTACCTTATTTGGTTCACGTCTTTCAATGCTCTCCCAGGATTGTGTCTGTTTAATTGGGACGCCGAGTTAATTATTCTCTTGCCCACTGTTGGCAGGGAAACTGCAGCTTGTCTGGATATGGTACAGCACCTGGCACTTAGTCTTGAGAACTCATCAAAGGGGATAATCAAGAAAGGGTGTTAACTTCTCGGGCCATTTATAAGGAAAAAATATGCAATTATAGATCATGTATAGAGCAGCATCAATAGCCTAATCTTTTTAATGATTATTTTATCATTAATTATGCATGCCTCTTCTTCTAAGTGGCTTCAGTCATTAGGTTGAAAGTGAATGTTAACTTGATCAAATTGATGAAAATTAACATGATTTTGAAAATCCAACTAAACAAGAGTAGAACAGCCGGAAAAAACAAAAAAAAAAAAAAAAACACTGCTAGACATTTCCATCAAATAAATGAAATGCTATGACATTAAGCTACTGTAAACATTACGAGTCACTTAACCTTAGAAATAAAAATAGCCTAGTAAAACTATGGAAAGTCGTATAACCGGTGGCCCTTATAAGTTGTTAATTTAGAGCACAGAGTTTCACAGCAGCTGTACTGGGACAGAATAGACCACAGAGGCTTTCTGTGTCTGATTTCCACTCTATGACCAAATACTGAACAAATGTGCTTGTTCAGAGCCAAATCGTTGAGCAAACTCCTCGTAATCACGAAGGGTTTGAGTGTATGTGTGCATCCATCGCTGCCGAGCTCCTCTGAAGTTCTTTGACTGTAGTCTGCATGAGGATGATAAGTCATAGCTATCATGTAAGTGCCACAGAGTAATGCTTTGTTCTGTAGTAGTATAACTATATGCAATGTTGTATCATGCTGTTTTAGTTCAATGCAAATGTGTGCTTTTTTTGATATATTCCTGTTTGGGCAATTTAGATTGTTTTGTTTTTTAGCCTTTGTAATTCTAGCAGTTTACTGAATGTGCTAATATGCAAGCAATACCAAGAGCAAGATTGTTGTAATTGCATTTAGAAAAATAGCACAATTGCGAGTGTGTTATTGCTTTTATACAACAGTTTAATATAAATAAGACGTTAAAACTGAGTAACCTGGATTTAATATTGGCAATTACTTTGCTTGTTTTTCTTGAAAATAGTTTCCAAATGACACTAAAGCAGATTTAACTGGAGGTATTCCAGAAAGCAGGGTTAACTGAGCATCAGATAACCTCGATCTCTCTGTTGATAAACCTAAACCTTTCAGTCAAAGTTTTCGGTTCCAAAAACAAGGACGGGCATAAGTTCAGTAAACCCAGAGCATTTTCACAGTGAAAATCCTAGAATCACCATGAAAACTGACTTAAAGAAGCGTGCCATACTTAACTCTATCCCCACTATTGACAGAATTTTCCTTAATTTATGACAACGGTTCCCCGCCATTTCCGTCAATCCATGTTTTCACTGTTATATGGTAGGAAGCACTGTTACACATCTTCTGAAAGAGTGCAAAATCTCCTGATCAAAACAGTTGAAAAAGAAGCAGAAACATCATCAAACATTAAACACCGTATAAATCAAAACGGCCTAAAGTTACCCGATGAAATGTCAAACCCATTAAGAGGTATAGGACTGTGAATATACTCAACCTACTCAATCTATGCTTTGAATATCATTCTGAATCCAATCTGGACATACAGCAGTCTTTGACAAAAAGGTGATTTTCTCAGGATTTTGTTCAAAATGTTGCTTTTTTAAGGAAGTTTACCCATATTCAAGTGTTGCTTAAAAAAAGAATGTGTGAAGCTAGAATAAAATGTTTTTTGTTGTTGTTGTTGTTTAAAAGCAGAGGCACTGATATATTGCATGTTCAGTTATTCATACAACAAAATATTCTCGGGGCCATGAAAGTTTAAAGTGCTGGCTGGCAACTAAAGAGTTAACTCAGATAGAGTTCATGTTGATTTACACTCTTAGTGCATATGGCTACCTACTTGGGGTTGGACAATATTTTTTTTAATCTTATCCTTTAATCTTTAATTATATTTGTAGCACTGTGAAAAATAATTATTGTTTGTTCAATGATAAATATATAAATTAAAAAGGAAAATAACATGTAATTAAAAACAGTCTGTGCCTGCAAAGGTAATGACTGTATGAGTTTGTTTGTTTAGACATTTTGCTTCCACATTTGTTCTAAGGTAAGATGTCACATATGTGTTTTATTATTATTATATAAATACATTATATAGAAAAAATCCTGTTAGGAAATAGTTGAATGCAGATCCACGATGTGTGAGATGAGAACAAAATAATGTAAAAATAAAATTTGCAGTTTAATGTAATATTGCAGTTATAATTAAAACAATTTATTTGAGTTAACTACTATTTCAGTCTTTCAATAATTTAATTCAATAATGTAATTAATTATTTGTGAAGTTTATCAGCAATTTCTAAATGAAAATTGTTTCTAAGTAAATACTACACTTTTTCTCAGTGTGCTTTGTTAAAATAGTGCTTTATAATTTAATATACAGTTTATAACTATATCATATAATATTGAGCAAAATCTTCTATCATCTGAGTGGTTTGTGTCTGTGAGCTCCGTATTGATTTCTGTTTTGAATCTTTATTTACTATCATTCCGTGTTGTTTATATGTTGACATATCTGTTTACGTACCTGGGACATGACTCACAACCTGCTTTCTGGAATACCTCTTTGGTGCCTGGTGTATTTGAGCATTGCATAGCAAGTGGAGTTTTGTAACTGAATTAATTAATGTTTTTAAATGAACCGATTGAGTAATCTAACAAATAAAAAGTGACTGGTTTGAATGAAAGATTTCATTAGTCACTCTTTAGGACATTTATTTGTTTTGTTTCTAAATGAATCAGCGTTTTAAAGGAATCAAATTAATGAAAGTATATAATAGAAATATGTTTGGTATGAATGTAACCTGCGTGTACTACATTCATCATGTTGTCATTATCATGTGACCATGTTTCAGTCGCATTGCTTCACTTCCATATACAAATCCTGGCCTCATGAGTTAGAAAAGGTTTCATTGGATACGCACGTCAGAATCTCGCCGGAAACAGTAGGTTGTCCGGTTACTTTCATGATTTCAGACATACTATGCAGTTCACATACTGCTTAGCGCCTGCTTTAAAGGTGGATTGTGTAATATTTCTGAGGATCTATTGACAGAAATGCAATATAAGATCCATAACTTTTCAGTGGTGTATAAAGACCTTGCATAATGAACCGTTATGTTTTTATTACCTTAGAATGAGACATTTATATCTCCATAACCGCGTGCGCACCCTTCTGTGGAGGTCGACATATTGTGTCGTCATGTTTCTACCGTAGCCGACAGCGAACACACAGCGCTACAGAGCATTTCGTCACTACCTTGAAAAATACGTTTTCAATGGTGTATAAAGACCTTACTTAATGAACCATTATATTTGTATTACCTTAGAATGAGCGGTTTCTATCTACATACACCGCGGGTTCCCTTACATTGAAATCCGCCGACATGTTTCTACAGTAGCCCTAAACGGACATACGCGTTTCGTTACTATGTTACTCTTCGTGCAAGGAAGCAAGCTTAGTTCAGCGAATAAAACACTGACACAGTGATGAACAAGTAACAATAATATTCGCAATAACATATAGTTTTGATGAATAATTAAGTAAACATAATTTCTTAATTTATCCTTGTAAAGAAACCTCATTGCTGAACTGGCTACTCACTACTGTCTCAGACGATGACATATTTTCCTGTCGGCCACCGTAACTTTTGTTGGTTGCAATTCGTAACCTCACCACTAGATGCCGCTAAAAATCACACACTGCACCTTTAAGTATGCAATTTCAGAATCAGCCATTTGTTTCATTCCTGTATGAGTCAATGGCTTGGTTGAATGAATGATTCCTTGACTCGTTCATAAAGACGGAACATTGCAACAGCCGGGGCAAACTGGTGTTCAGATGGTTTTGCTGGTCAGATGACTCTAAAAATAGCTAACCTGATCAGGCTTGGAGACTATCTTGGCTGGTGTAAACTATTTTATCCAGCATGGCTTAGTTGAATCTGGCCACAAAGAGACTTATGATGTATTTTTGTAGAACATTTTTGATTGAGCACAGGTGTTAATAATTACCAATCACAGCTCAAGCTAATATCCATCCTTCGGGGGGCATGTAATCACAGTCTATTGTAAAGGGGGAAAAAATTGTCTCAGCAGAAAGAAAAATGCAGTAATATGTCATATGTTTTGGAGTGACAGTGGATATGATTATCATGCAGTCTGATCATTACCTGTGCTGCTGGAGGATGACAAATGCAAACTCTTTGAAACAAAGAGGATGTCGATCAAACAAAGCATAGCTTTGGCAAGATGAATACTGTGCCCAACAAGTTTCTCTCTCCAGGAAATCATTAATATAAAGGATGACACTAGAATCCTGAGGGACTCCTCATAGTCCTTATCTTTAATAACTTGTCAAGGACCAACTCATATGAATGTTTGAATACATCAGTGTATTGAAGTATACCTGTGAAGGGAATCTCACGCATAATTTTTATAGATAGCAAATCGTTTTTCCACATGTAGACTATATCACTTGTTCCTTTATTTTAAAAATACTTAATCTGTTTTAAAATGCAAAAAAAACTTTTAATATAAATTACGTTATCCACTTTGAAGTGGGGCCGGGTACATTTAGACAGCCAATTTGGGTTGACACTATGGTGAGAATTCTGGTAATGACTTTGCGTAGCCCGTACAAGAAATGAGTCACTCTGATAATGGGAGCCAATTTAAACCTGCTCCAAATTCTCAGTTGGAATGAGATCATTTGAAGTTTAATGTGCATTCCTCTTTAGAGAGCCAGGGCTCTCTGTATGCTGTGAGTGTCTGCTGGAGTTTAGGAACACTCAGAATATACACAAGAGGCCTGTTTGCCTTACAGTGGTTACTTGTATCTTATATAAGGAAAAATACGATAAAAATGGTTCCCAACCTTTTTGACTCCAAAGCTCGGACCAATATTTTTCAAAACAATATCTGAAGGCACCCTGATGTTGTAGTGTCTAGTGGAACTTAGAGTTGGATCATGTCACTTGGCTGGATAAACTTCTGCTCCCTGACAAAATCAATCTGTAACATCAAAAGAAAAGCCCCGAACAGCACCTGCTAAAGGTCCTGAAAAGTCTCTATAGGAATGGTCCGCAATTTCAGTGTTTTACTTTTCCCTGCTGATGTTGGCCAGGAGAGTGATGACAAAGCTGTTTTGAAACTTTTATTTACAGAAACCATAGAAGTGGCAATATTAAAGGGGATTTCTAATGCTTTTTAATGCATTCTGATTTGTTTCAACTTTACACATTTAAAGAGTTGGATTCTCATTCTAAATGGCCAAAGTTGAAGATGATCGTGCACTTGCATGTTCCGAGGATTGAAGCGCCTTTCAGACAGGACGCGGAATGCGCGGCGCTGCGCTTTGAAACCCATTAATTTCAAAAACTTCCGAAGATACATAACAGCTACAAGTGTATGCACTATATATGCAAGCACTATATACAGGATTCACCCTATTATACTTTATCGACACAAATTGATAAGGCAAACAGCCATGCCAAAATAGTCTATAGCTACATAGGCTGTCTTTGACTTGAACAAAGGTTAAATTACTCGTCAGGCTACAGAAGAATACCATAATTCATCCGTTCAATTAGGCTTAAGACATCGAGAGTCACGCAGACCTACAGGATAACAACCCAGCCACAACACATAATTGGGAATAACATGCCTTACCTTAACACAGAGTGGATTTCAAGGACTTTGCGCAGATCAATGGCCTCCACCGTTTATATTTTTTCAACGAATCTTTTAGTTAACATGTAGTAAACATGATTGGAATTTGCACCGCAGCGCCACCACACCTCGATGCTCATGACAAGAATAGCATGTATAGTTATCTTTATTGAAGTGAATTAGGTTTAAATCGCCGTCATGCATGATTGAATTATATTTTTGCTATTTTACACATAATACTCCACGATGATCACATTACACAAAACTGAAATTGCACGTCAATATAAAACATTGTCAATATTTTTTGAGACCCCCAAAATTTTACGAATCACGTTTTCAGGGGAGCCCATGTCTTATTAAGGGGAGCCGAGCTCCCCCTAGCTCCCCTGTAGTTCGCACCCTGGATAGAACCGAGGTCTTTTAGATGTTTTGTTTTTTTATTTTATGTAATTTAAAGCGATCTTTTAAATGTTCTGAGCCTCTCAAGTGGTTCCCGGCTCCCACTGGTTAAACGGTGGACTTTTCTTTAACTATGCCTGAGTTTCTGAGCCATTTTTCCTGGGGCCACCTCATGAGCACATCCGACAAGAATGCTGAAACTGTGTTGAAACTGCATTCAGAAAGAATAGGACATCAGCGTGAAGAAAATATCCCCAGATCGATAGTGACATGACTCCCCCCGAGGCTATTCATGCTCAGTACAACAGAGCAACATACGTACGAAGAGCCTGACATTTACATCAGACACAAAGTAAACAGGACCGGCTCCCAGAGGACCAAGGTGGGCTGATGCTCTTCTGTGAACAAAAAATACAACTAAAAACAATTGGTGCATTACTGAATGCTCCCAATTTCTGACTGCGACAGTCAGAAATTTCATAATGAACCCAAAGATGACTAAATAAACTTTTAAATAAGAGGAAAGGAGAATCTTTATTGCCAAAGTGAGTTCATATTTAGTGTTGTCTTTCTAAAAGCATCCAATTATTTGGTTTGAAGCTTTCCAAATGCCTTACTTACAAATTTACAGGCTTTACGGGTTTAATTGGACTTGCGCATATAAAAGGATAGAAAACAAAGCGAGAGGTACGTGCCTGTAAAAAGTAAAGCTGAAAAAATAACCATCCAAAGTTTTAAATAATATTTAGACTAAATATTTCGGTTTTATCAAAAACATTTGTCTCTATCTAGTTTGCTTGGCAGGTGATAGAAAAGACATTCTGCTCCTTCGTGACCTACATGACAGCTAAGGACTCACTGATGGATTTTAATATCCAAAGCAGGTTGCATTGCGAGGGAAGCTCAAACGACATGCTGTTCATGGAACATTAGTTACATGTTTCATACAGCCATATATTCCACCGAGGCCTAACTTTAAAGCAGAGTGCAAATTAAAGGAAATTCATTTAGACGGGTTGTGGACACTGGTGAAAACACATCAGTGCAGTCAACCGAACTGCCACATTTAAGTCCTATAAAAATATTTTTAACTAGTCAGACCTTCAACAAATTCTGTGATTTATATAGAGTAATCAAGTTGTTTGTGAGAAAGCTGAAAACCTGGACTCGATATCTGTCTTCCTCGCACACAATTTTATAGTTTAGGCAGCATAAACTTGTGTACTTGCTGCAAAGCAATTTCTTGGACAAAACAACAAGAGTACATTGTGAAAAGAACTGATAACTGCATTTTTTTTTCCGTCTGTGCTGTCACATGAAAAGCGGGGGAAAAAGATATTGCAACTTTTTAAATAAATTTGATTATTTAAGGTAATAAAATATAGAGAAAAGATATCAAAAAAGAATGTTGAGTGAAATATTAAGGCGGGGAGTAATAATCCAACTTACCCACCTAACAGTCCTGAAATTTAGCTTCAGTGATACATTTCCGTTCTGTATGAGTTCGATATGAAACCATCATGTTTTGAATGGAGTAATTTCTATTTCAGCTACTATTCAATATATCAAAGGAATAACTATAGCAAGTACTTTTAGTGCTCTGAAAAAAATTTAAAATAATCATTAAACATGATTCTTCTTGAGAACATAATGTATTATTGATGGTAGGGAGGAGTGCAAGACGGCTTCTGTAATGGTTTCGGTTAAATGATTTTTTAACAGTTATATCACCAGTTAGTGTGAAGCTGTGGATCAGCTAATGAACTCATGAAAATGACAAACTACAGCTTTATGGCAAAGTGTGGATTGGTTAACTCCTAATAGTAGAAAGGCAAAAACATAGATTGTTTAGTTTGTTTGTTGGTCTTTCAATACATTTTCAATGCTGTAAGTAAACCCAACAGAACACAGTTCAATCGTTTCCTGTTTGCACGCATTCATGTAATTGACTTATATAATTGTGCTTCGAGGAAAATTAGCTGCCTACCTCTTGGGGAAACTGGGATTGACATTCCTATTCTACAGGGTTTAATCGGTGTCTTTCAGAGAAGTGTACCCTATCAAGTAATTCAAGCGTTTTAGAGCCTGTGGATCTTGCAAATGTTCCCCGAACTGTTAAAGATTACAACAGGGATTCCACTCATTATTTTCCTATCAAACTCAAAACCGGAAAAAATTGCTGGGCTACAGCCACTGGCCACAGAAGTCCATCACAACGGCAAGGTTAATGGCAAATCACTTTGAGGAATTGATCGTGGGGTGGATGATGGGCCATCTGAGATGGAAGAGCACTGAGGGGGACAGCCATTACTGATAGGGGCAAACACAACTCAAGAGTGGGGTGATAGAAGTTCAACTGGGCCCTCATGCAAAACCTATTGAGTAGACTGACTCTGATGGTTGGTTTGGCCAATATTTCCAAGATATTGCGCTTTTATGTTACTTAATTTAAACGAGATTCTCTCATTAATAGTGCTGCTTTTTATATTGGTATAAAAAGGTCACTTAGAGGTATGTTAAACACACCATACTAATTTATCTCAGGTCATTCTGTCACAGTGGAAACATCCACAGAGGGCAAATTATGAATCCGTATTAAATCACAGTGTCAGACTTTACTTCTGAAAACAGGTCAGAAGAAATCATATCTGACTGATTATGAACCCAGGAATATTCATTGGAATTCATTACCATCTTTGGGAGAAATTTAGGCAGGAATTTAAATGGGCATTCCCTCAGTTTGTTGATGCAAGAGCATGAATCGAGAAAATCCTCCATATTCATGCATGAACAAATCATCACATTTTAAAAACATCTTAGAAAAGCTGCTAACACTACAGTTTTAAAATATTGCCTCAATTACTTTCAAATGCGCCAAGCAAGTCTTCTGAATTATAATGAAATAGACGTCCAATGCCGGAATGATAAGATCCCTCGAAGCCAATTAAAAGTCTGTCTGGTGTGTTTCTAATCGTTTAGGCCATTACTTAACTAATTAGATTAATTGCACAATTTCCATTAATATATTTAAAGGATGCTTTAGTCCTCTGCAGCACAACCAAAATGTAGCCATGTTGGACTGAATTTAAAGGTGTGTGTATACTGTACTGTATGTGATTCGCTTCCCTTAACTTGGGTAAAATATAGATGCACCACGTGTGCCACAGGATCTAAGGTCCATTATTATCTTAGAAATATTGTATAAGGTATTATTTATTAAAACCCCAAGACTTCAAGAGCAATTTTTGCAATACTTCTCATCTCCTGAAAGAAATAGCCCAGCAAAAGTTTGCTGTCTTTGTGGAGGGATACAAACAAAGCACCAGGAAGAGGTGATTCAATGTCACTGGAGATTTCTGTGCCTGACGTCTGTCCTCTGAAAGGCTGCAGACAGAGTCAGCTTAAAATAGATGTTTCAAAACATGAAGTGGATCGTCAATGTGGGTTTAGTCACCAGGATGTGGCCCTCGCGCCATGCTGTGTTTTACATAATGAGCTTAGCTCAGGGCCGGTGACGTGAGGGACCTGAATGAAGGACCGTCCTGATGTTGAGATAAGGTCTGAACCCCTGTCATTCAGCTTCCTCTGTCTTTGAGAGATGTTGATTCATTCTGCAGAGGAGAGAGCCACGACAAGTGTGACCTTACATGCATTTTATGTGTGGATCTTAACGGGAACTGATGCAGTTTTTGCTCCCAAGAGCGAAAATGCTAGACCAGTTTAAAATACATTTCTCTCTATGGTTTGCTGGTTGTTTTGTAAGAATGACCAATCGTATGCTCTTTCATGTCCCGTTTTGGCATGTTCAGTTTTTATACGTAATATTGTATAATGATTGTTGACAAAACAGATTCAAACATATTTTTTTTTGCGTGAACACAACGGCTCGACACATTTCACTCCCTTTCCACCCTGTGGAATAAATATAAACCATTTCAATATTTATCATGTGAAAAGTATTTGATTTTGATTTGATTATTTTGATAATAAAGTGTTCTAAGTGTAAGCTGGTGTGTGGTGGGCGTTCTGGCGCAATATGGCTGCCGTCGCATCATCCAGGTGGATGCTGCGTATTGGTGGTGGTTGAGGAGATTCCCCCTTCAATGTAAAGCGCTTTGAGTGTCGAGAAAAGCGCTATATAAATGTAATGAATTATTATTATTATTATTATTATTATTATTTACTTGGTTACCAAAGAGACAAAAGTGTCTTAAAGCTGAGTTAGCTTGAGATAAAAGAAAAATCAAGGTTAAATATCACTAGTGAATAGAATTCAAATCAAGATGTAGGCTAATTGTCAAATAATGCAGGCATTGAAATATTACATTTAGTTTTTAGGTTATAAAATGCTTGCTTTGAAATTACCCTTTTAAAGTTTAATCTAAAAATGTTTTAAACGCAATTTCCACCACTCTCATTTCCCTCACTTAATGCTAGTAAACACAATCCATTGTGTGAGATTTCAGGTGTTTCAAAAATGGCATTTAAATGTCCAATGTTGGACATTGTTAATAGACTAATTAAACCAGTGGAAAGCGGTTTTAAGTGCTTCAATATACAGGAAAAAACGATCTCATCCTAGATAGACTAACTGGGCATGTGTGTGCAATGCATGTACATACAGTATGTGTTTGTGCACATTAAGTGTGAACTTTGATTTCCACCCAGTGAGATATAGTGGAATGAATGGAGATGGTGGTTGACCTTCACACTGTCAACGTGTGTCAGCATGCTCAAAACCCAAGAACCCGAGTGAATGTAACGCAGAGAGACAAGTGCATCACTCTAGCACCTGAACTAGCATGACTTTAAACCAGTCCCTGTCCAATGTAATGAGGATCTAGTTTTACCTCACCACTGAAGCAGCCTCCCAGTTTTTTGTTTTTGCAGCTGTTTGAAGCTAGCGGCCTCTAGCTGAAGGTTTAGCCTTTGTCTTAAAGCAAAGCCCTTAACTTCTTATGCTGAGTTTGGTGGATTTTTGCAGCTAAAGTAATGCGGCGCGATTCTGGATAAATTGAGAATAAGGATTTGTTTTGTTTTTTTCAAACAGAGAACGACAATCCTCCCACAAACAGAATAACATGTAACTTACTGGAGGTTCTGACAAATGTTAGTTGCTGCAGTCTATTTAAAAACGAGTCTGAATGAATTATATATATATATATAATTTATTCAGACTCCTTAAACATTCTAAATAGATATTAATATATGCATATATAAATGTATAAATATAAATATATGCATGTATAAATAAATAAATAAAAAATCAGATTCAATTAAGGATTCAATGACGGACTCATAAATTCTTCACATGTTACTTGATGAATCAGCATTTTTTTTTTTTGTACGAATCTCTTGAATGAATGATCCAATGACAAATACATATTTTAAATGACATTATTGCATTTGCATTTGTTGGAGTTTCCCTTCCCGACACAACATTTAAGGGAAGAGAGTATTTAAATGAATCACGCAAGGTTTGCGCTCGTCGTGGGATGTGCCCTGGTCTTGGGGGAGTTGTGAAATGTGAAATGTCTAATTATTGTCCTTGAACACAACATCTCAATTCATGGTAAACAAATTCTTCGAAAGTAATTGCCCTTGAGGAAAAATAACAAAAGCTCTCCGCTCTGAAAATAATAACGCTTTTATCTCTTACACTCTTGAAACGCAGGATTAAATTAGGCCACAGGCTCGGCTTAAAAGAGCATATCTGATTACATCAAAACACATGGGCGTTTCTTTTTTTTTTCATTTAATGTAAGCAGTCCTTGTGAATGTGCTGAGCATGGGATTTTTTTTTGGAAAGCTCAAAGTGTATTGATTACTACTTGTTAATGTGCAGCGCCACTGTGTTCACACACTGGAATCGAGCACTGTGAATGGGTTATAGCCCCACAACACACACACACGCACGAACGCACACACACATCTGGTGCGTATCAGTATGACAGCCTGAATGTGAATGAACCCAAAAGGTTGGTACACTGTTAAACCCTAATGAACAGCTGTCAGATGACAGTAAATGCTTATCGGTGACACCCAGGTATTGCCCGTTTAACACACAGACCATTTTTGAATCCAATGGCCACATAATTAAGGGTACATTCAGACAGACTCATTGACTCTGGTGAGTAGAGCGTCAATTAAAATGCCTCTCAGAAAGTTTCAGAGTTCAGAAGTGATCAAAATGACTTTAAAGTTTGATCAGTTTCTGAACAAATCACGCATCGAATTGCTTTGAATTCCTTTTCCAAACGGTCTCTTAATAGGACTCACCCCATCAGCATCATGGCAGCACACTCACATACACCAATTGACAAAAGTAAGGAGTATTGCCTATCTGCCACACATCTAAATGCCAAGCCTTTACCTGTGGTTGACACCCAATTTGACCACACAGCTTTTTTTCTTTTCTTTCTTAGACACCAGCGGATAACCTGAAGAGATATTCTCATTTCTACATGTGAAAGAACCTTGACACCTGCTTTGTGTGGCTCTAAGTGGTCACTGATTGTTCCCTTGACATCTTGTCCCTACAACTTTAATGGGATGTCTAGCACGTACAAGATTAGTGAAACCATTACCCCTTCCTCCAACATTCCCCCTGTCCTGACACTAGCTTTAGTGGCGATGCCTCCGCAAATATCAGCCTTTAAAAGTCTGGAGATCACTTAGAGTCACTCCAGCCAATGCCAGAACTGTCAGCTATTTCAGCTGGAACGCTGGACATGATTGTAGAGGAAGAAAGAAAGAGAGAGAACAAAAAAAAAACATCAAGTCTGATGTTTCGGCCAATCGTTCTCCAAATCAGTTGTTCTTGTTTCGACTGATCCTTGAAGATTATCATGGATCTCATTCCCATTTCTGGTTTAGAAAGTGGAAATGAACAATAAGAGGGTATATGGCACCACTGATGGTAAACAGTTTAATGTCACAATTAGCATATATGCCATTTTTTCACACTACATTAAATAAGGCAGTTCGTTCAGTAAACTAGCTAGCTACATAACAATGGAGATAATTATCCACCCTTAGGATTGTAGGTATAACCCTTTTTTGCAACGTTTTCAGTGGGAATGCTGGTAAAAAACAAGCATGCTATTTTATTTTTTATAAATTAGTTCCAGGATAATATAACCGCATAGTAATGTTAATACACATTACCTCTTATGCTCATCAAAGCTGTATTTTTGATCGAAAATACCGTAAAACAATAATATTGCCAAATATTATTACAATTTAAAACACTGTTAAAATGTAATTTATTCCTCTGATGACATTTTCAGAAATTTTCAGCATCATTACTCCAGTCTTCAGTGTCACATGATCCTTCGGAAATTATTCTAATATGCTGATTTTCTGCGCAAGAAACATTTTTTTATTATTATCCTCTTGAAAACAGTTGTGCTGAATGTTTGTGGTTTGTCATTGTAATTGGTCAAGTTAAGTTAGGAGAAGTAACTACTTTATTATCATTCCTCATTAATGCTAAACTATTGCCAACTGATGGCCTTTTAGCCTTTTTAGCATTTGAGTAAGGAAAGGAAAATGAGAATAGAAAGATTTGCTATAGAAATACATGCTCTCGCTCTCTCCTCTTCCCTCCCTCTACATAAATGTGTAGACACACTGATGCCAATGGATCAGTAGAGGTTGACTGAGGTCTGTTAAAAAGCGACATCATTGGTTGGAATCAACACTTGGAATGATTCCATTTAGCAAACATTGGCAAATGCAGAGGTTGGCAGCTTATAGCATAGAGGAGTCCAGCTCAGAGCTCCACTAAGACGGATGAGGGGTCAGAACTGCAGAGAGACCATTAGCAGTCTGTATAACGTAAGAGACGACTGCCATCTGACTGGAAAAGGACTTGTGAGGTTTCTCGCTCCTCGTGGCATGCATACATTTGCGAAGATGGTATGACAATTCATAATGCAGGAGAAGAGGGTTAATAATTTCTCCTCACAAAGGAACCAGGTGCAAGCCCGAGGCGAAAAGCGAACACATTGAGTCGGCTACACTGAGAATAAATAACCAGTACAGTCACTTCCATAAGCACATATGTGCTAAGCAGGGACGTTTGATTCCCTATTTTCTCTCTGAATTAAAGCCTTGTGAGAAAACATTGCACCTGAGGCATGCTAATTTAGTTTGGCTGCCTCTACCTGCTACTGTACGTGACAATAAAGTCATTCGAAACCTCATTCCCACATACACAAATAATTGCTCTTATTATCTGATAGGCCTACGTAATCAAAACATATTCCTGACCAGAAAGGCCTTAAGTTTTCATCTGTCATTTAACATAACTTCTAACCATCTGCTGAAAAGGTTTGATTAAGGAAATTCGGATTTGACCCCAGTGTTTCACATATCGCTTACCTTGGGCCGCGGCTCGGTAATGAGGCGCCACACAACACGAGGAGACACAAAACACTTCATTATGGGCTGCGGTGAATCATTTTTACTGTTCGTGTTCATATGGGCTTGCAGTCTGAGAACACCTTATCACTTTCATTTAATCCAAATTGATGTAAAAGGATTGAATGCTACTTGATACTGTGCATCTTTGAAATGCAATTATGGCCCCGATGGACCAATAATAGTCTAGTCGGGGTAACATCAGCACTTATGATTATGAACTGATTTTAATACCACTCTTTCTGGTCCCTAGTGTGAAAGAAGAGAGCGAGAAAGAGAGAAAAAAAACATTTTGGCTTGTTTTGTAACTGATTAAAACTTGAGTTTCCAAATGTTTTTGAAAGAAGTCTTGGTCACACTTTAGATAAGAGTCAAATTCTCCCTATTTACTAACTATTAACTGCAACTTTTGCCTCAATAAATTGCTAATTACTGCTTAATAATAGTTAGTAATAAATGTGATGCATCCTTGCTGAATAAATAAAGTAAAAACTTACTGACCCTCAACTTATGAACTGTAGTGTATGTCTCTCAAACCTTCTAAAACATATACATCTTCTTATTACTTTCTCCATTCAGTAAAAAAAAAAAAAAAAGAAACCTTGACATTTCAGGAGCGGATTCGGTTGTGTAGAGGTTCATTTGTCGCTTGATCGTTAAACGTTTTTTCGTATTCTTTAATAACACAAAACGGCAAAAAAGAAAATCAAATTAAATTTCCAAGAAGGCTCATTGAACCAGGGCAGCGCTCCTAAACGCTCCACTGGAGAAAGTGTGTACACCGTGTCCCGAGCTTTTGAAAATTGCCTTTGGAGCACAGAGGCCCTGAACCATCCCACAACGACACTTTACCCTTCCTCACACTAAACCCAAAAGGTCATTCTTTTGTCTTTGCGAGCTCTGTCAGATTGCTGTCTTTTCTCATATGTGAGAACGCTGAGACGCTGTGAGCCAGTCAATACAGGTATCTGAGGGTAATGGAAAGAGATTGATTTTTAATGTTTCACTGCCCTTTGGAATGAAACAAAGACTCTTCTCAACATATTGGTAATCTATGCAACATAATTAAAATGCGTACCCAGTGAATTAACCAGGGATAGTTACTCTTGCCTAACAAGATTACGATTTTAGTCAGTTTTATATTGTAACTACGTCTCAGGTGTTTGAAAAATATTAGATGAGGGCAATCATACTTGAAATTTATTTAAATGAAATCCAAATGAAGATTTTCTAGGAAGTCAAACATCACAAGTTGTGATTTGTGTACCTCCTGTGACTTTTCCCTCCATAATGTTAGTGGAGCAATCTGTCAAGTCTGGTCAGTCTGGTATATTGAGTTGTGATTTGTAGGATGAAATTGCAGCATTGCATGCTGAACTGCTTTTGGCTCAGTATGGGGCTGGATGATTTCCAAGCATCGCTCATTCTTTTTTGCTTTTTGCTGATTGATCACTGCTACAAACACCTTTGAATTGTGAACCTATAGCATTCCGGAGCATTTTTTCTTTACATGAAATAGCCTTTTTCAGAGCATCAGGTTATGTAAAGCTTACATTTACTGCCATGACAGATTTAAAGCTAATTGTGATCCTGATAAGGAGATTATTTGGAATCTGTTAATACACGCAAAGCACAAAAATTCTGCATGGGTGAACAGGTATGTGATAAAACATAAAATATTGCTACTAAGCAAGATTACTGATAGTAAAAAAGCTCCTCTGACTAAAGCTAATATTTTACATTATTAATGTGCATTTTATATTTCAAAACAAGTCTTTGCATTAAGCCCATTCACACCAAGAACAGTAACTATAATGTTTTAATAATGATTCTAATTCTATGGATGGGAAAATCCACAACACAGCCAAAATGACAACACTACAGAGGAAAAATTTTCTCGTTTTTAGAATGATTTTTCCCAGCTGATGAACGATAAAAACATTGACAGTCAATCAGAACCCACCCTGCTTTGAAGAGCTTGAGCATTTAAACGGCAGTGTGCGCATATAATAAACAGAACGCCATTGTGTGTTGGTGTGGACACTAATGTAGTTGGTAATGTAGTCGTTAGTTATCGTTCTTGGTGTGAATGGGCCTTTGGTGGTGGAATTATTCAATGGCTCTTTCTGCATATTACAGTAAATCAATATAGGGGGTCAATATAGCGATATTCTTGAGTCTTTTACTCAAATGACCTGGATCATACCCAGGAACTAATTCTGTTTAGTTCAGTCAACTGATTCATTCATCATTAAGGAACAAAACAAGTGACTAGATGCATCTGAAATTGCATACATGAAGTTTCCATTAGATATGCACTTGAGAATCTCTGTGGAAGTAACAGGTTATCCAAATGACATTTCACCTTCTGTTTTATGAATACTATGAATTTGGATACAATACTTTTTTCACATACTGTTGTTCGCCTGCTATATACAGTAGTAAGGAAGCAGGCGTATTTGGACATGAGTGAGTCATTGAATCGTTCACTCAATGATTTATTCAAGAATTAAATGCACCAACTATATGTGGCTAGGAGATGCACAGCATTTAATTCTACATTTACTTCCTTTAGAACAGTTGTTGGCAGAGCAAAACAGACAAAGTAACAGGCAATGTTGTGTAATTTACTTAATATTAACTTCTTGTTTGTTATAATTGTATATATATAATTAATTGCTGATTATTCAGAGCCATGTGATATGGCCTAATTGTTTGCAAAATGACAATTCAAATGACTTCTGTGTACCACAATAACAGGCTTTATTTCATCTTTGATTCTAGCTTTAGGTTAAATGACATATTTGTGTTTTAAGTGCAGCCTTTCCAAACTCATTGAAGTGCACTGTGTTATCAGGCTCTTTATTATATACATGTATATGTCCACCCTAATCCTACGAGGCAAACAAAAATAGTCACAATGTAAAATAGTCACAGAGTGCTTGTCAAGGGCATAACATATTGCATTAGGATACACCAGTTAACTGACTCACTGCGTGTATCCTGCCATATATTTAGCAGTGTGCAGAGAGGTACAAAATGTATTCTAGGTATTATATTGGCCTAATAAAAAAAGTCCTGAGATCCTGAGACGACAATACCAGTCTGGCTGTAATACTGGGGGCTTTAGACACTGCCAGCTGGGCATTATTAAACCTCTTAACATCCTACCAGACTAGAGAGCAGATAGAGAGAATCATATCACATGTCTAGAGTTGGAATGGGAGTCAAACATATATGGCAAACAACCCCTGTACCTCCCAGAAAGACCTCAATTAATTTATTTTAAACAGGATTTAATAGGACATGCAGGCTATGGCTGGTACATATCGAGTCACGTCTGCATGCCTAAATGAAATGCTCAATAATGCATTATGGATTATATTTCAATTTCAAGATTACGCCTGGGACAAATTATTAATGAGATATCCGGCAATTATGAGTCAACTCTAAAGCTCAAACTCAAGTCATTTTTAGCAAAGCAGAACGACGGTGATCTGAATACCAAAATAGAGACAGGAAAGAGTGCACTGGCCGCAGGTCGTCTCCAAATGTTAGCATGCTTATTGTGTAGTAGAATTGTAGTTGAGCATTTCATTACAACTGCAAATGGCAAACAACGTAAAACATGAATCGGAAATCTCACGCCCCCTTAATATTATATGTCCACAGTATGACAAGTGCCCTAATTTTTGCTTTAACCGCACCACAAATGATTTTCGGCAACCATGTTTTTCAAAGCATTCTGGCATGTTGCTTCTCTTTAAGTGCAGTGCAATCTTATCAAACTCGTTTCATGTGTTTCTACTCAAAATATTCACATGTGAATATGTGCATGCGTTTGTACGAGCTGTTGCATATTTATTTGCATTCTGTGACTATGGAAGGGTTTTGTGCGGATGAATAGGCTAGAAAGTATGGAATTTAGATGGGCTGTTGCATTGCCAATATTATTTCCATTACTGTACCTTTACAGTATTTGTCTATGGCCACAGTTATTCCTGCCAATTGCTTGCTGTCACATTTATCTGGCTCAAAGAATGACAGCGTATGGATTGATAATCAAGCAATATGCATACAAAAGACACTCTGACATCCCGGCACACGGCATTAACAGTTCGTAAAAGGAGTAATGCTGCGTTCCCCAGCAATTTTTCATTTAGTGCTTCCCTTTTTATCTCTCTTTTCTCCTCCTTTTTGTTCTCATTCATATTTAATGCAAAATTGACACAACCACGAATTTCAAAGCATGCAGAAAATATATAGAGGGCTTTAAATCCCACACAGCCGAACAGGATGTTTAGTGGCAGATGTTTGGTCATAATGCTCAGCAGCTGCAGGATGCATTCGTCTCTGTTTGAGCACAGTAACTAAAGTATTTAAAAATGCAGTACAGAAGTTATTTATTCTCTATCGTATTTGTAAGTAAAAACTAAAAATAAAGATCATAAACTTGTGCACTTTTATGTAAGGCACTATATGTGCATTTACTGTTTTTGAAATCGAATTCAAAGAATAGTTACAGCTAATTGTGACAGCTTATCTTTGTCTAGTATATTTATGGCTACAAATTGTAATTGCTAGGTATGTTTTAATTGGTTGGTCTTATAAAACACACAGTAGTGGCCAAAATTCGTTTTTATTGACCCTACAAGTTTGATTAAACCATCAAAATATGAGGAAAATATTTTATATTTTTAAATACTTTAAATATGAGGCAAGAAAAAACACTTAGTTAAGGTATTTATCTGACTTAGTTGTTTAGCAAAAAAATGAGTACACTAAAAATGGTTTTATTTTACTGTGCAAAAAAAATGCATAGAAATTATGAACTTCCAAAAAAAAGGGAACTATTAATAACTGATTTTGTTGTTAAGTAATGATTTCATGAGATTTTTGTTTTTCTTTGTATAAAACCCTGGCTAAAAATTCTGTCTGCACAATTTGGCATTATTCATTGCATTGCATCACAAATAAAACAATTGAATTGCATATATTGTAAGCATATATGCAATATGCTTACACAATCTCTCTCTCTCTCTCTCTCTCTCTCTCTCTCTCTCTCTCTCTCTCTCTCTCTCTCTCTCTCTCTCTCTCTCTCTCTCGATCTCTCTCTCTCGATCTCTCTCTCTCTCGATCTCTCTCTCTCTCGATCTCTCTCTCTCTCTCTCTCTCTCTCTCTCTCTCTCTCTCTCTCTCTCTCTCTCTCTCTCTCTCTCGATCTCTCTCTGTTATATCATTCTGAAAGCACATAAAATTGCAGGAAACGTTCAGTCCAACAGTGGCTAATGGAAGATGAGGAGTGATGGGTCCTGCCTTGTTGGCCAAAGCCCAATCACACTCCATCTGATCTTTACCTCAGTGAAGGCCTATATAGATCCATACTGAGCTGTAGCAGCAGCCTGTGCTCTGGACTTGTGAAACTCAGCACTTTCCACTTTAATGACCAGGCCTCAGCACTTCTTCATTACGGAGGAAGATCAGTTCCATATAATTCAAAGTCGAGCGCAGAAACGTACTGCCTGGGTAGGGAGGTTCTGTCTAATGAGGCAGTGTGTGCGTATGGTTGTTTCTCTGCCTGTCCTGTGCTGTTATTCAAAGCTCCCTTCATCCTGAACAATCACTTTTTCAGACAGCATCACCATTCATGTGTGCAGATTGTTTCTGGCAGATCCTTACAGCTAAGCAACTTTTCTTCAAGGAGGATTGTGGTTTATCGTCAGCCTTCACATGGTGTGGCTTTAATCAGAATTATGCGATCGCTGGCAATGAGGAGCTGTGGAGTACAGCATGCGATTATAAGCCTGTTTGTCTGACAGGCTGATTCTCATTAGAACACTTTCTGTGGTCTCTCTCATATGAGAGTCTGCCAAAACAGCTGTGTCAAAAGTGGTCACAGCATAATTATCAACCTGTGATAGTAATGACCAATTTATTCCTCATATTCCCGACTCTGTGGTTACCTGTACCGTTGTGACGATGTTCGTATCTTGAGCCAAATGAGGTCGATAATATCAGGAGAAAGTTATCCGGTAGCATTCCCGGTCATCTAATGTCATCTGCTTGGCATTTGTCGTAATAAGTGGCGATTTTGTTTTCTTGAACACGTGGGATGGAAACTCTGATTTATTCACAAATGTTTAATGCAATAATCCAGTTTTGCACATCAGTTAAATTTAAATTAAGTGTAACTTTGGATGGAAAGATAGCTTATGTGGGTCTTTTCTCACTGCTTTGGCACAAATGCATTCAATGTCATTCAAATCACATACAATCTTCTCTCACTTAGACACAACCACTGCCAAAACTCTATGTACCTACAGGCCAATTATTCTCTTTTCTAAAATGTTAAACTTAAGTTCAAAACTTAACATAATACAAAACTGAATAAGAAATTTCTACAGTAACACCATGTTCAACTATATTCTGAAACATTTAGCTGAACAACTAGACAGGTGTTAGACTTTAAATTGTATTACCATCTATCCAAAAGGGGAAACTTAAGAATACTGTTGTACTGTAATGTAAACGTGTTTTTTATTTTTTGTTTCCATGTTATGAGCGCCAAAGTGTGCTTTGTTGGGTCACATCCTTTGCTAGTCTTATGTAAGAATGAGTTGATTTGAGACGTGTATGCAGTGTTTTGGTAGCTTTAGTGCAGTGCAGTGTGCATACTAAATTATCTGCTGTGCCAAGCTGAAAGTTGGTTAAGCCTGGTTCACACGGGACGATTTAAAAATTGTCGGCCGATTTTCCAAACCTGAGAAACCCCACACACGGCGATAAAAAAATCACGGGTCCTACAGTTTTGGTCGTACCTTGTGTGGTGCGCAGCCACGCAGCAAAATCAACACATCACACACAAACCGATTTGACTCCCGATCGAGCATTCCCAGGTCAGATGGAAAATCTCGCAAAATCCCTCGAGATCAAACGTGACTTCAGGGTAAACAATCATGGCGGACGAAGAGGATGCAGTGGCGATAGTTTGTCGTTTGTTTTTAACCAAATCCATCTCTGACGTCCACCAGACTTTCTGGTGCGTCATGCCGCCGGCTGTTTTGATTTTGTTTCCCGGTGCTTCCTCTGCGCCTCGTCACCTCGTTTTCTGATTGGCTACACGCCAAAATCTACAGGCTGCGTGCTCGTTTGTCCCCGGGGGACACCACACACGAGGAGTAGTCGGGCCAAAAAAAATCCAACATGTTGGATATCCCCGATTTGAGATCGGAGCGGTCCCGGCGTCCTTCCGAGCAGACGAGAGCACTCTTGACACACCACACACGGCAGGAATATCTCATCAGATTATCACGATAATCTGAGCATCCGGATTGTCGGAAGGGGTAAATCGGGGCTAAAATCGGCCTAATTATCCTGCCGTGTGAACCAGGCTTTAGAAAAAGAGTTCTGTGTGAAGAGTTTTGAGAAAAGTGACAAGTATTGAGGAAGTATTGAACTAGAACTAGTACACATTGTTTTAAAAATCTTTTGTCGTGCTTTAAAGTACACTTTTAATATGTTGACTAACATACTAAAGCACACTGTAACATGTATGTTCTGTGTTCCCCCCTTCATTATGTTTCATTTTGGTTTAGACCTGTGACCTAGTTTTCCCCAGTCTGTTTGATTAGTCATTTCATTCATCTGTTCCTTGTCATTCACTCATCAGCTCCCTTTGTTTGCCCATGCATTTATACCCTGTGTTCTCCCTCAGTCTTCGTGCGTTCTCTTTAATGTTATGTTGTGTTTAAGTGAGTGTCTCCTGAGTTTTTATATTAAATACTATTATTCCTCTTCTCCATCTTCATCATGCTTTTCACTACCCTACGTACCGTAACACACACATGCTTGATTATAATTTTAACTGTGGTGTGGTATTTTATATTACATTTAAAGTTAGTACATTTTTTATTGTTTATTTATTATATTTAATAAAAAGCAAATTCATTATAAATAGGTAATTACAAATATATTGAAATACATTGGGGATTCATGTGTATTAGCTTAACTTTGTTTAGTTTTTATTCGCACTAATTCAGCATTAGTAACTTAATTTTCGCAGCATCAGTCGCGCGCTCACTCAACCTCCGAGGATCTCCTGTTCTTTGCTCATTTTGATCAGACTTGCTCTGACCAGATCATCGGAGTTAGTGAGTTGTTGACTCGAGAACTGATGCAGTCACATCTGTCCAATTCACAAATTAATCTTTCAGTGTTATTTGCGAACCAATTTAACAGGTTAATTGAAAATAATCAGCTTGTTCACGAATCGGACATTGCTATTGTGTGTAGGAACGGGTGACTGTTTCTTCTGTTCAAAATAACAAGGAATGGCATGTTTTTACGAAATGTAGTGGAGTAATAAGTGTGGATTGTGATGGAGTAATAGTAAAAGTTTCTGACCACCATGTAACGGAAGTGAAACGGCTTCTTGAACAAGAAGAAATGTAGGGTGGGACGTGATTTTGTCTGTGGGTAATTGATTGGATCATTGGATGGTTGTGGTTTGTTATTGGTTGATCTAATGTGAGAGGTTGTCCCACCCTCATTCCAGTTAACACGTCATCAGAGAGGAAAACAGATGCTACAAGAGGGAGTGGAAGTTATTTTGATCAAGATTACGAGGGCACATGCATTTTATAAATAATAGTGATGTGCACAGATAAACACCATAACATATACACATATTTTGTTGAATGGCCGTCAATGAATAGAAAGATGTTTCTTGCTGCCAGATATTGTATAGCTGCGCCATTTAGCAGCAGGGGCTAACTGGGTCACACTAACCAGCCAAACCTCGACCCCTAGTTTGAGCCAGACTCTATTATTGACATCTCATCGGTCTGTCCTAGATGAGTCCAACTCCATTGAAATCTGGTAGAGAGAGCGTGATGTTTTTTTCATCTCTATCTGTCTCTTCCAGCCCACACCCTTGATCAGTTTCACAGACATCACACTGTGGGAGTTTTATAGGCATGATGCCTTCCAGCATGATTTATTTATTTCGCAGGTGTTGCTTTCCTATCATGGAGATTAGTACGACTGTGCTTTGGTTTCCTTGAAACATAAAAGTTCAGCTACAGCAGCTCAGGATGCTTTGGCAAAGAGCCCATTTGTTGAAAGCATTTGACTGTACTCTACATAACTTATTTATGATTTGTATTTGGGACAATGACAAAAGAAAATCACGGCACATTATATTTATTTCTTTTTTGTGCTATGCACAGCTGCGTGCGTCTTTTTGGGTTGGCAAAGTGTTGAAATTCTGACAGAGAACATAAAACCTCAACCTCAAAAAGCCTTGACATCCATCTAAAAGTGTCTATGAACGGGAGCATATTAAATGTGGATAAATTTGTGTCCTCGTTCCTGTTTCATGTCCTCAATGTGGCAACCCATATGAGGTGGAGCGGGGAAACAACCCTCTCCAATATTTTGAATTTGGACTGCAGTACCCATTTCTACCACTAGCTATCTTATCTTACATTCTGCACCTTTAATAATTGCTGTAAAAATATATTGCTCATTTTTAGTTAATGCATTAACTAACGTTAACAAAGTATACCTTAATGTAATGTGTTACTGAAAGGCTTTTAAAACAAAAATATGTGTATATTTTTCTCTGTCTGCAACCTTAGACGTCAAGAAACCCTGAAACAGACCCTGACGTGACTTTGAGGCGAGGTCACAAGTTCTTTTTCAGGATTTTCGTGACATTGGATGTTTTCTTGAGTTCATCATCCACTCACAATGGCTTGAAATCCTCCAGGCTGCTGTAACCTGCCGTGCAGAATGAATTTGCCAGGCATGCCTTAGATTTAAAGAAGTCATCTTTCTGTTTCTTTTCTCTTCCTGTAGCTATGAGGGACTGGAGAAGAAGCTGAAGGAGGTTTTCACAGAGAGGACAGGAATTTTACGACAACTCTCCAAAACATCAAAGGAGCTGGACAGCATCAAGGGGAACCTGCAGGTAAAACTCCACTGTGTGCTGATGGGAAACTTAAAGGGATTTGTGTTCCTTTCCAAATGTAAATAATCCATACGAGTGCATCTTTGTTACATGATTTAATGCTTGCAGATTGAGGAAGATTTTTTTTCAAGAGAGAGAGGTGTCACATTTAATTTTCTAACTCTGTGGCTGCTCAAGGTTTCTAGCTGTAATGCTCCTCAATGTGTTTCTGCTACTCAGATCTTAGTCTGCTCTTATCGTGTATTGCTTTTGCATTTTATGTTTTGTTCACATTTTCACTTTATGCCATTTTGAGGTGTAAACATTTTCTATACCTTAAAGAAGCATTGAAATATTATTTAGGGCAGAAGTTTGTCTCTTTTTGTTTGTCTTTTTTGCCCTTTCATGTTTTACACATTTTTTGTGTTCTTGTGAATATTTCTGACTTTGCAAAGGTTTAAAACAAAAAGAACATAACATTTAATTGAAAAACATATCTTCTATAGTTTCTAGTAGTTAAAAGGGTAACACTTTACAAAACGATTCAATTAGTTAACATTGCATTAATGCAGTAAGTATTAAATGCATTAAGTATAAACAACTTACAGCAATTTGTCTGCATTTATTGTTATAGATTAATATGAATTTATGAATATAATATTGATTATTGTTATTTCATTATTGTTTTAAAATATAAGTGCATTTTGGATAAAAAAACAGAATCTTTAACAATAACTGTATATATTTTTTTGCTGAAATGCATGATGGGAACCTTTTAACAAAACTGCTAAAGTAATTAGTTAATTAGTTAGTCAGCTATTGGCTATATTTGTGGAAATATGAATATGTTTTTATGACTTTGTAGTATTTGTGTCCCAAAAAAGATTGTCCTCAGCCTCAATTTTAAAAGGGTAGTTCACCCCAAATTTTTAATTCTGTCATTTACTCACCCTCACGTCATTCCAAACCTCTATGATTTTCTTTCTCCTGAGGATCACAAAAGAGGATTTTTTTTTTTTTGTCTGAGAGATTTTACCCATGCAGTGGAAGTTGGGTAACTGTTTGGTTTGGTCAAAATATATTTTTTATTCCGCAGAAGAAAGAACGTCACGGTTACTAATGTAACCCTCGTTCCCCGAAGGAGGGAACGGGAGACGTAACGTCGACGTGGCGACGTAATTGGGATCCCTATGGAAAACGCCACAGTTGCTGCCACATCCAGTGCCCTACGCAAGACTCTCAGACACCCAACTGGCTGGGGCGGAAGGCCTGCGTAGAGGGAGTTCACCCCTGTTCCGTTATACCCCACACAGTGGAACGTTTGGATAACACTGGGAAAGCGTGCCTTTCCAGGGGAGAGGGTCGCTGCGAAAGCTACATCCTGCCCGAAGGGAGGTAACATGTGGAGAACATACATATGGACTGGCCGGAAGGGGCAGTGCAACATAAGGAATGTCACTGGGCTCCAGCCTGAGAAGGGGGAGGCTACACCAGACAGTGACGGCAGAGCGGACTCTGCCAAGGGAAAGACACGGGCTCACATAGCACACTTACGGTGTCTTCCACGTCCTAGTAAGCTCCTAGTAAGCTCCTCAAGCACCTCTGGAAAGAAAGGTACCGGGGCGGCGCACTGAGAACCAGCACGGCCCGCCCCGAGAAACCAATCGTCCAACCGCGAAGGTTCAAGACATGGTGTAGGGTTCCGCACAAGCCCGACCTTCTCGGCGGCCAGGGAAAGCATAGCCGCCCATTCTGGATCAGATTCGGGCAACGCTACACTCCCCGAAGGGGGCAATGCAGCCGAATCCTCATCTCTAGAGGACTGAAGCTCCCCTCCGACATCTGGTCATCTGTTCATCCAAAAGAAACGACTGGTCGTCCATGATGAGGACCAGCACGCTCTTTTGGGGGCTCCAGCGGTAGCAACTCTTGTGAGGCGTGAGGGGCCCACAGAGATTGCATCAGCGGGGAAGGCCTCACGGTAATCCTCAGATCACCTTGACCATGTGCAGAAGTAGATCTATTCTGAGGTCCAGAATAGACACTAGATCGGGGCATAGGCGAGGGGACTGCACCTCCCTTGAGGTGAGCCAGTCTTGATCTAAGTGCTGCCATAGTCATATTCCCGCAATGGGAATATGGCCGTCTGCTGGCACCAGGGAACGACCCTATCCAGAAACACACAAGCGGAATGACATCCTGAAAAGGACGCAGGATAACGCTTGTGTTGCTCTTTTAGTGAAAACAAAAAATAGAAAAAATAACTCTTTCAGTGCTGAAGTAGCTGCGGTGTAATCGAGGTACACACTCAATAGAACGCCCACAGAGACCGACAAACACACAGACAATACAATGCTGTGAAAACCGCAGTTGTGAGCTTAAGATGCTCGCGGCCACTGCTGATCGCGCCGTCACACCAACACTGGAAAAAAGAGTCTTTGTTTCACGAGTCTTCAAGCAGTCTGTAGAACTCTGAAGTCGAACAGTAAGCTGGCTCTGAAGTGAAAGACAATGAGTGCGTGCGCCCGCTTACTGTTTATACCTGCGCTGCGGGGCGAGTGACACGATTCACACACACCAAGGTTCATTGGCTCAAGATGATAGGGCTCCCTGAAGTGATCCCAAATACGTCGTCACGTCAACGTTACGTCGAACGTGAGCAACAGATAGGGAAAGTCAGAAATGACGTGAGCACACGAGGACAGAATTTTCATTTGTTGGTGTACTGTCAAACATAACCACAACCTACAAATAAGGCTTGTTTCTTGTACATTGCGATGCTAGCTAGCCAAATTAGATGGGTAAACTAAGCAACTATTAAAAACTGAGCTGCATTAGTAAGCCTGGCAAGCAGACATGTAAAGCAGTGTTGGCGCATATGGAGACAGATTAGCCACAAAGAGAATACATTATTCCAGGCATCTGAGCCAGTCAATCAAATACTTGATTGCCTTGTCCAATGGCAGTCAACCAGTACTGGTGCCTGAGAAGAAAAAAAACATACGCTCCAAATTCATTCAATCTAATTCATAGAGTGATTTATTGTTCTGCTGAAGTGCTTGGAGCGTTAATGGATAAGGACAATAACGGCGTAAATAAAACTGACAGAAATAGTTTGAAAGAGCTTATATATATATATTTATATATACAGGTCCTTCTCAAAAAATTAGCATATTGTGATAAAGTTAATTATTTTCCATAATGTAATGATAAAAATTAAACTTTCATATATTTTAGATTCATTGCACACCAACTGAAATATTTCAGGTCTTTTATTGTTTTAATATAGATGATTTTGGCATACAGCTCATGAAAATCTAAAATTCCTATCTCAACAAATTTGTATATTTCATCCGACCAATAAAATAAGTGTTTTTAATACAAAAAAGTCAACCTTCAAATAATTATGTTCAGTTATGCACTCAATACTTGGTCGGGAATCCTTTTGCAGAAATGACTGCTTCAATGCGGCGTGGCATGGAGGCAATCAGCCTGTGGCACTGCTGAGGTGTTATGGAGGCCCAGGATGCTTCGATAGCGGCCTTAAGCTCATCCAGATTGTTGGGTCTTGCGTCTCTCAACTTTCTCTTCACAATATCCCACAGATTCTCTATGGGGTTCAGGTCAGGAGAGTTGGCAGGCCAATTGAGCACAGTAATAGCATGGGCAGTAAACCATTTACCAGTGGTTTTGGCACTGTGAGCAGGTGCCAGGTCGTGCTGAAAAATGAAATCTTTATCTCCATAAAGCTTTTCAGCAGATGGAAGCATGAAGTGCTCCAAAATCTCCTGATAGCTAGCTGCATTGACCCTGCCCTTGATAAAACACAGTGGACCAACACCAGCAGCTGACATGGCACCCCAGACCATCACTGACTGTGGGTACTTGACACTGGACTTCAGGCATTTTGGCATTTCCTTCTCCTCAGTCTTCCTCCAGACTCTGGCACCTTGATTTCCGAATGACATCCAAAAAGTACTTTGGACCACTGAGCAACAGTCCAGTAATGCTTCTCTGTAGCCCAGGTCAGGCGCTTCTGCTGCTGTTTCTGGTTCAAAAGTGGCTTGACCTGGGGAATGCGGCACCTGTAGCCCATTTCCTGCACACGCCTGTGCACGGTGGCTCTGGATGTTTCTACTCCAGACTCAGTCCACTGCTTCCGCAGGTCACCCAAGGTCTGGAATACGTCCTTCTCCACAATCTTCCTCAGGGTCGGGTCACCTCTTCTCGTTGTGCAGCGTTTTTTGCCACACGTTTTCCTTCCCTCAGACTTCCCACTGAGGTGCCTTGATACAGCACTCTGGGAACAGCCTATTTGTTCAGAAATTTCTTTCTGTGTTTTACCCTCTTGCTTGAGGGTGTCAATGATGGCCTTCTGGACAGCAGTCAGGTCGGCAGTCTTACCCATGATTGCGGTTTTGAGTAATGAAACAGGCTGGGAGTTTTTAAAAGCCTCAGGAATCTTTTGCAGGTGTTTAGAGTTAATTAGTTGATTCAGATGATTAGGTTAATAGCTCGTTTAGAGACCCTTTTCATGATATGCTAATTTTTTGAGATAGGAATTTGTGGTTTTCATGAGCTGTATGCCAAAATCATCAGTATTAAAACAATAAAAGACCCTGAAATATTTCAGTTGGTGTGCAATGAATCTAAAATATATGAAAGTTTAATTTTTATCATTACATTATGGAAAATAATGAACTTCATCAAAATATGGTAATTTTTTGAGAAGGACCTATGTATGTATGTATATATATATATATATATATATATATATATATATATATATATATATATATATATAATATTGAAAAATATATCCATCACTGAAATGGATCATCATCATTTTGATGCAGTTGTGTTTCTGTATGATCTGCGAATTCCTGCATGTGAATGCATAGCAATGTGCGAGTATAAGTGTAATGGTTCTGTTAGGATGTTATGTGGTGTTGGATATGCAAGAGTAGGGGAACCTCAAGGGCCCGACTGCTGAATCCCTGGCCCTGCGCCGAACTGCTAGATCCCTTGAGTTTAAGGCCGGGATCTCCAGTGGATTTGTAAAACCATGATCAACTATGACCTTTCTAGTGTGATCAATTATGTATATGTGACCAGTTAACCTTTTTGTTGAGCAGATTTACTGTCCATACTGTTTATTTTTATAATGAGATCTCCCCAGAGTGCTGCTCATCATCATTAAACTTCGCCTGATGGAGCCTGTAGTCTTGGCAGGGGTTTGTGTGTTTGTGCCGGCACATTCCTGCCAGCTTGGCCTGAAAAGACACTGCGATGCCAATCTCAATACAACTCAACAGCTGCACAGATGGTCTTCCCCTGACAAAGCTTTGCTGCTGTTAGTTTCTGGAAACACAGAGGTGTCCAAGTGGGGTGACAGAGCAATAGTGATGACCAATATGTTTCATGCCAAAGAATGTCAAGTGGAATGATGTTGTCTAAGTGCGGCCACCCCATGATCAGTGTTGGGACTGACAAATTATATAGGAATGTAATTATGTTTCTAGAAGATGATCAATGATTGCATCTTTTTAGTGGGATATTCTTTTGTTTGAAATACTGTTTATTTGCTGTCAATGACTAAAATAATCATGTACTGTATTGACGAAAATATAAACAGGAGTAAAGCCCTTGAAACCTGGACCCCAATGCTGAAATAATTTTTTTACAAAATAAAGATTTTTAGGGCTGTCTAAATTAATGTGGTCACTTTTGATATCAAGTATGATGAACACAATTTTTCTCTAACACTTTTTTTTTTATCGGTCTATCGGTCTGTCTGTCTATTTATCCATTTGTGTGTGTGTGTGTGTGTGTATGTATATGTAAATATATATATGCTTTCAAGCTATTTCTGTCAGTTTTATTTACGCCGTTATTGTCCTTATCCATTAACGCTCCAAGCACTTCAGCAGAAAAATAAAATCTCCATTCTATCTATCTATCTCTCTATTTATATATCTATAAATTCTCTCTCTCCCTCTCTCTCTCTCTCTCTCTCTCTCTCTCTCTAATATATATATATATATATATATATATATATATATATTTAATCATCTCTATAAAATATTAGACAGACAGATATAAATAATGTTGATGTGGATGCAGGGGTGTATGACACGTTCAACACTTTATTTAATTTTTGAATTTTATATAATTAGTTTCATTCTGTTTTCTAATGAAAACCTGGTTGTAATTTTATGTATATATATTCGAACATCGCACAAAAAACGCTTCACAATGTGTATCACTCCACTTGTTTCTGCCGGATTTATACTGGCTGCATTTTTCATGGCGGAGGAGCAAACCTACCATAATTTTACAAAAACTGTTATTGTTTCACAGAAGGTAATTTTAGGATTTTTTTTTAGGCAAGAATGTAGTTGTTTAGACATCAAATATGCAATTTATATATAAACATATCTCCCATTTCAAAATGTGTTTAGACATTTTTGGAGATGTGAGCTCCAGGCCGTGTCCTAATTGTGTAATATTGCTCATATAAACAGCCTTGCCTTTTTAATAGTAAGAAAAAAGAATCTGCCTACAGTGTAAAATATGATACTAAAAATCATCTCTCTTTCCTTGTGACATTTATACATTTAATGCTAACACTTTACAATAAGGTCTCATTTGTTAACATTAGTAATGTATATATAATGTATAATGTATTAATAATGTATTAACATGAACTAACAATGAGCAATACATTTGTTACAGTATTTATTAAAAAATCATGCTGTTGATTTTTCTGTGCATGTTAGTTTCCGTGCATTGACTAATGTTAACAAATAAAACATATGATTCATTGTTCATTCCAACACTATCTCAAGACCAATTCGTAGTAGTGATTAAAAGGTGGCTAATTCGTACGAATTGTCTAGACACACTTGATGGGTAGGTTTAGGGGCGGGGTCAGGTATAGGCCATTCGTACGAATTCATATGAATTTGGCAACTTGTAAAATATGTACAGTTAAGCAAAAATCGGACAAATTTGTACTAGAGGTCATCCGAATAAGTATGAATTAGCCACCTTGTAAAATTTGTATGAATTGCCGTGAGATCGGTTTGTTCATTCTTAGTTAATTTGAACAAAAGTAGTTAACTAACCTTATTGTAAAGTGTTACCCATTTAATAATATTAATTATTCAGTTACACCAGTTACATCACTGATGATGTGTTCAGGTGCATCTGAAGATGTGTTTCAAGAACTACCTGTTCTGGCAAGGCCAGTGACTCCCAGGAATAGACTGGTTGGCAACCAGGAAGAGGCTGGTGACTACTGGAGAGACAGTTGGCAGCTTGGGAAGACAGCACTAGGGGTGGGAAGGGTTGGCAGCCCAAACCACATTCTCCGAGAGGAGGAACCCTTTTTGAAGCTACAGATCGACTCATGGAAGTATACCCCCAGGGGAGCCCGAGAGGGGGGGAGAATGAGAACCCCAATCTGACAGACCCAAGGTTAATGACTAATGGCAATGGAGAAACGACAACGACCGCAGTAAGCAGGTGCGGAAAAACCTGCAAAAACAGCCGTGGCCTAAAGATCCACCAAGCCAGGATGAAGTGTTTGGAGAACGAACATGTGTCACAGCGCACAGATGCTACATCTGATGAGACGCAGGAGGAGCCGAGCCAGGAAGCACCCCATAGCGCTCAGAGCCTCCGTGTGCCACTAACCGTCCCCCCAAGTCTTCTGCCCCAGGCAAAGGTACGAATCAAGTGGCCACAGGCCTGTAAGACGGCAGTCTTGACGCAGTTCGATGAGGATGTTGACAAGGTGCTTGAAGCAACAGAGAAGGGAGATGTGGATCCAAGGCTGCAGACAATGACGACCATCATCTCCAGCCTAGCACAGGAGAGGTTCGGTGCAGAGGAGAAGCGATCAACTCCAACCACCTATTCCATGAACCACAGAGCAGCAAAAATCCACAAAATCCGGCAGGAGTTGAAGTCCCTCAAGAAGCGGTACAAGGAAGCCAGTGAGGAGCAACGCCCCCCCCCCCCCCCCTGGAGGAGTTGAGGGCTGTCTTGAGGAAAAGGCTGATGACCTTGCGCAGAGTAGAATGGCACAGAAGGCGTTGAAAGGAGAGATCCAGAAAGAGAGCTTTGTTTATTGCCAACCCCTTCGGCTTCACTAAACAGCTCCTTGGACAGAAGCGCGACGGCAAGTTGCTCTGTTCAAAAGAGGAAATTGACCAGCATCTACACAGCACTTACAGTGACCCTCTCCGGGAGGAAGAGTTGGGCCAGTGCAACATCCTTGTAGATCCACCTCCCCCCACCAAGGAGTTTGACAGCAGGGAGCCACTGATGAAAGAAGTCCAGGAGGTTGTGCGTAAGGCACGATCTAGCTCTGCCCCTGGACCAAATGGAATCCCATACAAGGTCTACAAGAACTGCCCCTTGCTACTCATTCGACTCTGGAAGATAATTCGAGTCATTTGGAGAAGAGGAAAGGTGGCACAACAGTGGAGATTTGCTGAGGGAGTCTGGATCCCCAAGGAGAAAGATTCCAAGAAGATCAATCAGTTCAGAATAATATCATTGCTGAGCGTGGAAGGCAAGATCTTCTTCAGTATAGTAGCAAGGCGTCTGACCAACTTCCTCTTAACTAACAACTACATAGACACATCTGTGCAAAAAGTAGGAACTGCTGGAGTCCCAGGGTGCTTAGAACATACGGGAGTGATGACTCCGCTCATCCGGGAAGCTCGTGAACCCAAGGGAGACCTTACGGTACTGTGGTTAGACCTAGCCAATGCATATGGCTCTATCCCCCACAAGCTGGTCCAGACCACCATGACCAAACACCATGTGCCACAGCATATTGCAGATCTCATCTTGGATTATTACAACCATTTTAGGATGAGAGTCTCCGCAGGAGGTGTTACATCAGATTGGCACAAACTGGAGGTGGGAATAATCACAGGCTGCACCATCTCTGTGATCCTATTCGCGGTGGCTATGAACATGATTGTCAAATCGGCAGAGCCTGAGTGTTGGGGGCCCAAAGTAGAGGAGGGGTCCGCCAACCGCCAATCAGAGCATTTATGGATGACCTGACAGTCACCACAGAGTCAGTGCCAGGAGGCAGGTGGATACTCCAAGGGCTGGAAAAGCTCATCCGGTGGGCTCGGATGGAGTTCAAACCAGCCAAGTCCCGTTCGCTAGTGCTGAAGAAGGGCAAGGTCACAGACAGGTTCCATTTCAGCATCAAAGGAGCAGAGATACCATCACTGTCAGAACAGCCGGTGAAAAGCTTGGGCAAGGTTTTTGACAGTAGCCTCAGAGACTTCGCATCAGTCCAGTTGACCGGTCAGGAGGTGGACAGCTGGTTAAGAGCAACAGACCGTTCTGGCCTCCCCGGCAAGTTTAAAGCGTGGATTTACCAACATGGTATACTGCCAAGAATACTCTGGCCGCTACTTGTGTATGAGGTTCCCATTTCCACGGTGGAGACCTTGGAAAGAAAGGTCAGCAGCTGTCTCAGGAGATGGTTAGGGTTGCCCAGGAGTCTCAGCAACATCGCCCTCTATGGAAACACCACAATGCTCCGGTTGCCTCTGAAATCCCTGGAAGAGGAGTTTAAAGTGACTCGGGCACGTGAGGTTCTGATGTATAGAGACTCCAATGACCCAAAGGTGACAGGGAGGAAGTGGAGCGCCCAAGCCGCTGTGCTGGATGCACAGGCTCGACTGCGGCACAAAGAGCTTGTGGGAG
Source organism: Siphateles boraxobius (assembly GCF_051911475.1). NCBI lineage: Eukaryota > Metazoa > Chordata > Actinopteri > Cypriniformes > Leuciscidae > Siphateles > Siphateles boraxobius. The sequence goes on from NW_027508942.1 coordinate 2,381,682, forward strand.
CGGTGGCCCGAGGCAGAGCAGGCTTGGGGATGTTCCCAACACCTCCTCGACATAAAGAGTTGAAGGGGAAGGAGAAGCGCAGCCGAATTTATGAAGAGGTCAGAGCTACTGTGGAGGAAGGAAGGACGAGCAGAGCTGCTAGAATGGGGCAACAGGGGGCCTGGACCAGGTGGGAGCAGGCCATGGACCGCAAGGTCACCTGGACGGAGCTCTGGCAAAGCGAGCCGCACCGCATAACCTTCCTGATTCGGGCAGTGTACGATGTCCTGCCTAGCCCAGCAAACCTTTGTACGTGGGGGAAAGCAGACACACCAACTTGCCAATTGTGCCCAGCTCGCGGAACGCTGGAGCACATTTTGAGCTCCTGCCCAACAGCGCTCGGCCAGGGTCGTTACACTTGGCGTCACAATCAGGTGCTGAAAGCTATTGCAGACACCATCAGCAAAGAGATCAGCAAAGGCGGCCGAGGCAGCAACACCACTCGCTCAATCGTATTTGTTAGGGCAGGAGAACAGCCACAGGCAGGGAGGAAGGCACCAGCAGGAATTCTGGCATCAGCCAAGGACTGGAAACTCTCGGTGGATTTGGAGAAGCAGCTGAAATTCCCCCAGCACATCGTCAGCACAACTATGAGGCCAGATATCACTCTAGTCTCAGAGAGTACCAAGAATATAATCATCATGGAGCTGACCGTGCCATGGGAGGACCGCTTGGGAGAAGCCCATGAAAGAAAGATGACCAAATATGAACATCTGGTCACAGACTGCCGAGCACAGGGCTGGAAGGCAAAATGCATGCTTATCGAGGTTGGCTGCAGAGGCTTTGTGGGACACTCCTTTCACAGAGCCTTTACTGCGCTGGGCATTGCAGGAACAAAAAGGAGCAGGGCCATCAAGAACACCACCGACACAGCCGAGAGAGCCTCGAGATGGCTCTGGATCCGTAGAGGAGCACCATGGGGGCAAGCGAGTGCTACCTGAACACAAGTCGTGGTCTGATCAGCCGTGGCTGGGTCGCCTGGGTGAGGGTGTCTGATGTTGAAAGACCCGAAACACCCGAGGACCCCAGGTTACATCACTGATGATGTGTTCAGGTGCATCTGAAGATGTGTTTCAAGAAAAATGACAACTGATTATATACCAGAGTACATGTAATATTTTACTACTCATCACATCCCATGACTTCTTTGTGACAGTGGATAAAACTGTGCATATTTTAATAATAAAAAAACCAAGCTCATAATAAACATCAGAATTCATCAATGTGCAATTCTAGAAATGATCTGAATGAGAGGTTCCATATCTCTCTCTTTCAAGGTTTTGCATGCCATTATTCATGGTGTATGCTGATTGAAGAAAATGGAAATGAGGCTATAATGAGAATTAGTCAGATTTTCTCACTCTGATCTCGCTGATGTTTCTCTGAGGAGGGAAACAGATGCTTTGGAACTGCACCACCAAAGCATCATTTCTCAAATTGGTAAAGCTCTATTTACTGGGTTTTCCAGGCTTACTGGAAAAATCAGCATATAGGAGGATGTCATATCTTTACAGATGAACAAATCTGACAGTGTCATCATCATCTGCCATGTCAAATCCAAAAATAAACAGCTCAAACACTCATGTATACAGATATACAATATCGTAAAGCATACATCACAGCTTTTCAATTCTTTCTCCACAGTCTTTTAAGAATGAAGATGCCGTGCCCAAGAAGGATGTGCAAAGGATCCTGGAGCTCAGTCACAAGCAAAGGTAAATGTTTTTATTCTTTCTGCTGCTCCTCTTATGATCTGAATCACTGTATAAATTAATGACTTTTTAAATCTGCAACTCTCAAGGCCCATTCACACCAAGAATGGTAACTATATAGATAACTTTAATAGTGTGCATATCTGATATGCTGATTTGCTGCTCAAGAAACATTTAATGTTATTATCAATGCTGGAAAAGGTCATGCTGCTTAATATTTTTGTGAAAGTTGATATTTTTTTCAGGATTTTTTGATAAATGGATTTTTTGATAAATGGTATTTACTTGAAATATAATTATTTTGTAACATCATAAATGTATTTACTGTCACTTTAATGTGTCCTTGCTGAATAAAAGTATTAATTCCTTTTTAAGAAAAAAAAATCTTTTCAAAAAGTTTAAAGACAAGGATCTCAGCCCATGTGGTGTTTCAGTCAACTTTAGATGAAATGAACTGTGAAGGAAACAGTGCTGTGAGAGACTCTAATGAATTACTCACTCTCACACACCAACATCAGTAATTAGAGACTGTTAGCAACTGTTTACATGTACACGGCTATAGACAGATGCTCCGCCATTTGTCGTGTACATCTCTAAGGCTCTCTCAGCCACTGTTATTTCCCAGTTTCAAGAGCAACAGGGTTCTTTAATGCAGCTTTTACAACCTTCTCGATTTAAACCAGATTGAATTGTCATGGGTTTTCAGTGATAGAAAACTGCAGAACACTCCAGAACGTACTCGGTTACTAACGTAACCTCGGTTTCCTGACAGTAGGGAACGAGTAATGCATAGCTTTACGCAGTGGGAAAACTCCTTTTCTAGAGAATATTGAAGCCATTGTTTTAAAACGCAGTGCAGCTGCACAGCGAGCACAGAGCAGAGCTCCCTCATTGGCTGTGCTGCAGCAATTGCACAAACCTATTACGAGGCGGCTGCGACGCGAGAAACGGGTTGCTTCACACCCAGGGCGAGTCAGAACCCACCAGAATGGAGGTGGCTTATGCCTATATAAGTAGACCATTTTGCCCTAGAGTCAGTTTAAATCGACTGAAGCGACAGCACCTGAGCCAAGCATAATAGCATGGCAGGCTACACAATACTTGTTCCCTACTCTCAGGGAACCAAGGTTACGTTAGTAACCGAGTACGTTCCCTTTTGAGAATGTTCACTTTCATATTGCGTAGCTATACGCAGTGGGAACCCATTTTAAAACGCCATGCTATTAGCTAGCGACTTACTACACTGTATTCAGCTCAAACTCTGCTACAATAATATGTCAGCAGCATGTATGTAAAAGTTTGTAGTTTTGAGATAATGGCGTTTATGCGTGGTTTGTGAAAAAAAAATGTTACTAAAATAAGGTCATGAAACCCATACTGATTATTTCTTCAGAAGACTTTTGAAAATTGTATAACGTAGCCTAGAATATTTGCTCCAACTATGTTTGGATTTTACTATCCAAAACTATCCTATCCATATCAGGATGATATGTGAAAATCATCCTGCATACTCATTCAGATAAGACAATATATTGATTTAAAATTTGTAAGACATGTTTAGTGTGAGAAAGCTTTATGCGAGTAGGCGTGAATACATCATGAATATTGATGTGTTTCACACCTGAGAAAGACAAAGACCCTCCCATAATGGCCCTATCAGGTGTTATCAGGTCCTATAATTATGAGGAGCCTTGCACAAAGAATGAGTAGAGATTTTAAAAAGAATGGCTTTTAGATTGTTTGGATTTATTTACAACACAACATAATCCAAAGATACACAACAAAGGACAAAAAAGCACATTAGTAAACACACTGATCTAAAGACAGAGACTTGAACAGTCACGCACCTTTATGCCATTCCTGAAACATAGTACATAACTTTCATTTCCAAGGTGTTTGATTTTTCATTTTACCATGTTCATGTACAGAGACTCATGTGAATGTTGAAGTCAGCAGGATTCATCCAGTGGCATCTGGTCCCTGTAAAAAATAAACCCAGTGAACATGCTGTGATCAAGAGAAACTATAGGGCTGCATGATTTTTGGTGAATACATTTTAGATTTTTCTGGTACAAATTATGAAATTTACAAAATATACACACACACATATATACATACATACATACATACATATGTATATATTATATTATATGAACACTTCAGTAACACTAGAGAAAAATATATGGATTATCATATGTTACTTCAAACGTTTCCTTTCGTTATGAAATGAGATTGGAGTAAAAAAATGAAGCCTAATGTTTGGCGTGTTTTGCTTTTCAAACGCACAGCGCAACTTACTCAAACTCAGCATGTGCAGAGAACGTTTACTCAAGCCACTCCAAACTAGGAAACATTATTGTTACATTATACACGTTTGAGCAGATATCCACAAACACAGTATTTAACAGTAAACACGGGTCTTAACATTATAATATTCACCAATTAAGAATAAACACTCATACTAGTCTACTTTTATATCGTGCTGTGTTTAATTATCGAACATAAAAACATTCTTCTGTCGTACATGTATGAACATTTAGCATTAGGCTTCATATTTTTACTCCAATCTCATTTCATAACATTTTAGTCTGGCACTAGTTTAACTTGTAGCTACAATGTAAAGTTTATGCAACAATAACAGGCTTACTATTATGAGTATACGAATACTATTATTCTTACCTTAAAAATCGTTCTCATAATCAAATCGTGTTCTTCTAATTCTTCTGAGGTAAATCCAAGGTAAACAGCACAGCACAAACACAGTCTTCCAAACTCGATGAAAAGCAGAGAAGTACTGAAGTTACTTATTCTTTGTTTAGAGGTGATGAGGGCATTTACAGCTCTGAGTTCCTTCACGTGGATATTTGCATGTGAACAGCTCGTGCGCGTGTGGGTGTGGTCACATTAAAGTTAATGGGCTCGGGTTGGAGAAACTGTACATGCCGTGGCTTTCATATGGATAACTTAAACCGAGAATATTTGTTTTTGATATGATTTACATAATTTAAAAATGGAGACTTCAAGCATTGGGAGTTTGGATCCAGACTGGATCCATCAACGTTCTATCCATGTTGGCTGTGGAGACTTAGTGACAGAATTCAATTTCCCCCTGTGTCAGGTGTGCGTAATGGCTTCTATTTTTAACCCCAATCAACAGCAGACAGATATTGAAATTCAGGGCAGATGTGCTGATGTTTCTGACCTTCACTCTCTTGATTAAAATGACAATATAAGCACCTGGTATAAAAAGAAATGTCCCATGGACATTTGTGATTACGCAAGTCTGGAGAATGACAATGGATTCTGTATTTCGCCTGCTAGTTGGCACACAGTGATGTTTCTCAGAGGATTTAATGCAGCATAGATGCAGTGTGGTCCAAAAATCTGAGACCAAATAGAAAATCTGATGTTCAAAACATAATGTAAACCTGGAAATCAACAGAAAGCTTTATGATTTTGAATGAATAATAATGTTTCTTTTGAGAAATTGTGCCTTTATCTACATTTTACAATCTAGATAAATGCAATCCACTGTGGTTTCCAGCTGAAATGAACATTTGAGGATGCCAAAGACTTTTATTACTTTTCACACAAAGTATGAATAAAGGGACAGATTATGGATTAATAAAGACTTATTTTCTAGTAGTTCCTTGCACAATACTATATTTTGAAATCACATAACCAGCTGTATGCCTTTTCTAAAGAAGTAAATTTGCTCAGTAACTCACTTGGTATAGCACTGGACAAACAGAGCACTCAGTTAAAACCTGTGAAAACCTGTGATACACAAGCTATGTCACTCGATTAAAAGAGCTCAAAGTCTCATAGTAGGAAGCTAAAATGGCATGGTTGCTTCAGCAATGTGTTTTTATCTCTTACTTTCCTACACTTTTGGTTGGGTTTAGGGTAGTCTTGCGTAGCCAGATCTTCAGACTGACAGAAGATGTGGAATCCATAGCAGCTTTCATTGGCCAAGGATTGACCAAGAGGCCATTTGACCGACAATTAAGGCATCCAATCACAGTTAGTTTTGTTTATCGTTAAGTTTAGGGGTGTGAAAATGGTGTGACGTCTGAGGTTGAGACTAGGTTCAGGGTAGGGTTTAGTGTAGCTGGTACATTGTTTTCAAAAGTGATTAGCACCACTCACCATTTCATTTCTGAATTGCCACGATATTTACAACAACCAGCATAACAAAATGTTGCCAGATTCACATTTATCTGTTTTGGATCAAACTGAACATGCTTATACTGCCTCTCACTGAACATTTCATTTTGACGTGTGTTGTGAAACGTGCAAGAAGTAGCATAATTTTTTGCAGAAATGTAATTTTTACAATAAGCCTGGGTTAAATGTTTCAGATTTCTAGCGGAAGGGATTAATAAAGAAAGAAATCTGGAATTCTGTACATTTATTTATTTTTTCATTAAAATTGTTGTAATGATAATATGATTTTAAATAAAAAAATACATATTACTTTAGATAAATGCATTTTCACTCGTGGTCTCAATATTTTGTATCCCACTTTAGATTATTTATTTTAGAATTTACATGCTGATATAAATGATCCACTTGATAAACATTTAATATGACTTTTAGGTTTCATTAAACTAAAAATAAACTATAAAAAGAATTAGGTCGGTATAAGAAGACGTCTTTAACAAGGGTAAAGGCTCAGAGAAGGAGGCGGGAATTGACGGTCATTAATCACAAAATAAACATAAACAAAATAAAAGAAAAATTACAGCCTCTCACGGATGATTGCCACATAAACTAGAACAAAACGACAACACAATGTCCAGGCCTGGTCCTCTCTTGTCCTTCACTGTCGTCACTCCTCTTTTCATCCTTCTGGAGTTCCTCCGTGGGACTGGGGACCGGTGTGGCGCAGGTGACACTCATTAACCCTTGCGCCCCTGGTGTTTCTCCATTCACACAGCTCTTGTTTCCGGCATTGCTTGCCAGAACATTATAAAGTAGATGATAGAGAAATGGACATGATCCAAATTCTTCAGGCTTGCGGTCTTGTGACCTTCACATGCCTATGTGTGTTAAGGCAACACAACTTCAGGGTGTCCTTTTTGTCATTTCATGATTCAGAAAGTCCTCGTGAATCTACCCCTTTTTGGCTGCTTTACACCCACAGTGGCCTTTTATAAAGATGAAGTTCCATTGAAAATCTTACGCAATATCTAAATTGGGCCATCGAAATAAAGTGTTACCCTTTAAAATCTTTAGCTATTGGTTGAAATGTCAGATACTGAAAAACGTCTTAATGGCGGAACTTGGTGGTCCTCGAAGCAAATTTCTGTGACTCTCATGTGAAATATTAAGTCTTGAGCTCAAACGGTGTAGTGGTGCTGATGTTATGAATATTGCAAAGTTATCCACTAGTTGCTAGGCAACCATACATCCCATCCATCCTAAAATTACAGAGAATGCAATTAGCCACAGATCTCGCATGCATGCAAAGTTTGGTGAGTTTTCACCACAGGGAAGGAAAGTAACATTTTCCATCCCCATGAAATAAAACATTGAGACATACCAATTTTTTGTTTTGCGGTGCACAATGCAGCTGAGTCTTTTTTTGTGCGTTTAGTAAAGGGTATAGCATATCAATTCCCATTATTTATTATACAGCATCAAGCGTACATTGTGAGCAATCCCTGCTTTATGGTAGGGTGTATTCATTTACATGTTTGTCATGGAGCTTTATTTAAATATATAGCTCAGATATTGGTGAATTTTGGTTGTGCTCATATGCTGATATGGCATGACTGTATGTGTGTTTTAGAGTATATCACACATTTAAGATGGCCATTGTGATCGCTATTCCCCTCTGCACTCTTATTCACTGTTTTTCATTTGTTTTTCTCTGTGCCACTATCTCCCTCATTCACAGGGATGAGATGAAGTCGCTCCAGGCAGCTCTGCAGAAACAACTGGATGATGCAGCTGAACGTGCAGAGAAACAACAGGCCACCGTGAGACCCTTTACACTGATGTGTTAAACTATATAAATACAACCTGCTGAAATGCTAAAAACATGAACTTGCCTTTTGGGGATTGTCAAAATACTAATGATAATAAATGGCCTATAGCTTTTGCTGCTTGAATGATTACTCATGACATTACTGTCCACAGCTGATTCTTCAGTTAAGAGCACTTTTGACTTGAAATCTTAAAAGAAAAGCAAGCTTCTATAGTCTGTTAAAATATTCAATACATATCCTGCAATAAAGATCTGATCATGGCCTTTTCACTTTTTGGAAAGAAAAGAAAGCCTTGGGGTTGCTGACACAAAATGTTCGATAACAGTCAATAAACTTTTATTTATAAAATGAAATAATAATTTATATTTTTAAATACGATCATGTAAAAAAGATGCTTTCAGATCATGATGGAAAAGCTTCAGATTTAATGACATTTCTGATTTTCAAATCGTCACTCTGTTATCATAACGGAAACAACAACAACAACTGTTTTCCAAATTGCTTAGCATGATAGTAGGCATAATGGAAAATTGGAAAAACCTTTTTTGATTATTGAAAAATTACAAATTGTACATAAAAATATATATATCTGTGTGTAATTAAAGAGAAATAAAGAAATTGATGTTGCACTTTATTTTGATGGTTCAATTTAGACATTCAACCAACTATAAGTAACTTTGCAACTACATGTCAACTAACTGTCATTAGAGTATTATTAGTCTGTAGTCTGTTAGTTATTAGACCGTTAGGTGTTAGGGTTCGGGTTAGTAGAATAAATTGACATGTACTTGCAAAGTTCCTTATAGTCAGTAGAATGTCTGTTGGGAGCTTCGAAATAAAGTGTTAGCAGATATTAAGCAGACTGTCTACTAATACTCTAATGATACTTAGTTGACATGTAGTTGCAAGCACTGTAAAATGTCTAAAAGTTGACCGTTCAAATAAAGTGCTACCAAGTTTTACCCTTTAAAACTAGCATGATTTAAAAAATCTATATATCATAGTACTGTACAAATACTGTAGATCTCTCTAATTGAATAATCCCCCCTATAGATCAGTGCAGAAATAGAATTGTTTAGCTTTGTTGTTGCTGTATTGAAGCATGTTCAGACTAAATATCATGACTTCTCCATTTTGAATGTTTGCTTTGTTTCCACTGCATCTTCCAAACGAATTACCAGGAAAACTCTAGAATCCTCATTGAAGTCAGTGAGATGGCATGGAGGGGCCATATAGAGAGGCTCTTCTATTTTAGGCATTTACCTTTAGGTATGGAAGAGTTATGTTACAGTAATTATGGAAAACTGTAGGAAGCACCTTGCTGTCTCTGGAAGAGATACACAATTATCTGCATGCAACTTTTCTTGTTTCATCTGTGTGTCTGTGCCGTTCTGCGGGGGATAGAGGCACAGGGGCTCGTGTTCGGAATGAGAATGAATCTCTCAGAATTAGCATTTCACCAGCTCTGGCCATTCTTTCCATTCTGTGAATAGTTCACCACCAATTGACACCAATTACAGAGAGCAAAGCTGATTCACAACCCCAGATATATTCACAAGCTGCAACAATGTGCCCGTTCAGTTTGGGGAATGTTAACATTTTGCACTGCTGTTGAAGCGGCCCAACGAGCTGTGACCTTTTGTTTGCCTGTAAGTGTCTTTTTATGCTAACCTTTATATTAACTGGCCATAATGTTGAGCCGTTGAGTCCAGAGTTTTGGCAAAATAAATAAGGTCCATATCATCTTAATTTAACTGCATATTCAAAACTTGTGCACTGAGAGACTGTTTTAGCATCATTTATTCACCGTCATGTCATTGACTTTCTTTGATATTTTTGATATATGTCTTAGTGTTGTTTATTTTGTTTGTTAGTTTTTTTGTCAAAAAGGAAGGAATTTGAAAAGACATGAGAGTGTATAAATTATGACAGAACTTTTTTTTGTATGAAATTTTAGTAAACTATCATTTTAAGATTCTTTTAAGAACACAAATTACATTATTCATGAACCTTAATCTGATATAAACCCTTTGAAGTATTTGAATCAAAACATGTTTAGTGAAGACACTCAGGATAGAAAAGACTCAGGATGCATGTAGTTCACAAACAAAGCCGCGTGAAACCAGGAAATGAGAAACAAGATACCGTTCTATTGTAATCCAAAAAAAAAAAACATACAAAAAAAACAAGATTGAAAAAATATCTATGCATTGACTGCAGCATATCAATATATGAACTTGGACTGAATTCAATTAAATTGCTAATCAGAACGAATCCACCTGCAGCTACACTGGCGTATTGTCTGGAAATGCGCACAGCTGCTCGGCTTCAGTATTTAGATGTGCTGTTATTTTTCCACAGTGTCTGCCGTGGCTGGAGGGAGGAGAGAGAGAGTTTGCGAGTTGAGGTAGTTTGACATTCAGGGCTGAGCTGGGTGAATAAGGAGCAATACTGGAACGTTCTATTTGATTGGTGTTGCGGTTCACCCTCAGGGCCGTAAACACTTCGGATTCTTTCTGGCTGTTTGTACCACGCTCTGTATTCTTTTGGGAACTCTCACTTCCACATTTGTATTCTACAAAGAGACGCGTTTAATTTTTTTTACATGGTTCTCTTTTCATTTGAATTCATGAGGGATAAATATGATTGAGGTTTTCATGAATTTACATCGCGGTTATACAGGAAATGTACAGTAAGATCTGATCTACCTTTGTTATTCCATTTCCTTCTTCCTTTATTTTTAATCTGTAAACCCCCAAACCAAGCCAATAAACCAATAAAATAAATATGAAATATATAGGGCTCAGAACAGTGCTGGGTAGATTGCTCACCCCCAATTTCCACCAACTGCGGAACGGCTGCGGATCCGCTCCGGAACGGCGGCGGAGTCAATAGGTTTCCATTAAAGTCAATATGTGTATTTTCACTGACTGGGTAACGACTGCGTTCCGACTCCGTCCCAGCTCCGGCGACCACATCCCTCCGAAGCAGATACGTAGAGTTTCTATTTTTGCCGGATGCCGGAGAGCGCCGCAGGAAGTCGTCGTCTTCTTCTTCTTCTTCTTCCTTTTTTTGGCGATTCGCATCAATTTCGTGCATTATCGCCACCTACTGTTCACCTATGTGAACATGATCCAGAGACTCTAACCACTACCCACTCCTCATCTTTACCCAGTATATTAAAACATTATATGTTAAAGCCAGCGCTGCGTGTTCAGCTCCTCTGGCTTTAAAAAAAATAAATAATAATAATCCTATTAACCCTGTTTTCTCCAAATATTTAAATAAAGCCTCTCTATTATCCTTTTCCTGATCTTGTTTTAATATGTTTCTCAAAGTTATATCAGTCTCTTCTTTTTCCTGACGCCGCAGGAAGTCGAGCACAGAAACAAAATAAAACATCCAGTAATTTTCTAAATAAAAGACCCCGTGCTCACGGCGGATCGTATTTCCCTGCACTACACCTTGAAAACGTCATAATGGGCGAAGATGTTGTATTATACTTTTTTCCTTTTCCAACAAGAACAATAGTTTACTTTATTTACACAGCCTACTACTTTCCCAATACATTCAAAAAGGAACCCAAAATAAACATTTAGCATTTTATAAGTTGATTATATAATTATAAATATTGTACTTACCCATGGTAGAATCACAATAATCTCCACAAAAAAGGGAGATCAGCAGGTCAACACAGAGTTGTTCCCCTCTACTCCTCTGGATGGAAACAAACTGTTGCTTGTTTTGTGGTTATGTTTATAGAAACTACATCCTGTTATATCGCGCAATCATATGTAAATTCGCGAGATATCAACAAATAGTAGATGGTTACGGATTCCAAATTACAGGACAAAAATTGTAGTTAATAACATAATCCATTACACTACACATTTAAGGTAATGTAATCTGACTGTTTACCTGTCTGTCTGACTGACTGAATCTACTGTTTGATTACTTTTACTTTTAGATTACTTTTGACCCAACTCATTTATCACATTTATTTGAAAAGGATAATCTTGTACTAGATTTATTTAAAAATACAAAGAGAAAGAAAATATTTAAAAAAAAAATTGTTATTAACAACATGAAGTGCATTTAATAATACATTACGTTTCCAAGACTGAGGTTTGTGAAGGAACTGCAGGATTTAAGTGAGTTTAATGGAAAACTATTAAGTAATTAAATCATACAATTTTTACATTCAAATAAATAATTCTTAAAAATGTTAATAAAACACTTACTAAAAAAATCTGGATTACATCTTGCATGTCAACAGTTAATAAGCAAGTCTGGCTCAAAATAATCTCATAAATTAAATTATGAAATATGTTTCTTGATTTTCGTTTGCCAAATCATCATATTAGAATGATTTCTAAAGGATCATGTGACATTGAAGACTGGAGTAATGATGCTGAAAATTCAGCTTTGCATCACAGAAATAAATTACCTAAAAACAGTAAAATAAACATAAAAACAGACATAAGTAAAAAAAAAAAAAAAATTAAATTGTAATAATATTTCCCAATATTATTTTTACTGTAATTTTGATAAATAAATGCTGCATGTGAACAAAAAAAAAGACTTTAAAACATTTTAAATAATCCTACTGTCCCAAAACTTTATATTTAACAGCATACTTTATTCTTTGTTAAAACAGATTAAAAATATTTTTTTTCCTGTATAAAATGTTACTGTGGCTTTAACATGCAATATTTTTTCCCTTCCATACAGATAAAGTTTTTAAAGATGGAGATGGAAAAGAAGACCAAAATCATCAAAGACCTTCAGCAAGAGGTACTGAGCACCACAATTTTTTCTTTATAATTTTTAAAGAGGTGGAAGTGTTATTAATGTATTAATTCTGAATATATGCAATAATGCCTCAGAACATCAAAGAAAAAAAAACTTTAATAGTCTAGCATTTACAGGATATGTGTGATTAAATGCAATTAAATGAAACAATGTTGAATGTTTTCATTCATCAAGGAAGAGAACGATGCAGCCACAGCAGTTGTTTTTGCCAACGGCTGGTCATAAATGAATGGAGCAATTATGCTATGACTACTGCAATATGCTGTGTTATTCAAGGTAAAGTCTGCAGTGGAATGGTCTTTAATTGAACATAAAATTTAAATTGTCACCTTAGTTCAACTGAAGTCAAGGGAATGTGTTAAAGTACTGGTGAAAAGCTTATCACTAAAGTTAGCTTTATAGACTTACAAAATAACAATAATGCAAAATAAAGATTTAAAGGGATAGTTCACGCAAAAAATGATGTCATCATTTACTCAACTTTATGTCGATCTAAACCTGTATGAAAAAAAGTCTGGAACTGCTTTCATAGTAAGGACAAAAAACAAAAACCCTTTTTTAATAAAATACCTTCTTTTATGTCCCACAGAAGAGTCATACAGGTTTGGGCCTGAATAAAGTCTGACAGAAGTTTCATTTTTGGGTGAACTGTACCTTTAAGGCTGGTTTTCATGCTTGTTGTTTGAAGTGACTTGACTCTGATCTGCTTGGGTGGATCCCTGTGTCATCGCAGTCTGTTGCATGGCAGCCTCGTGTCACTTTTAATGACAGCTGCCATTTTTCTTGCAGACTTAGGCACTCGTTCTTCTTCAGAGAGAGGTTGAGATGCAAGTGTGTGGATTTGATACTCAGCCAATTCCACCTCATTGAATCGTATTGCAATGCTATTCTGCTTCATTACCTCAAACACCCTTCCACTTGTTCTCAGAATGTCCCTTCTTTTCTTTTTCCTTTCTCATTCTTTCTCTTTCACGTACAGCCACTTTAATGTAACACCTCTGTGACCCAGCAGCTATTATATATTCCCCAGTCAATCTGTTGGCGTGGGCCAGTGTGACTCGTTACACAGCAGGAGTTGTAATTACAGTAAAAGTAGAAAAGAGCCTGTTGAACTTCTAGCATTAACTTAATGACGGAAGTACTGGACATATGGTGTGCAAAGCAAGTGCTCTGCTGTGATAATAGCTGTGCCATTTTTAGTTGTTTTGAAATTTTCTATCAAACGCCACTTGGTGGAAATGAGTGAAACACTGACAATTTCTGCATGAAAGAATGAAACATGAAAGAATTTCACAATTTGGCGCAATACAGTGAAAACTGCACTTAGACTGATGCAATCAAATGGTGCGAAATTCAACCAAATTCAGCACCCATTTTATTTGTGATAGCATGCAATTTAGTCTCATTTTCACCAATTTTCTGCCAAAAAAACACAAACTTGACAGGGAATCAACACTCTGAAGGGCGTCTCATTATGTCTTGCATGCGTCTACAAAAAGACGTCACTGCCACTTCATTTTTAAACCTTTTTGGACCCACTTTATATTAAGTTTCTTTAAATACTCTGTACTAACATTTAAATGAATCATTTGATACAATGCACTTGTATACAAGTTTTTACATTTTACTTATAGTTAAGAAATACCTACATGTAATTACGGCTATAATTCCTTTCTGGGTTACACTTTATTTCGATAGTCACTTTAGACATTCTACTAACTATAAGTAACTTTTTAACTACATGTCAACTAACTGTCATTAGAGTATTAGTAGACTGTACAAGACTGTTAGGTTAGGGTTAGCTGTTAGGGTTCGGGTTAGGAGAACAAGTTGACTTGTTCTACTGACTATAAGTAACTTAGCAACTACATCTGTTGGGGGACCAACAAAATGATATTAAGCAGACAGTCTACTAATACTCTAATGATAGTTAGTTGGCATGTTGCTGAAAAGTTACTTATACTTAGTTGAATGTCTAAAGTGGACTATCAAAATAAAGTGTTACCAATTTCTCTAATGACATCTACAATTACACTTTTGACCCTTCCTTTACCCCTTAACCCACCCTTAAATCTCACATAGCCAGATCTTCAGACAGGTCTGGACTCCATCGCAGCTTTCATTGGCCAAGAGGCTGTTTGACCTACACGTAAAGCAACCAATCACAGTTTGATTTGTTCAGTGTTATGTTTAGGGGCGTGAAAATGTAAAGTCGATGTCCTTAAACTGGCGTGCAAATCATTCAAGTACATCATGCATGTTCACGGCAACAATGGTGCTGTGAACATCACATACTTCATTTAGCCTACTTTTGAAAATCCAGCGTTTAGTTGATCCTGATAAGCACTCATTGTCACATTCGTAAACACGATCTCTTCCATAAGGGAGTTTGGCATCACAACGACTTTGCTTCTAGGGGGACCGTTAAAGAACACAACACACAAAGATGACGACTTTGCTTCTAGGGGGACCGTTAAAGAACACAACACACAAAGATGACGACTTTGAAACTCCAAAAGTGTTTCCCATTTGTGTGCCACAAATTAGAAACAATAGCTGGACTATCAAAATCATGTCTGACTCTGAGGTGGTGAACAGTAATATGGTTTCTGTAACATTATTAGCTGTTTGATAACGTAGTCAAGCCAAAGGCTAATCAGTTACCGTTATGTGTCTGATGTTGTAGAGAATGATACATAAAACGCATTATCATTCTGATACATCGACTTGTAGACTTGTCTTCCTCTTCTGAAACGGTTTCTGGTTCAAATATATATGGCTGCACTAAACCAATAGTTCCACTTGCTATTGTGTAGCGTTTACTACAGGATCAGGAAGTCTGAGCTGCTGTGAGTGGAGGCGTGGACTCATTTGCATTTTCATGCTTCCACGTATACTAAATGAAGCAGAGGTGTAGAGTTACATTCAAGCTATTTTAAGGCATGAAGAAATTATTTTCACAGGAAAAAAACATTTAAATATGTAATTTTGATAATCAAAGATGATTCTTTAATCATTGACTGCAGGGGGACTTTAATGAACCTTACGGAATGAGAATGGATGTATGACATTAAATTAATTATACCTGTTGTGTCTATAGAAAATAATTTACAGAACTCTCACAACCTAACTGTCAATTTGTGTTAATGACTGAAGTTTTTGTGTTAATGACTCAAGGTTTTGTTAACATGATCTCTCTGTTTACGCTGAATACAGAAAAAGCTAATGCATTTTTGTCTTGATATTTCAATGTGTACTGTTGTTATGCTCTAAAACAATTAAAGGTAATTGTACGTCAACTGTCACTAACTCTAATTGCATGGTTGCTGATGGGTTTTCTCTGCAAAACAACACCAAAAATACCACAGCAGCATCACAATTTAGGAGAAAAGCCGGTCCCACTTTATATTAAGTACAATGTACTTACATTGAAATTAATGATTTGATACAATGGACTTATTGTGTACATACATGTTTTTACATTGTACTTATTTTTTAGAAAATACCTGCATGTAATTACAGATGTAATTACATGTATAATTACACTGTTGACCCTTCCCTTACACCTTAAACTTACCCATACCACCAAATGTCCCTAATCTTATCCGTATCACACCTCAATAGCAGCAAAAGTGTTTATAATACAACATAAACACAATAAGTACATTGTACTTATTTTTTGATGTAAATACATAGTACTTAAAGCCACTTAATATAAAGTGGGACTGAAAAGCCCCTAGAAAGTCAGAACATTGTTGTTTTTTTTGGGCTGCAATTATCAGAAAAAAGTCCTGTGAAATACTGGTAGGTCTGAATATGGGTGACATTGGAAGTAAAATCATGTACATTTGCATCTGAGAGCAACATAGAGACAAAGGAAGTGAGAAATTGAAGCTGAGAAAGAGAAATAATGAGGGGAAAAATAAAAGCAAAAGGACCCGAACAGAGAGGAAAACAGAGGAGGAGGTGGAGGAAAGCACTAGATTAAACTCAGCACCACCATCATCTCTGTATTGATTCTTAATCTACCATCATCTATTTCCATAAAGACATCCACTGCAGGTTATTACAGAAATGAGGCATATACTCCTGGGTCACCTTGAGCTTCAATAAGCTTGTGAGGGAACTGTCAGAATGAGCTCTATGGAAACAGTTGAAGCATGGCTTTTGTCTGCAGGGACAGGGTACCATTAAACGGAGTGTATTTACCTAGATAAAACAAGACGTCGGGGCTTGTTTCATGCTTCATGTTACAAAGCCGACTGTATAGTATATCTCTGTTTATTGCCTTTTCCTGCCTTGCAGAATAAAAGCTTGAAGAACAAACTTCTGTCGGGGACCAAGCTCTGTGACATACACGCAGAGGAGGTATGTTGCGTCGGACTGTTGCACACACAAACACAGTAGGAAATTTGGCAGCATTTATACTTTATCCATCAAGCTTCAGGCCAATTATATTGAGGCCTATTTACGCCTATTCACATGACACCCTCAGATTTTGTCGCTTGATTTTGAATGCAAGTTCCAAAAATATAGAAACATATAGAATATATTTATAGTATGTTTCATGATTCATGATTAACAAAACGTTTTGGAACGATTTTTCCAAAGTCTTGCATCCCCATCATTTGCTTAAAATTGAAACACACACACAGACAGACACACAGACAGACAGACACACAGACAGACAGACACACAGACAGACACACACACAGACACAGTTAGGTCCATATATATTTGGACACAGGCACAATTATCATATTTCTGGCTCTGTATGCCAGCAGAATAAAATTAATATGAAACAATCAAGATGAATTTGAAGCGCAGACTTTCAGCTTTAAATCAAGGGATTGAACAAAAATATCAAGTAAATATTTTAGGAACTGCAACCATTTTTATACACAGTCCCCCCATTTTCAGGGGCTCAAATGTAATTGGACAAATTAATATGATCATAAATAAAATGTTCATTTTTAATATTTGGTTGAGAATCCTGAATTCTGGAACCCATGGACATCACCAAAGACTGGGTTTCCTGCTTTGTGATGTTTTGCCTTAACTGCAGCTGTCAGTTTTTGTTTGTTCGTGGGTCTTTCTGCCTTTAGTTTTGCCTTCAGGGAAGTGAAATGCATGCTCGATCGGGCTGAGATCAGGTGATTGACTTGGCCATTGCAGAATATTCCACTTCTTTTCCTTGAAAAAAACCCTCCTGGGTTGCTTTTGCAGTGTGTTTTGGATCATTGTCCATCTACTGTGAAGCGCCGTCCAATCAACTTTGCTGCATTCGGCTTAATCTGGGCAGACAGTATATTCCTATACACTTCAGAATCCATCCGGCTGCTTCTGTCTTCTGTCACTTCATCAATAAACACCAGTGATCCAGTGCCACTGGAAGCTATGCATGCCCAAGCCATCACACTGCCTCCAACATTGTGTTACAGATGATGTATATGCTTTGGATCTTGAGCTGTTCCAAGCATTCTCCATACTTTTTTCGTCCTGTCACTTTGGTACAGGTTGATCTTAGTTTCACCTGTCCAAAGAATGCTTTTCCAGAACTGGTCAAGCTTTTTTAGATGTTGTTTGGCAAAGTCTAATCTGGCCTTTCTATTCTTGATGCTTATGAATGGTTTCATCATCATCATTATTTATTTGTAGAGCACATTTAAAAACAACCCATGGTTGACCAAAGTGCTGAACAGGACAAAATAATCAATACAAAGATATAGTAAAATTGCAAGTGCAGTCAGTATGAATACAGGGATACTAAAATAAATAACACATAGAATACAATACAGTTACAGGTTAAGAAAGTAGATTAAGAATCAGCATTAAGAAAGTGTCTTTTAAGCTTTGATTTGAAGGTGGCAACTGACGACTCTGTTCTAATTGATAATAGTAGTGAATTCCATAATTTGGGGCCTGCTATTTCAAAGGCTCGGTCACCTCGATGTTTCAGTCTCGATCGACGTACAGAGAGCAATCCAAGGTTACTAGACCTAAGTGACCTGGGTGGATTGTGGTAGTATAATAGGTCCGATAGGTACCCCGGTGCTAGGCCGTGTAATGATTTAAAAACAAAAATTAAAATTTTGAACTCTATTTTCTTTGTAACTGGTATCCAATTTAGAGAAGTTAGGATCGGGGTAATGTGATCGAACTTTCGACTACCAGTCAGCAGCCTGGCAGCAGCATTTTGTACTAATTGAAGGCGCCCAATTGATGATTGGTTAGCTCCAAAATAGAGTGAATTACAATATTCTAGTCGTGAAGTGACAAATGCATGAATGACTATTTCGAAATTCTTAGAAGAGAGAAGAGATTTTACTTTTGCGAGACGTCGTAAGTGAAAGAAACAGGATTTAACAACAGAGTTAATTTGTTGATCAAACTTAAGGCCTGAATCGAACAGGAAACCTAGATTTTTTACTGATGACGTAACATGAGGATTTAACTCATCAAGATCTAATGTACCAGAGTCGTAGCGATCATTTGGTCCAAACAGTATTACTTCAGTTTTGTTTTCATTAAGAGCTAAAAAAAAATTGTGTAAGCCATAGCTTCACTTCCTGAAAACACGCAAGAAGGACTTCTAAAGAACTTGAGTTGTTTTGCTTAAATGGAAAGTACAATTGGGTGTCGTCGGCATATAAATGAAATGACACTCCGTGTTTAGAGAAAATAGAACCCAGTGGTAACAGATAAAGAGAGAATAACATCGGAGCTAGAATTGATCCCTGAGGTACACCGCAGGAAAGATGTGCTGCTGAAGAAGTGCAGTTTTCAATACATACAGAGAATGTTCTATTAGTTAAAAAAGACTGAAACCAATTTAAAACAGTGCCATGAATGCCTAAATATTTCAGTCTAATAATAAGGGTTGAGTGATCGACCATATCAAAGGCAGAGCTCAGATCTAAGAGGACCAGGGCAACAGCACTCCCAGTATCCGTAGCCAGCATAATATCATTAGTGGCTTTCAGTAAAGCGGATTCAGTACTATGCAGTTTCCTAAATCCTGACTGGAAAGTATCATATAATGAATTTGTACTCATGTAGGAATGTAATTGATTGAGAACGACCTTTTCCAGGATTTTCGAAATAAATGGAAGATTAGAAATAGGTCTGAAGTTACTTAAATCAGATGTATCGAGATTAGGTTTTTTCAATAGGGGAGTGACTGTGGCATGTTTTAAGCAATCTGGTAGCATACCAGTGTTCAAACAAAAGTTGATAAAAAATAGGAGATCAGGCCCTATGATATCGATAATTTGCTTAAAAAAGTATGACGGAATAGTACCATTAGGACAAGAAGTAGGTTTAAGATGTTCAACAATGTCTTTGCAGGTAGTTAATGAAATGAGATCAAAAATGCTCCATGTAGCTGGGCACCTAGGCACTGCACGGAAAACAGGAGAGCTCTGCGTTGTTTCTGGTCTTAACCTTCTTATCTTTGTGATAAAAAAAGATGCACAATTTTCACATAAAGAGTAAGACACAGTGGGGAAAGCATCAGCCACAGGGTTTAAAACAGAGTCAATGGTGGAAAATAAAATTCTTGGTCTATGCTGATTTTTGGAGACGATTTCTGCAAGATATTTTGATTTGGCAGACTTGACAGCTTTCTGGAAAGCATGAAGAGATTCTCTCAAGATATCATATGACACCTGCAGTCGATCCTTGAGCCATTTGCGTTCTGCTCGTCTACACTTTTGTCGAAAAGTGGAGTGGGCGGATAGAGTCATTAACCCAAGGTGAACATTTTTTTATAGAACGTTTATATTTTAAAGGAGCAATGATATTAACAATGTCCAAGCAGGTATTATTGAATAAACTTAGACATGCATCAGCGTCCGGGGATTCAGAGATCCGTTTCGTAGTTAGTAGTTCGTTGCTTTATAGGCAGTGGAAAAGTCCTCACTAGCTGTGGATGAGAAATAACGAACCCAACGTGTCTGAGCTGGTTTCGTATTTGATCGACAAGATAGGGCAGTTGTAAAAGTAACGGATTTATGATCAGAAAATCCATTGTCTCTTATGTCCATATCTGTGATAGAAAATCCATGAGCAAAGACCAAGTACAAGATGTGACCATGAACATGCGTAGGACATTGTACATATTGAGAAAAATCAAGAGAATTCAATAGATTACAAAAATCTTTGGTTAGCAGCTTATTAGGACAACAGATATGAATGTTAAAATCACCAAGCAGTAAAATTCGGTCATATATTGCTACTACATTCCCTAAAAAGTTCGCAAATTCGCTCAGAAATAGATTGTTGAACTGTGGGGGCCGGTAAACAACTGCGCATAGTACTGGAGTTTCCGTGTTCATTAAGGACATTTTAACCTCAAAGCTTGTGTAAGCGTCTGTCGGAATAAAGCGGCCTTGAAAAGAGTTTTTAAAAACAACGGCCAAACCTCCCCCGCGACCGTAGTGTCCTGGAGAATTAAAAAATGAGCAATTTTGGGGAACAAGTTCAGAAAAAGGACTTGAGTCCCCCAATTTAGTCCAGGTTTCCGTCATAAACAGGACATCCAGATTTTGTGAAATAAAAAAGTCATGTAAAATGAAAGTCTTATTTACCAAGGATCGCACGTTAAGTAATGCCATCCTTGGCGGCAGAGAATCGCTGTCAGGTTGAATCCCTCTGTTTAGTCAGCGCAGAAACTGAGGGTTCACTCCACCTCGACGAGCCCGGGGAAGTAGACACACCATAGAAACATTGAGGGAGTCAGGAACAATAGGCCGAATCCAACGACTCCGGTAAGATAGATCCCGTGCAGCACAGCAGACAGAAAATTCACTCTGGCTTTCAATCTAGTAGCGGCACCTCCTCGTTTGCCTCGTCTTCTACGGCGTTTTTTGCGAAGAAGATTAGAGGTGTGCCGGCACAGGTGCTCCGGGATATTCATCCAAGGTGGTGAGGAGAACGAGTGAGAACCGCTCCATAAATCCTTATTAATATTAATGACTGAAGTTTTCAATCTAGCAACATTTGCCGATCATAAATAAAAGTTGTAGGCCACGTTTTGATCACAGAGAAGCAGAAAATACTGAAAATAATCCACAATAGGAAGAGCGACCGACGGCTTGCCAAACACAGCGGCGCCATCTTGGATCTCAAACTTCCATTATATATATATATATACAGGTCCTTCTCAAAAAATTAGCATATTGTGATAAAGTTAATTATTTTCCATAATGTAATGATAAAAATGTAACTTTCATATATTTTAGATTCATTGCACACCAACTGAAATATTTCAGGTCTTTTATTGTTTTAATACTGATGATTTTGGCATACAGCTCATGAAAACCCAAAATTCCCATCTCAAAAAATTAGCATATTTCATCCGACCAATAAAAGAAGTGTTTTTACAAAAAAAGTCAACCTTCAAATAATTATGTTCAGTTATGCACCCAATAGTCAATACTTGGTCGGGAATCCTTTTGCAGAAATGACTGCTTCAATGTGGCGTGGCATGGAGGCAATCAGCCTGTGGCACTGCTGAGGTGTTATGGAGGCCCAGGATGCTTCGATAGCGGCCTTAAGCTCATCCAGAGTGTTGGGTCTTGCGTCTCTCAACTTTCTCTTCACAATATCCCACATATTCTCTATGGGGTTCAGGTCAGGAGAGTTGGCAGGCCAATTGAGCACAGTAATAGCATGGTCAGTAAACCATTTACCAGTGGTTTTGGCACTGTGAGCATGTGCCAGGTCGTGCTGAAAAATGAAATCATCACCTCCATAAAGCTTTTCTGCAGATGGAAGCATGAAGTGCTCCCAAATCTCCTGATAGCTAGCTGCATTGATCAGGAGATTTTGTAGAAACTGGATGTTTCTACTCCAGACTCAGTCCACTGCTTCCGCAGGTCACCCAAGGTCTGGAATCGGTCCTTCTCCACAATCTTCCTCAGGGTCCGGTCACCTCTTCTCGTTGTGCAGCGTTTTTTGCCACACTTTTTCCTTCCCACAGACTTCCCACTGAGGTGCCTTGATACAGCACTCTGGGAACAGCCTATTTGTTCAGAAATTTCTTTCTGTATCTTACCCTCTTGCTTGAGGGTGTCAATGATGGCCTTCTGGACAGCAGTCAGGTCTGCAGTCTTACCCATGATTGCGGTTTTGAGTAATGAAACAGGCTGGGAGTTTTTAAAAGCCTCAGGAATCTTTTGCAGGTGTTTAGAGTTAATAAGTTGATTCAGATGATTAGGTTAATAGCTCGTTTAGAGACCCTTTTCATGATATGCTAATTTTTTGAGATAAGAATTTTGGGTTTTCATGAGCTGTATGCCAAAATCATCAGTATTAAAACAATAAAAGACCTGAAATATTTCAGTTGGACTGCATTTATATAGCGCTTTCACAGACCCAATGGCCACCAAAGCGCTTTACATATATGCCTCTCATTCACCCATTCACTCACTCATTCATACACCGACGGCGGTGTCAGCCATGCAAGGCGCCACTCAGCTCGTCGGGAGCAGCTGGGGTTAGGTGTCTTGCTCATGGACACCTCGACACTTGGTCAGGTGGAACCGGGGATAGAACCACCAACCTTTCGGTTTGTAGACAACCTACATGAACCACTGAGCCACTGTCGCCCAGGGCAAATATTTCAGTTGGTGTGCAATGAATCTAAAATATATGAAAGTTAAATTTTTATCATTACATTATGGAAAATAATGAACTTTATCACAATATGCTAATTTTTTGAGAAGGACCTGTATATATAAGCTGAACTTTCCACACACACACACACACACACACACACACACACACACACACACACACACACACACACACACACACACACACACACACACACACACACACACACTTAGTTTGGTGCTCGTGCTAGATTCAAGTGCAACCAACTCGATATTATAAATTCAACCTTCCAGTCATTCCAAGCAAAGGAAATTGCCAAGGTAGACAACTAAACGCAAGTGTTATTTTGGTTCTCTAAGGGGAAGAGAGTAATGAAATGTCATTAGTTTTGTGGAGGTGTTGTACACTTCAGTTAGTAAGAGATTACTGAAGACACTGTGGCTATAGAGAAAGAGAAGTGTGTGTGCGTGTGTTCCGTGAATGTTTACAACTATGGCAGCAATCCACAGGCAGCAAGCCAAGACAATGCCATAGCATGGAGTGAGTGTGATTGTGCGAGTGTGTGTTGATGTGTTAATGTGTTCGCGTGGTCCCTGCAGTCCACTGAAGGGAAGAGTTTTATATTTTCTTGCTCAGTGACGGTCTCTCCTTTGAATTGGAGCTTTGCCCAGCAAGGGACACAAAGGAACACTTCGGCACGGCCACAAAAAGCCCGCTACACAATCTAAAACCAATTTTACTATTTGAATAAGCTAACGCACATTCTCTCTTATCTTCTTTTTGCAGTCCAAAAAAATCCAAGCCCAACTGAAAGAGCTGAGGTATGGCAAAAAGGATTTAATTTTTAAGGTAAGAACCAAACAAAGAGGATGTGTGATTACTGTACCCTTGCATGATGCGCAGGGGCGTAAAAAGATGATTTTACCTGCAGTTTAACCACAGGTCTGAAGCTTAACGCTATTGTGTGTTGTCTTGTTACTGTAACCATTCATAATATATTTAGGATTTAGTTAACAATGTCAGGCCACATCACCAGATGTACCGCATGTAATCTCTTGATGAGCAGTTCTATGAGTGTCGACGTGTTTACTGTACTATTGAAACAGGAATTTTCAGCTTGTCCTTATATTAAATATCTACACTACCGTTCAAAAGTTTGTGGTCAGGAAGTTTTTTTTTTATGATTTTGAAAGTCGTCTTTTATGATCAATAAGGCTGCATTTGATCCAAAATACAATAAAAACAGTTATGTTTCTATTTGCATATTAAAATATCTTTTTTTTCCTGTGATGCAAAACTGAATTTTCAGCATCATTATCCAGTTTTCAGTGCACATGATTCTTTTTTTTTATTTTATTTTTTTGTGGAAACCGTGACACTTTTTTTTCAGGATTCTTAGATGAATACAAAGGTCAAAAGAACATTTATTACAGTAGAAATCCTTTGGAAAATTATATAGGCCTATGCCCTTACTGTGACTTCTTGCTCAATGAAAGTGCTAATTTAAAAATAAAAAATATTAAAAATAGAGAGGAAATCTTACTGACCCCAAACTTTTGAACAGTAGTACATTTATTTTAACCAAAGGAAAAAGAGAAATAAAGTCGAATACAATTGCTGTAAGTTGAACTTTTATGAGTACAAAAGCATTTAGAGCTTAAATGATCCGAAAGCCAAAATCCTCTTATTCCAAATGGCGTCTTTAACCTCTTTTAACCATTCTGACTTCTGAGATGCTTTTGAAAGTGCAAACAAAGCAATGTGAATGTCACCGTCAAACAAATCATACGCAATAATCTGCATTTTTGGCCAAAATATAACAGATTAGGGGTAATATGTGCACTCTAGTTGAATGGTTTGACCTTTTTATGTGAGATGAGAGTGAATATTCATGGAAAAAACAGCGACCTTTCCTGCCATGTAGGTTGACCTTTCCTCTCTTATTTGCAGTGTAAGATGGGAAAATGTCAGCTGATATTTCCAGCACATTGCCCTTTGGTACCATCATACAAGCACTGGGTTTTCACACAAAGTGCATCACTTTGAAACCATTGCTGCTTAATCGGGAACACAGGCTAACACGTGTTGTCAAATATGTCTTGTTTATTTTTAAGAAAGAATATTACTAATTTTGTTGGTCAAGGCGCCTGCAAAACGTATTCAAAAAGCAATATTCTATCTGGGCTTATTTTCCTCTAATGTGTTTTTATCTGCGCTGTACATCAATTTCTGCCTCCCCTGTTTGAAATCAATGAAGGAAGATTATCCTTCCTCCTTTTATATTCAAGATTAAAGAAGTTATTTTCAGAGTTTATATCTAGAGTTGCATTTTAAGTACGAGTCGGTTTGAAGTGGCACTGTTCGGTAATGGGAAGCAAAGGTAGAACATTCAGAGGCTCAGGATAGCACAGCAAAGCTCGAGAAGGACAATGAGCAAGGTTGCTTTGTCACACCTTTGCTTTGTCCCAGATCTAGCCAGTATTAAATGGATTTTTTCTTTCTTATTCAAAGCACTGCCATTTTTTTTATCACAATCATGTACTGAATGTGTCAAAGATTCTTAGGAACACACTGTTACATATTGTGTGACATTGCTGTTTATTCAAACATATTAGCATTTGCTTGGTACTGTAATTGTCCTTTATCACCCTTTTTACCATCATTCATCTTCTGTAGCAAAACGCCATACATGTTTAAGATTTGGCTATTCCTTTGGTGCCTCTTCTCTGGCATGCTCGAAAGATGTCTGTGAAAATAATTATACATAGATTAAAGATTAAATAGATTCAATTTTGATAGCAGTGACATATTAGCTTGTTATAACACAAAATCAGGATGATTGCAATTTGTTCTTTGTTTTAATTATATTTTGAATGCAGTTTTATTTTTTAATAAATCGGCAGCTACTTTACAAGCAATTAAGGATATTCCACAATCTACTGTGATTATGGTAATCAATTACGTTGATTGAAAACAAATCCCATTACACAATATATTTGTCGGTCTGTATATATAGCAATTGACATTTATTTAGAGCTGTGTTTCTCAACCGGTGGGTCTCAAGACCTTTTTAAGTGGTGCTCAGAATGTATAGTCAAAGAAACATCAACATAAAAAATTTTTTTTAAAAAAGAAACACAGAATTTTAAATGCTTTTCTGATGCAAGACTTTTATTTTGAAAGACTTACTTGGAAGCTGTGTACTCTTCTGTCAGACGTATTTTAAGTAGAGTGCCTGAGAAAAATGTGTTTTCTTGATTCAGTATCTGCTTTCAGATAAAATGTTTTCAGGCAATATGTCAGTGTCATTATTCTAATGTTAATGTTTCGTCATTTGTTACAAAATAAAAAGTTTCTCACTTAAGAAAAACAAACTTTCCTGTCCTGTCAGACGTTACACTGTGCTCTTCAATTGCACGCATTCACTAAAGAGCAAATTAAATTATGAACATGCAACAAGTTATGTTGTTAATTAGTATGTCATGAAATGATCAAAGTACCAATAAATTACATAACTAGTATGCGTGTATTAGCTGGGAAGGATTTGCATGCAGGTATGATGTTCATCCTGTTCATTAGGATCATTGTCCATACATTGTATTAACAGGCCATCTTAGTATTGTGCATTTACCATGCTTACTGTAGTTTCCGTATAACCTTAATCCAAAATAACACTTTATTTTCACTTTGTGATTTTTTTCTATATTTTTGATGACTGTGGTGGCTCCATACCAACTTATGGTTTGGGACTGCTATTTAATAGTCTTACCTTATACTGTTTTTTCATCAGTGTTAGTTATATGTTTACAATTTATGTATATGTGATGTAAAGTGGGATGGTATTTATGTGTGTGTCAACAATTTTTTGAGAAATATGTTTGTTTGATTTAAATTCCTAAACAATTGGGTTGCAGCTTAATGACCATGTGGGTTTCATGGCCAAACCAGTTGAGAACCACTGATATAGTAACCAGTGCATTTATAATGTGATATGAAATTAAATATTAAAGATTTATTTGGTTTATCTAGCGAGGCGCATTAAACTTATTTTCACTTTAGTTTAATTATTTTGTGTGTGTACGTACAACCACTGAGTCACTGAGGAAAAAAACACTATCTTAGAGCTATATTTCTTTAGACTGATGTGTCTTCCATTGATTTTGTTTCATGCTCAAAACCAAAGGCTTTAGTAGTTTCTAAAGGTTTAACCTCGTTCCCGAAAAGCTATTCAAAAACGAATGTCTTTTTAGAACAAACAAAATGACTTCATCTTTTTTCATGATTTCAGGAACCTTGAAACTTGTGAGTGCAAAATGATAGCTTGTTCATTTTAGATTTTAGATGACTTACACATATTTAAGAAATTATGTGAACATTTAAGTCCATTCTGTATGATCTCTTATATCCAAGCTTGTTAGTTTTCATTGCCCAGATAACGTGTGCTAATCATCCCAGATGGGCAATCTCTGTTACCTATTTAGATCTCAATGAGTCTCTTGTTGACTGCACACACAGCGTCACAGTCACATAGCAATATTTATGAAACTAAGCAAATGACATACTGAAGGATATAAAATATCTAGATTAATATAGAAAGTGTGCAAAATGAGACGCATTTTATTTTAACAATGTATCTTTAAATCTGCTACAAATATTAATTTATATCTAGCTAAAAAATGGGTTATTTGGTTAGTTTGCTAATTTTGCACACTTTCTATGCACAAAGTCTCTGAACACAATATAGGATTCAAATAGAATTTAATCCTCTGGTGCTCTTGGGTCATTTTTGACCAAAAATGGTTTCTATGGTTAGTTTTTTTTCTCTTCATCATCGGAATGGTACAAAACTTGTTTGTTAAAAGTTTTGGCACTTGCTATGTGAACCCACATTGTGCGCATTGAAAATGATTAGGAAAGAATTTAATCTATTGGAAATGTTTGATACTGCACTCAAACAAAATCTTACTGAAAGCTCAATTTTTGAGACAACCTTTTTTGAAAAATATATATTTAATATAAAAATTGAAAATAGTATTTTTGTGCATTTTTCATAACAATAAACCTAAAATTCTATAACTTTTTACAAGTAGTTTGAACTAAGAATTGTGTGAGTTTGGCAAGATGATAAGAGGATCAAATTTTATCTTCTCTGCAGGGACAGCAACTGATGGACTTGGAGAATAAACTCAAAGTAGCCAAAGATGAACTGGAGAAGGCAGCGCTAGATAAGGTGAGACATGAGCCGATCCGCTTCGTCATTCCAGTTCAGCTTTACTGTTATTCTCTTCTGCTATCTTCTAAAATGTAAACTTTGAGAATGAATTGTATTATCTCTTTAGGCCAGGGATTTTGCAATTTCAGCAGAGAGCGAGAAGCAAATGAACAGATAAATGGTTTGAGGACAAAAGGATAAGATGACAGCGTGATAAACATTTGCCCATTAATCTCATGTGTGTTGTCTCACTTAATCTGTTGCAGGAGTCACAGCTGAAAGCCCTGAAGGACACCGTACATATCTGCTTCTCGTCTGTCCTACACAGCCAGACCGGAAGTTTACACAGATTTCCAGCAACACCCTCCAACCTGTTGAGATACTCAGCCCTGCTCAACAACTCAAGAGTCACCTTTCAGCAGCCGCACGCAAAGGTACGAACACCAAAACCATTCTCTGATGTGATGAAACGCAAGATTTTAAATGACCAACAGATGTAGTTTGACCAAGACAGACTTTTTTTATTTTGGTTTATTCATGTCATAGACATGCAATCGAATATTAAAGGGATGGTTAAAAATAATTCGGCAACGATGTACTAAAAACGGAAAAGTTTTTCCTTTGACAACTAAAAGCGCTGTATTCTGGTCAGGCAAGTAGCTGGCGATGTCACTTTGTAAAGAAACACCACAGGCCTGTAGACGGAACATGTAATGCGCACGACATCACCGCTTTCACAAATTTGCAGTTTTGTCGTTTACATGGAGACGCTATAGTTTTCAAAAACTTGCACTTTGAAACCTGTTTTCAAAAGTATCGTTTTTTCAGGCCCTCAAAATGCTGGTGTTGTGTAAATGAACGGCCACAAATTTTTTCAGTTGAAAACAGCAGGGCTGTGCACTGACATTTTGAGGGGGGAGATGCTCAAGTGGAATAAAGGGCAATCCTTTTATATTATTAATAAAACAAAGTTGTTACACATTGTTGATCATCTTTTAATTAAAGGTGCAGTGTGTGATTTTTAGTGGCATCTAGTGGTGAGGTTACGAATTGCAACCAACAAAAGTTACGGTGGCCGACAGGAAAATAAATGTCGTATGAGGCAGTAGAGATTAGCCAGTTCAGCAATGAGGTTTCTTTACAAGGATAAATTAAGAAATTATGTTTACTTAATTATTCATTAAAACTATATGTTATTGCAAATATTATTGTTACTTGTTCATCATTGTTTTAGTGTTTTATTCACTGAACTAAGCTTGCTTCCTTGCACGTAGAGCAACATAGTAACGAAACGCGTTTGTCCGTTTAGGGCTACTGTAGAAACATGTCGGCGCATTTCAATATAAGGGGATCCACGGTGTATGTAGATAGAAACTGCTCATTCTAAGGTAATACAAATATAATGGTTCATTAAGTAAGGTCTTTATACACCACTGAAAACTTATTTTTCAAGGTAGTGACGAAACATGCTCTGTAGCGCTGTGTGTTCGCTGTCGGCTACGGTAGAAACATGACGACATAACATGTCGACCTCCATTGAAGGGTGCGCCCGTGGTTATGGAGATATAAATGTCTCATTCTAAGGTAATAAAAACATAACGGTTCATTATGCACCACTATACACCACTTTATACACCACTGAAAACATAGTTATGGATCTTATATTGCATTTCTGTCAATAGATCCTCAGAAATATTGCACAATGCACCTTTAATGGCACTGTTTAACACTATACACAATAGGCCTGTTGTACCAATTAAATGAATTCAGTATACGAAATCCATCTGACAATTCATCAAAATCCATTTACACTGCAATTACAATTGCCCAAATAATGTTATGAGATTAATGTTCTAAATACAACTTTTTGAGTAAAGAAATATGAAATGTTGGTGGAAAATGAAATTATACTATTATATGTGAAACTAAATTGACTCACCTGCTTCGTTCAGCAAAAACAACAACGTTGTGTCGAAATTCTCAATTCATATAATCAAATTATTATTTCTTGAACTGTTGTATAAAATGAATATCACATTTTGCAATTGTGCTGATATTCGAGAAAATGGCACTCTTGCTCGTATTATGTATTATCTATATGTACGTATATGTAGTATGTATTATAAATATATACCTAGTTCTGGCATGAAACTCTAGATGGCGCAGGCTGATGAGTCTTTGACTCATTTAGCCATCACATCATTATCTACATAGTACAGCTGATTGGTTGCTGTTGAACCAGCGGCCAATGAGCTGCGGCTCAACATTCAAACCGGGGTGCTGCTGGTAGCAGTCTGCAGCGCGCTTTCAGAAACCCTCCACCTTCCCCAGCTCCACCTGTATAGATCTGCTACGGAGGTTAATTTGTGTATGTTGCGTGTATGTTGCAATGCATTGGCAGTAGCAAATCTTGGTACTTGCTCTGCAGCAGCGTAGCAGATCTATTCCGCCAAGACCAAATACATTAACATTGCCATATCCATTACCATGTCAATCTCTATTACCATGACAATTTCCCGAATTTCAGTCATGACAGAACTATTATGTTATAAACACAAAATACAAGAACTTGTAAAAGGGTATTTCATATCTTGAATGAATAGTTGGACACTGAGCAACCTTCATAAACGACATAAACGTAACATAAAAGTATGCTACAGTTTGCTAGATTTAAAACTTCTGAATCCAAATGAAATATTTGTGTAAGAAAAAGACCTATGCGGAAATTGTTATTCACTGAAAATCTGAACATTTTGAAATAAAAACGTAGTGCACGTATTCTATCTAACTTATTTTGGAAGACATTTGATATATATAAATATACATCAGCACATTATATTCCTTTAACAATTGTATTGTTGTCTCATAAGCATAGTGTGATTTGTAAATTGACGATAAGAGGTTTATTACTCTGTGGCAACATTTTAGGATTGAATGTCATAATCCACAAAAGACAATCTGTCATCCAAACTGTTAAGTAACAACTCTTTCGGTGCATACAGTACTACTGAGAACACAAACATTAACAGTGCTTGATTTATTTAGCAGACAGTGTGGGAGAATCTGCGTCTATTTTTTCCCCTAGATGACGCAAAAGCACTCAGCCTCAGTGAGAAGTGTTGCTCAGAATCTCAATGCTTATATGTACTAAACCCAGAGGACAGAGCAGTTCTTTTTGATTATGCTCCAATACTCTTGTCCATAAGCGAGAGGTCTCCACAGAACCATATTAGAAAACATCAAAAGACCTCATAAAACAAGGCTTTGGCCTTCAGCTTTTTTTTCTCGAAAAAATATTATTTTTATGAAGGAAAATTGTAGGTACTGAACATGGTATTCAAAATGCATCATTATCAAGCACTCATAAAGACATGAAAGGAAAAAAAGATGCAGTATCTTCTCATACAATGTCATATTTGTTTAATTTCCTTAGAATCTTTATCTGAAGTGTCTCACTTTGAGCTTTTCAGCAAGACTTTCATTAGCCTGGTCCCACCAGACTCTCGTACATTTCATTTGTACATAGAGTCTGGCACCGCTCCATTGACAAGCGTTAACTTCCTTGTAGGCGTGTACTCTATTGAAGTCTAAAACTATTGGATCTGCCATAACCAATCTCTAACGTTTGGTCGTGACGTATGACTAACGTTTGCCTTAGCCAACTCATTCACCACTAACGGAGCGAGCTGGAAAATCAAACTTTTCCCGAACCCCGTGGGGAGGAGGGCCACAACATCATGGCCACTACCAAACTAAGCAAAGATTGTTCTTGCTCTGGCTTTAACTTCTTGATATTCGGCAGCGTTGCCACAACGGATCGAATGGCTTCGCTCGCATCTTTCTCCGCTGCCATAGAGTGCTGAAGTTATGACGTCACTTTGTAGGACAACTCGGAAGTTAGCGGTGCATGGGTTCCCTTGATCGAAAAGCTATGCATTTTCCCCATAGGCTTTTGGAAAATCGCAAAAAATAAGATCTGTGTTCAACAAAGAGTTGTGACCCTTACACGTTTTGTCTATCAAGATAATCTTTACATTTACATTTAGTCATTTAGCAGACGCTTTTATCCAAAGCGATTTACATCTGAGGACAAAAGCAAGCGAGTCATCGTGAGGAGGGAAGAACGACGCAAGAAGTGCTCAAAATACAAAGTTCAGGCATTGCTCAGAGTAGCAAAAGCCAGAAAGGGAAGATTTAAAAGGGAAGGAAAGATTTAAAAGAGAAGATTTTTTTTTTCATTTTTTTATTATTATTTTTTTATGTTAAGTACTCATGGAAGAGATGAGTTTTCTTTTGAATGCTGTCAGGGATTCTGCATTACGGACGAGGGTGGGGAGATCATTCCACCAGCATGGAACCGTGAATGAGAATGTTCTGGAGAGTGATTTAGTGCCTCGCTGTGATGGCACCACGAGCCGTCGCTCCTTGGCCGATCGTAGGCTTCTGGTAGGGACGTAGACTTGTAGTAGGGAGTGAAAGTAGGACGGAGCTGAGTCTGTGGTAGATCTGTAAGCAAGCATCAAAGCTTTGAATTTTATGCGAGCAGCGAGTGGTAGCCAATGCAGTGAGATGAACAGAGGAGTGACGTGAGCCCTTTTGGGCTCATTGAAGACAGGGCGGGCTGCAGCATTCTGGATCATTTGTAGAGGTTTAGTAACACATGATGGAAGTCCAGCTAGAAGAGCATTGCAGTAATCAAGCCTAGAAATAACCAGGGCCTGGACGAGAAGTTGTGTTGCATACTCAGTTAGGAAAGGCCTGATCTTCCTGATGTTATACATGGCAAACCTGCATGATGGAGCTGTCTTTGTAATGTGGTCTGTGAAGGTCAGCTGGTCATCAAATATTACTCCAAGATTTCTGACCGACCTTGATGGGGTGATTGAGGATGACTCTGGCTGGATAGTGAAGTTGTGCTGTAGAGACGGATTGGTAGGGAGGACGAGAAGCTCAGTCTTTGCCAGTTTGAGCTGCAGGTAATGTTCCTTCATCCATGCCGAGATGTCCGCCAGACAGCTTGAGATACGTGCAGCTACTGTGGGATCATCTGGTTGAAATGAGAGGTGGAGCTGTGCGTCATCAGCATAGCAATGGTAAGAGAAACCATGTGCCTGTATGATGGGTCCCAATGATGTGGTGTAGATGGAGAAGAGGAGCGGTCCAAGAACTGAACCCTGAGGAACCCCTGTGTTCAGTTAATGTGCTTTGGATACCTCGCCTCTCCATGTAACCCTGAAGGACCTACCTGTGAGATAGGACTCAAACCAGTGGAGGGAAGTTCCTTTGATGCCCAGTGATGAGAGGGTGGACAGAAGGATCTGATGATTCACAGTGTCGAAGGCAGCAGAGAGATCCAGCAGAATGAGAACTGAAGATTTGGAAGCAGCTTTTGCGATCCGCAGGGCTTCTGTGACCGACAGTAGTGCAGTCTCGGTTGAATGGCCTTGAATACATTTAGAATACACTTGAATACATTTTGAAGCCTATATAAAGTTTAAAAAACCACAAGCAGACACAATAAAGTTTAAAAAACCACAAGCAGGTTATAACTGGCGTGTTTTATGTCATAGATCAAAACGTGAAAATATTTAGAGGCTTTGTTAACCACAGACCTTATTTCAGGAGATTTAGCAAAAACCAATTCAAAAAGCCCATAGAGACTTTAGGGCGAGGGAACCGGAAGTGCTAAAATGCTAACTCACTTCCGCGTTTTGGCCTACAAAGTGACGTCCTAACTTCGGCACTCTATTACTGAACTACAACTCAATATAACGCACAACATCAACGTCATCGTTCTCAGCCACTCCCTCTGTTCGCTGATTGGCCCGGTTAAAAATTAATCTGAGAAAACCACCAAAGACTACAGCACAATCCCAGACCTAGTACTGAAGGAAAATGAAAATTGAGCGGAAGTACGTAGGAGGGCAGAGCCAGGCTAGACTTTCATTGGAAACCGGACACAAATCTCAACCCTGAAAAGTCAAAAAGTGTTCTCCTAAGATTAAATATGTCATTGTGAAATATCTGGCCATGGTTTTCTCTCAAGTAAAAATCACTTTCTTCCACTCAAACTAAGTGGATGAGCAGAAGACATTTAGTCCTTCTTACAGTGTCCCATTCAGCATTTCATTACAGTCCCTATTCATCAACTGTTGGGAACGTAATGAGGCTTAATCCTTTCCAAACAGCCGTGCAAAACCTATACTGTCAGCCAGCGCACACTAGTCCCTGCTGCTGAAAGATTCATCAGCGTGAGGTTTTAACAAACAAGCAGTTTTAAATGATAGTCGCTTCATGTTTAACAGCCGTTGATAGATGTCATGTGCTGTAGCTTTAGTCGCATGCGACATTTATGTGTTTGTGCTATTTGCCTGTTAGCAAATACTGTGTATGTGAAGTAGATTGTTTAGATCAAAAGATCATTATGCAAGTATTAATGGAAATTAATTTTAGAAGTTTATAATTTATATATATCCACAAACAGCATAAAAACATAAGCTTAGGTGTTTACACTAAATGCATGCAATTATAAAAAAGCAATAATAAATTTTTTATAAATGACTTTAAATACAAATTATATAATATAAATCATATAAATATAACTTTCATATAGGCAATTTATTGCATCAGAAATATATCACTTTGTTTCCAGCTGACTGGTCCAGTATCCGGTATCTGTTTACGATCTATTTAGGACTTTATAATAAAGTACCATTAGTTAACTTTAGTTTATGAATTGACTAATGAGCAATGCATTGGTTACAGTAGACCTATTTATTCATTGTTCTTCACATTAATAAAAACGCAACTATTAGTTCATGCAAGCTCTGATTCATTAAATATTAATAGAGGCTTTTTATTGTATTGATGTATTATTAAATCTTAAAATCAACATTAAAGGTGCAGAAAGCGATTTCTGACAAACTTTGTTGAAAGTTGATCGAACTCCGCAACACAACACACTTGTAACCAATCAGTCGTGGGGGTGTGTCCACTCATGATGGGGGAGGAGAGAGAGTGAGCCAATCAGCAGTAGGGGGTGTGTCCACTCATGATGGGGGAGGAGAGAGAGTGAGCCAATTAGTAGAAAGGGCGTGTCCACTCATGATAGCGGAGAAGAGAGAGTGAGCCAATCAGCAGTAGGGGGCGTGTCCACTAATGATTGGGGAGGAGAAAGTGAGCAAGAGGGAGATTTGAAGACAAACAGTGTTGGGAAGGATACTTTCAAAACGTATTTCGTTACAGAATACAGAATACATGCCCAAAAATGTAATTTGTAACGTATTCCGTTACGTTACTCAATCTGAGTAACGTATTCTGAATACTTGGATTACTTCCACATTGAATTGCATTTTAAAAGTGTAGGAATGCGGCCATCAAATCCTGCTTACTAAACAGGCCTATTCTGGTGTGTTTTTCTGTTCCATCTGGCTGAATGTGTTAGGCCCATGTCTTCCTGAAAGTGCAATATATTATAATTTGCTATAGAAGAACAAAGACTATAAGTGTATGTTGCGGTCACCGGTGCGGTGATGAGGTGGTGATGGGTTCATGTAACATGTAAATGTGGCGCTGCCAATAAAGCACCTAAAAGCTGTCACAAAGAACCGGCAAAAGTAATGACTGAATATGTTAGTGTCGGCTGCAAAGATGAAGTTGACGATGACTCGCGATCTTCGCAGCACTCTAGTGAACGCGCCGCAGAGAAATGCACATTTCATACGGATTACATAAACAGAGAACAGTCTGTTTTCTTTCGTTTTGAATTGTTCTGTTTAAAAGTAGACATGTCTGTGAGACAAGGAGGCTAGCCTACCTTACTACCTTACAAGTTTCGGTTCATTTATGAGATGAGCCCCAGTTCACGCACCAGCGCCTCCATGCCGTGATATCTATTGTCTGCTATATTTACTACTTATTTATTAATTCCAGCCAATTTGGTTGATGAAACATTGATTAAAATTAAGATACAATTAATACAAATCGAAATTCACTTTAAAGAAAGGCTTTGTGCATCTGTTTAGTGCCGCTTTCAGAGTGGTCACGTCCGTAACATTGTTTTTTCCTCATAAATGCGAACAAGAAAAATTAAATAAAATGAATATTTTATGTTCTGTGGAGAGCCAACCCTTCTTCATCCGGTGGGTATTACTTTTGGTTTGCGCCGTGTAGCCTAATTCACAGAAGTACTAAAAAATATTTGGCCTAAAAGTTAAATATTTTTTGTGTCACGCATGTTTATTTCCCTCATATTAAATATAAAACGCATGTGTAGACAGATATTTTTCTAATGTCTGGACTCCTTTATTAAGGGAGTATGGATATACAAACAGACGTTTATATATATTGGTATTAAATGACATTTGCAGTCAAAACTTGAAATATAGCCTACATTCTCAGAAAATGCATGTCCATAACGCAATTGCTAAATTTTAAATAATTATTCCGCAACTAGTTTTGTGGTGTATGTATACGTATTTTATAATCTTAACTTCAAATAATACTAATAGTAATTTAAAGATGTGGTAGCATTGGATCTGGACGGGAAGGATAACTCTGGGAGTTGGAAGGGGTGTGTCGCAATTTTGCCTTCTCGCATGCGATACAGGTTCGTGGATCTGAGTGTCGCAATTTCGGTTTCATATCGCATATTGTTACAGCCCTGTAGCTAGTAGCCTACCTGATACAACTATAAAATAGCAAGGTGACCAGTAAAACTACAGCAGACGACTACCCCTGGCTAATTAAAAAAAAAAAAAACTTTAAGATGCTTCTTCAGGTTGGAGGTGGAGTCTTTGGACGCTGAAAGGAGGATGGTTGCTTGCAAGCAGAGGTTGCACTGCACAGTTATATTTGTTCTCCCTTCTCTTTCTTTAATGTGAAATGCTGTTTGAATTTCCAAAATAGAAACGCATTCTTGCCCTGGCTCTGTTGTTCCGGCTCCATACATCTAGCTCCCGCTGCTCCTCTTCCGACTCCATTGTGACTGATCACGCAAACCGCGCATTTTTTTGTTTTCATATTGGGGCTTCTGGGAAATGCATGGAGTTGCCTTAATTTCTTTAGAGAGTGAATAAACTCATGAAACAGAAAAGTATCGTCATGTAATCCATTGATTTCAACAATGTAACTGTATTCTAAATACCAACTATTTAAATTGTAACTGTAACGGAATACAGTTACTCATAATTTGTATTCTGAATATGTAACGCCGGTACATGTATTCCGTTACTCCCCAACACTGAAGACAGACTGTAGAAAGAGATGTGGCTGAGAGACATTAAAAAAGAGAAAAGCTTGTAAGAATATCTCTGGAAAAAGTAGGATTATGATCAGGCAAGAGCTTTAGAACCATTGTTATATTAGGAAAGTGTTCCAGCGCTGGACCTACTGAAATGAGAAGGCCTCAAAACAGATGCCAAGGTTGTGTTGCTTTGTTCCATACATGAGTAACATTGGTTTTGTGCTGTTGTTGTAATGTAACAACAGGACAGTTTTGAGTGTCATTCTTTGTCTGGAGCTGCTGTGCTGTTGACGACTAACAACAAACTCCTGCTTTTATACTTGTGTACTGTATGTTCATTTTTGGTTTTTCGTCGTTCATCATCTTTTCGCTTTTTTGGGGAGGAAGCATTATTTTCCTTTGCATCAGCTATGATAAAGAGACATCAGTCCATGCATTTTGGGGGCGGAGCGATGAAGGGAATGTTTGTTTAGGCTGATTTCAAATATCAACAGTGTTTTCAGAAATTGTTCACTGCACCTTTTAAAGAAATGCTTTACAAGTCATTTTAATAATTAGATAATGCTAACTAGTGTAGTTATCTAATATTAAATGGAATCTTATTATAAAGTGTTACCACAATCTCATTTCCTGAAAAAAAACTTGCCCTGGATCAGGTTAGTCGTGCAGCATTTTTTTAACACGTTATTTTTTAATTGTTTAAAAAAAGATCTACCTTTAAAGCCAGGGTTCGCTCAAACTAATTTGAAATGTAATTGAGAAGCCACTTAGCCTGCCTCTAGAGATAGACCTCAGATTGCTTTTCCTGATGCTGATGCTATGTTTATGTGTATGTATGGCATACTAAATGTGTTATCTGGAAATTACTTAAAGGTAAAGCGTCTTCAAACCTGTTTAAAAACTATTTTAGCAATTCCGGTCTGTGTCTGTTGTGGTGCAGTATTTAAATAATCTTTAAAGACTGTATATAAGTCATATTTCAAGTAAACCCCAAATAAAAGCTAGTTTGTAAATGCATTAAATTGACAATAGCTAAGAGGTCAAAAGTTTTGATCTCTCTATCTCAAGCCAACAGCAGCTGACAACAACAGAACTGAATGTGATGATGCTGGAAATCATGGAAATTGATCATGCTAACTCTGTTGATTCACTATGTACAGTTAAACACCATTAATTAACTGACAATCTGAACAAACTGAGAACCAAAATAATTTTTACCCCTGCTTTCCCTGCAGGTATTTCTACCAAACATCCGCTAATTAGCTCATCTTAAACCAAGGAGGCCAAGCCGATTAATTAAAGGTGTTTTGAACAAGTAACTCAAACACGAAAGCCTATTTGTAATAACTCTTTACAGCAGTCGCCCGGCGGCATCTTGTCTTGATGCTGTTGGTCTTCTCATGAGAGTTGTTTTGAATTGAAATACAGCACAACATTTCTCATGTAAAAACAAGAATTCTGAGGGCTTGATACAAGATTCATGGATATGTCCTGAAGTGAAATGTGCAAACTCAAAGCCTTCATAACCATGATTTTAACCAGTCTACTGTGTACCTGTGCAAAATATAGTAATTTGATTGAATAAGCACATCTTCCTTTCAAATCTGGACAAATTAAGTATATAATAAGAACTCCAGTCGATACCAGATGACCATGTTCAAAACTGACTTACTAAAAAAAAACTGGGCCTCTATAGACATCATGCTGATTTGCAATGGGGAAGCAACAAGTGTGTCATATTCCATTTCATTCACTCTGAGGAGCAGAGAGTCCCTAAGCTGATTATTGTTATATCATTACTTCTCCAGAGAGACACTTCAGAGACTCTATGGAGTTTTTTTACTGTAGTAACATTTATCTCATTTGCTTTGCTCAGTAAATGAGTGATCGGATGTGTGAAAAGCTTTTCTAGAAGCCTCCAGTTAGAGCCTCTCTTTTTCTTTCCTTTACGCTAATTACACACATTGATTTACCTAGAGACGCACATATACGGTAATCAGAGACACATTTACCTGCTTTTTCTGAGTGTCTGAGGATCAATAATGCAAAAAAATACATTATTTGATAATTTTTTATAGTTTTATTGCTATTATTACTGACAAAACACAATGTCATTCCACCAAAATAGAATAAACTAATAAAAATAATACAATTCTCTAAAGATACACTACCATTCATAAGTCTGGGGTCGAAAGAAGTCTCTTCAGCTCACCAAGGCTGCATTTATTTGATGAAAAATGCAGTAAATTCTAATATTGTGAATGTTTATATTTGAATACATTTGTATTTTATTCCTGTGATGCAAAGCTGAATTTTCAGCATCATTACTCTAGTCTTCAGTGTCACGTGATCCTTCAGAAATCATTCTAATATGCTGATTTGCTGCTCAAGAAAAATTCTTATTACTATCAATGTTGCAAACATTGAAACAAATGACTTGCCTTAAAGGGACTTTGATAATGTTTTATATACTATTATTTTCATTTATAGTTTGTATACTATTATTACAGACAAACATTTACATAAAAAGTACCCCCCTCCCCCATTTTTTATATAAGGTATACATTTATATGTATATGGTATATATAATATATTGATGTTGATATTATAAACATATTATATTATTAAAATCTCTATAAGCACAGAACCAGCAAAAAACTTAGCATTTATAATTATGTTGTTTGGCTAATGGAACAGATGCCATTTACTGTAAGTCTCTTTAGATAAAAGCATTTGCTGAATGGAAAACAATAACAGAACAATCGAGTTGTAGATCACAATGCAGAGAGAGAGTTGACAACTGACTTCAAATGAACCTAAGTGGAAAATTGTCTGTGCTTCATAATAAACCGTCTGGAGAATTTAACCCCAGCACTCTCCTGTTTTTCCTCTTTTTCTTTCTCTCTCTCTATTCCTTTGTGTCTTTCATAACATAACATTCTGTTTCTTTATGCTCTCTTCCTTAAGGACATCCCGAAAGTTCCCCGGATCACAACAACAAGTAAATTGCCTTTGAGCAGTGCGGTAATGAGGAGAGAGAGCACAGGACCGAAAGACTGCCAGATGGTGAAGGTAAATCTTTAGTGCCCCTTATACTCTAATGGCCACTTCCTTACCCTTTGGACTAAATGGGACGACTTATGTTCATTGCATCTCAGTGTATCCCTTAGCTATTTAAGATCATTTACAACTTTGCATTCAATTTCGTTCGAGAATAAGCTTTGAGGCCTCGCTCAGCAGTTTTCTCCTGATCAATGGTATATTGAACCGCTGCTGTTGGATCTATGAGAAATTATCACTGCTCCATTCAGCTAAGGGTGAAGTGTGTAACTTATGTACCTTTAAGGCACCAAATGGAACTAATAATAATGATTGTTTTCAAAAAGGTTTTTTAAACTGTCTTCCATTGGTCAGCTAAACAGATAGACCCTTCCAAAATAACGCCATTGGTGAGCCAATACATTTCGGGCCAGTCAAAGGGGCTTTCGCACCAGAGGAACGTTTTTATAGTTCCTATAACTACTGGTGGAAGCACCCACTTTATGGTGTGGGAGCCCGCCCTTTGGGGGGACTAAATTAGCTCCTACTTTAGAGTAGGGTCTAACACATCACAATAGAAACTACCAGTGATGTAAGTGTGGCGCTGATTGTCTAAATGCCCGCCAGATGAAACACCAGCACCTGCTATTTAAAAAACAAAACTAAATTGTAAACACAGTTTACATTTACTGTTTTCTGTGCACACAAACTAAACCCCACGACAACAACAAAATTCCCTTCTCTTCGGCTTCTATTTGTGGGACACATACACGCAAAATGATGTCAAAATGCCCGTCTCAATGAGTATCCTCGTAAACAGTCGCTTATGGCTCACGTGAATGTAAATAATTGATAAAGAAAGCAGATGCGTATCATTATATTGGATCCGTGCATTCGGTCTTGAAGTGACAGCAGTCTAATTTCACTGCTGTGTCATGAATGTTAATCAAAGGACGAAATACAAAGAGAAAATCTAAATCTTTCGTAGCTTTAACCAAGATTATTTATATTAAATTTTTACAGTTACTTTACATTCGATTAATTTCCGTACCTGAATACTGTTAGATTTACCTGAAAAACACAAAGCACTATTTATTTCATGTGTATTTTTTGTTTATTTTATTTATCTATGTTTGTAATTTGTTTTATTGTTTTCTCTGCAGATTCACTCCAATATAAAATCATTCTGGAATGATTATATATTTCCGAATAGATCCTATTCAAGTCATCTGGTGAAATTATTTTCATATGCCAATGTATATCCAGTGGCAACCTTATGCATCCGGGGGCCCTTTTCAATAACTAATATGGGGCCCTAGCCATATAAAACATAAACATAATAGAGCAGAAAAAGCATGGATTCCTGTTGGTTTGCATCAATGGTATATTATTTTATTACGTGCACTTTCAGCTTCACGAACAGGCAGCTCAACATAGAAATCATCCAACCTTATTTGATTAAAACTATATACAATTATACAGCGTTTTACGTTGGAATAAGCCACGCCCTTTCACGGACGGCAGCTTCTCTGCTTAATTGATTAGCGCAGTATATTTTCAGCTGTCTGGGCTGACATAAAGTAAACAGCTCAAACATCCTCTCAACTTAAATTATTAACAAAAGCAAAGAAAAAAAACATATCTGACTGACACTGAACCGAACTTATCATAAATACAGTGATGGGCTCCGCGTTATTTCAGCACCGTGGACAGCCTACCGGGCGGCGGGCGTTAGAGATGTGCGGATGGGCCATTATTTCATCTGCAACCGCATCAAAACTCATCATCCGTCCGCCATCCATCCGCACCAACGTTTTTGACCAATTTTCAAAACCGCACCCGTCCGCCATTCGCTGATTGGGCGATACAAGGCGCTGCTGATGTCAGCCACGAGACTAGAAACCGCCCGCCAACCGCCCGAATTTAATTAAAACAAATGTTTTCGTCACGTCATCCGCCCAATCCGTGGTTTATCCGCGGAGTCCGCGGCTGTAACCGCCAACCGCGCATCTCTAGCGGGCGTAGATTACACCTAAACCCTTTTTAGAAATCCACTTTTCTGTGTTTGAGTGCTGAGAATGCCGTGATAAGTTCATCTTTGTCCAGCGATTTTGTCACCTTGCCTGGACCAAAGAAAGAGGTCACTTTTGGTAGACTGAATAAAGCTTTCCTTTGTTGTCCGATATCTTTCGTTTTTCAGCACCACTGGCATATGTACGTTTCATTTTACTTTAAAAAAACGTTCCTGCTCAAAATAACATTTTAACTTAACGGAAAAAAAGGCAAAGGTATAAACAAATAAACTACCGGTATTATACTTTAAGCTGTTCGCGGGGGCGGTAAACGTCGCAATGGTAACCGCGAGTTCGACCAATCAGAGACGTCAGTGTTATACTTAGGATTGTGGGTAGTGTAGTATTTCTCCAGAAGATCGCAAATAAAACACGTTTTCCTAAAAACAAGGTTGATTTCATACTGACTAGTGAAGGCGGGGCCTGTTGCAACTGAAACCAAGAGGTCCTCGCTTTAGCCTGTAGCACGATGACGTAGCTTGATGGTCCAATACGTCATGGACGCTGTTACGCGCATGCGCGGTGGTGTGTTTTGGACAATGTTACGCGCATGCGCGGTGGTGTGTTTTGGACACTGTTACGCGCATGCGCGGTGGTGTGTTTTGGTGACGTCATACATGCATGCACAATACTAGAGAGTTGGTGAACAATCGGACGTGCTTTGATCTTCCAAGAAAAATTATGTAATAATTAACAACATTGATTGTATATCGTTAGGTATTTCATCTTTGGGAATCTTTATTTACTGTTTCGTTGTTTCAACATGTATAGTCGTGTGTAGTGTTGTGCATCCGAAGCGAAACGTGTTTAGCTGATATGACTTTTAAGATAACCACAGCGATTCTCATTTTAATCTTTTACTTCAGAACATAATACCATGGACAGACTGCAGGGCTAATCTAAAATTAACATGATTCTGCTCGACTAATGATTACTTATTTGTTATTGCATTGTTCTAGATGAATGTCTTTAAAAGGGCAGTTGCCCTGTAATTTCAAGATGCACACGGTGCTGTAACCTGTATCACTGTCCTTTTTGTGAGACGTACAAAACCACATCAAATTGTCCATTGATAGCCATGTATAAATATAAATGGTCACTTTCAGTTTGTCTGTTTGTATCTGAAACTTAAAATCAGTTGTTTTTTTTGTTTGTTTTGTTTTCAACGTCCTTCCATGTCACTTGTCATAAATGGTCACTGTAGTGACAAGCGCTTGATCTGACTGCTGTAACCAGTTTGTATATGAAACTTAAAATCAGTAGGTGTTTTTTTTATGTAAGTACATGTCCTACAGACACTGAAAAAAAAAAAATTATAT
Organism: Siphateles boraxobius; assembly: GCF_051911475.1. NCBI lineage: Eukaryota > Metazoa > Chordata > Actinopteri > Cypriniformes > Leuciscidae > Siphateles > Siphateles boraxobius. The sequence goes on from NW_027508942.1 coordinate 2,425,741, forward strand.
ATATATATATATATATATATATATATATATATACTTGTGGTGACAACATGCTATTAATCCATCAAATTTAGGTTTAAAATCATGTGATTTAAAATGTTGTAAAATTAACTATTTTGCATGTATGTAGAGAGAACCTAGGATCATATTTATGTAAATAATTATTCATCAATAAATACTTATTACTATTTATCAGTACTATTACTACACAGGTTAGAACATTATCTCAATACAATATTGAGCATACATGTCACTTAAGACCAGCGCATGCACATTATAACGGGTGAAACATAAGTAAGGCCGCCTATGTGTATATCACAGAAAAACTAAATATCACAATGCCAGTTTTTTCCGCAATATCATGCAACTATACTTAGTATCTCTTAATCACTCACACAAATGCTCGTCGGCACAGCTGTCTAATGTAGTTGAGGGTTTTTTGTTGTTGTTGTTCTGTATTAATCCTTTTTTTTTTTGACTGTCAAAAAAAAAATTGGACCAACCAATCAGCACAACAGAAATTCAAGGTGCGTGTGTGAGCTGAGCATGCAGAGAACACATGTTTAGAAAAATATGGCTGATGATGAAATTTACATCACAAGTACTGTACACATACAGTAGTCATAAAAAATGCATAAAAAAGAACTATGCCTTGGGATTTACCCTGATTTTTCTATAATAAGTTGCCTCCAAGATAGCTAAAAATTACCTCAAAATTATTATACTCTATCTTTGTAATTTTTTTCTGAGTGCACGTCATAGATCTTTGGAGATATTTAAAAAAAAAAGTGCAGATTAAATAGATTACAACCCCATTTTGAGCAACGCTCTCATTCGTATGGTAAGCATTAGGGGTGTGTAGTATTCTTCATTAGTTATCACTGAAAAATATGCCTTTTGTCACTTATAAAAAAAATTTTTTTGAGGTGTAATGCGGTCGTGCTTCAGGCGACCCGAGGTGTATATATATATATATATATATATATATATATTCCAGAGCTCTGTGTACTGAGTAATGTCAGGACAACCCCAACCTCAAATAAGAGGAGTCTGACTCTATAAATAGCTGATTAAAGAACATAGAGGTTGAGGAGGAAGGAAAGAAAAGAAAGTAAACACTTTTTCAATTATCTGAACAAATTATAGCCTATCATATCATACAATGTTTAAAACATTTAAATAGATATATCAAGTAGTAGAGAATGTATATGTATCCTAGTTGATTATTAGGCTCCTCTTGACAGTCAGCTGGTTTGGTTTCTGAGAGACGCTCAGAGATCTTGCTGTGCTTATTCCATTAATTAGTGTATCATATCATAAAAGGTTTAAACTTTAAAGCATGTAAATATACACATCAAATAGTAGAACGTGTATGATATAGTATTTTAGTTGATTTACTCTTGCCAAGCTCCGATTTCTGCTATTTAATTTGTACTAGCCTACTCATTTCATTCATAAGAGTAGTATACTGAACACTCATTCACTTCACACACTCATTATTGTGTTGTGATTTTAGAGATTTATGTATAGTATCGTGCTTTCTTTTGGCTCACCTGTTATCCAGCAAACATGAGGAGTGACTGTGCAAGCCTCAACCGAATATTATTCGGCAGAATTATTCGTTATTCGTTTTGATAGCCATTATCTGTACTTGATCTCCGGTCGTCATGATGTGGGATCCTGTATTCTGGAATGTTTGAGACAGTGCTTCACAGATATCAGCATGGCAGAGAGCAGTTCTGTAAGCCAGAGATACATCTCACTGACTGCTGACATGCGCTTATCAACTGTAATGACAGGATTGTGTGTGTGATTGTGGGTAAGTGGCTGTGTGTTAGCTGAACGTGTGTGTGAGGGGAAGATATCCACGTGAAGAAGAGACAGGAAACAAAGAACGACAGAAATAGAGAGAAAGAAACACAAGATCATCCTCTGTAGATGACATGCCATGAAGATTGTCTAATGAAAATGTTCCCGAAGCAGATCTCAGTCTGCTGATGGTCCTGATGACAGCAGTGTGACGGAGATAAAACACATTACTCTGACTTTCTCACCAGGGGCATCTTATCATTCATGAATGCTGCTGATCTTTCTTTCTTACTAGAGTATTTACCAAGTCATTTATCATAGGGTAGTGTGTGTTTGAAGACCAAACCACAAATTCGTTTTTTTTTTCATTATTGTAGTTCGTATTATTATTATTATTATTATTATTATTATTATTATTATTATTATTATTATTATTATTATTATTATAGATAATGTTTTAGTATGTGGTTTGTTTTTCTTTTGCCTAATGATCAGGTTCTCCAGCATGATTTGAAATGATCAGAGAGCATCTTGAGCTTCAATGGAAGAACAACTGACTGTCTGTATAAAGAGTCACATGACCAATGTCACATTTAACTTTATTTATTTATTTAACCTATAAATAATGCAGAATTAAAAGTTTTACATTTTAAATATTTCTCTCATATTTTGGACTCCATACTCTATGGGCCCTATTTTAACGATCTGAAACGCAAGTGTCAAAGCGCATAGCGCAAGTAAATTTGTGGACGGATCCCGGCGCTGTTGCTATTTTCCCGGCGGTATAAATGCCTCTTGCGCCTGGCGCAAATCTAAAAGGGGTTGGTCTGAAGTAGCTTCATTATTCATAGGTGTGGTTTCGGCGTAACGGGAAACAAACCAATAAGAGCTTTATATCACATTCCCTTTAAGAGCATGATGAACGAGGTCCGCTTGTTCCATGGCGCAACACTATTATAACGGCGCATTTACCAGGCGCGCTTCAGAATCGGTTCACAGCCGAGGAGATCGATGTTCTCGTCAGGGCCGTAAAAGAAAGAGAAGTGGCATTGGGGAATGGACAAACCCGACAAAATTAGCTTCGGTTAAACATGCATATAATAATTTGGGTAAATGTGTAAGCTTTATGCCTATTTTCCCCATCGTCATGGACACAACAATGATTTCCCTCGTGTTTTAATATTTTTCCTTATAATAATGTATCATTTGCAAAAAGTTAAATGCATCTGTGTAGATGAGAGAATCATCTACAGTGTATACGCGTTGTTCACACTCTGTATTATGGCTAGGCATGCGCGCTTAAAATAGCATCTGAATGTACGCGCAACGCGGCATTGACTTTAGACTAGTTTTTTTTCTGGTCAGTGGCGCAATTGTTTTATAGAACAGCAAAATAGCATGAGGAAAAGTTTGCGACGGAACACGCCTCCTCTTTGCGCTGAACCGCCCCGGGGAGCGCAAGTGTACTTCTTAGTTAACCGACGTCTGTCTGTGGAGGGAAAAGTCCGCTTTGCGCGGGTGCAAAATAGGAATGATACATGCGTCAGTGTACAAAGTCATTTGCGCCGGGTGCAAGATAGGGCCCTATAGTTCAAAAGGTTCAGTAAGTTTTTTTGTATCTTTTGAAATAATTATTACTTTTATTAATTGAATAGATCAAAAGTTACAGTAAAGACATGTATAATGTTACAAACGATTTCAAGTAAATGTTGATTTTACTTACTTTATTTTACTTAAATAATCATGAATATGTATCTCTGTTAAAAAAAAATTACACTAAGCAGTCCAACTGTTTTCAACATTAATAATAATCGGTAATATAAGAATAATTTCTGAAGTATCATGTGACACTAAAGACTGATAATTCAGCTTTGCCATCTCGAGAATAAATTACATTTTAAAATATATTCAAATAGAAAACATTTATTTTAAATTAGAAAAATATTTCACAATATTACTGTTTTTAATGTGGTTTAGATCAAATAAATGCAGCCTTGATAAGAATAAGAGACTTGCAAACAATTGTAAAGTGCTGACATTAGGCAGAGTGCAAATGTGACGTAATGATGTCATGAAGGTACTAATTAGCATATGACGTTATCTAGCGACTTTCCATTGAAAATAGTTGGCATCGGTGGTCCAGAGGCACGTGTCATCGCTGATATTTGCTACTCGTTTCATTTGTCTCTGCTGGCTTCAGAACGTTCCTTAAATTCCTCAGCCTCAATAATTGTGAGGAAACAGCACTTGAAGCAGACCTACTGTAGACAGTGAAGGAAAATGAACAAGAGTTTTAGTTGGTTAATCTTTAATGCCTATATAATGTTGTTCTTTTGGCTGACACCATTCTACAGCACTTCCATTAACTTAACCTCCCTGTTGTTTGTCCTGTCAGAATAAAAAAAAAATGAGGGTGCACTTTACAGTTAAAAACAATCTCTTGTAGTCTTATACTCTTCTATTTAATGTGTTGATCCATAAACATCTTTCTAGCTTGTTTCAGAGCTCATAGACAAGCATATAAAACATTTCCTGAAAATGCTGCATCCCTTGAGCAACATGATTAATCTTTTTTTCTATGCAACATTGTATAATCTCATAGCTCAGGCTTTTGTGGAAAATGTAAACAGCAAACAATTATACTTTATACTGTATCTCTGCTCCATTGTGGCCACAGACTTTTTTTTCCTTCTTTTTTTTTAAACCAAGCTGTCTATCCCCTCCGCTCTGTGCTCGATTGTTAGAGGTTTGTTTGCTTTTTAAATGAACATGTTCTTTTCTGTCTCTCTCTTTGTACCTTCAGGTGGGAGCAGAATGTTCCAATCAGACCGAGAGTTCATCTGAGATGAAAAAGACATTTGGACACAGTCGAGTGAGTGTTCTGATGTGCCTATTGAAAGAATTAAAGATAAAAAAATCTGAAATCAGTTACTCACCCTCAGTTACTCACTTTTCTTCATCTGTGGAACATGATCAAAAGAAGATGAATCTGAAGATTTGTTCAACAGTTTTTGCCCATTTGAAAGCAAACCATCATTGGAATTCAAAATATCTTCTTTTGTGCTCCTCACAAAACCAAGTCAATTATTTTCATTTTTGAGGGGGTAAAAAAGTCTGAAACTTGTGAAAGTGAAAATGCTTTTTTATTTTATTTTAATTTAATTAATTTACATATATTACTTCATTACAAATTAGAGTATCATTCAAAACTTTTTTTGAAATAAATGAATACTGAATGAGTTAATGTAGTATTAATTTAAAACTAAATTGATAAACGGTTATTCAGCAAGGACACATTAAATTGATCAAAAGAGAGAGTAAAAACATTTGTAATGATTTCGGTTTTAAATAAATGCTGTTCTTTTGACTTTATAGCCATCAAAGAATCCTGAAAATGTATCATGGTTTTCACAAAAAATGAACTAGCACAAATGTTTTCAACAATGATAATTTAAGAAATATGCAAGATATGAGTTGAGCATCAAGCATATTATAATGATTCTGAAGCATCATGTGACACTGAAGACTGGAGAAATTATGTAATAAATTACATTTTAAAATATTTTAGAATAGAAAATGTGCAGAATCTGAAATATTCACTCTTATTCACTTTACTGTACATCATCATGTGTATTTGTTTAAAATTAAACTAAACTTTATTTTCAGATTTAAATATTTTTTTTATTCATTCCATGTTTTCTATTCAGTCTCAGACCTTTTGACTCCAATTCAAATTTGCCAAAATTCGCATAATACATTAAAATGTGTCTCTGAGCCTCCTTGTTCCCCATGTTATATAAGTGAGCTGTCAAAACGCAGTAAGCACAGACGTACACACACTTTCACAGATAACTATTTGCTCCAGTGCTAAGAAGTGTTAGCCCTGGGCACTGCAGCAAGTGGTGACAGTTTTTTGTCAAATTATAGGTCAGTCTGACGCGACAGGGGAAACGGAGAGGAAGGTGTACAGTGAATGTCTAATCAGCTGCTCTGTTTGTGCCAGACGTATGCACCATATGCATGTATTCTCTTCTCTTCTCTTGTCATTTCTGTTCTCTAGTCCAAGACCCCAGAGCAGATCGGACAAGGTCAAGAAAGGACAGCAGAGGGAAGCGGGAAAACAGACGGAGACCTAAAAAAGACACAAATGGACAATCACAACTGAAAAGACAGTGGAAGACTTGGCAGATTTTCTGCATGGTAAAAATGATGTCATATCGGTTTAAGCCCCTCTTCATCACAGAGCTTATAAGCACACACACAATAGGCAAACACAAACACCGACAGACACAAACACAAAATACTTAGTCTAACACTGCTAATGTAGAAAAAGAAATTCCCAACATTCGATTTTTAACTTTCTTAAATAAAAAATTAAAAAAATTAAAAACAACAACCACATAGTATGGCATGCATTATAGAGTTTTAGATATTAATTTTACAAGGTTACGATGGTACTGGTGGTTTTTAATAACTGCTATTCTTTTTTTTTCACTATCTATTTTGATTCTTTTTTTTCTCTCTTCTAAAGTGAGGACACAATGTTCTTTGATTTGTGTTTGTAATTAAAGACTATTTCTGGCACCGCAGACCAGAATTTCAGTGTTAAAGGTCACGCTGGGGGTCATTTGAGTTCTGTAAATTTACTAATGAGGTCAAATTCAAACTTTTGTCAAAGCAGCTTCTGAAAATATTGAAATATTGAATACTGTATGTCCTGAATGCAAAATAGGGTTGCACGATTGGGGGGGGGGGATGAATTGTGATTTTTCTGATAAATTGTGATTTAAAATGTGATTTTTATTTCACAGTACAACTGTAAAATTACAATAATAATATTTTAGTCTTAATTTTTTCATTTTCAAACGTTAAACCAGCTTTTATTTTGTCAAGAAACCACGGAGAGCCCTTAAAGCTTTTTTTTTTGACAACAGCTGGTTTATAAGCACTTCTCACTTCTCAGCCAGTTTCCCAACAATTCTCAAGTTTGGCGCTTTGCATTTTTTTAAATGCACGTAATAAGCGACCCAAACTCAGAGCACATGCTGAGATGAGTTTGTGTGGAGCAGCATTTACTGTTAATCGAGCTGAAAACACCAGATCATAAGGTGCTCGCTTGTGAAAGAACACAGTGCTGCACTTCACTCTGAAACACGCAGTGCATGTACTTATTTAATTCTTTCGCAGCCTTTGCGATTCGATAGTCACACTAAGTCATATCTCGTTTTCGTTTTTATTCCGATTAATTGTGCAGCCCTAACAGAAACCGACTCAATCCCAATTCAGCTGAAATTACGAAAAGAACTGTTTAACGTGAAGGTACGGTTTGTCTCGTGTTGTAGCAAAGATTAATTTACTCCTCCTACTCCATATTACGAGGCTCAAGTTGGCTGGCCAACTATCACTGTTGAATATTTCGGAGCTTTTGGTGCCAGAATTAAAGAGAAAAACTCGACTCACAGTGAGTCGCCTCCCTAAGAATGATGTGCCATGCACCGAGTACTTAATCTACTGCTACATCTCTCTGTTTCTCTACCTTCTTGTGTCCTTTACAATAAACCGTGATTTTCGCTAAATGTGTGAAGAATAAATGGTTATTTGTGGAGTAAAACAACCGTGCATTTCCTGCGTCCTGACTCTGCCGCTCCATTTAATTAACACCTTTGGTGCTTTAACAAAGGCCCTGATGTACTGTTAAAGTGCAAGTTCAATAACCTAGATCCCGAGGGAGCAAGGGAAAGTCCTCATTGGTGTATCCTGTACGTGAGCAGCACATCATAATAACTTCAAAGCTTTGGTTCTTAGCTTTTTCACAGACCTTTGGACCTTTGATCTCCGTCCTTCCTCTCGCTGCCCACCATTTTTCCCTGCTAAGGTTTCTATTCTTTTTTATGTAAACACTTGAGTGAAAGATATAAAGAGACTAGGAGACTAGAAGTTGTGGTGAGTGTGAGTCTTGATGGCAGCTTCTTTTTTTGACCTTGACATGACAGCTTTATCTTGGAAATTAAAGCTGTTCTTTAAAGATTATTTCAATTAATCAAGGCTTTTGTCCTCATATGTTGTAGTTGTTGTTTTTTGTCACATTTATGTCACATCTTAATGAGGCAACAGCATCTTTTTCTCGAGTCGGAGGTGGTAAAACACTAGTAGAAACGTCCACCTGCAAATTATGATTTCAGGCCATTTGCTACCTTGCCAATTATCATCCAAACTTCTAAGGGAAAGCATGCCAAGTGTATCCCAGAAAGAAAGAGAGGTTCCTCATGAATGTTTGAGCTGGACAACTCCCTGACGGACTACATGCTCTCTCTAAGATCGCTTCACAGGAAAATGAGACGCATAGTGGCAAATCTGTGCGAAGAGCCAATTTACCTGTAGCTACACTGTGGCTTCCAAAAATATGATGTTGTCTTCCCTTGAAAAACTTGCCTCTACAAGATCTTATAAATAAAAATGAGCCGTGATCAAAACCTGATTTATATCAGCCTATCTGAAAAAGCCTTGCGGAGAGGCAGAATATGCCTGATTACATTTGCTTCGAATCGAGGCTGACTTGTTACAAACTTTTCAAAGTCAAGTGCTTCATTCAGCACCGGGAATGAGACATTAATTTTGGATTTACATATTACCTCCAGTCTTTGCATCCAAAAACAATCTTCTGTTCTGCCATAACTGAAGGTCAAACAATGCAAAAAAGAAGGCGCAATGTCATTATTTTGATCCTCTTCAAAGTCCAACATGTGGGTTTCTACTCTGGTCTTGGAAACTCCAACGATTTTCTTGCCTTCAGCCTCCATTAACGCTTAAATGGGGTTTGGATGAATTTGAGAAAGGCATTCTGATAGGCTAATTACAGCTCAGAAAGCCAATTTTCCCCTCTTCATAGCATCTAAACCACTCGAGTCAGGGAAAAGGTGTAGGAAATAGAGCCCATCAGCAACTTCAAAGTGAATTTAAATAGCTCCATCAATACTTCTATTCAAACTCACTCTGGAAGTACTCATGTACAGACATCTCTATTGGTTTGGCTCTTTACGTGTTGAGTTATGAGGAGGTAAAACAGTATTTTCAGGAACAACAAAAGCAATCATCAGAGGAGAAAAGGAAGCTGAAGAATCTGGGCCAGCTGTGAGAGACGCAGTGCCAGTGGATTCATGCCGATTCCTGGTTGCCAAAAGCAGAATTACAAGGTCAAACATACACATACAAACACACAGAGAAAAAAAAATGCATTTGGATACTATGCAACACTGTATCTTAAGATAGAAACAACAGCCAACAGAAACAGCCTGGTTTTTAAATCTTATCTGACATTCGGAGAAAAGAACAGTGATGTAGTATTATGAATTCTGTGTGCGGTGATGCAAAATTACAGCTTCACCCTGCAGATATGTTGACAACATTTCCAAACATGACACCAATGATTAGCATATTTTCTTCTGTACCTGGACAGTGATAGATGATTCATTAGGTTCATTTGGAGGAGAGCTACTCCTCAAGGATGGAGGAAGTTTTCATGGCAAATGTATCTTCCCCACCTGGTTAAAGACAAACTTTAACTTTGTGTGAATCTGGGCACACGCATATAAAAGTGTGGCGGCGAGCCAGCCGTAAATTCATTGCGAGGACAGATTTTACAGTGAACAGCTGTGGGGCTTTGCAGTAAAGTTTCTCACTGCCTCCCACACAGTGCATAAAAACACAATTATTCACCTATTATATTTCACCTCGTCACATTTGTACTCTAGAAATACTTCTTTTTCATTTAGTTAGTACACTTTTTGCTTGGACATTCCCTCTGGACTAGAGATTACAATATAAACTGTAGTTGGAGATGTTAGTTACACTTGGTTTTTGCAGATCTTTAACCACAGCACATAACACAGACTGATGATATCACTGCACATAACTCTTACTAATAACAAATTTAATATAGCTGAACTATGTTGGATTATTTAAAAAAGTATGATAGAGTGCCATGAAATGTAGTAGACATTGATTTTGCTCCTCATATTGAGTGAGTGTCATTACTGGCAGTAGGCCACAATCTGAAAATGTGCACTCTGATATAGTATGCTGTACTCGAATTGAAACTACATTGACGAAACATCTCCTGCAGCTAATTGATCTATAACATGCACACAGCTTGACGATGTCAAACTATTTTAAAGTGTTTAATCTTAAAGAGCAAACCTGCATTAATATTCACAAGATAGCCTGCCAACATATGCTGGTCCTTACTAAATCATTCATCTTCTATTAGGCTCCACCGTTTTTTTGAGATGTTGTGGTTTAAGTCAATTTAAGCTGTAAAGGTCACCAATGCAAAGCATTTAATAGAACTGAGAGCAACCCAAGCCTACAACCTAATTAAATACTCACACTAATTACCCATCATGCCCCTCTCTTCCTCCTGTAGAGTGGGCTGCTCATTAAAACAAACAGTTCTGATGGATGAGATGTTTTGACATTACTACCATCTCTCTCTCTCTCTCTCTCTCTCTCTCTCTCTCTCTCTCTCTCTCTCTCTCTCTCTCTCTCTCTCTCTCTCTCTCTCTCTCTCTCTCTCTCTCTCTTACCCCTTTTCCACCAAAAAAAGAACTGGTTCGGTGCTGGTTCAAAGTTTGTTCAACCTGCGAACCTTCTCAAAACCTGTTTGTATTTCCACTGACTAGAGAGCCCAGCGAACGTCACTGTCAACATAGCTTTCCCTGAAACACTTGCGACAACTTAAAGCATATCAATTACAATGGCGGACTACATCGTCTTTCTGCAAATGTTTCTCCTGGCCCCCGACGTAAGCATGACGTGGTAAAAGAACGGTTCTCTGTTTCTAGTCCAGCAAAGAGTTGGTGGCGCTTTGGAACCGATTTTCCTGCCCGAGAACTGGTTCTTTGGCTGTCGAAACACAAAGAACTAGTTCGCGAGTAGGCACCGGCTCTCAAAATGCTTTGGTGGAAAAGGGGTAAATCTCTCTCTCTCTCTCTCTCTCTCTCTCTCTCTCTCTCTCTCTCTCTCTCTCTCTCTCTCTCTCTCTCTCTCTCTCTCTCTCTCTCTCTCTCTCTCTCTCTCATATATATATATATATATATATATATATATATACATACAAGAAAATCATTGATGTGCTTACAATGTACCTATTACTTTAGTCTTCAGTATCACTTGATCCTTTAGAAATTATTCTAATATGATAATTTGCCAACATCTAATTTGGAACTTTTTTAAATTGAGTACAAACTACTTTATTACTTGTATCAGAGTTGATGTGATATTCCCAGTTTGATCCACTAAAGCCTTGAAAAACCTAAATGCTGTTTCTTTCAGTAAGTTATTCAGCTGTTGAAAACTTCTACTGCCTACATCAAGTGTAGGGTTTTAATATTACACCTTTATCATGGCTGGTCTCAGAATAGTAAATGTTAATGACTAACTTTTCAAATTGAAAAAATAACAAAATAAAAATTGAGGGGGAACGTTGAATAAATAAAATTCAATCAAATTATTGACCTGACAGAGCCTAACATTATTTTTCTGCTTATCCACCTTTTAATTAGTGATACTTTATCAAATTATGGACATTCGCCTAAGTGCACCACATACAGGTTTTTTTTTTAGATGTTTACCTCTCTGTTAGCACCCTGAGGGCCCTCAAGAGCTCTGACACAATCTGAATACTGATTAATATTACCTCTAAATGTTAAAACGAATAATGTGCCGTGAATTTATTTAGAAGAAAATTCCAAGCACTGTCTAATAAATTTAATGTACTATGGTGGTTCTATTTTATCCACATGTTCTAATAAGAGGACCGAAGAAGCTGAATCTACTGTTCCTATATAAACAGAAACTCATGCACTGAATCATTTTCTGGGATGTAGGCATAAACTAGACAGCAGACCACGATTTCTAACGCATTTTCATCCTTTGGCGTCATATGTGACGCCATATGACAAAACGGCGAAATACTACGCACATGGCACCCTTTATCGTCAATATAACACGCACTGTGATGGGTAGGTTTAGGTGTGGGGTAGGGTCTGCGTCTCATATTCACGCTAAAGGATGCCAGTCAACTTTATGACGCCTTGGGTTCGCGTGTTATATTCACGCTAAAGGGTGCCATGTGCGTAGTATTTCGCCGTTTTGTCATATGCGTTTTTGTCATATATCTGGAATACACACCACAAAATTAATTTGATCAGTTAACAATGAATTGGAAAACTTCTTTGTGATGATGAAAATGGTATAAGAAAAAAGACTTCCAGGAGAACACTGCTAAAACTGCTATCTCCAGCTGAGTTGATATAAGAAACACAGAGGATGGTGTGATGTTTAATCTGTCTAATAGCACCTGCTTTTCCAGGAAAATACATCTCTCTCTTCGTATCTTTGAGATCGTGTTCTTCTAAAGCCATCTGGGGAGAGTGGAAAAACAGTGGGTATCATTTTTTTGGTTTAAAAGTGGTTTCTGATGGGTTTTACTTTACAAATAACACTGACCTGTGGAGGGTTGACAAGAGCCACTCATGACGAATTGTGAAGGTCCCAGAGGCTTGAGACATGAGAGTGGAAAAGAAATTAGAGATGTGCTATTGTAAAGTTCTAGAGCTATATAAGCTCGAATGCGCTCCTTTTCATCTCTTCACAAAAAAGCGAAACAAAAATAATCTCTCCAGAATGAGCAACGCTAACTCACGACCAATTCGTACGAGTGAGTAAAAGGTCGCGAATTTGTACGACCTCACTCGTATGAATTCGTACGATTTGTCTAAACCCATGTGATGGGTAGGTTTAGGGGCGGGGTCAGGTGTAGGTCATTCATACGAATTGGACAACTTGTAAAATATGTATGATTTAGCAAAAATCATACGAATCAGCCAACTTGTAAACTTTGTACGAATTGCCATGAGATCGGGTTGGAATGAGTCTAGTAACATCACTGATGTTGGTGTGTAATTTCTTTTTTATTATGCATGCCGTCCATGTCTTGTCATATCCGTCAATAGACGTGTGTCTGGTGTGGGGGGTCAGAGGTTAGTTATATGATATTGCAGGGTATTCCCATGATAAGGCAAGAGCTGAAAAATCCTTACAGTAGCATTTGGTTAGTTAGTAGAGTCAGTCCCCCCTTCTAGCTCAAGCGAATAGAGCGATGCTGCAGGTGTCAGATCTCTAAAGAACAGATGCTTGTCAGGTAATAGCAGTAAAGGAATCACATTCAGAATTGCAATGACTTTATGTAATCTACAAACATTTTTTAGGATTAACATTTGACTGGTTAGTTTAAAGAGCCTGTTGTGTTGAGCACGTTATTGAGTATGTAATGCATATGTGTTTGTGGTCACTATAGAATTGATTTTAGAGATTACAGAATACCAGGTCCCAAATAGATGGAGATGTGCCTATAGCATATAGACTCAATAGACCTCTTAGATAATTAGAAAAGTCAGCTGGAAATACCTTAGGTTTATTCCAAACATGAGACAGTTTAGCTTTTATGCTAACGACTCTATCGTCCAGAAGAGCTCAGATGTGCCCCAACCCGAGCCTTATTCAAATCTGCTACTAAAACACTTTTTTTCTTGGAATTCTTTAATTAAAGCACTACTACACTTTTATATCTGTTCCCTACATAATTTCAAATGAGTTAATTTTATGTATAATTTCTTTTCTCTTTTTATACATTTAAAATCAACTTATTTCTTTTGCTCCGTATTCATTTTGCTCTGCAAAGGGTTCGAACCCCTGTGGGATTGCTTGATATCCATATATTTAGGAGTGCTGATGGATGAAATATATGCCCTCTTACAAATCAGAGATTTCATAATATGATATGCATTACGTGGTTCTAATTTTAGAACCACAAGATAATGGTTCAAACTCTGCTAATCTATAAAAGGTCTCCATTTTCTGTTTATATTTTCAAGGGACATGGTTTACCAGGATCCTTTTTTTATCTTCAGGAAAATGCATTCACAGCATTTGTGTAAAGGTAATTGGTTGTTATTAAGCGCCACAGTGAGACTGTAATATTGATGGGCAATTGGCGTTCTTAGATTTCAAGCTCTCCATTTCTGCAAGTATACAGGGAGCAGTAATGCAATTAGTATAAACATGAATTTTAACATTGTGTAATACTTCTGTTGTTTTCCAGGAGGCCGGTTTGTGCTAATCATGCACTGAAAGACTGTTTGGGGATTGACTAATTAAAAGGGAGATGAAATAATCTGAGGTCAAATAGCTATTGTAGCATCAGTGATTTTTCCCAAACTGTTGGCTTGATAATGTGAAGATTAGTGATGGCTGACAGAATTTAGTCAGCCATTTTTTTTTTTTTTTTTTGTGAGAATTTTTCAAATAATTATTTTCTCGTTCCAATTCAAATTGCAGAAACTTCCCTACAGGGGACAAGACTAAAGAAAAAGGATCATTAAACTCCAAATAGCTACATAATAAGTCTGTATTCTATTATAAGACAAATAAGCATGCTTTTAAGGCACCAGCTGAGAATGCCCGGGATATCTGTTGCATAAGCATTGCTACTTTTTCCAATTTACATTGTGCAGCCAATTTACATGGGTTCGGTAGTGTCGAGTGTAGGCCAGAAACTGGAATTGTCTTTACATTGACAGACCTAGTATTATGCGTTTACTTAAGGTTATCAATATAAATCAATAGTTGAATACATTGAGCTAGTTAGCTCTGCTTGAAGAGATTTGTTTAAATAGTTTTGAGCAGATTGCAGATTCAACTGGACTCCACTGGGTCCACGTTTGACAAAGTCCTCTGTAATGCGGCGTAGTCTTAGACAGGATTAAGATCTGTGTTCAGACTATCGGTGTTAAGATCTTAACGTCCATGCAGCCAAGAGCAGAACCATAGAAATATGCTTTAGAGCATTTCGCAATGGTGTCTCATTCCCTCATTTTTGTAAAACTCTAATAATGTACATATACATACAATTCACCACAGTTTCCAGCTGCATTGAACATTAGTGGCAGTACACCAACAACTTTAAGTCCTTTTCACACATATTATGTTTACAGGGACAGATAATCAGTTAATTTCCCACAGTTTCTTGCACAATTTCCACATAAAACAAAAAAGGGAATAAGGACAGGAAGAACTATGTAATATCCAAGAACGGCATGGTAAAAAATTGTGAAATTTGGCACAGAGATAGATAGGAGAGAGAGGGTCGAAGATAGTTTTGGGATCGGACTTTTAAAAACCTTCTAGTGCAAACAGAGGTGGCGTTATCTGAACATTTTCTGTAATTGATGGAATATTTTAGCAGTGAAAAAAATCTGAAAGCCATCCGTCATTTTGACAGATACACTGTGGGTGATGTATTGTAACTTGTATAAACAACACACACCATTCTTCACCGTTCTCAAGCCACTATCTGGTTGTTTCTGAAGTGTGGGCTGGAGGATTGTCCTGTTGAAAAATAACATCTGATCATTTCTCTTTAAATAGTCATATAGTAATAGTATAGAACAGTAATATTCTCCTGTATTCCAAAGCACTAAATGATAGTGAAGCAGCTCACCAATACCAGCTGAAAAGGCTCCTCTTCCTCCATGCTTCACTGTGGAAGAGATGCATTTATTATTATTATTTTTCCGCAGATTTTTGAAGACACCGCTCTGGAGCATCACCATGCAACTCGTGTTTCATTGTGATTAATCACTCCACACACAACTTCACATATTCGGGCAAAAACTTCATTCTGTCTTTGATGCTTTTCTGAGACATCAATGGCTTTTTAAGTAGTGCAGTTGCTTAAATTTAGCTAATTTCCTGACCAATAATTTGTGGTTAAGAAAATTAGCGTTTAGCCGTTTTGGACTTGGGACATTGTTTTGCCCTGGAGTGTAGATCAAATAATTCTGCCATTTATATTCAATGTAACAGTGCTCATAAACTTTTTACGGCTGATCAAAAAGCACAATTCTTCCATCCACTGATTCTTTGGAGATTGGTTGAATTGTATGATCTGTGTCATACTGTGTCTTTTTTCTATAATTGCTGCTTGCAGCGATTTTCCACAGTTATTATGCCTCCTGAAAGCAGACCCATTTTCCATATTCCTAGTTTCTCGGTTCACACCATCTATTGCTGTGGTATGTCCTCGATTTGTAAGTCTGGCGCTCAAATACTGTGAGTCTGGCTAGAAAATGTACGAGGTCAAATGTAAAGACAAAAAGCATTCCTCTGTGTAAAATAGCATGTTGAGGATGTCGGGCTTAACCGAGAAAAAACACTTTATTAGTTGCATAAAAATAAATTAATGTTCCAGCCAGGTGATGCACGGAAATACTTGCAGAAAACTGTAAACACTCATTTTAAATTCTCTTTTGAATAATTACCAATTCTGCTAAAAAGAAAAGTTATCTATTAACCTTCAAGATATTTCAACAACTTTCATTAATTGGTGTCACAACTGTATGGAAAAAAAATCAGTTTACAGTTGGTGCATGTATCAACAACAAACTGGTCTATTTTAACATTATTGTGAGATTATTGTGTGCATAACACAATAGCTCTGTGAGCCAGAGCTGGTCATAACGCATGCATCTCTATACTTTCACCTTTTATTAGCAGAAATATGCATGAACATTACCCTCCAGGACTCATTATTTCATACCTCAGCTACATTATGAAGTTCCCTTCTCTCATAAACTCGGTCTCAGTGTAACCCTTAACAGAACAGAGAACAATAAAACATTATAATGACTAGAGCATTGCAACAATGCAATGCAACCACTGTATGTACTGCTCAGTACACAACTGAAGAAGAACGCTCCATTTTTCTAAAATGTTTTAAAGGATCTCCGAAGCTCAGCCGCTGAAATGGAATCCCCGGAATGTTCTTATTTTTTTTAAAACACCTACTGTAAACATGAATGAATGTAGTGAAAGCCGCTGCCGTTGGACTGTGCCATGCATGGGGCGATGGATGATTTACAGTAAGCAGAACATCCTCAGGACTCCCAAGAGTGTGTATTCTCCTTTTAGATTTGTTTTCTGTGGATTCAATTTTACTGCTTTAGGGACATGGGAACCGCCATTCATTACAGGCCTAGGACTTGAGCGAAAAAACTCACATTTGCCTCTCTTTCAAAGCATGTAAGAGTTGAAGTTGAGGTCGTGCCAGTGGGTTTACATGGAGAAGAACTGTGGTGTGGTGGGAGATGTGGAGCAAACATGGCTTTGATGGCTGACTTTCACCCGCTGTAGTTTGAGACTTGAGATGTGAATAAAACAGCAGCACACGTTGCTTACTTCCTTAAAAGACATGTTTGCTTGTTACGGGTTATGTTGTTTTCAGACCCAGAGATGTATTGGTTCTGTTAAATAATTCAAATCATTTGTAATTGCATTGTGTCTAACAAAAAGGTAGTTCACTCATGTGAAGTCTTCAGCATTTTTGCATAACTAGTGAGATTTGAATGCATTATTAAAGCCGGCATAAAATGGAGTTGCAATCGTCTTTTCTTCCCTGTTGTGACGTAGGCTATATCCGGGTAAAAAGACTTCTTGGATGAAAAAAAAAATAGGACAAAATAGATTTTGTCCATGGGGAATTGATTGTGTTTTCCTATTGGTCCATCTCCTGTAGGTTTGCAAAGTTTCCCTTTTTGCAATTTTCGGAAACTTTCCAGGATTTTGGGGAAAGTTTCTGGAAATTTGCCGGAAATTTCAAGCCCCTTTGCAACCCTAATCTCATGTGAGTGACAGGTTACTATGAACACTTCATCAGAGAAGAGAAGAGAAGAGAAGTGTTTGTAAATGTGGGTATATATATACACTCACAACAAAAACAAAACGTGCTTTTGTAAAATAAAGAAAACAAACAGGATGCCGCTTTCTGTCACCCCGGTTTCCTTTCCTTGTGGAGCCCTTCACAAAAATGTATCGAAACTCAGCGAATGGGCTACTAGTAAGCTCGCCTCTTGTGTGCCATCTGAACTTGTTTTGGGTTAGAGCATAGTTTGTCTCTTCTTCTTAAGCTCTTTTTCCTGTTGTAGAGGTAAGCAATCAGTGTTGCATCATATATATACAGTATAGGCTATACTAGTTTTACAAGCACTTCTTAATAAACTCTATTTTTTAGTGTTTACTTCACTAATTGAAGTTTTTCTTATTATTTGTACCCTGTATTGATCCTGTTTGAGGCCACCACTGAGAAGTTGTTTGCAAGGAGGAAACGTTGCAGAAGATTACATCAACATCGTCCTGCTGTGCTTCAGGTATTCGGACGGCCAGCGGTATTGGTTAACCAAAAGAATGGTGTGTGTTTGAGCTTACCAGTGGAGCAGAGAAGCATGTGAGCTAGAGCGGTGTGTGTTTGAGCTAGTCTTCAGTGTGCTCTGGGTTTGAGTATTGATTCACGTGTTCTCTCCGTCAGCCCTGTTGCTCCTCTGGCCGTGTAAGTCAGAAATATGAGGGGAAAAATGTAGATCCTGCTAGACTAGAGGAAACCGTTTGTGTGAATTTGTGTCAGGTTATAGTTTAGATGGTGGCAGGTGACATCTTTTATTTGAGACCATTATCAAACTCCTGTTTGAGTCTGAAACTGTTATTTGAGGCAGATTAGCTGATTTGAAAATCTAAATATTTAGCAATTGTATAGAAATTCATTTAGCATATAAAATATGAAAAATTTGACTTTTTTTCCAACTGCTTTTTCGTGTTCAGTGTCCTTCCTTCAGAAGTTAACATTAAAATAGCAAACATTATAGAGGAAATTATAAGGTCACACAGCAGTAATCTTCAATTACCTCTGTCTGGTAATTGTCTGACACTTTCCATGACATCTGACAACTTGAACTAACTTTAAAAGTCAAACAGCTTTGTCAAACTCCTCTCATCTCCATGGAAACAAACTTGTACAACGCTTTAAGCCTTCACTTGAGAAACCCTGTCCTCTCTGCCAAAACCACAGGACTGTAATGTTGTTTACATGTATCATCATCTTGGTTACAATGTATGAGTAAACATTAGGTGTGATTTCATACTATCAGCAGGTAATTACAGTATGAAGCATCATTTTGAAGTCTGCAGTTTGCAAGAAATGACAAATATAGAAGTGACTAATGCTGTGGACAGGCTGAGGATTTAATTAGAACAGACCCTGATTTCTTGCATGTTGCCGTCACATATTAACCCTGGGGGAACATGACCCTAAGATGTGTCTCACTAACTGGGTTAATCATTAGAGACCAGTAATAATTTGAGTGATTTGATAATGAAAATTAAGTCCCTGAATTGGCTTAACAAATTGATTAGACATCCATGCAGTAAGATATTGTGGACATGTTAATGAACTGTTCGGCTAATTTGGAGAACATTTACAGAACAGGCTAGAACAGTGTAATTATAATGACTGTAGGTTCTGTGCATGATATACTCTGTCTCTGTTCTAAAACCTAGTGAGTGGAGTCACTGTCTGCTGCCTACATGAGGTCTCTACACTATACCTACACTAAGCTCCCTGGACCTTTTTTGGATGATGAATTTGGTCTACATAAATTGTTACATAATTTGATGTTAGCATGTTGCTAAACAAATGATGCAATGCTCTAAAAGGCATGATGATTAGTGTGCACAAAATAAATCCCGAACTAAGCTGATATATGCACACAAACCTTCTTGGGTGCAGATTTTTTATATATATTTAAATTCTTGAAAGAAGACTTGCATGCTCAACAAGGCTGCATTTAATTGATAAAAAATATGGTAAAACAGTAATATTGTGAAAAATTATTGTGATTTAAAATAACTGATTTCTATCTTAATATATTTTAAATTGTAATTTATTCCTGTGACCAAAACTGAATTTTCAGCATCATTACTCCAGTCTTCAGTGTCACATGATCCTTCAGAAATCATTCTAATATGATGATTTTTCAAACTTTATTTGAAATCTTTTGTAACAAATGTCTTTACTGTCAAATTTGATTAATTTAATGTACACTTGCAGAATAAAAGTATTAATTTCTATATATTCAAAATTAATATTATTCTTTTTTTTGTGCTGCCTAAATTCATTTGTAGCATTTAAAATGATTGATTGTAGTTTTTATTGTGTTGTTGTTGTGTTGTTTAGTATTTTTAAGACAAAAAGTTGGATAGAATTTTAATGTGGGCCATTTATCAGTTTTCGGCCATTACATGAAAATAATTATCTGCTAATTTTAATATCAGTGAATGCCTACAATAGAACATACAAATACTACATTCTTCATTACTGTGAATTATCTTAATGGATATGTTTCAGAAATGCTTTTTTATATTAAAAATGTCATGAAGGATACATATGAAAGACGCCGGCTTCAAAATTGCCCCGCGGTATCTGTAGCTCGACCTTCTGAAACGGGTCAAGACAGCACCTACAGTGCTTTAAAGTGCTTAAAGTGTTTTGAAACAGTGCATTGAAGATCTTGTCAAAGGGAAAAGAAAGTGTTGTGGTGCTTGGCTCTCTCCACATGCTTGGTGGCTGGTGCACTTTACAAATGGCTCTCGATTGAAGCCAAACCCTTTGTTACCTTGACTGACCTCCAGAGAGACTGCCTATCCACGACCCTCGGGTCATTGATGTCCTCAGCACAGCATGAAAGCAGCGCTGCATCTCTTTCACCTAATTAGATCTGGTGCTGGCTTGCCTCACCTTCACTTTACCCCGTGTGGTACTCTTCTTGCTTTAGAACTAATAACAGGTTCCTTTTTATTTGCCTTTTTTTATTCAAAGCTGCTGTCACCATCTCACAGGCTAACTGTAAAAGTGAGGATAGCAGAGATGCTGTAAGGCATGACAAACAGATTGCCCATAACAATTACACATCTTTCTGAGTATGTGTCAGTGCGGTTGCATCATTTCCTCCATTTATGTTTGGCCAGGAGGAAGAAAGGTGGATTACCTCTCCTTTTCCTCACAAAACACAAAGAATGCTGTCAGACGAACTGAAAAATTGATCAAACCCCATCTGGGGTCAGCCTATGCATCATGATGCAATTATGATGCCTTTATGGGCTCCATATGTTTTCTTTTTTATCTGAAGGTGGATGCTCTGGAAGTTACAAAATATCGGACTATCTGATTACAACAAACTCAAGCCAATATCCTCAGTTTTTTTTTATTTTATATGCTCCAATATGAAACATCTGTTTCACATTTTAATGTCAGCCATCACAGCACTCTGTTCTAATCAAATTATTTGCTGATGAAAAAGTTTTCAAAAAGCCAAAGGAATCAGCAGAGGTGCCCGACACAATGCATAACATGACAGGAATTTGTCTGAGCGCCTTCTGCTTTGTCAGTGAATGAATCCAGATCTATTGTGATAATGCCATGATGAACAGCTCCACGGAAACCTCGTCTCTGGCACTGATCTTTAAATTCTCTCCTGGAAAAGACACTCAAATAAATGTCTTCTTATTCAATTCAGTTTGTTATGAAATTCCAGCTTCTATATAGGACTGTGATTGGATTAAATCTCACCTTCCCTGATTTTTATCATTTTTAGCATCTATTTTAAATGAGTTGCTATTATGACTTCAAAGGGATCATGTGTTATTAAAGAAACACTGCAGTGGATGAGGATTTTTGGAACCGCTAAATATATTGGAGATTGTTAAAAGACTTGCCTACAAGCCACGGTTGTCGTTTCGTATAAAGGTGGCTGTTGAAATCTAACATCCAGATCACATCCACACATACAGAGTGTGACTTGAATCTCATTTTCATAAAAAACACTTCAGAAACAAGAGCTACTGCAAAGTAAATGCTACAAGGGAGAACATATTCTACCATAGATACCAGGGAATTAATTAGGCAAAACTTGCACGAGCCAGACAGTTTGATTAAACTCTTGTGAAAATGAAGATATGCCTACACATAAATGAGAACAATTCTGAAGTAAAATTGGACAGGTTGCATAAGTTACATTTATATTGGTTTTTGCACATAAATCTGCTCCTAATATAAATGTCAGTGCTTGATTTTAAAGTGTATGAGCTGAAGGACAGACTAAGTTCAGACCTCATTCAGGTTATTAATAAAGGACGACCCTGCAAGATTCTCATCTAAAGACAGATTACCAATGTTTACAAGTAACATGGGAGAAGAATCATTTTTTATTTTGCAAGAAATGAAAAAAAACTTTTTTTCATTTTATAGATGCAATTGGATCTTGAGAATAACAGACTAATAATAAAACGGTATCATTGCATTTTAATGGCTGTTTGGAGTGATTACCTTTCTTCACATGCACGATAGGAAAACCTTCAGAAAAGCACCGAAGTCTGCTCTCGTTCAACATTGTTAGTGTGAAAGTGGCTTGTAGAAAGCAATTTCAGCACACTAGACTTTGATCTTGTTAGTATGGGTATTATGGGCGCAGTCTTATGACGGAGCACTGAGCCTCACTGTAGCTAAGAAGGATGCATTATGCATTTTGCCCTCCTGCAGTAAGTGTTTTCTTTGAAGACTTCACATCTGTTGAACGTATGACAGAGAAGAGACTGAATCTGACCTTTTATTTTGCTTGCACAGCTATTGAAAAATAACTTTGCTATCAATATTAATGTCAATATCAGGCTGCTGTTCCCAGAGACCATATTACTCAGAGACACTTAGAAACCCCAGATCTGACAAACTGAAATAAATTCTGAATGATAAATTTTGCCTGCAATTCAAAGTGCAGATCTAGATGTCACAGACATCAACCAAACAATCATATCACAAATAATGAAAAAGCATCGCTCATGGTATCAATTGCCTTAACGTAGTTTATTGCCTATGTCAATATGAATGTATTTAAAGCAGTGGTTCTCAAGCTTTTTGATTCCAAGGCCCCACTGTCCACGACAATATTAAATATAGTACCCCACTATCCCTTTTAATTTTAATCTATGGACACTCGTAAAAATAAAGGTTCTTTATTGGCATTGATGGTTCCAGGAAGAACCTTTAACATCCATGGAACCTTTCCATTCAAGGATCTTTATAGTGGAAAAAAGAGTTTTTAGATTGTTAAAATTTTCTTTTGATTGTTCAAATGTTCCTTACACTAAAAAACTGTTCAGTGAAAGGTTCTATGGGGAACCAAAATGGTTCTTCTATGCCATAACTTTGAAAAAAAACCTTTTGGAACTTTTATTTTCAAGAGTGTAATAGTTTGTCAATTAAATTTCAGAATTCAACACATTTTAAGAGCAGAATGCACTCAGTAAACTTGTGAAACGCATTGCACAATTTAATAAATTTCGCAATTTTCACAATTGATTCCACTATAATTTTAGTGTGTTAATCTTCCGCTTTCACTTTTGGCTCCAAAAGTCAATACTGTATCTGTGTCAGGTTCAGCTCGGCAGACTCCAAAGGAGGTGAGGAAGCAGAGGAGCAGGGCTAGGTTTCGGTATGCACGTCTTCTTTTCAACGAATCCCGAGAAGTTTTCCCACGGAGACACGGAAGCCTTATCACTGATGCTCTTTCAGTATGCGATCGTCTGTAAGATTTCATTAAACATGCTCTTTGTCCGCTGCCTAACACGCTCTCTCTGCCTCTCTCTCTATGCATGTGTCACTCTGTTTCCCTCTACCCCATACTGTTTTTCTTCTGGTGTGTGATGTTCTTTATCTGGCAGCTCTGTCATTGTCTTCTGCCCTTCGACTTTAATGGGATCCCGCATCTGCATCAAAGAGAGTCATTGATGTGCCCCTTGGAAGCTCTGACAGTATCAGACTGTCCAGAAGAGGAAGAATGAATAGGAAGACAGCGACTTTACGTGACCCGACGACCATTGTCCATAAACAGACGGATGAGAGGATGTCCTTCACGTCGTCATTCAGAAGGGATTTACAGTATCTATCTCTTACTATCTCTTTCTATAGTAATTTCAAGCAAACCTCACCAAAAAGTGAAGGGTGATGTTGCGGTGGTTAGTCACAGATCTCCTCTCTGAGTGCGCATGTCCACTCATGTTTTAAGCCTTTAGTGATGGCCTGTTCATTTTTCATGGTCACGTCTGATGTCAGTCCTGACTTGGCTTTGTGTAATATCCTTTCGGCTGTTTGTCTTTGACGGCCCATCAGCAGGGACCTCGATTAAAATCCTGATAATACCTCTTAATGCTGCCTCTCCTTCCCTTGAGCGAGCTGTTCTCACCTCTCAAAGATTAGGATGGACAGATTGTAAATCCAATTCACAAAAGATATTCACCACTTCAGAGCTTTATTTAATCAATGTCACAAACCACGATTAAAAAGTGGATAAAAGTGCCCTTGTGGATTTTGTTCTCCTGCTGCACACCACGCATGGAGATGCACACCTGTATTTATGCTGAAAACATGGTATTTGTGCTTGTGTGGGTGTGTATTTATCACAGAGGGACTTGAAGATGCTGACTGGTGCGTAATGACAAAAGAAGTAGTGTAATTATACACAATACACATTATAGAAATGAAAAACTGTACTGTTTAATTAATCAGTTTGAATCCCAACACAGAGAGATCCATTCAGAATGAAAGTCATGTTCTCCCAATGCCATTTAAAGCAATTATTGTGTCCATTTCCTTTTTCATCAGTGTCTTACCTGTGAGCAGCTGTTGCATGCATGAATGTTAAGCTGAATGACTAATAAGTCCAGTAATTCACAGTCAGTAACATGTGTGAGAGCACCAGCTACAGAGTTGGAAATTCAAAACAGTATAATTAATAATTTCCCATCTTTTTTGTTTGTTTGTTTGTTTCTTGTAATTAGGGCACATTTGTGAGCTGACGAGTATTTGTCATCCAATTTGTTTAGAACACTGCCGGTCAAAAGTCTGGTTTGGTAAGATTTTTAATGCTTTTAAAAGAAGTCTCTCATGCTCACCAATGCTGCATTTATTTGGTTCTCAACAAAAGATTATTATTATTAACAATGTTGAAAACAGTTATGTACATTTTTTTTTACAGGATTCTTTGAATAGAAAATAAAAAAAAACAGCATTTATCTGAAATAGAAAGGGGGAATAAAATAAATCAATGCTTTTATTCAGCAAGGATGCATTAGAGACAAAAATCTTACCGATCCCAAACTTTTGAACATCAGTGTATGTGGTGATTTTATATAGCAGTGCATTAATATAGAATGGTGATTAAACTGACTTGGAACTATCAGAGCATTAAACGGCTTTATTTCACACCTTCCAGACAATCCCAATCGAGTATTCAGACAGACCATGGTCTGTAACTGCAGTTTCACTTCTTACAATATAATAAGTGTCTGTTTGTTTCATGATTTGTTTATTTTTGGACATGAAACCAGCCTTGATCAAATGAAAAGCTGCTTGCAAATTCCCAAACAATCATGAGTCACTTCTGTGTGAGCGGAAATGTTGTTCTGTTCTTCTTTACAGATTATAGGAGGATATCTGTGTTTACATACAAGGTTGTATGTGGTGTCGGGGAGATTAGTGTTCTATTTCATTTAAACATCTTGAGCTTAACATTTACAAAGCAATTATGCCTCTAAATGTTCCCAGCCCCTCGGGGAGTCTAACATAATGCTGAAAGATTGAGAGGCGTGAGGTATAGAGCTAAAGCACCTGTGGGCTCCAGTCTTTAAATAAAACCTCAATGTTGTTAGATCTTTCACTGCGGTCTAATAATTAACTATTAATTATTGGTAAGCCTAAACCTATTAAGATTGATGTTCAACACTTGATGATTTGATGAGCCGTTAGGGCCTAATTTGCGATTTTACAGGTAAAACATTCATTATTCACTCTTAACGGATAAAACGCTGCTTTGTCAATATATTGACAAGACGGCGCGGATCCAGCGACAGGTGGTCCGGGCTGCTGATGTTTTCTGAGTGAGCGGAGACCCACCTTGAGCAGATAATTAGCTGTCTCCTTGGTGAGAAAGAGGAGGATGTAATTCAATCAAAGCATGATGCTGACAGCTATTAAGAGTCTTCGAGGACATTCAATGAACGTGGATGTGCACGTTAATATCACATCAGCTCTCGACTGTCCGGTCCTAGTCATTGATTGTTTATTCATTTGTAATAATTAATGATGGCACCTTTATGCACCGATTCAGCTGGACCCTGTAAAACTGCCAGGACTGTCTGGTTCTTGAGGACTGCAGACAGAGGGTCGATGGGATAATACATCTCTAGAGGAATGCTCTGTCAACACTGCCTCAGGTAACGCTCTCTCCTCACCTCCACGGGGGAGATTCGCTGCTTTGACCCTCACGGTACTCCCCAGAAAGCCAGATTGATAATAGCAGTTTAGCCCCTCGGTGTGCAAGTCACATTAGACCTTCAGCTCGTCGCACACATCCTTCCTCTCGGTCTCTCTCCCAGACAGAATGCTGGAGGGAAAACAACCCCATCAGTTTAATTACAGTTCTCGAAGGCCTGATGATCTGATGAGTTAGTTACTCTCACTCATGAATTAATGATATCCCTCCCATCTCACGTTATTTAGGCTGTGGAGTCAAGGGGAAAGCCATTCAAAGACTCAATTTGGGACTTCTATGTTGAGCCACAGCTGAATTCCAGTCTCCACATGAATTGAGTTGTGTTGTGAAAAATATAAATATTTCAATATGTATTGATACTGAAATATCTGAAATGGTTGCAATACTCCTTTTCTGCAGTTTCATGAATATAGCCGCCTCTTAAACAGCTCCCGAGTGCCAAATTGACTTCTTTTTTCTACCTTATTGCGCTTAAATGGCTTGACACAAATGATGTCAAACTGCTGGTCTTGGCGAGTATTCGGTATTTGAGTACAGTCAGCTTTGATCAAAAACAGTAACAGTATATTGGATCCTTGCATAAAGCCTGCCACACACTACAAGATTTCCAGACCTGCCCAAGACGTCAGTACATTTACACTAAAGCTTTATTTAGCAAGGATGCATGAAATTAATTAAACGGTACAGGATAGACATTTATAATGTTGCAAAATAATGGTTTCCGTGAAAATATTTAGCAGGACAAATGTTTTTAACATTAATAAGACATGTTTCTTGAGCAGCAAATCAGCATATAAGAATGATTTCTGAAGGACCACAAGACACTAAAGAAATTGGAGTAATGATGCAGAAATTCAGCATTGCATCACAGGGATAAATTACATTTTTGCAATAAGTTTAAAAGAAAACGGTCATTTGAAATTATAATAATATTTTGCGATATTAACGTTTTACTGTATTTTTGTTAAATGCTGTGTTAATGAGCATAAGATACTTAATATAAAATATATAAAAAATGATTACGGACACTAAACTTTTTAATGGTAGTATTATAGCATTGCATTTTAATGTCAAAAACGTATAGGCTATTTCTTTTGATTTTATTGTAACATCCCTTTCTTTTCTTTTTTTAATTTCCGAGTTCACCTTACTAAATCTTATATAATAATAACTAAACATGCAGTTTTTAAGACCTCATTAACTAAGTGACTCCAGGAATATACTTCAATTCTTTATCATATTACAGGACCATTTCAAATAAACTAGTCAAGGAAAAAAAAAGTTTAAAAGATTACAACCATGAAAAACTTTAGCAAAATGGTGAACAATAAGAGGATCTAAAATATACACTTTCTCTTACTCATTTATAATAAATGTATCCTATTTTAAAATCTTAATGCCATCAAAGCTTGTGGTCATGTTACACACCATATATCTACCTTTAAATGATACATCAGGGGTCGTATCTGTTATTGTCTCTCAAATGCCCCCCAGTTAAGCTGTAAAGATTTATGAGGGCTTAACCCAATACAGATTTGTAATCATTCATCACCTGATCCCTTTTACATGAATTATTCAAATTCACATGCAATATCAAGAGGTTCTGATTGCGACCACCGTTCCCTCAGATTCCTCATTTATAATAAGAGTCCAGTAGGACTACTGAATATGGCATTGCAATTCCTTTCTACCCACCTCGTGTGTGCTGGTGATGATGGCTGCTCGGCACAGTGAGAATGAGAAGTGGCAATCGACACAACTACCTTGTCACTTATGCATCTGCCACTTACACTCTCTCTCTCTTTCATTTTGTTTGTTTTACCGACTATCCTGTAAGCTTAGATTGGATTGTTTATTTAAGCATGAGATGCAGAGCTGAAGATTGAAATTCACTCTTCTCTCTGTGTCTTCTGAAATAATGCTTGGGCTCCAACAGCTTGTACCATTTATCTGGGTCTTTATTTTTATAGAGATCAAAGCAAGACATAATCTGTTCGATTTCATCTGATTTCATAAAACGTTGATGTACAGCACGCACAACATGGTTTTGTCAGATTTGTAACCAGTACTGTAACAGCCAATTTTACGCTGTTTTGCGTGGTACGCCTGGAATTTAAAAAAATGTTTTCACACATTTGGAAAGTGGCACCTCAAGCATGTCTTTTTGAGCTATTCACATTAAATTAAAAAGCAGAGACTGTGCGGTAACACAAATGTGTTATGGCGGCCTTAATGGGCAATTATGTCACCTACTTCAATATTAAGCTGTTGAAAAGAGATAAGTTGGACTTTTTCAGCTTCTCCAAAGCTGCTAAAAGAGGGTCGTCACAAGAGGACTGTACTGATAACCAGTTTTATTTATCCCTACCTAAAATGTGAAGAATTTGTACTTTTTATATAACGGGTTTACCACCTTTAATGAAGTAAAACAAACAATTTGACTTAATTTGAATTAATTTGACAATATTGACTAAAATTGACTTGACAAGATTATTAGTCTTGCAAAAGTTGACTTCTGACTCGATGGTAACAGGTCTAGTCCACGTTGCAGGTTATTCTGGCCATGAAGAACAAGAAGAGTGTCTTTAAAGCAAGTCATCTTACTGTGCATCTGTTTTGATCTTTGATCAAGTTAATTTTCTGAATATGAATTATATTAAAGAAAAATTTGTACGGACCCGAAACAGTATCATAAAGTATATGTACATGTCCTTCCTTTATAATGTCTGCTGACATGAAAACGAAAGCGCCCAACCATGGATTTTTCAATGTATTTCAGATTTGTCTAAAATAGATTATGCCACAATAATAAGTTGCCATGAAAACTATTTTAATATTTCATAGCTGTATATTTTATAGCTAATTGATAGCTTATGCTGAGGCTGTCAGGAGTATCACTTGTAGATGATAGATGAGTCCACTATTAGTAAAACTGGCACAAGATGTGTCCATTTTCAGCTCCCAGAGAAGTTCAAAAAGCCTCTGTAGAGAAGATGACTGGCATCATCCATATTAGGTGTGGCTTGCTTTGCATTTGTAAGGACATAAGGAATTAATTAGAAATGTCACATTTAACATCCCTACGGTTTTTCTCTCGCATGTTTATCAGAGTACATTCTCTCGAATGGCTGCACAGTTTAGTAACCTACAGACTAAGAGTGTGTAAGCATTATTCTCCATCTCTTTCACTGCACATTTCGCTGTATTAAAGACCGCCTCAGGGCATCATAGTGAAAATGGCAGTCAAGTAAAGCTGTCTTGCTGCTCAGATCACAAACGTGAGTCTGAGAAAATGTGTGTTTGACATGGTGTGAAATGTGATGACTTTCTCTCGCTCGCTCGGGTGCCAGTCCAGATTTTGGGGCTTCAGGGCAGATTTTTTTCCAATTCTTGTTGACTACTTTTGACTCACACGGAAAAATTATTTCTCTCCACAGTTATAATTTTTTCAATACCTGAGAGTAAATACAGACTGTCTATTGATCGGTCAGCATCTCTCCAACAGCGAGATCTCTCACATTGTGCTTAGTGTGTGTTTAGTGTATCTTGTTTCTTGTACATTTATGATTTCATTTTTGTAGGCCTATGTGTCTATGTGCACTTGTTTATTATGGTATTGCTTGTGTTTAATTGTCTTCTTTTCAGTGCCTACCAAAATTTTTTCAAGTTTAAGTCTGTCATTTGTGTGCATAATTGTCAAAGTAATGGTCAAACACATTCGTCCTTCCCCAAACTCTCAGCACTGATTAAGACAGTGTTTCCATGTGATGTTATCAACACCAAAAATCACACAGTTCTGCGTTAAAGTCCCCCGTTGGTGAAAATCAAGCTTTTAATTTTGTTTATATGTCTATGCGGTGTTTTTAGTATGCTTTGGCAAACCATGTGCAAATTCATGTCAACAGCATTGCTGAGTATTTTCTCTTTAAAACTGCAGTGAACCAAAGACTGAAAAACGCAGTTTGAAATCGTTGGTGTTTCTGACGTCAAAAACTACCTTGTTACCAATCAGATCAACGTGTGATCGTCAACGAGTGGATCTCTGAGCTGGTGTGAGTGAGTGGAGGCGGGGCTCATTTGCATATTCATAGAACCGCGTACACTAAACTAGACAAGGGTGTAGAGTTATATTCAAGTTATTTAAGGCATGAAGTTTTTTTTTCCAAGGAAATTTTGGTCATGTCATTTTGGTGATCAAAGATGAGTTTTAAGGGATACAATTATTGACTACAGGGGGACTTTAAGAACAGCGTTTTTAAAAGTCACAATAAATTATTGATGTAATACATGAGAATATATACTCAGCACCTAGTGTAGTTAAAGACATTGCGTATTAAATTTTATTGTCTCAGTACTTCTTATATCATCATGTGCTAGAATATTCCTATAAGCCTATAAAGAAAGACCTTTTCAAATAACAACTAGGACATTTTATTTCAGCTGTAAAAATGTAACGTGAGCTTGTAAATATAATGTGGAATGTATTGCTCGTGACCACCTGTATGCCTGTGGTATTCAGAGCTCATATTAAAGCCCATAAGCTGTGTGAGAGTGTTTTGGATCAGTTTTATGTTTCCTGATCTTGTATGTCCATTTTAATACCTTGCAAATGTAAACATTTGATTTTCTGCCGTTGCAAATTCTGCTGATTTGTCACCAAAGAAACTAAGTATTAGCTGTCTAACACAGATGAGGTTTTATCAAAATGACAAAAGAATGGCTTTTGCTAGTCTTGAATGCATCAAAGAAGAATGTGTTAAATCTAAAAACCTATCAGTAATGTGTTGCATCATATGCATCTGTTACATTATAGGTGTATCATGGCTTCTTGGACCTTATATGGTCTCCCTTTTACTAAAAAAAATGGTATAAAAACAGTTTTCACTTTCACAAACAATTACAAAGAAATGACAAGTAACACATTAAATTAAACATGAAATTTTGAAGTAGCAGAACTGAAATAGTATTTTCTTGTAAACCGTACTCCAATAATACTTGCTTTATTCACAACTTTGACTTTTTTTTTTACAGTGCAGCATGATTTGTAAACTAATCCATTTTGACGTTTGCATCACGGCACATTGCGGAGCATTCAGGTTCGAGTGCCGTGAAAAACGAGTTAGGATAGAAGAGCTCAAGATAAAATGTCACAGTTGCTTCAGCAAATGCATTCATATTTCATGTTTTCTTTTTCTAATATTATTTTTTTAGGTTTAGGATAGGGTTAGTGTAGTATTTCAAATGCTACATAATATCTTCTGCAGAAATGTCGCCGCAGGCATGTTTTTCCAATGAGTCTGTGTTGAAAAAAATCCTTTATGTTGAGCCCTACTGCATCTATTTTTTATTTATTTTTTCATATTGAAAAATTGATGTTAGATTAAATGTTCAATATACATTCACCGGCCTTTCTATTACCTCGATGGACCTCTTTTTGCCATCAGAACTGCCTTAATTTTCTGTGGTATAGATTCAGCAAAGTGCTGGAAACATTCATTAGAGATTTTGGTCTATATTATTGACATGATAGCACAGTTGCTGCATATTTGTCGGCTGCACATCCATGATGAGAATCTCTCGTTCCAGCAAAGATCCCAAAGATGCTGTACTGGACTGAGATCTGGTTACTGTGGATTTGAGTTTAGTGAACTCACTGTCATGTTCAAGAAACCAGTTTCAGATTTGAGCTTTGTGACATGGCGCTTTATCCTGCCAGAAGTAGCCATCAGAAGATGATCCACTGTGGTCATAAATGGATGGACATGGCCAGCAGCAATACTCAAGTCCGCTGTAGTGTTTAAATGAAGCTCAGATTAGTATTAAGGGGCCCAAATTGTACCAAGAAAACCCCCATTACACCATTACAGCAGCAGGAGCCTGAACCGCGGATACAAGACAGGGTGGATCCATGATTTTATGCCAGATTAGCCTCAGTTTACTCTTCTCCACTGACACGAGTATCACTGGTGTTTGATTTGTTGTGCGTTCAGAGATGCTCTTCTGCAGACTCCGGTTGTAACACGTGCTTACTTGAGTTACTGTTGCCTTTCTATCAGCTGAACCAGTCTGGCCATTCTCCTCTGACCTCTGGTATCAACAAGACATTTTCTCCCACAGAACTGATGCTCACTGCATATGTTCTCTTTTTCTGACCATTCTCTGTAAACCCTAGAGAAGGTTGTGCATGAAAATCCCAGTAGATCAGCAGTTTCAGTTTTAGGGGGAAAATTGTGTTTAAGCTGAGTTTAAAAGACTCTCTCAAATATCACTGCTTACTGTTGCAAATCTATAATAGGTATGCTTTTTTTACAATAGACCGAAATATCATGCACTCTTAGCAATGACTAATTAAACCATATTCTTGGTGCTGAGGTGTATTACACCTCCCTGTGTGTCAAAGCAGTCCGCCCGGTGAGACGTTTCATTAGGAAAGCTTTACATTCAGTACAGTATTTATATAGTATGCCGTATAGTAATTAACAGAAAGACTGCATTCATTTTACATCTGAATACCTAATTGATTTCTTTTATTTTATTTTTTTCTTTATGTGGTTAAGGCCTAACTGATGTAAATGAAGTCCTTGAATGGTGCAGTTGAACATCATTTTTAGAGGTTGTTGGGTTATTGAACACTGATGGGTCTGTATAGGTATCAAAATGTTTTAGTATGCAAACACAGCTGTGATATTTATTGCTATAGTGAATAATGATGTAGCGTCAGCATATTTAAATGCTGAGAATTCATCCGAGAATTAATGACGGTGACAAAATCATGCGTTAAATCAATTTACAGACTATATTTCAAACCTTCCTTGGTTATCAAAAATACAGACAAATCATCAGTGAAACTTTGGAGTGGTGTCCACATAGACACGTACACTGTGTGAGTTAACCCGAGTGCGCTACAGTTGCAGTGAAAGTAGAGCATAACATTTACATGATTTCCATTTCAGATATCTCTCAAACATGGAAGTCTATTGGGAAACAGCAAGCAGAATGTGTCTGCACTGAGACAGTTAGGCAGAGGATAGAAGCCGGCGCTCTCCGTCATCATAACGCAGGCCTGAATTCGACAATATTTTATTGTTGTCAGTGACAAGGATGTCATATGAGACATTTGACGTAATCAGTCACAAAGCATGCACACAGACGCTCCAGCATGAAGCTTTCTGACAGCACTCTGCCTCCTGTTGGTAATGCAGTCTGACAACAACCAAACGAAACCGAAGACTTATTACAGAAGCCATTCTATATATATTAATTTCAGATTTTTGTTAGATTTTTGATGTTTTTGTTTTATTGCTATACACTGAAATTCTAAAACCATTTGTATGGTAGAGGTTTTTGCAAGGCATTGTATGCTGCAAGAATCAATATATTTCCATCTGATATCATCATTTAAATATGAAGTTTTAGTGTCCCTGATTCTTCCCTTTCAAAAATGATTTGAATCCCATTTTATAATCAGGAAGCATGTTTGTTGCAGTTACACATAGATGCTGCTTTTCACTGGCACTATGAACGTTTAGTCAAGGTTATTCACCCTGGCTGGGCACTCACTTCCATTATATTTGTGTTTTGCATTCATTATACACTAGTGTTATAACTGGCCTTGAATCTAATTCTTCGTCCAAATGACCAGTGGTGCATACATCTAATTTAAAATTCAGAAGGCCACTTTGCACACAGTGCAGTGATCCATTTATTTCACCAAATTGAAAAGCCAGATAGATTGCACATTAGCTCACTTAGGTTTAGTTCGCCAACACAAAATGCTCCCAATAAATATTTAACACTGTTTGTAATGTCATCTTTGAGGTGAATTGGCATCAAACACACCATTGTCTTTCTAGCTCTTTAAAACAAACTAAGCCTGACGAAATCCTAAGTGTGTCTGTGGAAATGGAGTATATACTGAAGATGCTATAGCGACCAGGTGCAGTTATGAGAATAGAGCAAAGCTATATTACATTAAAAGATCCTTGAGTGTGTTTATTTAAAGTCCCCCTGTAGTCAATAATTGTATCCCTTAAAACTCATCTTTGATCACCAAATTGACAAATTTTAAAGTTTTTTCCTTAAAATAGCTTGAATGTAACTCTTCACCATTGCTTCATTTTGTATCCTCGGATCTATGAATATGCAAATGAGCCCCGCCTCCACTCACCTACACCAGCTCAGAGATCCACTCGTTGATGACCACTACGTCGCCGCCTTCAATTTTTAAGTATAAATTTGAATTAAACTTAAATTATATTAAACTGACTTGCATTGATCATATAATTTTTTCAGTTTAGTTTTGTTGTATTATGCCCAGACTGTTAACATTAACTGAGATTGCAACTATTTATATAGTTTAGAAGTGTATAAGTATTAAACTGTAATGCAAATAACTATTTTTATAAGTTTGAAAAACCCCATTGATTGGAACTTTTAGGATATTTTGAAGAACGTTGGTAACCAAACAACATTAGAGCCCATTGACTTCCATTGTATGGATAAAAAATTAAAACATTTCTCAAAATCTTCAAATTAATAATATAATTGTTTTATATTCCACAGAAGAGAGAAAGTCATACAGGTTTGGAATGACATGAGGGTGTCTAGATAATGAAACATTTTAATTTGTGTGTCTTTAAAGTGATGACTGATGCTGACATTTCTCTGATTTTGCAGTATATGCTTTCTGAGTCTGATTTGTAATAGATATATGAATCAATAAAACAAAGTCAGGTCTATGTGAACAAGGTCCAAAGAACAAAAGAAGGAACAGTGAACAAAAGAACAGTAAAAAATTTTTTTTAATTAAGCAGTTTGTCAAAATAAATGTTACTGCACATAAACATTACTGACTTTTACACTAAACTAGTCTGTGATGCAATCTACTAAATGTAATAAAATCAATAGGTTCGTGAATGTGGTAAATGGCATAACATTCCATTACGTCGGATATATTTTGACTGAATAAACTGCAAAAAACAATGTTGGCCAGACAGTACACTCATTCATAACCGAGGTTCTGCATTGAGAGATGCCCTTTATTGTTCATGCTTGAATCCTGTGACGGAGGAACTTTAAATGTCAGTATGATACAGAAACTGGAGTAATTCCCTGTCCTGAATACTTGTACATATTAGTCTGCTGGAATTTCACATTTTGTCTGTCGAATAGAGGAACTATCTGACCTTGCACTACTGGACCATGATTCTAAAGAGATAGTTCAGCCAAAAATAAAAAATAAATACTATTATCAGTTAGTCACCTTCATGTCTTTCTAAACCTGTATGTCTTTCTTTTTTTCTCTGGAACACAAAAGTATATATTTTGGAGAATGTTTCGACTGCTTTAGTCCATACAACAAAAGTCCGTCCAAAACAACATTGATCTACAACAAAGACCTTAAGCTCATCCGTGATAAAATACTCATTAAAAATGTTGATATATGAGAAAAAAATCTCATATAGAAATGCATCGCTATGCAAAATCTTCTTAGAAGTAAATGTCACCAACAAATTACATATTATCATTGAGGATTCGGTTTGGACAGGAAATTGCCACTCGTCAGCACTCTCCACTTAGCCTTTATTAGTGTTCAGCGAAATAAGCAAAATACTGCTAAAGTCTATTGGTTGCATCTTAAAAGGCTAATCCTGTCCTCAAGGAATGCTTTAGGCCTAATGAAAAATGAAGGATGCTGTTCATTAGTCAAACTTCCTGAAACTACTTTTGAGGATGTGAAGAAAATGACTGGGAGATGGCGGAAAAAAGAGTTTGAGACGGTTTCTTTAGGATTAAACGATGACAAGTAATATTCTTAATTCTCACTAAATGTAATCCCATAAGTGCTGATGCCATGCACATTTCTTTGCATCGGGGGTTAAATTGTACTAGTCCAGTAATGTTATTTTTTGAATAAGATGTGCTGCAGGTTCCATACAAATACAACTTTTGTATTTACATAGCGTTTCCTATAACAATTTTGAATTTTAATAAGATTCAACACACTGGTGTCCCAAATTTCAACATGGTTTTAGGCATATGCAAATACGCTTCCTCCACCATGGGATCCTCTTGAGTTTAAAAAAGTTGTTTTTCAATTTCACCACTCATTTGGTTTTCACACTTGATGACTAAACAACGCTCTTGCTTGAGGCATAAAATAAGAGGCTATCATGCTGTTCTAAAGATAAGGTTATACGTTATACTCCAACTGTCCTTTACATATGTAGTACCTCTCTTTCACACCGCTGAATAGTCGTTTTGTGCATTTTTTATCTTTTTTTTTAGCTGTTTTTATTATATGTATTTGGTCTCAATGTTTTGTGGTGTCACTGTTGCAGAGGTTAGGTGAAGAATGAATATTTTAAATACTGAACTTTAAATCTATATATTGTAAAGCCATGTGATAGTTTGTGTGAAGAAAATACCGCACTTTAAGTTGATAAATGTTTTGGATTTGCTCATTTGGAATTTCTGATCCTGAAATCTGATGTGTTTGGTCTCACTGTATTGCTTAGATTTAGAAAGCCTTCAGGATTACTGACACACAGACAGCTCGACGTGCACAGTGTGCATAAAGCTCTGTTTACAATACATGAAACAATTGATTTAAAGTCTTAACATCTCTGATTTTATTATTCAGTAACTCCATGTGTGGCTGTTCTCGTAGTGTTACTGCTTGCCTGCCAGTTATGTTGTTTTTGCTGAGAGATTTATCTTGCTTCTCAAAATAAACATAATTTTCTATGCGTTGGGCTTCCTGCTTAAATCCAATGAATTATAACTATGCCAGATAGCATAACAAACAGAAGAAGAATCCCCCTTACAGTACGCATAAGATCACAGAACGATGTTCAGAGTGCCAGAAAATGAAACACAGTAACTAAAAATTCAGCTGCATGTCAAGTGCGGCAAGTATGCGTCAAATATCTAGAACTATCAAAATATTTACATTTACATTGTATTTTGTGCATTGACAGACACCTTTTTTCCCAATCGACTTAATGTATTTTCACAATAATGGCTTGACTAGAGTTACATTAAATACATTAAATATATATACATACACAGACACACACACAGACACACACACACACACACACACACACACACACACACACACACACACACACACACTCTCTCGAAAATTTTAATGGAATCATAGCAGACGTAGGCCTGTCTTGGCCTATAATGTGGTGACTACACTGAAACATGACAGGTCTCCATATTTTTAACAATTGTTATGTAACTAGCTATGTTTGCCAACAGACTGTAAGAGCTTAGCTAGCATGTCAGATTTGCTTACAGTCCCACAAAAACGTTGCGCTGTAAGCTTCATGTGAGCCCATTTGGCTATATACATTTTCACACCTCTTTATCAACACAGCTCCTTGCTAAGTTGTTTTATTGCTTCTTCTCTGGGAATTTGTGTTTATGTGGGTGAAATGGTTCTGTGCTCGCAGAAATTGATAACGCTTGCCAAGTGTAAACAAAGTGACTCATGTTGTATAGAGGAACAAGGAGATACATCCTCTTTTATTCAATCATGGAGACAACAGATTGTCATTTGACTGGGCCGGTGGAAATCCGTGTACAGTATGCATAGCTTTAAGACAAAAAGGTGTTTAAGTGATTCATTAGCAGTCACATTGATCTTAGTGGCATTTGCTCATTAGAAATTGATAGGACCCCTCAGTTTTCACACTCCATAAATTAACTACAGTATCTCCACAAAATGCTGATTTTGGGGTTACTACATAGAATATTTCCTTTAATAACCACCATAAATTCTAAAATAGTTATCAGGAATGGGCCATTGAGAACTATAACAAACTTGAAAAGTACCATCCTAAGTTTGCAGGTTTAAAGATAAAAAGTTTCAGGATTCCCACAAAGCACTTCATCACATGAAATTATTCCATCCTCCATAGTTTAATAGCAGCGGTTTGACAAAGAGGTGAAATATTAGCTCTGGCTGGTTTGCTATAGCTGCCAGGGGCAGCTCATTTAGTAGGAGAGCATGCATCTCAATGATGGCAGGGATATTCGGTTGCTGCTTTGGGACAGTAGAGCGAATTCTTCCTCCCTGCAATAGGAGATTTTAATAAACTACCATGACAGCACTGCGCCCGATGTTGACCTCACCAGACCGAGGGAGGTTTAAATGACCACCATATAATGTTGGTAATAGTTGTTGTGACACTTTTTGGTTACACTTTATTTTAATGTGCTCCTGTTACAGTATAATTATACATTTAAGTACTGAGTAATAATAATTATCTACATGTACTTACTATAGGTTCTGTCAGGACCACTATCGTCAGATATGATTGACAATTAGCAATTGTGCTTCATTTATAGTTATTACTATTGTAAATACAAGTAACGTGTAACTTCTGCTACATTAATCCATTTCATATGATTAACTTTTGCTGGGAGGACAAAACCATGTTGGGTTTTATGGTTTGCTTCAGTAGTTCACTTCAGTTTTTCTGAAGTATTTCATATGTTTATGACATTGTGACACTTGATCTACTTGCATTACAATATTCTATTATATAGCACTATTTACTAGTATTCTATTATACAGTATTAAGAAGTAATTTAGTTGCTGTTAAAAGGCATTAAATTGAATAGGTCATTAAATACTTCATAGAATGTGTGCATGTGGTGCAACAGAGCGATGTCTGATCTGTATGAAAAAATGAAAATTCTGTATGCAATGCAAATATTTATAGTTTTATATACACCGTAATTTTAATGTAAAGCGTTTTATTTTTTATCCTTTTCATTTGTAACTTTTATATTTTAATCAATTTTTTTGCACACAATGTATAGCATACTTTTATATACAGGTATATCAATTTGCACATTAATTGTTTGATGGAGTAATTGCAGAAATAACTGACAAATTAATGGATTATCAATGTAGTTGCAGCTCTACTGCAAATCTTTTGTCACCACAGGCCACTGTTCCTGCTCATAACCGGAGCAGAGAGCTAAAAAGAAGGATGATAAAGGAGGGGAATGATAAAGGAGCCCTGCTGACAGTGCAGAAGGATACACACCTGATGCTTATTGTGCCATAAATCCAGCTCTATGCCTTTTCTTCTCATCTGTTCATGTAGGCTATAAGTCCTTGAGCTCAAGGTACGTCCACGTTTCCCTGCCGGCCTCCACGTACCGTTCACTTTCCATGATGGCGACACCATTTACACCACACCTTCACATTTTGTTGGATGGCCCCTGCAAAGTAAATGTAATAGCTTGTGGTATTAGCTTTTACTAAATGCGACTCTGTATGGATAAGATGTAATTATACTACCGGTATTCTGTTTCCAAACCCGAGGGGGTGATTTGGCCAACTCTGACCTTGTATGTTTAAGACGGATTACAAACAGTTCTCCCTAAACCAATTAGTTGGACATTATCATGCAAATGACTGTTATTTCTCTTGGCGATCCTAAACATAGATGTGGAAAAGGAGTACACTAGTGGTGATTTCCCTTGAGATCCTTCCAAGATGAACCACAAGCATACAGTGTGTTCCAGCACGCTCACATCCCTAAAACACATGCTCCTCTCTCTAGATGAATCATAATGAGAACTTAACAAGACACATAATTCATGAGTGTTTTGTAATAGTAGAAACAACATCATCTAAAACACCAGGCATCCGATCTGCTTAAGTTACCGTGCCGTTCAGTGGCGGAGCCAGAGGGGTGGCCAGTCATTATACTGGCGTTGATATTTCATTTCCTATCTTGTTGAAAGAAGCTTTTTCTTTTTATGTGCGGTGGCGCGGCACATTGTTAATGCAGAATAACGTTGAATAATATTAAGAGAATACTAACGTTAGTCACAAGATACAGAAGAATAAGAATAAAGGAGGACGAACACTGTACGAGAAGCGGTGTTCAAAATCCTGCCACACCACAGAGAGCAATTCACGTAGTTTTACATTAAATTACAGTATATTTCTCCCAAATCGGTGTTAATGCACATAATGACTTCACCCTTGGCTTTTCAATAATATACTTGTCTTTCGTGGATTGAATAAAGTGCTTCATATAGAGAGATATAATAATATAGATTGCCCTTTCTCTCTCCATTTGCACTGTTTTTACTGCAAATCTCATCGATGCCTCCTTTTTAACTGTGAAAGTGAACTTTTTACCTGTACCGTGATTAGATTCAGTGTTTTGGACTATCGTCTTAAACCTGAGAATGTGTCGCTGTCACGGGGTGTGTGGGTTGAAGGAGAAGACTGAGTCAAAAAGGCTTCGATTACAACATTTACTAATATATATATAGAAAAACAACAAGCAGGTACAGGCAGGTTGACGGGAAAATGTAAAGTCACACATAACACTCCAAAACATTAACAAGAACCGACAAAGACCGACTGAACACAAGCAAACTAAATACAAGCACAAATCAAACATAACAAGGTGAAGACAGGTGACACGGATGAAGATAACGATGAACAGGCTGACAAGTGAGGGTGTGAGTTCTGGTGTGGAGACAAGGAGGATTCTGGGTAGTGTAGTGAAGACTAAGACAGACTGGTGCAGACCGGTGTGCATTATAGACTATTTATAGTAAGTTTAAGGTTTCCATTTAGGTTTAGGTTTCCTGAACAACTTTTACAAAAATGGAGTCCTTGTCAGTGTTTGGGTAATGCATTACATGTAACATGAGTTACATAATCAGATTACTTTTTTCAAGTATTGATTAACACATTACTTTTAAATTTACAACAAAATATCGGAGTTACTTTTTCAAACCAGTAACGCAAGTACTTTTTCTCATGTATTGACTGACGGCTCTCCTGTCCTCATGTTGAGAGAAATCAGGAGTAAGTGCAGAGGCGTTGTGTGTGAACATGTTGTAGATCTAGACTAAATGTGAATATGCATTTGCTCATCTCACTTGCCCAAAAACAGATTCAGTATTCCTCAAAATGAATAAAAACAGTAAAATGCAATGTCTTAACCAGTGTACTGGTGAACAAAGATAACTTTAGATAAACATCACATTTGTCTTTTTTTTATTACTGAAGTACTGTAAGAGTTTGGAACTTAGTTGAGCTGCGCCATCTACTGTACTGGAGTGAATTTGCATTTCCTTCAGCCTGAGGATTATTCATTTCAGTTTTGGTGTGAAAGGTACGAAGCCCTGCACATGACATGACATATCGTGGCCACGAATTATGAATTCGTTCCCATTTTAGTAAATCGTGTGCATGATGTAATAATTAATTCCCTTGTTTTACTAAATACAATATAATAATTTGTACCCTCGATTTTGTAAATCTGGGCCACGTTGTATTAATTTTTTATTAGTTTTGATTTAACTAAACAAGGGAACAAATTATTACAATGTGGCCATGATTTAGTAAAACAAGGGAACACATTGTTATATTGTGCGCACGATTGACTTATAACGAGGAAACTAATTCATAAATCATGGCCATGAATTACTAAAACAAGAGAACGAATTGTTAATTCGTGGCAACGATAAACACATTTTCCCCGTATGTGCAGGACTCAGTAGAAAGGGCCTTTACTTTTGCCAAAACAAACAAGCAACCAAGCCCAGCTCAGGTGAGAAAAAAAATATTGAAAAGTAACTTAACGCATTACTTTCCATAAAAAGTAAGTTTTAAAAAAAGTTATTGATTTTTTTTAATGCAATATTTAAATCATTACTTTTAAAAGTAGCTTTCCCCAACACTGGTCAGTGGTCAGTGTAAATTAAAGTTAGACCTTTTGCTCCATTAACAGACGAGAGATAAGATAATCATGTTTACATCTGTGATATTAATACACACAGTGCAGTCACAATGTCGTAAGTTTCTGTAGAATGTTTAGCTCATGTTGGGCCACACTGAAGAACTCGTGGATAATTCAGAAGTGATGCGTGAATTATCACTTCTACCTCTAATCAGCTATCATTGGAATCATTCATGCTTTTTTTGATGCCAGGTTATGCCACACACTCATTTTCTTTCATGTTCTATGGACCCTGAAGGAGCTTTAGCCACACCATGTATAAAACTCTAGTTCAGCAACTGATACATTTCTTGATAAAAGTGATTTTTGTTCTCAGTTTAGCAAGACTGTGAAAGTGATAGCATATAAAAGCTTGTGACAACACAATTTGAGTCCAATCATGTCTAGCATTTTGTCCATGTTGTTGCATTATGCATCATGCTGTTTCTTCTTCTTGATAGTGCACACTTTTCTCTCCCTAAGCTTGCTGCTTAAGTGCTTTTGCTTCATTTGTAGTTTTCTCTCATTTGCTTAGACACCAAATTCCATTCTATTATCTAATAACCCAAACAATAATGCAGTTTTCTGAAAGCAAGGTCCATTTATCAAAACTTAATCGAATAATCTCACATCCTTTACACCAAACCTTTTTTTTTTACTTAAAATATTCAACTCAAAGTATTTTGAGTATAGTTTACATTCAACAGATTTACTGTACATTATATTCAGGACTTTTTATAACATATTTCAACTATGTGAATAATCATATAACTATAAGTAGACTGTATAAGTACGTTTTATAATATTTCTTGCAATACTGTTCAATAAGATTAAATTCGTGACCATTATTTAATGATTTAGATTTCTTGAACTAACAATTAACAAAGTTTTTACAGAATCTATTTGGAATGTTAATTTCTACATATATTAATATATTTTTTAACATTTCATGTTGTTAAATTAACATTAATGTATTATGGTAAAACAGGACTTAATGAACGGTATATGTTTATAAATTAGCATTAACTATTAAGACATTTACTATAAAATGTGGTTCATTGTTCATGATACCTACTGCATTAACCATGTTAACAAATTGAACCCTGAATGTAAAGTGCACCTATTCCTTTTCCTCCCACTGTAATTTATGTAGATTAGTAGTATTTTGCACAAATCAAAATGTTCAGAGGTTGCCCTGAAAAAGTGTATAATGAGTGTTCAGTGCATCTGTGTGTTTGATAGTTTTGTGAGTCAAAAGCAAAGTTTCAATTACATAAAGATGACTTTCAATTTTTGTCTGAAAAGTTTGAGGTTTGTACAACTGAGTTGTACTTTTGATTTTGTTATTATAGTTTAGAGAAATGCGACTTAGTAATTGTCTTTCTCAATCTCCATTAATTCAGAGCCCTTCATAGTCACAAAACATTCAGTGTACCTCAACTTTTGACTGCTCTAAAAGCAGAAACTCTCCATATGACCCTATGGATGCTGGATTTGTGTTGATGCCCACAGCCGAAATCTGCTGTGCTCATTAAAACTTCCTGCTGTGTGCCCATGGTGCCCTTGTGCATTGTGAAATTATCATAGAGAAACAACCATAGAAACACACTTCCCTTTAATCAACAACCCAGAGGAACTGTCTATCCCTCACATTATTCAAAACAACTCACATAAC
The DNA here is from genome assembly GCF_051911475.1 of Siphateles boraxobius. NCBI lineage: Eukaryota > Metazoa > Chordata > Actinopteri > Cypriniformes > Leuciscidae > Siphateles > Siphateles boraxobius. The sequence goes on from NW_027508942.1 coordinate 2,469,264, forward strand.
CTTCGATGCACATGTAGTTGTTCACACCGCATTCCTATTTTTAAGTCAGCCTTTACCACTGAATATTGAGTTTTGATTGGTGAAAGAATGAGGCTTATCTCACAGTATAATTTTGATGCTTACATTGTCAAATAATGCCTTGCATTGAGCAAACATATTCAGTGGTTACACTAAGGAGATTTGCAATGCTCCTACAATCTCTAATGTATTACAACCGTACAATGATGTGTCCCTCAGATACAGTGAAGATATATCTTCGAATGATTGTCAGAGATGGATCAGGCATACAAAGAGATTCTTTCCCATGTGCATTTGCCAGAGAGAACATATGGTGTGATGTAAATGTGAAATTGTGGCCAAATAAAAAGTTGGCTCACATTTCTTGTGTTATATTTGTACATTTAGAGATGGCTGTGTTATATGCATATACATTTAGGCACTTGTTTTTATTATTTTTTTAGAATTAGAGTTACAAAGTTGAATTTTTTTTTTTGTTGGATTTAAGTAAATAATAATATTGAAGCATATAACAAAATTTGTTTATTAACTCTTATTCTGTAGCGTGTGTATGCATGCAACACAATAAATGCATGTCGTGCTTGTTTTGTAAAGCAATTGTGGTCTATTGTGATTCAGTGAAGATCTTAATGATAATTAAAGCAGAAATACATGGAGTAATTGATGTAACACATGCAGTAACTCACAAAACTACATGTGCACTTGGTTTCAAATCCATAATGAAAGGCTGGATATAGAAAAATATTGTATTTTTCTCTTTCTTTCTATTTGAAATTAGCCTTTCTTCAATTGTTATAAAGTCATTACATGTTGCCCCTGAGCAGTTGAATTTGCTCTTTAAGACAAACAAAGGTCATTATTGGACATTTAAACAATCAAAGTGCAGTTGTAGTCTTGCACATGACTACCTACACATGCACACATCATTTATTACTGAATATAAAGGTTGTTAAATATCACTAATTCTCCATTGCCCAAAGCCAGAACTCATTATGAGGCATTTCCATCTCTCCCTGTATTTAGTTTAGCTATCTTTGCATCTATGGTTAATTAATGTACAAAGTTATTTTGCCTGGATGCATATGAGCAGCCTCAGACTGCATAATTAGGTCAGGCAACATTTGAACCAGCCAAGGATTCTGGACCTCTGTCCCCTAGAGACAAGTACAAATTCTGAATCATCATTTTCTCATTATTTGGTGATCAGATTAGCATGGCATTTAGTATTAAATCTGAAACTCTTATTTTAGTTTACTTTCAGCTTTATTAACAATTTTACAAAATTTTGAGACACCATCTAAAACTATGCAGAACGAGAATAGTAGAAGCAAGTGGAGACGTGGAATCATTTTCAATGAGAGGCTAAAACCAGAGCCTCCTCACGTCACGGTCTCCTCACACTTTATCCCCTGCCTTTAAATTTGTGGGTTGTGTTATTCTAATAGCCACCGAGGCTGGTCCCTTGCCAGCCATGGCTCTCAACCCAGTGCTCCCAGGTCCTGTAGTCTCAGCGCTCCCAAGCATGGTGGTCGCAGCACTCCATGTCCGGTGGTCCCAAATCCAGTGGCCCTGAAGGCTGTCGATGGTGCTTCTGGTAATGACCACGGTAGCAGTGTCCGTGATAACGTCCGTCAAGACATCTGCCTGCTCTATCATGGCCATGGAGCAGAGCCGATCCTGACCTCCCTGGGGCCCTTAGCTAAATTCTGTTAAGGGGCCCTCCTATCTGACCCATGAGCCACGTAAACCATTTGCCATTGCCACACAGTCACACCTGACACCCAAGTGCTCCCACTCCTTTAACTAGTACTGATGAAAATATAATTCCTGATATCAGAAATAGACATTGTTACTAGAAAAAGTACATTCTTAATATCAAGAATTCACATTTTAAATGGTACAAATCAAATTATTGATATCAAAAATGCATCCTGTGATTGAATAAAACCTAAAATGGCTTGTCATAGCATGCCATAGTGTTTTAAATGACAAAAGCAATACCTGATACTTGATGGTTATTATTTACTGAGAGATGTGCATCCATATTGACCAGTAGGCTATGTCCAGCCAATCAACATTTTAAATGCAATATAGCCTATAAATCAAAAGTCAATGTCAGTACATTGCTTTCCATCTTGCTTTATTGCAAACTAAACTGAATTGGAGACTAGATCATCATTGCCTTGTTGTAAAAGTATGTGCGCCTATAATGAGGAGTGCCATCACGCCCATATTGTACTGGTCCCCACAGATCTTTTGCTGGAAAGTGTGCATTTCATTTCGTGCACGCTCATATGAACGCATGTTAACGCGCGACGCGGTTATCTTTTCCGAGCTGCAGAGCTCCAAACAAACATCGTTGCCCTTTGTTGTTTATCAAACGTAATAAATAGTTGTATTTCACTCTCACTTTTTTTGTCAGGCACAAAGTCACAGAACACAGCCCTCAAAGTCCTGGAAGTGGCCGGTGTTTTAAGCAAGACGCAGAAAGACCAAAATATGCACTTGCCAGCTGGGTTAGCAAGACAGACAGACTAGAGATAGATACACATCAACTTAACTTTACTGTTCTTTGCTGACAAGCTTGGAGAGGAGAGAACACATATCTACCTGATTGCTGTTCCCGCAATTCACTCTCATGGTGTTTTTTCTCTCTCTTTTCATGACCAGAAGGATATAGTTCCGCTTAATTTTCTCAGCGATATTGTAAACTTTTATTGACGCAGTTTGACACGAGGGGAGGCGGGGCCTTGAGTAATTTGCGTAGTGTGCGTATAGGGCGGATCGGCTCTGCCATTGCCACAGATGCCATCCAAGAACTTTCTGTCTTCTCTGCTCTGCCGTGGCCTGCTAATCCACCGTGTTCTTCTGCTCTGCTGAGGTGGTTATCTTTGCCGGCTGTGCCATGGCTTCTCAATGTCCACTGGCTCCACCACATTCACCTGATCCTCCGTAGTCTCATCCAGTGATCCAAGGTCCAGGTCCACCTGATCCTTCATGCTCCACAATCCATTGTCTTGTTCTCTGCTTCACAGTCCAGGTCTGCCACCACTTTGCTGTCCGGGTCCGCTGCCATGCCATATACAGTTCCTGTTCATGGGCCTGGCCCTTCATCCCTTTCCCTGGACCGCCTCCACTTCTCCTCCCCCTGGACTGTCTTATTATTGATTGGGTGTTTCGTCAAGGCCTCGGGAGCCACACTTTGAAGGGGGGATATGTCATGTCTGTTTAGGTTTTGTCCATGTGTTCGTATCTTTTATTTTGAAGTTCATGTTTTTTGGTGCGTCTGTTCATGTCATGTGATTCCCTATTTCCCTCATGTGATCCCGTCATGTAATTCACCTGTTCATGTGTCTGGCTTTCATTGTTTCCTTTGGTTCATGTGTCAGATCCTCATTGGTTCTTGTTTTATTAGTTCTGTCTAACAGTTTCACTGACAGCCCACATTTTGCCTTGATTTAGCCTAGACGTCAGAGCTGTGTTCTGACGACTATTAGACGTCTTTTAAACGCAAAATTACTTGCTGGGTAATGTCTAAATTGGACCATTGAAAAACGGTGTTAATGTAAAATGCATTTTTTCACAGTTCAAGAGATGACTAAGTATAATTTAATATTTGACTACAATTGTAATATAAAAATGTACTCTTTCTGCAGTGCATAGATCAAGCTATACAGTATCTCCCCCTTTTATTATTTATTTTTCTTTCAAGCTCTCAGGATCTGTGAAATACACATAAGAACTTGTTAGAATATTGCTTGTGTCTCTGAATTAGCACAAGCTCCTTGCTGTGCAGGTGAGAGATTAGCGCATGCAGTGTCAGGTGTGTAAAGAATTCCCAAGTTACCTGTGTTACATAGCCTGCTCATGAATAATTGAACATGGAACATTTCCCTGTGGTGCACAGTTGCATTCACAAGCATACCTAGACTATGATTTAGAGAACAGCAAATAAGTGTGTTGCATAAGTGTCTGTATGTCATATTAGTTGCCGTCGCCTTAAGCTGTGGTTCAAGCTATTTTTAGTCCTCACAGCACCAGTAGAAACCCTAATGGGACAGCTGCCAAGAACAGTAAACATCATTCAGTATGCCACCTTATTAACATCTAAATACTCGGTGCATGCAGGCACAATGTGAATTTAGCTACTGACAATTTCAAGATTAAAAATACAGTGACCTTTTTCCAGCATACTTTTATCAGATTGAGTCAACGTTGTCCAGTGTAACACCTAGTTGCGGAGTATAACTATCTCCAAACACTGCTGCTTTAACGTTCACAGGCAAGCCATCGGTAGACCAGTGGTGCGAATAAGCAATCAAATGTCAGGCAGGTTAATTCCCTTGTGTCTCTAAGATCTGGTCCGTCGATCTCTGTCTGTACGGTTCCACAGAATGTCATTCTGCAAGACCAGCTCAGACCAACCAATTCAGCCATGAATGTCACCAGGAGAAAGACTTTATTTTGGCTTATACAAGATCTCCACAAGCACTGATTTTATTTTAAAGTAATGCTGTATGCACTGATAATCACAAATTAGATTTAATCCAAGCACATGCGTCACTAAAAGGTTTTAAAGGTTCTGTATTTGTGTTGTTTTTCTTTTTTTTCAGACTACCATCCATAAAATGTCTCCTCTACCTGACAGATATCAGTGGAATAGGTGCCCTGAGAAATCACACCTGTCTCTGTGTCAGCCCTACACTCTGAAAAAAGAGTCAAGGGAGCAGCCCATTCTTTCTTTTTTTAGCCAACCGTGAACACCCTCTGCCTGAGAATCAGTGTGTGAGCAGGATTGCTGGAATGTCGTTGTGGTGTTTTGGACAAGGTGTGCAGATGAAGTAGGATCATTAGATCAATATCATTAGAATTGAAGTGAATTTGAATGACAGGAAAGGGACATGTTCTATCTATCTATCTATCTATCGTTCTATTGTTGTATCTATTGTTCTGTCTCTGTCTGTCATTCTATGTGTTTATCTATCGTTCTATTGTTATATCTATCTATCTATCTATCTATCTATCTATCTATCTATCTATCTATCTATCTATCTATCTATCTATCTATCTATCTATCTATCTATTGTTCTATCTATCTATCTATCTATCTATCTATCTATCTATCTATCTATCTATCTATCTATCTATCTATCTATCTATCTATCTATCTATCTATCTATTGTTCTGTCTTTGTTCGTCCTATCTGTCTGTTTATCTATCTATCTATCTATCTATCGTTCTATCGTTCTATCTATCTATCTATCTATCTATCTATCTATCTATCTATCTATCTATCTAGCTATCTATCTATCTATCTATCTATCTATCTATCTATCGTTCTATCTATCGTTCTATCTATCTATCTATCTATCTATCTATCGTTCTATCTATCGTTCTATCCATTGTTCTGCCTCTGTCTGGCATTCTGCCTTTGTCTGTCCTATCTGTCTGTCTATATCTATCTATCTATCTATCTATCTATCTATCTATCTGTCTGTCTGTCTGTCTGTCTGTCTGTCTGTCTGTCTGTCTGTCTGTCTCTCTGTCTCTCTGTCTCTCTGTCTGTCTGTCTGTCTGTCTGTCTGTCTGTCTGTCTCTCTATCTCTCTGTCTGTCTGTCTGTTTGTCCGTCCACCTCAATTCAAATTCAGGAAGTAAATTGTAATTTAAGAGACATTCAGTTTAATAAATGTGGCACAACTCTATGTTGAAGAGATGGGGGTGTTCTGAATCAGTGGCAGGAGTAAGCTATAACCCTGTTTACGTATAGCACCTATACTAAGGCCTTGTCCACATGGACACGGGTATTTTTATGACCGTGATTTTTTTTTCCGCGGTTCGGCCGTTCGTCCACACGGAAACGCAGTATCAGGTCACTGAAACTGAACATTTTGAAAACCCCTGCCAGGGTGAGGATTTTCAGAAACGCCGGTTGTAGTGTTGTCGTTTAGACAGTAAAACCGGGGTTTTTGCCTTGCGACGTCAGAGCGTGCGCCATTATCCGCTGTGTTTGACGTCAGATTGCGTGCCGCTGACTGCTCTTGACAGCGCTTGATAGCGTGTTTTTGCGTTTTCATGTAGACGGAGATTTTTTTTAAACCGAGCATGTGTGGACGGGATTTTTTTAAATATATTTTATATATTTTTTATAAAAATACCCGTGTCCGTGTGGACTAGGCCTAAAAGGGTACAAATATGCACCTGCCAGACACCATACTGTCAACAGTTACTAATTAGTATTAAGTAATGCTAACATCATATGAATGAACCACAACAGAATGGTTGGCCCCACAAGCCTTTTATTTGGGTATTATATTTATTTATTTATTTATTTATTTACTTACTTACTTGTTTATTTTACTTAATTAGTCATTAAAAGTGTATATTTTCAAATGGAATCTCAAAAGGCTTTTACAATGGTGTGTTTAATAACTGTAGGTGTATTTTAAATTGGTCTTCTGTGTAGGTATAAAACATTATGCGAAGGTTTATTTAATATGACAACCCTGAAATTAGTTATCGAGGTGAGTTGTTTGTGTCAGTTTAATTGTGTTCTCAGAGCATGTGCGAGCAAAGCTGGATGTTGGCAAAACCCAGCAAACTCTCATGTCTTGTACTTTCAATTAATTTCATGTACACAAAATATCATGCCTTGGCTATTACAAGGATTCTTTATTTAGCACCACCAATTTGAGAGCAGTGCTGCCAGATGGATAATAACAAATCTACTAAATGATATCTTTCTGTTGATTTGATGAAAGCATGCTTGAATGAAAAAAGAACCACATTATTTTTTCTCTTTTTGATTCCACCATGTCAACACTTTGCAAGCCAAATGACAATCTGAAACATCCTGTATCTGTCATAAACCCTTACATCATTGAACATATAAACATAACTTTTAAAATCCAGCATCTGTACTTTTAATGCGTATTAAATCAAATTGCCTACAATAAGCAATGCCAGTTAGAAGAGTCACGTTATAATCCTTTGTTGATGCCAGCAGCAGGAATATGACTTAAACTCTTAGAACCTGTTTCTTCTTCATATATCGCGTTTCAAGTTATTTCCTGTCTCGTTGGTGTGAGGGGCCTTGTGTTTCTCACCTAAGGCTCGACACGGATTTTACTTCGTCGAGACCGCTGATTAAATTGTTTATTAAATGACTCCTGGCAGACTTTGATGGAGAAAGGCCAGCAGTCTATTTAAGATATTTATGTTGTAGAGACAGACACAGAAACGAATTTCGATTTGAAGCATTATGCGACACAAGGCAAAAAGGGTCACCTTTAAAAATTCACCCATACAAATTGAGCATTATCGTTTTGCTATTATCCATTGAGAGCCTATAAACTCCACTTTACCACATGGTGTCAGACAAGAATTAACCATAACAAAATCTCAGTGACCCATTAGATGTAAATGGAACCATTGTTCACTAATCATTAAGTTATTTTCCTGTCATGTGTCTGCACAGTGACAGAAGAATAATTATTTTATATTGAAGCAAGGTTAGATGTTGTGGGAAGGAGGAGGCGGGAACCGGCGAACATTCAACAATTTTAATAATAAATAATTAAACAAAACACAAAAACGAAAGTAAAGATGGCAGTCCCTCACGGTCGACTGCCGCCACACATAAAACAAAACATTAAATAAAATAGTCCAGGCCTAGCCTCTCTCTATCTCCACTGTCGTCGCTCCTCCTTTATGCTTCCGTCGCGCAGGTGTTGCTCATTATCAATCACGCCACCGGCCTCGTGCCGTTCTCTCACGCCCTCAGCCTCGTCCTGCTCGCCACATATATGTATGTATAAAAATGTGTATTTAGAAATACATTTTTATTTTAAATGTCTTTCCCTCAGTATCCACTTACAATATTTATACACCTGTAAAGATTTCTTCATAACTAAATTATGCTGAAAAAATAACTTACTAAGTTCTTTTTTTTTTGTTTTTTTTTTAAGAATTACACTCGAACAACTTTACTAGTAGGAAATACTGATAGGATTTACTGATAGCAAGTAGAATAGTTGATTCGGACTAATACAATATTTTTTGTTCAAATAGTCCTACACTAAAATGATATAATTTTGTGGTTCAGTACCATCTGCCCTTTTCCCAGTGTACACTGGGGCATGTATAATGAATATGGTTGCTTTGTTTTAGGGTTTGACATTTAACATTGTTGTCATGTTTAACTTGTTGTCTTGGGATGTCAGGATGAGTTTGTTCCTATAACTCAGTTTGTTGATTGTTTCCCTTGTCATGTTTCATGTACCAAATGTTGAGGTTCATGAAAAGGTTCAAGGTGTGTGTGTGTGTGTGTGTGTGTGTGTGTGTGTGTGTGTGTGTGTGTGTGTGTGTGTGTGTGTGTGTGTGTGTGTGTGTGTGTGTGTGTGTGTGTGTGTGTGTGTGTGTGTATATATATATATTTAATGTATTTAATGTGTGTGTGTGCGTGTGTCCGTGTCCGTGTCCGTGTCCAACACAGTCTCATCCCAAGGCGTCATCTAACTGACGCTTTTGACCATGCGTCAACATGCCGACGCACATGGCACCCTTTAAACGTCAATATGAGACGCTCATCCTCGGGCGTCATCTAACTGACGCTTTTGACCATGCGTCTAAATCCGACGCACATGGCACCCTTTAGCGTCAGTTTGATGACACTTCCGTTATGGGTAGGTTTAGGTCTGGGGTAGGGTTAGGGTTAGACCACTAGGAGGCGCGTCTCATATTGACGCTTAAAGGGTGCCATGTGCATCGGCATGTTGACGCATGTTCAAACATGGTCAAAAGCGTCAGTTAGATGACGCCTTGGGATGAGACTGGGCTGCCGTGTCCGTGTCTGTGTCCGTGTGCGTGTGTGTGTAATGTTGCTGACAGTTTACGACAAGTCGTTATCATTAAAAATCATTATCATTGAATCATTTAAACCTACATAAATAAAAGGAATACTAGAGCTAGTGTTGTCTACCTACATTTTTACGATGATGGCAGATTATAAGACATGGCAACCTTACATTTAAACATTTACTCAAACATTTACTGAAGTAAATAAATTCAACTTGGAAAAGCCTTAATTGTAGCTTTCATTTTAATAAGAGAATGTTTTAGCAAGTATCCAACATTCGACAGGTCTGCCAAAAGTGGACTGTGTTTCATCACAGCTCAGTTTTTTCACACTCTTACACGACCGGGACACCGTCCTCTTTAATATGGGCCCCTCAGTGATGAGTGGGACACTCAAGTGAACATTAACTCTCAGGAGTACTTGTGATATTTTGATTCTACTTTCAAGCTGGAAAACCACTGTGGATACTCATAATTGCTATCATTACTGTTGGCACAAGCACAAAATAATAATGCTTAAATAGCAGGTGAAAATGGGAGAAATAAAAAGCAGGAGGCAGCTGTTTTCATTATCCTCCCAAGTAATCCTGTGTGCCAAAAAGGCAGATATCTTTCTTGCTGAAAGGTTATTTAGTAACAGGTAAATACAGTTATCATGTGATTACAGAACAAAGGCATTTGCTTGTACACAATGCACAGTGGACAAACAAAAAAACATAAGGTGCATGGTAAATACATAAATTATTGTTTTAAATATTTTGCTTCGTCCTTTTTATCTTTTGGCATCCATATTTGAGTGAGCCATATGGGCGTCCCATTTCAGCTGTTTTCTGCCCCTTAATGCTGTGGGAGTGTATGCAGCAGGATAAACAGCAGCACTAATGAGGAGAGCTCTAAGCCATGCAGCAGAGACTCAGATGGATCCCTTCTCACCTGTTGGCCCATGTTGCTATGGTAACTGATATGACAGGAGAGGACAGTAAATACATGTGCTAATGGGTTAGAGTTGTGGGTTTTATCTTGTCTGGTTAATAAAACCAAACAGGCTATGATAATTTCATGGATGGATGGATGGATGGATGGATGGATGGATGGATGGATGGATGGATGGATGGATGGATGGAAAATAAAAATGTGTGTCTCTCTTCCTGGGATTGCTGCAGAGTGCAGATGGGCGAATGTTAAATTGACACTTGAGGCTTGTTTATGTTTAACTACACGGCATTGTTTTCTGGTCTAATCACCGTTAGAATATCGTATAAACTGGGAACGATTTTTCCCATTTCATCCCACTTTGAAGGGCAGAGATATTTTAAGGTTGTGATGTAATGAAAGTAGCGACAAATCTTTTCTTCAGTATTGTGACGTACATCCACGTGAAACAGATTATCGAAAAAGTAAAAAATGTAGAACAGGCTTTTGGTTTTATCCATTGGTTGTTGATTGGATGGAGGCAGATTTAAATGCCAGCTTTCAGTCAGATGTAAGAAAGGGGCAGGATTATGAGAACAAAATGATTTGAGAAGTCTGGCAAATACCACCAGAAAGAAGTCTGTCATTTTAGGAGACCAAGTTATGATATTTTGAAACGTTTTGAAAAATGAAACGTATGGAGGGATGAATCGTTCACAATAAGATCAATAACAGGTCTTTAGACTGTAGGGTGAATTTCCATGTCATGCTGACTTTGACATCAACTATTTGCAAATACTGATATATACTGATAAATACAAAGGCTGAATCTGCTAGCAAAACCATCTTCAGTATACTGGTTTCATTCACTCAATGGTCTGTTGTTTACTCAGAGTTCAATGGATTTCTTTAGTTGAGTGTGATGATCTCATCTAGCTCATTTCTATTCGATTGCAAAGATAAATATAATCATGCTACTCCTCTGCACCAAAGTGAGAAACTTTGTAGTAACCGCCTTATCGTGTTCAGCCAAAGTACCATCCCATAAACCTCTAATCAAGTAATAATAAGCATATTAAAATGAAGTAAGACCTGAGATTATCACTCTATCACACTGATGCACGGTTTTAATTTTTACACAGGGAAGATGCTACTTGTAAAATTCAAGGTTTTTTTAACAGTTTTAACAGTTTCCCTATACACATAGAATGTGTTGCAACATTTGCATTTATTGTCCAATTTCCTCTCATTAGTTCAAGAAAAGGAGTAAAGCTTAAACTAAGCACTTTAGAGATTATGTTATTCCACATCAGAGATCTTGTTACAGGTGCAGAAATACAGAGATTGTTTAAGGGAATGTGAATTCTACTTCTACACGATCATAAAGATGACTGGCGTATTGCATGGCTCCTGGGTGTGGAGATAAAGTGTTACTTCAGAAGCCCAGGAGAATCATTAAATCAGAGAGGTGATTCAGCAGCCTGAGTAAGGATAGCACCGCATCTCTATTTCGCCGGGCAATCTTTCGACTCCGTGGGAAACCAAGAAGTAAAACATTTTGTGCTTGCAATAAGAATGAAGGCCAAATTTGCTATCGCAAGAAAAGGAACAGATGGATAATAATGCATGTTCCTTCTCTCTTGTTTCTCAATAAAAAAAAGTAAGTCTTATTATGACAGCTGGTTGATTGAGTGTTAGAATGTAGGTTCAATATCTATGGTTGCATCCAAGTTGCAAATTTAATTTAAGTAATTAGTTTCAGAGTAATTGTACTATAAATTAACTGCATGTAGTTATAGGGTTAGAATTGGGGTTGCATTTTATTTTACAGTACATGTACTTACGTGTACTTACCTGAGAAAATTCTGGTTAATACAAGGTAACTACATGGTAAAGGTTAGGTTTAGGGGCACTGTAAGGTTCAGGGTTAGTACCTAGTTATTACCCAGTTATTGTAATTACTATAGTATGTACATGGGGAACAGGACTGTAAAATAAAGTGCTACCGGATTTAGTTTAGAGTATGTTGCATGTAATTATGCATAATTTACTGTTATTACTATACTATAAGTACATGTAAAGTGTAACAAGGATGCTGTAAAATAAAGTATTACACAAAGCTGTAATTTGTGTGAAAATTTTCGGAAATAGAAATGGAAGTTGAAGCCACTGTGGCTCTTTTAGTTTATGTGCATATCTTCTTTTTTTGTAACAATGTAAAAGTCTTCATTGTCAGTTTTCATGGATTTAAAGGTACAATATGTACGAATTGCACTAAAATTTACAACAAAAAGAACTGTTATATATTTTACTTGTATACTTACATTATCCCAAATGTGTACATCAATGTGTAAACCTAGAGCAATCCACAATTTTAACCAGTGGCACGGCCCATCTGTAGAAACTATGGAATCACAGGGCACTTCCGGGAAAAATCTCTGGTAGCTTCTAGCAAACAAAGTTGTTGTTTTTTTGCACATTCGTGATGGACCAGAATTATTTATTATTGATTGCTGCAGGTTTTGTTGCCAAAGATAACCCTATAAAACGAAAACGTCTGCGGAGGTGAACACAGAAACTCCCATGATTCCACACTCCGACACTGCTTCATCAAGCTACGTCTTTGTTATTATTTTGAATAAGCGTCCTCTAGTGGCGAAACTTGCATACTGTACATTTATTGCATCCTTACTGAATACAACTATTTCTTTAGGGGTCCCCATTCCTGCTTCTGCATGGCCAACGTCCTGCAAAATAGCTCTAGCTTGCTTCAACACACTCTCCTGGAAGTTTTGGTTCATTCAAATCATGTTGGAAAGATTGTATTTACGAGTTGAACGCACTTGAACACCACCACAAAGTTGCAAATACCAGTGGGAAGCTCAGGATTTTCTTTAAGCCCCGGGTTTATGAGTTGAGTCAGTGAGACATGCCACAATACTTATAGGAATTGTATAGGCATTGTCAGGTTTTTTCATTTACAAAAAAATAATTCAAAAATATAATAAAATAAAATATAACAAAATAATATGTTACAAAGTTTATAACTTTATTAAATAAATAAATAAAAACATAAGGAAACAAAACACACCTGGCTGATGCACATTCTTTGTACATTTTCTAGAAATAGGGTTTAAAAACCTTTCTGTGTTTTTGTGTAGTTAATTAAGAGTAGGTACACCGCCAACTTGCTTCGACGACGTAAAAAACACGACTTCCTCCCTGCTCGTATATACGAACTTCCCAGAAGGACTTGAACGCACCATTTCTAGTAATCCTAAAACTGGTTCAGGTGCATTAAATTATGGTTGGAGTTAAACTCTGCTGGACATTGGCCCTCCAGGAGCAAGACTGGGAACCCCTGGCTGGCTGGTATATCGCAAGCCTCAGACCAGACGTTTAAAAAAAAAAAAATCTGTCGGCAAACAGTTCTTATGGATTTTACAAAAATTCTGCCAGGAGCGGTACGTTCTAATAATGTATAATTCCGCATCAGCATACAATCCATAAAGGGCCACTGCTGATTCTTCCTAAAGCACCGGAAGGGATTTAAAATGGCAAGTCGTGGCAGCTCATAAGAGTCCTTGTCAATATCTTCTTCAAACCCTTTGTGAAGAAGTGAGGATTGCAGTGTTGAACTTTCTATCTCAACTTGCGAAATTGATAGCTGTTGTCTTTGATGTTGATATTGATCTTTCAAGCCAGCAGTCTTTAACGAGTGTCAATTTCAAGGGATGTTGCTGTTTAGCTATGCAAAGAGAGCACTTAATCCCACTGTAGATTAAGGAGGGTTTCTCATTGCATTCCAATACAGCAAAACACAGAAGCCTGCCTGATTGGAATATAGAGCAGCAAATGATATTGAATGAAAATGCAAAGCTGCTCTCTGAGCTCACTGTGAACATGTCGACTCTCCTCGAAGAGGAGATCGATCTTGTAAAACAATTCACCCATAAGTAAGCGATGATCAGGTTTCCAGGGTTTAAGAGGAAAACCATTTTTCCAAACCAAAAAAGCAATTCAATCTAGCTCAGCAAATGCTGAAAGTCCCAAGGTTTTTCCATCTTCATAAGCTGTTTCAGTGTAACAGGGAAAGGCTCATATTAATTAACTCCTGTAAATAACGAATAGGATGATGATACTCGACATGTCGCCACAACATGAGCTCTTAGAAAGCGTCTGACAGACATGCTCGAGGTCATTATCCTGCCATCAGCTGGTCAATATTCAGGTGAAGGAGCCATGACACTGTATCAGGAAATCAATTAAGAAGGACATCTCACATCCTGCTGCTAGTTAGACCATCAACCTATTTACTTTAGATTATCTACTGTAGATCTCTAGTAAAGGGACATTTGAATTGTAGTGGGAATAGTGAAGTACATCAATCACCTCATATATACCTGCTGTATCATATTTGACACTTTTTCAATATGATTTTTCTGTAAACAATGCATTCAATATTAAGCATTAAAGGGATAGTTCACCCAAAAATGAAAATTCTGTCAGTAATTACTCACCCTCATGTTGTTCCAACCCCGTAAGACCTTCGTTCATCTTCGAACACAAATTAAGATATTTTTGATTAAATCTATTCATTTCCTTCTCTGTGGGCCTCAAGTCAGTTCACTAGTGTTATAGCATAGGCTTCTGTGTTGTACGTCACACGCATCACCCAATGACCAGCGTCCGCCAATAGTGAGCCTACGTGTGACGTAGCACTACGCAATCACACTACTTTACCTGACTCGAGGCCCACAGAGAAGGAAATGAATAGTTGAAATAAAGTCATTATTTTTGTTGTTTTTTGCGCACAAAAAGTATTCTCGTCGCTTGATAAACTTAAGATTGAGCCACTGTAGTCACTTGGACTATTTTAACGATGTCTTTAATAACTTTTTCGGGGCTGGCAAGTTTCAATCCCTTAGAAGCCTATGGAGGAGTGATCCAGCTCTCAGATTTCCTCAAAAATATCTTCATTCGTGTTCCGAAGATGAACGAAGGTCTTACGGGGTTGGAACAACATGAGGGTGAGTAAATACTGACAGAATTTTCATTTTTGGGTGAACTATCCCCTTTAAGGCAGGACATTTTGGAAATTATATTAAAAGTTATTCTATGTCTTAAATAGCATATGTCACCAGGAGGGAGAAGACATGCAATCCCATGTATCAAATATTTCTAAGCTTATCTTTGAGGCCATCAACATGCGATTGCGTTTCTTTTAGCAGATTTAAAATGTACAGTCTTTCCTGGGAAAATGGACCAAAATGGCCTTGTTCTCGCTAAACCATTTAATCACGTGCTTAAAATGGACGCAGTGGTTAAAACTTCATTGAAACATCAACTTCTTTGCAGTAATTTAACTGGGTACATACAGTGACAGTGGGGTAAAAGTCGTCCAACTGGGATGGCATACAAACTCAAACAGCAATTTACAAAGAATAGTCCCATGTACAACAAAAAGAACCGCTTAAATAACAACAGATACTCTTCACACTCCAAAGAAAAGCTGAGAAAATGAGCAGTTGCAGTCATTTAGCGAGATTTTGGAGCATGTCTCATTTGAATTCAACAAAACAGCCAAGCTTTAAAAGCAAAAACAGGTTAATTACCAGAACCGAAGCTTTGGATTTATAAACTGAGCGATATACTGTAGGCTGTTGCTCCACTACACAACTTGAAAATCTCAGCTGTCTCTCGATTAGGAGAGTAAGATTTGCTGTCACCAAGGGAGATGTGAGTAGGAATCTATAAACTAGAAGGATAAACAAGGTAAAGGCTTGAGCCCATCTTCTAGGGAGTGATGAACTTGATTGCTTTTTCCTCCTGAGTGGCCAAGGGCACAGAGTCTGTCCTCACAGTCAGTGTGTAATCCTCCATTTTTTAATACTTACACACATCTCTTCGCCTCTGTTCTGATGGCTATGTTGAGCCAAAACTTCTGGATGGAACGCTTGTCTGAGCAAATCAAGTTGCAAATGACATTGTTCAAAGTAGGCAGTCAGTCAGAGTGTGTACTACGAGCTAAGCTGCGTTCATGCAGAAGTACACTCAAGTGTGTTGCTGTCAGGACTGATGACTGAGAATGTCAGGATGATGGAGGGGAATAAGATAACCATAACGAAAGGAATGAAGCATTAGTGTTATGGCAGCAGCGGGACATCTCACAGTACAACTGGGACAGCGGAGGTGACAGAAACCATTCGCCCTGCTGTTACTTTGAGGCAAAATTTGGTTTAGACTTCAGTGAAAAACTGTGCTTTTAAGACACATACATGGTACTGTGACTAGGGGTGCAATCCATTTTTTAGTTTTTTGAGCAGGGACCAGTGACACTAACTGCAATGATAATTATAAAATTAATAAGCATTAAATGTCTCTTTTAGATGCCAATATGCTTCAGCTTCTATTCAAGCTGTGTGCTAATGTGTGCTAGAACCTGACTTTCTACACAAATGCCTACGAATTCTACTTACAATTGCACTGCCTTTTTTTAAGCTTGCAGACAATGTTTCAAATGATTACATCAGAGATTTTAGTGATTAAACCATGTTGTTTGGTTATAATCTCAGAAAAATATATGTATATATTGTAACAAATGGCATGAAGATCACCTATTTTTTTAGCCATTTAGAGTTACACAGACCAAAACTGTCCAGCCTACTAAGTTGCTGTCATTAGCAGTGAAGCTGCATGGGATAAAGTGATTTCATGGAGAGTGAAGCACAGTCTCAGAGAGATCTCAGTGCTCCCCTGCGGGAGAAGCACAGATACTACTTGCAGTTATTTTGCTGCCCTGCTGACTCACTTGTGTTGATCAATAGCTAATTCGCTTACATAATTAAGAGGCACAGCAATCAGAACCTTCTAGAAAATGTGATAATTAATCAATGTGTTTCAGCGTTTCCCGTCTGGTGCTCTGTCGTTTTCTCTCGTCCATCCTGCATACAGAGCAGTGCAGAGCAGCATACCAGCATCAGAAATTCAGACTCCCTTTGTTCTCTCATCACAGCGACTGTCATCGCAACACTTCTGAAATGCGCATGAATATAGTAGTAATCTGAATAATCAGTTTGAGCATTCATTCATTTTATAATAAAATATACAAAATTTGCAGATAGATGGGTGGATGGTGGTAAGAAGGAGGGTAGATAGATGGATGGATGGGTTAGGACTGACATATAGATAGTGGTATGCGCATGGATGGGTGGATGGATGGATGGACAGAACGATGGACTGACGAATGGATGGATGGATGGATGGATGGATGGATGGATGGATAGACGAACTGATGGGTGGACTGATGGATGGATGGATGGATGGTTGGATGGATGGACTGATGGATAGATAGACGAACGGATGGATGGATGGATGGATGGATGGATAGACGAACTGATGGATGGACTGATGGATAGATAGATGAGCTGATGGGTGGACTGATGGATGGATGGATGGATGGATGGATGGATGGATGGATGGACGGACTGATGGATGGATGGATGGATGGATGGATGGATGGATGGATGGATGGACGGACTGATGGATGGATGGATGGACGGACTGATGGATAGATGGACGAACAGACAGGCAGACAGACAGATAGTCAGTTGAACATGAATCTGGAAACGTTTTATAATGTGGGTTGTTGGTTGATGGTTATGTGATGCAAACATGAAAATGTATCCGTTTACAAATTATGCACAATGGTAAAAAGTGTTTTAAGGTCATAACATGGTATTGTGCAAAGATAGATAGATAGATAGAAAGATAGATAGATAGATAGATAGATAGATAGATAGATAGATAGATAGATAGATAGATAGATAGATAGATAGATGGATAGATATTGACTTAAATTCAAGATTATTTTCTAACCTACAAAAATGCCTATGGCCTGGCCCCTCACTTCCTTCAAACCCTCATCAAAGAGCACATCCCAATCGCTGAAATCTGCTGCTTCAGATGGTCTCACAACTCCCAACTCCCCCAGCTCTCCATGTCTGCTGGAACACACTGCCAGAAGACATTATCAGAAGAGCTAACTCAACACTTATGCTCAAAAACAAAGCCTTGGGACAGACTTCTCATTGTACGCACACTCATCTCATCTGAGAAAACTCATCACCTCCACATTTTCTACTTGGCATCCTTCCCCCACTATCCAGCACAACAATCCAATTTGCACTGAGCTGACAGAGGCACCCGATGGCTCGACGACTCTTACTTTAAGTAAACAGTGACATTACCTAGCACTTTGAGAGTATTGACAGTATTGACACCATTCACATGAGTTGTAGCACTCTTGTATCATGTTCTTGATGTTAATCCTAGCTAAATATACGCTCCTTTGCTTAGAAAGCACCTTCTGAGATAATAAATGTAGATCTAAGAATGTAAAAGAGGCAGTGGTGAGAAACCAAGACCAGATACCGAACTACAGCTGGCCCATATAGCCTGTCTGTCAGCTATAAATCCCAAAGAGATTTTTGGCTGCCCACTCTAAAGTGCAGTATGTTACAGTCTGAGTTACAAACCCTGTTCTCCTTCAAAAATGAATGCCTCATCCCCCAGCATCAAAACATTCAATTCTGGTTTCTGGTTTCAAAACATTCAGTTCTGGTTCTACTTTGGCAGTTTTTGGAAGTTTTGCACTAGGGATGTCAATTTTCACAAATTCCCATGATCGATTGTCGTTTAAATTAACAATCAATTAATCGTTAGCCTTAATACTGCAATATGCGTCAACGGCATGACAGGGTCTGCAAATGCTGCTCAAAACTACATGTTCCTCACCAAATGAATGAGAATGTTTTTTAATCTAAATAAAGGGCTTGTAGGAATGTAAAATGTTTCGATGTGATTGATCATTTAATTAAATTAATTATTGAATTATCAAATAACGACTAATACAATGTGTCACCAACGGCGTCTCAGATGCGCGCTTGTCAGAATGTGTGACTGTCTTGGACGCGCTCTCCCTGGAACAACACGCTGAAAACAGCAAGTAAACCCAATGAATTCACAACGATTTAATAAAATGGTTTTCTCATGTTTTGTAATATGACAGTCCCAATCATCGTTATTATTAGCCGTGCATTGCTGTTTGAGCTGCATGCGCTGAATGAATATAGGCCTACCGGTATCGGTAGCACTTTGCTAGCGTGTTATTTAACTCAAAGAAACGCATCCAATGTGAGATTAATAAACAAAAGACAAAATAAACATAATATTACAAATTATATCTGCACAAAATTACGAGAATGCATAAGTGAATTTGAACTAAGTTACGTGCCATTCAGAAAGACTCATGTTGTGGACGCGCTCTTCCTGGAGCAACGCGACACAGCAAGTAAACCAAAATAATTCAGTGTTTTATAACAATATTGTTCTCTTTATAATGTTATGTAATATGACAATCCCAATAGTCATTATTAGTCGTGCATTGCCGTTTGAGCTGCGCGCGCTGAAGCTGAAGAGGATCACCATACGCTTTACTACATATTTTTTTAACCAAATGCATCCTATATGATATTAATCAGATATAGATAGGCCTACACAAAATAAACACAATTACAACTTACATTTGCACAAAACAAAAGGCTGCGACTGCACACGCAAACTTATAGTCATGATGGTGTAAAATGGTCCCAAACATAACTCCAGCACGCTCTCCTTACATGTTTCGCGGTTGAGCAGCACGCACGCCCATGAACCTGCTTAATCGATGATAAATGAATTTGATCAATTAAATGTATTATCGACAATGAATCGATCGTTGATTTATCGTTAACATCCCTATTTTGCACTGATGATGATTATATTAAGCCACAAACTACTGCAATTTAGTTAACAAGCTAACGCTATTGATCAAATCTGTAGCAGGTAAATTAGAGGGCATTAAAATGGAATTACTTGAAAAAGTGAAGGAGGAGGAGCACAGCGAGGGGGCGGGGCCGATGCGTATGATTAAAGAGGATGCACAGGATAGTTTTGCTTCAACTAGCATTACAAGAAGGGTCTGTCTGCATCCCGCAGTACAAACCCCACCACTGTATTTACGCCTACTACTACAAGTTACGCGAATGAAACAAGCGTGGATGTCATTGACTGAAGTACATTTATTTTATGTTGTATGTATGAAATGTTTAAGGTAAACTTATATTGTAGTATTGCAGTATTGCAGTATTGTAGTACTGCAGGAGGAAGTCAGACACACTTTACAATCAGCCTTCAGGTTTTGAATAATAAAAAGATTGTAAATGACAACGTTTAATTAACAGGAAACCCTATTTTCAGACATATTTATCTACAGTAAACCTACCTTAATCAGACAATGATTTGTCAGGAAATTTTTACTCGTGCGCCCGTAAAAAGAGTAAGCCTTTATTTTTAAGGTCACTTTTAAACATTCTGTTGACTAAGTAACATTGCACTTATATGTCAACTATCTCTCATTAGAGTATTAGTAGACTGTCTGCTTAATATTTGTTAAAGGTGCATTGTGTAATATTTCTGAGGATCTATTGACAGAAATGCAATATAAGATTCAATTCAATTCACATTTATTTGTATAGCGCTTTTTACAATACATATTGTTTCAAAGCAGCTTTACAGAAAGTGCATTTCAGAAATGTACATAGAAAAATACAGTTAGTTAATCATGAAATCCGCCGACATGTTTTTACAGTAGCCCTAAACGGACAAAAACGTTTCGTTACTATTTTGCTCTTCGTGCAAAGAAGCAAGCTTAGTTCAGTGAATAAAACACTGACACAATGATGAACAAGTAACAATAATATTTGCAATAACATATAGGCCTATTTTTACTGAATAAGTAAACATAATTTCTTAATTTATCCTTATAAAGAAACCTCATTGCTGAACTGGCTACTCTCTGCTGTCTCAGACGATGACATATTTTCCTGTCGGCCACCGTAACTTTTGTTGGTTATGCCACTAGATGCCGTTAAAAATCACACACTGCACCTTTAACTCTTTGTTGTGATGGTCATCTAACAGACATTCTATGACTATAAGTAACTTTGCAAGTATTGTCAACTTATTCCATCCCTAAACTTACCAGTCTACTAATACTCTAATTAGAGTTAGTTGGCATGTGGTGTAACGTTACTTTTAGTCAACAGAATGTGTTAAAGGGACCAACAAAATAAAATGAAACTAAAGAGTAGCGACACCCCTGCTCAGAAATCCAGAAGCCATATGAGCTGATGTGGAAATGCATGTCTGATGAGAGGAAGCCGGAGTGGGAAAGAGGCAGCAGATGGTCCAATCTTTCTCATTTCAGGTGGTGGAATTTATTTCCCAGGTAATTGGGGGTAAAATGAGGCAATGATAGCTAGCAGGTCCACATTTGTCATTTAGGTATACACGCAACTAATTTTTTAACTGATTGGTCAGCAATTAATTATTAGTTGACCCATAAAGCCCAGTGTCATTATACTATAGAAAAAAAGCATTTAAAAAAGAACACGTGCATATATTATATATATATACAGACAGACTGATCGATTGATTTTATACACACATAAAAACATAACATATGAATTTGTTTACTTTTTTTTGCGTAAATACTGGTAATGTATATGGTTTGTAGATAGACTTATGTATTATGTCAAATATTATATTTGCTTGTTTTTTTACTATATACTTCTATTTTAGGGTGTAATCATCGGCTATTGTCTTTGGAGAAATAACACTGTGGGAACAGCAATAAAGCTACTGTGGCTTAGTAATTCCAACAGTGATATATAACATGTCATGCATTCTGGTGTGGCCGACAGACAGTAGACAGTAAGTGTGATGACGTGACAAATTCTAATTATCGTCTAGGCTTCTGCAGAATGATAAATGTGAGCTTGCATATGGTGTGATCAGATAAGTCAGCTAAATGCTGATGAACATGATATAGTTCAATTTTATGCAGATTGCATGTCCACATACAGATTTCTTTGGTCTCTCAGCAAGGTTGCTACATAGTCTTTATATAGTTATATATATATATACTTGTATATTTTCATACTTGTACCTAATATTTCCTGATGTTTAATAAAATCACATCATAGCATTACAATAAGGAGTGCAGGTATCATGGGAAAATTATAATTAAATTTTAGTAGAAATAATCAGTGCCTGGAGGACACACTACTGCTTTTGATAAAAATTTTAGTTCAAAATCAAAACTTCACACTCAATATATTCATGGTATGAACCTGGCAGCTCCTCTGCACTGATGAACAGCAATAGAGAATCTAATTACTCAGAATCTGTCAGTTTCCAGTAGTTTCCATTTGTCATAATCTCATCACTAGCTATAAGTGACTCAGAGAGGTTAATAGCAGGCCGCTGGAGTCTAGAAGGATGAGCTTTCAATGATGGCCAGGTCAGATTTGAGCTTATGACATGAATAAGTCACATAGCAAAAAATAATTTGCTAACATTCTTTAACTGTCACCTGTGGGACGGTTGCCATTATATATTTAAAACAATAATATCTTAGTAAAAACCTAAAGTAATATTGACAAACTATATATCATTTGAAAGCTTACAATCTCTAGTTTTCATATTTGGTGGGTACTTTTTAAAATAAATTACAGAGGAGCAGTTATTTATCAGTTTGCAACAAGAATATTGCATATTCATTAGGTGGGTTTAGGCATTTATTTTGTAAATAGCAATAAACATGAAAAATCATGAAAGATTGGTAGAAATCTCAGTTTGTTGGGGGGTGCAGCACTAATGTATATACTATTTTCCATTGTGATTGTTTTTTTTTTATAACACTTGAAATGTTAATAATATATTAGTATACACTACTGTCCACATGAACCAGAATGAAATATGCTGATTTGCTTCTCAAGTAACATTTATTATATTATTATCAATGTTGAAAACAACTGTGCTGCTTAATGTTTTTTTCTGGAAACTATGACTTTTTTTCAGGATTCCAAATAGAAAGTTGAAATGAAAAGCATTAGTTCTTTGTAACATTATACATTTCCTTTCTGTAACTTTTGATCAGTTCAATGCACCCTTGCTGAAAAAAAGTATTAATTGAATTAATTCATTAATTAATTCAAATATCTATATATAACATATATATGAATCTAACAACCATTCCTTTGTCATGACATGGATTATATATATATATATATATATATATATATATATAAAATGTTCGTTGAGGTTCACATGATATGTAACCCTTGTTCCCTGAGGAGGGAATGGAGACGTTATGTCAGTGACTGATGAAAGGGGTTTCGCTAAGAAAGCCTATCACCTTCGAGTTCTTACAAAACGAGCCAATGGCAAGGAAATGCCATGGGTCTGCGGAATTTGCATAACGTAACTCCGCCCTACCTCGTGGGTAAATAAGGAAGTATGCTGACAATATGCATTTGTTACCTGCTGAGGAGCCGAGGCTGAACTCAGCCGGTTCCAGCGGTACAGCGTTCCCTTTCATTAAGTCACTGCGAGTTACGTCAGTGACTGACGAATGGGGTTCCCAGTCTGAGCACGGCACCTCGGCTGTCTTCAAGTTTCCTGCGTAATCTGAGCTCCCTGTCGTGAGACTAGCACGGACGAAGGACTCCTACTTAAACAAGGTACACTGGGAAGCATATCTCAGTGGAAATATGCAACAAAATGCCTGCCCAAAGGGAGGACTTACAGAATACACATATGACCCGCGAGCGGGAAACATATGGAAAACACTGGGGTATCCAGCCCGCAGGGTGGAATCCTTCCATACCAGGGGTGGTAAGGTGGCTTGCCAAGGGAAAGACACAAGCTCGGAGAGGCTTACAGTGGAAATACACACGTGGGGGTCACCCAACGGGGGAATCATGCACATGGAGGAACCTAGCCAACACGAAAGCTGCCGCAGGCATAACTCTGGCATTGACGTCAACAGTGCTGGAGGAACTCAGGGCTTGTCGGGAAGCTCACCTGAGGAGAATATCGCACTTATCCAGTCCGAGGAGTGGAATGGCTGGGGGCGAGTACATGAGAAGACTCTGGCTAAACTCAGAGATTGTAGAATCTCATGAATGCGTTCGGTGTCGCCCAGCCTGCAGCTCTGCAATGTCTGTGAGCGAGGCGCCATGCGCTACAGCCCAAGAGGAAGACACACTCGGAATGGAGTGTGCCTTCACAACAAGGGGGCATGGTCGGCCTTGCTGCTGGTATGTCAATGCAATGGCGTCCACTATCCAGTGAGACAACCTTTGCTTGGAGAGAGACTTTCCCTTCAGCTTCCCACCATAACAGACAAAGAGCTGGTCTGAGGTCCTGAAACACTGCGTTCTGTCTACGTAAGCACAGAGCAGTGCAGTACTGGACAGAGCAGTGCCAAGGCTGCGTCTGCCTCCTCCGAGGGCAGCGCTTGCAGGTTCACCACCTGATCCCTGAAAGGAGTGGTGGGAACCTTGGGCACGTATCCTTGATGGAGGCCAAAGCGACCAGGAGTGCTGTCTTCATAGACAGGGGCTTAAGCTCCACTGATCGCAATGGCTCAAAGGGCAGATAACACCACAGGTCTCAAGAGGGTACAAGAGGAGAGTGAGGAGGATTTAGTCTCCTCGCTTCTCTAAGGAACCTGATGACCAGGTCATGCTTCCCCAAAGACTTACCTTCAACTGCATTGTGATG
The DNA here is from genome assembly GCF_051911475.1 of Siphateles boraxobius. NCBI lineage: Eukaryota > Metazoa > Chordata > Actinopteri > Cypriniformes > Leuciscidae > Siphateles > Siphateles boraxobius. The sequence goes on from NW_027508942.1 coordinate 2,493,719, forward strand.
TGCGGTGATAGCAGCAACATACGATTTGAGGATGGAGGGAGACAGCCTTCGCTCCAACCCATCTTGCAGGAAGGAAAGCACGACACTGATTGCACATTTTCTGGGATCTTCTCGGTGAGAAGAGCACCAGTTGACGAAGAGGTTCCTCTTCAGAGCATAGGTGTGTCTCGTGGCCACCAAAGGCTCTAGATGAAGTGATGGTGGCCACCACCGCGGGTGGTAGAGTACTCAAACCTGCCACGTCGAGTATCACGAATTTACGATTTCGTATGAATTAGTATGATTTAATTAGGATTAAAACATATTTTTTAGAAGAAAAAAAAAAAACTAAGCATGAATGTCCATCAGTGGGGTGGTAGATGAAAAACTGTGAATAAGATTAATTTGAACAAATTCACCAAAGAATGAGAATAAATGGGAAATCCTCACATCTTTGTCATCCAAAGCATCAGATTATAAGAAAATAGAATTAACTTTTCCCTCTCTCTCTTTTTCATGCAGCATTGCTACCTGTTCTCAGCAGATGGGTCACAGGCACTAGTTTTGATAGGAGTGACTCAATGTCAGTGGAGATTTTTGCATCCCGTGTCTGTCCTCAGAGGACAAACCCAGACACAGCTTAAAATAGATTTTGCAGGCAGTATATCAGTGTGAGTTTAAGCAGCAGGATGTGGTCTGCACACTGTGCTGTGTTTTACATAATGAGCTTAGCTCAGAGGCCTGAATGCAGAGTGATCCTGGACCAAACCTCTGTCACTCAGCGCCACCAGACACCAAAGCTCATTACCGGAAAGTGATTATGAAGCGATTTTTGCATATTAGGACAATGATTTTGAATTCTAAACAAGAATTCAGTGAGCCAGAAAAAAATACATCTTTTGGGACAGTGAGTCAGCGAGCTCCCTTAATGTTCAAGTTTTGACGGATGAGTCATAGTTTTTGATTTAGTTAGCCATAATTCCGTTTATTCATAATTCCACGGAAAAGCGGTGAGACATAAAACTTGATGTCATGTCCCATGTTTGCGGCAGGCAGCAGATGGGCGTAATAAATTAAATTCTTTGTTGTTTGGGGCTTTTTTCGCATCCCCAAAAAACATTGTGGATAAGTCTTTGTAGTCCTGCTAAACCGTTTCCTTGAAAGCACAAGGAAAATGGGACTGTATTTGGAGAGAACTTCACTGGCCTTAAGGCTCAATATGCAGAAACTCTGCTTTCAATAAAAACCTCCAAAAAAAAAACACATCCATTTCAGTGGGCCTATTTAAAACTCACCACACTCAGTTAGAACTGAATGGAAGCTTTTATCTAAAAATATATATATATAAAGATCTCATCTCAGTCAATATCTTTCCATTTATCTTAAATCTGTCAAGCTACGTTTATATTAAACCAAATAATATTTTAGTATTTGGATTGATGGCTCAATCGGACTGAAAAGATTTCATGTAAACACCTCAATCAGTCCAATTGAGCTCTGTCCAAATGAAATTGGTGGTGGAAACCTGAAATAATCAGATCAACTAAAAACAAATAAGCATGCAAAGCCTTAAGCATGTAATATTATCCTCCTATTTTCTCAATCACAGTGTATATCACAGCATGTTTACATATTTTTTTATGTTTAATGACATTTATGTGGAGGAGACTGAATATTTACTAAGCATTGTTATTTAAATGCATATAAATATATAGGCTAAAAGCTCTTCTAACAGGTGAAGATCCAGGCAGAAATTACAATTATAGCTCCTGTGACATTATCGTGCAATATTACTCTGCAATAATATTTTTAATATCATGCACATTCTTAGAAACAACTCGAGTTGTTTTTAAATGTGCGACACAAATAAACTAATTAACTAACAAACTAACTGATGGACCCAATTCGTTTTTCTGGGGTTGCGAGCTGCTAATAGAACCGACATAAAATGAGAGAAATTATCTAAAAATCTCAAACAATTTATTTATTTCTGTGATGGTTTATTGACTTATAATGGTAAACATATTGAAATATATATATATATATATATATATATATATATATATATATATATATATATATATATATATATATATAATATCAATATATAAAAATAGTAGTACTGTTTCTTTAAAAGATTGAGTTTAATTGAGTTTAATATATTTTTAATATGAAGGAAGATCATAGAATTATTTCATATGCACTGCTGTCATAACCTCATGTGCAGTGGTGTGGTAACATGTTTGTGTTCTTTTTGTTAAAATGCCCAGCTGTCTTCTGATCACCATTTCTAAACTGCATTTTGTATTTTAAACCGTAAAGAAGAAGACAGCAAGGTAGAGTATTTGACCATGAAATCGGCAGCTATAGGGTTATTTTACTATCCTGATATGTCCATATGTGAGTGAGGGACAAGTGAGTCCTTTATCCTCACAATTTCACCCTTAGATTATCTCTGGAGTAAAATATACGTACTTGTGAAAGATTTCTGACAGCATTGAGTAGCATTAAATCCTCTTTTATTCCTCCTTTGGAATCTGACTCTCTTGTAGAGATCGAAACCACCATATAAGATCTGAGAAAGCAGTGGTTCTTGTGGAGATATTCATACAAAGAAAATAATATAAAACTTGGACTTATGCTGTGTATATTTTCCATGTTACACTTTATTTTAAGGTGTCCTTGTTACTGTGTAATTATTCATTCAAGGACTGAGTAATATTATGGATAGGATTAGTTTTTGGTTTAGGGTTAGCTGCATGTAATTATGAATAATTTATAGTTATGGTAGCTAACAAGGACAAAATAAAGTGTTACCATTTTCCATTGATTGATACTACAGCAAGTGTTGTATTCCAGCATGGAGCTGTTCTTCATATATGAATGTGAAGTGCATACAGGCAACAGAATCTGTCATTATATTAAATTCAACATATTGTCACAGTCGGTTGCAGTAACGATGATGAGAATGGATCTAAATGCAGCAGTGTAAAGATTTATTTAACAAAAAACTCATGAATCAAGACACTGACAGAACAACTGCACTAAAATGTGATGAAAACAGACAATGAACTGAACAAAACACAGGGCTTAAATACACAGAAGAACCAAACCTATTAACAAAATGAATCACAGATAATCAAACTATGAATAATGTTCAAGTCCATTCCACAGAATTCTGCAGAATTTCCCTTAAAATCAGCACAAAAATCGCAGTCTGCAGGTTTCGTCCAGGCCTTGGCATTACTCAAAACCAAAAGTGACACATTCATCTTTTAAATTCAACCAGCAAACAAAATTAAACAAGCTTTCATATAAAAAAAAAAGTAAATCTCATCTGCTCTTTTGAATTACTGTCTGCTGCTTCCTCATACGGTCAATTAATAATTATGTCTCAAGGTAAGATTTTTTTATTTTATTTCATTAATATTCATTGATCTTTTTTCAGGACAGTCTAAAATGACGGATGAACCCATTTTAAACCTGCCAGAATCGTAACGAACAACAAAACCTAAAGTAACAACAAGACAAATGGTCATGTTTAAAGTAAACTCAAATTCTGAATTATAATCCCAATATAACTGCTTCTGCATTTTACTCATCAAAACAAATCATACATCATATACTGTACGTGTTCATGAAGGAACATTTCCAAACTCGTGGTCTGTTAATCACGTTGGACATTTATTGTATCCAGAACACCTTAGTGACACTACTTTCAGAGGAACAGTTGACCTGGAGCAAGCTGAGTGCATTACACTTCACAATCTATTTTTACTTCTCAGGAACTGAGAGTTTAAGACTGAGGCGTGAATCGGCATGAAGACCGCAGGCACAGAAGTTTTTAAGACCACCTATAAAGAAGAAACGCTACTGAATGATACATCTCGGGCTTGTATTTCCCCATGTTTACAAAGGAACTCTTCCTCTTTTCAAACCACAGATAATGCATAATTCATAAGCACATGAATTATGAAGTGCTGTTGATAAGAAGACTGAGCTCTGTCTCCTGCCGTTCGTCTTCACAGGATGCCTTTCTGTCTCGTTGATATCAGCAATTACAGTCTTTCTGGCAGAAGACAACATTTTTCCATGTTTTTGTTGTCAATTTTTTATTTGCATTATTACCTTTATCTGTACAGCATCATACGTACTTGAAAAATGCAAAGGAAAAACTTTTCCGTTTTTAGTACACCATTGTCGTGTCCCTTAAACTCAGTGAGCATTACAGCTCCTTTTGAGTTAAACGGGGCAGAAATTGGCCATAACCGTGAAAAAGCTATAAACAATTACCTTGATCATATGGCTGCCCTTTATCCCTGAACTATCTCTTATTATTATACATAAGTGCTCCATTCTCAATAAATACAGTCATCTTTGGAAGGAAGGGTGAGCGACAGGAATAATATGGTCTTTTTTGTTGTTGTTGTTGTTGTTGTTGTTGTTGTTGTTGTTGTTGTTGTTTTTTCTTTTTTTCTTTTCTTTTTTCTATTCATGCAAAAAAACATCAGTGGATAAATTTTGTTATTGTGATAGAGCCGGATGAACATTTCTTTTTAAAACCCTAAGAGAACAAATATGCAATACGCATTTATGTTCTGACTGTGTGTCTAGAAGAGAAATGTACCTAAGTGGCCTTTCAATAACCTCTAACTATCGTTCCATGCAGCCCCTCCGCTTAATGGACAGGACTATTGACGTGTGTTCATGAGGAGTGGAGGAGGTCCCTGGGGTGTGTATAACAGGAGGACTCTGCAGGACGTCTCACAGCGGGACGAAATGCAATCTGACGGCATCACACAGTAAAGCGTTTCCCTGTTGCTCTCATGCTGGAAACAAATCAGCACTGTCGCTGTTTTATCATGACTGTGCCACTGGAGAAAGAAAGCTGGAAGCTGCAAATATAATACTGCACTATTGTGCATCTAAAATAAGCAGGGAAATCTAAAATAAAATAAGAAGATTTACAGTTAAGCCACCAAACACTACTCCAATCCCTTTGGAAGCTTGTTTTTATGGAAACTTGTTTTTGCTGCAGAAAAAAAAATAAAAAAGGTAATTGCTACTTTTTATCTCACAATTTGTACTTTTTTTCTCGCAATTGCGAGTTTATATCTCATAATTCGAATTTTATCATTTGCAATTGGGACAATTGTGACATAAAAAGTCCAGTGGCGAAAACAAGCTTCCATAAATCCCTTTTCACCTTGTTTATAAGCTTCAGCTATGATCATGTGCAATTTTGTGTACTATATAAAAATTATATCATATTTAATTTATAAACATAATATAAAAACATAATAATTAATAATAAAAAATGAGAAATATTGCCTGCAAATGACTAAAATCAAATATGAACCGAAATAAATAATTTAAGCCAAATTTATTTATTTATTTATTAATCATAAAAATGACAAAATAACGTATGAGGCGTGGAACGAACTGTTGTGTCATTCTAAAATTCTTTGTTCTTTAAAATAAAGAAAAGAAGCAATTTATGAGAATGGTTAGTATGCGCAAACAGCGGGAAACTCTGTATAGTCGTGCAACCCGATCACTTCATTTAGCGTTTGAAGCAAAAGGTGTCCATGTTACTGTAGCCACTGATATACAGGATGGTTATAAAAACAAAGGTCATGCAAAGAAGGTTCCTCGTATCTGCTATTGCTGGAGAGAGAAGAGGAAAGGCCAAATCACAGGTGTATTCTCTTACCAGAAGGCCAAAGTATTGAGACCCAATTAAAGTGGGGGTTCATGTGAAATCACCTTTTCATGGCGTGCCAAACACCTGCTTATCCCTGCTCGGTAACACTCTTAAAGCATTGCTTTGTTTGGTGCTTACCTTTAAAATTACATTCTTTTTTTCTTACCATGCTTCACCTCTCGCGGTTATGCATGGGCGTTTGGACTGCAAGGGGAAGATAAGGAAATGTGTGTTGTTGGCTTACTCTAACAGTGAAATTGGTTTTAGATCACATAGCAGGGCTTTTTCGGCCATGCTGAAGGACCCTTTTGTGATGCTTACCAGGCAAAACTGCACCTGAATGAATCAGAGGGAATGTGAAAAGCATTTCTTCAGTCTGACACACAGAATCAAGGTACTTACTGCAATGTCCAGATTCATCCTGTGCAAATGTAAATTCCCTTTATCTGTGTTACTTCAGTGGCCATAAATAACTAGATTAAATGTATATCATCAGTGCTCGGTAGAAACTGATTAAATGCAATCTGGATTTTGTATCGGACTCCGAAAATGCAATACTATTACTATAAAATTTGTATTCATTACATGATTATTTAATATTCACAAAATGGCAGGCAATTATTCAAAATTCATTGATTGTCACTAATTATTCTTTTATTTTATTTTAAATTTTCCTTCCTAAAACAGCATATTGCTTACAGTATAAATGTTCAGAAAGTCTTCCAGTGTTTTACAAATGCACAAATCAGAGATCACACAGCATAAAATATTTCATGTTTTTTTTTTTTTTTTTTTTCACATTTTTATGGTTTAATGAATTACCTTTTTCATCAATTTACCTGAAACCCCTGCAGTTCCTTTCAATCTCATGACCATTCGTATAATTTGTTTAAAGGTTAACTAAACCCTAAAACAACTTTTTTTAGTTAATGAAAGAATTAGTATCTGTAAGACTGGGGCTTTATTAATGCTGTTCATTGATTCAAGTAAATTTTTTGACATTTGGGTATAAAGTGTTTTAATTCTTTTCATTAATTTTCAATATATGGTGTAAACACATCTGAGTGCTGCCCTCTTCAGGTTGAACGGTGGCTACTGCAGTTTTTCTATTTCTATTTTCAATTTTCCTATTGGATGTTGTGGTACTGCGTGACGTAAGCAGACACCAGCTCACCATGCCCTTGCCTACAGAGAGTCGCGGGTCTCAGGCATAGACAGTAAAAGAAATGGACACAGCGACCCTCTTGATTTCAACGGAGAAAAGTGAAGCCCATTAGAAGCACTCACTTCCTGATGGCTGAGCTTGACGACGTAGATGTGACATGAGCAACCTGTCTGACAGTTGTAAATCTTCTAGTAGCTGTGCCAAGACAAATATGAATCACCTAATTCCTCAAAAACGTTATTGAAATATTTTGTCCCGTTGCTTTTATGGACTCTCTATCTATGGGCTTCTCCCTTGACTTTATGCCTCTATGTCCCCCGATTGCCTCATAGACAGTAAAAGATTGCCTGCAAGCTTCTCCTCCTGTCTATACAGTAATTTCTCTAAAGTGCGACAGAGAGTCGCGTGGTTATGACGCAATCGTTAGCCTATTTTTTCAAAAAAGGCTTCTACGGGGCCATAACGTAAGATACAAAGTAATGGAGCCTTTTATACATTGTCGTGTTTCTTTAGAAATAAATAATGGACAAATGAAGTCTTTGGACGCCTCAGATGTAAAGATATTCGCTGTCAAAGTGAAATGAGCCAAAATGAATGGGAGTAAATGGAATGCTAACAGCAGGTGATGGTCTGCTACAATGGCGGCCCCCAGGAGGCTTCAGTTTCCGGCTGATGGATAACTCCCCTGGTCTCAAAATTTATTCAATGTACTGAGTTGTAGTGACAATAAATGGGTTATTCCCATATACCTGATTATCTCTGGTAAAAGTCTCTCCCCGGACGCTCTGCAGTGGGTCTGTTATCAACCAGCATCAAATTCAGCTTCTACTAGCCAACACCTTTACAGATCGTATGAATTCGTACGAATTAGCCTCCTCGTAAAATACGTACAAATTGGCGTGAGATTGGGTTGGTTCCTTAAAGATGCTCTGTAGCAATGTTCAGGGAAGGAGGAGGCGGGAACCGGCGAACAATCAAAATATACTTTATTTAAAATAAAACAAAAAAACAAAAATACCGCCAGCAGCCGCTCGCGGACGACTGCTCTGCCCTACAAAGGCTAAGCAGTAACTACACATTTGAGCTAAGACTTCTAATGGGCTTTATGACATGTGTTCTGTCTTGTGAAAAAATATCTGGGTTAAATCATGTTCCGTTTCGGAGATGCATTACCACTAATCTACCCATAACATGTTTGACTGGCTGGTATAAAAACTTTAAAGGCCCTTTTCTCCGTTTCTTTGTTTGCGTAGTTACTGCACTTAGCCTTTGTAGGGCAGTGCTGGCTAAAATAAAATACAAATACAAAAAAAAACACACAACTAAATTACAGGCCTGTTCCTCTCTCGATCATCAACTTCGTCGCTCCTCCTTTATGCTTCCGCTCCTCCGTGAGAGATGCCGTTCTCTCACGTCCCTCGGCCGTCCTGTTCGCCACATACCCCCATCGCCCCTCACAGGCCGGGGGGTACCCACGAGCCTGTGCCTACTCCCCCCCGGCGGCGGCGATCCCTGGGGGCTATGGACCGACTAGCCGAGGGAAATGGAGACGGAAGCATGAGGAGCGACAGATCGAGAGAGGGGAGAGAGGAAAAAAAAATTGGTCCGGTTCCCACAACGCGCTGCCATCTGGTCCCCCACCAGCTGGGTGATCTCCTCCGCGGTGCCTGGCGGTGACGTTGGGTAGCCCTCGGTGGACGGCTCGACGCGCCTCCGCCGCCCGGTGGACGGCAACGGCTCCTCGGGTGCCTTGGGCAGATGGCAGGAGTCCCCCGCTCCCTGCTCCTCCCCTTTGCTGGTGGACGGCAGCAGGCTCCGGCCCACGGTGAGCGGCGGCGACTCCTCCTCTCCCTCCCGGATGGCAGCCGCCCCTCCAATACCAAGGCGGCCGGCAGCGAGCTCGACCGTCACACCGGCAACTCACTCCAGCGCACCGCCTCGAGCTTCCATAGCCGCGAGTCCCCCGCTCCCTGCTCCTCCCCTCGTTCGGCGGATGGCAGCAGGCTCCGGCCCACGGCAAGCGGCGGCGACTCGCTCACCATGCTCGATGGCACCGCGGATTCCCCTTAGTGGCGAGGACTCTCTGACAGCGCGTTCCTCCCTCTTCCCGGGTTACGGCACCAGTGTAGCAATGTTTAGGGAAGAAGGAGGCGGGAACCGGCGAACAATCAAAATATACTTTATTTAAAATAAAACAAACATACCAAAATACCGCCAGCAGCCGCTCGCGGACGACTGCTGGCTACCGAAAATAAACATAACTGCCAGCATCCCCTCGCGGACGACTGCTGGCTAAAATAAAATATAAATACAAAAACAAAACACAACTAAAATACAGGCCTGCTCCTCCCCTTTGCTGGTGGACGGCAGCAGGCTCCGGCCCACGGTGAGCGGCGGCGACTCCTCCTCTCCCTCCCGGATGGCAGCCGCCCCTCCAATACCAAGGCGGCCGGCAGCGAACTCGACCGTCACACCGGCAACTCACTCCAGCGCACCGCCTCGAGCTTCCATGGCCGCGAGTCCCCCGCTCCCTGCTCCTCCCCTCGTTCGGCGGATGGCAGCAGGCTCCGGCCCACGGCGAAAAACAAAAACAAAACACAACTAAAATACAGGCCTGTTCCTCTCTCGATCATCAACGTCGTCGCTCCTCCTTTATGCTTCCGCTCCTCCGTGAGAGATGCGAGACCGGTGTGCTTCACAGGTGTTGCTCATTAGCAATCGTACCACCGGCCTCGCGCCGCTCTCTCACGTCCCTCGGCCGTCCTGTTCGCCACATGCTCTAAGCGATGTCACTCGTTTTTTAGGCCAAACATTTTTTTGTCACATACAGCAAACATCTCCTCACTATCCGCTAGTTGCCTGTCCCCTGAACACACTGTAAAAAAACGCGGTCTCTGCAGACACCCAAGGCTCCACAAACGGCAACAAAAACAAACTGGGCTAACCCGCACCACGAAACATAACAAACTGTTCCTGCCAATAACCGACATGAAGGATTTGGGGGTGGCGCAACTCTGACGCAATGTAATGTTTAAAGCATTTCCTGTTGTTGATGACATATTTTCTATTTTCTTTTTATATTTTCATAAAAAGTTGCAATTACTTTTTTATTGTTTTAGTCCATTGCAGAATCAAGTGTCAATAGATAAATGAGTTCGTTTAAAAGTAATCTAAAAGTATATCAAAAAGTAGTCATATTATATTACCTAAAATGTGTAATGTAATAATTACTTCAATAACTACAATTTTCATCATGAAATTTGTATTCAGTAACAGACTACAATTTGTAAGTAATCTACCCAGCACTGTATATTATATTATAATTATTAAATTTGTTTTTAACACTGTACAATAAGGTTGCATTGGTAACATGAACTATGAACAATACTTATAGCATTTATTAATCTTAGTTAATATTAATTTCAACATTTACTAATACATTATGGAAATCAAAGGTTGTACAGTATGTGTTAACATTAGTCAATGCACTGTGAACTAACAGTTGTGCAAGAAGTCTAATTATTAATATTATTATTATTTATATTAATTCAGTTCTTGTGCTTGTGAATGATGCTCATTTACTCCTGCCTGTGTCGACATGAATTTATTTGAGGAAGCAGAATGAACCGGTAATGCATTCCAAGCAGGCAGCGTTATGTTCTTTAAAAGAAAAAAGATAAATAGAATTAAAAAAATTTTTTTTAAAGAGCACAGGTATCACAGAAGACAAAAACACCCCTTCTTTGTTCAAATGTTAAACTATTTGAAACCTTATTATACTTCACCTTCTTTAGCCACAATGGCAAAACAATTTCTAAAAGTAATTTTGTAAAGTATAAAAGCATTCTTTTATTATACAGTAGGTTGAAATATAATTTTGTCTCAGGTTTAATGAAACAGATAGCACTGGCTCCAAGTCTGAGGTAAGTAATTCACAAATTAACTTTTATATTCTCTTATACATCCACTAATGTTAGAACTTTCTGACGTTTCTTTAAATTAGTTTCATGTCAAATTATCATATTACTTTTGTTTTCACTTGCACAACACCGTATTCTCCTGTACTCCAGTTACAGTGTCACTCACGGTTTCAGCTTAGTGTTTGACTTCTCTATGTCTCGGGTCTATGTTACACTGGCGTCAGATGTGAACAGATGCATAATTTTGCCTGGAGTGTGGAGCATGTTCTTTAAAAGTCAGAGCAATACAGCTCCATCATGAGCATAACACACATTAGCTATCTTAAACTGGTGTTCATTTATGGTTTACTCTTTTTATATAATAAAAACAAAATTATTGAACTTCCGTTTTTGTATTTCTTGGTGATATATCACATCAGAACACATACAAGTGTATTTTCAATGCATCCACATTGTAGCTGGGAGTCTATAGAATCCAGAAATATGAGACTCTTCACTCTGCTATGAAAATTGACCATTGCAGAAGCCAAAATATCAACATAGTGCCAGGCGGACTTAAAACCCTTTAGACTTTGAAGGGTTAGAGTATAACACTTCCATAGTAGGAAGTTTCTCTGTTTTTAATCATTTTTATTTTGGGAATAGATCACCCAAAAAAAATTAAATTCTGCAATCATTTACTTACCTTCAAGTTGTTCCAAAGCATAAGTTTCTTTCTTTTGCTGAACACAAAAGATATTTTGAAGACAATTGATGGACCCCTTTGACTTCCATGGTCATTTTTTTTCCTACTATGGAAGTCAATGTCTGCCGTCAACTGGTTACCAACATTCTTCAAAATATCTTCTTTTGTGTTCAACCTTAAAAAGAAACTTAAATAGGTTTGGAACAACTTGAGGGTGAGTAAATGATGACAGAATTTTCATTTTTGGGTGAACTATCACTTCAAGCTAACCCTTATGCACAGATGCCTGTGATATACATTTTTGCACATTGTTTTCTGACAGTGAATTTGAACACTGTAGATAAACTCAGATAAACATGCAATAATGGATTCCTTCATATCCATGCCTTAATACACTGCAAATACATAAATATGATGACAGTATTCTGAGAAAATCATAACAGTAATAAATCTGATAAATTCATAGGAGCAAAATCCATCATCTAGCCAAATGCTGTAAATAAAGCATCTCTTTACTGATGATCTTGTATCAAAAGTGAGCTATGAGTCGGAAAATCACTTTGTTTCATCTCCTGGCACTGTTTCAATCATTTGTTATCATACAAAATATACTTTGGTTTCCCTGAAGTGAAGTCTAAACAACCACAATCGTCATCTTCCCCGCTGTAATGACTTTGACTGGTGTTTGGTTATTAATTTTAGGAACAGGAAGAAATGTGAGGAAACTGAGCAAGAGGAAATGACTAGTGTGATTCCTTTGTCATTCTACACATGTCTCCCAAAGATTCCCTTCACAACAGCACTGAGTGTTGTCAGCAGAAAGTGACGAGAAGAGGATCAAACATGCAGATGTCTCCCCGTCAAACTCTTTCTATAGTTCAAAGAGAACAAAGTCAAATTGGAAACACTATTTAGCACAAATGTAACTTTAATTAGTTTCCTTGTTTTTGATTCCACATAATGAGTTTGGCAGGTGCAGTAAATGAGACGGCTGAACTTTGCCACCAGATATTCTCACAGGTACCGAGACATGTACTTGAAAGAGAAGAAGACGCTTAAGATCTTGAAATTTCTGATTCATCAGAAACTTTGATGCCTTTTGGATTCCAGCAGTTTGTCTGAATCAGAAAGCTTGTGAGGTAACCTGGCTTATTCTGTAAAAGAAGGTCAAAGAACAAGTTCACTGAAGACATCTCCTTTCCCTCATATCCAACAGAACTGCATCTGTAGGATCTCAAGTACAAGTCTTGACCCCCTAGTTTAAAATTCAGTGCATGTTGTGTTTGCTGTAACTTTTTTCTGCTTTATAGTACAATTCGGTATCCTACTTTAAGTTTCTGAGCCCATAGCTTCAGGCCTTCCTCCAGAAGAACAGGCAAATAGAGGAAAAGCCCAGCTGTATGCTACAGTTCACTGCAAAGCAAACAAGAGGGAATTTAAAGGGTAAGTTCGGCGTTTTACAAGTAAAGCCCTGTTTTAAGATCGTTTCTGATGAAATCGAACGGTTAAGATTAAAATTTGGACACATGCTGCTGTCCCGAGAATTTTAGGTTTTTGTGTTAGCACTGCATTGCATTGCAGAACTCCACTTTAGCTGGAAAGAGCCTCTATTCTAATGCTATTAATGGTTTCCACATATGCTCGGATCTCTATACACTATGCAGACGTCAGTGGATTATGAAATGCTGTAATCACTGGTTCCACTTGCCTGATTTCAGGATGATTTCGGGTTAGTTCCTGCTGCTGCTGTTGGAGGATTAGAGATCCAGAGTGGAAAATAGTGAAGACTAAATTGAACGGCAAAGGAAAATACAATTTATTTCAGAACATATTAGGATATATTTACATAAAAAGAATGATTTTTAAAAAATAATGTTCTTCTATGTGTAAATTCTCCAGTAGGTCATTTAAGACCACTGCACAATACAAGACCTATGTATCTCCCCTTCTTTAACTGTGATATCCATACAGGATCAACACCATAAAAGCTTTACTGAACATCCCAAATGAGCTTGAGATTTCAGCGGGATTTTCAGGAACATGTGAGAATGCGTAGCATTTTTATTCAATTCATTTCAATCAAATTCAAGTTTATTTCACAATACATATTGTTTGTAAGCAGGAACTATTCATTAAGGAAGTATTCTGTTATCAGCCTGAGATTAATTTGTATAGCACACGTTATGTGATTAGTTAACTTCATGTTTTTAGTCAAGCTAGCACAAAGAACTTATTAGGGGCCGTTCACACACAACTCGTTTTTTCCATTCACCTGCACTACGTTTCCATTATTTTTTAATGTAAATGCCATCTCTTCCAAATTACAGTATTACAATATTACAAATTACGGTTGCGGTGCTCGATGACTGACGTCTGTCTAACTCAGCATAGCATGAAGCGCGCTGATGACGTGTGATGTCTGCGCGAGCAGGGTGTGTGGAGAAGGTATGGAAATATTTATGTACATATACATACATTTAGACCACTTAACTTAGTGATTCCTATCAGGATGTGTGGAGACTTTCAACCAGCATAACAAAAAAACAATTCTGGAACAAATCGCCTGCCCTGCCTTTAAAAGAAGTTCCTCGCATTTTTTTGTTGTTCCACTGACCTGCATCTCGCATTTTTAACTGCAAAAATGTGTTCTGTGTGAACCGGCCCTTAGGCAGGAATTATAAGTATAATATGACTATATTCTGATAATATTGGAAAGTTTTCACGCTTTTCACATCACCTTTAATTGTCTTGCTATACTATCTATTTACGAGGATCTTGTAGTTTTGGTTTGAACTTTGAATGTATGTTGTTTGTTTCATTGGATATAGTCTGTGAGATGACTAGCTCTGGCTGGAGGAGATTGTGGCTTCCAGGCATTTTTAGAAGTGAATCTCACCTCTGCGGTTCCTTTGTTGGATAGACCTTCTGAGTGAACCTGAGATTGCAAAGGGCACCAACATGAATCAAGGTTGAAGTGCCACAACTCACACAGGTCTCATATTGCCAGCATGGGAAAAAAGTTACCAAGCAACCTCCAAAAAGGAATGAGAATTGCTAGGCCTCTTAATGTTGTTTCAGCACAGATGCTAGGTTTTTTTCTTCGTTACTGTCTCTGAAGTGCACTGTAATGTCCAACTGCTTCAAAATCGCACATTGGTGTTGAGTCCAATAGATGCTTCTGGTGTCAAGTGCATTAGAAAATGTTCATTGGTCCGATTCTAAGACTACTTATGGGGACTGTTTTCAGAAAACATGGAGATAAATCACTGTTTGAGAAAACTCAATAGGGCAATCGATCAACAGATCTTGCAATAAAACCATGAACCATAAAGCAGTGAAATGATGAGATGACACACAGGTTTTATGACTTCTATCAGTACTGATAGAGTGACACACAATAAGCAGGAGCAACAAAAGCACAGGATAATCTGTGCGCTATGGAGTCCACAATTCTGTCTTAAAGAGGATAATGTTGGTACCTTGGGTAAGCTTTGTCTGTGATGTTAGCAGTACAAAAAAAAACAGAGGTTTTCAGTTCAGAAGAGGATTAGGGCTCAGAGATTCTGCCAGGGATGGTTTTTTCTCGTAATTGTCAGGAGAAATAAAAAGCGCTACCAGCCTGCCATCTGGGAAAATCTCACTGCAATTCCATCTACCAGTTTTACCCTATGGGAATTAGACTGTTGCTAAGTTTAAAGTATGCTTTTGTGAGTGTAACTCTGGTTGTGTTAAAATGACACCGGAATTGTAATGGAATTACATATTTTTTTATATATTTTTTTTAAAGAATATGACACAGATACTGCTGTTACACTTATTAAGCCCTCGTCTTATTCTAATTGCTGCAAACAAATGGCATGAGCACAAAACAAGCAAGTCAGAACAAGTGGATTTGACAAGAAGTTCAAAGTAAAAAATATATTTTAAAATAGCATTATTTCAGCCGTGTGTGTGTGTGTGTGTGTGTGTGTGTGTGTGTGTGTGTGTGTGTGTGTGTGTGTGTGTGTGTGTGTGTGTGTGTGTGTGTGTGTGTGTGTGTGTGTGTGTGTGTGTGTGCCATTTTTATGGTTGGTCAAAAAAAAAAAGTATGTATACTTTCACTCAAAATTGTATGACCTGGAATTTTTAAAACAACAAAATGTATATAAAGGTGACTTTCAAATAAGACTGACAGGTCGCAGTTTATGGTGTTCCCCTGATTTATATTAGAAATAATTATACCATTTAGAGTATGCAAATAAAATATGCAAATAAACAGCTTTTACAAGCTTCAGGCAGTGAGTCGGCCAGGACATAAATGCATTCCTCTAGCAGAGCTGAACCAACAGATGCAGTAAAATCTTTATACCAGCAGAAATTATTGGACACTATTACATGATGCAAGTCCATATACCATTTGACATCTGTCTGCAGATCCTAGCAATGCTGTTACCATAAAAGTGCTGGAGAGTTTTATTGGTTAAATGGTTCCCTTTGTACGTTGCATGAGTGTAAAGTTACACCCAGCCATCTACTAAAGTTAGCAATGACGGTGACTGTGATATCTACATTATTTTGATCGCAATGGTTCTCACAGTATCTATGTCATAAACTCCTCCCATCTTGTATTTTTTAATGCTTGCAAAAGATCCTCTTGCCCACTGTGGCTTACAATGGAGAGACTACAGAAATGGAAACAAATTCCTCGCAAACATGCTAAAAAAATCAAGCTATATTTCCGATATCATTTGTCCGAATGAAACTCCCCCTTTCCCTCAGCCAATTACTGAGAAATGATAAGTCTGGCATTTCTTCAGAGGTCACCGGGCAAATGAAGAGACCTCATCAGACAAGCAGGATGTGCTGGTGTTTTATATGAACCATCATTGTGTATTAGGCTACCAGCAACTCAATCACATGGCTTGCCCTCGAGGCAGACGTTTGGCCCTAAATGACTTCCGAAGGAACTTGAAAGTTGGATTGAAGTGCCTGACACACGGAGATAATGACATTTCGTGTGCACAATGAGTCATCTACAAAATGAAGAAACCATACTTGGTTTCAAGAGGCCATGCTTTCATTGAGCTTTGCATGTTATTTTCGGCAAAACATACTGCAATTCTGAGGGTGTAAATTGAGGTTTTTGGACAAGGGCAAGCTTGATTGCCTTGCGGATTAATTCTGTTTTGCAGCTCATTTGCGCGTTTAACACTAGATGACCTCACTTGGCTTCGCTAAATAATCCTTCGGCATCACTCTAAAGAAGATTTTTGTTTCATCAGCCTCTGACTGTGTGGCTGCTCGCCAACCATTTGAACTGATGACAGGTCTAATCTTCGAAAAGATTAAAGGAATTGTCTTGAATTTGCCTGGATCACCTTGTCAGAGCAGAACTAATTAGAGTTACTTGCTAAAGCTTAGATTTCCGCTTCTGCTACACCTTTATAATGCCACGAACTTCATCGGTTTTATTAAACCTTCTTGAAGGACAGTACAGCAAGTTCAAGTTAGAAAAATAAATAACATTTGGAGATAGTCACATAAAATATTCCGTCAAGACCTTTTTCTCTACAAAAATAATTATTATTATTATTTTGTGGTGTCACTGTAATTGGTGTATTATTCACAGGAAGGAGCTGTATACTTTGACATAAGGACCTGATATAAAAAGCATGATATTCTTAGTTATTTTTTGAAGTGACATAAAAACTTTTATTCACTAGATATATTTTGCATTCTGAAGTCATGTCAATTTCCTTGCAAAAATTCTTGTTGTATTCTCATTTCACTCTCATTATTCTCTAGATATACATGACGGATAGATAATCAGCAGACTGTCAGAAAGTTATCAAGGCAGCTTATTGTTTTAATTACCTCTTTTTTCATGGCTACGGTTTCCCAGAAAGCAAAGCAAAAGCTCTGTGAGCTTGAAACTGATTCTTTGTGGGGCTCATTTTTTCCCCTGATTTACTCTTTGTTATGGATATTATGTTGTAATTTTCATTCAAGGTGGAAATTTGATTTAAAACAATTCTCCCAGCTGAGGCTCTGTTTCTATCTTGGTGATTCATATTACTTAATAACTCTCAGAAAACTGTCTAGATTTGCCTGCATTAAATTTCACTGTCTGTCTTTGGATGACATATGGATGATATTAAATGTTTTGCTGTATTACAAACACTAACATGTTTGCTCCCTCTGCATTTACTTTTCATCAGCTTGTTTGTCATATCTATGCATATGAATCTTTATATTGAGATGTACATCCTATATATTCATATATATTTCAATTGCACCCGCATGCTTTTCCATGCAGTTCCTCTTAGATATTCTCTCCATAAAGACCTTTCCGAAGATGTTATAAAGACATTTTACCGTTCTGCCAACCAAGGCAATAAATTATGCTAATGATAATTATATTAATTTGACTAACTATGACAATATTTTGGTTTCTCTCCCATTCTTAAAAGAGTAGTCCCACTATCCAATATATTTCCCAAGTCTTTCAAGTCCACTCGACTCATACGGGAGATCTTAAGTTAAAATGTCACCGTTTTCAAAGGTCAGTCATCCACTTACCCAGTAAAGACTGTAGTTTCGCCTGGTTAATTGGTTTATATTTCTGGGAATCCCTGCTAGTGCTAGAGCTCTGCAATGCTATTAATGGAAGTCTCTGTCTCTCAAACATTTTTTAAAAGACAGATCTAAATAAAAAGGTTAATGCAATTGTTAGCATGCATTCCGTATAGTCCTCCTGTTCTCAAGCAAAACTGAGCTGGTGTGACTGGGTCAGCTGCACTCCTGCTTCATACTGGAGACCAGCTAATCAGCAACCAGCATCCCAGCAAAACATACCTTTAGATGGTGACCAGCAATTCTTGATTTCAAATACATTTTCTGCTAAGATATTTTTAATATGGTCTTTTTTTACTTGTTTGTTACTTGTTTACTTTAATGAGTTTCAGTTAATAATTAATGGTAATTTCTAATAGGGAATCTGCTCAGTTCTTTGTGCATAACTGGACAAACCCCCAAAAATTGCATACTAATATCTCTTAAATCACTTATACTCTTTCTCTCTCAGATGATACATCATAGATACAGACATCCTTCACAAAAGCTATTCACTCAAATACTTAATCAGTTGCTCTCTATTAGGAGTCATCTAAAGACTTAATAGATTAGGTTAAATAATTTAATTATGGTATAATTAAAGAAATTAAAATGTATAATATTACGATATAAAAATAAAAACACTGTTAGTGTCACACACAGCCATGGCTGTAGGAAATACTGATATGACAATTCTAGAATTTGTTCAATCTGTGCTTGTTAACTCAAGGAAATGTATTATGCAAATAGGATTATTCACTTATAGAGGTAAAATGTGGAAGATTTTTATTAACTACTTCTAATACTAAGAAACACCTAGACCTAATTGACAGAAAATTAAATAAATGCAACGTGCAATGCATTTCATTGAACTCAACTTGTAAATTTCATTACTGATGTATCATGAGGAAGAGCGAGAACATTTAACATAAACAACCTTCATGAAGTTTGCCCACAAAAAATGCATTTTCTCTGCAATTCACACATAATTTACCTGCATGATTTACATTTATTCCTTTAGAAAGTTTCTTTGATGGCAGCGTGATTGCATTTTCACGAGACCAAACATACAGTTTAATATTCATTAAACACTCTATTGAGAGTCTTCAATGCCCTCGGAGGAGGTTGATGCAAGACACCGGTTCCTCCTAATGAGCTCAACATATCAATTTTACATCACTGTATCAATATACATGGAGCCATAAAGCAAGGTGCATAAAACACTCAGTTAAAGGCCAACGCATTCGTGGTCGTCAGTAGGACTTCAAAGTAAATCGGGCTATGTCTCTTTTGCTGATGAGGGGAGGAAATGAGATTGAGCATGTCAGCAATCTTTATGCCATGATAGCAGGTCATTAAGAAGGAGTCAGCACATGACTGACAAATAGATTAAAGGAAAATGTCAGCGCTAATATCCTAACCGCGTATTTATGGTCGTTCAATTGCCTGTTTGTCAGAATTCATTCTCTGCAAATTGCCCCACTTCAGTTTAGACATCTAAAGAGAGTACTGTATTGAATGAAGGAGCAGAGGGGATTCTCCCATCTCTTTCACAGCACATTTCACAGCATCAGGACTGCCTCCGGGCATGATATTGAAAATGGCAGATGAGAAAAGCTCTTATGGAGCTAAGAGAGCAAACCTGAGTCGAGGTGGCACGTGAATTGCATGCCGAACAGGAATGACTTTCCCTTGATTCGCTGAAAGTATCCGGGCTGCCGGGCGAGTCCTCTGAGTGTTGCGCTTCCATTGACTGACTGTCTTGTGTATCTCTCAGGAATATCCGGTTTTACACAGCGCTGGGAGACAACAAAGAGCGCGGGACTGGAGACAATGCTGCAGTCATTTGCATGAACCTTAAATAGCTTTTTGCTCTCGGTCAGTGTCATAATATGGCACAGTCTTATTTGAGACGTAAGAACACATTACAGATTGATGGCAGGAATGTCTCGGACCTTCATTCGTGGAGCTAATGGACTGAGGTTCAAGCCACAGCAGTCGATAACGCCGCTCCTCGCATTCACTCCAAAATCAATCTGCATCTCCACTTGGGTCTTAACCTACATCAAATCCGGAGGATCCTTCAGAAGAGTTTTGATCTGCTGTGAATCACGTATAAACTAATTATTGACTGATCGGAGCAGGCTTCATCTAACGGGTCATGGCTGACGGTGTATACAATTCCTTTCAGATTCGCTGAAAATGAGCGAACAATACCTCAGGAATTGACGATAACAAGTGACAGACAGCTCTCCATGTTCTAATAACCAGAGGTCACCCGCTCATCCTTGTAAATTGCTCATGTATAATGAAACCTTTTGTTTATTCCGGCTGCAAAACAACGTAATTATGTGATTCGTTTTCTATGGGCTTCTAAAGCTCTTTTTTAGCTTGGCAATTTGAAAAAAATAATGCAAAATCAATGAGGGAGAGTTCAGCTGGAAAATGAGAATATCTATGTGCTGTAAAGGTGAGCTGTACATCATCTCTCCCTTCATCATCACTTTAAGTAGTCCCAATGCACATCCCGTCTCTAATTAGCACCACTGGGGCTGGGAATCATTTGTAGCACACTGCGAAGCAGACTCTTTTCAGAATGACTGGGAAATCATTTACTGCCCATAAAGCCACAGCGAAAAGTTTCATGCATGAATTGATGGAAGTTGTTCCATGATGCTTTTGACTTTTTTTCTTCCACTTCATCAATTTCAAAACTCTTAAGTAGCAAAGATAACTGAAAGTTGGTTGATTTCTAATAATGAGTCCTCTGCCAGTGAGAAGACGTTCACCTTAATTTTCCATCTGAATTCACCCTAATGGATTTTTTTTTATGCATAAAAGCGGCTCAACATGAGGAAGTTCATTTGAATGCATCATAAAACCTTTCCGAAATTCTATTTAATCTCTAGATTGTCATAACTCTGTCTTGTCTCCACACAGTTGATGGAACTAATGCTAATAATGTCTCACATTGCTGTCACCCTGAGTTTTAGTACAAAAGTCACTTCTTATACACCTATATGTTCTGTAGTATACCAATGCTGTGATAGCGAACAACCCTAAGATAGATAGAAGATAGCAGATAGGCTACAAATAATAATAAAAAAAATCCTTTTGGAGACCGACAGGTTAACAGCCTAGTTTGGCCACATTTTGATGTATTGTGCTGGCGGGAGGGAAATCAGGAGTGTAACTCAGATGGGAAACTCCCACATGCACTGGATCTATGTGGGATTCTCAAAGTGCAGTCAGGCCTGAGAGACCTCAGAGCAGAGACAAACATTAGTCACATCCCTGAACCAACACTAATCGAACATGTCCTGTCACAGAACTACCGACACAGCAGAATACAGAGTAGAAAAATGCCCCAGAAGGATATCTGATTTTCTAAACAAGACATGACATCATACCACATGTGTCCATGGGGTCATGAACTTCTGTACACGTAACTTTAGAGTTGTAGGGAGTCATGATGGGGTCATCGTCTTATGCGAAGAATTTCATAGCATCTATTTTCAGAGAGAGAGAGAGAGAGAGAGAGAGAGAGAGAGAGAGAGAGAGAGAGAGAGAGAGAGAGAGAGAGAGAGAGAGAATAAAGAAAGTGTTTCTTGAGCATCAAATCATCATTGTCACGTTTTCTATGTGTTATTAGTTCAGTTTTGTGATCTTGTTCACCCCGTCTTTTGTGATTTTGGTTCAGTCCTGTTAGTTTTCCCGCTCCTCGTTTGTGTTCAGTTTCTTCACCTGTGTTCTGTTAATCATCCCATTAGTCCCAGTTCTTTTAAGCCTTGTGTTTTCCCTCAGTGTTTGTTGGTCGTCGTCGATGTAAGGTTGTGTGTTTTTGAAATCCTGGATTTTCCTTTGTTTCTGTCTGTGCCTGTAAGTTTAGTTTGTAAATAAATCAACTATACTTCAGTTCCCGTGTCCTCGTCTTCGGCATCCTGCAACAACCCTAACAGAATGACCAACCTTACAAAAACCGAAAATGAGCCAAAGGAGGAAGAACAAAAAGGTGAAACCATTTCACACACCTATCCTCTTTCAAGGTAAGCGCTCATTAGAAGAGTATGCGGGGCGTTACCTAGAGCTCTATGATGATGTGACGTTGGATGAAGAGGAACTGAAGCAGAGTTTCTCGGGTGGTCTGAAGGACCCGCTAGCCCAGATAATTCTGGTGAAGGACCTCAATATGTCCTTTTATGAGTTTGTGGATCACACGCTATGGGCGTGTGGATCCAACTACCTCGTAGAAGATCTCCCACTCCAATCAGTTCCAAGCCCGCCAGAACCGGAGCCAGTGTCTGCTGTTCCAGAGCCAGTCTTCGAGCAAGAGCCGGAGCCAGTCTTCGAGCCAGAGCCTGAACCCATCGCCTGCCTGCCTGAACACACCACACGTGAGTCCACACGAGAAGACACAGCGCTGATTGTGATGTGTGCGGCGATTCTGTGTGTGTGGGCTACACGCACATCAGCTCTGGCCCATGAGTCCAGTTCCGAGTCCCATGATGTGCTGGCCCCGTCCAGTTCCGAGTCCCGTGATGTGCTGGCCCCGTCCAGTTCCGAGTCCAATGATGTACTGGCCCGTCCAGTTCCGAGTCCCATGATGTGCTGGCCCCGTCCAGTTCCGAGTCCCATGATGTGCTGGCCCCGTCCAGTTCCGAGTCCCATGATGTGTTGGCCCCGTCCAGTTCCGAGTCCCATGATGTGCTGGCCCCGTCCAGTTCCGAGTCCCATGATGTGCTGGCCCCGTCCAGTTCCGAGTCCCATGATGTGCTGGCCCCGTCCAGTTCCGAGTCCCATGATGTGCTGGCCCCGTCCAGTTCCGAGTCCCATGATGTGCTGGCCCCGTCCAGTTCCGAGTCCCATGATGTGCTGGCCCCGTCCAGTTCCGAGTCCCATGATGTGCTGGCCCCGTCCAGTTCCGAGTCCAATGATGTGCTGGCCCCGTCCAGTTCCGAGTCCCATGATGTGCTGGCCCCGTCCAGTTCCGAGTCCCATGATGTGCTGGCCCCGTCCAGTTCCGAGTCCCATGATGTGCTGGCCCCGTCCAGTTCCGAGTCCCATGATGTGCTGGCCCCGTCCAGTTCCGAGTCCCATGATGTGCTGGCCCCGTCCAGTTCCGAGTCCCATGATGTGCTGGCCCCGTCCAGTTCCGAGTCCCATGATGTGCTGGCCCCGTCCAGTTCCGAATCCCATGATGTGCTGGCCCCGTCCAGTTCCGCGCCAGAGCCCGTAGATCCTGCGCCAGAGCCCGTAGATCCTGCGCCAGAGCCCGTAGATCCTGCACCAGAGCCCACTGATCCTGTACCAGAGCCCACTGATCCTGCGCCAGTCCTGTCCAGCCCAGAGTTTCCTTTGCCGCTGGTCCTGCTTAGCTCAAAGCCCTCTTCACTGCTGGTCCTGCCCAGCCCAAGACCCTCGTTGCTGCCGGATCCCCCCTTTCCTGTCAATTTCCCCATTAAAATTTCGGGGGGGCACCCACCCGAAGGGTCCTCACCGCCATGGCCACCTGAGGGGTCCTCAACGCCATGGCCGCCCGAAGGGTCAGCTCCGCCCTGGACACCCGAGGGTCCGACAGCTCCGCCCTGGACGCCCGAGGGTCCGACAGCTCCGCCCTGGACGCCCGAGGGTCCGACAGCTCCGCCCTGGACGCCCGAGGGTCCGACAGCTCCGCCCTGGACGCCCGAGGGTCCGACAGCTCCGCCCTGGACGCCCGAGGGTCCGACAGCTCCGCCCTGGACGCCTGAGGGTCCGACAGCTCCGCCCTGGACGCCCGAGGGTCCGACAGCTCCGCCCTGGATGCCCGAGGGTCCGACAGCTCCGCCCTGGCCACGCCCACAGCCGGGTCTGACAGCTCCGCCCTGGCCACGCCCACAGCCTGCTCCGCCCTGGCCACGCCCACAGCCTGTTCCACCCCGGTTCCCCGAGCTACCAGCTCCGGCCTGGAGGCTTCCCGTCCCTGCACCACCATGCCCTCGTCAGCCTCAAGGGCGCCCATCCTCCCACCCCTTTGGATGTTATAAGGCGCGAGGACGCGCCTTCGGGGAGGGGGAGGTTCTGTCACGTTTTCTATGTGTTATTAGTTCAGTTTTGTGATCTTGTTCACCCTCGTCTTTTGTGATTTTGGTTCAGTCCTGTTAGTTTTCCCGCTCCTCGTTTGTGTTCAGTTTCTTCACCTGTGTTCTGTTAATCATCCCATTAGTCCCAGTTCTTTTAAGCCTTGTGTTTTCCCTCAGTGTTTGTTGGTCGTCTTCGATGTAAGGTTGTGTGTTTTTGAAGTCCTGGATTTTCCTTTGTTTCTGTCTGTTCCTGCAAGTTTAGTTTGTAAATAAATCAACTATACTTCAGTTCCCGTGTCCTCGTCTTCGGCATCCTGCAACAACCCTGACAATCATATTGGGGTAATGATGCTGAAAATTCAGCTTTGCATCACAGGATTTAAATTAGTAAACAGTTATTTTAAATTGTAATGCTTTCACAATATTATTCTTTACCATATTTTTTATTAAATGTATAAACATTCAGGTTATCATAGTTTTAAATATAATTAAATAATTTGCAATTATATTTTCATAGTTTAACATTGAAAATAAGATCTGAGACAAGAAAATAATAACAAGGTCATAAAATGTATCTGATGAAATACACTGGAAAATTTTAAAATTGACTTAAAGGGCACCTATTATGCCCCTTTTTACAAGATGTAATATTGGTCTCGGGTGTCCCCAGAATGTATTTGTGAAGTTTCAGCACAAAATACCCCACATTTAATTTATTATAACCATTTGAAAATGTCATTTTTGGGGCCTGTTTTAAAAAGAGCTGTTTTGGTGTGTACCACCTTAAATGTAAATGAGCTGCATATCCCCGCCCAGCCTTTAGATGAGGGCGTAACTTGCAAACAACAGTCGGTAGATGCAGAATGGCTGAGAGTGAGAGACGAGACCTGCTGTTTTGTATGGCATTCAGCCGTACATGTTTGAACCGGAATCAGACCCAGATGATGAAGAGACTCCGGCAGAAGAAACACAAATGAGAATGGACCAGGACATCTCGGAATGGTTATTTGATACATGTATGTACTTATAGAGTTGTAATCGCGTCCCCTTTGCAATTATGAATGTGCAACACACACAGACACACACAAACTGTGATAACGTTGGCGCAATTTTTTGAAACTACAAACACAAATACTGTGATAACGTTTGCTACGTACAAACGAAATTACATTTATGCGAGGGACCTGTTGCGTCATGTTTACATTACTTGTCGTACAGGTGCTTATGTGGCAAATGTGAGAAGATGGCTACAGAACAAGAAAATATTATGCTGCAGGGAGATAGAACAGGTATTCATTTATTTACATTTGTAATTGTTGCAAAAAATAATACGTGACATAAAACTGTCTGACGCTATTTGTTGTATGGAAGGTTACAAGACGGATGAAACAGCAATTTTGATGTCTTTACAGAAAACATGCACAGTTTTTAATACAATATCTTTAAAAAATATATTTATAAACGTTTGGTTACACACTATACAAACAAGGTTTAAATTATTACACAGACATCCTACGACGACGACAACAACTTTAGACGCATTTGTTGTTGAATTGGCTGACATCGACTGAAATGACTATTTGCTCGAAAATCATAAAATACACGTTGACGTTGGATCACGAACAGTAGGCAACGATTCACACTTGAGGATTAACTTTGAAGCAAGACCTGCTTTGAATTGACCCTCGTTCACAAAACAGTCTGTCATAAAATGATACGCGCCAACATAAATGTATTTTCAAAGTTTAAGTGCCGCCTTTCCTTCCTAAATAAAATCCATCCACTGCGTTTTCAGTGGCTCTGATGTCGGAAGTAAGTGAAAACTACTATGAACATTATTACATCCCAAAACAGAACAGTTATGTTTCTTAGGAGACATTTTCGACAAGGCAGCACAAATCGTCAGAACACCGGCTGTCATTGAAACAATGGAGGATGGTGAACAGATCACCGAGGGCGGGGTCTATGCCAAAACCAAAGTGTCAATCAAACTACGTCGGTGGGGCTTGCTCAATTCTACGTCACACTGAGCCGAATCTTAGAACAGCTCGTTCTGAGACAGTGCTTATGATTTATTGAGATTGTAAAAAAACCACTGGATGGATTTTTATCATTCTAGGGTGGTTTTACTCACATACTGCCAACACACATTTATGTTCAAACACCATGTAAAAGTGAATTTTGCATAATAGGTGCCCTTTAATTTTTCTTTTGCAAGTTTTTGCACACAGATTTTTTAAGTAAATTTCACATATAGGGAATTAAGTAAAATCAACTTAACAAAGTTAAGTAAAGTTGACAAAGAAAATAAGTACCTGCAACTTGGCCAGTTAAAGTTTGTTGAGTAATTTCTACTCTGTTACAAGTACATTTTACTCAAATAATATAACACTGAATTATACCATGCTTTTAAAGTGTATTCTTTACTTAGAACATCTAAGCAAATAATACAGTTGATATTTTGTAGACAACATAATAAGTAATCTGATAACCACCCGAACACAGAGATCTCATTACTTGGTACACAATAACGGTAACATTCGTTGGATCCCTTTTGAGTATGAATGTGTCACTTTGAGTAGAAAATGAGCTCAAGATGTCAAAAAAACAGCAAGTTACTAAACCTAACAACAAAAGCAATGATAAAACAGTGTAAATACAGTTAGAAAAAAAGTATGTGAAGCCTCTGAATGTGGATTATGTAAATATGTTTACCATAATCACAACTAAAATAATATTCAGTAGTATATTCAACATTTATGATGTTATTCAGAGGTATGGCACACACATACCCTCATCCATTGCCTTTCATTTCATTCAGTGCAGTGGTACACAGATTCTCCCTGTATTCTGCAGCAGCAAATATCCAGTGAATGAATTATAACTCAGAGGGTTTCATTTCACATATCTCAATTGAATTAATGTGCTTCTGCCTGAAGGATCATTAGCATCATCCTGGAGGCCTTCCTCGGTACAGTGGACTAACCCTCATTTACACTCTCATTGTGACTGAAATGCAGGTAAAATTGCACCATTTATCCGCCTCTGTTCCTTGTGACCCTGAGTAATTTCATCTTTGTAAGACTAATTCCTGGGGCCTTGGGGTACTATGAGGCTTTCACCTCAGAGATTGTCCCTTGTGATAAATTGTGCTCTTTTGCAAGTTGAGAAGAACAACCATGCAATGAACTGTAAGATAATGAATTCTGTCGTGCTACTTTTTGTGTCTGACTTGCGACTTGTGACAAGATTTCTGCATGCTCCACTTTTAGCTGACATTTTGGATGGGAATTTGATAACTGCCCTTTCTTTAGGCCCTGTAGAGATTAGTGTAGGGATTATTGCTTTAAAATCCCAAATGTGTGATACATTATACAGTTGCTTGATGTATCAGAATCTCTTTTTTAAAATAATTTTTTCAGCCTTTAATGGGATCAGATAATGACAGGGAGAAGAGGGCGATTTATATTTAAAGTAATTTAACAGACACTTTTATCCAAAGTGACCTAAAAAAATAAGCATTGCATTAATTTTAGCTGCACACAATGCTAACTTTCATGTCGAAGCCAGAACTAGCCAAACCAAGAAGTCTTTCTTCAAAAAAATTGTGACTTTAAAAATTGAGAACTCAACTCTTTATTAGGTAAATGACATTCATATTAACAGCTTCATGCTAACATTGAATGTCACTGAGAATTTCTCCACCCACAGTTTACACACATCCAATGAAAATCTCTAAAAGAAGTGTCAATTCAGAGCTCAGTTCCTGGGCATCAATATATCTGTCATGAGCAGGGCTCTCATCCAGCCCAGAATGATCACACTCCAGTCTGAAGCATCTCTCAGCATGACAGCGGGGAATCTTTAACCTCCAGCCTCAACTCCCTCATGCAGTCTGTCAGCCGCTTCAGGTGTTGAAGTGTGATCTCCTCGAGCTACTTATAAACAAACATTCAGTTTAAATAAAGGCTACTCACAACTAGATTACCTATTACTGACAGTTTGAATCATATCGGGTAGCATACTGACATATTACTTAATAACGAATTAATAGTCATGTGCCACAACGAGTAAAGTCATAGCATGATATCTCTGCAAATCATTAGCTCATGATTAATACAAGCAGACAACTAGAAGTTGAAATACATGGCTTTGGCCCATTGTGACAATTAATTTACACTATTAGTTAATACTCTTTAAGGAATTAATACATGATGACACATTTCATTAACAGCAATTCATATATGACTTAATATATTAATCAGATCAGCAGTAATCATTAATGAATGGTTTAGTTCTTCATGAGTCATACATTAACTTATGATTAGTTGTGCATTAGTTAAGTATGAATTAATTGCATATTAGTGCACCTGTGTTGTAAAATGTTACCAATGTTTGTACTGAAAAGGTTTTGTTTGCTTTTGCATATTTAAATTTGTCTTGGTAAGTTTCAAATCAAATACTTCCAAGGGGTCGTCAGGCATCTGCCTTACTATATAATGCATATTTACTCTCTATTCAGCACTTCTTTACTCATCATCGTCTGACATATGGGAAAATGTCTCCCCAAGAGTCCTAATTAGAGAATTCATGCAATGTCTGCATTTGAATCAGCTTCACTATATTCCCAGTCAAGTCATATGGCAAAATCAATAATAGTGCTGATGCTGTAAAATTTATTTTTTACGCATTAATATTTCTAAAATATATTTTTTTTTTATTAGCCTGACTTTTGCACGGCCTGGTTGATTATGTGCTACATTTGGAGCAGACTGAATTTTATGTGAGCGAATCCAAACGACATCTCATATAAAATATCTCATATAAACAATGGAGAAAGCACTGACAGCAACTCCCATAATGCACGACTAATTTAGAACGGCTGTCAATGGAGAAAGGTGATTTTGGCAGCCCGACTGTGCAGTTACAGCATATACCAGAGACAGCTAACAGGGTCATGCTAACCAGCCAAACCTTGACCCTTTGATGAATCTGAATATTTCGAAATTCATCCATCCATTTAATCATTATAGATCCATCCAGATTGTAAATACATCTAACAGGACGCATTATTGCTGGAATCAAGACCTGCTCTCTGGTATCAATGTTGCCAAAATATTAAGAGAATAATTTTGTTTTAACTTAACTGCCTTTAGCAAAATCCATTTTAACTCAGGTGAAAGTCTCCTGGCTTCCATTACATCATGTGCGTGTGCATGAGTGTTGCCGCAAAGCTATCAGATATGCAACCCCACGGCTTTCGATGCTGAGATGAAAGCCGCTTGAGTGGCATGTAGTGGTGTGATTGGAGACTAGGGTTTTGATCCGGAAAGGAGGTACCAGTAATGCATTCAGTAGATGTGAAGCCTCCAGAGAGACCGCTCAAAGCAGCAGGGATTATGTATCCACTGAAAAAGCCCTATTGTAAAATGACACAGCCCACTCAGTATGGGACGGCTTAGTGTAATGGTGCATATCTAGAAAAGGTCACATTGTTAGAACCATGAATTATACACAGCTGTTCTCTCTCATTGTGTGCATACATATTCCACCCTGTCTACCCTGTCGGAGTCAGTCAGATTTTCCCGTCCCTCTGGTGTACGGGAGGCGAGATGAGCTTGCTATCCGTGGCAAGTGTCACCATTCGTCACCTTAATGGTTTCATGAGCAAACCTCTCGCCTAGAGTAGTCCAGTCACACTCCAGGTTAAAGTGTGGACAGCAGAGTTTGTTACCTTATGTTCAACAAAAGCCTCTAATGTAGTAAAGGCTCCCTTTACACAGCTTGATTGCAACCGTGAAAATAAATGTACTGTATGAAGGAAAAATGTGCTTCCTGTGTGTGAGTGGGTATGTGTTGTGTTGTTGTCTTTTCTGAGTCTTGGTTTTCCACACTCCATTAGCCTTTTTCATCTGCTCTCTGAGCTCTAATGACCACCATGTCAGCTAGCTGGCATGGTGCAGTTAGCCTCTTTTGGTGGATGCCATAACTACACCACTATGGGAGCAAAAAGCATACTTATCCAGCTTCTTTTTGCAAACTATTAAATTATTTGTTAATATATTAAACAATTGTTAGTTCTAGTCCTCAAATTTGAATGGTTCCAGACAAATAGTCTGTCTGTCTATGTCTCATTTAGCAGGTTAGATGCTTTCGCCAGTAGGTGGAGACAAGTGACCGTCTAAACGAGTGAGTCATTGAATCATTTATTCAACCGATTCATTCAAAAACACTGATTTTGACTGTGCCTAATGATGTTGCGGACAAGATATGCAGTCTTACTAGGACACAGCCTTCCAATTGAGAAACACTCTTTGACTCATGCACATCTTTGAATTATTCACTTGACTAATTCGATCAAACACTAATTTATTCAGGACTATATGTGTTGTAATCACTACTGTGTGTTTTGCCTGGAAATGTGCAAAGATATATTCTTCTTTGGCTTCATTTGGAACTATTTTTGTAAGTGGAGCAAAAGCAAAGAAAATGGCAACATTGTGTCTAAAGTGTGAAGGTGATGATACACAGGGCAATTTTTTGAGCAATGTTGCTGGGCAATCTTGCCGAGCGATTGTTGCTTGGGCACTTTCCCATTGAAAATGGGCAATACATTTCTATCTGGATAATTTTGATCGGTCGTGGGCCCTGTGTCTCATCTGGTTGACCGTTGACGGCAACATTGCCCAGCAACATTACTCAAAAAGTTGCCCTGCGTATCATTACCTTTAAGTTACTCAACTCATTATGGAATAACACTGGCAAGACTTTGTTTTAACAATATTAAATTGTTTTTGGAACTATTGTTATAGCAATATCACACTCGCAATCATGGTATTGGCCTTATGGAATATATAAATAGTAAACTGTACATCGGCAGCAGACTTCAGTATCTTGGGAATTTTTGCCCACTGTTTTATAATTATAAGGACATATAAATCATCTGTCGTGCTGCTTTTAGCACTCTTTATATTATGGAATTGGGCAAATTTTGATGAGTGCCCATAAGCAAAGATATAAAAACATGAGAAACTATCATTGTAAAGCTTTCTCCGTATTACAGACCTCCTTTTCAATGGCCATCACCTGCAGAACCAGCAAATACTGTATACACTAGTCAAACCCTGTTATTGTTAACTCCCCCAGAACTTTACCTGCTGTCCAAGACAAATTAATAGGAGATGTCCCTGAGGAAGCCCCCTGTTATAGTGCACACACATAAAACTTTTATGACATGTTATACATAACCCAACAGCTCTGTGACGATCAAAGAGTAGATTGATTTCCCTTTTACGTTTAAACCATGGAGGGTGACAACCTTGTTGGGTATATGAAATGTTCATGTAGAGGCCAGTCTGAGTCTCTCATTTATTATCCATGCACTCTTCACTACAGATCACGTTGTTCCTAGAAGCATGCAAGGACTCTGGAGGCCAGAGGCAAACCACAGAGATCTCTCCATGTAACCCCTACTTGAAATTCCCGTCTATTACTTCCCGCTCGAACATATCAACAGGATAGACTGATATATATGAATGTGAATATTTTTTCTATCTGTGCAGAGGTAGTCAAATTACTATAATTGCTCTAGCATGATTTATAAAATGGCTTTTTAAAGATGCAAAAAGTGATAATGGACATTTAAAAGCATAAAGTGCCATTTTAAATATTCAGAATCTAGCAAAGTGTAAAATCATGTCTCAAATGATCTTAGGGTAACAAGGTCCCCAAGTGTTAAATATAGTTTAGCTTTAAAATGGCTTCAGACTCAATGAACTAGACTTAAACGGATACTCCTATGCTTGGTAATTAGATGCATGTTTATAATAGTGGAAGAAATGGCTGGAAGCAGGGATGCATGGTGTAAGTTGAAGTGGCTTGACATTTCAGACAGTGTTGGGTAAGGTCAATACAAGAGCCTCTGGTCTAAAACAAACATCCACTTGTGTTACAATTCTCCTGAAGGGCTTTAAACAGAATCAAGACTGTTGTTGAAAATTGATGGTGTAATTACCAGTCACACAATATAAATTTTACATTGGATTTAGAAGCTTCTGTCAAATGTTTTGGGTAACACTTTATTTTGGTGGTCCCCATTAAACATTCGGTTGACCATAAGTAACACTGCACTTACATGTCGACTAACTCTCATTAGAGTATTAGTAGAGTATTGGTAGACTGGCAGAGTTCGGGTTAGTAGAATAAATTGACATGTACTTGTAAAGTTACTTACAGTATAATGTCTGTTGGGGAGCATCAAAATAAAGTATTAGCAGATATTAAGCAGACTGTCTACTAATACTCTAATGACTGCTAGACATGTAGGTGCAACTTTAGCCTACTTATAGTAAAGAGACTGTTTAGCATTAATAAACTGATAACATGAAATCCTACTCTGGCCACATTTTTACAACGTGCTCAGTGAAACATGCTGAAAACCAACTTTTGAGAACATTTGAAGTGAGTCACAGTGTTTGAAAGGCTTGTAAATCTCTTGGTGTTGTAAATGTTGTATTGTGAGGTCAAATATTTATTTATTGGAACAATTGCAATTATGAACTTAAATTAAAGTTGAAGTGCAAGTTAAAATGACAGTTTTTGACTGATTGCATGATTGTATCCTGCAGTCTGTGAGGTGTCATTATGTCATTAAGTCTGCTAGTACCTACACAATAACATAAAATCTCCTCTTTCTATAATTACACCTGACTCGGAAAACCAACCAAGATTTATTATTGGCTCTAATGAACCTTGAGAATATGTGTTTATTTGTTTTTTGTTCTTGTTATTTCAGTTTAAACACATACTATCTCCGTCTCTCTCAATTTAAATTTAGAGTGCTTGTTATTGGCATGATTAAAACATTTGTATTTTAGCTGGTTACAATGTGCAACTGTGCAAATTAAACAATAATAGAATAAAATGTAACAAACAAATATATCAGATTAAATAGTAGTGCACAGCAATGTAGAATTTGAAAAATATTTAATAAATCATTGCAAATTCTGTTATTATTTACTCAAGTTTGTGTTGTTCCAAACATTTATGACTTTCTATCTTCATTAAATCGTTTTCTTCACTAGCTATGTTTCCATTCAAAGTACGAATTTAACTTATGCACAAAATTGTAATATCGCATTAAACATTTGTGAATAAAGCAGCATTTCCATCCCATGCGTTTAAGAAAACAAAATCGTCACTTCCTGGGAATTTGCCGCAAAATATCTGTAATAAAAATGGAAGTTGCTGCAATTGGGGAAGTCACTGTGGCTCTTTTCTTCTGCATCATAATTGATGTCTCAGAGCTTCAGACGAAACTCAATAAACACTGTCATGATCTTTTGCATTCGGATGCAGGTGTTTAAGACGCTTCTGGGGGGGAATTAAACCAAATCATTCTGATGACAGACCAACATTTGAGATGCTGTGCTATGAAACTGATCCGCTGGTTAGTCCAGTTATCTAATCACATCCACTGTTGAGGCAAAGTCACATGAGTTTTGTTGCGCATCGAGGGATTTATTCGGTAAATGTGTTTCCATCATAATTTATTTATGCGCATGTCTTCTTATCAGATAAAAAAATGATCTGCCTCGATTAAACGCATCATTTTTTATGCGCATTTTAAGAATTTATGCGCATCTTGGCATTTCCATCCAGCGTTTTTTTATTTTTTTATGAGATTGCATTTTTGCTGATACCATTGCATTTTGTTTGCATTGCCCAATAGGTGAAGTATTTCTGTTTCAGCGGTTGTAATATGGTTTAATCTAATTACTCTAATTAATACTTATGGTATGGTCTTTTTCCCTCTATCATAATTCTTTAACTTCATGGCTATACTGTATTAACATGTCTCTTGATGTACGGTCATGGCCGCAGTGCTCTGCCTTACAGGTCTGAATGAATCCTAGTGTCACTATACCGTGTAGTGGGGTGGCCACATGTCACTTTCACTGATAGCTGCCATTACTTTGAGCTGGCCCATGAAATGGTAGGATACACATCTGAGGATTTACAGCCAACCGCAACACATTGATTCATACTGCATAATATTCTGCTACACTGGCAGGACTGGATGTGCATGCAAGAGTGTGTATGCGTATCATGAGGGCTAGTCCTCTGAGCATGTTTTGCTGTCACCCTGGCCAACCAACAAAACAGAAGCACATGGTTATCAAGAGGAGCGGAGCAATCGTGCACACCTAAGTCCCATTGGCTGTCATCGCAGGAGAGGAAAAAATAAATAATATTGTGATTGTTGTCTCATCACAAAATGGGTGAACACTCACCAAACCGTTGCTTACAAAACCTGCTAGGTGAAAATTATTTGAATGGTTTGTTAATTTCCATGTTCATTTATTCCTTAGAGTTCATCAGAAGTCAGTCCATAACTGTGACAGCAAAAAAGCAAAATTAGGTGAATGAATTAAATCTAAATGCCCGTTTAGCAAATATAGATGTGCATTAAATATTGAATTAATATTAATTAATATTAATTTCCATTCATTCTCCAAACTGCTTATCCTCTTTAGGGTCACAGAGAGGCTGACATTTTAGTGTCTCTAACTCATCTTCATTGCATGTCTTTGAATTGTGGGGGAAACCAACTCATGAAGGACATCAATATAAATATTTATTAATTCATTCATATTTAATAATATTCATGAAAGGTACACTATGTACTTTTTTTTGTTCAAAATTAATCAATGCATCATCAATCCTTCTTCCAAAATATGTTTTTGTCTTTCCCTGATTCACTTTGGTAAGCCTATTATAAGTGTTTATATTAGGGCTGTCAATAAATAAACCATTTTAATCACAATTAATCACACCCTTATAGTGAAATTTAGCATACACCATTTATCTTGTTTAACACGTTCATTATATTATCATTTGCTATATCCAGCAAAGTAAAGCATAAGATTGAAGGGTGATTCACACAAAACTTTTTTTCAAGGTAAATGTAAGTGTGTCCCAAAAAAAGGACACTTGGAGACTCCAAAAGGACACCGAATAACCAAATGATATAAGGAACATATGATTCATAAATGTATGCACACCAAAGAACCCACGAAAAACATTACAGGAAAATCATATTCAGACACATAGTCAAATTCAAAACAATGTTCTTCTACAAAATTGATGCATTTTGTTTTTTAAACACTACATGGTGTACTTTTGATAAAACGTGTTAATAACATTCATAGGGTAACTGTTAATTAAAGCTCCAGTAGGTAACATTTATAAACAAATATTTGTTAAAACTGTCATTATGTCCTGAAAGTAGAATATGAGACAGATAATCTGTGAAAAAAATCAAGCTCCTCTAGCTCCTCCCTGTGGTCCTACTGCCATTTGCAGAAATACACCGCTCCCGGTCAGAAACAACCAATCAGAGCCAGGAGGAATGTCTTAGTAGTGTCAATCACGCTCGTGTACGCGCTGATCACCCCTCTCTTGCACAGCGCGAGCGCGTACCGTGTTTTTGACTCTCCTGTTCGAACTCGTTCATCCAAATGAACGAATCTTTTTTCGAGTCATTTCGTTCATTCAACGAACGAAATGACTCGAAAAAAGATTTGTTCATTTTGAACGAGTCTTTTTCGGAGTCATTTCATTCATTCAACGAACCTAATGACTCGAAAAAAGATTCGTTCATTTGGATGAACGAGTTCGAACAGGATCACGAACGTGCATCACAGAACAGAGCAAGGCGAGCATTTGTGCTTATAAAACGTAAAGTTTTTTATTTATTTTTGAAATGACCGATCGTTTCGCTAGATAAGACCCTTTGAAGCTGCGCTGAAACTGTCATTTGGTCCTCGAAACTTTTGTGTCCTATTGAAGTCCATTACATGGAGAAAAAGCCTGGAATGTTTTCATCAAAAACCTTCATTTCTTTTCGACTGAAGAAAGAAAGACATGGACATCTTGGATGACATGGGGGTGAGTAAATTTTTAGCAAAAGTTTTTTTTAAAAGTGAACTAATCCTTTAACGTTATCTTAGTAGCTATTTATAACTTATAGAAAGAGTGCAACCTTATAAAGTTACATGTATTGCAAAATACATAATGATTTGAGGACCAAGTTTGTAGTCAAAGTATGGGCAGGCCATAGTCAATGTAAAGCATATTGTTGATGTTTCGTCCCTATTAGTGAATGTTCCATAACTGTTTATAATCCGCCGTCATCGGTGGTCCTGCTTATTAGCCTGTGCGTTAACGGCAGGCTCCGCTGTGGGGGAGGAGCTGTGGAGGGAGGAGCTGTGGGGGAGGAGCTGTGGAGTAGGAGCTGTGGAGGGAGGAGCTGTGGGGGAGGAGCTGTGGAGGGAGGAGCTGTGGGGGAGGAGCTGTGGAGGAGGACCTGTGGGGGAGGAGCTGTGGGGGAGGAGCTGTGGAGGAGGAGCTGTGGGGGAGGAGCTGTGGAGGGAGGAGCTGTGGAGGGAGGAGCTGTGGAGGGAGGAGCTGTGGAGGGAGGAGCTGTGAGGGAGGAGCTGTGGAGGGAGGAGCTGTGAGGGAGGAGCTGTGGAGGGAGGAGCTGTGGAGGGAGGAGCTGTGGAGGGAGGAGCTGTGAGGGAGGAGCTGTGGAGGGAGGGCTGTAGCGAAGCAGAGAGCAAGGGGGTTTTGGACCTGTAAGTTGTGCTTGTTCAAATTTTCAGGCTAATTCAACATTTTCTCAAAACTCCCTATACTGCAGCTTTAACCCTATACCCTTTGTTTAGACGTCCATTTTATTTGTCTCAATTCTGGATGAATCATTTAACAGAAATTCAATTTTAAAATAGTAAAATATTTGCTGTTCACTTTCAGAAGTCAGAGAAATGCTCTCTGTATCCCTGAAAAACTGGAGAAATGCATTATAGATGTGTCATTATTTTATGGCTTAAATTCTACTAGAAAATAATTGAAATTGATTTGACACATCTTACATTTGTCCCATTACATTTTGCTGTAACATTAATAAGTCAATCGCATATTGCATTTCATTGCTAAATTCATTAAAAGTTATTTGATACCTACTGAAACCTACTGTACTCCTGTAATAGGTCTGCATGTTTGTTGACATTCAAGTCATTTTTCTATATGCAAATATTGTTAATTAGTTTTAATAAAATTATGAATAGCAATATCAAAGAAGTTTACTTCGGCTTACAATTATCTTTGCATTTTCGTTGCCACCGATGGAGCCGTACAGATGTGTATTTGCTTGTACGTCCACGATTATGTTTGAGTACGTGTAATTGAGATTTTTCACAACAAAAAGGTGTACAAAGGTTTAGTGCATTATCATGCTGCACACACTCAAGTCTCTGAGCATCTGCTCTGGTTAGAGTGCATTGTGTTTCTTGTATGCAGCAGTGTGGAGTCTAGGTGAAAAGCTTGGAAACGAACGCCTGTATAATCAACGAAAAACAAACAGTACAAGGCTCTGTGTGTGGGGGTTCCTGTGTGCTTGTATACGTGTGTGTAACCTAGACCTTATGAAAGCGGTTGGAGGTGTGTGTGTGTGAGTATAATTGTGTTAGTCGCTGAATAGGGCCAGCAGCTCCCTGAATGGACGGTTTTTGTATCCTTGCTCAGTCAAGACGTCTTCATCGAGTTGGAGCGCTGCCTGGCCAGTACTCACTAAGGAGTTATTTTCGCCACAGCTCAAAAACCACAGCAATGTGATCAAAACCAATTTCCCCATTTGAATAAGCTTGAGCGTGTTTCCTTATCTCAGCTTTGCAGTCCAAGAAATCCAGGCTCAGATGATAGGTCTGTGAAATGGTGAAGAAACAGAATTAATTTTGAGGGTAAGCACCGAGCAAAAGCATGCTTTATGATTGTACCCTTGCAGGTATAAACAGGAGCTCCAGCCCACCTTGAAAAAGGTGATTTCACCTGAGCTCTTGATTTAATTGAGTCTTAGGGCCCGGGACTGTTGCTTTGATTTAAGGCCTATTCACGTGGAATGTGAGTTTTTGCAAGAAAAGTTTAAACAATGCATTTATATTTGGCCTGCAACAGAGCCATTGTTTTGTGCACTTTAGGAAGATAAAAAAAAATCTATTAAAATCATTTTTGAGTGGGTGGTTGTAGCTGTCCTGACCCTAAAAAACAAAGTTAGTAATTCTTCATATACATGCAAAATAGTTTCAGACTTTCCGAATAAAGCAAAATTGCTAGTAGTAAACATGACAGCCAGTGATCAGCATGCATTTTCATTAGAATGGGAAAGAAAGACGTTTTTGCGGACACATTTTCATAATAACTCTATGGGCCCTATCTTGCACCCGGCGCAAATGACTTTGTACACTGACCCATGTATCATTCCTATTTTGCACCCGCGCAAAGCGGACTCCCCGGGGTGGTTCAGCGCAAAGAGGAGGCGTGTTCCGGCGCAAACTTTCCCTCATGCTATTTTGCTGTTCTATAAAACAATTGCGCCACTGACCAGAAATAACCTAGTCTAAAGTCAATGGCTGTTGCGCGTACATTCAGATGCTATTTTAAGCGCGCATGCTTGGACATAATACAGATTGTGAACAACGCGCATACACTGTAGATGATTCTCTCATCTACTACACAGATGCATTTAACTTTTTGCAAATTAGGAAAAATATTAAAACACGAGGGAAATCATTGTTGTGTCCATGACGATGGGGAAAATAGGCATAAAGCTTACACATTTACCCAAATTATTATATGCATGTTTAACCGAAGCTGATTTAGTTGGGTTTGTCCATTCCCCAATGTCACTTCTCTTTCTTTTACGGGCCTGGCGAGAACATCGATCTCCTCGGCTGTGAACCGATTCTGAAGCGCGCCTGGTAAATGCGCCGTTATAATAGTAGCAAGTGCAATCGTTCATCATGCTCTTAAAGGGAATGTGATATAAAGCTCTTATTGGTTTGTTTCCCGTTACGCCGAATATGTTACACTATATGTTTTTTTTACCCTATTGCAATACAAAAAAAACTATAGACCTGTACTGGTCTGCTTAGACGCTGTGGAACGTAAGCTTATGAAACATGTCTTAATCTTCTTTTCATGCTGCAATGGTTCATCAATATGTGTGGTTAAATGTGGACTTCTTTTTCAAACCATATTATTTGACTATTTGTTCTATGACGTTTTGATTTACAAACAGACATTAAGTTAATTTGTCACTTTATTTAAATTTTAGAAATATTGTGGCTGTTTAAGGCTGTTTTTGTTATCTACACCTTTCGCCATGGCTCTCTACAACCAAGCGTGACACAAATGGAGCTTGTTGGGAATTTTTGCAGGCTTTATGAATTGTTCAATGGCTTGAGTAAGGACTGCTTGTTTGGACATTTTATCACTCAGTTTCTAGTTGATCACACACATGACCTAAAGCTTAACTCTGAACTCGGCTTCATTGTTATGTTGTGTCTGTAGTATGTGTAGGGTATGGACCAATCAGACACATACTAATTATTCATTATATAAAAAGGTTTATGAAACTCCTCACACAGCCCAAATGAACAAACACAAGGGCAGAAACAGTGTCATGTTACAGGGCATGATAAGGAGATTTTACGACCTCCGAGGAATGTGGCCACATACTCAAGAGAGAGACTATGAAACAGAAACCCTCTTTAAAACAGACTTTGCTGCGTTAATCATAGACTAACTGATCTATAAATGAACATGCATAAAACTGTGAAAGAAACAGTGTAAATGGTTTACTGTCTCGTGTACTATTAGCTATATATTATGGTATGTATCCTGGTATACAACCAACTAACGATCAATGTAACCTCACCTGTATCATGCCTCCTACCTAATTAATCCTCGTTTAATGACTCACACTTTGATGTACATCACCTTCTTCTAGAATGCAGTGTGGATGTGTTATAGCTATCTGAGCATTAATGAAGGTATAATCATGCTAGGGACAAAGATCCATAAATCAACTAAGAGCCACTTTCCCTCTCAGACATGTCACCTTTCTGATTGGTCGAGTTCAACCCTTAGGGGAGGATCTTTTCCAGGCCTTATTAGAGACAGTCCACATGTGACCGCCCTCTCTTAGTTCTTTCATCCAGCCGCAACACTGTTCTGGTGTTACTGGGGAACCCCCTCCCCCTCCACGGGGGCCCCAGGGCCCAGCAGGCCTCAATCCAACCAGATATGGGCTCAGGCAGGAGAGAGAAGACTCTCTCACAAAGAACCAAGGACAATCTCAGGAGTTTTGGAACAAAGACTCCAACCAACAACGACTCCAATCACCCACTCTTCCGACTTCCTCACTTCTCCTGGGTGCTCGGCGTGGCCTCAACAGAGTCCCAGGCCCTGACCAAACCAGTCGTGCGTTCCTGGAGAAAGAGAACTCTCAACCAACTTCCACTTGACACTGCCGGAACCATCAACGACTTAAATTTTCAACAACTCCAAGAATTGTTCCCACTACAAATGCAAGTATTCAATTCAATGAAATGTGAAAATGAAATTCTGATGGTTCTTCTCATAGACCCTCTTCCGGTTTCCAATTTCATCCTATCACTACCCTATGTATGTATTCATGTGTTTATGTTGTTTAGTTTATTTATATTCATATAAATATCTATATTTAGTTAATAAAACCTGTACATAATATGTATTTGGTTCTGTTTTGTTTGCAATACAAGTCACTTTACGATCACGGTTTTGCTACTGGCTCAAAGTACTGTACAGGCGAAGAAATAATTATTCTTCGGTGGCCAGGGAAGATACCCTTTTCTTAGAATAAATTAATAATCAAAAGAGTTCGTTGGAAGAACTGATTAATTGATTGTAATATTAATTCAGCCACATCAAGTTAATCCAATTAGCTGACCCAAATATTTATAATTAATAATAACAAGATATTATTGATTATTAATATTTCCAAAAAGCTGAGTTCCTTACATATGTGTAACATATATAAAGTGACATCTAACTCCGTGATAGCTGTCAGGTAGGGACATTTTATGCATATTATACAAAAAGAGAGACAATGAAAAATATGTAAATAATTTGCATTAGTAACTGTTTAAACTGCAAGAATTTTTCATCCTCTTTTTCCCTGTTAACTGTTTGGTAATTAAGACAAATGAAGTCAATGAAATTAAATTTTATCTTGGAATTGATGTGGTCTGGCTTAACTGGACTGGTTCTGTCGACGATAAGAAAGACAGATTAGTGAGAGATTAAAGAGCTCTGAATCGAAGATCTGCAAAACCTAATTACTCACTTAAATTAAATTACACATACAACTGGCAAACAAGATCACTAATAGATTTAAACACATGCTGATCGTATCATGGATGAACCTGAGAATTCACAGTGTATTTCCACCATTTCCACTTTACAGACTTTCCTGATGCTACTATGCAGTTATTTAAATGAGTATCTTCCATTGTGATCTATTATTGTGGTCAGTGTTGGGGAAAGTTACTTTTAAAAGTAATGCATTACAATATTATGTTAGTCCCTAAAAAAGCAAATCATTGTCTTGTCATTGTCATTGTCTTACATTATACTTTCGCTTTACTTTTTCTCACCTGGGCTAGGCTTTCTTGTTTGTTGTTCAAAAGTGAAACGAATAAGCCTTAGACTGAATGAAATGCAAATTCTAGGCTGTACAGTAGAGGACGTAGCCCAAAGAAACCTCTCAGCTGCTAATGTTCTGTATTGAAGAAGAATAAGACACAGAAAACGAAAGTTCAACACTCTTAGGCCCTGTCCCAAATGGCAACCTGAACACTCGCAGTCTTTCTCTGAGTCCACACTTTTGTGACGTAACGCCGCTTTGACTGTCGGGAAGAAGTCTTCTGCGGAGCTCGCTTCAGTGCCACGTATCACTCCTCCGAGTCGGTCTCGAAATACGATTTTTGTGCAAGTGAGATGAGTTCATATTTAGTCTAGTACTACAATAATCATCATGTTCACAGACAAATCCTCTGCACTCATCCTGATATCTCTCTACATGGGGACAGGAGAGCTGTCAGTCAATAAATAAGAAAACAAAGTAACTTGTGTATATTTGAAAAAGTAACTCAGGTATTTTGGTTTAAATTGAAAAGTAATCAGGGATGCAAACAGCGCGCTTTTCGGCGCCTCACGCTTTTTTCACGTCAGTTTCGGTGACTTGGGTCTGAGACTGATAGGGTCTTATTATAATTTCACAAAGTCATCTGAAGCCATTCCACAGCTTAATGTGAGGGACAGAAGTCTATTTACATCATTAAATTAAAGTTTACGGAAAGTCGTTTTCCCTCCTCTGCGGCTGTCAATCATTCTCCATTCAGTATTCAAACAGCGCGCGCGCCACGTCCGGTTACAGCAGGATGCACGGTAAAACTCTCTCCAATATGATATATTCACATTATAGTGCTTGATCTGTAGATAAAAGGCTGTGGATTTGCATAAAATTACTTTATTTTGTGTATTTGTATATTATGTTTGTTGCTGTTTTTAAACGACTCTGTTTTGAAGCCTTCATGGTTTTGCGCACTGAAAGATTATTAAAAGCCTATTTTTTTATACCTATCCTGCACAATACATTTAAAATAAGTATAATTTAATTGTATATTATTTCTGTGTAGTGTAGTGTAGGCTATATAAATATATACACGTCTGAATTCTTGACATTCATATATAAATATAAAATTGTGAAATGTATGATTGCATGATTGAATTCTATAAGAGTACTAATAGTAATTTGTTTTTATTAACATGTTGAGTTTTTATAAAATTACTGTGCAGATTTTTTCAAGAATTACTTTTTGCTGCTGATTTATACACTCATTAAGTTTAATAAAAATACATAATACATTTATGTAATATTTAAAGGTGT
Source organism: Siphateles boraxobius (assembly GCF_051911475.1). Lineage (NCBI taxonomy): Eukaryota > Metazoa > Chordata > Actinopteri > Cypriniformes > Leuciscidae > Siphateles > Siphateles boraxobius. Next base: position 2,536,651 of record NW_027508942.1, read on the forward strand.
TAACTGTAATCTTATACTGCAAAATGATAACTTACAAAGGATTAAATTCATCACAATTATGGATATTTGCCGCGGGGCGAGGGCTTCGATAACCTCTCTCTTTTTTGACCATACATGTGTTTGCATCCCTGAGTAATGTGTTACTTTACTAGTTACTTGAAAATGTAATCTGATTACTTTTTTGAGTTTCTTGCAATGCATTACCCTCAACGCTGATTGTGGTATCAACTATTTCATATAAACCCAGCCCTGGATGACATTAATACAATAGAAAATGTGCGGGTCGGACTGTGTGTCAGCTATATTTTACGAGGTCAAACAAAATTAGATTCGAGTGTAAATCTGGAAAGTAAGATTTACTTATAGAATTGGGCCTAACATAAAATATTTAGCTTTCTCCGTGGTAATTTTTCAGGCCTGATGGTGCTAAGTAGAGCAACCACTGAACTAGAACTGCATGTTTTATTTCAGTGATTGGAACAGAAACAGGAAGAAGCCGAACAGAGAAGAAGCTTGAAGTCAATGGGTTTTTTGAATTAGTTTTTGGTTAAATGGCTAAAATAACATCTGTGGTGAAAACAAATGCATCAGTAAAACCCTCTTGTGATTTTTTCCACATTTAAAAAAAAAATAATTAAACAAACACTAAAAAAGTAGCCTGAGGCTTAGAGTTGGTGACGCTGATGTCATGTGACAATGATGATGTTCGTTTATACCCTACATTAAGCTTTTGACAAGGTTTACCAAGATTTTGTAACTACACCATCTGACTAAATTGAAAAAAAAAATTATATCATAGCATACATTTTAACATTATATTACAAAAAACATTTTTTTATTGTTTGATTTATTTGAACGAATACAATTATTTACATATATTTATATAATTATCTTAATTCTTATTTTAAAGGATGCATTAAATTGATCAGAATTGACAGTAACGACATTAAATAATGTTACAAAATATTAATATTTCAAATAAATGTTGTAATTTTGAAACTTCTATTCATCAAAAATAATTTTTCACAATATTGCTGATTTTACTATAGTTTTTGATCAAATAAATGCAGCCAACTTCTATCAAATACATTGAAACTACACAAATACTGTGTACTGCCATGAACATGCTGTAAATCCATACAAATGTTTTTACTATCAAAATTAAACAAAATGATTATTATGTTAGGTAAGTGCCTTAACTGTATATCACAACATCCCATGCTCTGAAATGTCCCTTTGATTCACCATACATCTGTGTGATAGTGACTCTGTTGGAGTCTGTTTACATCAGTAACATGAATTATAGAACGTCTCTTTCAGGATTCATGGAATTCAAAAGGCTCGAGGAAAAACAATCTCTGTCTTGTACCTCTTTCTGTTTGTCAGGGTGGATAACTGAACGGGAAGCAGTGGGCTGTGGTGCGGAGAATGGAAAGTGTATGGGCTCCTAAAGTGAATATGACAGATCTATGAGAGAAAAATCTAATTTTTCACATCTAGGGAATATTGGCCCATTTAGGCCTTCAGTAGTCTGATGAACAGAACGGCAGTGTCTCTTTTCTTATCTTTTCTGTTATAGCCGTTCCCACTAGTAAAGGCTCAATCTGTTGCCACCGGTGAGCCACTGTGATTAACACATCTTCTGCTAATACTATAGGTTCAAATGACAGGAGGCAACATCAGGTGTTGCTTTCCCATGAGACTGCCGTAATTATTCTCTCATGTTGATGAGAGAAAACAAAGTCATAATAAAAAAATCAGACAACCTACTGCAGTACTTCCAATTCAATTTGGAAGTATATGGAACAAGTAATTCTTTTAACTGGAGTCGGGTATCACCATAATTTCAACTGAATGCACTGAATATTTTTATTCAGATGAAAAATGCTCCTGAATATTTATTTGGTGAAATCAGCATGGCTTGAAAAGTTGCCTGTCTTTTTATTTTATATTTCTGCAGCTCATAACTTCGACTCACGAAAGGCCTGTTTTTAACAAGCTGAAGAATTGAGATTCATACGCCGTCATCACCACGGCACAGAGCAATGAAAGAGATTTCTCTTTCTCTGTGCAAATGAAGTCACAATAAATGATCTGTGCTTCCCGACAGGAACCTTCTTCAAACTTCGCAGAGATTCTCTGACACGCTCTCCTAACACACTCCATTCCTCTCAGCCCACTCCCTCCTTGAAATTCAAACCTTTCTCAAACTCAATCGTATGAATTATTTACCTCAGATGACAGGACTGTGGGCTTCAAGCTCGGATGATGACTGCTTGACTCGGTCCGTTTCTAACGTGTTTATTGTCATTATTGCTCTCACATTTCATTCTTCTTCTTCTATGTAACTGTTATTTGGGCCTCATATTTAACAGTTAACAAGAACAATTGCTGACAAAATTCTGGGTATTCTCAGAAATATATGAAATAAAATATTTCGGTGTCATCTCTGTGTGGGATTCACGGTGGTGCGGTTTAGAAGTTCAAGTTTGAGTCAAAAACGGCTCCAAAAGAAAGGCTTTCAGGACTCTGGTCTGAATGTTGCCAGATTGAGCGGATTCCTGCCTAATTGGACGTTTTTTAATTTGATTGTGCGGGTAAAAAATTGGGCTGGTTTGGGGTCAGTTCGGCAAACATCACATTTTTATAGTCAAATTGGTTAATAAACAAAACTCAAGTGTGCATATACTCCATAAAAGCAGTCATCATGACACACAGGCGTTGGTGTTGTTGCGGTCGCCAACGAGCACACACTTTTAGCCAATCAGCGGACATCTGCAACTTTTAAACCGTCTAGACCAGAGGTGGCAAACGTCGGTCCTGGCGAGCCTCAGTCCTGCAGATTTGAGCTCCAACCCTGATAAAAACTCACCTGGCTGTATCTTTCTATAACCCTTCAGACGTTGATCAGCTTGTTCAGGTGTGTTTGATAAGGGTTGGAGCTGAACTCTGCAGGACTGAGGCTCTCCGGGACAGACGTTAGTCACCCCAGTCTAGACTGCACTCTCCTCGTCCCCGACAGCAGCTGAAAGACGCTGGAATCAATGATTAATCAGTTTTTACTGTGCTAAGTGCGGTATGTTAAGTGCTTCACGAAAGATGTAATGTAGTTCTGTCTGAAGGTAAAAAGGTAAGCACATTGTTGTTGTTGTCATTTTTTTGTTGTCAGATTATCATACAGTCGTATGATACACACGTTTTGGCTGTGGTGTGTGCATTAACGTGTGTGAAATGCCTGCCAATTATGTTGCTTATTCTGATCCTTTATATTGGGCACTTTTTTCACTTAAATTGGCTTATTGTTACTGTGTTGACATTAAAAATGATGGATCTGTTTTTTCAAGGGTTAAAGTTATCAGTTAATTTCTTGACTGGCATTTTGACAGTTTCCACCTGGACATTTTAGTCATTTGCTTATTCTCTTAAATGTCTTTGCCCTGTTTTGATAGTTTTTTCTGGGAAATTTATCTTAATATTATTATTTTGTCATCATTATTTTGTTTTAAGGAGATTAAAAATTGTGCTTATCAACCTCGATTGGTTTGATTGGGAATAAAATCAAATTCTATCACATTATTTTGGCAGTTTTGAGTGGGTTTTTCTTGGAGTGGGAGCATGTTTTAGTGAGCGTTTGGGCTGTAAATCGTAGACGCAACACTGGTTGCAGCTCAATTACAAAAAGACACACTAGCGACTGGCGCCAAGGCGGATGTGGACACTTTTCAAGGTGCCTTATGGCTCTTAAATGGTTTAAAAGCACTTGAATGCACTTATCATAGAATAGGCCTACATGTGGACCATCCTCTGAATTATTTAATAAGTCATTTTAAATGCAGAACAGAAGTCTATAACATTTTTATTCAGGCAGAATTAATGGCTACTTTTGAATGGCTGGCAATGAAAAAAAACAAACATGATTTTTGTCTGAATTATATAGTGACACCAGGAGGCTCCTCTGGTCTGAGCAACAATGGCCTGAGTTGGACTGCTCGTTTGAGTTACACTTTAGTTTGAGGCTCCCAACAGACATTCTACTGACTATAAATAACTCTGCATGAATAACTACATGTAAACTTATTCTTCTAATCCAAATCCTAACCCTAACCTAACAGTCTACTAATACTGTAATGAGAGTTAGATATCAACAATAAATAAGTATAATTTGTTCATTGTTCAAGTGCAGACAAGAAGATAAGATAACCATAGCAGTGTTTAATACTTTATGGAAATTACATTAAGTACGCTTTTAAGATATTAAACAAATTATTCTAAAATTTAAATGATAAATTAATACAAATGTATCAAATTAAAAGCATCATTAAAAATGATTTCAAACCAGTTTCTCTAAACAAAGGGACAAACGAGGGTTGGTTGGACTAACAAGGGTCACACCATATTGTGGTCCACTTTAGACATTCTACTAACCATAAGTAACTTTGCAACTACATGTCCACTAACTTTCATATAGGGTAACGGTCGAATCACCGTTCTAAGAATGTAAGACAGGCCATTACTGTAATAATGATGACTAAGAGCACAACAATACTTTATTCTCTAGTCTCCATTGTTCATGAAAGTTGTATGATGTGCTTGATGGAGCATGAAATTATGCAAGAGAGTCGAAAGAAATCAATGTCTTCCTCTCAACTTTCCCATGTGAGTCACGAAGGACTTCTGAGCATTTTTAATTGATGACAGGTTTGGTCTGGCATGTAGACAGCATCTTCCAGTCCTCAGATGAGAAATATTGGCCAATAAAAAGTGAAATGTTAAAAATCTCCATTAATCTTGTGACAGCTCTGTGATTTCTTTTCAATAATGAAATATGTGTGTTAAATGAAACAACACTTGGCATGCACAATTTTCGATGTGTTTTTGTGTTCAAAAACTGTCAGACTTTTTCCAGCACTCTCTTTCTGGATATGTCAGTGCCGGAGACTTGAGATATTGTGTGGCTTTGTTGAATCTTTGCAGGACTTGACAGTTATTTTTTTAAGTGAAGAGCTGATTTTTTTCCTCAGCAGATTCCAATGGCCATATAATAAAAGAAACTGTAAGTTTTGCCTTTTCCACTTTAGCACCACTACTTATGAATGTTGTTCTTCTCAGAAGACCTTTAAAGGCGTTATCAAAGTAAACTTACTCTATATCATTTAGTGCTTTTACCTCTGGACTTCTCACCACAGGGAAACATTTTTCCTCTAGAACATTAATTCAACCAAATAGTGAAAAGTGCTTGTTATATGGGTTATATATATATATATATAATGTATATAGGAGGTTCATTTAGGTTCACCCATTTTCAACTGGTTAAAACAAAAAAGAAAAACAATTTACAAGTCCTATATATATATATTAGTGGTGGGCCGTTATCGGCGTTAACGTGAGACTCTTATCGGGCGGAAAAAAAAATATCGCCATTAATCTATTCTCAAAGTTGGGTTGGGATCATAAAATAGCTTTTGAAAAATAGCCATCGAATATCGTTATATTTTCGCGCAAATCGCGCAGCAGGGTATTTTCCTGTCAGGGACACAAGGTGTAAAGAAATGTTACGTTGATCGTTCCTCTCGTTACTTTACACGTTGTTAAATGAGTTTATTCCAAGCGCGCTGTATCTTTTTTATGGGCATGAGGGATGCTCAATTTACAAATGAATCACTCTTTTGGGTCGATTCTGTTCAAAGACTTCATCAAACAAGTTGGCAGATCTGTCTAAATCGGTTCGCGAATCAGTTCTGTTCAGTTTCTCACGCACTGAATCACTGAAGCGCGTTCAATCACACTCGACTCGGAGTCGTAACAGGAAGATTTAAGAACACCAAGAGCTACAGTTTAGTCTAGTGAAAGCAAATCTGCAAATGCAAGATCTGTGAATGAATGATTCCACAGGACGATACATTCGATTTCATTTCATTTCATTCAGGTAATACATTTTACAACCAAACAGATTATTACGCCACGATAGCACTACTAAAAAGTATGACATTATCCGTCGGACATATACATTAATTTATAGGCTACAAAATAAATAAGCTACCATTGTGTACAGTTTATGAGATGAACACCCGCCATCCCGCGGTAATGTGTGTGTATTGCGCAGGGGCATAGTCACACGAATAGTTTACATTGATTGAAACTAATTTGTTTAAAAAGGACGAGGCTATTGCCGGTGTTCTGACGATTCATGCTACCCATCGAGATGTGCTACTTACTGGTTATGCGCATGTGCAGACTAATTTTTCTTCTGCTTACCACGCCCATAAATCTATGCATCCTTTCTGTGGAGACTTGTAGGAAACTTTGACAGGTCAAAGATTAATATTTGATGATAATTTTTTACTTTTCACACCGTTTTAAAAAATAAAAACAGTACAGTATACTGCACTCTTAACTTCAAATTTTATTATAATTGTATTTCATATAATAATGTCATTTTCACTTGTTATATCAAAAGTGATAATTGCTAGTTCATTTAAAACATCAAAATATGCTCCCCATACACCTACCCTGATTTAAATGAAATAACGATGTCATAATAATGTGAGATTTACACAATTATGGAAACAATAGGGAATGAATCAAGATTCTCTGTGATCGATTCGCGCTCGGGTAGCATTTTTTTTGCGAAGGCAGCACAAATCGACAGACTCTGCTATCGATTCGCGTTACGGTAGCATTTTTCGACAAGGCAGCACAAATCGTCAGAACACCGGTAAAGGCAGGTTCATATAAAATCATTAAAACATATGACATTATTTTCTGATCTAACGAGCATCTGGTTTGGTGATGTAAAAACGGACTGTAGCTACGTCGTGCTTTTTGTTTTTTTCTTCTTCCAATTAGCCTAGGCTACTATGTTAAAAAAAAAAACGACGAAAACATGTTACCTGTTCAATTAATAAACAGTTTGTTTGATGACAAATCGCTAAAGATTAAAATTGGCCTCCCTTTCTGTCATTGTATTTGTGCGTTTTATTTATTTATTTTATTTTATATTTTTTTTTGACCGATATTCGACTTTTGCTCCTCTATTGTCGAATGGCATTTTTGGCAGAAATTCACATCCCTACGCGAGGCGAACTATTCTCAAAGACTTACTTTTAGTCATTAGTTGGGTAGCACACATATTCTGAATGCCTTCGGCAGAATTCAAATGAGCCATTTTAATCTAGATTAATTCCAAGATTCCAGTGAGATTAATCTAGATTAAAAAATGTATCTATGCCCACCTCTAATATATATATATATAACATATATATATAGCCTAGGACTTGTAAATTGTTTTTCTTTTTTGTTTTATCCAGTTGAAAATGGGTGAACCTAAATGAACCTCCTGAATGAAATGACATTAAACTGAATCAGACATCCCAGTGATTTATATGAGAGAGAAGACATTTTATATTTTAGGAGAGCTTATTAGCTCAGCTCACTCAGCTGTAAAGCTGTTTGTGCAATACAGTGTAACAAAGCTAGCTATGTAGCAAAAAAAAGTACCTCATTACTGGAAAAGCTACAGAAACTGTGAAGCTACTGCCATTGTACTTTAAAATATAGTCAAGTTAGAGGCACCCCTACTTTTAGTTAGTTACTTCCTCACACTGAGTTGTTGCTGTTGTTGTTATTTCTGAATATCTGTATCTTTTCTGTTCTCATAATGTTTCTTTTTAATACAGTAACTAGGTAAATGTACTGCATGAGACAATGATTTAAACATAATATATTTGCTATATTTGCTATATACAGTATCTCTGAGGTTGTAATGCACAAGGGAGGAAATGTCTCTCCATAGAGCAGATTGCAGGTGTACATAATCTCCCACATGCACCTGCTGAAGCTGAAGATTTTCAGCATGGGGTCACAGATCATGTTCAAGTTTGCCATGCAGGGATAGTTGTGAAATTGTGTAAGCAGATGGGCGTTTTCACAGCAAAAATCTGTATAATACACATTTATGGCATGCAGTCAGACATTTAATGCGATAAATGTCAAACATTTAAACTCCTCATGGTAAAGGGACTAAATAAAAACTACAAAAAGGACACAATCAATCACTTATAACAGTTGTGTACCTGCAATCTAGTTTAACCGGGTCCTAAATGTGCTGAAATAGTCATTCTGCATCGTGAGAACCACTGTAATTGTCATTCTTTGCAGCATCAAACAATTAGTTTCATCGTGTGTTTTAATCGTAAAAGTCAAGTGTAGTTGCCATCCTGTCAATGGCAGGAAAAGAGTTAAAGAACCGATTCAGATGGAGCATTTATGTACTGTCATAAATTATGACAGATCACAGTAGTTTCCAGCATATCTCATATCCAAGAACTCTGCAATATTTGCGAATCTGGCTCTAAAGCTGGGACCGAGATGGGTCTTGTGCATGTTGCCCACTTGGGTCCCACCTAGTTGCAAGTGCAATCCTGCATGAAATCCGTCCGGGCAATTAACATGGGGCCATTTTGGAACCCGCAGACAATCCTATATGAGGCCCATTTTTCAGCCCATTTCATATCCATATGGGCCCACCATACAAATGTTGGCTGGGAAATAACTTACAAAAGACAGTGCATGCAAATAAACAGCACAATCAGTTCCCCTGTCAGTATACTAGTATTTACCGAGAAATCCCGTCAGTCACGACCAATCAGACACTGTTGCACTCCAGGTCTGAATGACCTTGATCGCATTACTGATGTCATCAGTAGTGTACTTCAGTTACACACCTGGGCTGATTCTTGCTAACTTTCACACAAAAATAAACATTGGGACAGGCTTTTAGAGTGATTCTGAAAGTAATTTAGTTTTTTTTTTTTTTACCACTATGAACTTTTAGATAACAATGATATTGAATTTTAGGTGAGGAGAAGAGAGGAGAAAAGAAGCAGAGGGAGACATCAAGGTTTAGAATCACATTTCTGTCTCCAAGCTCAACACATCAATCCTTATCTAAAGCAACAGAATTATCAGCAATTCAAAAAACAGCTTCATTGTGTTTCCGAGAAAGCTGTCAGTGTGGATCATTCAGCTCTATTAAGGGTGAAAAGAGATGTGACGCACAGACAGACACTTTTTTAGACACAAAATTACCACAATGTTAAAGGGATAGTTCACCTAAAAATTTAAATGTCGTTCCAAACCTGTATTGTTCTCTTCTTTGGCACACAAAGAAAGACATTGTGAAGAACGTGTCCACTGCTTTACGCCATATAATGAAAGTCAAAAGGTTAGAAAAAAAAAACATTGAACCCAATTGACTTTTAATGTGTGGACAGACAAAAATAGACATTTTCCAAAATGTCTCCATTGGCGTGTCACAGAAGTTATACAGGTTTGGAACAACATGAGTGTGAGTAAATGATTATAGAATGTTCATTTTTGGGTTAACCATCATATTGTCGTATTTCTAAGCTCCAGAGTCATATTACAAAACTCCAAAGACCAAAAACCAATATGAAAGTGGTATAAAAGTCCATATTATATTACAAATCTTTTGGCTGCACGATCTTGAAGAAAAATGCAATATGCGATAACTCATTAAATAATGTTCCGACATGCGATACTATAATGCTTTAACTGTGTAAAATAAATGTAAATTATATTTAAATATATTTAAAGTCTAAAAAATGATATAATCAAGATTATTTTTTGTTATTGTACTATACCCGTTACATGATCTGTGTTTCCCCCCTTCATTGTGTTTTCGGTTCAGTCCTGTGACCTAGTGTTCCATGATTGTTCTAATAAGTCATGTCTATCATCTGTGCATTGTCAATCACCTCATTAGTTATCTTGTTAGTCCCTGTGTATTTATTTATACCTTGTGTTCTCCTTCAGTCTTTGTCCGTGTGTTTGGTGTTTCTCTTGAGAGTTTGGTTATTAAAAGTTATTTCTACGTATTATTCATCTCCATGAGCTTTGTCCTACATGTAACTTGACAGAATAACGGACCTAACAGTGAATATTTTTTTTTTTGGCTCTGTTTTTTCATTCAGTTTATTCCTCTGTTTTTTCCCCCTATGGCTCTACCCGCCGTCCGGCTTCTCTTCCTGGAGCAGAGAGACCGCCCGCTGGAAGAACACACTAGTGACTTTATCCAGCTTGCGTGCCAGGCACACTACCCAGACCCCTCGCTCTGTGTATTTTATCCCACCAGCCTGAGCTAGTGGTCAGAAGGAGGATTTCGCCATATTCGTGGAGTGAGTGCTGGTGAACAACAATTCACCTTTAACCATCGGCCCTGCTAAGGATGACATCACCACTAGCCCCACTCCATCACCGCCAGGGACCAACCATCCACCACCAGCAAGTGACATGACGGAGAAGTTGCACGTGCCGACCGCAGACCGTGGAGACCAGCCTGCCGTGATAGGCGAGCCCGTACCGAGGATAAGGATGGAGAGTGTTATCGCCAAACGGAGTCTGAGTGTGAAAAAAGCGGTAAAAACGGAGTCACTACTGCTGTGGAACATTAATGACAGACAGTAGCGGGTTATTTTAGGCTGCTGTCACTTTAAGAGTTGCACTGATCCAGTATACTGTTACACACGTGTTTTCTTTCTCAACTGTTTACTAGGGCTGGGTATCGTAACAAAATTTTCGATAACGATACCGATACCTTGACTTCGATACCGGTTCCTGAACGATACTTTTTTCGATACCAATTTTATCAATATAACATTACCTAAAAAAAACTTTTATTTTTTCAGTTTGTTGACTTTTTTACACTCATATTTTGAGTCTGTAAAAAAGCATCAATGCTAAAGTTTTCTATGTTTCCTAATCATTTAACAACATGTATTCTTTACTTCAATGAGCTACTTGTTTCTGCCTTAACTTAATGCATTGTTTAACAATGAAACTGAATGAAAATTAATTGAAATGCATTACACACAGACACCCCTGATAACAGATCACTCTAAATTGTAATTTAGACACATGCATTTTCTGTAAAGCTCATTTGAAACAATATGTATTGTGAAAATGCTATACAAATAAATGTGTATTGAATTAAATTTGGCTACTGGGGTGCGGGATGCCTTGCGCTCAGCACACATGAAGCTTGCGCAAAGCACTGGCAAAAGTAGCCTAATGATTATGGATGTGTCGGGAAACGATAGCAAGGAGATATTTTAATTGTTTATTAATGAACAAGTGTTTACTAAACGTGTTGGCTGCAAAGATGATTATTGCGAATTTGCGATGCTGACTCGTCATCCCTGCAGTAGTGAACGCGCGCGCGCCTATACGGATTAGGTAATCAAACTATTTATTTCTAATTGTTTCGTTTAAAAGTAGACATATTTTGAACATATATAGAACTATTTCTCATGTCTGTGAGGCAAGTATCCTATACGCAGAGTTTTGGTTTATATGTGACGCGCTCCAGTTCTTGTAGTCGAAGGCTGATAAACTTTCTACTCTCGAGTGTATTCTGTGCGCATTTAAGTGCCTTATAAGATGTACCGTGTTGCCAGTCTTGGCAGCAATTATCTTGTCGAAAATATTGCATCGTGTGCTTATGGCATCGAGTCGGGTACATAGGTACACTTTTGATCATTTCCACATATTTTCTATCTATCTGGGTTGGACGCTTACACACACACACACACACACACACTACAGCCTGACGTGCGACGAGCCACGTCTCTGGGCAGCCACGTAAACTAGTGTTTTTCCGCCACAGCCAATCATGCTGCATGTTTATTGTTTCACTGAGGTTGACGAGATTAACCACTTAGGTACCGAAACTTGGTACCGAAAAACAAGACATGTTTCGATACTCGGTAGTATAGAGGCAATTCGGGCGGTACCATAAAGTACCGAACTCGGTACCCAGCCCTACTGTTTACATTCACTTAGGACATAACTGACTGTGTTTACGTGAATACTCGCCAATATGCATTTTGACATAATTTTGTGTGTAAAAGCGACGTAGAAGAACTGAATTCAGGATTGCATGCTGTCCGAGAGTTGGCTCTCTGTGCGCGCGAGTACTGCTTTGAATTATTTTTCACGGCTTATTGCACTTAATAACATTAAGGATATGAAACGTATTTAACAGTCATGGGCCAGTCTATTCTCTGCTATCTGCGTCAACCTAAAACATTGACTTTTCATAACTTCTTTTTAGCTCTGTGTAACAAACAGACCAAAATGTTATCTTTGTTCCAGAATGTGTATCCGTGACTGAATATCCATTGCAAGGGGGGAATCGAATGTAATGTCAAGTCAGAAAATTGTAAAGCATCAGCCACAGCAGGAGCACACACACACAGGTCAAACAGTCAGTCGGCCACATTGAACAGATGCACTGTGTGTGTGCATTTTATAAATCAGCATGAGGTTTGAACCGGCCTTAAACATCTTTTCTCTGAATACCACTTCTAAGCAAGTGGAAAGGAAAATATTTATGAAGCCAGCTTGCAGAATCCAGCATAGTCCGTGTAGGTCTATAATTAAAGAGATGAAGCTGTTTCTTTCTGACTTTGTACTACTGTCTGTGCGTTAGACAGGCCGTAACGTGTGTGCTTATGATTTAAGAGGTTAAGGCTTGCACTGCTATTGGAGCCACAGGTAAAACATTATTATCAAGTGGATTTAGAGAAGAACATGCTGTGGGTCAAAACACAGTGTCAGCCGCCAGAGATGTGAAACTTTACCTCAGCCAAAGCTGAAAGATATCTATATCAGTCTCTGTTGGACCATACTGTTCCCCTACCCTAGGGGATGGAAAATATGCATTCTCTTATCACAGAATGCAGAAATGTAATAACTAATGAGCTGGATTGGAAGCAGATTCAATTAATTATACAAAACACATGAACGTATTAACATACAAATTAGAGCTAGAAGGCAGAATTCTTAATTCTAACATGGAGGCCCAATCATTTTCATAAGAAAAATCATTTTTATGTTTGAAGTGGTGAACACATGCATTGGAACAGCACTTCATTTTGTTATTTAGAGTTCAAGCTTAGATCAGTTCTTGGTTCCTGTCATGAAATACATGGTCCTTAATATGTTATTCCTAAACTGTGATTATGAGAAATGTCCTGACAGACTGAACAGGTATATACCACACCAGGGGCCGGATTTACTGGTACACTTGATTTTATGGTGACGTAGTTACACGTTACTAGCTCCATACTTACATACTACATACTATAGTAATAACAGTAAACTATGCAAGTAACTAACCCTAAACCAAAACTGGTAGCACTTTATTTTAAAGTTCTATTCCCCATGTACATACTATGTTCTTTTATAGTAATTACAACAATTAGGTAATAACTAGGTAATAACCCTGAACCTACACCTAAGCCTAACCTTAAAGGTTTCAAGTTTCAAGTTTCAAGTTAAAGGGATAGTTCACCAAAAAATGAAAATTCTGTCAGTAATTACTCACCCTCATGTTGTTCCAACCCCGTAAGACCTTCGTTCATCTTCGGAACACGAATGAAGATATTTTTGATGAAATCTGAGAGCTGGATCACTCCTCCATAGGCTTCTAGGGGATTGAACTTGCCGGCCTCGAAAAGTTATTAAAGACATCGTTAAAATAGTCCAAGTGACTACAGTGGCTCAATGTTAAGTTTATCAAGCGACGAGAATACTTTTTGTGCGCAAAAACAAACAAAAATAAAGATTTTATTTCAACTATTCATTTCCTTCTCTATGGGCCTCGAGTCAGGTAATTTAGTGTAATAGTGTAAAGCTACGTCACACGTAGGCTCAATATTGGCCGACGCTGGTCATGTGTGTGATGCGTTTGACGTACAACAACAGAAGCTCTACGCTATTACACTAGTGAACTCACTCGAGGCCCACAGAGAAGGAAATGAATAGTTGAAATAAAATCGTTATTTTTGTTTGTTTTTGCGCACAAAAAGTATTCTCATCGCTTGATAAACTTAGATTGAGCCACTGTATTTTAATGATGTCTTTGATAACTTTTCAGGGCCGGCAAGTTTCAATCCCTTAGAAGCCTATGGAGGAGTGATCCAGCTCTCAGATTTCATCAAAAATATCTTCATTCGTGTTCCGAAGATGAACGAAGGTCTTACTGGGTTGGAACAACATGAGGGTGAGTAAATACTGACAGAATTTTCATTTTTGGGTGAACTATCCCTTTAACCTTAACCCATGTAGTTACCTTATATTAACCAGTACTTTAGGTAAGTACACTGTAAGAATAAAAAAAGATTATCAAGTAATTTGCATTATATAAATATTGCACACCTTTTTATTCCGTCTATTAATTGAGTGCAGTTAATTGTTTTAAAATTACCTATAATTTAATAAAATATTTGCATTTTAATTATAAAAAATTATACATAAAAAAATTAAATCATGTCACTGAGTCATTTGTCAGCAATCAACTAAACTGATCATATTATATGTAGTTGATTCACTAAAAAGAACTGGTTCATATGAGTAATTTGTTGCGAATCAGACTACTAGTTGTGTTGTATTTCTGTGTTTGAGTGCAGCCTGCAAGTAAAACTCCACAAAAAGATGGTTTGATCATTAAACATTACTAATTTATTCTAAATAAGGCATTATGGTAAGTAGTAAACAATGCAGTAGTAAAGTCAAAGTAAAAATCACTTTCTTCACAAAGTGATTTACTTGGGCGTTTAACTATAGATTTATAACCAAGTTAAAGGGTGACTCTGGTTCATCAATCAATAGCTCAGCTCCAGTCAGATCAGTGGGATTACTGGAAAGAGCAGTAATGAAAACATAAAGTCTGAAAAGACATTACACAGGTTGTGGTTTCCATAGTGACCATGAATGTACTTCGAGAGGTGAAATGGTCGGGTTTATTCGGTCTCCTGATTAGAACATTTGTTTGAAAACGCAACAGGGCCAATTGTATGTTTTGACGTGGTTGTTATGCCTTACAGTGTTTTTCCTGCCAATGCTCTTTGGCTCTCACTTTCAGGGCATTCTGGGCCTGATTGATTGCACTCTGTAAACTATCTACAAAGAACAATTCATTTAATCAATGGATCTTATATACCTATTGACAGTAGAATTTTAATAAGAACACACCAAAGCTGTTTCTCTCATTCTTTTAAATTGGTATTCAATATTCAGTTTCTGGTATGTAAGCCTTAAGGTATAAGCTTTATAATTATTTACTCACCATCATGACATTCTCTGTCATGGCATACAATGGGATTTTGAAGAATTGAACCCTCTCGTACTTGCAATTTAAGCTACAAAAATCATGCAATACCAAGCATCATTAACTCTTCCCTCGCCAGCGTTTTTATTAAAAGTTGCCAGCCAACACCAGCATTTTTGATAATTATAACAAAACTATGCATGGCCTCCAACAATCGCACAACAGAGCATACACTGTTAAAAATTATATGATCAATAAGTTTGTTTATACATTGCTTTAACTCATCAATATAAGTTAAGCAATTCTCAACTTATTTTTTTAAGTCAGTTTAATGTAATTTAAGTTGAAGTGACTTGAACATCTTTTAAAGTTTTCTTTACAGTGTATAATGTGTACACAATGTGTCATTACTTTTTTCTGCTTCTTTGTTGCATGTGTTTTGATCAGGAGATTCTGTACTCTTTCAGACGATGCCTATAGCGCTCTCTACAATATAACAATCAAAACACATAAAGGTGGTGGGGAAAGAGTTAAAGTGGTCCATATGACTACATAGGTCTCCTAAAGCTGTGAGAAACATACCAAATTTATGTAATTATTCATGAGAAAATTTTAAATATGACCAAGCTACCTGTTACATTTGATAGAGTTCATTAGAGATGTAGTCACGACTTGGACATAGTGAACAGTCATTTGTTCATTAAAAAGTAATTTGGACCTATGGGATGACCATGACCATATCTATAACACCAAAAAGGAGGACACTTTGCAGGATTCAGTGAATGCAGGATAAAAACTGAAAAATAATCCCAAATCTATAAAAAAAAGTGTCAGAAATGTATACTTGGATATTTGCCCCCTTGAATGGATTTACAATGTGTGGTGTCTGTAAGAAGTTATCAGGCAAAGAAACACGAGATAAGAGTAGAGAACTTCATCCATCTTGTTTACTCTTTCACTTCCGTTCTCACACACATTACATCATTAAATAATGCTTCAAAATAGTAGTCACAAAATAATTCACGCATCAACACAACACAACGGAATGTTTTTAGCTTTACTAAGGGCAACTTTTCTAAAAAAAAAAAAATTTAACTGACAAAATCCATCTTTGCACTGCAGAATGGCACAGAAACTGAAGTGGCATTTTGATGCATTACACAGACTGTTTATTCCAACTCAGAGGCCACCCAATATAGACTATTTTTATGATTCTTTTATGGTGTTTTCAGATTTAGAGAGCCCCATTTGATGTAGTTTTGTGGAAAAGTACAACAGTTCTTTCTTGTTTTTTTCTTGTTTTTTGGGCCTCTTGGGAGAGTCACAGGTGTTTGAAATAGCATGATGAAAATAAATGAAATTTTTTGGTTTTGGGTGAACTGTCCCTTTTTTCACTTCCCAAACTGTGAAACAAGATATTACACCATTTGGAGTTAAAAACTCAGCTTGTTTTTGGAATAACAATTTTCCAACAAACAGCATGAGCCAAACACGCTTTACTGATGCCCATCCACCCCCTTTCACACAGAACAGAAACTTTCACAACACTGTCAAGGGATTGCTTAGGAAGGTTGTCGCAATTATTTGATGCCACAGCAGGATTCCACTAAAGATGTGCAGTATGAGACAATGACAGGCTTTCAGAACCGCACTTCACATTGTGGTATAGTGTTGGCGAGAAACAAAGAGACAGAAGGAAAGAAGAGCGACCGAGTGAGGACTGTTAAAAAAGGGCATGTTTAATGAAGTCTCAAAACAAAAAGAGGACACACTCCAAAAGAGCATGTGTGATGAGTGCAGGCCTTTGTTTTTACAATTTTCTAGGGAAATGTGTAACACAATCTGCACATACACATGTTAATGACAAAAGTTTATATACCGCTTTTTTCACACTCAACGCATTCTTAAAAGACTTTTTGTGTTTAGCATCTTTTCGAATCTTTTAGGCACTCTAGCAATTTTACGGCAATTTCCCGGGATAAACGCACTGTGTGAAAGGGGCTTATCTGGATGATGCAACGGCAGACAAAGAGCACAATAATGCTCTCCACTCACCAGCTAACAGTGACTGAAGACTGAAGAAGGCAAACTTTGTAGTATTTTTTAGTAAAAATTAGTTTTAGTCTGATCCCAAGTTCTGATCTGATAGTTAGTGCCTTTTTAACATATAGTGCCTGCATCATACTGGGGCATTAGGACCCATACTGTACAAAAATATCATATTTTGAAAAGATTTAGAACTTAGTTTAACTATAAAAATGTTAAGCATATTCTACAGTACATTATTACATAAGCATGTACGTGTGTTGTATTTAGAAGTTTGCGTTTATTTGATTCCAAAGTAGAAAAAAGCTTTTGTATTATTTATACACAGATTTGAGAAAAAATTGTAAAGGTTTAAAATGAAGTAGAATCAGCTTGACTTTATGGCACTGGTGTTCCCGGCATGCAGAGAAGCGTTAATAATTAATAAGGTTGCATTTTGCCCGTTTTATTTACACTGTTGTTGTTTAGTGAGATGTTTTGCGCTTTGAGTTCATTTTCTAATGTGGATAATTTATTTGGGTTCAAAAATTATACATTGATTGTTACTGTTTGGTGTGTTGAGTGTGTGCGGCTGAATCTCTTGTTTGTTAAAGTCATAATATCTCACAGATCAGAAGCTTTCTTACAGATCTTTATTGCCAAGTATGCTTACACATACACGGAATTTTTCTTGGTGACAGAAGCTTCCACAGAACAGATAGAATAACAGTGACAAGACAGATGATAAAAATAAGTAATAACAAATAAATATATAAAAAATGTATTCAGTCTCAATATTTAATATTATGCATATTTCAGAAAAATCTGCTAAATTTTATACCAAAATTATTATATTTTTAAATGCATGCAAGACACTATGGCATAGTGAAGATTCAACTGCGCTAAGGAACAATGTTATGCTCTGATGAATATTGTCATTGAATGGTAAAAGTTACTGTGGAATCCCTCAAAGTCCATTAAAAATGTAGCAAAATAGCCTAAGATTGAAATACCTAGTCAAGCAAAAAACCTTGAGTATTAGCATGGACTACGCTGAAAATGCATCTTGCAAGAATAGTTTGCTGATATATGTCGACTTCTGTTGCTATTTGTGGAAGACAGACATGCCTGCTCTGTCATTCAGTGTCAGTCCGCAGCATACTGAGATGAAAGTCTGTTGAGGCGTACAGTTGTTTAATCAGAGATTTGGAGTTTGATGTTGAAAGCAGAGGCCACTAATGGATTCAATAGATGTAGAGTCTCCGAAGAGAGGACTTTGAGCAGCAGGGATTACATGAAAAACCACCATCTTAGTTCAGAATAGCCATAAACCCACTTGTTATTGGGGCAATGCATGGCAAGAAGTCGGAATCCCTTTGAGACCATTTTACAACATCAAAGAAGAGAAATGTCTTTATTTTGATTGATATATGTCGTCTTCTTTTTTTGTCTTCAAAGTATGTTTCTAATCAATAGCATATACCTTTGTTATCCATAATAATCAGCCACTATATGTGCTTTTTTTAGATACATTCACCCCAAACTTTAATTCAAACCCTTTAAATTCCCTCCACACATATCACAAAAATCATAAAAAGCTGCAAACATTATGCAAAACAATGGTAATTGCATTAATGTTCATCAATGCTTATATATGTACATGTTTTGATATTTAATATGATATGAAGTATCTGTAGATATCAGTCTGTCTACTTATTGATTTCATGTAGCCTATGCTTTTTTATGCCTGTCCATATTTAAAAACTTATATTTTAGACAAAATATTGCCCGTCTGTTTTTGCTTTGCCAACAAAAAAAGTTTCAAACAAAGCCACTAAACAACGAACCGTTGTGCATTACTGAGCTACACACTATTGGCACTGGCTACACACAGTAGTGGTGTGTATCGTTCCCAAATGAACCAGCGTTTTGGAGTGAATGATTCAGCGACTCACTCATAAAGACAGTTGTGTCTTGTGCTTTAACCAGCATTCTAGTATACTACTCTTAATATTTTTTTATTCTGATGCAGAAATAGTAAGAGTAGCATGCTAGTGCCTGGCTTCAAACCCAGCAACTCTTTTCGAATTAATCAGTTGACTGAATCTTTCTCTCTTTTCTCTGCACCCAGGGTGATTGGTTTAATGGTTTAATGGTGAGTGCCAATACAGGGAGTGATGACATCAAGCTGACACCTGCTCTGATAAATTCACTATTGTAGAGGGCATTTTCTCTTTCATGTCATACAGTATTGCAGGGAGATCTCCCTCCTACGCCGGGTACGTACAGAATGATGACACCCAATTTGAAAAGCTCTTTGAATAAGGAACATTATGAAAAGGAATAAGAGATGAAGACTTAGCATGGGTCCTGTAGAAACCTCCTAGTAATTAGATCAAGGTAGATGCGCTTGTGCATCCCAGCTCCACTGGAGCAATGTGACCCCCGCATTCAGTTATGAAAGTGATATGATGTGTACTGTTGAATGTTAACATGACTTTGTTCAGAGGAGAATAGGAGCATGGAAAATGCGGCCCAGATACAGGAGACAGAGGTCAAAAGATAATGGATTCCTTTGCCATATGGTAGAATGTTCTCAAACTTGGCAAAATATAAGATTCTTTTTATCAAGGTCACCAAGGCTGCATTTATTTGATCAAAAATAAAAAAACAGTAATATTGTGAAATATCATTATTAATATATTATTATTATTATTATAGACAAGAAATAAATATAATGTAGATAGATAGATAGATAGATAGATAGATAGATAGATAGATAGATAGATAGATAGATAGATAGATAGATAGATAGATAGATAGATTAATTTATATTTATTTCAGTTTTAGTAATTTTAGTACTTAACCTGTATTTCAGTTAGTTGCCAAGACATCATTTCAAATATTAATTTTTTTAACTTTGTTCTTCGTCTAATATATATACCAGCTTTATTTTAATAAAAAAGTAGCATAGCACTTTATTTTACCCTCCTAATACCCACTATGTACATACTGAAGACTAAAAATGTGTTATTTTTTAGTTTTATTTTTCTTTAATAATTTTCATAATAATTTCATGATGTATTTTGTGAAGTCAGACTATGTTTGTGCATGTGTGCTGAGCAGAGAGCTGGTAGAGTTACTGTATATTTTGCTTAGAGGTATGTAATGTTCACTTAGTTAGCAGAGATTTTCCAATGATCATTATACTTCAAATGTGTACAGTTGGTCTTTGCAAGACAAGGAATGTTTCAACCATGGGCGTAGATTACGCGGGGGACGGGGGGGACGTGTCCCCCCCACTTTTTATACAATGTAAATTCGTCCCCCGCACTTTTTCAAAGGGCAAGTGTTTCAACGACAAGCTGAGGTTTTCACGGGTGTGTATACATCGATATTTAAAATCAAAAGAGTCAAGGATAGTCTATACGTGACTTCACGTGTCCATGGTAATCAGTCACTCGTGCATTAGCTTACGACACGCCCGCACCCGCGCCGAATCCATCAGTTTCATAGAGTTCAAAATGGCAAAAAACTCTTCACTCCTTTTTCACGAAAAAGTCAAGCACTGTAAGTAAGTTGTCATGTAGTATCCGAATTGTGTTGCACAATGATGAATAACTCCGCCTATTTCTCTTGTTGAATAATTAACAGGTTTTGTTGTAAATTCACTACCCGAACAAACATGCCATATTTTCAATCTTTTTTTACTCGTAATGCATTTTATTTTCACAGATATGTTATCAAAGCCCTTGAAATGAGAATAAACATGGTGAATGTTAATGCTGAACTTGTATTTTCATGCATTAACAGCCACGATCTGCTTGAATCAGGCAGCGTTGTAACATGTGTACACGAAGTTTATCATAATTTGGTAACACTTTACAATTAGATTTTAAAAAAAGTTTGTAGACAAACTTTAAGTTCTCTTGAAAAAGCCTAACTAGAAAGTTTGTAGTAGTTTTAAAAGCTTGAAGTTTGAAGGTTTTCAATTGGAAAGTTTTAGTTTAGTAAGACAGACTTTGTTTAGGCTAGTAAGAAAATGTAATTTTGCCAAAAGAAGAACTTTTATTTTAAGTAAATGTTATTTTTAAATCAGCTTCAGTGTGATATTTAACCATATTATCATGCTTAACACTGATAATTTGAATAATTGTAGTGCGATGATCAGATATCTAAATCAGAGAATATCATATGTTTGGGCAGTTGGATTATTTATTTTTAACAGCGGATTCGGGGCACTCAAAGTGCACCAGATTAGTGAATTTATCTTTAAAATGTACAAAATCTGCTTCCAGGGGGGCATGCCCCCGGACCCCCCTAGAGGTACAGAGATCAACCTATGAAAATACTGTGGTAAAACAGTAGACTATATGATGGTCTATGGAAAATACACATTTTATTATCTTATTAAAATACATGATCAGGATTTTACCACCTTCGCCTAGTTTTAAGCCAGGAAAAACCCTGCATGTGCAATATAAAGTACTGGACAACTTTCTTTCTTTTTTTCTGCTTTATTGCTTTAAAATAAATAGCATATTAAGCCAATTAAGCAAAAATCTGTCAACAAAAGTCTGAAGAAAAATAAAACTGGTCTTACACTTGACATTCAGTCCCCCTCACTTTTGAAATGATGGCTACGCCCCTGGTTTCAACTGATGCAAATGTACCATTTGTATACCACTAATGCACTGTATGCACTGAGAAATAGTTTCTTAATGTGTAAGGTAGATTGTACCATTAGGTGTACATTTCATTTTTAAGCATAAGCAATGTGTTTTCTACCTTACAAGGAAGTTGTAAGTCTCTCTGTGATGTATATAAGCTCAATATTACTGTACCACCTCAGAGAAACATAAGGGCATGATGGGGGGAAAGGAAGGAGAAACCCAGAGAAACCATTTACAGCTATAGCATGATGGGATGAGAAGATAGAGAAATGGGGAATAGAGAAATCTGGAATGACCTCCTCTCATATAGCCTTATTCTAATATGCCTGTTTCTCTCTGTCTGACACACGACACATGATACATAATAAATAGAAAACTTTTGGCAATGTAACTGGTGTAGCTTCCGTGATTCAACAATAATAGGGGGAAGCAAGATTTTCAAATCTACAATACTATGTACTTATTATTATAGTGAACCTGAACCTACCCCTAAACCTAACCTTAACCTTAACCCATGCAGTTACCTTGTATTACACTTTCTTAGGCAAGTACACTGTAAGTACACGCACTGTAAAATAGTGCAAACCACCTTATAACAGTTTTAGTTAACAGTATGTCTAGAAATAACAAACGCCCATGGAGCCTGTATTTCATCTCTAGAAATCAAGCTTATATTTTAGAACCCTCCATTGCCACCCATGTAAAAAATAAATCACAATAATATCTCCAAATATTCCATAGTTCCAGCTGTTATTGCTGCAGACTAAAAAAAAAACACTATTGGCAGAAAATACTTTGAAATGCTATCCTGTAACATGTGATACAATAAAGCAATTGACTTTAAAAAAAATAATTAACTAGGTGTGTTTTGCATCTTCAGACGTCTCATCAAAAAATCTGTGTGTTCTAGCTTGAGATTCAAGTGTTGCATTTGCGCCGGGTGTCATCTACTAAAAGACTGTTTTAATATTTAGGCTAAGTCAACAGCCCTAATGGGGAATGCATTCATGATTATTTGCTCTTAGGAAGAACGACATAAATATTGATTCTGTCTAACAACTATTGTTTCACCAATTGATCCCCCTTTTACAAAAGCTAAGTATTAATTTACCACTACAGCAGAGAATATTTTATTCATCAAGAGAGAAACTGAACTGAGCCTAATTCGACATACAAAGATCCTTAAGGTAAAGATGGTGATAATTAGCATTGGAAGTTACATACCCAGCATTTCAAACAACAAAGTGTTGTCCTTGTAGGGTTCACTGCACAGCAGTTGCACACAATAGTGAACTTGTCAGCTCCTGTTGCCTTGGAAACAAAACAAACACTGCAAGGACTAAATCTGGCTTGAGGAGGTTAACTCAGGATATAGGAAGCAGAAAAAACATGAGCATGTAGATCTTGCACAACAGATGATATTTTACGGTACACATTTCTTTACAAATATTACCTGTTTACTGTGTTCCCCCGCTATTAGTCACTGTCCACGCGGCTCTTTTATAAATGGTCTGGGATTGCTATAATCAGTGAAGTGGTCTACTCTTTCCCAGAATTATAATTTGTTTTCAGTCATACGTAGTTAAACTCATGCACATGCTCATTCTCACCCAGATATGGGCCATTAGTCACCACTACACGTGTCTCCCCTCATTGGGCGCAATAAGGTCACTTCGCCCTCTCTGGTTTTGCCTCTTATGTCCGAGCATTACAGCCAGAAGACGCTGAAAAAAGCAGGAAGGCTGAACATGAATGCAGACGAGAATCGGCACGACAGCTTCACACCACTCAGCCTCAAACACACCTTACACACAGCGTGCTGATTACACAGGATGAGAAATATCACAGATATCACTCTATCTTCCACTTCCGCAACACACACAGGAACAGCTAACGCTAGCACAAGGGTCGGAAACCTTGAAAAACGAGTGCCACCGTTGGCACACAAAAGGGCAAACATTGGCACAAGAGGCAGAAAGTGAGACAAATAAATTTATTCAATACTGTTCAAAAGTTTTGGGTCAGAAAATTATTCTTATATTCACCAATAATCCCATCATAATATTGTGAAAACTTATTACAATTTAATTTTAATAATAATAGGATTACAAGTTAAAACTAGATGAGTAAAGTTTGTAAACAAACTTTGATTATGGCTTGACAAAGCCTTGACTGAAAAGTTTAAAATAACTTAAAAGCATAAATTGGCAAAAAGCTAAAAATAAAAAGAGAAAGCTAAAGGGAAAAATTGCTAGCATAAATTAACACATTGCTAGCCTGTATCTATCATGATTTAGCAACCTGTTGCTTGCATGAATAACACATTGATAACATGAATTAACATGTTTTAAAATCTTGTTTGCATTATTAGCACGTTGCTAGCATGATTTACATCAAAGCTACCATGAATTAGCATGTTGCTGACATGAGTTAAAAATTTTGCTAGCATGATTTAACACGTGCTAGCTTAATTGGCACAAATTTGATAGCATGTCTTAGCATGTTGCTAGCATGAATTAGCACATTGCTGGCATGTTTCTCACATGATTTAGCATATTGCTAGCAAATGTGAAGAAAAGCCTACATTTAATCTGTTCATCATATAAAGCGATCGAGTCTCTTCAGAATATTTGGACCAAACCACTCAATTCATATAGATTCGTTTTACGATCTCTTTATGAACTTTTTGAAGCGTCAAAGTGGTAGTTGTGTAGCTGTCAATGGAGGGACAGAAAACTCTCAGATTAAATCAAAAAGTAATTTGTGTTCCGAAGATGAACAAAATTCTTATGGGTTTGGAATGACATGAGGGTGAGTAAATCATGACAGAATATTCATTTTTGGGTGATCTATCCCTTTCACTGGCAGGAAGGAATAAAAACTTAAAGAGAAGTGAGGTAGAGAGGTGTTCAACTGATGGGTCTACAGGAATTACAAGGAGTTCAGTCTTTGCATGAAACATTACAAGGTAAATTTATTTTTTAGAATGATAATCTGACTTTTACTGATATAAATCACATGAGTTATTCAAATTCAAATGCATCTGATGCTTTTTCTCCATGTGGCAACAAATGTGTGGAATATTCCTCACTTCAAGCCACCAAACCATAAATCTGGCAAAAACTGACCTGTGCTGCAATGGCTCGTGCAAGTTAATGGATCCGGTGACCTGTGGGTCATGTTGTACGGTTCAGCTGGGTAGCAGTAAAGCACTTTGGTCTCTTTTTAGTAGCTTTATGCTCTCCAAACAACACTGTGTATAAATTATGAGATGCCACTTCATGTCAAAAAGGTTGCTGGCACCTGCACTGCTACAAAGAGAGCGTCTTTTCTTTTGGAATTAGCTATGATATGAACAATTACAGAGTCACAGTGTGTGTTGGGGTATATGAGTGTAAATAATCCAATTGCACAACAACACTGAGCTCAGTGCTGCAGTGAAAACAACAGCAACAGAACATGCCACTGAAAGGACGAATGACCTGCAGAGATAAACATGGTGGCAATTAGCTCTGTAAACCCATATCATTCATTGTATGTAATAAAAATTAAGGGTCTTTGTTAATGATCATGTTTTATAATGTTCTGTGGCAGTATTTTTTCCATAAGATCCATCAAGTCCTTTTGAAACAGCTTAGTGAAGAAAGGAAATGTTTGAAAGGACAAATATTTCATATTTAACTCTCTCAGGATTGATTTAGTCTGAATAACCCATACAGCAGATTCCAGTTATTGCAATTAGACTGCTGGGAGAGCGTCTGCCTAGTGAACAGTAAAAGCTCCATGCAATATTTCTACAAAAAGGCCATATAACCATATGTTTTGAGAGGCCATATGTTTTGAGAGGCCATATGTTATCATATGTTTTCATACGCCCAACCTCGGTCAATATAGCTGTTCTATTTTTAGTGTTAACCATAACTCATCAGTAAACACAGCAATCTGGCATCTTTTAAAGGCCCATTGAAATCAAAATCGTTTTTTTAGCTTTTAGTATGAATATGTTAGGCTTAAGGTTATGAATAAGCTGGTGTGTTTCAAACCAATGAAAAAAAATCGCATTTAGGAGATATAAGCATTCAAAACGTGCAGTCCCTCATTTCCGCTAAAATGGATCATTTCTGTTTATGACATCACCGCAGACTTCAGCTTCTAATCACATCTTCTGTCCAATCAAATGCTCTCTAGAATCTAAAGCGTCACGCCCCCTATGCTATAAAAACCACCTGGCCAAAGCGAGTCGTGTCACGGAGCAATATGGGTTTTTGCCAGGGTCGATATTGTCCTCTTTTTGAAACAATGGCACGGGTGTACCTAATACAAATATATAAAACATCTCCAGTTAACTAGCAGGGCATTCATTTTGTTCTTTTGTCAAGTAAGAGGCATTCTAGAGCTGAAATGTGTTTTTTAAATCAAGCTGCTGTGCTTGTAGCCGCTGCTGTCAGTGGCATGGATACAGTGTTCTCTTGTGCCTCACGCACAGTCTTCACACGGACGCACGCTTTAATCTATCGCCATTGTGGAGAGTAGACTTTCTAAAAAAAACAACACAAGTGCGGATTAGAACCTAGAACTTCTGACAAGGTTGGCAAAGGTTCTAGACCATGAAAATACACACGCCACATTTGCGGATCTATGAATTTATTCACGTGAAAATTCTCGCCACAAACAATATATATTAGCAGATCTCATTAAATGGCAATATTAAACCCAATGTACTATTGAAACTGATTTCTGGACATCATAATGTTATTTTTTCCGAAAAGTGTTATTGTACACATATATTGTGTACATATATAGCAGCCTCCTCCCCCCACACACCTGTCCCACTCACTTTTTAAAACAAAATTACGCCACTGGTTGGAGATGTGTGTTCGGTTACTCAAGTTTTATTCCATTTTCCAACTGTACGTTGATTAAGAATGAAATGGCTAGAATTTATTCACACCTCTTGAATCCAAAATATCATCAGCGCTCGGATTCGCTTCCATGGTGCTGTCAAGTACTTTTTTGCAGTATGTTAAGTAAACAAAATGCTATTGGCTATTTGAAAAGGGGGAGGAGCCATTGAATGTCCCATCTTAGCTTCCTGTTTCAGTGAAAATTACGTTAACGCATCATACAAAGCTGTGTGTTCCAAGGCACTTCAGTGGGCCTTTAAAAACAAAGTATCTACAACAAAGACCCTCTTTGGCCGTCGAAATGATATCCATCCATAAGATCTTAGAGTTTTAAGAATAAAAGGAAAAACATCTGGTAAAGACAATCAGCAGATAACCCTATAATTGTTTACTTATAAGTGCAAAATGTGATCGTACAAGAATACAGTTTATAAAAAATATCTGCAGTATACCTTATATCAGAGTTGTGAATAGACCGGAGAAGCTTTTCCGACAACTGAATTGGTGGCACAGATTGTACAAGGCTATTGCTTTTTTCTAATGATGTTGTCTATTTCCAGCATCATTGTGGAGGATGATCACGGCTGTATCATCAGCTACACTGCAGGAGTTATCAAGGTATGAAAGTTATATTTATTTATAACATGGTCTGTCTGAATACTTGACTCTGATCGGCTGGAAGATGTGCAATAAAACACAGGAAGTACCAGTGAGTTTAATTAGATCTAGCATTCTACATTATTTATTATTAACAAACAAATCTGCTGATCAAATTCTACTGTATGGGTTGATGGAACATGTTTTACCTTTAAAATAAATACATAAATGCCTGTATTAACAACAAGCATGGCCTAAGATTGCGAAATGCACAATACACCCAGGTGATGCATTAGCACTCCTAAGAGGTTTTTCGTACAATTTACTGTATTTGGCCACAGAAATGATTATGGTGATAATAAGCTGAGAGCAGGAGCTATATTTGAAGGACACAGCCATGAAATGAAGAGTCTGTTGTGGCATATTGTGAAACGCACAGTTGCCATAGGGGAGAACAACATCCAGCAGACAAAGACGCCCGACTGACTGATTGACTAAAATGGAGCGTTTAGTGAAACAGAGAGACAGCATTTGTCATACTGAAGCTCTAAAGTGTTTTTTAAACCAGAAATGGAAGAAAGTTATAGTAGCTAAACAGTGCAGGAATACATTTTGATCAGAACTACTGTGTGAAATGTGATTTTGGTTCTCAATCACATTTTTTGTGTATATTATGTTCAATAAGCATATCAGGGAGACTGGTGCTAGTATTCAAAGCTCTTAATTTGCTTATTATATAAGTTGCCTTTTGGTTTCATTATTGTTTTACTGTTTATATTTTGCTCAAAGACGATTGGTTCCATTGTGACAACTTACCCCATAGACGAATTCCAACCGTTGTGGGGTTTTGTTGAGTCAGTGTGTTAACTTTTTTGTTTTTTGTTGGGGCGGAGTGAGTCAGCCTATATAATGCCATAAAAGGATGATTCAATCAATACTACATTTTACCTTGCCTGTAAAATCAACTCTGCTGGCTTTACAAAAAGTGATTCAGAGCAACTAGTCATAAAGATCTTTACAAACTTTATAACCCTTTTGCATTTACCACATTCCTCAGGTTCACAAACTAAACTAGAATCTGGACAAATATGTACGGCAGATGCAAGTAGACAGGTGTACAATCACCGTCCAATACACCTGTTCAACTGCTCGTTAACGCAAATCTAATCAGCCAATCACATGGCAGCAAATCAATGCATTTATGCTAGACATTGGCTGTGTCCGAAATTGCCCCCTATACCCTCAAATAAGGCACTATTTGACAGGACAGCCATTTGTAGTGGAGTCAGAAACCATAGTGGACGTTATCGAGTGCACTCGTCCAATCCCAATGCACCGCAATAACAAGTTTACAACCAACTCGGCGGCTACAGAATACCCATAATGCACCCAAAATCCCATCAGAGCTCTTGCATCTATCGCATAACGGGGAAAAAGAAGGGTAAATTTTATTGAGTTTAGATTTGGTATAGTGTAAGATATGCAACACTTTAAACGGTATAAGTTGTAATCAATAGAGCAGGTATGAATTCACTTCAGTCCTTCTTCCCATATCTCATTTGAGATTATTAATTCCAGTATATTTTCCCATGCTACTTTGAGGTGATCTAAAGACACTGCAAAATAAGAAAGAAGCAAACCGTGTCACCAAAAGTTCTGCCATATGAGGTTGACCCAAAAGATCATACATTTAATGATCCTCAGGCAGAAACTCAGTCAAATAATATTTTATGCAGTGGCGCACATATCTATGGAAGCTTGTTTCCGCCACAGAATAAAACATTTTAAAAGATAATTGTGACTTTATTTCTCAGAATTGCGAGATATAAAGTCAGAATTGCATGATATAAAGTCGCAATTGCGTGTTATAAAGTCAGAATTGCGATATATAAAGTCAGAATTTCGTGAAATAAAGTCTCAATTGAGTGTTATAAAGCCGCAATTCCGACTTTATAACACATAATTGCGAGTTTATATCTCGCAATTCTGACATATTTTCTCAGAATTGTGAGATATAAACTCGCAATTGCGAGTTATAAAGTCCAATTCTATGGGGGAAAAAAGACTGACTTTTTTTCCCTTTTTCCCTCAGAATAGTTTATATCTCACAATTCTGACTTTATAACAGGCAATTGCAACTTTATATCATGCAATTCTGACTTTATATCTCCCAATTGCGTGTTATAAAGTCATAATTGCGAGATATAAACATGCCATTCTGAGAGATAAAGTCAGAATTTCAAGTATATTTCTCGCAATTGCGAGTTTATATCTCATAATTCTGACTTTACAACACGCAATTGCAACTTTATATCACGCAATTCTGATTTTATAACCTGCAATTGTGACTTTATATCAATCAACTCTGACTTTATATCTCGCAATTCTGACTTTATAACACTCAATTGCGACTTTATTTCACGCAATTTTGACTTTATATCTCGCAGTTCTGTCAAAATAAAGTCAGAATTGCGAGATGTAAACTCACAATTGTGAGAAAAAAAGTCAGAATTGTGAGATAAAAAGTCGCATTTACTTTTTTTATTTTTCATTCTGTGGCGGAAACAAGCTTCCATACATATCGGAAAAAATGGGAAAGACCAAAGTTTTTATGCAAGTGTTCGAAAGTGGTAAATTTTCCATATGAAATATCTCCAGTTGAATCTATGGCACAAATAATTAAGTAAGTTCTGAAGGCAAAAAGAGAGCCAACCTGGTACTATCAAGGTGTACCTAATAAAGTACTGATGAGTGTATGTGGCCTTCAGGTTCTGCAGTAATTATTCTGCTTCTCCAGGCTTCTTCAGTTGATGACTTTGTAATGCTAATAAATGAAAGCTTTCAAAGATAAGGCCATTACTCTCTGTACAAAATGCAGAAAGTTTTCCTCACGGCAATGTGAAGTTTTGAAAGTTTGACCAATATAATCGAGGGAAATTGCAGTAGGAGACTCATTATTACACCTCATCAGATTATCATATGCTGAAGCCCAGAAGGCAAATCTACTTTCCGTGAAACAGTGCGTCAACCATGCAGTTATTCACCTTAAGCATTTCTGTAATTGGCTAATTAAAAGATGAGGTTTTGTAATGGTATTGTCTTTAAGAACCCACAATCAGATTAGACTTTAAATAACAAACCTATAAGAGGAAATGTTAATCTGAAGATGGGAAAATAATTTCTGTGGAGCTTTGCGTGAAATGTCATAATGATCATTTCTTAGAGTACTGTTTTAAAGGGATAGATCACCCAAAAGTGAAAGTTATGTTATCATTTGCTCATGTCATTCCAAAGCTGTGTGACTGTGGAACACACACACACACACACACACACACACACAAAAGGTTATTTTGTTGTTGTTGTTGTTGTTGTTGTTGTTGTTGTTGTTGTTGTTGTTGTTGTTGTTGTTGTTGTTGTTTGTGTGCATACAATCAAAGTTGATGGGGTCCAATGTTGTTGCTTTTTTATATGGACAAAAAAAAAGTTCTTCAAAATATCTTCGTATGTGTTCCAGAGAAGAAATTAAGTCATACAGCTTTGGAACAGCGTGAGTGTGAGTAAATGATGACAAATTTTGGGTGAACTATCCCTTTTAATGAGTGATGACTTTACATTTTTATACTTTTATACTATTATATAAAGTTACCATGAAATCAAAATGGACAGTTCTTATTTCTGAATGGAATATTGCATTATTTATTTTCAATTATTTATCCATGCAAATCAATTTTTATTCAAGTGCCATCGTAATTTTTTATACAATGACTTCCCCCTCCCGCTCTTCTCTGATGTTTTTCAGTGTGAGGGTGGGGCAACCTGTCACTCAAATGAGATCGACCAATAGCAAACCACAAGTCCCACCCTACATTATTTCTTGTTCGTTAAGCCATTTTACTTGGATATACATTAACAATAGGGAAGAAAAGGCTGTCGGAGATTCCATTTCATTGTGACTTTTATTTACCGTATGTGTCTATTTTGTTCACTAACACTTATTTTGTATGTTACCTTTTGTGTTCCGTTATTGTTTTACTATTTACATTTTGCCATTTCAAGTGCTAGTTGCAATTTCTTTTATTGTGACAACTTACCTCATATAGTCTAACAATATGCCCCATATTGGGGGCATGTTGTCACTAAAGGTCAGCATGTGTAGGCCTGTCTTTTTTTTTATTCTTCCTGAGCAATAATGATAAAAAATAAAGGGAAAAGTATGACAACTAGCCCCAGTCTGTATTTTCTTCCTGATTATTCCTTCTCAAACATGGGGACAGATTCATCCTTTATAAACACAGTCCAGTCGAAATCTGGTTACCTTGTGTTTTACGGAACAAAGAGAGGGCCAATCAATCCTAGACGATGCAGTTTGCTAGACACTTTTTGTGACACGTCAGCCGCCAGTCTGGAGAAATGATCACTCATGTTACCCTGAGGGCCACAATAAAAGGGAGGAAAGCTGGCTTTCACTGTCAGACTCTCTGTGCTATTGAAGCACTTTCCTGCTCAGATGAGAGTTCGACACAATTGTACTAGCAAAATATATCTGACCCCCACCTCTCTCCAGACAGACTCTCTTTCCCACACATACACACACACATTTACCCACCCACGATTTAGAACAAAAAAAAGGACACCAGCGCCCTCTACAGCAGAAACGCACATCAGTTAAGTGGCATTAATGATGCATTAACGTCTCCTGCTGGAGGAAATGACACTTACATGGATAACCCTGTAGTTCAGGTTCAGTTCAGTTCCTAAAGATGAAAGAGGGCCAGTATTTTAAGGGGTTTTGCCAGTTTTGTAATGCGTTAATGTGTGTTAATATCAGGATTGTATAAGAGCTTGAATCCCCATGCGGTGTGGAAGAGCACTTCTGTGGCCGCATACATTTCACACCCTCAGTGTTTCATTGTGACTGTAAATCCGGATCAGAGAGGATGTCTCACAGTAACTGGATTACAGAGATCTGGATTACATTTGTCCTCCACATGCTTAGCCTGGGTTTATTATTTGCTTAGTACAAACTGAGGTTCAAGAGGGAAATATAAAAAAGCAACAAGAACCTGGGAGCCATTAATTCATTTCAGATCCCTTGTAAACACCAGCTTAACTGTGGCAGCAAAACATATGGCTTATAAAAGATTGCTAGTGTGAGATCAGATATTACGGGGGAACTTTTGTTTTACTCTTAGCAGCAATTCAAAACTAATCCATACTACTTTATTTGTATATAGGCATGTAAATATGCATCATCTAATGACAGACTATAACTGTATAAAACCTCCAATGTAAAGTTTGATTCTAAGCACTTTTTCAATTGAACTATATAGGGAAAAAAATCAATGTATGAAAACATAAAAATACTTGTAGTAGTTTAAACTAATAATTCATAGTAGTAGAAAAGTAATTTACAAAAGTAATATACTAAATGAGCGAAGAAGTAGGCTACTTAGCCTATATATTTTCTCATATAAGTTATATAGCCTATTATACATAAGATTTTAATTGATTGTATATTTCTGTTTATAAATTATTATAGCACATTGGACAATTAAATCAAAAAGATTAATAAAGAAATACTTGCAGATGTTTTCAGTATTTTCCTTTAACTCCTCTTCTATTTCTACATTCTACATAATACTTTTTCTATTTATGTTTTTAAATTATTCATTCACTCATCATTTTTTTCCCTCTACTGTTATGTTTTTGCCTGCGTTTGCATTTTCACTCACTTATCCTTTTTTGCACGTGTGAAATGTGAATTTACAGATGCCGATGTCTGAATGCAGAAGCAGGATTCTGATAAATCTCAAGCGTTACGAGGGTCACTCACAGAAGGGCAGTCGTGTACAAATCCTTGACAGCTAGAGAGGTCATGGTTCAAAAGAGGATATGTCATGCTGGAAGAACCACAACTGAACAGGTCGACAAGGCTTGTCAGCTGCTTACATTCACGGCCTAACATTTCTAACCCAGCAGTTTTGCTTCAATTCACACTCTGCCACGGGTGTGACAGGCAGGATCAATCCTGGGAGGACCCGCGATTCACAACTTCAGTTAAGTGCAGTTAATGTGTGAAATGTCTTCAATTAGGTCTACAAAAAACTGACTCTGAACTGACACTGCGGGTAAACGTTGGAAAACTTAAAGGGGTTAGTAGTAATACAAATTCTGTCATTAATCACTCACCCTCATGTCATTCCACAAACGCAAGACTTTTGTCTTCAGAACACAAATGAAGATCTTTTTGATGAAATCTCAGAGCTTTCTGTCTCTCCATTGACAGCTCACAACTACCACTTTGACGCTTCAAAGTTCATAAAGCCGTAAAACTAATCCATATTGAGCGGTATATAGTCAAAATTTTCTGAAGAGACTTGAACGCTTTATATGATGAACAGATTTAATTTAGGCTTTTATTCATATATAAACATTCATCAACTCCCGCCAAACGGGAGGATTCCAATTAAATGTCTCCTTGCTATTTTTTACACATTCATAATCAGTACTTTTTGCCGGTTCTTTGTGGCAAGCTTTATGCGTGCGCTCGTGCGCTTGAGTGCGGCAATATAACGCTCATTATCCTGTATAGCCAATTTAAGTAATTAAATCAATATAAAGGGGCGATTTGTCCACTAATGGCTTAAATGAACAACTACTAGTCGAATAGAAAAAAAACTTTAGTCGGAGACAGCCCATATTCCACATATTTTCGAACCAGCAGCCATTCTGTGTTGAGCGCGCGACCCGAATGAGCGAGCGGAGGAATATTCAGAAATGCGCTCTTTCTCCGCTCACATGCTCTGATCGGAACAAAGGAATATTAAAATATTTAATCATTAGTTTACACTCCCCATCATTTTAATTCCATATCAAACACTGTATGTTATGTCTATTTTAATATGTTTAGGCTACTATATAGCCTATAGGCTATATATTTTTTATTTCACGTTTTAAAGTAGGCTGTAGCCTATTATGTTAGTCTACAGCCCCTAACCAGGGGATGCTGATGCTATGACGAGTCGCACTTTTATTTCTTTTCTATTTTTGAACTTGATACAAATTTTGACACAACTGCACTTTTATTTTCTCTATTTTGAATTTCATGCAAGTTATGACACATGCAGCTGCACTTTTATTTTCTTTATTTTTGAACTTGCTGTTATTTGATGTATAGCCTAGATAGTTAGTTTGTATTTAGATACAACTTGTTACTATACTGATACTACTTATTACTTCAATAAATTGGAACTTTTTAAGCTTGCTGCGTATTTCATTAGCATTGTGTTGGGGCGATGGGGGCAGGTGGGGCTTGAAAATTCCCCCTTGTCCAAAGTGGGTAATGACCAAAAAAGTTTGAGAACCACTGGACTAAATTAAATCTGTTCATCATATAAAGTGATTGTGTCTCTTCAGAAAATATGGAGCCACTTAATTCATATGGATTAGTTTTAGGTTCTCGTTATGAACTTTTTAAAGCATCAAAGTGGTAGTTGTATACAGCTGTCAATGGAGGGACACAAACTCTAGATTTCATCAAAAAGATCTTCTGAATATGAACAAAAGTCGTACGGGTTTGGAACTACATGAGAGTGAGGCTTTAATGACAGAATTTTCACTTTTGCGTGAACTAACGCAACACTGACCTAGATATCCCATTAGTGAACCAATTGTCCTTTTGAATTGGATCTTTTCAATGAATCAGTTGTACCTGTTCACAAAATCGATTTGTACGTGAATGGAATTGAATCAGCAAGAGCCGACTCAATCAGCCAAGAATATTAACATTAGCCTATGTTAATTCAATGCATTTATGTTGTCAATAGAAAAGATTATTAGCTAAATGGCTGTAAAAAACTGATGTAGGACACCAGAAAGTGCAATAAACACAATTATTAATACAAACACACAACCTATAATAAACATTATAATGTGCGCTTACCTGTATCTCAGCGGCTCTGATTTT
This sequence comes from Siphateles boraxobius, assembly GCF_051911475.1. NCBI lineage: Eukaryota > Metazoa > Chordata > Actinopteri > Cypriniformes > Leuciscidae > Siphateles > Siphateles boraxobius. The sequence goes on from NW_027508942.1 coordinate 2,571,946, forward strand.
AGCATGCCACGCAGAAATACCAAGAACCACGCCATGACGTAATTGCGTAACGACGCAAAGAATCGATTCGCGTAAATGAGTCGATTCCATTCGCAACCAGCAGTCAGCAGTGTAGAGAGTGGTGAACATCAATCGCTACTGATAGACGTGACCGCGCCTCCACCGTGAGTTTGTGTCAGTTGTCAAGGAAGCGCGTCGATGGTTACCAAATACCGACATGGCGTAACTGATTCAGCGGCAGCGAACGACGATAAAGTCTTACCTTCGCCTGCTTTAATTTAAAACAATGTCAAGATAGCATACTCGGGTTTGGTCTGGATGAATCAAGTAACTTATCAAACTACAGGAAGTTATAAAGTCATAGGTTTTGCCCTTTCTGTCTGTGTTTAGCTGTCGCACTGGCTGGCTTGTTTTCATCTTACTCTCATTCTTTAGAGCACCAATATTTTTACCAAAGCAGATAACGCAAATTCTGCTTTTGTCTGCTATGTTTTTGCGAGGTTGTTCCGACGTCAATAGGATGCCGCTTCTGTTGTATGGATGATAAGTGTGGTGTTGAGACCTGTCAATCAGCGTGTCATCCTGATATTCGGGATGCCAGTCCTGGAAGACACATTTTACTACTCGTATCCTTTTTCCTTGTCTGAATTACCAGGGTCAATGTAAGGGGATTGTTTACTTGTGGCGTATAAACTACAGTACTTACACAACAGGCTTTATTTATTAATCGTGGCATATAGACAGACACCATAGCTAAGCTGAATTATCTGTGATCAAAGCTGAATTTTCAGCATCATTATCCAGTCTTCAGTGTCACAAGATCCACAGAAATCATTCTAATATGCTGATTTATTATCAATGTTTAGAATCAGCTGTGCTGCTTAATATGTTTTTATAACCTGTGATGCTATTTTCAGGATTCTTTGATGAATAAAAAGTTTAAAAATAACATAATTTATTCAAAATATAAATCTTTTGTAACAACATAGACTACCTTTCAAACGTTTAGGGTCAGTACATTTTTTGAAATAAATTAATACTTTTATTCAGCAAGGATGTGTTAAATTAATTAGCCTAACAAAAAGTGATAGTATTTCTATTGTAAAAAAAAAAGATTTCTATTTTGAATAAATTCTGTCCTTTTAAACTTGTTATTCTTCAATTAATCCTGAAAAAGTATCAAAGGTCCCAAAAAATACATATTAAGCAGCACAACTTGTTTCCAACATTGATAATAACTGGGTATCAAATCATCATATTAGAATTATTTCTGAAGGATCATGTGTCACTGAAGACTGGAGTAACGATTCTGAAAATTTAGTTTTGCATCACAGATATAAAATATATTTTAAAGTATATTCAAATAGAAAACCATTATTTTAAATTGTAATAATATTTCACAATATTACAGGGTTTTTTCTGTATTTTTGATCAAATAAACGCTGGCTTGATGAGCATAAGATACTTCTTTCAAAAACATTAAAAATAAGAGTTTCCAAACTTTTGACTGGTACTGTATTACTGTATATATATATATATATATATATCATTATGTGCTGTGCATATCATCAGATGATGTTTTATTCTATAATAATTATACCTTCCTTGACTTTGCTTCACATTAGGAACATTAGATCAGGTTTACATGGAGAGACTGAAAATGAAAGGGAAGTACTGGTAAAAGAACAGAGGTACTGTCGGGCTCGGGCTCGCAAGCTTTCCCTGGAAACAAATCGCAGACGAAAGTAAGTGTGTCTTAAAACCTTATAGTGATTATACTTGGGAGGTCGACTAATTTACATGAATGTTTTTCAGCATACAGATCTTAGGTTAATGCATTTGTGTGCTTTGAGATACTGTAACATTTTGTTTTCTTTTAATCAACTTTTTTGATTTCACTATTTAATTTAAAATGTTCTGCCAAAATAATTTTAACGTACAAATGTGTAACGTACAAAACATTTTTTTAAAGTAGTTTTAGATTAATATTTACAGAACATTTCATACTGCTTAATACCACAGTAAGGTTAATAAAACTTTTATACATTAGCTCATCAGTGAACTGGATTTCCCATCGGATAGCTTTCTGTATCCGACTGTAGAGATGAAGACGACAACTCTCGTGATTCCACGCTCATTCACAGCGCCATCAAGCTACGCCTTTGTTGTTGTTTTGAAATGGCGACCTCTAGCAGCGAAACTTACATACTGTGCCTTTAAAATAATGAAAACATTTTATTTACTTCCTGTTGAGGGCCTGATTAAACAGTTGAATTGGTGAAGAAAAAATACCAGTTTTTTTACATTTTAGGGAAATTTGTAAATTCATAACCCTTTGACACAAATTAAATAGATAATTTTATATTTATGGGAAAAAAATGCTGCACATTTAAATGATAACTTTATAACTGTCAACTGCCCATTTATTTCCTAAAACGTTTAATACATTGCGACATGAATATCAAACTGCACAGCTCTAGCCTGTTGGTCTCTCTAGAGACTTGTTTTTAGATGAGGTGGGAAAAACAAGAAGAAACTAGCGTCAGCGTATTCACCAAGGAGGCAACTATGCTAAAAGACTGCAGGGTAAGAGTCACAGAGATCAGAAGCAATGCACAGCTGCTGAATACAGTGTTGACAGTGAGTGTCAGATATGCAAAGAACTGTCTCCATGCTGTTAATGACTCAGTCTCGGCTGTTTGACCAGGTCAATCCGTGTGCACACTGAAAGTGTAGCTACCCTAAAGGCCACGGATACTGTTAATCCTTTATTTGTCAGCCAGGATTTACCAGCTTGAAATAGAAGCTCTAAGAGCAAAGTTATGTTACCTTATAGAAGGCAGTGATGGTGAGGCAGATGAGTGCGTTCAGAGAAGGCTGAGACACAGATCCCGAGCTTTTTTTGTTGTGATTAAATAATTCCTGTAAGATATAGAGTATATTAAAGGATTTATGAGTATGTGAGTGTCAATGACAGGACATTTATTATTGTCTGATATTTTTTGGAAACCTAAAGACATAAAAAAAAAAAGATTAAAAGAATGAAAACCACAGATTCAAAGCAAAACCTCTGTTTAGGTTTCCTTGTGTCTCTTCCCAACACACACACACACACACACACACACACACACACACACACACACACACACACACACACACACACACACACACACACACACACACATAATTTATTCAGAAATACATTAAAAATTAAGGTCATGCATTCACTGAAATGTTGTACTAAAATTAATCTGGTGGCACTTTATTTTACAGTCTTGTTCCCCATGTACTATGTACTTATTATAGTTACTACAATAACCGGGTAATTACTAGATACTAATCCTGAACCTACTCCTAAACCTAACCTTTACCCATGTGGTAACCTTATATCAACCAGTACTTTCTTAAGTACACTGTAAGTACATGTAAGTGCACATACTGTAAATTAAAGTGCAACCTTTAATTTTAATATTTTAAAGTAAAAAATATCAGGGTTATGTAACTGTCCTTATATCATAATGAAGAAAAAAGCCTCATTAAAAGTAGTTTGGCATAATCTTTTATTATAAATTATTATTTATTTATTTTTAAACTTATATCATAGATAGGACTCCTGCAGTCTCTTGAAATATTATTTTTAAATATATGTTTTTTAAATGAAATAATTTGACCTTTTATGTTAGTTCAGGTTGTTTTATTATGAAGATTAAATTATTCTGCATAATTTTAGTTTCTGCAGCATTGGCATGCACTGGTTTCTGTGCCATTAACAAATGAATTTATCTGAAATGCATCTGTTAGAGAAGGCTCGGGTTTCTGTTCACCCTGGAAAGTAAACGTCTGAGATAACGACAGGACGCACAATGAGCTGATATTGCCAATTAGATTAAAGTCTCATTTCCATTTTAAATCAAGTGATGCATTTGATATGCTGCTCGCAGTTGCCAAAGTACTCATCCATTCGTCTTAATACAAATGAATAATGTCTTAAAACAAATTAATAATGTCTTAAAGATGACAATGTGTGTGCAAAGCATTGTCTAACTGCCAGATGTCACGAAAACAGCATATATTTTCTTCCAGTCTGACTGTTTGTCTCGCGGTCTCTCCAGGGCTCTAGAGGAGAGAAGGAAACAGTGGGATGTTCAGGAGAAGAGATTGAGGGAGAATGTTCTTCAGCAGCGCCATCAGAAGGTCCAGGAGGCCACAGAGAACTTCCAAAGAGCTCATCTCTCTCCATCCCAAAGGAAAAGACCAGGTAAGTTCAATGAAACAGTGGGCTCATTCGTTCTGAGCAACTTCCAAATGTGATTTTAAATCAGATACATATCCGAAATCTGGACATCTGTCCTACGTATAAATGCGTAAATCAGATTCAGCTTGGAATTTCAAGCTACCGCAAGGTGAAGGACATCTTTGCCCACAATAAATAGCTTTGTAATGTCACATTATGAAGCAGACAAGTCTGTTTGCTTTTTTTTTTGATGTGGTAACTATATATTGGTAGCAGATTGCTCACACACAGAAACATTCAGGAGCATAGAAACTTCTTTTCAACCTCTGTCCCGGCATCTTCGCTACTGAAAGGCTACATTATATTTCTCAGCAACGAGGTAATAACTTACACACTGTTTTTGTAGGTAAACTCACAGCTTTACTATTACATAGAGACGCTGTACAGACGCAGGTAATTCACACTCACAATCTCTCTCTCTTTCTCTCGTTAATTCATTTGAAATTCTGTGTAATCTTACTGTGCTACTTTATTTCATTTCTAAACAAACCGTAGATAAAATAACAAACAAATATTTTTTCCCGGTTTATATCTGTTCAGTCAAAATTTGCGCTGCAAACATCCATGACACCTTTTAACTTATCCATGCTTACAAGTAATCATATAAACTATATAAATCATCGCATAATAAAGCAATCACCAACAGAATAATTTAATGTAAACACAGATATCAGATACCAGTCGTATCTAAAGTGAATATAAAATATCAGACATGTTCAAAAGATCAGATCTGTGGATGAAGCCTTGCAGCCTAATTCATGTGTCTACAAGCACTCTTTATTTTTTTAACTATTATTAGGTCACTATGTGCTCACGCCTCATCTATCATTTAAATAAAGAGTTTTGTGTTCTGCAGCAGCCTTTAAGAGAAGAACACCCAACCTTGATGAAGCGCTACATCATATTCAAGGCAGTCCACTCTTATACACCCATCAATCTCAATTTTTGCCCAGTGCCTCCACTATATCCAGGTACGACGTTGCTGCCATGATAATATATCTTTACTGGTTGAAGATACATTTTGGTAAAGTTATGTAACAGCTTTCATGAGTGATATTTCATGTTAAAGCTATCTTGACAATTATTTCAATTATTTTTTTAAAAATAAATTCAACGGTTCAGACAGCTTAACAGATTCATGTACACTGAGATATAAATATGTCTGGCCATATATGAATCAACATTTTGTGACATTTAAAACTATTTAAATGCATTTTAATAGTGTAATCAAAAAGTATAACCAAAATTTATTTGACAAATTTTGAATTAATTAAAATAATGTTTTGTAAAGTTATTTGAAATATTAATCATTTGGCTGCACTTAGAATGTTTTTTTTTATCATAGAGCTCTGTACAATTATAGATATTAGTGATGCCAGCTCGCTTAATATTTTTAAAAGAAAGCTAAAAATGTAAGAGCCCATTAAATGGTGTAATAATGAGATATATATACTGTATATATACTTACACTTTTTAAATTCCATCTTTATGCATTTTATGTACAATAATTTTATATTTTATTATTATAATAAAGTGGGTTTCATCTTTAATCTTGTGTATTTTTATGTGAAGTGCTTAGTGCTCATCATAATGCTTTTCATAGTAAAGCTGCATTTATTTCTTGTTAGAAAGATGCTATAGAAATAATTTCATTATAAGGCCTGCATTGAACCACTTGCTTGTTTCAGGAGCTGCACTTCCTCCCCAAAGCCTTCAGGGGGCGCCCGTCACCTGCATGCCTTATCTGCAGCTGAGGCCTACACCACACTCCTGCAGGACAGCAGCCTGACTCCCTTCAGGAACAACCAGCTGTTCTTCCTACATCAGCAGCAGGAGACACACGCTGTTCCCACAGTAAAAGAGCAGGCCGATCCACAGGTTAATATACATACACTGGCTTATGTTTTTACAGTGGCAAGATTGTAATTGCGATCAACTACTTTGCCCGTGATTGTGTATGTTAAAAGCGTATTTGAGTATTTGCTTAAGGAGTATTGTGAAGGTTTTAAGATCCGAATCCAACATTGTACTTTTAGCCCAGGGCTCTTCCTGCCACAACACGCTGCAGCATCTTCTGAACAAACTGAGGTGTTTTAAAGAGATGAGCTCATCCTGAGGCTTTAATCACACTAACGCATATTGAAACCACAGATACACATTCCCCTATCTCTATAACTCAAACAAACATTCTTTCCCTCTCAGACAGTCAGTTATTCCTTCTTACACACACCAGCTGGAATGTTACCTGCACTGGCCTGCAGCCAACACATCATTTAATACACTGAACTGTGAACAGAGCAGGACACAGAGGGTAATAACCCTATTTATAGGATAGGTTTTAGGCTTAGGTATTCTTGGAAAAGTGTTCCATTCTGTGCACAAATGTCGTCAGATTTATGAAATGCCCTTCATAGGAATGTGTGTCTGTCAATATCATGCCTTTGGAAATTTAGTAAGCTATTATATTTTTTCATTTTTAGAAGATTTTAATGTTTATATTCAAAATATCCTTAAAACTTCAATCCTCTTGCATAAATGTAGATCATCTTTTCCCATATGGAAATGTTACAAAAGTAATATATCATTAAAAGCAATATATATACACCTGTGGCTGTGTAAGCACTGTGCATACCATGAGAGGGCACTCATGAGAGGGCACTAATTAATGGCGGGTTTTTTTTTACATAATTTTTAAATTGATTATTAGTCTATCTGTGTACACTCATGACATATTGAGAAAGCAAGAGGGAATGAGAATAAATAAAGGTGTGCGTTTGTGTGTTTTAAATTCAAATGTGTGTGTGTTTGGGTGGGGGATGGGTGAAAATAAATCTGATTGGCTAATTTAGTTTTGTTTAATTGGTGCTTTTTCAAGACACGAAAAATACTACTACTACAGATAGTTCATCTTTAAAACCAGACTCAAAATGAGTAAATGCTCTATAAAACAGCTGAACTTGATTAAAACATTTGCAAAGAGGCCTAAAACTATTGGGTAGGGATTGAGAAATGAAGCCTCTTAAAGGGTTAGTTCACCCAAAAATGAAAATTATGTCATTAATGACTCACCCTCATGTCGTTCCAAGCCCGTAAGACCTCCGTTCATCTTCGGAACACAGTTTAAGATATTTTAGATTTAGTCCGAGAGTTTTCTGTCCCTCCATTGAAAATCTATGTACGGTATACTGTCCTTGTCCAGAAAGGCAATAAAGACATCATCAAAGTAGTCCATGTGACCTCAGGGGGTTAGTTAGAATTTTTTGAAGCATCGAAAATACATTTTGTTCCAAAAATAACAAAAACGATGACTTTATTCAGCATTGTATTCTCTTCTGGTTCTGTTGTCAATCCGCGTTCACGAGGCCAGTGACGCTGCTGACGTAAGACGAGCTGACGTGTTATCTGGTGCGTCCGTGTATTCGTGTTCAAATAAAGTCTGGTTAAAAAAAATGCAAGTCTTCCCCTGTGTCGAAATCCTTAGACATGTTTCCAAAGATTGTTTTGTTTACAGCGTGCGTCTCCCTCAGACTGTAAACGAAGCTCGGGCGCACCAGATAACACGTCAGCTCGTCTTACGTCAGCAGACTCATGAATGCGGATTGACAACAGAACCGGAAGAGAATACAATGCTGAATAAAGTCGTCGTTTTTGTTATTTTTGGAACAAAATGTATTTCCGATGCTTCAAAAAATTCTAACTAACCCCCTGAGGTCACATGGACTACTTTGATGATGTCTTTATTGCCTTTCTGGACAAGGACAGTATACCATACATAGATTTTCAATGGAGGGACAAAGAGCTCTCGGACCGAATCTAAAATATCTTAAACTGTGTTCTGAAGATGAACGGAGGTCTTACGGGCTTGGAACGACATGAGGGTGAGTCATTAATGACACAATTTTCACTTTTGGGTGAACTAACCCTTTAAATCTTTGAAGGTTTTTTCTGATTGTTTCAGGAAAAGATTCAAAGAATCAAGAGTGTCAAGAGAGTTTGGCAAGTCAAATGTAATTTTTTTGTTCTGTGCGTACCCTGAGAGAAAATCCTGTAGGAGATCCTGATTTAAACTACCGTTAAATTATACTTTTATTCAGCGAGGATGCAATACATTTATCAAAAGTGACATTAAAGACATTTTCAATGTTACAAAAAATTTCTCTTTCAAATAAATGCTGTCTTTTTAACCTTTTATTCATCAAAGAATCCTGAAAAACACAAACAGTTTCCACAAAAATATTAAGCAGCTCAACAGTTTTCAACATTGATTATAATAAGAAATGTTTCTTCAGCATATAGAATGATTTATATGATTTATTTTCCATCCCTCTGCAGCATGCATGCAACGTGATCTCCAAAAAGCACTTTGCCAGTATCAGTGCATAAGTGCTCTAATGTTTTTATATTGATTTTCAGGAGTATCTTGATACCCCACATAGTGAGACAGAGAGTCTGTCTAGTCTGGACAGCTTAGAGAATGGAGAACCTCAGAAGAGCCTTGGCACTGCACCGGTTTGTTGCCAGCAGAGCATCACCTGTGCCCAGTCTTTCTACCTCCCTGTGGATCCTTATAAGCTCCAAGACCCCAATAGTCCTCAATCACCGTTGAGACAGTCCAATAACCCTTGTTCACCATCTCACCCTTCCTCTTCTATAGCCAAAAGTTTCCTGGAGGAGATCTTAAACCAAGGAAGCAAACTCAATCCCAGCTCACTCTCACCAAAGGATCATGAGTCAGCAGAGGAAATCAGGAGTCTCCGAAATCACACGCAAGAAAGATTTGATAATTCCAAGGACCAATCGCAAAACTTCAACGCCCAGTCTACTCTTGTTTGCCAAGATGAGTTGTTGCAGCAGAACTTAGCACATATGATAACTCATGATAATGACAGAAACCCTCAAGGGAACATTTTGAAAGACAAAGAATCTGTGGTTGCCCACTGCAGAACGCAAGCCGTGCCAGAAAACACACCTCTGGAATTCTCAAGTCTGACTAAAGACTTCAAGTCAGAATCAAAACAGCAGACAAGAACCCCGGAGGATAAATATGATAAACATTTATCAGAAACACAGACGGGTCTTCCCGCCAGCAGATACAAACACAGCAACAGTTCGTTCAAAGGCTTTTCAAGCTCAGCTGCCCATCTTTGCATAAATTATCGGACTGACCCGAGTTCCCTGAACATGCAACAAATAGAAGCACTGAGTTCCTCACAGTCGCATAAACACAATCCAGATGTAGATGATGCCATCGCGCTCAAGAGAGAATCCAAACCGCTAAGCATGGAGGAGAGTATACGCATACATCCTTTAGATCCTAAAAATGAAACGGATGTCACCAAATTGGCAAAGGCTAATATGTTGAAAAGCACAGAGGAACCAAACAGAACACCTGAAAATCCCGTGACCCACTCTGCCCTTAACAACAATGTCAGATTCCTGAAAGGGATTCTTAAAAACCATTTAAAATCCAAATCAGGAAATGTCAAATTCACTTACACCCCTGGCCATGTGCTTTTCACCAAAGAAGTGGCCATATTAATCCGGGACAGCATGGAGCTGGCCAGGACAAAACTCAATGAGCCAGAGCAGAATAGGACCAATAAGAAGAAACTACGTTGGCTTGATGAGGTGGATGGAGTTGAGGGGGTGGACCGAGTGTTTCGACCTAACCTGCCCCAGCAAACCCAGAAACGGCTCTCTGCAGATCACTCGGACCATGTGAATTTACTCACAGGGGTATCAAAAAACATTTCCAATAAGACCTCTGCTGTCCCCACTGGGCCCCAATCCTCTAGACAGGCCTGGACGGAGGTAGGGCCCCAAGAAATCCGTACACAGGAGCGTATCAGAGACCCCACCTCTCAAAGACGAGCCCTTTGCATTGGGGGCTCACAGATTCCCCGGAGAGCAGGCTCAGCCAGAGTTGGCTCGTGTCCCGTTACCTCCCGGGCAAGGAAGGGCACTATCATCAGACCGCAATCTGCCAGGGAAGCGCAACATGTGGCCAAGACCCAGGGGAAGATTTTGGTGCCTCGGCCCCCTCCAAAACCTGAAGTTGTGGAGTGTGGCCTGGCTGAGTGTCCTGTGTACATCTCCGAGGTATCCTGCTGTGATGATGGTGTGCAAAGCAGAGCGGGTCTGCAGGATCTGGCCCTGTGCAAAGATATTCCAGATACCCAGACAATAGTTCATCGGCCTACCCTCAGAACAGATCCAGCTCCACCTTACTGTTTCTACACCCACGAGACAAGCATCTGTTCCCTCTCCCCTCCAGATGCCCTTGTAGACAATCCCAGGCGCAGGTGTGGAGAAAACGGGATCTGTTTGGACCGGACTCCAACAGATGAGGAGATCTCAATGCTGTGGAATGGAGTCCGGAGTGCTCTCGCCAGCAAAGACGGTAAAGAAAACCCCAAACTTAGCATTTATCACCTAACATGTTTTTATGTTGTTGTTTTTTCAACCGAGTGGGTTTAAAATACCACTATACATCGGTGGATTGTAACTATTGAAACTTGAAAATTTAAAAAAAATACTAAATGGAGTGCATATGTTTTTATGACATTAGATAAATCAGGCTTTTATTGTATTTATTGATCACAACAAAATTGTGTTTTTAATTTCATTAAAAGGAACTTTTCTTTGTGGTAGACCAAAAATATGTATTTCACTGCCACCATTGGTAAAACCACATTATAAATAAATAATATAAATATATTATAAATATTAATGCACACAAATATGAAATATATAAATGTACAATATATAAATACATTATATATATGATAAAATTATACATTATATATATTTATATTAAGTCATATATATATATATATATATATATATACAGACCTCCAATTCAAAAGCCTCTAAAAGCCAGCTCTGTCAAAAATTAGATAATAATATTGAGTGAATGCTGTCTGCACATAGTATACGCTCATCTAATACTTTCACTACAAACTCACTAAATCCCAGCCTCAGCCCATTCAGAAATGTCGGTACTTAGGTAGAAACCTATACATAGGAGACTAATAAAAATATTAATATTAAACAAAAATGTTAGATGGATTTAGAGGCTTTTGCATCTGAATCTTCATATATATATAAGATTATATATATTATAAATGATCATTTAAATGTAATAAATGGAATCAAGGGCATTGTTATTGGTGAAGATTTTTAATTTTAATAATCAAGCAGACTGCATATATCAAAAAAATAAATATACATTGCACTACAGTACATATGATCATTTTAACTATAGTGGGCAAAATTTTTGAAATGCATTGCAAAGATAATTTAAAATGATATTCCTCAAATACATGCAGTATTATATTGGATACATTTTCAACAGTTTTTCCATAAGTAATGTATGAAAGTATGCATAGATAGATTGTATGGTTTTGAGTTCATCATGTTAATGGTGTCGAAACATTAGTAGCCATAAATAATTAAATATTAAATATGTTGTGATTGATTGTAATGTGTCACATTGCGCAGCATTTTTTCTGATAAATGACTTGTCTTGTCATGCTTGGTTAGAACATGATGTTGCACGCTCCACCCTAACTATGTATTGCTTCCCTATTTCTGTATTTTCCCATTCTGCATTTCATCTTTCCTTTGATGGTCTTCGGGGTCTATTGGACCCCAAATGACTTTTGCTCAAATTAAAAAAAAATGTTCTCTTTGTCCAAATGGTTTGAAAATTTCTACGGCTCTCAACACTTTCTAGATCTACAACAATTTTTTTTTTTTTTTATGATATCTGTTTTTATGTTGGCGTGACAAAAATAGTCACACTCGTGGTCTTCAGGGTCTATTGGACCCCGCAATCAAAATAGACAAAATAACATCATCAAAATCAGAAACAACGTAGAACACATAGACAGAAATGACAGAAATAAAGTGGCACACTTCCAACAATGCAAAAAACATCCACAATTCAAAATTATCATGCTCACCACAGGCGCACACACATACACAAACACACTCATAAAGAGGAATACATTTATACAGGAATACATACAGACTATAAAAACTGTTCTCTTATCATTTGTAAAATAAAATAATCTAAAATGCAGAACCACCAGAAAAATAAATTGGTAACACTTAGACTCATTGAAAATGTACACACACACACACACACACACACACACACACACACACACACACACACACACACACACACACACACACACACACACACACACACACACACACACACACACACACACAAACACACACACACAGAAATACATTTGTAAGGCTATAAAAAGTCTTATAATTTGTCAAATAAAATCATACAAAATGAAGAACCACCTCAAAAATAAATTGGTGACACTGTACACATAAAAATAAAAATAAAATGTACACACACACACACCCTGTGTTTGCTCCAACCCTGTCTGCAGGTTTGGTACTTCACTGTTGTTGTTGTTTTTGTGTGTGCTGTGTTTTTTCAGTACAAAAAATGCAAAATTTTGACAAAAATTATTTTATTTTTGTTATAATTGTGATTTTATAATATTTAGATATGAATCCAGCTGAATCCAACTTTAGAAACTATATCTTTCAGTAATTCAAATAGCAAATAGCATATAATGGAGCTTTATAGCCATCTAGTGGTTAAAGTGATTTATTACAAATTTTAACCTGTATTTTCAAAAAAATTGGCAAAAATCTTACATTAAACCTTGTAAAATTATCCATGGTATTCCCAGGAATGAAAGTTAGAAATCTGGGTCTTTTATAAAGTTTATTTAACATAAAATGCTGTTTTTTTGTAAAAATCCTGTTTAATTAAATATTTATTTATTTATTTATAGAAATATTTTAAAAATCATAGATTCTACAAAAACTGCACAAATGTTGAGTAAAAACATTAATGAACCGAGTAAAATTATATTTGTTAAAAAAATATATATTGTTCGGTTACACAATTAAATGTTGTCTGGGGTCCAATAGACCCCGAAGACCACGAGTGTGATTTTTTTTTGAAGACCATCAAAGAGTTAAAATTTTGGGAATGATTATTTACCTGCTGTGGAAAAAAAGACACATTTTCAGTAGGTGTCTTTCAAATGACAAGACACATTCCAGCAACATATTACAAAATCATCAGCTTCCCATGAACTTTCACTGTACCTTTTCATATAGTCAAACGAGAGTCAGTTGTAAGAACTGAGCTCCCTTTGTGTGTCTGCGTGTCCAACAGCTTTGTTTGAGATTCTTGAGGGATGTTTTTCTAGAGTCAATGGTAAAGGCTCTTTTTTTGTTGTTGGTCAGTTTTCTTTGGCCCTCTGCACTGCAATGCGCCACTGGGGATTACTACTCTGTTAAAATGGATCCATTAAATGATGGACTGTTGTTCCTCAGGGCTCAATTATTTTTTATAACATCAGGAAACCTCTACACTTTGAGGACAGAGACCTGAAGAACAGAAGAAGTGACTTTCATACTTCGGGACCTTTCAGTTGAACTGTCTTACAGTTCTTTCTTTATCTTATTTGTGTTTTCTCTCTCTCTCTCTCTCTCTCTCTCTCTCTCTCTCTCTCTCTCTCTCTCTTTCTCTCTCTCTCTCTCTCTCTCTCTGAATTGACTTAGGTGACCCTCAAAGTTTTCTTGCTCACAATGGCCCGTTGTCTTCTTTGCCTCAAGTCAGTGGCAGCCTGTCCCATGTTACCATCAATGGTGATAGTCTGATCAGTGGTGTCAAAGGAGCCTCAAGAATGGGTGGCTTTTTCTTGTCTTCTGGTAAAGAGACTATAGGTTTGGCAAACAACCTCTAATAATACATTTTATACATACAAATGACTTATAATAGGCTACATACAAAAACCAGGGCATTTGCCCCCGCTAGCAAAATATAATGAATAAAGACATTTTGTCACTAGAGATGTTTAGACATTAAAGCCACAGATATGTGAGGCCATTCAACAAGACATTATTTTTCAGAGATTTATTGGTGCCTTTGGTCACTGATCACTAAAATATGCTGCTTGGATATGAATGTGCTTTTTAATCTGAGTTTCCCCTGTAAATCAGTGAAAAGTCCAATAAGGAGACAGGCTATGGAGAGTAGCATGGTGAAGAACTACAGAAATCAAACTGCAGGAACCACACAGAGAAAGCCCAGCTTTCCTCATCAGGTAAAAGTGTACTAGAAAGCAAGAACATTTTAAATATATTTAAATAAATACAATTAAACGTAATTTAAATAATGCAGCCCCCTTGGAGGTTTAACACAGATCTAGTTTATAGTGAAAGGGCAAATGTAATGTCGACAATACACTTGCATACATTTTTGTTTATATTAACCATGTTGCTGTTGGCTTTTTGACACTTTTTTAATTAGGCTAAGTGTTTTGTTTTTTCAATAACTGTTTATTTGTGGTTTAACAGGTCACGGTGCCAAAAACTCAACACCCAAATAAAACTGGTCAAACAGCAGACAGGGAAGGTAATTTATCATGTAAAGCAATATCTGATATCATATATAGATATATGGCCCTTCTCTAGAGGCAAGAACAAAATAAACTGTAACATGTAAATCAGTTCAATCTCATGTACAAACATCATTAAAAAATGCAGCATGTTTTTAAAAAATTCTCAACAAAAATGAAAATAGTGTCATTATTTATTTACCCTTATGTCAAAGCTTTATCCATGAAGACAGAAGTCGTTTTAGCGCACAGCCACTTTAATGATGTTTTAATTGGTTTATTTTTGGAGCGTCACAGCCCCTGGAATATGAACATGAGGGAAACCCTTGATTGTGAAATATTATTACAATTTAAAATAACTGTTTTCTATTGTAATAGCTATATTTTGATAAAGCTGAATTTTCAGCATCATTACTCTAGTCTTCAGTGTCACATGTCCTTCAGAAATCATTATAAGAGGCCCTACGCTGATTTGCTGCTTGAGAAACATTTCTTATTATTCTCAATGTTGAAAACGTTTTTTGCTGCTTAATATTTTTGTGGAAACAGGATACTTTTTTTAAGGATTCTTTGGTGAAATGAAAGTTCAAAAAGAGCAGCATTTATTTGAGAGAGAAATCTTTTGTTACATAAACGTCTTTACTGTCACTTTTGATCAAGTAAATTATTATTGCTGATTGAAAGTATTAATTTCTTCTTTCTTACCCCAAACTTTTGAACGGCAGGATTTTTTTTCAATCAAACTGCTATATAAAGACAGATTGTAAAACCCTTAAATCCCAAAGTATATTTTGATTCTTTATGCGTAAGCTAGCGTATACATGTGTAGCCTTTCAAAGTAAACTCCATTTGATAGTGTGCGAACAGAGGCGGTCTAGAAAGTTTCATTCTCATTTCATTTCTATTTTTCTCCAGAAGTTATGACCGATAATAATGTCTTTGTATTCTTTTAAACTAAAGTTGCGGGTATCTCATAACCCCCTTTACACAAGCGCTTGTCAATGTGGGCATCTGTTGTTGTTGCAGTCTCCAGTGTTTTGTTGTTGTTCCATCTCTTTAGTTTCCTTTTCTACTGTGAAACAACAGCTGGTGCCATTGTTGCCATCTTGTGGAACAATTGATTAGTGCAAAACAAATTCAATGTAAATGTGCTGTTACAAAAAACGCTTGGCGTGCATACTATTCTGGTGACAAAATTTGCGTCATGCATACACGTAAAACCTGAAGTATACTTTGACTGAACTGATGAGTTCAAGCATTAACACTCTTTTTCCCCCGTTACAGGCCCAGAGGTGTCAGACGGTGCTCATGAAGTTGTGGACTGTGCTCAGACCCATAAGTCCTGCAACCGTCCAGTTGGTCCCCAGAGCCAGAGACTGCGGTCCCTCAGCATCAGCGCTCTGTCACTAGAGGAGCAGAGGATCATGCAGTCACTCGAGAGACTTAATCAACGGCTGCAATGTCAGTTTCATTTCAAATTCTGTACATTTAATCCACACAGTCAAAGCTTATACGTTATCAGATTTGAGGTGAACGCAAATAGCTTTTAATTCGACCCTATGAATGTTTCTTGTTTTAGACAGCTGTGTTTGTTGGCATGTGCATTAGCTCATACCTCCTGATTACTTGATTTAACAGATGTGCAGGATCCAGCTGGTGGCGGCCCAGCGGTGAGGGGAATCTTTGCAGTGGGTCCTGCACATGTGAGTACTGGCCATGTGTTGAAATGAAGCGATCTGTTCCCCTGATCTAACGTGACCCGCTCACTCATCCCTGCAGAACCAGACCGGTGAGACTGTGGGTGTCACCATGCGTAGGCGAGGAGCCTCTGCTGACAATCGCACCCGAACGCATCAGCGTTACTGACTACACCTCCCATGATCCACCCCTCCCTCAACCACCTTCTCTGAACTGCACTTTGAAACCCTTTAAACCTTACAATATTGCTGAGACATACTCAAATGCTGTATTTGAGTGGTATTTCATTGTTTTCTAATCCGTTGTAATATCTGTGTGAAACGATTCTGGCAATACACAATGCTGTTGTGTAATAAAGTTTTATTTATAAGAGAAGTTATTTTATCCATTCATTATGCCTTCTGATTGGTTGATATTTATTTTTATAAATATATTTTCATAGGCATTGTATGTTATTAATGTACTGTATTTTTATTCTAAACAATCTTGACTGTGGGAGAAAAATAAATGAATTTGAGAAAACAAATTAGCTTTTGTTCCTGAGTGCCAAAACAGGATAAAGGGCTTTTTGTGCAACTTGACCTCAGTCAAGAGTCAGTTAAGCATAAATGGATACAAATTTACGTTGTATGTGTGGCATAATCATGACAGGTTTTTCTGGGTGTGTATTTTACATTTGAGCATGTGTTGAGCATGTTTGTGTAATCAGTGTAGGCATGGGAAATCTTATCTAGGCGTGTGACAGTGACATTTGAGTGACTATTAATTACTCCAGTATATTGGAGACTCGACGCACAGGCTTTGCAGGATAACGAAGTCAAACCAAGCTATAGCCTACTCATTCCTGATGCTCTTGTATCATCACCACCCTATGACTGTTGTCATGTCATGTAACCCCTCTGTACAAAGCCGTAGGGCCGGTTCACACAGAATGTGTTTTTGCTGTTAAAAACTCGAGTTTGACCCTGGTCAATGGAACGAAAAAAGAGAAAAGTCTAGAGACGCGTTTTTAAAATGTTTTAACTTGATTTTAATGTGTTTAGATGTTACGCCACATCATGCACGAGACGCTGCAAGACACGAGCGCGATGGTTAAAGACGTCAGTCTAGCGCGTGTTTACGTTAAAACACAAGGGAAAAGTAACACAGTGGAATGGATAACATTCTGTGTGAACAGTCCCATTTCTTTTTACAAAATGTACTATTCTATACAATCAATTACTATTTCCAGGAAGGGAAGAAATTTAAAAATAAAAATAGTAGATTTTTTTTTTGGTAACAAAGCCCTAATAACAATTTGAAAAAATTAACACATTTTGGAATGTATTTGGTACATTATCTCTCTAGTGACACAATACCGGTAGTTATATAGCTATATTACTTATTAAACAAAGGTCTTCACATACTTTGTGTCATAAATTTGCATGTTTAATTATTTACTAGTGCCAATTTTTTTTTACATTTTTTATAATAGCATTTCTCATTTTTAATCATCCTAATTATTTAAAACTTTAAAATTAAATTTTTCAATTTTAAAATTTAATTCAGATGTTTGTACCCTACAGCATATACTCTACTGTCCAAAAGTTTGGGGTCGGTAAGATTTTTTAAATATTTTTGAAAGAAGTCTCCTATGCTTACCATAGCTGCGTTTATTTTTTTGTGCAAACTATTAAGCATTCTTTAATGAAAAAGCCTTTATTTTATATAAAACTCTTTTGTAACACTGAATGTCTTTACTGTCTGATAAATTTAATGCTGACATTCTTTTTTTATTTGAAATAATAAAATATATATAATCGCTGCATCCAAAAACTTAAAAATGCTGCCCTCAGAAGATGCATTCCAAGGTAGGAAGGAATAAAGGCAGGTACAATGTTGGCTTCACTTCCTGACTCCTGAGATACCTTCATCTCATCGGTTTCTGAAGGCAGCATAGATGTATCCTCCGCTGTCTTTGATATCCCACAATCCTGTGCTTTCCATTCTGTGACAGTTGACCAACGTTTTCCACTTCTGATGTCATTTCTAGAGAAATTATCATTGTAGTAATTAAATATTCACTTATTTTTCACCTAAGCTTGCTCTATTTTTTGCTGTAGATCATTAAACCGTTACGCTGCCTCAGAAGTCTGTCTGAAATCAGTTTTGTGAGGTGCCTTCGTGCTCAAACGCTGCCTGCAAAGTCATTGCCTGATAATGCAGCGAGGCTAAGTTTTCGAAGTTTATGCATCCTCTGAGGACAAGACTACAAGGACTACAATTAGTAAATAGTAAATCCACTTCACCAGCTGATAACTCTTCGACAGCGATGCCATAGAAAATACAGTTAGCACTAAAACTGAAGTTCAAACAAAATGCTGGTCTGACTTGAAAATAAGCTTTTTTTACGTTTTTTTTGGGGGGGGGGTTTCGCAAGATAAGACCCTTATGCATCGTCTGATCTCGTTTAAAGCCATTTGAAGTTGCACTGAAGCTGTCATTTGGACCTTGGACCGTTTGGTACCCAATGAAGTCCATTATATGGAGAAAAATCCTTGAATGTTTTCATCAAAAACCTTAATTTCTTTTCGACTGAAGAAAGAAAGACATGACATGGGGGTGAGTAAATTATCAGCAAAAGTTTTTTAAAAAGTGAACTACTCCTTTAAAGAGGCTATCGGTTCAAGTGCCGCAAGGCGCTAGCTATCTGTCACGTCACATTTAAAAACGCAAAAACGGTATTGTTTGAATTTCGTAATATAATTTACAGAATCTGAGAGCTGAGATTTGTTTCATATCAAAAGTAACCTGCTCTATCTTGTCTGTGGCGGTTTCAGTGTCCTCTTTGCTTCGCAATTTTTCTCTGCGTGAGAAAATGGATGTGTGGCGTGAGTGCGTGTGAAAACAGGCAAAACCGTGTGTCACACGGCGAAAGCGTGAGAGTTGGCAGCTCTGTGGCAAGCAGTTTTGGATTAACGAAATATAGTTAACCGGAGGCGTTGCAAATATGGCCACTGTGTGAGCAGACTTTCCTTGAAAGGGACTTTGAATAACTGACTAACCTGTCAAAGTTATTGCAAAAGATTTTATTGAGACTTTATAAGAGGTTATTGATGAGGAAAAAGGTGAGTACAAAATGTTAAAACGAACACCTGGAGTAATGTATGACTCTGCAAATAGAATTGTAGGCCTACTCACAAAAGAGTGATTTTAAAATAAAATAAAATACTTTATTTATTAATTAATTATTTTTTATTTAATAGTCGGACATGTGATTTAGAAACGTTTGCCAAGTCACTTTATGTAAAATATACAATATGTAAGATTTTTGTAATAAAATATCCAAAAAATCACTAGCACATTTCCTGCAGTTGTGTACTTACAATATCCCAAAAGTTCCCAAAGATTTTGAATTTCAGAGAAATTCCTATTTTAAATAATGGCTCGTCCCTTGTCATTGTCGCCTGTCAATGACGTAATATCCGCGTTATCCCTGGTTTCCGCTCATACTGCCATAGTAACCATGGTGACAAACCTTACGTCTAGCGGCACGGCTCACATTGTTATTGTTTCGTTCAAACATAACAGACCATGGCAAGCAGACTTTGGGACAAAAGGAGAACTAAAACGAGGATCAATATCAGCGTGGCGTTTTCGAGACGCCGAGAGCTCCACGTCCGCGACTAACTTCGACTTGACAGAGACGCTCTTGCATGTACTTTATTAGACAGGTGAGCAAATGTACATAAAATCAATGTTATATAGCTTAACATGATGAAATGTTAGAATATGATCAGTATGTTATTCTAATGTTGATCTAGCTTACTGCTAGTCGCATACAGCCAACAAACTAACACATAGAATAACATTATAAATTTCAACACACTCAAATGCTGTTAAGTAAGATAGTGTAACGTTAGACCAATTAAACTGCGTTACCTCACAAGACTTACGTTCGAGATTAAATACATAACGTATATTTGTGTAATTTAACTTATTTCATTATTGCAGTTAATATCCTGAGTTTGCATTTCACAGTTTTTATTCATTTTGAGTAATACTTAATCTGTTTTTGTGATTGTGAGATGATTAAATGCATGCTCACATTTATCTACAAGATGTTCAACTTCACACACAACGCCTCTGCACTCACTCCTAATTCCTCTCAACATAAAGACAGCAGAGCTGTCAGTCAATACATGGGAAAACAGTAACTTGTTTGAAAAAGTAACTTAGATATTTTGTTGTAAATAAAAGTAGTGCGCTTCTTAACTAGTTAGTTGGAAAATAATCCAACAGTTTGTCACTGTTAGTAACAAATGTGACTTTTTTTTGGAAGAACCACCATTTCCGGTTTCTTTCGACAGGTTGATGTGTTACGTTAACCACCGTCAATTTTCCAATTTAATTATTAACTTGGATACCAGGCTTACAGGATACCAATGCTCACTCAACCACTCATGCAAAAGAGAAAGAAAAACACCCAGATAACTTTTAGATTCGCATGTGTTCAGTGCCGTTCATCCTGTCAGGTCTCTCTGGGAAGGGCGCAGTCTCTTCTCGGGTCAGCTTGCCTTGGCTTGTTGCAGCGGGTGGAGGAGGTCCCAGTACCTTTGAAGAATTCGCCAGAGATTACCTTCCCTCTTTGAAATGTGACAAATTGAAATGTATTGCAAGAACACACTTGCTGAACAGGTTTTCAATGCATTGTGCGTCTGTACTATAGTGTCTACCGGTAGTTTCTCACCTATATTTCTCTTGACGGGGAGGTTTACTTTTCTGATGGATTTTATGTGTTTATGTTTCCATTTTCAGGGGTTGATGGAGGGGGAAAGTATTTTGCAAGGCTTTTGCGTTCTCTTGCGAATATTTTCGGTTCCCGTGAGAAACTTTGAGTTTGCTCGCAAAAACTTTTCGTTCCCTTTCAAAAACATTTGCGTTCGTTTGCAAAATGTTTGTGTTCTTTGTGAGGGAAGGAAAAGTTTCTCGGGGGAACACAGACGTTTTGCGGGCGAACGCAAAATGATTTTTTCCTCCTATCTCATATTTTTTTTCTTCACCATGTCCCTTTAAGGGCTCCATATGATTGCGTTGCCCCGATAAATTTTGCGTTCACATGCAAAGAACACAAAAGTTTTGCAAGGGAACGCAAAGTTTCTCGGAGTAACGCAAACATTTTGCGAGCAAATGTAAACGTTTTAGCGAGGGAACGCAGAGGTTTTGCAAGCGAACGCAAAGTTTCTCAAGGAACGCAAAACATTTGTGAGATAAACATTTTTGTAATGCAAAAGCATTAACTTATTATTTTTCCTCCCATCTCATATTTTTTCCACTGTATGTCCCCTTAAGCCCACTACAAGATATTCGGGGCGATTTTGGAATTATTTCTCCCCTTCCGACAAAAAGTCCCCAATAATTTTGATGGTTCAGATGTCTTGACGGCATGAGCTGTGTTAAGAGTGACTAAATTTGCTCCCTTAAAAAAAATAACTGCAGTACAATGAAGTAGGCTACAACTGTAGATTTGCAGTATAATGAAGTAGCCTATAGATACAATAACTGCAGTTCAGTGAATGTGAAGAATTTAAATGCAAAACCGCAGTCCATCTGATTTATTTTTTATGAGTTTTTTTTAACCAGGCTCTCAGTAATTTCACTTTAATGGTAATAAGGTAATTTTAGTTGCCATTAAAAAGTGAAATTACTGAACCTAATTAAAGGAGCCTTATAAAAAAAATGTCTGATGGACTTTTTGGGTTTTTGCATCTGAAGTCTTTATAGGCCTACATTAATATTACACTGTACTGCAGTTATGCTGTATTGTGCGACACGAACTTTTTCACCCGCATAGATAAATAGCCCGCACGTGACCAGATCTTCCTTCGCGCGAACGCGCCGCGGTCGTTGCCCGGACAACAAGTCTCGAGATCAGCTGATGCTCGTTACTGTCGTGTTCTTGCTCGTTATGACTTATAATAATTAATTAATATAACAATTAATTAAATAAGTAACATAATAATTAATTAATAATTAACAATTATAATAATTAATTCTTACAATAATTAATTATGACTTAATACATAATCTACTTTGGGTTTAATAAGTGTAATAGAGTTGCTCTGATATTGCTGCATGGCATATGAGCTCCATTATCATTCTGAACTCGTTTATTTCACATTTGTATGAAGTGAATACAATCAACAGAAAGGGCATGGCAATTTCCTTGTCTCTATTATAATAGGATCAGTCAGCAGTCAGTCAGCTCTTGAAAGATGTTCATGTTATGCAACAAAACATTGCAATTAAACCATAACAGACATAGGCTGGGATTAAGAGATAACTGCAGTTACCATGCAGAAGAATGGCAAACCGTACAGATATCCACATTAAGACTACCTTTAGAGAAAAAGAAATGAGTAATGTAGCTTATAAAAGAGATGTTTATGTCGCAACAATGTGTAGCCTGCCAACTTATGCCAATGAACACCAGTATAAATAAACACATTACAAAATGTGTACACATTACAATTCAAAAAGATTCAAATTAATAATTTATCAAATTAATGGTTGTTTTAGGATGGTTCCCATGTAAAAAATGTCAGAGAGAAAATTTTGTCATTTTGTTATTGTCACAATAATTGATTTCATTACTAAATAATACTAAACTTGATTAAGGTTATGATGATAACTTTTTTTTATAATTTCTATTAATTGGATCATCTCAGCTGTCATTGGCCTAGTCATGGGTGCACAAACGCTCCCATTTCTATCTATCTATCTATCTATCTATCTATCTATCTATCTATCTATCTATCTATCTATCTATCTATTTATCTATCATCTATCTATTTATCTATCATCTATCTATCTATCTATCTATCTATCTATTTATCTATCTATCATCTATCTATCATCTATTTATCTATCTATTATATGTCTGTCTATCTATTATATGTCTATTGTTAACATCTGTAAGGGAGGAGAATTATCAAACATTTTTATTTTCAGTATTTAATTTATAGTTTTTATCAATGGCTTTGGCACATTTCAGAACAGTCGTAGCATTCTCTAAACTGTAATTGTCACAACAGTTTGCTGGAACATCAGAACTCTATAAAATGTACTTACTCACCCAAAATATTGAATTCATGCTTATGTTTACGTAAATCAGCCAATGCCACCGAAATAAAAAGTGTTTTTGTCATCATGAGAGCCATGCTGGTCAAAATGTTTAGATGTTGTTTTTACCTTGGAAATATTTGTTTTATAAAAATGTCATGTTTTTTCTACTTTTTTGTTGACACTGACTACTATACAAGAATGTCAGTTTTATCTATCCGAATGAGATACAGATTTTAGGTAAAAAATTTACTGTCAATACTGCAGTACACAAAAATAAAATGAACATTTGTTTTTATACAGTAATTTATTTTTGTTGAAATATGTTACATGTAAGCATTTTTACACCTTACCCGAGTACACATTCTACATCTTACAATAACAAGTACAGTCTGCATGCAACACATTTCTACAAAGATACATGTACTGTAAATAAAAATGTATTCATGCAGTCCTGCTGTAGCTGCTGTTAGGTTTGTGATGTTCCTCCATGTTCAAAAATTGTAAACTGTCAGAAAACATGATTCTAAACTTGATTGGTTGATTGTGATTTTAATTTCATTACAATGGCAGGCCACTTGCCAATTTAGCAGACATTACAAACATTGCATGTCAGGTATATTTATGGAATATATTCATGCATGTCTGAGAGATTTTGATAACTGAATGGATGGTTTTGCATGTGATAGCTCACACAATGAAAACATTTTAAGACGCTGTGAAGAGTTTGACAATATCACTGAGAATCAACTCATCAGATTTAAGCAGCAAGTTATTGAGCAAATTGAACTTACCCTTTTACACACATGCAATTTGCCAACATCAAATTGAAATTAAAATCTGATCAGATCCGAACTTATTGTTTTGAAAAAAAAATATATTTTTAAAGCAATTGAGCTTGCAGTTTTACAATCCTACAACCACTGACAAACAATTTTGTTCAATAACTTCTGTTTCTCGTGTAATACTCATGTCAAGAATTGTCCCAGGCTTGAAGATGTTGGGACATGTTGAGTAAATGATAGTTACCCTCAGGACAGCTCGGTGGGTGGTCTCACCCAGGGCCGGGCCGGGTAGACCCCCGAACAAACCTCAAATACTGTCATTTCAGGATATTTACCACTCTTTAATGTGCATCTTGTATGCACAGGATAATCAGATTGAGGCAGCAACATATTTTCATAAACATAAATAAACAGCAACTAATTACACTCTAAAAAATGCTGGGTTGTTTTAATCCAAATTTGGGTCAAATTTGGACAAAACCAACTGTTGGGTTAAAAATTAATTTAGAAATTTAACCCAACTGCTGGGTTTGTCCATATTTGACCCTAATTTGGGTTAGAACGACCCTGCATTTTTTAGAGTGTAGGAGTATCTTGTGTTACATGATGCAAATGTTCAAACATAAAAAGACTGTAATGCTCTGCACTGAAACACAAGCGGAGACTGAAGAGAATTTTGTTGAATCATCACTAAAAAATATGAAAAAAGTTATGAAAACATGTTTTTTTACATTGCTTTAACTCATCAAAATAAGTTTAAACTTTTTTTAGTTATTAATTTATACAATACAAGATTCAACTCCTTGTTTAAGTCAGTTTAATGTCATTTAAGTTGAAAATCAAAACATCCAAGTTGATTGTACTTAAAAATTTAAGGCAGCAACTTTTTTTACAGTTTTGTTCTGTACGTTTAAAAATTGTTTGTCGTAATATTTTTTTTATATCTGTCTTCTACAAATTAATGCAGATAGAAATATTTATCACAAAACTGTAAATGAATGTCAAGTACAAATAGTGTTTTACATATGATCAACATGTTATGACAGCAATTTTTTTTACATTGCTTTAACTCATCAAAATAAACTAAGCAATTTTCTCTAAATCGATTACTTAAAATTTTAAGGCAGCAACTTTTTTTTTTTTACAATGTTGAATTATTATGGTATTATTAGCCTTCCATCCCCAAATTCAAAATGACAAACCTATAGGAAATGTTTAAGTTCAAAACAGCAACAACAACAAAAAAATGAAAACTAATACAGCTAATAAAACAGATGAAAAGCTGATGGGATCATTTTATGAATTTAGATTTAATGAATTGTTTTTGTTTTAACTCATTTTTTCAATTTTATCGTAAACATACTTAATCACTAAAAAGATGAAATAACCTTTTAAACATGAAAGTATTATGCAATCTTCTTATATATCTGCATTAAGCGCTCTTTAAATCGAGTCTAAACTAAACCCCTTTGAACCTTTTTTTCTGTCACAGACTTACACGACCACAATTCAAATGTAACTTTTTCCTCAAATATATTTTTTTTCGTTCTGTAAATCCTTACTGAACACAGAGTCAGTCAGAAGATCAAGTCGTGATTTCACAACACTCTTAAATGATGGCGTTTCAACCCATCCAGTCTATGATCATTAATATGGAGATAATTCAGAGCAGAATCTAAATGGCAAGGGAATGACAAAAACCACACACATAATGTGGGTCATTATACATGGCTTGTAGAGACTGTTCATGTTAGGGCTGGATATTGGTTGGCTGGTTAAAAAAAAAGAGAGAAAAGTACAAAGTAACTTTTTTAATCCATTCATCATGCTCGTACAGTTCCCGCAGGGGATTAAAAGGGCTTCATAATCAGTCACTCAATGTTAAATGTATGGGAAAAGAGCTGGGCTCAGTCTTGACAAAATGATTTCTCAATGGAACGGGAAGGCTCATTTACATAACAATTATGGGAACTGCATGGAACTACTTTTCTGCGGCTTTCTACGTAATGAAAGACAATTTATTTCTTTATTCATAAGGAAGCGAGTGCTTGAACTTCATTGGTGTATTTTTGTATAAAGATATTTAGGCTATTCCATGGTGTGTGACACTTCATTGCAAAGCTTAAATATGAATATAAAATTGTGAAACCCCCTGAAAACACACAAAACAGCTTTTATTAAAAAAGAAAAGAAAAATTGCTGTGTCATGATGATTGTTTTATTATTATTTTAAGCCTATTTTGTGATGCACATTAAGATATGAAAATATTTATAAAAACTTATTAGCATGAAATAAATTATAGTTATATAAGACAATAACAAATACATAAGTACTTTATACTTTATTCTTAAAATACTTGAAATATAAATATGTATGGACTAAATACATGGGCCCCCACACAGAAGGAACTCGTGTTGCTTTAAAGGCCCTTGCTTAAGCCCCGCCCCTCTGAGTCAGTGGTCACATGACTCATAAAGTTTGATGTCCTGCCCAAACTTTCAGAAGTTGAGAGAAGAAAAAAAAGTTAGTTAGGTTAGTGAGAGGGCTGTGATTTTCAAAGCGCAGGACAGTCACTACCAATGTCTGCTTTAGAAGAGCCGTAAACGTTTAGGGAAGTCACACGAACAGCGCCTTTAAAGAGTACAGACACTTTATAAAAAGTTTAAAGGATAAAGTTCAGTAGATATGCTTGTTTCCACATATATTGGGGTGTTTTTGGGAAGAAGAAAAACACCGCGTTGCCTACTTTTTTTCGCAAGGCTTGGATAATTAATAAAGTGGACGGACAGAAAACGGCTGTTTGGATCTAATTTTTCGGCGTTCTATGGTTGCAGTCAACTTTTCTGTTTACACTATTTCAGTCGGATAGAAAGAAGAGCTCTGTTTTATTTGGAGTCATGGATCCGAGCCAGCACAACCCTCCTGTCGGCCATCAGATCGTCCATGTTCGGGGAGACTCCGAGACCGATCTGGAGGCTCTTTTTAACGCTGTGATGAACCCGAAAAACACCATCGTCCCCCCTTCCGTGCCGATGAGGATGAGAAAGCTGCCAGACTCATTCTTCAAGCCGCCAGAGCCAAAGTCCCACTCCAGACAAGTAAGACCACCCCACAGAAACCACAAACTATTTCCACAAACTTTCCCTGCGGCTGACACTGCAACTGGCGCGCGCACAGTTTCACGCGACTTTTCAGTCGGCAGTTCGACGCGTCAGTCCTCGCTGATTATTATCGTGCGTTTATTTAGTCGCGTGTAGATTTTTTTTATTGCATGAGCAAAGAACAGCGAGGACTGCATTCAGGGAAAAATACAGGCTAACTAAAGCATCTACTGATAATATATGACAGCAAGTTATGACCAAAGTAAAACAATAATGATATTAATTTCAATAAAAAAATAAACAACAGACTAGCCTACTCAGTAAGAACATAAACGTCATAATGCGTTAGAAATGTAGCCTAATATTGTCCAGTGTGAACGACTAAAGCAAACTGCTCCACATGAAAATTGAAAGTTATCGTTAAGTAGGTTATAGGCCTACTGCTAACCTGAAAGATAGTTTGATCTAATGTTTATTAATAATCTCAATAGCATAATAGACTAATTGTCTAGCTATATTTGAATTTGGTGCCATTTTGCCTGTAACATGGTACAGTGACGGTAAAACATATTAGGCTACTTTGTCTATTAACTGTGTAGGCTACTTATTGGGGCTTAAATGTGTTTACAAAGTAATTCGCTTGCTGCGTACAAGTTACTGTCAAACAATAAATTAATATCCAGGTTTGATTTGGTAGATGGTAGGCCTAGGTAGGCGAAATATTACACTTTATCCAACTTTCTTTTAGTTGTGTGCTATATAAATCATTCCGTTACTGTTTTACAGATGGAAATATCCGTACATAAAATGATTCAGTGTATGAGTGAGCTTTTGGAATGATTCGGACTGAATCACAAAACGATTCAGACCATATCCTGCCCCGTTTGGCCAGTTCATTGAAAGGAACCGACTCAAAAGAGTGATTCCTTTCTCTAGTTGTGATCTTGTGATTCTAAACAGCCGAGTTCAGTGTTCTGTTCATTACAATTCCATCACTGACCTTTACATTTATCGCTTTGTCTTTTGAAGAAGCATTTATCCTGATGAACACTTTGCATTTTCACAAGAATGGCGATATATAAACGGTCCGTTTTATAGTTCATAGTTTAGTATAAACAATATGAGGATTATAGTATTTAGTTTCCAGCACTTGTGCCACGAGGGAAGATAGCCTACTTAAATCGTTCGGCTATCGTTTGAAATTTAAAAAAAGTGTTACAACATCATCAACAAAAATTGTTAACATCAAAAGTAATCGAGTTTTCGTAATCTTGGAATCACGTCTCGCGCATGCGCACACGGTGAGTTGTGCTGAAAAGCTGCTCCAGGACAGCCTGTTTCCTAGCTCCTCCTAAAGTCTGCAGCGTAGGCCACATCCGTTTCTTAACCTTTTGTTATTGTAAAATAAGCTGATAAAACTAATGAAAGCAACACTCTGCTATGATTCAAAAGGACAGCAGTGCCCTTGTCTAAAAAAAAGAAAAAGAAAATCTTATTTAGAAATATTTTCTTATTGTTAGCCTAGTTAATATGCACTTTGACTTTCCCTTTATTCACTGGAAAAACTGACTAATTTCCTATACTTTTCCAACCCATAGTTTAAAACTTAGTTTAAAAGTTTAAAAAAAAATACATTTACATAAATAGCTTAAGTAAAATGCAAACTATGTTTTTAATGTATTTGCATTATATTTTGTACTCTGGACAAAACAAACTTGTACATGCAATACATCACTCTGATGATCACTGAGCTCATTAATATTTTCACTGCAGCAACCAACAGATTTTCCCCGCCTCGTGTTTCCTTTAAAACGTTATAGGCTAGTTGAGCAGGGTGATTAAAGTTACAAAGAATGTTCACAGTAACAAATTCTACTCATGGAGGACTTGATGTGAAAACAGATGTGACATAAAAACTAAAGAAAACTAAATGTATAAAGAACAATGCTTTAAGGATTACCTTGTGATATTTATCAAGATTAACGAATGCATTTATGTACTGTATTGTATTATAACCCTAATTTATGTTATCATTTTAGAAGAAGTATAAGAGGAAAAATGTATTTAGTTTAATGACCTTCGCAATGGTGCATATTGAAGTTATTCGTCTGGGTGTACATGTGTACGTGTTCTTGGTGTTGTGTGTATATGTGACTTCAAAAATGGTGTTTTGAATGTTTAGGTTTGGACATATGACTCTTCGCATTTTAAAGGGATAGTTCACCCAAAAATGAAAATTCTGTCAGTAATTACTCACCTTTTTCCAACCCCGTAAGACCTTCGTTCATCTTCGGAACACAAATTAAGATATTTTTGATTAAATCTGAGAGCTGGATCACTCCTCCATAGGCTTCTAAGGGATTGAAATTTGCCAGCCCCGATGATTTATTAAAGACATCGTTAAAATAGTCCAAGTGACTACAGTGGCTCAATCTTAAGTTTATCAAGCGACGAAAATACTTTTTGTCAAGTCACCTTTATTTATATAGCGCTTCTTACAATACAGATTGTTTCAAAGCAGCTTTACAGAGATAACAAGAAAATAATGTTGTAATAGTATTGTTAAATACAAAATTAAATGTCCCCAACTAAGCAAGCCAAAAGCCAATGGCGACAAAGGCGAAGCCTTTCGAAGCAATTTGCGAAGCAATTCTCGTCGCTTGATAAACTTAAGATTGAGTCACTGTAGTCACTTGGACTATTTTAACAATGTCTTTAATAACTTTTCGAGGAACAAGTTTCAATCCCTTAGAAGCCTATGGAGGAGTGATCCAGCTCTCAGATTTCATCAAAAATATCTTAATTCGTGTTCCGAAGATGAACGAAGGTCTTACAGGGTTGGAACAGCATGAGGGTGAGTAATTACTGACAGAATTTTCATTTTTGGGTGAACTATCCCTTTAAGAGACCTATCTGCTTGTAGCCTTTTTGCTTCCAATGTAATCCTAATCCTCTATCCCTCTACAGGCCAGCACAGATGCAGGTACTGCTGGCACCCTCACGCCCCAGCACGTCAGGGCACACTCCTCACCGGCCTCCCTGCAGCTGGGTGCTGTTTCCCCAGGCACGCTGAGCAGCATGGGTCCTGCCCCACCTCAGCACCTCCGCCAGTCCTCCTACGAGATACCCGATGATGTGCCACTGCCCCCAGGTTGGGAGATGGCCAAGACCCCTTCAGGACAGAGATACTTCTTAAAGTAAGTTGTCATGCTTGATGTGGCAACATTGTTTGGTTGTCTTTTGAATTGGTAAGGCATTGTTGTCCTTTAGATTGGGGTTAAAGAGATAGTATAATGAAAATCCGTATGAATTGAGTGGTTTAATCCAAGTCTTCTAAAGAGACACAATCGCTGTATATGATGAACGGGTTAAATTTAGGTTTTTATTCACGTTTAAACATTGATCAGCAAACATGCATGGAGCACATCAAATACGGAAAATGGAAGCTCAAACACACTTGACTGACACGCAAGAATACATTTGCAGTTTTTGCTCAAACATCCTGGCGTGACAACATGCTTGAGCATCTGTTTACCAAATTTGAGTGCTCTATGTATGTTCACTAGCTGCCTTTACATGGACCCTAATAATCCGATTGTAATCGGTCTAGTAGCACAGTCGGAATGTATTTGCCAAATCAGAATAAAATTTAATTCGGATTATAAAGGGTGCTTTCAATGTAAACACTTTATCGGAATGAAACCCGAAACTGGAAATTACTGCACATGTGCAATGACGTAGAAATGGCATATTGACATATGACGTGTGGAACAAGCTGATGTTGTTTTTAAATATAGTGTCATGAATGAGTGTCGTGTCAATCTAAAATTCTTCTTCCACTCATCGTCTTTGAAGTGGAGCAGGACGGCGTCCCATCAGTCCTTGTTTCAGACTCTCATTCACAGATGGGCGCTGGAAGGGGCGTTTTTATTGCTTGATAAATATAAGCAGCGCGGCACAAACGGTTCATGTGCTCAACGTCTCCTATTTAGGACCCGAAACAGATAAAGATAAAGAAAGCTCTTTAAAACAAAGAAAAGAAGCAATATTGGAGAATGTTTAGTTTGCGCAAACATGAAACTATCTTTGTGCAGTGTGCGCATATCAAAAAATCAATTCCGATATGAAGTTTGTGACATATAAACGTGCACATCAAACTGATCACTTTATTTAGCGTTCATGTGTAACACTATGTTCGGATTCATCATCGGAATGTATTAATTCCGATTGAAACAAAAGATGTCCATGTAAACGTAGCTACTGAGTTTTAGTTGACAAAAAGTCATTCAATGTTGTTTTGAACAAGAGCTACATTAAGAAAATGTCTCCAGCTTTCATATGCAGATGAAAGCTCTTTTTTGATCAAAAATCCCAATAAGGAATCTTTTTTTTCCCAGCTGGTTCAGAGTTTTTACTACATTGTGTTAGCTTGTGTGCCAAGGTTTCCTTCTCTGTGTGTGTGTGGGTACTTGGAGCTTCTGCGGATTGGGTTTCAGAGGGGAACAAAGGCCCAGTGTAGCAGCGTAGAACGAGTGGAGGACGGGCCGGCCTGGTAAACTCATCTGCCTAGCCGCAGAAGCCTGTCCACAAGACACAGGACCAGATTTAAGGAGTACATTGTGTCTTTTTGATATGTCCTATTCAAATTCTTATTTATTTAATAGCCACATTTTTGAATACAAAGTTTCTGGGATGTCTGAAACTGTGACCCTCTGACCAATAGCTTCTAGACAAACATGATTAGTCTCCAATTTACTATGATAAAACGGAGAGCTTTTAAAACCAGATGTTTAGAAGAGGAACATCTGGAGAACATCTGCTTTATTTGGACCAGATCTCCAGGAATTGTGCAAAAGGGGGTTGAGGGACAGGAAGGGGATAACGCCATTTTTGTAGAGGGCTCACAATACCAAGGCTAATGTTTTGGAAATGTTGCAACTGTTAATCCAACAATGAGGACGACTGATCCTTAAGACTCGCCTCCAAATTTAGTCTGGTAGTTCTCTTTCCTCAATGCAAAAATAAAGGATGTTTTTTTGTGAGACACACTCACATTGCTAGCTTTTTGAGTGGACGGTGTACGAGCAACAGTTTGATCTTCACCCTGATGCCACTGCTCAAATGCACACATGAACGTCTCTTCTTGTCTGTACAACTGTTCTTAACTTCTCTTTGTTTGGGGTTTTAGAGAAATGCAGGCTCATTTTATTAATTGTCTTATTGGTTTTGACTCCAGCTTTGTTTGTACATAACTTTCCCACAGGAAATTGACATGGTTTGACAGCGATTCCTCATTTTTCTAGCGAGC
The DNA here is from genome assembly GCF_051911475.1 of Siphateles boraxobius. Lineage (NCBI taxonomy): Eukaryota > Metazoa > Chordata > Actinopteri > Cypriniformes > Leuciscidae > Siphateles > Siphateles boraxobius. The sequence continues at coordinate 2,604,679 of NW_027508942.1, forward strand.
ATATCACTGTCAGATGTCTTTGAGCGTCAAGAGTGTTGTTTCTAAGGCAGTGTGTCAGATTAAAAATAGTCCAACTTAAAATGGGTCTTGAGACCCTGGCGAAGATTTCAGGTGAATCTGAAACCTATTTTTGAGCATTATTTCTATGGGCCGGGACACACTGTTTTTGAGTGACTGCTTAGTTTTTCCGTGTGTTCTGCACCGTTGGCTCTAGTCGGACAGTGTCAGGTTTTTTTGGGTCGATTCAGCACATTGAATCAGCGTTGCGCCATTGGTGAGAGAACTGATTGGCTGTTTAGCTTAGCGAACGAGTCTGTGCTGGAGAATAAAAGCAAAAGTGATGGAAGTGAGCAAGATCTAGTTTCGGTTTCCCTTTTTGAATGATGAAGATAGACTATTGACACCTGCTGATATTATAAACAGATATTTACTTCCACGCAGGTGCAGAACCCACATGCTAGTTGACAGCCGCCTTTAGTCCTTTTGGTGTGTTCAAGCGCAGCTTTTTGGAAAAGCATTTACCAAACAAATCCCTTGATGTGCAACACATAACTCATGTGATTTTGCCTCAACAGTGGATGTGATTGGATAACTGTACTAACCAGCAGATCAATCGTATAGCATCTCAAATGTTGGTTTGATCGTTCTGAAATGCCTGAGCCAAAATCTGTCGTCAAAATGATTTGGTTTAACTCCCTTCCAGAAGCGTCTCACATGATTGCGTTCATAAACACCAGCATCCGAACGCAAGATAACATGACAGTGTTTATTGAGTTTCGTCTGACATTATGAGATGCAACTCATTTATGATGTATGAAAAAAAAGCCACAGTTGCTTCCCCGATTGCTGCAACTTCTATTTTTATTACAGATATTTTGCGTCAATTTCCCAGGAAGTGATGATTTTGTTCGTTTTTGTTGAGTTGCACACAAGTTAAATTTGCAACTTTGGATTGAAACATGGCTGTTGTTGCGTGCTTTCAGCTTGATAAACATCAATCTGGTCAGCGGTGAATTTTTCTGGCAAATTATAGATTAACGTTTATGAAATTTACATGTATATATATTTTTTATTCTGCTAAATATAGATTAATTTAGCAAATGCATAGCATTTGAAGTGCATAGCACTAAAAGTGTTTGTTTGATTGAAGTGAAGTGATTTAATCTAGAATTACTAGAGGCTTCAGGAAGCTTGTCCAGGAAAACAGAAACATACTCCTATTTATAATCAGTACCTCTTCAGATGAGGGGTTGGTGACAGGGCTGTGAGCCAACCTGTTTGAAACCATAACAAGCTCACATTACTTTCAGGTGATCACTACTGCTCTGCACATAAACGACCCTCCCTTAGGTCTTTTTCTCCTAAGGCCAGAGATTTCATTAGAGAGCAAATATTTTACCATTCATTTCGGTTGCAGATGCAGATGGCTGTGTGTGAAGTATCCCGATTTCTCTCTCATTAAGCCACATGTGAGTCACACAGCCAAGGGAAGTCTGACAACAGCCTGGTTTCCGTTTCAGCATGAATGAAAGTGCAGTTTGTGAATCCGCTCAGTAGAGATAAAGTAGAGAGAGAGAGCATGAGAGGTTTGCTTTATTCATCCAGTGACACTCATGTGACCCGGTCAGATATAGACAAACTAACAAGATTGAGTGACTCTGAACATACAGTAAAAGATCTATCGCATTAAAGCTAGTTAGATTTTAGCCGTTGACGGTTACACTGTAACCTTTTTGTCCTTCTATATTTAGTTCAGCCTTTGCTCAGGCCTCAGTGGTGTCCCGTGACACTTTGATAGCGGGACGGAAATGACAGGAAGCACAAAGCACAAATCAGAAGTCGTAATCAACCTGCAACACCCAGTCATTTGAAGACTGTTTCACTGCCGCCTCAAAAGCCCGGGATTATAGGGAACAAGTTCTGTGGCGCTTCCAGATGTTTGTTGTTGAGCTTCCTGAGAATTCAAAAAAAGTATCACAATCTTAAAAATAAAGATCCTAAAAGTTTTTTATTTCACAGTTTTTTGATGACATTAAAGAATCCTTTTAGGTTCTACAAAGAACAGTATTTCTTAGTGTGCAGAATATTTTAATAATCTGAAGAACCTTTTTCCACTATAAAGAACCTTTTCTGGAATTGAAAGGTTCCATGGATGTTAAAGGTTCTTCATGGAACCATCAATGCCGATGAAGAACCTTTATTTTGTGTGAGTGTACTTTATTTTCTGGAAAACAAGTTGAAACAAACATAAATTATAGTTGCATTCACTATAAATAGCATTAATTATAAACGCCAAGCCTAGAGGCATTTATTTAAGGCAAAACGGAAACATTTTAAGTGTGTGACATTAATTGCATTATATATTAATTGCATTATATTGCATTAATTGTCACTTTGTAATAAAGTCTCTGCCTGATTCAGATAATAAGAAAATTTTCTGGGAAATATGGTACATTGTTGAGTGTTGTCAGCTCGATAACAATTGTCATTCCAGTCAGCAGTGCATTTTATTTAATCTTCTGGCAAATTATAATATTTATGATATTTACAGGTAATTTACCCTGATTCTTTGCAACTCTTGTTTCACATTGAAAGTGTAGATTGAATCTAGAATTGGTGGAGGTTAAAAGGTTATAGCCGTAGTTTTTTTTTTTTTCCTTTGAGGTTGGTCTCTATCTCCTGTTTTTTCCTCATGTCTTCCTGCTTTCATTATTAACCCTGTGGAAGACAGAAGTGGGAAAGGTCAACATGATGTGCTGACCTCTCCTCTCTTTCCCGTTTTCTCCAACAGTTTACTGTGAGCTTTCATTTATAATAGACTCGGACCGTGGGGAAGGGGGACTCAGGGCGGTGTAGGGTCATCTTGTTTAGTTCTCGCCTGCCTGTTTTTTGGGACCCCAGGAGGGGGGGGGGGGGGGGGTTTAAGTTCACAGGGCATTAACACTGAGACCAGGGTCATAAACTAATGAAGGATTCTAATTTGGAGAATGTGGCCAAATAGAGGGGCTAATCAGTGTTTCCGTTGTCTTATTAAAGCCAGGAATCAGTGGGGGGATTCAGCCCACGGGCGGGCGGCCCTAGCCGAGAAGGGCCCTCAGGGATGTGGACCCCTGCTATCACGGGGATTAGACCCTCTGATGGGAACCACTGTTACCCCTCCACCCGCTTTAAAACATGCTGCTTTCAATTACTATACAAAGGTGCGTCTCAGTCTTTCCTGAAGGCAAAAGTTGTGCATACATGCATTTAGACTCAAGCGATTGTTGCAAACGTCTTTCTTGTGTAGATATGAGGTGAAATATGAATTTTGAAAAGATTTACCAGTTGTTTGGAGTTAAAGGACGTGACCCGTCATTAGAGTGTGAGAGTACCTGTTGGTGATGGTAAATGTGTGGTGTTAAGTGATTTAATGAGCGCTGTTTGGTTTTTGCAACTTACTTTACCACTGTGTGGCCTCAAGGTCTATAAACTAAAAATGGCCCCCTTGTTTCCTTCCTGCTGTCTGCTCCGACCATGGTGGGGTTTTCCTCTTTTTTTTCTTCCTTTTTTTGGTGGTGGGGGGGGGACGGACGGAGGTGAGCATGATTTGACAAACTGGAAAAACACAAGAACACGTGATCGCAGGGCTTCCCTTGAATGTATTTCATTAGGACTCTTTTATTACTTGTGGTTGATGGCTGTAACTTGCAAAATACCATGTAAACACAGTTAGAGATGCACAATATATCATTATTATTTTGGTTACTGGATGATTTAGAGGTTGTTTTTAATATGTAGTTATTGAATATTTCATTGTGCATGCTCATTAGCTTTGTTTTTGCATTTGGTTTACCTTTGCTGAAGCCTTAATTATGGAAAAACACTTAAATTTAGTCTTTAGCTAATCTCAAAATTATTATCCATTTTAAAACCTTGTAGTTTTGTGATGCCTAAATTAATTTGACTGATTTAAGTTTTATTTTACTTTTATCCTGATGAAATAGCCTAGTATGAAATTTTAATGTTGGTCATAACATGAGAATACTAGTGCTGTCAAATCGACTAATCGCAACTAACACAAAAGTTTGTGTTTTTCAAAGAAGACTTCAAGCCTTCATTTATTTGATCAAAAATACAGAAAAAAACGTTAATATTGTCAAATGTTATTACAATTTAAAACAATGGTTTTCTATTTTAATATACATTAAAATATAATATATTTCTGTGATGCAATGGCACTATTTTCTGCTTAATGAACTCTGTTCACATCATTGAATCATTTTCATGTCATCACTGTAAAGCTGCTTTATCGCAATCAGTATTGTATAAAGCGCTATATAAATAAAGGTGACATGACTTGAATATTGACCAGAATTTTAATATCAGTGCTCCAATGGAAACAAACAGCAATGTTTTTTTTTAAGAAAGCATGTGTATTATGAGGAGGCGACACGCACACAGGCTTTAGCCGTACCGTAGTAAAATGTGTGCTCCTGGAAGCGTTACATGTCCAAACACACACTGCTAGCTTAGACAGTCTTTGTTATTGAGTGCTGCAGTCTTCTGGGGTGGCCTGTTTTCTTTTGGATTCTCCTCAGACACTCAAACTCCATTTTCTCTGGCCAGTTGGGAAAATATTTGCTTTTCTGCCTTTTCCCCCCTTCTCTGAAAGGATGTATATGCTAAATTCACATCCGTCTCAATTTCGAAACGGTTCATTTGGGTGTTACGGGCAAAATATAGACGTAACGGGATTGTGAGGAGTTTTGTGTTGATGTGATTTAACTTTATCTTCCGCCACTCCTGTCTTTGTTTAAATCCGCTCAACGGGAGGCTCGGTGTGAATCACGCTGTGTTGACTTGCACCCTTGAATGTGCGAGTTTGTAGCAGGCATGTTATGTACTGCTTTTGGCCGACTCTTTGATGGCTAACGGTTTAGCCATCTGGGACAGGCCTCTCTTCCTAGCTCCATTTGTAGCACATTTGTGTGGAGGACGGGTGAAGGGAGTAAAAGTTTGCTATTGCAAATGTGATCAACATCACAGGGAGAGGCTGTCCTTCCCACAAACCCAGACCACAATCATACTTTTGTTTCATGCACGATCAAGGCCTTTTTATAGGCCTATCTCCTAGAGTTGGCCAGGATAATGCTGGTAAATACTGTGTGACAGACGGGAGAAATGTGTGAGATTTTGTTTTACTGTAAATATGTCGTACTGCCGTAGATATCAGTAGACAGGACTGCTTAATGTTGTTTTGATGTGAGAGCAACAAAGAGATACAATACAGTGTCTCAAACAAGTCACGAATCAGTGTTTTTATATTTAACTTTATTTTACTAATAATAATAATAATCATATTTAACTATTTTACGACAAGCGTGACTCAGAATTCAGAGTCTGAACAATCCATCTTAAAATGATAGTTTTATTATTTTGAGCCTTTGTGTTTAATTCAGCTGTTACATGTAGTAATAATTTAATACTTTTGATTTTCGTCCATCAGGTTATAAATAAAATGACAGTCTTAACAAATGAGATAAAGTATGCCCCCGAATTTTAGATATTAAAATCACAATATTACACCACATAATTTACATTTGAGCCTAAATTGTCTTTGACTCATTTAGATACTGCTTTAAGTCATTTGATAGATTACAGAGGCCTCGTTTTTGTAATGTTTAGTTTCCCAGGTCAGGGTGGATTCATTTCTCAGCTCATCTAGTGTGAAGCATTTACTCTGAGCAAATGTGTGTTTGTCAAGCTTGGGCTTTATTGACCACACACAAACAAGCCCCTTTCCTTTCCTGTGCGTGTGTGTCTCTCTGTGTGTGTGTCTCTCTGTGTGTGTGTCTCTCTGTGTGTGTGTCTCTCTGTGTGTGTGTCTCTCTGTGTGTGTGTCTCTCTGTGTGTGTGTCTCTCTGTGTGTGTGTCTCTCTGTGTGTGTGTCTCTCTGTGTGTGTGTCTCTCTGTGTGTGTGTCTCTCTGTGTGTGTGTCTCTCTGTGTGTGTGTCTCGTCTCTCTCTGTGTGTGTGTGTGTGTGTGTGTGTGTGTGTGTGTGTGTGTGTGTCTCTGTGTGTGTGTGTGTCTCTGTGTGTGTGTGTGTGTCTCTGTGTGTGTGTGTGTGTCTCTGTGTGTGTGTGTGTGTCTCTGTGTGTGTGCGTGTCTCTGTGTGTGTGTGTGTGTGTGTGTGTGTGTGTGTGTGTGTGTGTGTGTGTGTGTGTGTACCTATAGATGGCAGAGTTAGCCAGACCAGTGTTTACCCAGTCCTGATGTAACACCTTTGCCCCAGACATCAATGCTCCTACTGTCACTGCGGAACAAACTGCCTCAAGAAGAACCCCTGCCTGTATATTCAGACCAGTGACTCTGTCAAAACACTCTTTGCATTTACCAAACAGCACAGCAAATGTTAAATGTCATATTCAGTTTTACGGTGTTTTGGTTCTTGGTTTCTCATTAACCGTTAATGGTAAATGATTGCTTTAATGCACAAAAAGGACAAAGATTGTACAATTCTTTAAATGTTAGAGGTGCAGTAAGTGATTTCTGTGAAACGCAATTGAAAGTGGATCGGACCGAGCTGCACAACACACTTGTTACCAATCAGCAGTAGGGGGCGTGTCCACACATGATTGGGGAGGAGAGAGAGAGTGAGAGCCAATCAGCAGTAGGGGGCGTGTCCACTCATGATTGGGGGGAGAGAGAGTGAGAGCCAATCAGCAGTAGGGGGCGTGTCCACTTATGATTGGGGAAGAGAGAGAGTGAGAGCCAATCAGCAGTAGGGGGCATGTCCACTCATGATGTGGAGGAGAAGGAGTGAGTGAGCAGGAGGGAAGTTTGAAGAAAGACTGTAGAAAGAGAGATGGCTGAGAGACATTACAAAAGAGAAAAGTTGAGAAGAATAAGAGCTTTAGACCCGCTTTAATTTTAGAAAGCTTTCCCATTCTGGAGACCTAAGCGAGAAGGTCTGAAAGTGGATGGCATATTTGAGTTGTTTCTGCTCCATACATGAGCAACATTGGTTTTGCTGTTTCACAGAACCCAAGAGATCCCGTTTTTGTAATGTTATCAATAGTAACAGGACAGTTTTTAATGCCATTGTTTGTCTGGAGCTGCTGGCAACTAACAACAAACTCGTGTACTGTATGTTCATTTTTTGGTCTTCAATGTTGATCGCTCGTCATCTTCGCTTTATTTTTTGCGAAGCTTTATTTTGCTTCGCTTCTGCTATGATAAGGAGACATCCACTTTTGCATTGCGTGTTTGTGCATTTTGGGGGCAGAGCAATGAAGGGAAGGGTGTGTTTGTTTGGGTTGATTTCAAATATCAACAATGTATCTCTGAAATCGCTTAATGCACCTTTAAAGTATAGCTTGCCTACAATTGTTTGCAGGGCCGGATTAAGAGTTCAGAGGCCTCTGGGCACAATGTGTTGTAGGCCCCCCCTTAGGCAGGCCAAATGTATATTTTGTCCAAGGACATTTTAATATGGCATTTACAGTTTTACTGACTTAAAAGGAACCTTGTTGTACTATGCTGGAGTAAAGTTCATAAATGGTCGTTCTTTCCCATAGGAATTTGTAAATTCCCCCGCAAGAAAATTTTGTACATTTTAAGGTTAAATGCATCAATCTCATGCTCTTTGAGAGATCAAAATTAAGAGCTTCAACCCATGAACTGCTCGTTGAACAAAGAAAAAGCATTGATTTGTACCAGGAAAATAAAGAGGGCTCAAACATCTTTTTAGATATGAGAGTCTTAGTCTCCATTACATTATCAATGGTGTTTTAGGATGCCAAACAATTATTATAATAATGTAATAACGATTTATATAATTATTCCTATGACGTAAAATCCATATAGCCTATAAATGTACTATATAAATGAAAATGAATATTTCAAAAGTATATTTTAGTCTACATTACACTATAATACAAGAAAATTAAAATACTTTTGTCCTAATTTCTTCACTTGCGAGAAATAAACCCTTGAGCTTTTATTTAGGAGAAAACACCAGATAACCATGCTGATCGCGTGAGCAAAGAGCGCACTTTTCTTTAAATCACACAGCACAAACAGGATGCCTATTCTTAAAGTCTTGTGCTGTTTTATAAAGGCACAAAGCCATATCATGGTTTCGATTTTAGTTGGTTGGCAAAATATAACGCTAGAGACCTTTGTTAGGTAAGGTTATACATTTTACATTTCATATGTGTTGGGAAAAGGGAGAAGAGAGAGTTCGGCAAAAGGCGGATTCGAACTTGGGTCGAGCGCATCAAAAGCTGCTTTCTAGCACTTCACGCGCTACGACCTGCGCCACTGTAGTTATTCCTTGAGGGGCGTCTTTTTGCTAAAAAGACAGGCACTTAGTGCAAATATATGCTCCGTTATCTAAAATATTTGTTTTCTTCCTCTCGCTTGGGCCACAAGTGCGCATGGCGAACTTGCAATGAATACATTTTATCAGACCGGCCCTCGCGGCCTCGAAACACTACCGGCCCACCGGGGAAACTCCCGACTCTCCCGATTGCCACTCCGCCCCTGGTGCCCAGGGCCCCTTAGATGTCGTGGGCCCCTGGGCAAGTGCCCAGTTGCCCTAATGGTTAATCCGGCCCTGATTGTTTGAGAACTTTTTTTTTTTAAATTACCCAAGTTACTCTAGCATCTCTCTCTCTCGTTCTCTCTTTGACTCTGTTAACTCACTGCTTTGTCTGCTGGTCTCTGTGATATGAGCCCTCCTTCAAAGAGGAACTTAAATCCGTCCAGAGGTCAGCAGGTCGCTCAATAATCTCTCCTGATGATGTCCTGCTGACGGAAGCCGAGTCACTCATCCACTCGTCCTGATGCACGCTTGCTCGCTCTGCCGCGAGGGAGAAATGGAGAGTTGACTGAGGTCTGATGTCCTCTTTCTGTCCTGACTAGCAGCATTCAGTCATTCATAATGGCTGCCTCTCTGTGGCCTCAATAGAGACTGTGTGTTATGCTAAGCTAATGTACAGAGTCTTTGTGAGGATCTGACACGGTTGTAGTGTAGAAGTAGTTTAGAAGTACTAAATAATTTTAGTGAGAAATGAATTATGTACAAATATTCATTGACCAATAATTTAAAAGAATATTCAAGTAAAAAACAACGAAAGCTTTATCGACAGCATCTGTGCCATCCTGTAGATTACAACCGAAGTTTATCTCGATTTGACCATCAAACTGAAATAATAAACAAAAATGCTGAACATCCGAAGAACACAATAGAAGAACATTTAGAATTTATTTTTAAATTAAATATCACCCCGTTTAGGAAGTTTAACCATTATACATCTTGCCCTAAGATAGATAATTGGATAAATGTTTTGTAGTTATTATAAAAAACAAAAACAACAAAACTTTTACTCCTGGTCCACTTAGCGTTCACATTTACATTTTAACACAGGACCTAAAGATACCATACCTAAAGGCATAGGGATGTGTTCACAACCTGATTGGTCAGCTTTTATTAGGTATATTCGCGACTTGCCGAACATCCAAAACAGTGCTGTACTCTGGGCTAAATGCGCTGCTTGTATGTGCGTAGCCTACTTGTGATAGTATTTTGACCAGCTGAAAACTCATGAAGAGCTTATAAAATGTGTAAAGAAGTCAAAACTGCATCAGGAATTCCTGATTCTGTCATTTTTAGGGTCGCATCTTGTGATATCATGACCTGTTTTTGATTGGTGTACATGTCTTTGGTCCGTGTTGTGTTCATATTTCATTCGAACCGCACTAGAGTTTGTTTGGAAGCGTTCTCACACTTATTCAAATTAACTGCATTAACAGAGCAATCACACCAGGGTTCGTTTTAATCGAGCCAAACATGCCGAGTGTGAATATTTTATCAGAAATGTGCCTTCACTAGTGAATTCTCCTGTGAAAGTAAGTAGAGTGCAAATTTTGCATGCAGATGGAGAATTGGGAATGCAATCAAGGCACTTTTCACTATTGTAAAAAACAGCTCATCCAGTATACGCTCTCATATTTTTAGGTCAATATTTGTTATTTCTTAGGCAAAGTGGAAAACATTCAGTGCTGGCGAAGTTGAGCGCAACTGTGAGAAGCATTCATCGCTGCACCTTAAGCTCTTCTGTGTTATAAATAACTGCAGCACAATAAACAGGGCCCTGATAATTGGACCATCAATCATGTTGAGCGCTTGGGTGGGTCTATGCCCAGTGCCGTGAGTTCGCTAACCTCCCCTTTCCACCACCTCCTCCACCAGCGCTCTCTGGTTTCATGAGCACTGATAACAGCTGGAGAGGAAATTAGGAAGTGAGCTTCTATAGGGCACTGTCTCCTTTAGTGTCATGGAGTGATTCCTGTGTGGTCATGGCTCAATGTGATTTGAGTGCCAGAATCCCTCCTCCGCTCTCATAGTCTTTTGGCTATAAAGCAGAAGCCTGGTCCCAGTGTTGTAGACCTCTCTTTGTCTGTTTGTCATTCCCCCAGTCTGTCTTTTCAGTGCTTAGTCTGTGATGGAAGTAGTGCTCCAGAAAGAAGGTTTGCAGTCGTCTGGCTGAATCTGATGGTTGAAGCTCTGGAGGGTGTTTGTGGGGGTCTCCTGAGCGGTCGTCTATCCTGTCTATGCTATTGTCTCCATCTCTAGCCCCATAATCCTCAATAACGCCTCTCAGCTGGTGGCCCAGAGCGATCTGTAATGGCCCAGAGCAGGAGCCGTGACAGCGATGATGCTTTCCTGTGGGAGTTTAGGATACCGTTGCCATTGGTGTTAGTTTGTTGGTGTGAATGTGCAGTCAGCCTCGTTACACTGCACTGATCAGTTATCTGGACTGGTCATTTATCGTTAGCTAAGTAAAGTTGAGTTGAATGTACTGGCATAATATATTATGATTGTCTCTTATGGTGCAGTTACAATAGCAGTTACAATTTTATTATAATGGGCCTTTTTTCAGGTCATTAATCTCATTATAATGGACCTTTTTTCCCAGGTCATGATAATTACATTATAACATTCCAAAAGTAAATCGTGGTAAACTTTTCACCCTCACACAAAACTCCCAATTGTGTGGATTCCTATTGGAATGGCTGGATTCACTTGAAATTTTCGGTAAATGTGAACGCACCTTCAATTCATTAACTGCAGGCATGTTGGCATTATGAAAAAATGACAGTTGAAGTATTATATGCATATGGATTTCACCATTATTGTTACTTTTGGCTGCTTTTTGACTGTCCTCCCATTTTCCCGGTACTTTCCCGCTGAGTAAAGGGAAGCCAGTCTGGCTGATTTGTGAAGTGTGTTGGTGTGTCTGCTGGAAATGCAAAGAGAACATTGCATGAGCAGACGCTCAAAGAGTGACGCAATGGTAAGGTTCTGACCCAGACTGGATTGTGTGCTTTTGACTACAAAAACACATTTGCTCTGTTCCAAAAGCTAGTGAGGTGCCTATACAGAGAGCAGCATCACAGGCCTGAAGTCTGTTCAGAAGGTAGGCAACTTACTGCTTTCTAAGAGATCCTTTCACCAAGAATGCAATCCTCCAATGAATACAAATAGGTATTTTTAATTGCAATATCCCATCCAAAAGTGCAGTCACTTATGAGGTCATATGATGCTGTGTAAGAAGGCAGTTGCCTATATGTGTTACTTTTAGCTTGAATTCTGTTTGTCTGAAGTTTGTTTGCAGATTTCTTGCATATGAAGCATTGTCAGAAAGCATGTTGTAGCTAATCTGTCATCTGTGTTGGTTGCAATCTAATTCTTGGTCTGTATAATTTTGCCTCGACGAGCTGGATGGCGCCTTGTATGGCTGTGAGGCAAATATGTAAAGCGCTTTGGTGGCCATTGGGTCTGTGAAAGCGCTATATAAATGCAGTCCATTTACCATTTACCATTTGCCACTGAATTTTCATTGAAAGGGCACCGTATGGGCAGAACGTTCGGGGCTAATAAAGATCACCTGTGTGAGTGACTGCGCCTGCGTCTGAAACCCAAGAGATCTTCATACTCGACATCCTGCACTCCAATTAAAATTAACTCTCACCGCCTCTCCCTCCCTCCCTCCCCACTCTCTGTCATAGTTTCCAGCAGCAATAGGAGGGGGAGGATCGGGGTGACACAAAGTGTAACAGGACCACAGCAATCCACACAGCCAATGGAGTTCTGAGGGATTGCTTCCGCGCTCGTTTTTTCCTCCTCTGTGGCCTTTTCTTTTTGTTTGACGGTCATTCGGCCCTCCCCTGTGACCCTCCTGAAGAGGCCCCTGTTCCTTGTCTGCTGTGGCCAGGGCTGTTTTCCTGGAGTGTGTGTGTGTGGTTTGGGGGTAGGGTGGCTTACTGGTAGGTGGGTGGGAGAGGGGCAGATTTTGGCAGTTCCTTTGATCAGTAAAGCATAAACAAGAGGGAGCTTAGAGAAGAGGGGGTGGTGAAGTGCTGAGTCAGTCTCTCTATTTCTCTCTCTCCTCTTTTTGTTATTCTTGCTCCCTCCCTTTCTCATAAGGCAATGATGGCGGAATAGTGACTAATTAGTGGTGAAGAGAAAGTGACGGCAGGAAAAAATTGTCACAGGACTGTTTGTGATGGGAAAGAAAGAGTCTTGCAAAATTTGTATTGCAAACAAAACCGGTTGGAGAGTTGCAAAATTATTTTTCTTTGCGGCCCCTCTTCCAGTAGACTAGTGGTCAGCCGTCAATCTATCAAGACTATTGGCCCAAACAAAATGGGTTTTTCAAAGGCTGCTGCCAATAGCAATGGGTCAATATAATGTAATTTTGCAATATTATAAATTTATTAATGCCAGTATATTATAAATATACTGATGCCTATGTATTATAAATGTACATTACTTTTCAAAGGTTTGGGGTGAGTAAGTTTTTTTTTTTTTTAGTAAAAAAAAAAATGCATTTAATTTAAAAGTAAAGACATTTTATATGTTACAAATGTTTTTTTGAAAAGTCATTTTGAACATTGCTGATTGTAGACTATTAGAATTGTATAATTCAATTATATTATGTCAGGGACGTGTACATTAATTTGCTTAATTAAAACACATTTTTCAGAATGTTTGTAAAATTCACTATAAATGCACGTTTAAACAGTGTTGTTTTTCATTTATTTGATTTGATTGATTTAGGAGGCAGCGAAACTTGGCAATTCAAAAAATGTTTATCGGCTGATGCCAATAATCTTGAAATAGATTTATTCGTCTTTAGTCTAGTCAAGTATGCAAATCTCACGTCTTCAGTGACAAAACCTGTCTTAAATGGGGGAAAGAGAGCAGAGCTGGGGGAAAAAGAGGAACAAGTGAATAGCATTTAGGGTTTTGGGTCGTAGCTTGGTCTGAGCTTTTGTCCAGCAGGTGAAAGCTTTGTAAAACTGGCGCCAGATTGTTAAAGAGCCTGACACTTCAGTGTGTTGGAACAGGCAGGGAGAGAAAGAAACCTCCTGGGAGGAGACCCATGACTGACCCTGCCTGAATGTACAGGCCTTCGCCTGAGAGAGAGAGAGAGAGAGAGAGAGAGAGAGAGAGAGAGAGAGAGAGAGAGAGAGAGAAAGAGTGGGAGCGGGAAAAAGAGGGGCCTTTTCCTGTGTTAGCTCTACATCTTAATCGAGCAACAAGCCCAAACAAAGCCATCATTAGAAATGCCTCTAACACCAAGTGTTGCTGCCCGTTTTCATTAGTGTTCATTAGCGTTTCACAACCGCCTGATTTGTCCTGAAGTTGCATAAAACTGCTTCTTTCAGTAGTGTTTACCTACAGCAATATTTTGAGTTAAAAACTTAAGCGCATAATCCGCACAGGCTGTAGTTTCGTAGACATGACAGAACTTGTCACCTCCAAGCGTGGGTCTTTTGAACCGCCAACTCCATCACAAACAATGCTGTTAAATTGCGTGCATGTGCCTTCAGGACACCAAAACCATTTTCTTGGAAGACTTCTTTTGTTTAAAAGAAAATGTGTAAAGATTAGCAGCTAGTGTTAAGGAAGGAAAAGGGGTTGTCAGGTTTGATCTCAAGGAAGCTGTGAGATTAGATCATGTAAAAATGTAGTGTGATAGCGAGCTAGAAAGCACACCAATGTTGGATTTGTAGGTGAATACTTTAAGACTGTTTCATTTGGTCATTTCATTGAGTATTCAAGATGAGATCCCCCCTGTTTTCCAGCATAGACTGCTTAACCTTTAAGTGATAAACTGCAGTGAAAGAAAAAACAACAACACTGTATCGAGCAGCTCTTCTCTCACTGCCACCCTGCTGTCTAAGATCTGAATACAGAAGGGTGTAAGTTTAGGTTCAGTCTCTCCTTTTAGACTCATTGATTTGTTTTCCAGTAACCGTGTTATTCATCACTGACCTTACACCGTAATCAGTGACTTCATTCACGGATGACACCGGTTCAGTCCGCTGCACGAAGGCAAATCACATGTAAACTGGGTCAAAGTTCACCGTTATCCACGACCCTTTCTTACACAGCAATACATCAGCAGATCTGACACAAGAGTGGGTGGCAATTGTGAAGTTTACGAAATAGACTTTCATAAGAGCCTATTTTTACCAGATGGGGCAGACGACATGATTGGCTATTTAGTTGCTAACAAGACAGACCATCATTTACACTTGCTTGCAGGAGGCTTCGGAGATGTTTGGTTTTTGCTCGCTTTTGCTTATACAGATTAAAGGGCTGAGATGCTGTCCAAATGGATCGGTGTTCAGGTGTTTACAAAGATCTTTTAAAAGTTCCACTTGCCGGGAGTTTTATCTGAGTACTCGGTTTGGATCAAATAAACCAATGCGGAATATATAACAGTTGTTTATATGGTAGTACACTGCCCTTGACGCACCTTTGTTAACATGCCTTATATTCTCATAAATCTATAGATTGTTATCAGGTGTATTTTAAAACCTAGGGTGCTGCCTACCTAGACAACATTTTGGGCAACATAAGAAAAGCAATGACATGAATAAAAACACGTTTAATAAATAATCAGTCCATATGTTAATTAATCTACTTTTAATTGTATTCAGTGTAGCTAAACTTATTATATTATTATGTATGTATGTATGTATGTATGTATGATTATAATACAAGTTGTAATATACATTTTATTAATATTAAGTATTATGATATATTTTATAATAATTTAATAATAGTATTTATAATTTTAAAAAAATTGCGCAAAAAATAATACATTATATATAGGCAAAATGTGAGTATCAAAAAAGTATTTCAATATTATAGATGTATGCAGCCTGGAACTAGAGCAAATGTAATCACTTATATAAGTATAATAATATTAGCTATTCATTTTTGAATATATATTTTTTAATTCTGTGGCCCTAATTTAAAATTGGCAGTTTCGTTTTGGCCAAATATGTCCATCCAAAGAGGCAGCTCATTAGGATTCAGAACTCAGCCACCATAGTTATGCTTATTAGTCCTTTTAATGAACATCTCTGTCTCCCCATAGCCATCATGACCAGACGACCACCTGGCAGGACCCGCGCAAGGCCCTCCTTCAGATGAACCAGGCCGCCCCGCCAAGCCCAGTGCCTGTCCAGCAACAGAACATCATGAACCCTGCGTCAGGTCAGCAGCTCCAGACACTCATTTCATATTTAAAACTACACTCTTAGTCCCAGCATTCTCATGCTAATTCTCTGTTTACACCCAACCCTGCCTCTACCTCAGCAAACGTAGAAATCTTATCAGTGCAAATGAATGCATGTGAATAGCAGTTGACGGTAAGGTAGACATGTCTGGTTGGAGATACAATAGTGACCAGGGTCACTCCCATATGTCAGCTTATGGGAGGTTCAACAGGAACTGAGACAAGACCTTTCAGTGTTTTAGGGCATTCTCCTCAGACTTTAATGTCATTCTTTGGATTACAAAGTATGATACATTGTTTGTTTGGTCCTGGAAACTAGTGCAAAAAATGTATTCCCCTATGGAGAAAATTAATGGGATTTTTACTTTCCTGAACCTGACTGTTGCATTCTATAACAGGGTAGTCTTGTCATTTTCTTAACTATCATGCTTATATGTAATCCCTCCAGTTTTACTTGCACCGCTCTGAGTGGGATTCGAACCAGCGTTTCCGGTAGGGATGCTCCGATCAGGATTTTTGTAGCCAAAATGACTACCAATATCTTGTCATTATGATAGGTCGATCCTGATCATTCAAGCTTTTTATAATTAATATGTTAGCTCGCTGTTGACTGATAAAGTAATACCACAGATGTTGCCTTGGTTATATTATTTACAGTAATGTTGTAATTGTTGTTTTAATTGAAAATCAAATAAATTAGCACCACAAATATGTATTTTACAATGAACATTTTAATACGTCTTTAAAAACAGTGCTTACGCAAAACATTATCCATTTGGCTTATTAAAGAGCCTACAAGACTTTAAAAAACTGAACCTAATTGCAGGCTGTCATTCAGTGCAGTTACATTGTTACGCCAGCAGGCAAGGGACTGTCTTTTATGAGTGAGTCATTGTTAAACCATTCATTCTTGGTCAACTTGGTGTTGAGATTAATTTAACTTTGAGTGCCTCTTTATACGGCTCAATTGACGAGCAGCGCATCACCTGGGTAACGCTGAAGCGGATGTTTCACTTCATAGAGATCAATGGCATTGATTCAATGCATTGAACAGCAGCACTGATGCCAGTCGTGGGAAATCCCCTTAAGTATTGAAAGGATACTACGACAAAGAAATCGCTTTCATCTTCTGACAACTGATGGCAAACTGATTTTTTCACGAATATATGGCTTGACCTGAAGAAGGACAAATGCAGGTAATCACACACGTTCAGTTTCCCTGTCGCTGTCTGCTGTGTGTGTGTGTGTATGTGTGTGTGTGTAAGTGGAGGAGCTGCTTGAGCCCCGACACAGAGAGCAGATGACAGAGGCAGCGAATCAGGTTCGTTGTATTATTTAGCCAATGTTCCTCCCTGTGATATTTCATTAGAACATGACAAGTGACTGCAGCGCTAAAGTTTGACGTCATCAAATTGGGATCGGTTCGTGAGATCAGCCAAGTTTAACTACTACCAATCGAGTCACAGAATGTGATTACCGATCCATCGGAGCATCCCTAGTTTCCGGCATGGGACCAGCAGTCTCCAGCGTCTCTAGCCAATGCACCTCTTTAGTCCAGGGGAGTGAGGTTTACTCACATAGCTATAACTAGGCCTCCGTTACACTTAGTGTACCCCCCTAAACCTTACGCCCATTCGGGTCACGGCACCAATGTTACCCCTCCGGTTCTACTCGCCCCGCTCCGAGCGGGATTCAAACTGGTGCTTTGGGCATGGGAGGCGGACGCACTAACAAGTTCATAAAATTCTGCTATTGGAAACTGAAACCACCAAATCAGGGATGTGCAATCAAAGTCCAGGCAAGTCAGTTAACTCCGCAGCCATCTTGGCAATGCCTCCTTCATATTTTCTACAGTATGTAGGCAGTATCTCATGTACTATTTACTTGGATGAAGAACGTTAACACTGGGGAAAATGTGCAATGAAAAATGTGGATTGTGGCCAAACAAATTACTAACATAAGAATTTCAGTTAGTACTGGATAATTCACTGTACCCTGACTGTTCTCTCTCAGGACCTCTTCCTGAAGGCTGGGAGCAAGCTATTACCTCAGAAGGAGAGATCTACTACATCAATCACAAAAACAAAACCACCTCTTGGCTGGACCCACGACTCGACCCGCGTTACGGTGAGCTTTAAATCCTAAAAGTTTATAATAATCAAAATTTATTAATTGTACTTTTGATTGAACATTGGTCTCTTATCATGCTGCTCTTGTCGCCATTTTATAAAAGAATAAGCCACCTGAGTAGTGAAGCATTGATGTTTCGGCAATCGAAATTATTCAACGTAAACTGCAAAATAAAAAAAATCAGTTTTGACTAAATGGTTTTGCATTGACCAAAACAGTTAGCACGTCCTCAATGGCATGTTGTGCAAACAACTTAGATAAGCTACAACAGATAAACACGCCAGCAATGTGGGATGCACGTAGCCAAAAATGAAACTAGGATAGCAAAATGTAAAATTTGTTCAGGTAAAATATCAAGAGGCAGCTTGTTGCCGAAGAACTTTACTGTTATAGTTTTATCAGCTGTAAACAAAACACCCTGAGCAGCATACTGAGTTTTCAAGTTAATTACTAAAGTTAATTACTGAAACATTATTTTTAGTTTCGGTTTTCGGTTCAATGACAACTTTAATTTCGGTTTCGGTGTTTCTGTAAAAAGAAAATCATCTATCACTATACCTGAGGTCGACATTTCAGTGGTTTCATCATTGATAAGGGGTGTTAGGCGCTCAAAGTCCTGAGAACACACTTCCACCATGGTAAAATCACTGTTACTCTTGCTTATTGCTTTATTATTATGCTGATTACAGACCGACTGCAGATGACTGCTCTCTGACAATGTGTGTGTATGAAAGTGAGTGAGAGTGTGTATGTGAATAGTGTGCCACAAAAACACAGAGTATTCCTGCTTCCTGTGACTCATACTGAGGTTAGCCAAAACTGCTCCACACTCAAGAGTCTGCTATGTGATCCCTTTACTCGCACACAAACACACTCGCAAACTAGTTCAAACTGCATCCGATTATGCTGTTCCCTAAACCCCTGTTCAGATATGCATCCATAATCCATACGCAGAGGCGATGAAACATATCTAAGCAGTGGAATAGTCACATTAATCTAATCATCTGTTTTTGCTGTCAAGATAAATGGTTCACCGAAAGGTTGTCAGACTAAGATGTTTGTCCTTTTTCTTCCCCTTTCAGTCCCTCTCTTTAATCTCTTTCTATGAGCACGTAAGGCTCACAAAGAGATGAAGGCTTCTACTTATGTCACTTTGAGTTACTCGCGCTTGAGGTGCTTTTGCTTCATCCCAAAGGAGTTTTCCCCTGGGACACTATCTCACTATCTCCCTCATGTATGAACAAGCATGTTTTTGCCCCATTTTTGACCGAAATCCAATTTTTTGTGCAAACATACACCAAACATGCAAGTGGTCGTGGGTAAACTGGTAAAGTCTGTGAAGGGCTGAGAGACAGAGAGAGAGAGAGAGAGAGAGAGAGAGAGAGAGGGGGTCGGCTCTGGTGGGTGAAGCCCTTTGAAGATTTATAAGTGTTCAGCGGACAAGCCTGGTGGGCCTCTGAATTACAGACGTAATGTGAGGGGGAGAACGGCGAGAGGGGTAGACGTGGTTAACTCATTCCTTGCCACAAGTTTAGAATGTTTGGGCGTTCCCGTGCGGTTTTATGTAACTGCTTGCGTCTGCATATTTTTATAACCTTTGTGCTTGTGTTTTAATCCCTTGATTCCTCTTATTGAGGTTGCTGAACTGCAGACGCTTGGACGAACTTTATCCCACCGGCTTCAAAAATGCAACTTTGAGTTAGAAGAACGTTGGCTCCTTCTTGCACCAATTGAACCTCAAATAACGATTAAATATGTTGCTAACCTGACATGTCCCTTCTGGGTCTCCGCTCACCATTGGAGACACTTGGGTAATTCGAGCAGGGAGTAGAGTAGGATTGTACTCCTTTAACTGAGAACTAAAGTCTGGCCATTCTCTCGTTCTGTCTAAACCCCCCTTCCCAGCCCGCGTGAGGCCCAGCGCAGGCAGAACTGTTCTCAGCTGCACATCTAGATGGACTTGAGACGGTGCCAGGCCTCTCGATGCTGCAGCTCTGCTCCTAATCTGTTCCAGACCTTTTCAGTCAAAGAGACCCAATGTGAGAGAGAGAGAGAGAGAGAGAGAGAGAGAGAGAGAGAAAGAGAGAAAGAGGAAGGGGGCAGGCGAAGGCAGGCCCTGAGAGAGGGAAAGGAATGGGGAGAAGAAAGGGAGGAATAAGAGACCACTGGATAAACTTGTGCCTCCTTCCTAAGAGGCGGTGAACAGGCCTTGAGGTCTGATCTGAGAGGCCAACGTGGGACTTTATGATGTATTTCACGCCTCATCTGGCCCGTAGACTCAAAAACACCACCATTTTTGAGCACAAAGACCAACTGGAGCCTTCAGTTATCGGTCATGTGCTGTGGGCTGCTTAGATTATCATGGTCCTTCAGTGCAGGAGTTGGCACCTTGTTGGCAAGTGCAGAGTGATGTCACACTCTTGTGAAGCACTCATCTTTTCCAGAGCTTTGAGCTGACACACACACTAATGCACGGTTGCATAAACACTTCATGACTCCCAAGGCGCTTGCCTTATTGGGAAACGGGATGACGAAAGTGCAATCAGTGGTTCGCGTTCAAAAATGACAGTCTCATTGCATTCATTGAGGTTTTTTTTTCTGAAGTAAATGTGAGTTGTGGTTCACCTTGTAAATACAACAAGCAACAGTCATTATAAAAAGCCTTTGCAAATGCTTTAATAAACGTAGTTTATGTAGCTGGACATTCAACTCTGTGCTCGATACAATACACTCTATTGTGTCTTTTTGAAGATTATTCTTGCATTATTGACAATAGTCTATTATCGGCATTATATCATTTTAATGCTGAAGTTGCCATTTTGAAGGTTTCCGCATCATGTTGCAGTGGTCAGGTGGTACAAGTCAGAGCTTTCATAAAATTAAATCGTTTTAATTAAAAGTTCTTTGAGAACGTGAATGCTTTTTACAAGTCGGGATGTCATAATTACGGTAATTCCAACGGGACATGAACGTATCTTTTTGCCTCCAGTGTGATCTAAGTTGATCTAAAGTGTTCTTTCTGGTGAAAGAAATGAGAGAAAAGGGATTCCAAGTGTAATCTAGTGGAACTGAAAACATGATCAGAAATGTGTGGTTAAATCGAGTGAGCGCATTGCAATAGCGCAGTGTCTGTAAAAAGGAAAAGATCAAGAACCTGAAATACGCCACTCACTTAGTCCGACTCTATTATTTGCAAAAGTGCATTACATATTACTTGCATAGCTTAGTGTGAATAACGGAAGCACATTTGCATTTCTCACTGCAGTAATCACTAATAATAACTGTGAAGTCTTGATGTATAAATAAACCACCTGCTGTTTCCACTTGTAAGTGATAGGGCTGCCATCTTGCTTTCAACTGGTTTCCTACTACACACTAGTCACAGCTGAGTTTCCTCACGCTGGCTTCCGGCAGCTCACTGCTTGCTTTTGTGTGGCCCGCTGAGGTTTGTGTTTGATAGGATATAGAGAGGCTTTTCTTCTGGACACAGATTGACTCTTTCCTTTTTCTCCTCAGCGTACGCGCTTATCTCTTAACTCGAAACGCAACTTGAGCATGGCTTTTATACAACAAACCTGTTAAATCGACAGCCAGCAAATATTTACAAAGGCTTCAAAGGTCCTGCCGCTGCGTTTCCTAATGTTTCCCTATGGTCCAGTCTCACCTGGAAAAGACAGGGGAGCTGCTGTTGGCTCGGCTTTGCGGGATATATATGCGAGATTATAAAGGCTGTTATTGCTGAATGATCGTGTTTCAGAGCCAGCGTGGAAAAGACGGGCAAACTACGTCAATCTGAGCTTTTATCTCTATCTCGCTCTTTTTATTTGTGTTCCTCTGGCACGTTTCCTCCTTCTCCTCCTGTTGGAGAACACATTCGTGGCACGAACCTGCAGTTCTGCTGCGCTTATGCAACATGGATAAAGCTTGTTTGTGTGTTCTTGTCATCTTCATGCTGTGGTATGGAGTTTCCCAAGTGAGATACCCACAGAAACAAGTATAGACTAGTCAGGGAAATCCAGACCTGAGAATTAAGAGTTTATTTTGTGCAACAAATCTGGCTGCCACATATCAGCCTGTATTAACTGGTCACTCCTTCCCGGAGATCAGCCATTACTTCTCCACCAGAACCGTCATTCGGCTTCAATAGACCCCTATCTATGCGAGATAAGGGTCTTAAAAGAGAAACAAACACACACAGATACACACTCCCCCACTAGCACTCGTACACATTCCCACACACTCTTCCACGCCTCGGGCTGTGTGGGGGATGGTGGTTGTGAAGGCGTGGTGAGTCTCTGATCTGATTCCCATGGTGAGAGGAGAGTGGAGACTCATTCAGGCCTGAGGTAGTGTAAACACACTGTGATTGAATGGCGATGAGGATAAGCGGGGAAGACGGGGCTCCCTCACGCATAACAACGGCAGCACCATTACGGCTTTATTGTCACTGGTGGCCCCAGTGCATAAGTAAACAGCCATTTTCATTGGTCCAATTACTGTAACACCCCACCTCCTATGGTCCAAAACATTTGTTTCTGTGTTTGCGTCTATGGCGATACGCATTTCTCAATTCACTTACATTGATGGGACTTTTTTTTAAGCCCTGTGTTTATACATTATATTATATGAAATCAGAATATTTATTTATAAATCTGAATATATCTCTCTATGACTATGTAAAGTATATAATGAAGATATAACAATGTAATGACTATAAATTCAAATATTTTGTTATATGTATACATTTATAGATACAAATCTGAATATATATACAGATACAAATCTCAATATATAAATCTAAGTTGTAATAGATATATTAATCTGAATATATGGTCATTAGTCTGAAAATGATGACTCCATAAATTAATTCAGACTTATAACTGCATATACAGATTTATAGATAAATATTCAGATTTACATTTTTAGATTAAGAATTATAACTTTATATATAATAAAAAATATAAGTATATATTCAGATTTCTTATAATTATTTCCTGTTTTGCCCTTTATAATACTTATAAAGGGCAAAACAGGAAATAATTGTAATTATAATGAAAGTCCTGGATGCTAATTCTTCAATATGGCGTTTCAGTAGTGCTTATATACACAATATAATAACACTATAATGCCAATTTTATTTACATATTGTGTATATTTTCTAGTGGAAAATTAAGTCATCATTTGGTCAAGGTCAGGATTTTTGTTAAATAATACATTAAATTTCAGTTTGTTTTTCACAAAACCCTATGGTAAAACCCCCAGAACCCTTGGAATATACGACACGTGTCGCATGGGACCATTCTGTGATACTTTTGTGTGTGTGTGTTTTTTTTTTTTTTTTTAAAGCTTGATGCTGGTCGCTATTCACTAGGATGAGCACAAGCGGAGCTTTTTTTTTACTCTCCTTTTGTGGTCCAAAATAGAAAGAAGGGCATACGGCATTAGAACGACACCAGGCTGAGTAAATGATGACTTAATTTTAATTTTAGAGTGAGCTATCCCTTTAATCCTTTCTTTTTATTGCCAATAACAGAGCGAGCAAAACCTCTTAAAATAATTCATTTTGTCTCCTCAGCTATGAACCAGCAGCGAATTTCCCAGAGTGCTCCAGTGAAGCAAGGCTCCCAGTTGCCCTCCAGCCCGCAGAGTGGAGTAATGGGTGGAAACAACCAGATCAGACTGCAGCAGATCCAGATGGAGAAAGAGAGATTGAGGATCAAACAAGAGCTCCTCCGCCAGAGACCCCAGGTCAGACACACACCTGTCAGAACATTCTGTCCTCGCATGCTAGACGGGCACACAGCGTTCTGCTGCCCAAATGGGCCTGAGCTGTACTGTGTATATTTGTTTCTAACGTACCGTGACGTTTAATCTTATGCTGGTTGTTTTCACAGACCTTGACTATTGGCATACTGGTCCACTTTGCAACTTATGCATCTGATAAACGTACAACAACTTTGTTTCTTTACATATAGTGTAGGGTGGGTGAATCTGAAGTGGCTGTATAGATGGCGTGTATGTTTTTTAAGGGAGTAAATGAGAGGTTGTAGAAGAGGTTTTGCTCAGCTGCCTGTGCTTTGGAATGTAAACACGGTGTTGACTCAGTTCTGCAAGACCCCCCTGCTGGAAAACTAAATAAACAGAGATCTTCAGGGATGATCTTACAGGCTGGAAGCAGTTCACTTTAAAGACTAATAAAGATAGGCCTTCAAAAACACTTAAAGACATTGATGTTATTGCTGGAAATTCTATAATGAATCGCTCACCCATGATATTGCTTGTTATTGAAATCAAAGCAAACGTAAAATTGGATTCTAAGTCTGTCCTACCTCTAAATTATATCACATTTTCTATTAAAAAGATATTTAACAAGATAAAATATAGGGTGAGAATTTACTTTCATACTGATCTTAATGAAATTTGGTTAAAAACTAATTTAACCAAAAAACTGGAACTAAATTGAAATACATTTGCATGATTTTAAAACCAACAAGAAATAAAATTATACTCAAATTAAGTTTAGATACCTGCATTGATTTTGAAAACCGCTATTTAAAGTATAGCATTTAACGCATTAACACTGGAAGCATAAAACTATAACAATGTCAGTCAAAGAAGAAAGACATTTCTTTTAAATAATGTGATGAATGAATCTTTCTCAATAAGACGAGTATAGTCGACAGGGTCAGTGTGGATGTCATGCTGTGACAGATTGTTGAGTTATCCTTTAATCAACAAAAGTTGTGAAAGTATTTAAGTTTCAATTAGTCATAGGAACTCTGTAATAAAAAAAAAAAGATCTGACCCTAGATGGTGTGCAATAAACCCACACCTTTGCGTGAGACTCTGCAAACCACTCGTTTAAGCTGAGGCTGTAAAAAAAAAAAAATGTTGACAGACAATCTTGCACAATCCATTGACAAATGATAACCAGATTTGTAACTCATGACTGGTTGGATGGGAAAGGCTTTTATTTAACACAAGAGGGTGATACAGGAAACTAAGTGAAACTTGTAGGTTAAGTTTTTGGTTTTGTTTTTTCACACCTCACTGTGTTTTGTGTGTGGTTTGAAAGCTAAACCTGTATAGTTTGTTCTGTCCTTTCTCTTCGGTTGAAAAATGCATCCGCTCTCAACTCTGTACTTGAAGTAATTCCAAAGAAAGTTGTTAATTTCATCTTCCGTTGAGCTTCCATTCCTACAAACCCAGTCTGCTCACTTTGTGAATTTCGCACTTTGACACGTATTTCTTTTGTCTGTGCGTGCGTACAGGAGCTCGCCCTGAGAAACCAGCTTCCAACCAGCATGGAACAGGATGGCGGCACTCAAAACCCTGTGTCCTCACCCGGCATGGGCCAAGACGCCCGTAACATGACCACCAACAGCTCTGACCCTTTCTTGAACAGGTAAGGCACTTTGAACTCATGCATGCACAACACATGAATGCAAGAGAAGTCAAGAGAAACTCACTTTGAGTTTGCACATGTTGCAAAGGCACGTAAATGCCATGAACCGTCCCACAAAAGATGTTTGGATGCGTCATGCGTGCTTTTTTTGCTGGAATGAATGACACTCAATGGTCACCCCTGATGGAGAAGCTGTTGAGATATTAAGCAGCTTTTGCAGAGAATAGCGCCCTCCAGTGGCAGTCGAACACATCAATCTCTCCTCCTACATGAGAGCAGATAAGAGATTTGTGAATAGCAAGGCAGCCCGTCTCAGAACCCCCCCCACACACACACACACCACCTCGGCTGCGCTCACAAAGAGCTCATTCATCCAGCGACTCTCATGCACTGAAGCCACATTTCATTCTCTTAATTAGGAGAAAGTTGCTGTATTTTCCTTCACTGTAGCATGTCCTCTGCGCTCTTTATTTGTGCTGAACTGCCGGCTGGCTATTTATAGAGAGCTTTTCTCAGACCACCAGCAAAACAACACCTTTTACAATGACTCTCAAAGGCAGTTCAAAGCGGGCCGCTGTGACGAATACAAGCAGAAACTCTTGCAGCAGTCAGTAGCAGTTAATGAGCAGTCATTACTAGCAGTTCATCTGGAGAATTGTTCAGAAGTTAAGAGGCAATGGCCACCAAAGCTTTATAAATGAGGGATTTTTATGTCAAGGTACTGGATATATGGTTGTACATAATTTACACAAAAGTCTTCAAAACTTTGGAGTAACACAAATGGAAATAGATTAAACTTTATTGTGTATTAGCTAATGCAAAGTCTACCCCTGCTCTGCACACTCTCATTCTCTCAATAATATTACAATTCTCTGTGTACTGAGATTCAACAAACTTTCACTTAATAAAAAAAGGAGTTTTTTTGAAGTTATTTGCACTTGATTTCTGTGCTTTGCACTGTTATATTCTTAGCTTGTTCTGAGTTTGTGGTCAGATAGAAATAGTCCGGTGTTGATCTAATGACACCATATATTTGGTTTTTCGTAGACTTGTTCTTTGTGGTGGTCAAATTACAATATTTTCCCCCAAAAATGTGAACATGAAATTTGTGACTATAAATATTGTTTCTTATATATTCTTATATTATATAAGGCAAATTACCATAAATGATAATAATAAATTAGATTTTTCTTGATTTCAATTTCACATATGATTTTTTTATGTACACTGTATAAAAACGTATTGTTAAAACTGTGATGCATTTTTTTCAGGATTCTTTAATTAATACCACATTCAAAAGGACAGCATTTGTTTGAAATAATTATTTTATAACATTATAAATGTCTTTAATGCATCCTTGCTGAATAAAAGTATTAATTTCTTTCAAAAGAAATCGGTTACACTTTATTTTAAGGTGTCCTTGTTACAGTGTAATTATGCATTGAAGTACAGAGTAATAATTATTAACTACATGTACTTATGGTTAGGATTGGGATTTGGTTTAGGGTTAGTTGCATGTGTAACCAAATTATGTATAATTACTTTACATTACTGTACGTGTACTTGGTGTACTTACCCAAGATAGTACTGGGTAATATAAGGTAACTACATGGGTTAAGGTTAGGTTTATTGGTGGGTTTAGGGTTAGTAGCTTAGTTATAACCCAGTTATTGTAATTGCTATAATAAGTGCATAGTATGTACATGCGGAACAGGATTGTAAAATGAAGTGCTAACCATAATTTATAGTTATTACTACAGTAGCGTGTAACAAGAACATTGTCAAATAAAGTTTAACCAAGAAATCTTTCTGAGCCCAAACTTTATAACAGTAGGGTAACTGTACAATTTACACATGTACATGCTTTATATTAGTCTAAGCAAGCTTTTAAATGTGCGAGTGCTGTCATTAATGGTGTTTTCCTGTGCAGTGGGACGTATCACTCCCGAGACGAGAGCACAGACAGTGGCCTGAGCATGAGCAGTTACAGCGTCCCTCGCACTCCAGACGACTTCCTCAACAGTGTGGACGAGATGGAGACAGGTACATCACAAGGACAATAATCACAATCAAACCAAACACATGATATCAGCAGAGTTTTAAGTCAAATGTCTCGCTCCCAGGCGATACCCTCGGCCCCAGCTCCATGGCGACACAGCCCAGCCGCTTTCCCGACTACCTAGACGCCATCCCGGGCACGGATGTGGACCTGGGCACCCTGGAGGGCGAGAGCATGGCGGTGGAGGGCGAGGAGCTGATGCCCAGCCTGCAGGAGGCCTTGAGCTCCGACATACTCAACGACATGGAGTCTGTGCTGGCAGCGACCAAGATCGACAAGGAGAACTTTCTAACCTGGCTATAGAGCACCTGAATCCAGCACTACTACGGCGCCTTCTCTTCCAACATGCTGAACTGCTGCCTAATCCAATCTGTGAAGGATGCGTAGATGCTTTGAGTTGAGAAAAGAAAAGACATTTCACCCTCCTTGGACATGAAACAGTTTTTCTCTTCCTATCTTCCATTCACTACGTTCGGCCGAATTGGTTTTAAAAGCTGAGGTATTTTAACCGTTGGTCCTTTTGTTCTTCTTTTTTTCATGTCTGCATCCTCAAGGCTGGCCCATGAACAGACAAGTATTCACACATACCCGATTCTCTTCCACGGCTGTACTGTATGATCAGCGTGCGAGTATGTGAATTTGTGTTTCCCCTCATGAACTCGTCGCTGGGCGAACAGGGCCGATGGGCTCAGGTGTTCCTCCAGAGTGAGCGATAAAGACAGATGAAATCCTAAATCAACCTCTGTGACTCATAACATCCCTGATCTCAGCTCCGCTGCAATTGACTGTTTTTCCCTCATACAGTAATGAGCCTGAGAAACCAAAAAGCGACGAGGAGGTCGTCTGTACGTGTTTTTTTTTTTTTTTTTGATGGGATCGGGATTGAAAAGTTTCAACGTGTGGCTTTGGTTTAACGAATCCTGCTGCTTGGCTGTGCCAGCAATATCACTCTAGAAACTGTAATCAAGTGCCTTCAGACAAAACATATCCTGTCCTTTTTACACTAGAGATCATAGATCAAATTTGAAAACATTTTCATTTACTTACTCGCTTCATTAATCAAAGTATATTTCTTTCAAATGTTTTATAAAAAAATATTATGTTGGGATTTAGGGTTGATTTTTTTTTTTTTTTTTTTTTTGTCTTTCCTTAAAGAACCCTAGCCTCTTTGTGTGTTAGTTTTATTTAAGCCTGATTTTGTTTCTTGACGGTTATGGCATTCATTTGTGATCAAAGAACAAATTGGATCTGTTTTTGCTCTCGTTTTAACGGATTTATACATTTATACAACTATTCCAAGAGTCCATGAAATGATTGACAGAGATAACACTGACTAGATGGACGCTATCGTTCATAATCAATCTGAGGGTGGAATCGTTTGGTTTTGTTACCGATATCTCTTTATCTTATGATTTTAGCATCTCAGTTGATATGCTCCCGCTTACTTGCTTGTTTTAGTGAAAATATCTCATCCAAAAGCAAGGAAGAAAATATCAAGGGCACTTTGATCAATAGACGGACTTCTCTGATATGAGCTCCAGTAGAGTCTGTGCCGGTGATGTTGATGCTGATGCTGAGATGGATATCGGCAGTAAGTGGAAGGTTCTGATAAGTTTAGATGGCTAGATGAGCATGTCTTGATGGGTAGTGCTGTAGATTAGCTGTTAGCTTGGATTTGACTTGGTAACTGTGGATATGAATGATAGGGTAGACTTTAATGGAAACAATCAGTTATCGTTTCTGTCAGGATTTCTTCGAGGCTTCCAAAGACTTTTAAAAAAAAAAAAATTTTAGTAATGATTCTTTTCTCTTAATGGATGACATCTATCATGCTTTTATTTACAGGTAAAACATAAGCTAATGAGAAAAGGTCTAATTGATTAGTGAGGAGATTTCAAATGAGGCAAGATTTGACAGGCCGTGTTCTGCTGGTTCTGATGTCAGTACTGAAGACACATTATTAGGCAGGTTACCTTGGTTTACATTATTTCACTATAGAAGATCACTACAGGAAATTGACTGCGGATTCTTTGCATTCAGTACTATACTCTGAATATCTCCTCTTGTTTACAATATGGTTATTTTTACACTACATAACTATAGCTCAATAACTGGCCCGTACATTAAATGCGTTTTGTGCTGTTTTTTTGTTTGTTTTTTTGTTGTTGTTTTAAAGGCGACATTTTATGAGTATAATATTCTGTGGTCTGTTTGGGTGAATAATACCGCTAAGGTCTATAACTCAATTGCCTCAGTAAGCAACATTTTTATGGTCACATTTTATGATCAAAAACAGCAAGCTAGGCCATAGTAATGAATGTTAGAGGTGAGAAAAAAAGACAAGATAAGAGAAATATCTATTTTTGCAAACATAGTATTGATGGCAGACTCTAGTGGGGTAAAACAGTGTTGGAGAGAGCAATGCAACAAAATGTTTTATGAATTGTGGGTACAGTTATGGTATTGCACGTTTATAGAACATTGACTAAAATGTGTATGTCACTTAAACATGATTTTATGCTTGCTTAGTGTGCAACTGTTCAGAATATATAGTAACTGTTTACTCTTTTTTTTTTTTTTTTTGTAGTGGTAGTACTAATCACACAAGTTAATGGATTGGTATTTAGATTTCTTTAAATGCACCCAGAATGAATTTATATCCATTTATTATGATCTAATGTTTTTTTTTTTTTTTAAATCAATGTATGTGCATGTACCTTAGAACCTTAAGTTCTGTTACATTATATCTCTTTACATATTACTTTAAAATTGGCCTGGAATAAAGTATATACTTTGGTAGATACTGTCTTTAATCGTATACTCATGCATTATGAGCATACAATATTATTAGACATGCATTGTAAATTGTGTGTGAGAAAAATGTATGCAGCCCACAGCATTAGACTAAATCACTTTATTGGATCATTTTCTCTACCATACATGAAACTATGAACATTAAAAAAAAAACTTTTATGCAAAAATACCATAAACCTAAAAAAAATCCCTGAACACTAACCAAAATTGTCAAAATAATTTGTCTCTCATATTCCTTTAAAAAGACTTTTACAGGTTCATATTTTACACACTAGGAAAGATAGTCTAGTTTAAGTACAAATACTAGATTAGTCTAGACAGAAAATCACTGAAAACACAATTGAGTTCAAACATTCACAATTAAAATGTATAAACTGCTAAAAGAGGGCAACCGGTTTCAGATTAAAATATATCAAACAAATCAAACACGTTTCATATGCATATTAACCATGGTAAAGTGAGAACTTTCTCTTCAGATCATGACAAGCGTGTGCTTTGGCCTGTATTTCCTCAGTGGCTCCATTTTAAATGATGGCATCATGTTCCTCACTGAATGACATGAAATATATATTAGCAAGGTTATATTATTACATATGATCCTATAAAACATGACTTGTGTAATACATAATTGAGAAGAAAAAGGTACATGGTTCACAAACTCATCACATCATATATCTGATATCCTTATGTTTTTTTTAAACGAGCAATTATGTAAATGAAACAACATTGCATAAAACAACAGGTGTGTTCGACTTCGGCTCGCGGTGTTTGTGTATCAGAGATGACAATGAATAGATGCAATATTTGTCAAATATACAGACGGTTCAGGCATTTTCATGTATCAACAGAAATACTTTTCATTCAATACTTTGTGCTGCATAAAACAGCGTGTTTGTACAAGAATAAAGTTCAACATACTATTTAAATACCAATAAAGTGGGGTTTATATTTTTTATCAGTTTTATTTTGATTAACACTGCCTGGCCAAAAGAAAATCTGGTTAACAGTCTATGATTGGATCATTATTGCAGTGATTATTATATGTTTGGCAACAGTTCATCTAACCCTAACTGACTTTACAGAGCGCCGGACTCTTGCATTGTCAATAAAACATCTTGAGCAAAAATGTATGCACCTCTTGATGGAAATAAATGTTGTGATGTTATTTCCATCAAGAGGTGCTTTTTTTTTTTTGGCCATGCAGTGTATAACATTATACGATTACATTACAAGGGCAGTAATAAAAACACTGATTTGTGAGCGTGGAACTTATGGTGTCAGAATAAACACAAAACACACATGACCGTTGTCAACAATCGAGAAACAGCTGGTTGTCATCAGAGCTTGTGGAGATATTGGACAGAACGAGTCAGCCGAATGCTCTTGAATCACTCTCGCTTTACTGATGCCATACGTCACAGTGCAGAAGGCCCGACACGCACTGCTTAAAGTCAAACACACCTAAAAAGAGCGCTCTGATGATACTCACATGGCTCTGTAGCGCACCTCCCGTTGACAGCAGGCCAGCCTGTAGCCAAGAGTCACAGCCAGTGTGACGATAATGGCCAGCGTCATACCGCCAACAAAACTACCCGCATGGAACCGAGAGCCTGCAGTTGGGATACTAGGAGGAACGCCTGTTAAAGGGATAGTTCATCCAAAAATGAAAATTCTGTCAGTAATTACTCGCCCTCATGTTGTTCCAACCCCGTAAGACCTTCGTTCATCTTCGGAACACGAATTAAGATATTTTTGATGAAATCTGAGAGCTGGATCCCTCCTACATAGGCTTCTAAGGGATTGAAACTTGCCGGCCCCGAAAAGTTATTAAAGACATCGTTAAAATAGTCCAAGTGACTACAGTGGCTCAATCTTAAGTTTATCAAGCGACGAGAATACTTTTTGTGCGCAAAAACAAACAAAAATATCGACTTTATTTCAACTATTCATTTCCTTCTCTGTGGGCCTCTAGTCAGGTAAAGTAGTGTGATTGCGTAGAGCTACGTCACACGTAGGCTCACTATTGGCCGACGCTGGTCATGTGTGTGATGCGTGTGACGTACAACACAGAAGCTTACGCTATTACACTAGTGAACTCACTCGAGGCCCACAGAGAAGGAAATGAATAGTTGAAATAAAGTCGTTATTTTTGTTTGTTTTTGCGCACAAAAAGTATTCTCGTCGCTTGATAAACTTAAGATTGAGCCACTGTAGTCACTTGGACTATTTTAATGATGTCTTTAATAACTTTTCGGGGCTGGCAAGTTTCAATCCCTTAGAAGCCTATGGAGGAGTGATCCAGCTCTCAGATTTCATAAAAAATATCTAAATTCATGTTCCGAAGATGAACGAAGGTCTTACGGGGTTGGAACAACATGAGGGTGAGTAAATACTGACAGAATTTTCATTTTTGGGTGAACTATCCCTTTAAATATAATTTGTTAAATGTAAACTTGACTATAATGAAGGAAACCACATGTGATGAAACAGTAGAGCAACAAATCAATGTAGGAAATCAGACAGTACCAGTAGAAGCAGAAATCAGGGGTTTGCTCTTTGTTGTGATGAGCTCAGTATTCAGAGAAGGTTTAGTTGAGGTGATGAGTTCAGCTTTAGGTGCTAATGTTGTTTTGGACATGTTTGATCCAGTCACTGTCTCTCCTTCAGCTGGATGAGTCTGGACAGCTCTCATGACTGCATGTGGGAAATGTAATTGGGCTGAATGGCGATCAACATACAGATCAGCAGAAAAGCATTTTAATGGTTCTTATTACAATAAAGCCACTAGTAGTGTACTTTTATAGTGTTGTGTAAGATGTTGCTGCAATATCGCACATCTGTTCCACAACTTTGTGAATGTTGCAATCTTTGTTTTCATAGAAAACTTGTGATTTAAGAGATTAATACGGTGTACTTTTTTTAGAATATATAATAGTCAGTTGTTGACTTTCCATAGTGAGCCGTCTAGACCAGCGGTCCTCAACCAAGGGGCCTTCAGATGGTTTAAAGGCTTGGTTTCACAAACAGGGATTATATTAAGACAGGATTAGGCCTTAGTTTAATTAGGATATTTAAGTTGCTTTCATAAACATGCCTTGGGAAAAAAAATACATTACTGGTGTGCATCTTGAGACAAATCAACACCACTGACATATTTTAAGATATTGCAAGTTGCTTTTAGTTAAAACTCCTCAAACATGCATTTTAGTCTGGGACTAGTTTAAGCCTTGTCTGTGAAACTAGGGGGGAATTAATTAAAATAAGACAAAACAAGCATTAAAATAGGGCCTAACTAAAAAAAGAAATGCAGATACTACTTTTTTCATTTACCTCAACAACTTTTTTTTTCTTCTTTCTTTTTTTTAAGAAACGAGTACACACTGTCTTGAAAACCCTAGATAAATAATGCAACCTAATTTTAAAATTGTGATTTCTAGACCTGATTATTTTTTTAAGATCTTATAAGACTATGGGCATTTATAGAATGAATATACATTTTTCTAATTATGTCGAGCTCTAAAATATTTGATCGGTTAGAAATTGTGTAAAAAATTTTTTTTTTTAAGATTATCCTTAAAGAAAGCGTAGATCCCACGCAAACATTTGCGAGAAAAACGCAGAAGCATTGACATTTCCACCACCATGTCCACTTCGGGGCTCCGTAGTACATTTTGATTAAAGATTTGATTGAAAGGAACCATGGAAAGGAACATGATTTTTTTTTTTATGTGCACGGTTGAATAATTTTTAATAAATATCTAAATCGTATATAAATTCTGATATCCTTGTGACTTTAGGTTAGATAACAAACGTATGAGCAGTAGTTAAAGTGACGTTCTTTGCGATTACCACTGAATAAGACAGATTCACTGTAAACACTGCTTTGGAGCCTGCTGTCTAGGTAGGTACTAGACAGCTCACTCAGTTTTTGAACCAACATGTTCTATGTACACGTGTACACAATGGAAGCTCTCACAATTTCCGTTATAAAGCGCTGTTTCCACTGAGTTCTTATAAACAAAATAAACAATTGAGAAACTTACCCGACGACAAAACCAGACAGGATTTAATGAGGATTAAACACAAACACCGATTCATTTTCTTTGCCAGTAAACTAAAGTCCTGCAGTCTCACACCAAACGACAGTCATGACGAGCGAAAAAAAAGCTTAGTTCTCCTATCTGGCTTCTCGTTAACGCAAGACTGCTTCTGGTGTCATTCAGAGAAACGCGTTATATATATCTTAACTTAATTTAGACTTTAATATCCAGTTTTAGTAAACACCGACACAGCTTGATGCTGACTGCAACAGCGACTGAACCTGTCAATCTAGTAGGTAGTCTTATCTGGAGCGGTTTGGTCTACACGAATGTGTGTTTGTGTGTGTGTGTGTGTGTGTGTGTGCTCTAAAACAGCCTACTGCTAGATATGTTTTGTTTAAGCAAGCAAGAATGACAGTGATTTGAAATTATTTTACTTTTGCAAACCATTACAATCTGGGGGAAATAAAGTCAGACAGCAGAAGTCAGTCTCTAAGATGCCTGCTAAAGAGCACTTGATCAGGGAGTAGTACTATCCTCTAAACAAGTGCACTTAGACATGTTTAAATGAACCAGAAATTCCATGAATGATAAAATCATGTCTTTATTTTAGCCACTTAATTTTGATATTTTTTCAAAAAATAAAGACTTAATATCTTAAATAATTTTGCTTCTCAAGTAAATATATCTTGATTTAAGACCGTGTGGATATTTGGAAATCTAGACAAAAACATGGAGGATGAGATACCAGCACTTTTCTAGCATGTCTATCTCCAACAATCAATGTTTGTGCCTAGTCTATTGTCCAGCTTTTCTACTTTTAACTCTAGTCAAGTCAAGTCACCTTTATTTATATAGCGCTTTTAACAATACAGATTGTATCAAAGCAGCTTCATTGTGATAACATGAAAATACAACAATGTTTGTTTCTAGAAGAAAATTGCATCATCGTCCACCTTAAGTAAGGCAGATCAATAATATTGTTGAATATTAAATGTCCCCAGTGTTCTTTAACTCTACATTGATTTGTTAAAGAAAGTGCAGCAACTGGCATCCATGTGAAACTAATAATTTATGTGGACCAAGACCGTTAATTATCACCTACAAGCTATCAAGATTTTAGGGCTGTACTACACCAGTGTTATTCAGTACGTGTCCTATGCGGCATATTAAGGCAGTTTCAGAAGAAAAACAATTTGAGAATATGTCTGCAGGTTGTCCAAAATTGGTATTGATTTATTTGAAATACACAGATTTTGCTAAAGACAGAATTCCATAAAAACAAGGCATTTCTGTTCAATGTGAATTTGACATGCACCAAAAAGCTTACATGCCAATTTTCACAAAAAAAGGCAAAAATTCATCACATTTCAGTAATTTACACTGAAAATACAGAACCATGGAAAACTGAGGCCATATTATACAATTCATCTGTGAGCTAATTGCTAAAGTGCCTAAGAGAATGAGGGACTAAGACCCTAAACACAGTCATGTTGACGTATAAGAATGTAGTAGGCTGCAGAAAGAGGAGGAATGACTGTACAGAATTGCAAAAACGTGAAGAACATTTTCTGTTGTGGTTAGTTGGTTTCGTTTGAAGTAAAATAATTCAGCCTGGGCTCAAATTAGCTGCAGAACTTTGGAATTCAATAATGAACAATCCACATGCAAGTGAATGCTTTAAGAGCTCAAATAGATTGGTTCACTCTGACCTCGACTGATGTTCTCACTTTTGCCTTACTACTTCCAGTCGCCAGGGCACAGATGCATTTAAGATCATTTCTTGTGTTTGCCTGCAGGAAATTAAAGTAGAATTTTCACTGATCTCTTCCAGACCAGCCTAAAACAAAATGATCTGCATTGACGACAGAAAACCTTCTACCGCAGCAATGTCTCACTGCCTGGAGTCAAACGACTTGAAGAAAGAGGATCTTCCTTCAGATGCTTCTGACTACTCATCAAGTGAGTCTTACATCTCATCTAAACCATAGTCCTCTTCAGGGAAGTCTCCGACCGTTACTGAGAGGG
Organism: Siphateles boraxobius; assembly: GCF_051911475.1. Lineage (NCBI taxonomy): Eukaryota > Metazoa > Chordata > Actinopteri > Cypriniformes > Leuciscidae > Siphateles > Siphateles boraxobius. Next base: position 2,640,736 of record NW_027508942.1, read on the forward strand.
GCTTCACGAAGGCGCCATATTTTGGTTCGCATTCAAAGTAACGTTTCCCATTCACACTAAATCAAGACAAACAGGAAGCATCAGTTAGACTTTCTCGTAAGGTTCGAGTAAGGGTCACATTTTAGACCTTTTCTGAGACATGCTGGTCTTCTCATAAACATAAATAACTTGAACGAGCACCAACCTGCCGTCATGCTTCCCAAGCGGCTCATCATATTTCACACCAACCCAGTGGCCTGGCTTGAAATCTACCGTACCTGAAAACAAGCAATAAACAGGCATGTGATCAGCAAAGGACAAAATAGAAGGAAAACCATCTTTTATTCCCATTCAACAATTTAATTACTATTCAAAATATTATCTTTTAATATTTAAATGATAAAAATGTATCAAATGCAAGAAATGCAAAACTATTGCCATACCACAATTGTAATATAAAATAAGCTGTTTTTATGTTACATATTTACTACTAACAACAACAACAACAACATTTTATTTACAGAACAAAAGTAAAATTACAAATATTTATGTCTACCTTCATTTCTTTGCTTTCAAACATTAAACCATAGCGCTTTTATTTTGGCGGAAAATGGACAATTCTGTTTCGTTTTTTAATGGAATTTTAAAGTATTTATTAAATTATTTGTCAGTACACTTTTTTTTTTTTAAATTCATGTGCCTTCATAATCTTTAAACATATCTTCCTCTTGCAGCGACATGATGATATGATGATTGATATCTGATTGCAATGTGACAACCTGAGATCAACCAATAGCAAACCACAACCATCCAATCAATTTCTGATGGACAAAGTCAAGTCACAACACTTCTGTATTATGCTGACTCTAAAAGTTTCTATTTATCAGTTTTATATACATTTCTCCGAGACACTGAAAACACAGGTTCATGACTCAAACGCACAGCTCATAGACTATATGATTCACATTTATTAATAGATATTTAGCTCACCACTGGCCTCTATTACATACTATGTAACAATTACGTGGTAAATCAGAGCAGTAGGTGCGATTATTAAATCAGGTTATGATTTAATAACCGACAGGGCTAGTAGAAAAAATCCTTAGTGTTGAGCCCTGATTTGAGAGGTGTGATATGAAAATGATGGTAATCTTACCCACAAACATGACGGTGCCAATCTTGGTGGGTTGCCCAGGAACTTCAACTTTACAGCGGTTTCCAGCAGCGATGGCTTCAGCCGCTGCCTTCTCTTCCTCTTCTTTCTTAGCAAGCGCCTCTTCTTGCTTGACCCGGTTTTCCTCATTAAAACGACCCAACTTCATATTCTTCTTGAAGCTCCGTATTGAATCTGACGTATGAAAACTAAAAAGTTAGATATTTGCTTTTCTGACATATTTTAGAGAGAACAGACATTACATTAATGGTAAAGGCACTTTAAATAGGTGTGATACAAATTTCTTAGTGGTTTTGGGCTACTTCATTTTATTGGAACTTAGTGTTTCATGTGTAAAAGGGATAGTTCACCCAAAAATGAAAATTCTGTCAGTAATTACTCACCCTCGTGTTGTTCCAACCCCGTAAGACTATCGTTCATCTTCGAACACAAAGAGCTGGATCACTCCTCCATAGGCGTCTAAGGGATTGAAACTTGTTCCCCGAAAAGTTATTAAAGACCAAATAGTCCAAGTGACTACAGTGGCTCAATCTTAAGTTTATCAAGCGACGAGAATACTTTTTGTGCGCAAAAAACAAACAAAAATAACGACTTTATTTCAACTATTCATTTCCTTCTCTGTGGGCCTCGAGTCAGTTCACTAGTGTAATAGCGTAAGCTTCTTTTGTTATACGTCACACGCATCACACACATGACCAGCGTCGGCCAATAGTGAGCCTACGTGTGACGTACAACACAGAAGCTTACGCTATTACACTAGTCAACTCACTTGAGGCCCACAGAGAAGGAAATGAATAGTTGAAATAAAATCGTTATTTTGTTTGTTTTTGCGCACAAAAAGTATTCTCGTCCCTTGATAAACTTAAGATTGAGCCACTGTAGTCACTTGGGCTATTTTAACGATGTCTTTAATAACTTTTTGGGGAACAAGTTTCAATCCCTTAGAAGCCTATGGAGGAGTGATCCAGCTCTCAGAATTGATCAAAAATATCTTAATTCATGTTCCGAAGATGAACGATAGTCTTACGGGGTTGAACATGAGGGCGAGTAATTATTGACAGAATTTTCATTTTTGGGTGAACTATCCCTTTAAAGCAGTGAAAAACTTGATTAAAAAAATGCAATCGGAAATGTATCACAGAATCACATCACACGTAAATGTGAAAGAAATTTTTAAAGGCAGCATGAGATGAAGAATTCACCCTATCTTTTCTCTAAATGCATGTTGAGGTAATCGTAAATGATTCATCCGAAATATATATTTATTTATTTTACTTCATCATTTTCAAATAAAATGTCAACTTGGTCTACCGGTGAAATGACAGATTCTCTGCTGACATATACAGAACTTCTCCAATCATTTAGTCTGCTTAAACCTGCCCCTTTCTCACAATCGACTGCAATCTCACATTTAGTCGATCTGCTTCAATCGTTATCAGCAAACGACTGATAAAAGCAAGGCACTGGTCTACGTGTTTCACTGAGATGTATGTCACAATGCGGGGAAAAAAAGTCACTTCATGACAGACTGACTATTTGAGCAGTGACTGTAAGTTGCTATACATTTAAATCACTCATCAAATGTTTTGCAGGCAGAAATTTGATGCCATGGTTCGATTACCTGCCCTTTTTTCATAGGCATCATCAGAGATCTCGAATTTCTCCACCTTCGACAAATCAGTGAACTCTCCGCTCTGCGCACCACTGCGGTCTGTCACCTGCACACAGTACAAGAATTACATCTTTATTAATGCCAGCAAAACGGTTTCAAAATGTCCAGCACAGCAAAGTTCTGAAGCTTTAAGAATCATCATCTCACGTCATTTACACATTCCAAGTGTGTAATGTCACTCGCTTTCTGTGTAGATGGAGAGTGTCAGAAAGGAATTGATACCCACATGTATTCTGCAGTCATCATCCACATGATAGGAGCCGAGCAGGGCTTCATTGTTGTCTAGCTTCTGTAAGAACTTGTCTGAAGTGCTGAATAGATCGAGGTCCATGCAGGCAGCTGGGGTTCCCACAATCAGCTCAAGTTTACTCTGTAAAACAAATGCACATGTTCAGTTAAGCTTAGTTATGTAACCCGTATGGATTACTTTTACGATGGATGGATTAACTTATTTGGGCTTCAAAATATACCCCTAATGGTACAACGTTTTCACATTTTATTATTATTTTTAAATCATGGACTGTCTGCATGTTTTACTCAATTGTTGCAGAGCCACTCTACCCTACAAAAAACGTAATGATTTTTTAAAAAAAACGAATATTAGCAATCAAGCAAGCGTGATGTTCTTTACTGTGATTTGACAATATTGTCACATTACATCCATATCTTTAGAAAATACGTAGCAAATCTATTTTGACATTTTTAACTCAAATATGGGCATTTTTAAGAAAGCAAAGCTTCACAGCACAACATACTGTCTAACATATTTCTACAAGGTCATAATAAGACTAAGACATGACGCATATCTGCACTGCCGCACCTTAAACTCTGCGATCGTTAAGCCTCGGTTGAATCTCCGGTTGATCTCGAAGGAGCTGACGGTGCTGGTCACCCGCACGGACACGGTCGGGTTGCTGATGACTGTCACACTCCCGTCCATCTTCAGTTACTGGTGCTGGTGTGTAGTCGAGCTAAAAATCAAATGTGTGTTTAGTATTCATGCAGCAATGTCTGGACAGAACAGTTATCTTGTCATGTCTTCCACTGAAAGCTTGATTTTTGCTACGGCTAGCCAATATTTACATGCACTCACTCACGTGACAAGATCTTCGCTTTATTCTCTGCTTCAGTCAGCTTCAGATATTATCAGTTACACGCGATCTAATACTTTAAAGCCTGTATTCAGAAGTTAACCCCCCCCAAAACTATTATATACTTCTTTGTTTTAGCTTTTAGGAAAATATCTTCCGTCACAGACCAGACCACACCACTAGATTCTGGAAGATTCTGCCCACCCATATTTACCTTTGAGCCAATAAAAAAACGGTAATTGGGCGGGCTTTTGAATTCAACCAATAGTAATCCGTTATGAGTCTTTTAGTGGGCGGGGAAAACGCACTCTGTCGAATCGGGCTGCTCAGTGAAACATTTTATTATCCAATCACTATTTGTTTTGTTGAAACAGACCGCTCCCAAATCTGCCAGAAAACACAAATGTCTGCAGTGCCAATGTGTTCCACACGATGCTGCAAGAGTTTCAGAAAATCCTGAAAAGGACGACATCCATTAGTAAATCAATTATCCAGCCATTTTACAGATTTTTTTTTATCTTACTACTAGTAATTTTTTAAACTGAAATATAAAGTAACCATTCTGACTAGTTATAACATATGACAACTAAACTGCTATTGTAACTGGTAAAATAAATGTTAGACCACTGGTTTGGTATATTGATAGGTACTAGATAGATAGTAGTTGCCTAACTATTGTAATAACAAAGACTGGTGCTAGGAACATCTGGAATACAACTGTTCATGTGCACCCCACAGGTCACGTGATTTTGCCAAGTAAGACATGTTCCTGGATCAACTATTTTGTTGATCCTGGAACAACATTCCTATCCGAAAATGTAGTCCTTACCATAAATTATCCCAAACATTAGAGGGAAATAAGTGAATAACACTGATGTAGAAGCACCTAACCCTGGTTTATAAGAATAAATTTGACATAAATAGTAAACTTGTACCTCAGATCTGATTGGTTGATTGGAATGTTGTTCTAGGATCAACAAAGATGTTTATCCAGGAACATGTACTTGGTGAAATCAGGTTTACCATTTTATGCAAGTAATAATAAAAATAATAAAAAAATAAAAGTTACTTTTCACTACTGGGATTGTACTGTCAATGTTAAACTTTCTTTAAAATTGTACCATTTGTTAACAACATTACTTAACATGAACAGTGAAAAACTTTTAAAAGCATATATTGATCTTTATGTTACTTTGGTATGTGATCTTAGTAAATATTATTTAATTGACCTGAGCTAACATGAACTAACAATCAACAGTTGTATTTTTATTAACTAACATTAACAAAGATTTATACTGTATATTGTAACAAATATATTTATCATTGTTAGTTAATCCATTACTAATGTTAGTTGGACTTCATTTTAAATAACTAAACTTTACATTTTGTTGATATACTTTCAGAGCTGATATACAAAAGTTGTATACAGTTACTTGTGTTTATACAATCATTTAAGACATGATACCCTGAAAAACAAGATACATTTTATTTTGTCTCCACAGTGGCAAATAAAGTGATTTGGAAAACTGCTACTTATTTGCAGAGTTCTTTTCTGTGAAACATGACTGGTTACGTTGAAAGGCAAGTGTGCACAGGCAGAAGATCAAAGGGTGCAGGGTTTTGGGCTGAGAGGATAGACAGTTGTAGGATGGGGGTGAAAGACTACAGCCTGATCTCCCGCCTTCCTGAAAACAAAGTTTACATTCTTGCAAAGGGATGATATGGAGGTATAGAGCTCTGCTTCATCTCATTCTGTCCTTCTGCTTCCAGGTGTGCGTGTCCTCTTTCACATTTAAACCCTGTCCGTCCAGCATGCAAAGTTTTTAAAAAACGCAAACACACACACACACACACACACGCACACACGCGCGCACACACACACACACACACACACACACACGCACACACACACACACACACACACGCACACACACACACACACACACTAGTTTCACTAATGAGGACATTGCATTGACTTGCATCGATTTTATATCAGGTTAATGATTTTTTTTTCTATGGCCTAACCCAAACGTATACCCTAAAATCTACCCATCACAGAAACATGTGCAAAACACTAGATTTAAATAAAAACATGTTTTGGCTGATTTTTAAGCATAAAGTAAAATGTCCTAAGTCGGTTGTCATAATATTTCACTATATAGGCTGGGTGAGGACATCTGACCTTCAGCCAAACCTGTACACACACACACTTATTGTTTTCATATTCTATGGGGACTTTCCATATAATGATTTTTATTCTGTACACACTGTATATTCTCTCCCTTTACACTAACCCTACCCTTAAACTCACCCATCACAGAAAACTATCTGCATTTTTACATTATTAAAAAACATCACTTAGTATGATTTATAAGCTGTTTTCCTCATTGGGGCCAAACATGTCCCCACAAGGTCAAGTATTTCGGATATTGCCGTCTTTGTGTGTGGACATTTTGTGAGGTTTACCAGGAACACACACAAACACACACATGTTGGTTGTTGCTGGGCATCTCACAACATCTGTTGTCTCTGTGTATTTTCCTAGTGACACACTAAAGCAAAGTAGGCCTAATCCTGTTTTACTTAATTTAAAAGTTTAGGTTAAAAAGTCCTGATCAAACTTCTAAAGATCAATGGGTTCATTATCATTAAAGCCAATTCCGGTATGAGAACAGACCATCTTCGTATGTAGCCTATAGATATATAGATCTTCATGTCCACGTGTGAGTGAAAGGAGTTGTAAACAAACACACAAACTAAGAGTGAGGATTGCACAATGGTAAAGCAGCAGCAGGCCTGCGGAGGATGATGATGATGATGTCTGGATGGGGGAGGTTGACGAAACGCAGGGGCGTGACGCACGCACGCCTCGTTCTGAAGCGGCGCTCGCTCGCTCGCTCGCTCGCCTACGGGAGAATGGGAGAGAGTTAAACACAGAAGGGGAGAGAGAGACACACACAGAGAAGGGGAGGGAGGAGGAACTTGAAGGGAAAAAAGTTAAAATAAAAATGGCTTCCTTGTCTTTGGAGTCCTCAGAACAAACTGAAAACGGCCCAAAGGAGTCAACGCAAGACGAAGCTAAAGTGAAAGAGGAGACGGATCCAGATCCGGACCCGGACGAGGTTTCGGAACAACTGCTCCAAACTTTCCAGAACTCGGCGCTCAGTTTTTCCACCGATCAAGTCGCATGTCTGTGCGAAGCGCTCCTGCAAGCGGGCAATGTGGATCGCCTGTGGAGATTCCTCTCCACCATCCCTCCTTCGGCAGATCTGCTACGTGGCAACGAGACCCTGCTGAAGGCCCAGGCTCTGGTCGCATTTCACCGGGAGGAATTCAAAGAATTATACGCCATCCTAGCCAGTCATGACTTCCACCCGAGTAACCATGGGTTCCTTCAAGACCTCTACTTGAAGGCGCGCTACAAGGAGGCTGAGAGGACCCGGGGTCGCAGTCTGGGCGCCGTGGACAAATACCGACTGCGCAAAAAGTTTCCTTTGCCCAAAACCATTTGGGACGGAGAGGAGACTGTGTACTGCTTCAAGGAGAAGTCGCGCAACGCGCTAAAGGAATGTTACAGGATCAACAGGTATCCCACTCCGGTCGAGAAGAAGAATTTAGCCAAAGTTACCGGACTCTCTTTGACTCAAGTGAGCAACTGGTTCAAGAATCGCCGTCAGAGGGACCGGACCCCGTCCGGCACCAACAGCAAAAGGTAAGTGCATTGCATTTCGATTAACAGGGCTCTCTTTAAGGCCCCAGAGAGACATTCTTGAGCCAAACTGAGAGAAAAGAGCTGTAAACAAATCTCTATTGTGTGCGAGGTTTACACTAGGACGAGGGCTTTCTTACTTTACTGTATACTCTTCATGCAGGCCTATTTTATTGTTTGGGTGATGCAGCTGTGGAAAAAGTGAAATATATTTCTTGGATTATCATTGTTAACTGAAGTGTTTGACATGTGAAAATGACATGGAGATCTTAGAAAACAAGGCTGAAAGCATGTTGCTTTGTTGTGAAATGTGAGATCGGGGCGCCAGGAGTGGCTCGAGTTTCCTGAAACTCTGCTCCACATTTACTTTCTGTCCATGGACTGATAAATCTCAGGATGGAGAAGACATTGAGGGGATATATATATATATATATATATATATATATATATATATATATGGACTTTATTTATATATATATATATATATATATATATATATATATATATATATATATATATATATATATATATATCATATCCTACATTAAGATTTAAGGCAGAAGTAAGTATTGCAGAAGCCACACAAAGATAGTAGCCTAGATAACAAAATGTCAGACAGTGTAGTTTTAGTGTTTATTATTATATTCGTTTTATCGACTAGGGCTAGATAAACTATTTTCAATCTCTTTTAATAAACTGCTCTTTTGTTCCCTAAAACCTCAAGTATGTTGTGCAAATGCCTATATGTACATACATTACATGCATACATACATTACATCAAGATAACATAATATAATGCAAAAATATAAAATAATTCACATAAAAATACAAAAGTACTACATGAAAACCAGACTCAACAAACAAAAAACATACCAAGATCAAGAACTAAAAAATAATGGAAATAATAATAATAATATTAAAGCATTGTTCTATAAAAACATTTTTTTAGGTATTTGTTTAACAGATCAAGAGATGGTACAGATTCCATGTTTAGTAGTATACCTTGAAGCTCATTCCACGCATAGTATGATTGTAAAAGACAGATCTACCGAGCTCTGTGGAGGAAAATTGTCTTAAGTAAAAGTTTTCTGTTGATCTAGTTCTATATATGCTAGCAATAGTAAGCAAAATAGACATGTACTATGGTATCTTGCCCAGTAAAGCTTTTGAAATAAAATTTAACCTTATTTTTCCTCCTCAATCACAGTGAAGTCCACTGTGTCATTTCATATAAATTACAAAGATGTGTACAGATACTTGCACCAGTTACAATTTGTAAAGCAGCATGATAGATTACATGCAGTAAAACAAAGGTGCATAATAAATTACATCACTATAGTCCAATACTGACAACAAGGTACTCTGTTTTTATTGCTAGAAATAGATTAGTCCACTTTTTGTCAAGGTACTCTGTTTTTATTGCTAGAAATAGATTAGTCCACTTTTTGTTTTAAATGAAAAATAAAAACCTAACCTTGCTCTATCAATATACCAAAAATTTATCAATCAATTTATCAATTTATCAATTTATCAAGCCAGATGCCAAAGTATTTATAAGAGACGTCCCTCTCAAGATAAGTGTCATCAAATGTTTCAACCATAAAATCAATGGGTGATAATTAGTGGTCGACCGATATTGATTTTTATTTATTTATTGTTGATGCCGATATTTTAGAGAACAGGGTGTATAAGGCGTAAGTTCCATATAAGGCGGTTATATTAATAATTTATTTGACTTAGTTAATAAATTAGAACTTTTTGATTCTGAAATGCTTTTACAGTATTTTCACAAATAAAGAAATTGTTAAAAATGAATAAAAAGGAAGTAAACACTAACCAACTCATATTTATTCAAATAAAGACAAGGTTACTAATTTTACATACAGCACACAGTGAAAATGACATGTATATGACAGTGGGCAACTGGATATAGCGCGGCATAGTTTTGAAATCAAGGGTTTAAAGTTTGGCGATTGTTCAGTGACAGCTGAACTCTCCTGTCCACATTCAGTTCACACAGACAGACCGTTACGCACAGAGTACACGTTTTATGCCGTATAAAAGTCCCGCTTCCAACACATCTGCCAAAAAACTAAGAAAAACGAATTGGCCAATGCCAATATATCAACCTTGGCGATACATCAGTTGACCACTGGTGAATATCTGAAAAATCATATGTTTTGGTTTTTTTTGTGTGTTTGGCACTGATTTTAAGTTAACAAGTAATGTCTGTAATAACTTAAAAGCGGTAGAGAGTAATCCAGTTTTTTTTGTCATACCACAAGCTTTACTGGGTCTGATTTTTATTTAGGTTTCTCCTCGATTGATACAGATGTCAAAAATAATAATAATACATTTATTTTATATAGGACCTTTAAAAGTTCCTTTTTTTTTTAAAGCGCTTTACAGGCAAACATAACAACAGAGAAAACTACACACTTTATATACAACAATAAACAAACAAAATGAATAATAAAGTAAAAGCAATCCAAAAATAAAAAGTTTTGAGAAGAGATTTAAAAGTCACTAATGTATTTGCTTCCCTGATGTCGGCCAGGAGAGAATTCCAAAGCTTAGGAGCACAGGAAGAAAATGCTCTATCACCCCTAGAACAAAGGAACGCAGATTACGGCGTCGTGTGTAAGGCATAAATAGATCAGTTAAGTACTGAGGAGACAGATTATGCAAAGCCTTATATGACAGCATAAGGATTTTAAAATCAATGCGGTACCTGACAGGGAGCCAGTGCAAAGACTCCACAGGGGTAATATGATCCCTAGCCCTGACCCCAGACAATACTTTAGCAGCCGAATTATGTAGATATTGCAGTTTGTCGAATGATGATTTAGATACCCCAGCTAGGAGACCATTACAGTAGTCAACACGTGAAAAAAGATGATTGAACATTGATGGTAGACATTGATCAAAACTACATTAAGACTGTTTGACCAAATGTAATATTTCCGTCTCTTCTTTAGTGAATCTGATGGGAACCACAGCACAGAAGATGAAGCCAGCAAAGGAGATCTGGAGGATATTACTGACAAACCTGCTGCTGTAGAGACGGGCAGCTCCAATGCTTCTCTTATATCCCTCACTGGTCCTCCTTGCAGTACTGGTCAGCTTATTCTCAACAGCACGGGGGGATTCCTCACAAGCTCTCATCCACTGCTGCTCAATGGGAGCCCTATACTCTCAGGGGCAGGAACCGGGGTCATCATTAATGGGTTGACACTGAGCGATGGCCACACAGTCACTCTCAGTCCTGTTACAGCTAATGCACCATTGCTACTTAATGGGGCTCAAGTAATCTCCAAAGATGAAAGAGGGATCATTGATATGGAGGCCCAAGGCAGTCTGCCCACTGTGGTTCTGAATCCACAAGCCAATCTAACCAGCACAATACCTCTCTCTCTTAGCGAGGACGCCAAAACAGCCAGCAGCAATGTTTCTCCGCTGGATTTCATCAGTTTTCCAGAAGCCTTGAAGAATCCAGATAATAATCAGTCAGTGCCTACAAACTCTATTTCCTCGTCCACCATCTCTACTTCTGTCATCTCTCCCACGTCTCTTCCTTCGGTGATACTCGCCCCAAATCGTATTTCTGCGTCAACAACTGTCTGTGGGAGTTCAGTCATCTCCAGTCCCATGGTGCCATTACAGCCAACACATCCACCGGAAATTGTTGTATTAGGAAAGGCTGACCCTCACTCACCAACTTGCAGCTCTGTCTCCAGCCCTCAGGTGCTGTCTTTACCCCAGGTGGTACCATCGATACAGGGCGTTCCAGTTTCTCAACTGATGCAGCCTACATCTGGAGCCACAGTGTCATCTTGCCCCCAGCTTGTTCCAGTCTCCCCGGTCAATCCACAGTTACCCCAAGTCCCCATCTCTCAGTTTCAGACACAGACCTTGCACATTGGTCCAAGATTTGCTCAAGCTCAGCATCAAAATGGCTCCACCACACTAATCACCAGTAGTGCTTTATCACTCCCCCAGATGGCTGATGGACATCCGCCTCAGCTAGGAGATGAATCTACTTCAGCCACCTTTCAACAGATACAGACCTCTATGGGGACGCAAGTCATTCCCATCTCCTCCCCGACTCAAGTCGTTCCCATATCCCAACCCAAAGACTTAGGCCAACCTCAGCTGGTCCCCCTGTCACTGCCTCAACTTATGCCTGTGACATCTATTGCGGGAACTTCCACTGGAACCCTTTCCTTCCCTCAGGTGGTCCCAGCAACACCATCTCTTTCCATCCCATCCCCAGGAGGTGCTTTCCAGATTTTGACATCTGGAGCTGGAACAGGATTGAGTGTTGCCCAGGGACCGATACGCCTTAGCCCAATAGGGCCTCCACAGAGTGTCCCTACTGGAACAATCCCGGGTGTTCAGCTTCTCAACTCTGGGGTGATTCAGCTTCCGTCTGCCTCTCCAGGTATGTCACAAATGTTAATTTCACCAGCAGTGGAAAATAGATGTTGTTTTTTTTTGTTCTGTAATGAGATGTCTTTACTCTGCTTTTGTGTCCAGGCAACTTCCTCCTAGCAGGTGGCATCGGGGGCAGTCCCATCCTAAGTGTTCAAAACGGCAAACTCATCCTTACTATCCCAGCTGGCATCCAGTTTGCCAGCATGCCTGTCAAGTCCGTCCCAGACAATTTGGTTTCAAGCAACAGCACCTTTGATCCTCAAACCTCAGCTGTACACTCACTCGAGAATCAACCAGCACCTTTACTCACCGCTCAAACCTTAAATTCACTACAACCATCTCCTTTGGGATTTGTTGGGTCCTCTACACTTTACTGCAGCCCTGAGCCAGGGACCATTGCCAACCCAACCCCAGGAGCCTCTCCGAACACGCCAGACTCATCCAGCACTCCCACTCCTACAGGCATCCTACAATCCCAGCAGGCCCTTAGCCCTGATAGCATGCTGCCACTCAGTCCAATCTGTAGCGGTGTGGCATCTGGGCCCCACCTTTCCCAGCCAGTCTGGAGCCCTGTCCCACTGTCTTCCTCTGCTGGTCTGACATTATTTGACATACGTGGGAAAGGGGATCTTCCAGAGGACCCTGCTTTGTTGGGCCTACCAGGAGGAGAGTCCCTCCTGTTGGGCACTCCTCCTCCGGGTGAGGACGTAGAGAGAGATTCTCAGCTGGATGAAGTGGAGGACATGGACGGGGACTCAAAAATTCTTACACAACTGCAGTCTGTCCCTGTGGATGATGACCTGGGCTTGTAATTACCAGTTCTGCTGACAGCCTGCTAGATGCAGTTCGTGTTAAATCTCAGCCTCGCTAGAGTTGCATTCAACCATGTCCCTGAAGCTAGAGGAACTATGATTTACGAGTCTTTCCTCACTTTTCCTTGTGTAGGTTAAGGCTTAAATAGTGGAAGTATTCAAACTAATAACGAAGTTGTTGAAAAGAACTTCTCTCATATCTTGAATTCATTTGTGAAAACAATGTATTAAGCAAGGGCATGACTAGGGATTTTAATTTCAGTAGAGGTAAAGGCACTGCCGTTTTGTCATTTGTATAACCAATATTCACCTCTAGAAATTTATGTTTGAGTTACATGTTAGCCCTGATTTTGATGAAACGGAGCTTGTGGCTTGTTATAAGGGCTACCATGGCTGGTAAAAAGGCACTAATGTGTACAAGGCAATCAAGATTGTTTTATCTGGGAGTGAAGAGCATGCGGGAATGCCTTCTATTGTTCCTTACGTTTTTGTTACTTCTTATTGTTATAGATAAAATGACTCTGAACAGAACTTTTATCATTTAAGCAAAAAAGTCATATTAGGTTTCCCTCCTAGAGACAATGTAATAGAGGTAAATACATGTTTATGGCTATCCTGGAGTGAAATGGGTCTGAACATCTGCTAGGCATTGGGAGCTTTTACTACTAAACCCCTGTACAGGTGGCTCATAAAGATCCATAGATGCACGGGCAGAACCCTGCACTGGGATAAGGAAATCCAATAGAGCGGTTCAATAAACGCACAGCACTGGGTGGAACACACTAACCTTTAAATGTGCCTGTCACAACTGCATTGGATAAACTACATGCAACAGCTTGGTTCAGGTACTGTTTTAATGCCTTTTCTTTACCTTGGTGAGTGGATGGGTGCATGTATCAGATTTGTGGATGGCAAGATGCTTGGACCTACTTTGAATACGCAGTGAAGCACTCTTACCATTTTTGTTGTTTTATATTCTTTGTATACAATAAGTTCATGCTGGTGCACTAAGCTGACCATGAAAATCCTGTATGTTTTGATATGACAGATAATTGACATTGGTTTCTGTAGATAAACCATTGAGCTTACTCAAGCATTCCAGCTCATTACCATGAAACTGTGTATAAACGTATGTAGGCTCTATTGTTTGAAGGGAATTGAAGTACTGAATATTAGTCTATGCAACTGTTCTGCATGATAACTGAACCCTAAGATTTGTTTACTGTTTAAAAACAGCCACTTCTTACACTACAGATCCACCATGTACATGTACAGTGAAATGTTCCCTTTTTTTCCAATGTTTTTCACTTGTCTTGTTTTTCCCCTTTTTATATTTTGAAATCAAATATTTTAATTCTAGGATTTCCACATAGCTACAGGAAATGTCTGCCTTTTTTATTCACCTAATTTTGATCAAATGCAGTTTAGTGTAGGTGGTTCAGATCTACAAGTATGACTTATTTTAACACAACTGGTTTGCTTAATGCAGAGCAGCACTGTATGTTTTGCACATTTTTAAGTTTATTCGTGAAGCATTTACATTTTATTTCTGGCCCTACAAGATCTGGTGCTATTTTTAAACCATTCAACTGTACATTTAAGTCTTTTGTGGAATATTACGCCTGTGAGATTTTGATGTTTTCCCTTGGTGCACAGTAGTCAACCTGTGTTAAACTCTAGCCCAAAGTATACCTGTATTTTTACGTCTGTTTTTGTGTTTAACAATATTTAATGCATTTACCAATCATTTTTGGGTAATTTTATGATAACCTTAAAGCTGTTTCCCTCATTGTAGCTTAGGTCTACACTCCATTTTGTCTTAGTTTTTGCTTTGTGTAGCATCTATTTCACATTTATGTTACATAGAAATATGTTATATTGACTTGCCAAAGTTCCCCCTATGCACCTGGACAATATTTCAACTTTTTTTGGAAAGTAAGGGAATGTGTGCGTGTATATGTGTTTGTCTCTGAGTATTGCTATTACTCTTCCAGAATGTAATGATTATTATGTTACTGCACATGTATTTTAGTCAGTAGAGTTCTATTTGTTTGTTCTGTTCACTTTTTTATACTTTCAGTTCACATTCATGTACAAACAGAAAAATATGCAGCTGATCAAACCAAAGACTTTTTTTTGGATTATTTCAAAGGGAGTTTTTGTCCTTATCATAAACAACTTCTCTTTTTACAGAGGTGTTTTTGTATCGAATAGTTATTTTATTTTTTATATTCCATTTTATTGTAATATGTAATAAACATATATAATGCTACCTGAATGCTCTTTGTTTAAAATTAATCTAAAGATACATGTTTTTAGAGGCTCTTTTACTGAAACGTCTTGGTACATCGACATTAAAAGATATTGTTCTCACTCTAGAAGGTAACCAACACACACTTTCTTCATATCAATACTCGCATGTATATTCCTGCATAGATAGATAGATAGATAGATAGATAGATAGATAGATAGATAGATAGATAAAAACTTATTTCTACAATGCAATGTCTAACCAAATTGTCTAACAAATGCTGCCACCATGATTTGATTAGAAAATAAGATTGCCTTCACATTTAAATAAGTGTGCACCTGACATTTTCCCCAGGTAATTGATACAAATACAAACAACACTTAGTTTGAAAGGTCTGTGTGTGTGTTGGTGCCCGTCTGTTTTTTTAACCCCTATGCTCTCCGGTTACCTGCATGTACCAAGTTGTCTGGGCGGGTCTTTGTGGCTGAAGGTAAAACCTGCTAAAACAAAAAATCCGACACACTCATCAGCTGCACTTATTGGCAAACAATAAGTGCAGGCTTTTTATGTAGTTTTGTTCACACCGGACAACAAAAAGGACTATTGTGAGAACTATTTCACCTGAGAGTTTCTACTCCACATTCACATCAGAAGGTACTTTGGTTCTGCACACTTCATTTGCACGTTTCTGTATTCTTGTAAAGCTTGCTGTCGTGTAGATGTAATGTAGTGGGACATTTTACAACTTGTTTTGCAGAACAATTCCTAGTATCCCTTGAGAGGATCCACCATCCTTGGTTGGGTCATGGCGATGGGCTTCTCCCCAGAGCAGGTGGCATGTGTTTGTGAGGTTCTTCTCCAGAGTGGAAGCATGGATCGCTTGTCCTCTTTCTTATGCTCCTTACCTTCTGTTTCCACTTCGTCCCACGTGTATGTGTCCATGGCCCAGAGTCAGGAGAGCGTGCTGAAGGCGAGGGCTGCAGTGGCCTTCCACCACTGCCGTTTCTCTGAGCTGTACGCCCTGTTAGAGGGGAACGTGTTCTCACCGCGCAGTCACCCTCTCCTCCAACAGCTCTGGCTCCGCGCTCACTACATGGAGGCTGAGCTTCAGCGGGGACGTCCTCTGGGAGCCGTGGGGAAGTACCGCATTCGTCGCAAGTTTCCTCTTCCACGTACCATCTGGGATGGAGAGGAGACCAGCTACTGCTTCAAGGTTTTCAAGTCTGGTGGTGTAGTAGCACACTGTTTTAATCCTCTGGTGCTATTGGGTCTTTTTTTACCAAAACATTTTACGTTTCGTTTAATTTTTTGGTTAGAATATTTTACTTTATCGGAATGCTACGGAACTTGGTAAAGGTTTTGGCACTGACATAATTTGAAAACGTTACATGGTCCTGAAAAAAAGTCACAATTGTATTGTTCGTGGTAAAAAATGACAGCATTGGAAATGATTGCGAATTATTTTCATCTAGTGGAAACGTTTGGTACTGCGGCCCAAATCAAATCTTACTGAAAGCTAATTTTTTGAGATGTCAACCTAACATTTTGAACACGGCTTGTTTAGATTTATGACTTTGACTTTTTTTCAGTTTTAGAGTAAAGTGTGTTTTGGAACATGTATATGTCATATAAAAAATGTAATTGAAAATTGTATTTTGAGCATTTTCAATAACAATAAATGTAACATTTTATAAATTTGTTCAAGCTCACTTTTTTATTTTTCACTTCAGCGATAATCTGCCAAGTTTCTTCCTTAAAAAGAGACCAACTTTAAGTCGCCAAAGCATTCAAGATTTATGACGGTTTAAGTTGGACATTTTATTTTCAGGCCAATGCTAAAAAAGTTAATAAACTGATTATAACTACTGCAGATATAATTTAGTACAACAGAATCCCCTAAAATTCCCCTAAAAAGGGGGTGGGGGGTGGTACTTTTTGACCTACACGTGAACAGCATCAGAGGGTTAAACACAATAGGTGTACGTTTTTTGCTTTAGTCTCAAAATAATCTTGCTTCTGTTTGGGAGAGCTTTCAAGCGGTATTATTGCCCCCTCTGCTCGCAGGAGAAGTCTCGTAGTGTGTTGAGAGAGTGGTACTGCAGAAAGCCTTACCCCTCGCCCAGAGAGAAACGAGATCTGGCTGCAGTCACTGGACTCACCGCTACACAAGTCAGCAACTGGTTCAAGAACCGTCGACAGCGGGACAGAGCTGCGACCAGCCGACAAGAGTAAGAGCAACTCCCTCACTTTAAACACACGAGGATCCGGCAACATAGTCGATCCCTGCTGACATAGCCTACTCTTACTTTCCTATGAGCACTACGAAAAGTTTGGCTTTAGACCAGTGGTTCTCAACTAGGGGAACTCGAGATGGACTTAAAGGGATAGTTAATCCAAAAATGTAAATTATTTTTAAAATTAAAATCATTTACTCAACTTCAAGTTGTTCCAAACCGGCATGAATTTCTTTTTTCCGCTCAACACAAATGAAGATATTTTGAAGAATATGAGTAACCAGTTGGAAAAAAATATATATAAAAAAGTCAATGGGGTCCCGACACTTGTTTAGTTACAGACATATTTCAAAATATCTTTTGTGTTGAGCAGAAGAAGAAAAATTCACACAGGTTTTGAACAACTTGAGAGTGAGTAAATGGTGACAGAATTTTAATTTTTGGGTGAACTTAAAATAAGACAAAACAAGCATTACATTGAGCTAAAAAAACTGAAAACCAATGTATTTCTTATTTTAATTCACCCCTTTTCACAACAATTTCAGGGTTTCCACTGGATATATGAATTAGTCTAATTTTAACAGTATGATTTCTAGGTCTGGAAAAGTATAAAATCTTATAACGCTAGCATTTTTATAAATTTTTATTTTTAAAAACCTTTCTCGAAAAATGGAAAAGTCACGGGGCCTGAGTTCAAATGATTGAGAACCTCTGCCTTAAATGATTAAAGAGGCATAAAAGAAAAGCAGTTGTTCTATTGTTCTTTCTCTAACATCGCTCCATGCTGCCCTCTGCTGGAAGAATCACAAACCGAAAAATTCAGCACAGATCTCTAACTGCAATAATGTATTTACATATTAATACTTGGTCTCAGTTTGACATATTTCAGACCTGATATCCTGTGCTCCAGCAGGACATCATCAGGAGTGTTCCTGAGCTCTGATGAGGATCTCTCTCCTCCAGGAAGCCCCAGCTCACTCTTCTCCTGCTCCCAGCAGCTCTCTGCCCCCCCACCTCCTCTCAGACACCTGGGACCAGCACACTACTGAACCAATGCAGTTCTGTCATTTAAAGGTGCTGTAAGTGTGTTTGCACATACATAAATCATAAATAGTCTGAAATAGGTGTCTTTATAAATCAATCACTGTGTAGTGTTGAGTCAGGGGAATCTGCTGACTATGTGGTTGTGCTTTCTGAAGTGGGTTTGGATGACAGTCTGGCAGAAATCACTTACAGCACCTTTAACAATACAGAGCATCGACTGTCAGCATATGTCATTTTTTTATTTTACCTTTTTTTTTTTACTTTTGAAAACTTGGTAACACTTTATTTTAATGCGTCATTGTTACATGTATTAACTATACTAATGCCTATAAATTCGGCATAATTACATTCAACTAACCCTCAACCAAACCCTTATCCTACCCTAGCCCTATAGTAAGAACATATAATATTACGCAGTACTTAAATGTATATTTACACTATAACAGGGTCACATTCAAATAAAGTGTACCTGAAAACTTTTGTAAAGTTCTGTAAAATTCTCTTATTGAGAATAAAAAAGTAAACCTTGTGTTCCAGTGCATACTGTAGTTCAGGAAAACAAGTACATTTTACTTGTGAAACTAGTGAATTGAGATTAATTAACATTTTTTCCACATTATCTTTACATTGCTACAAAAACTAAAATATCATCCTCTTTGTACATTTTTTTAAGTCGGCATGAAATGAAAATTCACCCTATTTTCTAAAGGATGTTATTGATCTTATTGTGAAAGATTAATCCGTGCAGGTTTTATTTTAAAGAAGAAAAAACATTTTGGCCATGTCTGTTTTGAATCAAAATGTTAACTCCACCTTCCAGTGAAAAAACAGACCGGTATCTGGTGACGTACTCCAATTAATTTATCCTCATAAACCCATTCCGGTCTTACAATTGACTGAAAGCTCAAATTCAGACCTGCCAACTTTCAATTAAAAACCAAAGGATTGAACCAAGTCTCGTCATACGTTTTTTTCTTTTGCTGTAATCCGTTTCACTCAGATATGTTACACTCCAGAAAAAAAAGATCCGTCTCTACTTCCGTATCATTGCAACTTAAAAAAAATATATTTTTGTGGTCCCAAAGAGTAGCATATCAATACAGTAGCAGACTCAGTTTAATTTGCTGTGACTCAGCACAGATCACAGTGTAACAACAACCTTTAAGAGACTCCGTTCCAGTGATTCCTTACGTTTATTACAAATATCCAGCAGACGCTTCGTTTGGTCTTTTGGTAGATAATGGTAACAGCTCAATGACGAAGGAATATAAAAGATTAGATCTCTCGATCAGGCCTCATGAAATTCTCCTCACAGGTTCTTCAAACAAGTGTCTCTCGATGTCCTGTGTTCTGACATTCTTGTAAAGTGCACTGACACTGGTTTCCACAACACAGCTTGAATGCAACAGCATTTAAAATGTAGTTCATCAGCACATACTGTGCAAATAATGATTGAAAAACTGACGGTTTTTAGTTCATTATTCTCGGTCAAAAGAAAGAAGTCTTTTACCACAAAGTTATGGTCTCACCGTCTCTTTAAGGATGGCATCAGGGCTCATACAGCTGCCGTAACATATGAGTGTTTGTCCTATTATGACATGTGGCTCTTTTCAGCAGAAAAATATAGGAATATCATCAGAATGTACCATTCAGACTCCAAATAAACACATCATTATGCTGCATGTGTGTCTCTTTGGTCGTTCTGATATTATCATTATTAGCTCCATCACAGATTCAACTGCGCTGAACACGTGGTCATGCGAGTAAACGTCTTATAGCATGTTTACAGGCTCAGGTACTCAGCCACAAAGATGGCCAGGATTCTAGTGAGGTTTTCCACCGTGGGCCTGTGCATCCTCTCCTCCACGTCATCCAGTGTGTGCCAGAAAACAGGAAACGGTGTGGGGATCAAGTGCAGCACTGGAACGCCTGGTTCAGGGGTACAAACAGGACAAAATTAACTCCTTTCATTCATTTGCTTGATGTTGTTTGGTAAACACAAACCATTAACTGTGATTATGTGTATCATTCATTCATTCATTCAAAAGTTGAGGGTCAGAAATATTTTTTAAATGTTTTTGAAAGAAGTCTCTTATGCACAAAGGCTGCATTTAGAAAAAATTATAAAATTTTCAAATAAATTACATTTTAAAATAACTGTTTTCTATTTAAATATATTTTAAAATGCAATTTATTCCTGTGATCAAAGCTGAATTTTCAGCATCATTACTCTTTACAGTATTCAGTGTCACATGATCCTTCAGAAATCATTCTAATATGCTGATTTGATGATCAAGAAACATTTATGATTGTTATCAAAGATGAAAACAGTTGTAGTGCCTAATATTTGTGCTAAAACCGTTATACTTTTTCATGATTGTTTGATAAATATAAAGAACAGAATTTATTTGAAAATCTTTTGTAATATTATAAATGTCTTAACTGTCTCTTTTGATCCATTTAAAGGGATCATTCAAATGATCAGTTTTAAGGCACAGCTTCTTTAATGGGCTTTATTTGC
Source organism: Siphateles boraxobius (assembly GCF_051911475.1). Lineage (NCBI taxonomy): Eukaryota > Metazoa > Chordata > Actinopteri > Cypriniformes > Leuciscidae > Siphateles > Siphateles boraxobius. The sequence continues at coordinate 2,661,657 of NW_027508942.1, forward strand.
TTTTGACGTGACGTTCACATCCAGTGTAGGAATATCAAGTGACTGAACGCCAGTGGGCAGAGCCTATGGTGCGATGATGCATAATTATTCATCAATTTCTTGCTCTGGAGGCGGTAATATGCAAATATGTTTGCCCGCAATATCCGACGAGACTTTTAAGCTCTGAAACTTGCAGGATGTTTTAATGGTACAAAGATCTCTTATATGTCAAAAGATCAAGGCAAAATTGATTTCGCATGTCATGACCCCTTTAATGCACCCTCGCTGAAATAAAAATGTCTTAAATAGAAAAAAAAATTCTTACTGACCCCAGACCTTTGAACATGAGTGTATATTGCCTGACTGTTTCCATACCTCTGTTTAAGAATGGAATGTGGTCATCCTGCACTGGGCCAAGATAAAAATCCTTCCTGAAGTAACTCTGTTCTAATGGATGAGATGTCAACAAGCCCTGTTTGTGGAGTCTCTTCTCTGAAAGAGAAACAGAGAGGATTGCTGACTGTAGAGGTCATGTGTCTGTAGGTGGAAACCCAATCTGGGTTGTTTTTTTTACCTGCAGTGATGAGTCGGTCAAACCATCTTGCTGTGTTATCAAAGTGATTGACAATCAATGGTTCTGGGCCACCAAGCAGATCCAGCAGGACTAACAGATCCTGGAAGAAAAATACAGTTTTAGCATTAAAAAAAAACCTGCATATGCACAGGGCATTAATAATATTAATCTAAAAAAAATCAATTTACCAGTTTTTTTCTTGGGTGTGGGGTTTAAATAGTTAACAATTAGTTAAACTAAAATTTAAATACAAAATCTACTGTAAAGTATAATACAATTAAAAAATATTGTTAAATATTCAATTTTTAATTTTAATACTTTGTTTTGTGCTTTTGCCAACTGAATCTTGTTAAAACGTAAAAAAAAAATTTACATTATATATTATTATTCTTAAATAATAGGTTATTTACTTTCAGCAAAAAATATTTCTATACTGTCGCGCAGAGTGATTTTAAGTGTTTGTGTAGAAACATCTGGAATTATGTTCTAATTTGTCGTATATGTATATGTATGGGTGGTGATGGCGCAGTGGATAAGACACATGCCTTTGGTGTGAGAGACCCGGGTTCGAATCCACTGTGAGACACCAATGTGTCCCTGAGCAAGACACTTAACCCCTAGTTGCTCCAGAGCCGTGCGACCTCTGACATATCTAGTAATTGTAAGTCGCTTTGGATAAAAGCGTCAGCTAAATGAATAAATGTAAAGAATAACATTTAAAGATTCTATTTCAAATAAATGCTGTTGTTTTTAACTTTCTGTTCATCAAAGAATCCTAAAAGAAAGGTACACAACTGTTTTCAACATTGATAATAATCATAAATGTTTCTTGAGCATCAAATCATCATATTAGAATGATTTCTGAAGGGTCATGTGACACTGAAGACTGGAGTAATGATGCTGAAAATCAGCTTTGATCACAGGAATAAATTACACTTTACTATATACAGCTGTTTTACATTGAAATAATATTTCACAATATTACTGAGTTTGTTTTGTATTTTTAATTAAATAAATACAGCATTGTGAGCATAAGTGACTTCTTTTAAAACATTAAAAAATCTTACCGACCCCAAACTTCTGAACGACAGTGTGTGTGTGTGTGTGTATATATATATATATATAACGGTAGACTGATGCTGGCACACACAGCCTCACCACTGCCTGGAGTAGAGTGGTTTTGGTGGCTCCAGAAGGGTGAGGGGAACGAGCCATCAGTTCAGCCAGATGACGAGAACCGTAGAGAGAGTCTGTGTCTGTCCATTCCTCAAAGGCCTCCTCTCCATCAAAAAACACCAACTGTAACGTCAGCGCAGACCTCTGGAGAGAAGAAGAGACAGAGGAACGACTATGGTAGACTGTGATGTGTTGTGGCACACAAACAGCGTCTCATTCTCTGTCGGACACACACTTCAGGCTAGATTCAACACAATGCAGCTCTTTCCTGTTTCAAATGCCCTCAAAATGCAAATGTTTCTTGAGCCCTATTCAGACGGTACTAGTTTTCCCGGAGGACGTGTTTTACAGGCGTATCTTGTGATTTCAATCCTGTCCAAATGGGCCATGTCCGTGTTTTTCACACACACAACCTCACATTACCTACAATGGCCCTCGGAGAAATCTAATCCAGTCCGAATGCGAATGTCTGCGATTGCTGATATTGTATTATCCTATCCTATTTTTTTTAACTACCTAAGCTACCGTTTGCGCACCAATCTTCTGCATTCTTTCATTTCGATGTGGCTAGTATCCAACAAACAAATACAATTATAAAATGAATACAGCCAGATTGTAGAAACTGCCCACTTTAACATTAGTGTCAGGTAAGATACTTGTCTAGATGTCTTGCATGGGATCATTATATACATGCAATTCTATAAATGCATGAAGTTTATTTAAATAGAGTTTTTAGAATAAATGAAAATATCAATAAATAATTAATAAAAAGACATATAAGTCCTACGAAAGCCCAGCACGTGACCTTCTGCAACGCCCACATCTAGAAAACACGCCTCTGTAATAAACACAGAGATGTTAGTCCCACCTCAATCGGTACATTATTCACAGAGATCAGGTGATAAGATTTGTATCTCAAACGTCGTTTAGAAAATGAGTCCCGACCGAATAGGGCTTTAGAAGATATCTAGAAGAACTCTTCCTCATGATTGTGATCTACCTGTTGTTTGAGGGCTTTAAGCTGTGTGTCCAGAGACGCAGCCAGCTCCATGATCATGGCACAGGGAATGGCGGAATCACTGGCTCCCACAAACACTCGCCTGGGGTTTTTAGGGTCAGTGGGAAAGATCTTGGAGTCGTGGTGGCATGCTAGGATCAGCCTGCGAGGAGCCGAGGGGTCCAGCACTGCTAGCACATTGGTGAAGGTCACGTCACCCTTCGGGGTGGATGAAACGAAGGAATTCTCCTCCAGCGTCCATCCTGCCGACAGTGAACCCAGCTGGGACAAGATATGCTGGACAAGAGACGAGAGAACTTTAGTAAACTTCACTGCATGCTTATCAGCAGAAGAGACTTTAAAGGACAATTCCGGCCAAAAATTAAGCTAGGGGTAAATGGCACATGGGTACCGAGTCGACCGTTCTCTGGGATGCGTTTTCATGATAATCGAATGTACCCAGTTTTAACGTTAGTTTTAGTTTCTCGACCAGTCGAACCACGAACGCTGTGCTACGTGAGCTGAACTCTGACTATCGACCAGCACGTAGCACGGCGTTCGTGGTTCGATTGGTCGAGAAACTAAAACTAACGTTAAAACTGTTTTCCAAAGATGGCTCCTGCTTGTATACGCGAAAGTTTACTGTCTTTATAAAGTATCTCCTTATTACACTGTCTGTACACTTACAAAGTTCTCAATGCTTCGGTTTGCAGGTAGGGACCCTCATTATGCTACAGTGTTAGTGTCGGGCTATTTTGAACCTTTTTAGTGGTATTAACTAGTGATTTTTATTTTTACCTATTCTATGCCCCATACACTAGCGTAATAAGCTAATCTGTGGTAAAAAATAAGAGATAAAACTGAATATATTTCGATTATCATGAAAACGCATCCCAGAAAAAGGTCGACTCTGTGCCAATGTGTTATTTTCCCCTAGGTTCATTTTTGCCCGGAATTGTCCTTTAAGAAGAGAGCAATGATGTTAGTTACTGGCTACAAATAAGAAATACAACCAACAGGAAACAATGTACAGTAGTCAACATTTGAAGTGGTTCATTAAACTTATACATGGATTTTGAACAATAGCCGTTCTTGTCTTAGGACAACTTTGATGAACTTTTTTGATCCACTTCAATGGCTACTGTATATTGTTAATTGTGGGCCAGAGATATGTGTTGTTCCGGCTGTGGCATTACCTGTCGTATGATCTGACTTCCTGCAGTCCCAGGCACACGCTGAATCAGGAGGGGCCGCAGGTGAGTCTCCCAGAGCCGATGCCCATCCACCTGCGCTGCAAACTTCTTTATCTGCGCTACTGAGTGTTTACTTGGCTTATGGGAAAGCTGCAGAAAGAATAAGGTAGAGGTAGATATATGACTATTTATCTTGGCTTACAAGGATGTTTAATCACCTTCCTGTAGAATATAGCTCCAATCCTGGTTAAACAAATCTGAATAAAATTAATAAAAACTTCAGGGCAGGTGTGTTGAAGCAGGTTAAAAACTACAGTTAGCTGGGTTGTGATTTGAATGACAAAATAAGCACCATAAAAGTAGTCCATAACTCGTGTGTCATACGATAACTATGCATGCAATATCTGATGGAATATGATGCACAATTAGCTTATTTCATGGTATTTTTGTCACTTTTGGAGCATGGTAGAGTCAATACAGTCACTTTACCTGATATGGAAAATAGCAGTGTGAACACTAACTGAATTATACAGTGGCAATCAAAGGTTTGGAAACTTTACTATTTCTATTGTTTTTGAAAAAAGTACCTTATGCTCATCAAGCCTGCATTTATTTGATCAAAAATACAGGAAAAAAACAAGAATATTATGAAATATTACAATTTAAAATAATGGTTTTCTAGTTTAATATACTTTATTCCTGTGATGCAAAGCTGAATTTTCAGCATCATTACTCCAGTCTTCAGGGTCACATGACCCTTCAGAAATCATTCTAAAATGCGGATTTATAATCAGTGTTGGAAACAGTTGTTATGCTTAATAACAATTTTGTAACAATATACACCATTCAAATGTTTTGGGTCAGTACTTTTTTCCTTTCTTTTTTGAAAGAAATTAATACTTTTATTCAGCATGGGTAGGCCTGTCACGATAACAAATTTTGCTGGAAGATAAATCGTCCAAGAGATTATTGCGATAAACGATAATAAACAATAATATTGTCGTTCTGAGACCATTTTCATCTAAAATAATGATAATGGCATAATAATGCAGGTACACCTTTTCAAAGATCAAACTTTTATTTCTAAAGACTATTTAAATTAACAAAACAACCAAAAACAATAAAAGCAATGGACTCTGTCTCTGTTAACAAAAAATGCACTTACCAATGTGTGACTTCCGTTCACACCGAGAATCATATGCATCATGTACTGTGTGAGCAAGTGTCTCATATGAGTATGTGCACTAGTTTGTGTGTGTGTGTGTGCTCGCGTCTCATATGAGTATGTGCGCGGATAGTTTGTGTGTGTGTGTGCTCCGTCTCATTGAGTTTGTGTGTGTGTGTCTATGTGTGTGCGTGCACTCGCGTCTCATATGAGTGTGCGCGAGTTTGTGTGTGTGTGCGCGCGTCTCATATGTGCGTGGAGAGATTGTGTGTGCGCTCATCTCGTTCTCGTGTGTGTAGAGTTTGCATGTATGTGCGTGAGCGACTTTAGGTGTGTCGTTGTGCATTTCATATGTACTTGTTTGAGCATTCAGCAGTATACATGTATGTTTGACTACTTAATATATGTGTATGCAAGTGTTTCATATATGTGTGCGTGAATGAAGTTTGATTTAAGCCCTAGACGGCGCCTCATATGAGGGTGAAAGAGCGCGCGCGAGAGAGGGACGCGCTACGGCGCTCTGCAATCAAATACGATTGAAAATTAGCCCAGTGGGGAAAAAACAGTAATAATTTAAAAAAACATTCGAAAATCAATGTGTGGCGGTCAGCGTTGATATTGACATCCAGTCTCTTTGAGAGAGAGAGAGAGAGAGAGAGAGAGAGAGAGAGAGAGAGAGAGAGAGAGAGAGAGAGAGAGAGAGAGAACAAGCATGGAAATTATCGCGGGCGGAAAAATTATCGAGCTCATTTTTTTTATCGTACGATAAATTGATTTATTGATTATCGCGACAGGCCTAAGCATGGGTGTGTGTGTTAAATTTATGAAAAGTGATAGTTAAGATTTATATTGTTAAAAAATATTTCTATTTAGAATAAATACTGTTTTTTTTTATCAATGAAAAAAGGATCAGTTTCCAAAAAAGATATTAAGCAGCACAACTGTTTCAAACATTAATAATAAATCATCATATTAGAATGATTTCTGAAGGATCATGTGACACTTGAGACTGAAGTAATGATGCTGAAAATTCAGTTTTGCATCTCAGAAATAAATTATATTTTAAAGTAAGTTAAAATAGAAAACCATTATTTTAAATTGTAATAATATTTCACAATATTATTTTTTCTTTTTTATTAAATAAATGCAGGTTTGATGAGCATAAGGAACTTCTTTCAAAAACATTAAACAGTAATGTTTCCAAACTTTTGACCGGTACTATTTAAGTCTTCCTTAATATATTGTGAATTAGCTTTTATTTAAATTTTTTAGAAACATTTATCACTTCTATTTCACATACTGTGTGTATCATATTCGTGTTTGCCATAAATCTCTGAATAGCATACCAGAAATACAAACATAAAAGATAACATAATTAAAACAACAACAAAACATATAAATGTACATAGGGAGTGAACTCTCTGTAACGTTACATCATAAGCAATGTAGTTTACGTTTTTAATTTAATATTTATATTGTGTTATTTAAGGTTTACTTATATTATTTTTCATTGTTTTAGTTAACCATGAGGGTGCAATTACATAAATCAGGAGCAAATAATGACAGGGTCATCTTCGGGTCTACATCCCTTGGCTTAAAGTATGATTGTGTTGAAATGCATTGCCATACTTTAGCTCGATGTGAACTCACCCTGTCCCTGATGAGATCTGCGGTGTGGTGTTGTGTTGTGCTGCTGGTACTGGACTCCGCAGAGAAATACAGCACCAGAATCACGGCCAGCGAGAGCGCGCCGCAGAGACACAGCAGCAGCACGCGCACACGCACACGTACGCGCGCCGCTCTCAGCGGATCGCATCCGGCCAGAGCGTGCCCGTTACTGGTGTGCAAAGCTTTGGACCTTCGACTGGTTCTTGACATTTTGACGTGGCTTTGAGTGCTGACTCCCAGTTAAAGGTGCTGGGACAGCGGACAGGCGTGTGACGTGTCCTACAGCTGCGGCACTGGCCGCTCGCCAAACGACACGTCAGCACTTAAAACAGACAACTTTATCCATTAAACGCTATTGTCACCGTGCAGCGCGCGCTGATGCTGTATAAAACACTAATCTATATGACATTTTAGAGCTTAACAAAACGAGTAATGCTTGAGGTGTGTCAGGTCTTTTTGATTGGCCTCGTAAAGAAGAACCAGATATGACCTTTACTCTAACGTTACTAGAATGACTTATCCGTTTAAAACGTCACATGAAATAAAGCGATTTTACCTTCTGTAAATGTAGGCTAGTTAGATATTGCCAGGAACTTCCTTAATAGCTCCGCACCCCCAAAGAGCACAAATACGTAAAGTATATCCTTCCGTATGGAGTCAGTATAAGTTGTGTCTATTAATAGTGCAGTTTGAAGTCTCTCTGTGAACACTTGAGCTAGACTTCAGTCACTCTGCTCTAGAAAGTCAGTCACCACCTACACCAGCAGCTTTACTCTCCCATCATTTATTATGATGAAACTGAAGTCGCTAACGTTAGATATTTGAAATCGTATGCATGGCGAACTAACTACAATATACGACTTTTCGTTTTCTGGTTCTTTTATTCAGGGTTCTAATGGGTGTACACAGTGCTGCAGCTTCTTTAACTGCGCTTCCGCCATGGTGATGTCATCTGGCTGAGGTATCGCGTCATCTTAAAGGTACAAGCCACAAATACCACACACTTCACCACTTTTCCCACGGTGTAGCAGGACGTTTGCATCAAATGGAATGGAAAAATACCAAATTTTGAACATGTTAAAATTGATGTTAGGATATATTTTGAAACTATTGCCAAAAGTAAAAACCTGAAAGCTATGAAAACTAAACAGCTATTTGACAAGTACAAGCTGTTTTTGTAAAAAGTCTTTCAGTAGCCTATTTATTATTTATTATTTATTTATTTTCTTTATTTTTCTTTTTTATTATTTTCTTTTTTTCATTTCTTCTCTACCCCTGACATGTATGGTTATATGTACTCTTGTGTGTAAACTGTTTTGTTATTATTAAAATTCAATAAAAAAAATAATAAAAAAAGCAGGACGTTTGCATACTATATCACAGCCGAAGTGAAATAAATGCTATATTTGTCAAATACACAGACGATTCAGATACGTTTCATTACGTTTTAATACTCTATGTACTGCTTAATACAGTGTCTGTTTGTACAAGAAAAGATCAACATAAGCCATGTAGTGGGGTTTTTGTTTTTTTGTAATCAGTTTTATTTGAATTAATATGACACTATATGGCTATAATATTGTGAAGTGATTTGTGAGCATTAGTGGAACTGAAGGTGTGAGAATAAACCTTACAGTCTATGGAATAAACTCGAAACACACTCGTACGAGATCGTTGTCGTCATTAGGTGAATCCGGTCGTCATCAAAGATCGTGCATCTGTTCTGTTTAAATGTCTTTTAATTTAATTAATGCCCTCTTTCTTTCTTGTTACTGCCTTGTTCTATTTTTGTTTTGTGCTATGGTGTTGAAGAAGTGTTTTCTTTAACTATTCTTTATATTTCTGTTATTCTTAATACTTATTGTTGTGTTCTAATTTTGTTGTTGCACACTCACTGTATACTGAATGTTCAAATAAAGCATTAAAAGAGAGAGAGAGAGAAGCTGCGCATGATGAACCAGACGGCGGCTCTCCTGGGTATGGTTGCACCAGCCGTTCGTAAGTTCTTTCTTAAATTGGAACGTAAAGTCCACACTAGAGGCTTAGTAACTACTAACTAGTTTGTAACTAACTCTGTACTATATTCCGTTGCACCATTTGATCGTAAGGCAGAACGTAGTTATTAGGTCGTAAAAAAAAAAAGTAATGCGTAGTCGCATAATATGACGTTTAGCCTCGATGATCCAATAGCCTTCAAATACGTGGGCAGAAATTGTTTAAATGCAGGGAATTTCGGTTTATTCTTCATTCTAACTTCTTTTGCCTCACTTAACTAACAGTAAAAATACATTTCCATTACATACAATACTTAATCATCATGAATAACATGTGTTTTTATATGTAGATAACATTTAGGAACTGTATTTGAAATGAAATTATTATTATTAAGGATAAATAAGTAGGCCTACTGATACAAAAAAAAAAAACATAAGAAATAACATTTATTGATTTTGACTGACTTTATTTGACATGCAAAACACGGACTGATGGGGCCGATGCACACAGCGGCGCTGTAGGACAGGCTCGTGTTGATGAGCTGCTAACAAAGTAATCTATTCATGTAATGTTCTCTCTCCTAAAATGTAAACGAATGTAAATATCAGCATTATCATATATGTCTAAAGAATTGAAGTCTGTCAGGTAAAAGAAGTGCTTATATGCAGTTCAGTCTGTATGATATTTTATTCCAACCGTTACCCCTTATCGGAGGCTTCCATAAATATTTAGTTTATACATAGTTACGCTTCAACTAAGTTTAATGGTGCAACCATAATATTTATAGTAGTGCGTAAGTTGTATCTTAGTGGCAGTGCCCATTTACATCAAAACTAAGCTGTAACTTATGCACAGCTGGTGCAACCGGTCTTTGATGCCATACGTCACAGTCACGTGTCGTTGGCGCTGTTGCAGGTCGGATTTTTTTTTTAACTTGCATGCACTGCTTCAAGTCAGCCGCCGATCGCCCTGCACAGCGCTGCATGAAGTCGAACACACCTATCGCCTATCAGTGAGAGCGGAATGGCTTGTCGGATGTAGCAACAGTAAGGGGCGGGTCTTTGTGAAAAGTCAATTTCAAATGTTTGTGGACTCGGCCGGATTGGACAAAGGTGGGATCGGACCCAACACTACCTGATTGCGTAATCCTAACCCCACCCCAACCCGTCACCTAATCCTAAAAAACTGGGAACATCATGCCCAAAAAGGGGGACATTTCCAGTTTGACTATCAAATGTTTTTTATTTTAAATTAATACTATTACTTCTATTCAGAATTTTTTTCTGTAATTAGCCAGGGACAGGCAACCAAAAACTGAAACCGGGGATGTCTGGTCACCCTGTGATATGTGATGTAGGCTATGATAGGTATTTTTCAAATCAAACACTATAAATATGATAGAGAATCAGAAACAGATAGTGAGAGTAAAGTCAGATATTTTAATAATTTGAAACTATATGATTTACAAACAAACAATATATGATTAAATTATATTAAATGTCTACACACTGTACTACCACGTTCTTCTGCATCCATCTCCTCCCAGCCCTTGACATTTAGCATCCCAACACACACACATGAAAGCTTTGCATGAGCTAAAACCCCTGGAAGAGGACTGTCTTGCAGAGCTTCTTTCTCATGCTCCCTTTACGCAGTTCAAGAGAGGTGAGTTTGGCAATGTGGTGCAGGTTTATCCTGAGAAACAGAGACACAACCAATGACAACAAGTCAGAATGATGGTTGTCGATGCCAAACTGTGTCGTCTCAATGTGTTCCCCAAGCAGAAAAACATCCTACGTTCCAATCTCCTCCCGGACGATGTGTGTGACTGTGGACACCTCAGGAGCTTGCACTGTTGAAGCTCGGCGGATCACCCTCTCTGCAGCTCTCAGCACCCTATAATAATAAAAAAATATAATACATTATATTCATATAGCTCTCTACACAGTGCTCAAAGACACTTTACAGAACAGAGAAAATAACAAAGCAACCTTAATATACAAAGATTACAAGATTAAAAAAACCCAAGATAATAAAAACAAACCTACACTGTGCCTTGTGATGGGATCACTAGGCCGCCGTTGTTTTTCAGGACTAGAAGGTGGCAACTCGTCAATATAAGATGGTAGCTCGTCAAATGAAGATGGTACAGCATCTCTGACCAAGCTCGCACGGCACACATCACAGGGCAGCTTTCGTAGAATCTGCCGGACTACAAACCCTGCTATGTAGACCAGAGCATTTTCCACCAAACTGAGTGGGGAGATAACTGTGGTCACACACAAGGGCCAAAATCTCTCTCTAGGGCGCATCTCCTCTCCAGCATCATCTTGTTCAGGCCAGGCCTGGAATCCACCTAACGCAGCCACCTGTAAACATTTTTAGAAGAAGCTATTTAACGTGTTTGCATCAGTAATTTCCAAAAATTCAATCGGACAACATTAAGGCAAGGCAAGTTTATTAATATAGCACATTTCATACACGGTGGTAATTCAAAGTGCTTTACATAGAAGAAATTAAAATAATCAAAAGAAATCAGTAATTAAAACATTAAGCCTACCTTTGTAATGTATGTGGATGTGGGAGGGGAAAATGACGAGTCTCTCTGAGGTATTTGTATGCGTTTGGACCATGTAGATGGAGCGCGAGCGCAAACTCTCTGTAATCCTTTGTGTACTCATGGCCCTGCTTTGCCATGACGTCTATCTGAAGATCTGAAATGTTATGATTTAAAATGAATAAGTCCCCTTCAGATAATAACTAAGGAGTTTTTTAAAGAGAGTAAGAATAACATGTACATGAATTTCAAAGAGCTAATTTTGTCTTACCAGAGTAGAATTCAAGCTTCTCGTTGAGCTCTTCATTAATGAGGTTCATTTCCCTCAAATCCCCCAAAAGACTCTTCACCGTGGTCTTTGCCCTCTTTTCTCTGGCCATGGCATTCTTCTTCTCTCGCTCCAGACTTTCCACTCTTGCCAAGGCTTCATTGAGTCTGGTCTTAAGAGTGGTAGGAGAAGCAGGCAAGGCATAGCCATGATCCTAATAGAAAGAGGGATGAACATGTTTGACACCACTAGTTTATGGCCCACATTCTTTCATATAGTCATCACCTGTCAAAGCCACTGCCAGCACCGTGTGTGTGTGTGTGTGTGTGTGTGTGTGTGTGCGTGCGTGCCAGGAATGCATGTTTAATGTGTTGTCAATTGTGTGTGTATGGATTTATTTGTGAGTATGTTTAATATGAGTTGCAGCAAACAAGTGAGATTTTAATATGTCCAGGAACATTATGATATGATGTTTAAAGTAGTAATATTCACATCATTCGGCTGAGGTTGTGGGTGTGAGGTTGCCATTTGTTGGGAATCCTGAGAGGCCACGGACAGGCTTTCTTCAGCTCTTCTGGAGGTAGACGTAGCCCTGCCCTTTTCCAACTAAAATGAAGAAGCATAATACAATATATATAAAGGGATGAGTATATCACCCTGCCCTGTGATGTATAATAGAATATTTACATTTATGAATGCTAATAGCCTTATGATGATACACCTACTCTTTGGAGGTGAACCGAGAAGCTGAAGATGGATGGAATAACACCATCTCGGAGTCTGACAATCTGACCCGTCCTATCAAAATCACCCTCCTTAAAATGTTGAGAGCAAAGCACTGATGAACTACTTGCAGTGAATCCTTCTCTCCTCAAAGCCACTTCCCACTTCTTCCTCACATCTTTGTCCTTGGGAAACCTTCAAAATGAAAACGGAAGATTTGGGAGAGTCTACACAAAAACATTTCACAAGGAGGTCAAGCTTATTTTCTTCCTTCACATTTCTTTGAACCTTTCTTTAACAAAACTCCTATTTTGATGCATATCTGTTTATAATGAACCAAAGTTGCTGAAATTTTGAATAAGCTTGTTTGCAAACCATTCTACAGTCAGATGTTCTGTTGCCTTTATTTTAAGTAAGTGGGGTGGGTATGAGACATGAGGTATCATGTGAATAATACACAGTGTTGGGAAAGCTACTTGGAAATTGTAGTGAGCTAAGCTATCAGTTACTCTGCCATGAATAAAGCTTCACTACACAAAAGCTACCACCCAGTCAAATGCAGCAAGCTATGGAACACAAACACACCAGTAGGCTAGTTCACTACATGGGAAACTACTTTAGAAAAAAGTGTAGCTTGTATGGACAAGCTACTTGATAAATAAAGTAGTTAAGCTACTGAAAAGTTACTTGATTCAGGAAATAGTGAAGTTGCCACAAACATACTAAGTTACTAGCTAAGCTACAAGTAGCAACTGCCCAACACTGATAATACAGTCAGTGCCACTTGTGTAAAATTCGCTGGCCAATGTTATACCAGCAATATTTGTTTAATTTCTACAATAGCATTCTTGTGTCAGTTGTAATCTAAGTCAGTGTTATGGAATATGACTTGTCAAGTCTCAGTTCATAGCCGGGTTAACACCGGCCGGTGCCGTAAACATAAGTTAGCCTAGCTAGCTTGCTACGATTTCAGTACAGTAATATCTAAGATCCTTGCTCCTTCTCAACTCTCTAGTAATATTCTATAAACAAAATACAACCAATAGTACGGTAATGCTAAACCTTACTTGTGAAAAGTAATTCCCCGAGCCCTGTTTGCGCTGGTCCGCCGATTTGAGCATTTATATGCAGCACAGTGCTCTGGCATCTTGCTTTCTTCAGCTATGCAAAGTACGACCGGTTCAAGATGGCGGCCGTATTTCTTGCGTCTAGCTTTATATATGTCTAATAGGTTGTTTGCAGTCACGTGACTGTGTTGACGCGCGAAATTCAGATGGAGGGCAGGAAGTGAAGACCGCAATGGACGAGATGGAGGAAAGTCCGTACTGTACTACTTTAGACGCTATTACAAGAGAAATATATAAACATATGTTGGACGTGATCCATACGTTGTGAAGAGGACCGATTTTCAACTGAATTGAAAGATTTGCCTGCCATTGAGGAGGTAGATATCAGCAACTACCTCGTCTCACAGACATACTTTGACTTTACAAAGTTCAAAAACTGTTAGCAGCTACGTTACACAAACAGACACATAAGCTGTATTAACTCAGCTTTGACGAAGTGATCACTGACACACACGGGCATTTTCCCATTCGGCTCCTAGACGTAGGTTTGCAAGGCAATTTTTCCGATGTTTTTCTGTCAATTTCTTGTATTTTCCCCCCTTATGAACAACGATAAAAACTCCTCGTGGTTTGATCGATTTGAGCAACCATAAACGACGCAAAACATAGGCATTTTGAGTTTGTTATAGTGATTCCTAAATATAGAAAATCACTTCCTGCTCTGCATGTATCGCCATGACAACGCAGTGACGTGACGTCATGTGAAAACAAGCTGAAGCTATATTTCTTTGTGTTGTTGCCTTGATTTAAACCTGATTTAAACACTTAATTTTGACCAAATTAACTGATTTTCATTGGTTCTCTTATTAATTTTGGGCATTGGTTACTGTTTTAATGTGGAAATCACGAGGCTTGTTGCTGGGGGAAAAACGCATTGCACCAGAGGACTAAAAATATTAGAATATTTAATTTCAAACTTGATTAAATTAGCATTCATACAGAATAAATAACGGGTATCTCTCGGTCTAGTTCAGTACTCTTAACCACAATCATGGGGAAGTCTGTTGACTTGACAGTTGTACAGAAGATGATCATTGACACCCTCCACAAGGAGCGTAAGTCACAAAAGGTCATATTAGTCCATTGCTGAAAGGGCTGGCTGTTCGCAGAACATTGTATTGTAGCATATTCATGGAAAAAGAGTGTCAGGAGAAGGTGCACAAGCAACAGGGATGACCGCAGACTTAAGAAGATTGTCAAGTGGAGTCAATTCAAGAACTTGGGAGAGCTTCACAAGGAGTGGACTGAAGCTGGAGTCAGTGCATCAAGAGCCAGATGTTTTCAGGAAATGGGCTACAAGTGTTACATTCCCAAGCCACTCCTGAACCAGAGACCACGTCAGAAGCGTCTTACCTGGGCTAAAGAGGAAAAGAACCGGACTGTATTTCAGTGGTTCAAAGTCCTCTTTTCAGAAGAAAGTACATTTTCCATTTCATTTGGAAATCAAGGTCCCATAGTCTGGAGGAAGAGTGTTGTGAAGTTTCCACAGTCAGTGATGATTTGGGATGACTCATGTCGTCTTCTGGTGTTGGTCCACTGTGTTTTAGTCCAAAGTCAACGCAGTTTTCTACCAGGAGATTTTAGAGTACTTCCATCTGCTGACAAGCTTCATGGAGATGCCGATTTCCTTGTCCAGGATTAACACTTTTCAGATCTTGAATTCTTTTTTATTGTAACTCCTTTTTTGATTTATCTTAGGAAATATTGCAATAATATAAGATACTGGATTTTTATTTTCATGAGCTGTAAGCCATTATCATTGAAAAAAGGCTTGACATATTTTACTTTATGCCTATATAAATCTATAATATATGAAAGTTTTACTTTTTAAAAAAATTAACTTTTCCACGATATTCAATACACTAAATGTTTTGAGACTCGCCTATCTTTTGCCTGAGCCTCGTTTTTAAACTAGAAGAGTAAAAGAGCGTTGCAACTTTTCTTTATTTTAAATGTTTTTTTTAAATTTTATTTAGATTTTCCCTCCTCAATTCAAGGATGCCTTCTATTGATGACCAGCAGAAGAAGCCAATGTTGCGTTCAACCCCAAAATCTTTTGTTCCACACATTACCTACCCATTTTTTGTCTGATTTTCTTTCTTTTTTTAGTTCTTCTGTTTTTTAGGAATAACAGTATCTGTCCTACTTTCACCATATTTACAACTAGGAATGGTTCGACCAAGTTTCTGAATATTTAATAGCTGCCATTGTTAAGGTTGAAGGTGTTCAAGGATTTTCAGAATGAGATGTTTTTGCAGTTTAGTTGCTACAGATACACTTTTTAGACTTCAGATTCCTCACAGTATGACTGACCCCTTCAAGGATTCACAGACTTAACAACAATAAATCATGTCAATCACCCACAAGCGTTTCTCTCCCAGTATAGCATAACATATTAGTCCAATAAAATAACAGTCAAGACTGGTATCATTATGAAATATTTTAATATATTTTTTATAAAATAATGAAAACATAATTTACACTTATTAAATGTACACTCATTGATACAACATCCCTAAAAGAAACTGAAAGATTGATCAGTTATCAATAGTTAAATCAAGGCATCAGAGCCGCTGTTTCATGCATGAAGCTAATGGAAACAGAGACAAAATATGAATTACAATAAAGTTTAAAAATAAGAAACAAAAAAGGATAAAATCAGCTTTGTACAAAAGATCATGAATCAAACAAAATATAAAGGAAAAACTAAAAAATACATACAGTACATAGACTCAGTACCCTCCAATAATGTTACCAAATCTGTAATCTTGTAATTTTCACCTTGAATTTGTCTTTTCGTATTTATAAAAAGAACAAACAAAGAAAAAAAAAAGAATCAAAATAAATAGTCAAAATATTACACATAAAAATAAACCTTCAGATATTACAGCTGGACTATATAATTTGCCATGATTTAAGAATGCGCAACACAGATGCACATAGATGTTTTTACAAGTATATTACTCATATTTACCCTTAAAAAAAACTTAATACACCTCCACCCGACTATCAAACAAGCGTACAAACAGAAATCATAAGTCAATCCATGGTGTAGATATGACACCCAGGAACCGAGTGAGACACCAAGAGTCTGAGAAACCTCCCACTTCATTGACAGAAAAAAAAACACAGTGGGTGAATTTCTTGTAGTCACAGCAATGAGATGAGAAAAACTGAGGGGGGGATGAGCTTATCATAATATGATAATATATATGTCCAGGGTGACTATGTGCAACTAAAAGCTTCCAACATGTATACAGACTTTCATTTAAAGGGAAAATTCTGTCATTATTTACTCACCCTCGTGTTGTTTCAAACCCAGTGACTTTCTTTAGATGGACAAAAAATACAATGGAAGTCAATGGGAACCCAATTCTTCAAATGATATTCTTTGATATTCCACAGAAGAAAGAAAGTCATACACGTTTGGAATGACATGAGGGTGAGAAAATGATGACATCATTTTCATTCTTGTCCCTTTAAATGTATTTTCATCCTCATAATAGTGGGGAGAACATGTAACGTCAGCTATCAGCAGTTTAAAGCTTTGTATAAAATCACTATACAATTACACTACTAAACTAAGCTGCAATGAAGGATGTCAGGGCTTATTATTTGTATCTCTCACCCCATAAATAAAAACCTTTGCGTTTTACAGTGCTAGTTACTGTCATAGGGATGTTTTTGTGTGTCTGAGAAGAGCAGAGACATCATATTTTCACTTATAGCTAGCTATGATGACTAATGCAAAAAAGTCGACTGACTGTTGCAGTGCTCTTGCTGTGATGTGAAGAAATCGGTCAGAGGAATAGAGATCAGGTCATCGAGAGGGCAGCTTACGGGTCCTGAGAGAGGAGGAGATATTTTTCCAGTCGCATCAGGTTAAAGGGATGGAGAGAGCTGATATGGGTCGTAAATTACAACACATCACTGGTCACAGATGACCACTTTTAAGGCAGACATGTACAGAGTAACATGGGGTTACATGTTAAACCATATTCGATCCAGCCTGACTGTTATTCCAGTTAGGATTTTCCAGAGCTCATAACCAACTGCAGTCCGAGTGCGGCGCGGATCGTCTTGTAAACACGATGATCTGTCTAGAAGTTGAAAACAGCCATCTATTGCCAACAGTCGTTTCACCTGATAAACCTGAACTAAATACAAATAGAAAAATAGAGTCTGTATGGGACACAGCTGACTAGGGTTTCTTAAGAGTCGGCTTTGCATATACATATACAGTGTCGTAATCTGACAGAACAGCCCAAGTGTACACACAGTGCTATGCCAAAACTATACATAAAAGAGCAAGTGGCATTTCCTGTCACATGACACTGTCACTTAAAGACTGACCGATGTCCATGCACAGAGGGAACGAACAAAGACTTGGGTGGAACATCACAGTTGCTTTTCCGTTAGAAAGTGATGATTCTCCGTCTACAGAGCTGTTATTGCAGAGGGCTTTCAGTCACTATGAAGTCTGCGTTGAAGATTTATGGATGATAAATCAGTTGAGATGATGATGGTTTGTTCAATTGCCTCTCCGTTGAATATAAATATGAATACAACAGCGTCTAATGTACCTACACATGAGATTATGTGGTTTATAATTAGACTTTCCCAGAGCACTGTACCTCTTCTCACACTTAGAGTGCCGTGATTTCTCTCAACATGCTGGGAAAAGGATCTCTCGCGTGGCTCAAGTGTTTATTTTCTGATTTGTTTATTTTCATTTTTTGGCTGTTGAGCTGACTGTGCAGTAAATAGGCCTCTCAGTTTCACTGGCTCAAGCTTAGTGTCGAATTGTTGAGTACAAAAATAAATCTACAATGAGAAAATAGTTCCGAAAGTAGTTCGATCAGATAAAGAGCTCGCTTGTTTCAAGGTAGGGCTTGTGTGTGTGTGTGTGTTTAAAAATATACGTTTGTACTTCTGTACCGGCTTTAATTTAAAGCTTTAAAGTCTCAAGTCATCAGGCAGACCCGCATCAACTCTCGGTTTCCCTCCGTCACACTTTCATAAAGCTCACAGGTTTGTGTGTGGTGAGGACGAGCTGGCAGACTTGCCTTATATGAGGGCGAGCGGGACAGTGGATGAACTGGGCGATAGGAGACTTTGAATTAAATTAGCTAAAAATGCCATATTAGGCACAGTACAGGTACGTGAAGATCCCCTCTCATCTTCTCTTCTCAAATGGAAGGATGCACTCATTTCCTCTCAGGCATGGTAGAGGACAAGAGTTTACTGAACTTGCGGAGCTGTTCACTGGCTGAGTGCGATTCTTCTTGCAGACGCTGGTTGTTGTGCCTCAGATTAGCCATCTCTGCTAACAACACGGCCTTGTCCTGTTTCTCCTGAGAGGGAAGGACAAGGGAAAAGGAGGAGAGAAAGAGAGAAGCATGATTATGATCATCAAAAACGGCCAAGTTACTATAAAATCTTTCACTTTTATTTTCTTTCATTTTTAACATTTATTGTTTTATTTAACTTTTACAATTAAAGGGGTCATGAATGGAGAAATCTAAATATATTTTGACAAGTAGTATACTGTAAAAACATCCTGTAAGTTTCAGAACTTAAAAGTTCCTCATTTGTCCAAAAACAGTTTTTATCGAAACCAAGCTCTGAAAACAACGGATTTTGTCACATTATGACGTAATAGTGCGACGAAAGACCGCCTCTGCAGAATCAGATCGACGCTCACTTCTACATCATCACATCTTTGGCCCCGCCCACTGGCGCGATATTGAGACGAAGGAGAGAAGAGCGATACAGGATCACTGGACTAGAAATAACATTACCTTCACCCAAGGAATCCTAATGTTAGGAAAGTGCTTAATTATTTTGAACTATGTAAATCACAGTAGAGCATTTTTTGTTGGTTCGGAACATTTCACTCTGGATTCTTTGGTAAATCAGTCGCAATTTCGGCGAAGGCTTTGCAAACAGAATTGTATTACAAAATATGAACCCAATAGTAATGCCACAATATGCAAGTAACCGTGTTCATTCTTAAGCCTGATCTGCGATCAGTGATTTCTGATATGTAATGATTCTCGTACAGTCAGACATTCATCTTTTATTGCTGTTTATGCGTCAGTAAATCAAGCCAGTGACAGTCAACTTCACATTGTTTCTCTTACTGGCATGAAAATAATCTGTCATTTAAACTATGATTAAATTATATACAGAAAGCGATCAAAGAATCGCCCTTTATAATCGCTGGAGCTGTCAATCACACAGCGAGGTTATCAGTGACTGAGTCCGTTATAATCAATGTCTACAGTGCACAATGAATCTCTTATTCACATCGTCTTTGCACTGTTAGTTATGATGAAAGCATTCGTGAGAGTGCAGAAATCGAGTTGCGATGACGAGTCGCTGCAACCTTTCCTGCAACCGGAGTAAATCTCAATTTAATGCTGTAATCGACGTTTTCACGATTAGTTCATCCCGACAGCTGTAATAGTAGAAACGCAGTAAAAGATTTCGAGAGAGTTTCACATGTAATACTTGCAAGATGTTAGCCAATCACAGCAGTGGGCGTTTACACGTCTCACAGCAGCAGACACGCCCCTTCCACCGGAGCGCTCAAATCAGAGGGCTAAAATCAGGGTAGAAAACGGCCTTTTATTTCTAAATTATGACAATTTTTTATGTAAAAATCATACTAACATTATAAGTGCACCTCAGGAAACGTTATAAAAAATGCAGTTCATGACCTCTTTAACTGTCCAGGGTGAAGTACGGATGTGCACAGGTAATCAGCTAGTCGAGTACTTTTTCTGCACCAACTATACCACAAGTAAAACTACACAAATGGATTTTATTTGCATCATGTACTGAATCCTTCACCTAAATCTCGCTTTCAAGAGTGAATGTGTGACGTTGTGTTCAGAGATCCAAGTGCGCTACTATTTTTATTCTTTATAGTGCTGCAGGAATGAGTCTTAAAACTTGGAAACTAGTAAGCAATTCTTTTTTTCAACAAAGAATAGTCAAAAGGTTTCTTTTTTTTCAAAGTAAAACTAAAAAACTTTTTTAAAATTTTTTTTTTGGTTAAATGCCTGAAATAAGGTCTGTGGTTCACACAAGCTCGAGATATTTTCATGTTTTATTCTACAACATAAAATACATCAGCAAAACCCCAGTGGAATCTTGAGAAAAAGTTTTTATGTGTCTTTAAAAAGGCGGTTGCTAAGAAGTGGCTAAATGGGATTACAGTGGTTGTCTGGGACATTAAACATCGTCACGATGAAACAGGAAACTCATCCACTGACTAATCCTCTTTGTGTCACACTCTCTTGCAAACTATTCAAACTTAAACTTTCCAACTTGTAGGTGTCTGAACTAGGTTTTTACTTCTGGCCATTGTATTTAGGCTTCAAAATGTATAAAAGTTAAGTTAATTTGTGAAGATGATGAACAAAACAGCTTATTTTATGCAATAATCCAAAAGCCAACGGAGAAATCCTAATGTTTTTTACTGAGGGAAAACCAGTATGATGCCAACTTCTGGGTTGGCCTACAAAAATACATCATCTCTGCAGCGCTCTATAGATATGCTGCTAATATATATCTGCTATCTGCTTTTATGATGGAAACTTGGTTACTTATCAGGGGTGCGTTTCCCAAAAGCATCGTTAGCCAACTATGGTCGCAAGTTCCGTTGAACTCTGTTGGTAACAGATTGGTTTGTGAATAAAATATTAACATTTTCAAATAATCAAATACTTGTTTTGTTTTAAGTGTTCCTCAACTACAAAATTACTCAAAAAACCCATCCCTATTGAACCTGTCCTGTGCTGGTCAGATCCCTCCGATGTAACTCACTTTTTCAAGATCAGTGTTCAGCTGTTTCAGCATGACTTCCAGATGATACAGACGTCCAGACAGGTCATTAGGAACCTCTTCACTGCAACACACACATTAAAAACAAGTTTTTAAAATTCTTAGTTGAATACCCATCCAAAACTTTATGTAAAATTGCATAGACAATGTTGTCCCCTTGGTCTAAATACAAACTGCATCCACTGAGAGGAAGAGCAAGTATAGATACAGTACCTGCTGATAGTAGGAGTGGTGCGGGGAGTCTGTGGCGTGTGGAAAGGCACCGGACTGATGACGGGTCTCAGCTCATTGCTGCCCGCGTGAGACTCAGACAATGAGAACAAAGAAACAGCTCTTTGCACTGTAAAAAAAAAAACATGCAGTCATAATTAATCATTAAGATCACCAGTGTGATGAATGACTCTGCAACATTCCCATGTAGTATGACATTTATTAAAGACACAAAACAAAGTCAAAGGCAAAGTCTGTAAATCACGCAGAGTCATGTGTTTACACTCTTCTGCGGATTCATCCTACAAATGGCATCAACTTTATATGGAATTTCCACCACAGAAGAAAAAAATCATGCTTTGGTATTTCATAATTATTATTAAGTTGAAATGGAATAAAGTGTCAAAAATCTGAGAAAAAAAAACTACATTATGAAAAAAGTCAAACTTTTTTCAAACAGTCAAACAAGAAAAAAAATTAAATAGTCATAATTATGAGATAAAAAAAACTAAATTACAACAGATGAAATTATGAAATAAGTCAAAGAGATAAAAAGTAAAAATTATGAGACTACATATGTAAATTACAACAAAGTTGAAATGATGAAATAAGTCAACTATGAGAAAAAAAGTACATGATAATTATGAGACTAAATAATAAACTAAATTACGACAGTTGAAATAATGAAGTAATAACATATAATTATGAGAAAAAAACTAAATTACAACAGATGAAACTATGAAATAAGTCAAAATTATGAGTCATTTTATGAGATAGTCAAAATAATGAGACTACATATCTAAATTTCAACAAAGTTAAAATGATGAAATAAGTCAACTATAAGAAAAAAAGTCATAATTATGATATAAACTAAATTACGACAGTTCAAATTATGAAATAATAAGATATAATTATGAGATAGGAAAACATGTAAATGATGAAATTGAAATTATGAAATTAGCCATCAATTATGAGATTCCAATCATTGAAAACCATCATGGCGAACAGCGCGCATCTCTCAACTGAAGTAAATAATCTTTTATCTATCGGATTTGATATATCGGCCTAATTTTCTTATCGGATCGATAACGATAACATAAAAAATTACCATTTATCAGCCGAAATTGATATGTGGTCGATATATCGTGCATCCCTAGTAGAAACTGTGGCCTCATACCTTCATATGCTTTGGCTGCATTGACGAGGCTGGACCACTCCAGTCCACAGGCAGTGTCAGGAAGAGGCATGAGTCCAGGGTCCAGTCTTCTGAGAGGAGGAACCTTATCCCTCACCTCAGTCAATGACAACTCTGATGCAGACAACGGTACTGGAGGAACAACAAATGCACAGTTTATTCCAATGCTATTAGCAGATAACAGTAAAGGATGCCAACTGACTATAGGTGCATCCCAATTCATGAACTTATGCACTATTCTATGACATTAAGTATAAATAGTGCAAGTAGTGCGTTCACACTGAAAATTCCTTTTATTATTTTATTATATATTATATATTACTTTAAATATCTGGATAATGCACTTAATTAACGGAAGAAAAAAAGTGGGGAATGTTGGACACTTCATGCACTCAACTGCGGAGGGGGAGGGGCATAAGACTCCGATGTTGTATGACAAAATTTGAAATTGTTGCAGTCTTTCTCCATTTTTAAGAAAAATCTTAAGGAAAAATTGCTCATAACATATGATTGTTGAACATTTCGTAAGAGTTATACTTGTGCTGAGATCGTCGGTTTGCTGTTTGTGTTTTTATATATTTGTTTATTTTTGTGTCTTTGGTATATTGAGTTTTTGGTTTGTATATTATATGTTGTATATTTATGTTATTGGGCCCCCTCCTAAAAGCTTTTAGTAGCTTCTTTGGGGTTCTCCATTTTCACGCGACTTACATATGACCATTGTTCTTCTGAAATTGTGTATAAATGATATTATGATAACGTGTGAAATAAACGAAAAAAATAAAAAAGTAACCTTATAAAATTCATACACTACACAGATGAGTACATAGTGCATACAGTAAGTACACAGTGTATAGTGCGTCATTTGTGATGCAACTTATGACTAGCAAATGACACCCACCTTTCTTACTGGGCACGAGGGCTCCCAGGTTGGTGTTGTGACCGTGGCGACGAATAGGCAGCGTGCAGGTGAAGAGAAGGTCACTGGGCGGCACTTGTCCTTCAAAAAGAGGCGTGCTTGCATAACTAGAATCTCTCCGTCCACTGCACAGACTCTCATCTGAGAATGTACGTTGCAGGGTCCGATGAGGAGACTGTAGAGGAGAATGCTCAAATCATTGATGTGTTTACAAGCAGAGTTTTGCAGCCTTTTCAGTGTTTGTGTGTGTTCTCACCGCATCCCGTGATGGTGTATCCGCAGGGTTGTCCATAATGATGAGCTTTTTCAAGTCGTCTTCAATGGTGCTCTTGTGAGATCTGCGTGGTGAGCGCAGGTCCCTCAGAGAGGCACGTAACCGAGGCTGTCCGAACACGTTCTTACTGTTCATATCCACCTGCCTGAAAGCACACACAATAACCAGGACATTCATATATGTGATGCATCCATTTCATAATCTAACACAAATATGAAAATGCGTTTTATAAACATTTGTACTTGTTGCTGTTGCTGTCAGTGGAGGTGGTGCTGGTTGCTGTGATATTCTCCTCCTGTTGCCATGCACTCTTGCTTTTACTAAATGACTTGGGGGCGGAGCTTGACAGCTGGGCGGAGCTTGACAGCTGGGCGGAGCCTAACGTGGGTGTGACTGTTGAAGATCTGAAAGGCCGGGGTTTATCGGCCACAGCAGGGGTCTTAAACCCTTGGGGGGTATAGCAGGCCCTAAATACACACAATTCAGATGTTTGGGGTCATTAAGATTTCTCTTATGAATAAGAAGTCTCATCTGCTCACCAAGGCTGCATTTATTTGATCAAAAATACAATTAAAACCGTAATCTTTACAATTTAAAATAAGGGTTTCTAATCTATTTCAAATTGTAATTTACTCCTGTGATCAAAGCTGAATTTTCAGCATCATTACTCAAGTCTTCAGTGTCACATGAACTTTCAAAAAACATTCTAATATGATGATTTGCTGCAAAGGAAACATTTCTTAATATCAATGTTGAAAACAGTTTTGCAGCTAAATAGGTTTATAGAAATTGTAAAACATTTTTATTTTGTAAGGATTCTTTGACAAATAGAACGTTGAAAAGAACAGCATTTATTTAAATATCATTTTTTAGAATAGAATAGAACATCTTCACTTTTGATCAAATGAATGCATCCTTGCTGTATAAAAAGTATTAAAGGGGTAATATGCTATTTTAAATTCACATGCTGTAGATTATTGCAGCTCTGTTCCCAATCTGTCTGATTTCTACAAAGCCCCTCCTTCCGAAAAGCTCAGAGTGCTCTGATTGGCCAGCTGACCCAGTGCGTTGTGATTGGCCAATCACCTCAAGCGTGTCGGAAATTTAACACCCCTCACCATAATCCCAAGCTTCAGCTTCCAAGGCTTTAAGCAATTTTAAACACAAAGTTTATAATAACATCGTCAGTTCGAGCTCAGTTGGATTCTGAAAATGTGGATGATCAAGCCTATCGATCGAAAACCAACTTTGCAAGCATGACTTGAGCAGAATGTTTCATAGCCTGCGTTGTACTCTCAGGTTCAGGAATCGATCCTCCTTAAATGCACTGTGCACAAACAAACTTAGGTTGTACAACTCAAGAACAACTTCATAAATAAATCTTTGCCTCTGATTCCTAATATTATACATTTTTGGAAGGCCAAAATGTTTGGAAGGAGTTTTGCTTTCGTGTCCAAACACACAGCGTCTCTACGACATGATGAGAACACTACCAGTCATTGAAGCCTCTTCTTCTCTTGTACGCCATTACCGGTATGCTAATATTTCACATTGTTTGAGGAAGTTATATCTCAACTTTGATCGAGGTGTTCCAGGCAGGTCTGGATCAGTGTTCTCTGTTAGACAGAATAAATCCCTTTGTGTGAGACTGAGCTTTGTAACTTTGCAGATCGTATTCAAGCACAAACAGATACATTACACAATAAAGGAAAAGGAAAACATCAAAAAGCATCATATCATATAACCCCTTTAATTTCCTGAATGACTCAAACTTTTATACAATGTTCTTTACATTTCAGAATAAACACAATACCTTGCTTTGAAGTTGTCAGCATTGCCCGATCCCGGAGGGGGGAATGTGCGTGTGCGGTAGTTCTTGCTTTGACTGGCTGATGTAGCGATGACGGGTGATGACTCCCTGCGCCGCCCGTCTCCGGCTCCTGACAGATCCTGCAAGCCACTGTAGGTAGCAGAGCCATGCAGGGGTTTGTGGGGGGTTCCTGCAAGACTTCGGCTAGGTTTGGCTCCTTTAGTGTTGGGACTTGGTGTGTAGAGAGATGCATCGATGCCACTGTCACTGGACCCTCCCTTGCCCATTAGGTCCGGGTCGGGGTCTGAGGGGTCACTCAGGACACCGGAAACGCCACCTCCCATCCCGTCAAACCAGCGCTCGTCGCTGTGACTGCTGGAAGCATTGCTGGAGAGTGTGTTACTGCTGGAGTGACTGGAATAGTGTGCCTCACCCTGAGAGAGAGCAGAGAGATTAGTACATGAGAGACAAATGAAACAGCTTCCTTGTTATCATGATGATGAGGACGACTGCTCACCTTAGAGTGCCGGTTTGGAGAGTCTTTCCCTGCAACGTCCTGTCGGGTCTGTCTTCTCTGAGCGGAGGCGACTGACACACCTCGTGATGATGCAGGAACATGCCACATGGGCTCTGTCCAACACACAAACACAAACAGCTGAAGCCCAGTTCACACTGACAGAATCAGTCACTCTCATTGAAAATTAATGACTTCCTGTCGATTTGTACCTGGCTGGCAGTGTGAACGTCCCCTTAAGGGTGTTTAACACTCTTTATTTTGCTTGATTATTTGTTGCATTTCTTTCAGGCCCTGGTTATACCTGGTTTTAAGATGCGTTTTGGTCGATTGGATCACAAGTGGACGATGCTAAATACAGGAGTAAATGGGTCTAAAACGTTTTGAGCTTGTCCACTTTCGAGCAATCCAGAGGAAGTCAAAAACGCATTGGACCGGATTGCTTTTGTAGGGATTGAATGTGTTCGAACAGCCACAAAAGACTGTCTTCTCTCCGTCTACTGACCTAATGTGATAACATTCAGGAAACGCTCTAGCCAGACGGGATTTAAACTTTGTTGGCTGAAGACCCACGTTTGGTTTGAAGATAAGAAACATACTAAGCACAATGTTCTCTCACCATTCCTAAATTCTAACACACACTCACAGCGTTCGGCTGGTCTTACGGCTGTCAGAGCAGAAACTAAAGCTGCTGTTCTCCATTAGATTGAAACATCTGAAAAAGCCTGTACATTTACCTGCTCATAGACCCTCCCCTCGTAGAAATCAGGACAGAAGTGATTGAAAGTGGACAAAAGAGACAGATTGAGACACTAGGTGTAAACGGGTATGTGTCTCCATTATCTACTTATGATCCGATCGACCAAAACGCATCTTAATCCCAGATGTAAACAGGGCCTCAGTTTAGCATTTCTATACTATTATATATGTATATTTAACTTCTTATTTCAGTTTTAGCTTTAGTAATTTCAGTAATTTTAGCACTGCAATTTAATTTAGTTGACAGGGCAACTTTTATGTAATATTTTTATTTTATTACAATCAAGAAAAAGATATTTAGTAGTTGAAATTTTAGTTAAAAACAACATAAATCAGAGTCAATCCATCACTCAGTTTACACCTGAATATCAGCATACTAATGGCTATCTCACAGCCTCTGATCACCAGTAGGTTTGATAAACCCTTTATTCTGAGTGTATCCAGCAGAGGGCAGAGTTCACACAGCGAGGGGGCGGTACACACAAAAACATTTACAGCAGTCTTTGTTTAAGGACTGGAGCTCTATAAATGTCTTTGTTGTGTTTGTTTACCTGATTTGTTGCGTTCCATCGTGCTTTCTTGGCTAGTGAAACCAGATGACGATTCTCCACTGGAGCCGTCAATAGAAACATGTGGGTCAAATGGCTGGAGAGACCGCTGGACTGACCCAAACCTACACACACAACAAATATCAATGTTACTAAATATATTCTTATTTGGCTTACTTGATCAGGTTGGCTGACATGCCATTGGAGAGCAGGGTTTTGGAGAAAGGGCATGTGGTGGAATTAGCAAAACAGGGGAAATCGCTTACAACAGCTTGAAGTAATGTTCGCAGAGAACAAGGGACGTGACTTTAGTCAGACTTTATTGGATAGTGGAAAGGGTTTGTATGATGGTTGGAGGGGAGTTTGGTCATATCAGCCGTAAAAGAAAGCTGTCTAAGAGGCAGATAAAGTCCATTTGAAAGTTACTGTCAAATTTTTTCTTTCATATTGTGGTGTATATCTGACATACAAGAAAAGTATGCACAGATGAATAGTTCAAAATAATATTTATAACATACATTCAGAAAATAGACAGGATGAATACTTATTTCAAGCTGACTGTAATAACAGATAATGAAGACAAATATTTTATTTGGTAGTCTATAACACGCACCAATAACTAAAGCACATTATGTGCATTAAGGAACCAAACAGGGTCAATTTTGACACCGCACCACTAAGTTTGCATCATACACATGCCACATTCAATCCTGAGTCTGTTGCAACCCAAGTGTTCTGTCACTTGTCACCCTGTGGGTTTGAGTGATGTACGGCTGGATCTCATGGGACTATTAATAGCACTCATTAGCACATCTCGCTGAATCACCACCATAAACACAGTCAGTGTGAAATGTTTAACAGACTCACAGTACCACAACATCTCTATAATGTGCACACTTTAAACTGCTGATTTGTCCAGGCAAACTTTAGAAAAAAACACTTAAAGTCTATGTGAGCTAAAAGTTGCAACCAACTTTAAATTATTATTGTGGCGTATTGATTTCAAGTGAAATGAAATGTTGAACAGAGGGCCAGGGTCATATCAGCGGCTTCATCTCTTCACTGATGTTAGAAGGAAGTGGTTAAGCATGATCCGCCCCAGGCCGTCAAACTGACATCATCAGAGAAAGAACACTATTTTCAGATTTTGACCAAAGATTACAAAAACAATTTATTTCTGTGAGTTTACAACAAACCTAGTAATTTGCACTAAAAAAGTAAAAAAGGTACATTTTGATTTCATGCAGACTTTAAAATATGGGTCAAAAACACAATCAGCAGAATTATCCCCGTCATTAAGCTCTTTGTAAACTCTAAATATTTAAGGTTTGTCATGGGAATGGTGTTTGGAGGGGACAAGCTCTAATTAGATGCACAATAACCAGGATATGCTAATCAATGACACACTTTTTATAATTACATTAAATATAAATGCATGTGAACACTGAAATGGGGAAAAATAAGAAAGTCGTCGACATGATTTTTTGTTCTCCCTCGGTGAACAATTCGGTGTACGTTAACTCTCGTTCAAAAAAGGATAGTTCACAACAAGTTCCGCTGGTTGAACTGGGTAGCCAAACATCAAGCACACAATAGGGCGCCATGACTGTCTATACATGCCATGATCTCGGTTTTATACATGTATACAATCATACACAAACACACCGTGAATCAGCACTGTAGGTCTAGCTGATACATGCCTCAACCACAGCCTCTCATAAACCATCAGACACACCCACCGATGACGTTAAACAGCGCCTGGAGATGTTCATTTCTACCCTCACTAACAGTTATGGCATTCAGTAGTATCAGTTTTCAATAGTGCATGGAAAAATAATGAATATTTACACTATGTGAGAGCACTTCAGATTTATTAATAATGTCTCTGACAGCAAACATGCTAGAGTTAGATCAGTTCTTTTGTATTGAGACCAGACTGTTATTAGTCGTTCACACAGAATGTGTTTTTGCATTCCGCTTGTTTTTCTACGTAAACATGCTAGATCGACGTGTTTGACCATTGCATTAAAATTCACGTCTATTATCATGTATGTACATGATGGGGTATAAAATGTTTTGAAATTGTCCACTTCCGACCACTTACATAAAGTAATTTCAGGTCAAATCAATATTATCCATCCATCCACTAATTCAGGTGCCTTGTAACAAGTGGGATATTGTACAATTATATTGTCATTGTCACAAAATAAAAGGATATAATAATAACTGGTTGAGTTTATGTTATCCCTATATGGACAAAATGCTGGGAAACATCATCCCAAATTTCCAATGAATCCCATATCTATGAATTTTAGACATGCCATTCATTGGTAACTTAATAAATTCCTTGTGAAATTCTCATATTCTGAACTAAAATAACAGACAGCTCAGTCAAGTGAAAGTATGGCAATGTATGCAATGCCACATGCTTCAAAAAACAACACAAACATGTGACCAGCACTGACCCGTCTCGGGAGGGTTTATAGCGGACGAAGGGTCCGCTGAGTCCCGGCACTCCCAGTGCAGTGGAGTTAAACCCAGAGGCTGGACTGGAGAAACTAGCCGATGGGTTTCTGTACGCCATTCCTCTGTCCCCGCCAAGAGGAGACACACTGTAATGGTTCTCTGGGTAACTGACAGGCCTGTGGGAGGAGACGGAAATAGCTAGTGAGAAGAAAAACAAA
The DNA here is from genome assembly GCF_051911475.1 of Siphateles boraxobius. NCBI lineage: Eukaryota > Metazoa > Chordata > Actinopteri > Cypriniformes > Leuciscidae > Siphateles > Siphateles boraxobius. The sequence continues at coordinate 2,691,843 of NW_027508942.1, forward strand.
GCCAAAATATGTGCCTAATAGTGGGTTTTCCTGAGATTTAACCATATGACGAAATGTCTCACCTTTTAGAAGAGATGTGTTGGGGCTCTCTGTATGGAACGGGGACCAGAGCTTTGTGGGTACGGCTGGGGACTGGTGGGGGTCCGCTGGGGGTCCAGCGCTGGGCAGAGCTGTGTGTACCCGGGGGACTGTCCCAACGCCACCCTGGGGTCCGTTGCCCCCCACGATACCCTGCAGCCACTGGCTCAGCTTCTCCCTTCTGCTCCATCATCTTCATCTCGTACTCCTCCGTACAGCCCCTACAAACACACAAACATTACATAAACCATTCAAATTTAAATATGCAAATACCTTCAGTACTCTAAAATCGTTCATCCGCTCATAACTCAACATATCAATATATTAATATTCATTACATTTATTTTATATAATTATACTGTAATTTATATAAATATACTGTTTAATTTATACACTACTGTCCAAAAGTTTGGGGACAGCAAGATTTTTTTTTCAGTAAGAGTCCCTTATTTAAATTCCTTACCAAGATTAAATAAATTAAAAACGGTATTATTATTAAATATTATGAACATTTAAAATGACTGTTTTGTAATTTATTCCTGTGATGCAAAGTTGAATTTTCAGAATGACTCCAGCCTTCAGTGTCACATGATCCTTCAGAAATCATTATAATATGATGAAGTGTTGGAAACCATGATTTTTGTGATTCAGGATTTCATGATTCAGGATAGAAGAACATTTATTTGAACATAAATCTTTTGTAATATTATAAACATCTTTGTCACTTGATAAAATGAATGCACCTTGCTGAATAAAGGTATTATTATAAAAGTATTTCTTAAAATCATACTGACTCCATACTTTCAAACGGTAGTGTAAATAAATGTATTATACCAATTTAAATAAATGTATTAAACTTCTGTGAACAACTACACCTCTTCACAGAGATCATAGAAACAGCCACTGAAACCGTCTGATTCTGTCACGCCCTCATTTCAAACAATATTTCCATAGAAGTCTATTTTTGCCGTTTTATATTTCAGATAAACCCAACCCTAAGCAACACGTGAATACAAAAACTGTAGGTAGACTTTAAACATGTCAGTTTCTTCCTGTCTAAATGAGTTGATCGGAATAAGCTAGAATGAGGATCAGCTGTCCGATTGGATTCGATTGCTACGCGCGACTAGGGTGATCATGACCATTTTAAAGCAGATGAAAACTCTTCATCCCGTGTTAAAGGTTAGAGATTTTAATGGATGGTTGAGCAAATGGTTCTGTAGTAATTTGAGTGTGTGCTTAAGCACAGCGGGTCTGGTTTACTGGCAGATTAGTCCCATATCCCTGTTGATCAGTACAGTAACCTCTACTGAATGCCAAACAGCATGAGACGCTCTCATCAGCGCAAGAATCCCTCTGGGTCTCTCTGCTTTCTGATGATGATGAGAAACTGATACCCACTCTGAACCCCTCACACTGTCAGCACTTTACCACAAGGACTCAAGACAAGGTAACTGTCCTTTGAGCTTTATCACTCTCATCTACCCTCATTTAGATGGTCAGTACCGATTTTTTTTTAAAGAAATTAATACTTTATTCATCAAGGACACATTAAATTGATAAAAAGTGACAGTAAAGACATTTATAATATGGCCACGTTCACACAGCAGCAGAATACAGTTGTCAGTCCTGTATTTGAGTCCGGTTACGTTCACACTCAGTTCAGTTATTTATGGGAGTGACAACCGCATTTTATAACCAAACTAACACCCGTAAATTTTCAGGACTCACAAGCGCGTTCTCAGAAATCCTGCGATGTGTGAAGCAGGCTGGACAATATATATCGATTGGACTCGTGCCATGTCAAAATGACAAGTTTTATGGACGGCGCCATCTTTGATATTACTGTTCACCTGATATTCCAGCCCTTAACCTAGCAGCACCTTCTGCTCCCTGACATCTATATTTCATACATCATATTTATTGTATGCTTTTACCTACCATCATCCTCCATTCACAGGGAGGGAGAAAAAGACAGTCAAACCGAGAGTCAGAAAGCCAAAATGAGACAAAAGAAAGCAAGGAGGAGAGAGAGAAGGAGGGGGAGAGTGGAAAGCACACCAGGCCCCACATGGTTTCTGTCTAATATACCAAAACACTCTCTTCTGAAGACCACAAGGACATCTAAACTAGCCCTGACTGACTACAGACACGTATAGAGAGCGGATGGAGACAGAGGATGTGAACTGAATACTAACTATTAACTGTATTGGTAAAACTCATGTTTATATAAACCTGCCAGAGGTCCAAAAGTCTGAGGGCTACTGAAAATACTTCCATTTAACATTTCTTTTGTGTTATAATTTAATACAACATTTTTCATTAAAAAATATATATTATAAACATGGTGAAATGACTGAACATTTACATTAAATTAAACATGAATTTAAAAATGTATTAGTATTTACTTCGCCCCCTTTTGCTTTAATGACAGCAGTTTGTGTAAAAGCTGATGATCTTCTGACTTTCTGTACAAAGATTATCATGATCAATGTCACAAATTTACTTATTTAATCAGTGACCTGGTATGGAGCCCTACACATGACATGCGGGGAGGGAAAAAAGCAAGATATTGTGGCCACAACTTCAGAATCTATTCCAGCACTTTATTCACTCCCTTTGTAGTTAAACGATGGCCACGAGTCGCGATGAAACAGAAATAGCAATGGAAGTATTGGCAGATACGGCACGATTACAAACCGTTCTCAGCACGGTTGTCCAGCCGTAAAACCGCACTGGCATAATGCGTGTAGTGACATCGCCCCTCAGGATTGGTCACTTGTCTGTTGCCTGGCTATCAGTGCGGGGCTCCAAAACATACAAATAACGTAAATCTTTAAATAGTCTTAAAATAATACAAATATTAAAGCACATATTGGTAATACTTCATATTACAGTGTCCCTGTTACATGTATTAGTGATACCAGAAATTATGCATAATTACATGCAACTAACCCTTAACCAAACCCTAAAGTATGTTGTTTATTAATATTACATAGTACTTAAATATATAATTACACTGTATCAAGGTCACCTTAAAATAAAGTGTTACTTTATGGTAACACTTTAAAATAAGGCTTTATTTGTAACATTTAACTAATGTTAAAAATGAAACCACATTGTAAAATGTTACAGAAATATTTAAGATATTGGTTACACTTTACATTACATGAACTAACAATGAAAAATACTTCCCAAATCAGTTTACTAACATTTACTAATACATTATTAAAATCAAATGTCAAATCAAATGTTGATATTATTTAATGGACCTGAGGTAACATGAACTGAAAATGAACAGATGTATTTTTATTAACTAACCTTAACAAAGATGAATACTGTAACAAATGTAATGCTCATTGTTAATATTAGTAAATTAATTTACTTGCGCATAAAGTGTTACAAATATTTATAATTTTACATCATAACGTTTCTTTGTTCAAAATTAAGACTGCCATCTTTAAAAAAACAACAACAAAAAACACCCCATATTTTCAATGTGGTCTCAGACTTTTGGACCCTACTGTACATTATGCTTAACTTAGAGAAAATGACAAATTCTCAGACAATTATCATCACATGCAGTTTCTTGTTAAAGACACATTAATGCTTCCTAATCAAACAGACTGAAGCCACGGGTGGACAAAGACTAGAAAAACCCCGAGCGTGAAATTACAGCCTCGTGTTGCTACACTGGACATCTTCCTCCTCAGCACTGAAAGAGTGCTGTCAGCTCCAACACTCCTCTTTTACTGCCATCCATCCATCTACCCATCCAACACCAACACCGTGTCCAAGTATTTTCATTCCTTTGTCATTCACAGCTGTAATATAACTGAGTTCCAGCATTTCACGTCCATCCTCTCTTTGTCTCCAAGCCCATCACTAACCTCTGCGTGTAGACCAGATTGTTGTATCGGATGTCCGCAGCAGCGCCATGAGGCTCTGACTGACAGCTGAAGTACAAACCAACCCTGACAAGCGGACACACACACACACGCTTCTGCTCTCCCCAGCCCTCCAATCCGCTCTTCCACTATGATAACAAGAGGAAAGAGAGAGAGGGAGGGAGAAAGAGGAGGGGTGTTTCTTTCCTCTGTATGTAACACCCTCCCACTTCGTTTCCCAGCGCTCAGACATGCCTCAGCATCTACGGTCTAAATATCCTCTCCCTGCATGCTAAACACGCTGTCTGTTCCCTCTCAGTGACACGCCGAACGCATTTCTTAATTAAAACCCCTTATTTATGTATTTTAAGCCCCTTTTTTTACAGGCTTTAGTCTCATGCAATCTGTTCCTCTGGCTCTCCTTGACAAACAGAGACTGGACCAGTGAGAGGGAAAAAGACGAGGGAAAGCGAAAGAGATAGAATGACAAAAAGACAAGCATGTTGAAGCATGCAATTAGCACGCTCTTTCGTTCCACTGCACAGTGTGGGTGGGGGTGTTGGGATGCATGTGTGCGCGAGAGAGAACGTTTCAAATAGAGTTTACTTGTGTAATTAACCACAACGGCCAACACATGTCCCTCTAGCATCCAATCAAACACACTGCTGAGTAATTAGTCCCTTGCAGGAGCCACTCAGCAGGAAGTTCAGAGACGTGACGCTGAACTATGCAATATAATACACAATGTGCATTAAAAGAAAAAAACTTTAGATTTTTAGGACCAAAATAAAGGGGTTTGACGTCTGCATACGTACCTTTTCGATGCAGCAAAACTGAGGCTTCACATAATCAGTTTTCATTTGTAAACTGTTCCATCCCTCTCTCCTATCCTCTTCTAACACTCTCTTTCTCTCTCTCTCTCTCTCTATCTCTCTAACACTCCCACTCACTGTTCCCCTGAGAACTGAGGCGTCTGCCAACGTTCTCAAAATCTGGTGAGTGCCTGTGTGTGTATTTGTGCGCGCGCCTGTTTGTGCACCAGACAAGGAGGAGGTACGAGCGAGAGAAACAAAAGCTTTTCCCCTCTCGTTTGAAGATGCATGTTATGTTTTTCGTATCACCTATAAAAACAGTAAACCCTCCGTGAAATCTTTGAGTTGTGTCAGAGGGGTTCCAGCTGGAGGGCATTAATTCTGCCACGAGGCTCGTCATTAATCTTTCCAAAACGAGAATGTGTCTCCAGTGGGGTGCAAAGTGCAAAAAACCAATAACAGCAGCCCTCTCAGAACTGAAATGAGCTGCTTCCCAGATTTTAGGCTTAAAGTTGTTGACGTGTTGCCTCGGCTTTTGGCTTTCTTAGTTTGGGACATTTAATATTCAACAATATTATTGATCTGCCTTACTTAAGGTGGACGATGATGCAATTTTCTTCTAGAAACAAACTTTGTTGTATTATTTTCATGTTATCTCTGTAAAGCTGCTTTGATACAATCTGTATTGTAAAAAGCGCTATATAAATAAAGGTGACTAGACATCAGTATAGAATGACTTGATGAATTGAGGTTCCTTCCTTTATCTGTCAGAGAACCTCTATTCTGTCCTGACTGCATTTATATTTTGTTTGTCTTATTCGAAGAAAAGGATTCCAGGATTGCACAGGATTTCAGCTGTGCTGCGCTCTACTAATTGTATATCTGGCATTCTTTAAAACATCCACACAAACAGGCGTAATGAAGGGATTTGATGCTCTCTCTAGATCTCTGGAACATCACAGGCAACAGTGCACTGAATGAAGGAAGCAGTCGATGCTCTTGTCTCTATATGAGACAGGCTGGAGTCCGACAGTCTTTAATGGTGTTCTCCGTTAATGATTTATCAAAGAAGAATGAGTTTAATGGAGTCACAAGAGCTATCTAACATTCTGATAAAAATGTTGGGCTAATGGCTCTTTGCTATCCTCTGCAGGGATATTCAATTAAAGTTCTAAGAGTTCCAACTAGTACAGTTTCTTCCCAGGAAATGGCCAAACAATCATAGCTTAAACGGATTCAGGAGTGAATTTCTAGTACGTAGTATGAAATCAAATAACTCAAATTAGTGCAAGAGAAATGATATGGCATTATGGCTCTCTCATCTGATTTTTAAATGCACCAATTAAGATATTTTGTCAGGGTATGTATGGGAGCAGTGTACAAAAACACAAATTAATATAAATAAGTCAATTGTTACTGAAGCTTAATTCAGCTTCAAACATGTCTTATTTTAAAATGTCACACCAGAATTCCTCAAATCTGGCCCTGAATCCTCAAAGCCTCAAACTTCCTGTAATTTTCTAGTAGAGCCGGGATCACACTGTATGATTTATAGTAGTTCTTTATGAATGCTGCCATTTAGACTGTACGGACATGATTCTCGCTGCAAGCCATGTCACACTGTGGGATCTCAGTTGTCAATGTCAGACTGTGCGATGACAGTCAAGACGCGTTTAAAATGGACACACACAAGGAGACATGTCCAGAGTTTTACATCATCAATCCGTGACGTTTAGTGATGCGAGCTGCATTTACATGCATGATAGAAATGGTGGCTAGCAAAAAAAAAACAAAAAAAAAAAACTCTAGTGTTAATTTTGGGCATTGCTTTTCTTGGAAAGGAAACTGGAAAAAAATGAAGATGATGTGTGTGGAGCAAGTGGTGGTTTGCTGTTGTCTCACTAATTGCATCATCAGCTTCGGTGCTCGTATTGATTTTTGATTTGATGGTTGTTGCAGGATAAGTCACACTACAGGACTGTGCGTCAAATCTTCTGACACTGGCAGAAATTTGTAGGTGGTCAAATTTTATAGCAATTGTATTGGCTGTCAGTAAACATGTCAAACTAATGATCGAAGACTTCAGATTTTAGCCTAGGATAAGAGGAATCTTTTAGGATTCACAAAATTTGTCTCAGGTGGCCAAATCGTGGATAAAATTGCACAGTGTGAAACAGGCTTAACTGTTTTGAGGAACACTGTGATAAACATTGTATATGAATACCAGAACAACATTGGATAAGAACCCTACAGTGTGAATGTATAATGTATTGTAAACAACTAGGAAAAGATAGCTTATATAATAGGAAGCAACTGCCATTCCTCTACCATTGTGTGTGTGTGTGTGTGTGTGTGTATATATATCTCATGGATCTCATATCTCATGAATGCTGCTTCAGATGCGGCTTCTGTAATCTAATATTATATTATATCTAATAATATTTAATGTTTTGCAAGGTGGTTGACTGACACACAACAGACAGCATTTGATTTCTCAAACAGCAGCCATCTCACCCTCAAACTCAAAAAGTGCATATTCCCAAAGGCTCACCTGCGGGCCCCACCCTCTTCATAAGGTGGAATAATGACCACTTTTACAGTGACTGACGTCCGCAGTAAGTCGATCATCTGCTCGTGGGAGAGCGTCACCGCTGCAACCTTGCAGATTTCCACCAATCGGCTACCCTGCCGGAGTCCCGCCTGCCAAGCGAAACCGTATTCCTCCACTTCGGACACCGTTCCGTCCAAACGCACATGGAAACCAAGCTGGCCTAAACCATTACGTCGCAATGTCATATCAACCGTCTCACAACCTACAGTCAATGCCTGCAAAAGAAAAAAAAGAGACAGATAGGAGTTTAGAGACTATAAGGGTGTGTTCACATTTCCACTTAGTCCACTTAGCGTTCACATTGGCATTTTAACACTGAACCTAAAGGCATTTGGATATGTTCACAACCTGATTGGTCGGCTTTTATTAGACATATTTTGCGACGAAACTTACAGAACATCCAAAAACGATGCTGTGTTCTAAGCTAAATTCACTCACCCTACATATGATGGTATTTTGATCAGCTGATAACTCGTGAAGAGCTTATAAAATGTGTAAAGGAGTCAAAACAGCATCAGGAATCCCTCCGTCACACAAACTAAGGTCTGCTGTGAGGAGACGCTGTTCTGATGCCTGAACTGAACTGTGATGGGCAACATCACGACTGTCACGAGAAAAAACGGGTATGCTTGAGCATTCTGTCCTTTTTAGGGTTGCATCTTGTGACATCATGTCCTTATTTTTGTTCATTTAGATGTCTTTGGACGGTGTTGCGTTCATATTTCATACGAACCGCACCAGAGTTTTTTTGGAAGCGCAACGAGACCCATCTTTTCAACGGTCTCGGTTTGGATTCAGATGGCAGCGTTCACACTTATTCAAATGAACCGCACTAACAGAGCAATCGCTCCAGGGTTCGTTTTAATCGAACCAAAATGCCAAGTGTGAACACACCCTACAAGGCACATCCCATAATGCAAAACAATAACTTAGCCATCTATGCATGTTGTATCAGTACCTTAAGTCTCTGCAGCACCTCTCTGATATCTTGTGCGCTGCCCTCGGGAACCCGTAAGGCCACATGGTCTCCTCTGCCATAGAAAATCTTCAGCGCAAGTCTTTCTGCCATCCAGCCAATCACATCAGCACAGAAACAGTTAAACACCACCTCTTTGGTGGAGCGGTCCGCCAACACTATATACTCATTGGAGATGGCAAGAGCACAAGGAAGCTCGGCGCCTCCTCCACTGTAGTCCTGCGCAAGTACACGCCAAATAAGAGCCCCGGCGGCACCCATTTCTGCTGCTTCGCGAGCCCGGACGCGTTCTTTGCGTTTGGAGGCCAGAGAGATGAGATTGTTCAGTTTGCCAGCAGTGTCGAGCGGTGTAGTGGAAACACAGTTCTCCGCCAGGTCCCGCAGGTATCCTTGGCGCGTGCGGGTTGCCATGGCGTGAAACTTCTCTGATTTATGTGCAGCATTCTCTGCATTAATGATCTTGGCCAGCAGAAAAGCACGAAAGGCAGCGGGGTCACGGAACATCATGCCATTTGAAGGTATCGCCGGACCAAACGGAGGGACGTCCTTCATGCGGGTCACTGCCACACTATAAGAAGAAAAACAAGAGCAAATGGCGTATTTCAACCAATCCCAGCAGAGCTTTCGGTCACTGAACTATATTTTATATGACATATCTCAAAAATCAGCTACAGGCAAAACATGCAATAATGTGCTTAGCAAGGGTTGCTATGGAAACAAGGCCAACCTGTAGCAGGTGTTGTCAGAGCAAGGGTTGTGCACACGGACAATGACGAACACGTGCTGGAAGTGAGAGCGAATATTCTGTGGAGTGAACGGATGGGCTCCCGGCTCCTGGAATATAATAGTGACTATATCATTTCCTATGTGCCTCTTCCTCAGAAGCTGTGAAAGAAATGAAAGAGAAATTTAAGAAAATGCTGCCACAGTGCCAGGGGTGTTGCTCTGCGTTTGCTAGGGCGTTCTAGATGGTTGCCAGGTCTCAAACCAGCCGACAGTCTTATGCATATTGCACACAAAACTAGCAAGCTTTACTCTGATTGGCTGACTTTATTCTGGAAGTGAGGAGACACTGGGTTTTTTAATCAGTCTGACTGGAAACAAATGAACTGTCAATTAAACAGTTTTTACATAAAATAAATAAATAAATAATAATAGTAATAATTTTAGAGATTACAGTGAAAAAGTGTTAACTGACACTCCCAGATTTTTTAATCCAAAAATATTAAAAATGTTACTTGAAAAATCATTTTATGTTTCTTGATTTCAACATCATCTTATTTTTTTGTTATCAGTTATTTTGTTATCAGTTACGAGTTTTATGTTATATATATATAATAAAAAAAAAAAAAAAATATATATATATATATATATATATATATGAAGTTCTGGCAACCACATGCAACTTTTTCATATTTTTGAAAGACACTTAAGACTTGTGAGGCACTCTATATGAAGATTACACTAGATGGTCACAAAAGGGTCTCCATGATATTTTAGAGTCTGGATATGGCTCAGATCTTTCCTTCAACAAGTCCTACTTTGTTTAATGCACACAATGTACCCTTAAAAACAGATATAAAAAAGAGATTGCAAGTGTGGAAGAGTAGAAGAGAGAGAGAGAGAGAGAGAGAGAGAGAGAGAGAGAGAGAGAGGGAGAGAGAAAGAGAGAGAGAGACAGAGAGTGAGAGAGAGTGAGAGTGAGAGAGAGAGAGAGAGAGAGAGAGAGAGAGAGAGAGAGAGAGGATAGAGTGTTCTGTTGAAGGACACAGAAAAAAAAAGTGGGAACTGGCAGAAATATCTTCATACAGACACAGAGGTGTGAAAAACCTGTTAACAGCACTGCAGCTCAAATCTGTGAGACAGAAACGGAAACACAAGCAATAAAATGTACTTACGTTGTTAAAAGATCATCCTGTACTAGGATTACATTTCCTGAAGGAAATACTGGTGAGTGCAAGAAAGCAAAGGTGTAGTGCATATCTTAGGTAATCTAAGGTTTTGGTTATTGGTAAATGAAATGACTTATCTGAGTCTGTTTGCCATGGTCACAACCAGACTGATCTCATGAAATGGCGTATGTATGACACGCCAATTCGTATTTCCATTTTTGGCGCGCTATCAACACGCATAATCGCTTTTCAGCGTGTTTATCAACGCCTTTGACTTAACGTTATATTACTGTATTATGTATATATAGATATATGACCTACCCCAACCCCGTCCCTAAACCTACCCGTCACTGGGGTTAATACCATTTATGAGTGTTCTCCTACCATCCTAGGAAAAAAAAGATCGCTCCACAGATGTAGATATAGATTTTGCTTCGTTTCACTCAGACATTTAACGGCGTACACATACACGCGGAATCACTCGGACATTTAATGGCGTAGACATACACGCAAAAGATTTCGGCGTGGACATACACGCGGATAGCTCAAAATGCGTATAGATAACACGCCACTTGACTTGAAAGTGGCGTGTATGTTTACGCAAAGTCATGATGTCATGTTGTCACAACACTGATTCAACATATTTGCTCTCTAAGGGCAGGATTTTGGCCAAATTCATGATAGCATTACATGTATCCTTGATGGAGAAAGTAATCCCAGAATGCACGGCAAAAAGCTCAGTGAAAACAAATCCAAGATGGCTCTTTTGGAACTCTATTGGAAACACTTGAGTAAGTGGAGTCCTAAATGTGAGGATTTATACATACAGCTATATTAAGCAACGCAACTGTTTTCAGCATTGATAACATAATTATTTTCAAATTTATATTCCAAATCAGTGCAAACAAGGCAGCTATAGAATGATAAAAAACTATTTAATTAATGGAAAGTTTTCACCAAATGAAAAAAAGATCAACCCTTTTTTTGTGCATAGATATTAAGTGGATATAACATTACTTTCATATGAAAAACAAAAGATCTGCACTCGCTTGTGACTTCTTAATGAATTATTAAATTAAATTTGATTCACTGAAGGCGGCTGATTGCCGAAACGTTTCATGATCCATGTGCTTTGCTGCATTATAAAAAAAAGAATAATTCATTAAGACACAAGCGAGTGCAGATCTTTTGTTTTTCATTTGGAAATTAATGGAAGGTTTTCATAATAAAAAAAAATTAAAAACAAAAATAAAAAAATAATAAAAAATGCATAAAAAATACATAAATCAGTTATACACCTAAAGCTGAAATTAGAAAAGAAATAAATAGATTCTGTATGTTCATTGTCAGGATGAATGAACTGCAGAAGTTTATCAGTTTAATACGAACTCTAATCAGAATGTTTGAGGAAAGTCATTACAGTTCTGCCTGGCGAGCAATGCAGCAAAAAAGCCATTCTCCTCTGTTATGTATGGAGTTGATTTGTCTATTCTAAGCTGTGAACGGGGCTGTGTATGTGTGCTCTGCGAGTCACACGGACTCATTTGAACTCTCTCTAAAGTACTAGGAGAGCTGACAGCAGAGATGCTAAGAACCGATGTTTAAAACTGCTGTTAAATCAACATAAATAGACCACAAAATGAAGAGTATCTCTATGTGTTAAAGAGACTGGCCTCCAATCTGAGTCAGAGCAATAGAGGCTGCCCACCCGTTTACAACAGTGTGAGGGCATCAATTATATAAGCTATCTTACATTTCAAACACACACAAAGGAAAAAACATGGAAACACTGCTCTTTCATGAATGCTGACCCTATCCCGAATGAGTCCAGAGGGGGGACACACCTGTACCCTGAGATTATTCTACAGCCTGACATCCCGTTCTATCTTCACTACAACATCCCTTTCTTAATCGCTACAACACACTCCCATTTGTGTGTGTGTAAAACAGATAAATATCTGAAAGATAAACACTGCCCTCTGCTGTTCAAATTAACTAACTTAAAGTTCTGGACAAAATATGCACAACCAATGGTGCAATTTAAAAAAAAATGTATATTATATTATATCTTATTATATCATATCTAGCTGGTATTACTACATATATTTTGGCTAATAAACAAATTTATTTTCAAAACAAATTTTCTTTGCTGCCTAAAATAACACAGGCAGGAAAATATATAAAAGTATAAAATGTATATAAAAAAATAGCATCACATGTTATAACAATGTCCACTGAACCCACACTGCAATCAAATTTCAATAGATAATTATTAATAATAATAATAAAAAAATGTAATGCACCGGTCTTAAGCCGCACTCAAGCTAAATAAAACATGATACATAAATAATAATGATTAAATATTAAAAACGTTACTAAAATGTGTTGAGATTAATTCAATTCTTTCCCTCCATTATTTCCTTTTTAATAGTCTATTTCACTCAGAAATACATCACACTATGCAAGTTAAATGTGCAAATACTAAATCATGTTGTCTTTAAGCCTGTTTTTAATGAATGTTTTTAGGACCAAAGCTGTTGACTCATATGCATGAACATGAAACTTCCTGAGGGCAAAAGATGCCACATTACTGGATTTTAATCAACAGCATGGAAATCACTAGACAACCCCACCCTGTTCTGATTCATACAGCAGTGCACATAAAAACAGAGGGAGAACCTGACAATAACGAACCAAAAGAGAAAGAGCGAGAACAATTCCTTCATAACCACATGTAACAAAAAATATAGACTCTGTGAGTGGACGTCCAGAAGCTGTGGCCACTCCTTTTGAGTGAAAAAAGAGCTGTGGCACATCCACTGGATTTACTGCTGCCACTTCATAAACTCTACTACCATTCCAGATGTTTCTTTGCAAACTGGGTCTGCCACATACAGCCCCACCACAAACACACTGGCGGATAAGAGCAAAGAAAATGAACAGCATCTGAGCAATGTGTGTAAGGCAATCTGGGAGTCTGTCCAGGTGGGAGAAAGAGGGGGGTGCGTCAGGATAAGTTGGGTCATGCCTGTGCTATACAGGCTCTTAGATGCACTGTTGAGCATGTGTGCGTTTCTTACCTGTTGAGGATTATTGGGCATGTATGGAAGCATGGTGGACACGTGAAACATGATCTCATAGTCCTGATAGGTGGTATACAAGGAGTGTGTTCCAGTTGAGTCCGCTGTTAAACATACACATGCATATTAATGATTATAACCTACAGTGAAGTCCAAAACTCTGAGACCACATTGAAAATATAGAATAAAAGTTCTAACAAAACTAAAACTAATTCATATTTTATTCATGATGATCAGGATTTACACTGAGTTCAAGTGCTGCTGTATGTTTAAAGTAACAAAGTAACATATCAGGCGGTCTGTTATGTGCTATTCACTTTCACACTGTTTCTAAAGATGTTACTTTGTACACTCTTCATATCGCAGCCTTGCAAAGAAGACAGAAAACTTGCAATTTACTTGCATTTGAGAACATGAGAGCAGTTGCATTTTAGATCTAACATTTAATGGTGATTAAGTGCGAACTGGACGCATCAGTGAATGGTGAAATACTTTGCTAAATAAAATGATCCTGCCAGAACTTTATTACAAGCAAGCTTATATGAGGTTTTACGACGTTTCATTGTGGATGCGAAAATGTGAAATGCTTGAAAACGCTAGTGTGGACGGAGAGCATTTTGAAACAATAACAGTTTTTAAACGTATCCGGATTAACGTAGCCAAAGGTTTGAACTTAAACAGTGCACTGTGTAATTTCTGCACCACTAAATGGAATTACACTCCGTTTTAATTCGGTCCCAAGCAAGATTTTGGGCCATTGAAAATTCACAGTGAATTCTTGGAGCTACCCGGCGTGGTGCTCCGAATATAACCAAGAGACCATCAAAATGTATTTTCACAGTGGAACTCCGATTAACATAGAAGAGATTTGATTTACCGCTTAACACTTTATTGTGTTGAGCCTTTTTAGGAAACATGTAAGAGAGACAGAAAGCCATGCTCACTTTTGGTGTCTAGCTGGGCAGCATATTTGTTGAAACCCTTCAGACACACGGTTTCTCCCAGCAGATCGAGGAAGGCGGTGAAGGCTGGCGTAGCCTCTTCATTGTTGTACATCTCCTCCTCCGTGCTCTGCCCCGCTCGACACAGCAGGATGCCCACTTTGTGTTTCTGACTGAGCTATAGAACACACACAGTTGCGGAGCCGTTGTTATACACACACACACACACACACACACACACAAATACATGGAACACTACCTTTTATATTGTTTGGGAACAATTCATTCTAAGAACTCATAGACAGACTTTTGACACTTGACTTTCATCAGTCAGGATTGTAGTGTCCGACTGGTCATCCTTTACTCACCCCCTGCTCGTCCAGTTTAAGAAGCTGCTCTGTGACCTTTGGCGTGCTGAGAGCCAATCGCAGACAAGATACGCTGAGCTCTGGCAGCACATACTCCAGAACTTCTTTTAAAGGCAAACCACGAACCGTTCCGTGCTTTGCTGTGGACAGAACCGCGTCCTCCAGTATCGCTCCTCGCAATGTGACCAGCTGCAGCAGCCAGAGGAAACCATGAGGGGGAAACACACACACATCATCAAATACCATCATATGACTGACCGAATATCCCCTGAGAGCATGTGACAGAGCATGAGAATGATTATGAATGGCTGGTTACAGAAGTGCCCACTGTGTGGCATCCTTTCCCCACTGCTTCCTGATTCATTCATTCAGTCTCTGTTAACCTCTCACATGCTGATGCTAAAGCCATTAGCTACTGTAAAACTAGTACACACAGGTGGAAACACTGGAATTCTTATAATAGTTTGTTTTTGAGGGTTGTGTTTCTGACTTCTTGTGGCATTAGTCACACATCTGTCAAATGGACAGCCACCCGTTCAATCGTTTAACTCGAACCTTTGAACACTAGTGTGCACGTTCAAGGCTGTTTTGAGCACATCTTTAGTGGGAATAATGACTGTGTGAGTGTGAATGACCTGAAGACGCTGCATTGTTCAGAGTGGGTGAGTTTGATGTGTCCAGACAGCCATGTAATCTGACTAAACCCAGCAGAGCTGCAGTCATACCAGTACAGCTCACCACTTTTCAAACAAGCCATTAGTAAGCAATGTTAACCTCATGGTCTTTACCGCAAACACGCAAGGCACCAAACACACTCAGAATTTATTTTCACTTAATGTAACTTCATACAGTACATATGACGGACAGATTTATTAACACATGACATGAACCAGAGGCATCATGCTCTTTTATGTGTTCATAAAAATGTCATAGGTGCATAGAGAAGCCCAAAGTACTCAAAATTATTTAGTCCTATTTTCACAGTGTCTAACATTATGAAACAGTAAAGTTAAAAAATAGTCCAAGGATCCCAACATTATTCCCTAAAAGTATAGGGTTCTATCAAATGGCCCAAAAGTCGTTTGTCAAGCAGTTTTATCAGATTTAATCAGATAATAGTGAGAACAGACAACAATAAGCTTCAGTTTCAGGCTCAAAGGTAAACAAAAGTGGCTGGAGAAGCTAATGGAGTCTGTGGGTGTTTGTAGGAGAATAAATTATCCTGTCATGGGTCCAGATTTGAGCCCCAGTTTGATCCAGGTTTATTTAATTTAACATTTTTCCTGTTATACACACCTCACTAGTGCGAAATATGATGCGGTACTGGTACTGGTCCTTTAAATCTTTGGTATCGTCTAGTTTCTCTCGCCGGATACTCAGAGCCACGGGCCCCAGCTTCTCATCGGTACCAAAGTAGTTCCAGTGCTCTGTGGAGAGAGAGAGAGAGAGAAATGAAAGAATATAGAGAGAGGACATAAAAAAGACAGATTAATACCATTAATACAGAAAATGAGACAATACAGAAGAGAAGAAAATAATTAATGAGGTGAAGACAATGGAGAGGAGAAAAGTGGAAGTTGATATGAAGGATGAGAGATGGAAGGAAGGACACAGGGGACAAAGAAGGGATTCATAAGGAAAGCCTACAAATCAAGGTCATGGTGGCTATAGAACTTCCTGTAGGTATTGTGAGCATTCAAATCTAATAAAAAACCATGGACAAAGCCAATACTACACACGCTTTTGAGAATAAAGGAATGATTATTTTGCAGAGGAGGATAGAGACTTCTAAAATCTTCAATCTGGCCAAACTAGCTAAACAATAATAACACTATTTTTATAACCTATTATTTTGTTTTAATGGCAATACAACATTGAATATATATATATTTTATTTTAGTTTCAATAGCTTTTCAGTTTAAATTTTTATCATTGCATTCAAGACAAACATAACCACACATAATGTGGTTTGTCTGTGAATCAGTGAGGAAGTGGTCTCCTGTGGTCCTTTCGGTCTGATTCAACTACTGGTTCAAAAAGGACCATAACAATCATGTGATTCATTCACAAAAAGGACTGCATGTTCCACATGCTTGTTTCCACATGTTTCCACGTGCATGTTTGTTTTTGCATGGAAAAAAGTATGAAAAATGCTACAGGGCATCACACACTGCTATAGAGGGAATGCACGTGACGTCACCGTTGGCCGGAGTGACTGCAGTTACGCCCACAAGTGGCAAAAAGACTGAGCGGCAGCATTGGTTTTCAGTGTGAATGCTGCGGAAAAACACACAAAACGCGTCTAAAACGGGAAAGAGCTTTGAGACTGACTGTACAACTAGATTTGACAAGAAATATGAGGAATATTTTTACAGACTACCTAAAGCTACAGAACAGAGAAGCAAATAGATCGCTGCAATTCATAGAAACAACTGGACTCCAGGCAGCGAAAGGTGGATTTGCAGTTATCATTTTTGTCAATATGCTGAATTTAGTGGTAAAATCATTCTCTATATATTGTATTGTTATATATTGCAGTGACAACTCATCAATCAAATATTTACCACTGTATATTCTGTATAATTTGACATTTTTAAATAAACACTGACAAAAAACTATACAAGTTTTAAGTCTCTAGACGATATGATGATATATATAACATTGATAAGTGATCACCTGGATTTAGACCTGCCTATTTTGTATTTATATAAAGCATTCACAGGCAAATTTGCTGTATGTATTTCCCTGGTGTCGAAATCAGGCACATTTAAATGTCAGGAAACACGATTCCTGGCTGCATGTTAATATCCATGGATCACTGGATCTTTAGTAAGTTGTAAGGAACACTATATTGAGTCCAATCTTTGGTTTAAACTGATAATCGTTTGTTTTACTTGCGTTTTCGCAGTTTCCCCTATTAAATCCAGTCACGCAGCAGCTCTTCTGCCACTCAGTCCGGCTGAGGGGGCGTGTTCCGGCGGGAAAGTGACGTTAATGCATTCCCTCTATACACTACGATTTACTGCATCCAGGGATCAAAAATATTACATAGGAAAAAGCATGATGTGAATGTGAGATCCTTAAATTTTCCAGTCTAAATTTCTTGATGGCATTTGGGATAATGTTTCTTTAATCTGTCATCCGGTATTTCTCATCACATGAAATGAGTTTAGTTGTTTTGTGAGGGTTCTGGAAGTTCAGGAAACTTGAGTTGAGAGAATTAGAAGTCTCAGGAGCATGCAGATATGGGCTTTTTAATAACGCAGCAAAGGTTTTGATACTATGCAAAATGTTGTCCTTCCGGACTGAGGAATGCCAAATCAGTACAGCTGTATGGCTGGCACTACAACACAAATACACAAGCAATACTTTAGTGACTCATTTACCAAATAAGCATCTCAAAAAGTGTTGCTGCACTGGAAAATTAAGTAAACTTGTAACAAGAAGTAATTGGCACCAAAAGGTAAAATTACCTTGGTGGCTGGGAATCCTCATTAAGTTAAACATTTAACACTTAAATGAGAAAAACAGATCACACAATGAAAAGTATGGCTTAAAGATGAAAAGTATCATTTTAAAGTTAAAATACTTCCCCTTTCCCATCTTACAATGGCACTATTAAGACATCACAATTAACGGAGCATCTGAGCAACCAGGCCAACACAGCAACGTAAGCTCAACAAATAGCATGAGTTTGGAGCAGAATTATTTTTTCATCTAAACAATTTCAGATAAGAGGAAATGTATGAAAATTTGTTTTGTGTTTGGATTTGATGCCGCTATTGTTGCAAAAATTACACACTTCACCTTCAAGATAGTTTGTGCTGCTTAACTTGAAAATACAAAACTAGTATACACGCCCTTTTTGGCATGCAGCCTGGTCATCGAATGACAGATTACTTCTGAAACGGTAACCTTTCTCTCACCAACTTTACTCTTCATAAAAACAGACAACTAATTAGAGCATTCAGATAACTCGCATCTGCAAGGATTTCTCTAATGTAGCTACGAGGTGACAAGCGTGCTATTTTTAGACTTTGTGGTTTGTTTTTACAACATTGGCATTTTAGAAAGCAAGACCTTTAGTGAGATTAACATTTGGGAGGCAGATGTGTGGCAGGAGTTTAGCTTTAGCTTCACTTTGTGCTTCTATTGGCTAATAGTAAGAAGCATTAATAATTGTGGCATGCTTTGATAATCTCTTCTAAAGAAAGAACTATAGGTGGAATTTGGTTTTGCAGGATTAAATGAGCTAAAGATATGTAAATCCCAAAGACAAACTCCTGTAATGAGAATAAATGAAGGGAAACCACTAAATTTAGAAGAATATTTGATGCTAGGGCTGTACAGATACAATTGGAGGTCAAACCACCTCTATGAGGTGCTATATTGAACAAATTATGTAAACCATAAAAGAGAGATTGAAGCTGATCCTGAAAACGCATTGGGTTTCAAATGCAATCAAATTATGATATTCAGATGTATTACTTATATTGATAAATGTATCAATGTAGTTGGAGGTTCTAGTTGACACAGCCTAAAATCAATTATGGACAAACGGTACAGTCTCCTAATATAGCAGTTTCCTTTATCTAGATAGAAACCATAAATGTCCTACCTTTCTCATAAAAGTGCTCATGGTAGTATTTGGCACCCAGGTCAACATGCTCGATGCAGTGCTGCTGCAGTCTCTCTAATCTGGTGGCCCGAAATTCTGGCAGTAGCTCCAGTTTGGACACACTGGCATTACTGCAGCGAAGATGAAGATGAGCCTCCGCCACAGTAGCCTCTCCTCGCTCCGCCCACGAGCTCAAGAAGCTGACATTACGTTCCCCATAGCTTCCGGTCTCATTTAGAAAGTGCGGGCAGCTCAGCAACAACTGTTGCTGAGAGTTGGGGTTAACGCTAGCTGGACCACCCTGATCTGAATGTTCCAGTCCTAGGGTTGATCCTTCTGATAGGTCTCTGACACTGAGGTCATCAGTGCTAGAAAAGTTGGGCTCCACTCCCCCCAGAGCAATAGCTCTAGAAACTGCCAAAGAAAGAGCAGCTGAAGAGGCAGCCGAAGCTCCGGTGGCCGTATTACGACGTTGGGCGGCGTAGCTACGCCGAGCTGCTGCTTCGTGCAAGTCAAACAGAACGCTCTGAGAGTCATAGTGGGCAAAACTTCGCACACATAGCCAGGGTTTGGAAGACAATGTCTCGGGGGGCCGTGTGTCATCCGCATCACCACGTGGATTCTCTGTTTCACCCCGACTGGAGCTACGCAGTTTGCGGAATAAAGAGGAGGTGCCAAGGGATGACTCTCCCCCACTCTTTTTGCGTACACGATTCTCCGGGCAGTCATCGGGCTGTGGCGTCGACAAGAAGGCATGTGAAGAAGGTCCCTCTAAAGAAGCACCAAGCAGCTCTCCAAGCTTGGCAGGGGCTGTGCTACGCTGGTCTGGCCGCTCCTGTTGAAACTGATTGAGCATATCAAAGAAGCTTTGCTCAGGCACAGCCTGCACGTTGATGGAAGAGGTACTGCCATATTCCCGGAACAAGCGACTTTCGACCTCCAATTCATCTTGCTCACTCAATGTAATCTCGCTGTTGGAGCGCTGTCGGAGGGGAGCAAATACAGAGGTCCGAAACCTTGGTGGTGTGCCTGGATGCCTCAGACCTGATTCAAGGAAGTCACCATCCCTGGTAACTCGCTGTGGCAACCTGGTCACACTTCCATGTGTAAGCCCATCCTCACTGTTGACGTCATCCGGATGATTGCCTTGGCCATTCTCAAGCAGCGATTCTCTTGACAGTGCCCTGCGTGGAGGCCACTCAGCAATCCGAGCTCGAACCCCCATTTTGGGCACTGAGACACGGGGTGGTGCAGGATCACCCATGGAAGAGTGGCCATTATGGAGGGGTAGACGGAGATGGGGTGGAGGAAGAGGTTGAGAGAGTGGGGTGGCACACACCCCTGTATCTCTGTACATGTTCATGGAGCCCACTGTAGTCTCAGGGCCAAAGATGAGGGCAGGGGTTGTGGGGAAGAAAGCATCCTGGATCGAGACTTCTGGTTTTCTGTGAGGAGGTGGTGAGATGGACAAGCTCCACACTGCTGTTGCTTCCTCCTCTCACACTCATTTCTTTAGTAGGAAAGGACTAACCTTCCCTAATCTTTTTGGAACAATCATAAAGCTCAAAGGCCACTCAAATCAGAGACCTGTAAAAAGGCAAGAAACAAAGAAAAATTAGTATGGGGTATTCATTTAATCTGGATACTTATATACAACATATGAAAACATTCTGTTTTTTGGGTTTGTGATTTTTTTTTTCCTTTCCCTAAATACCACTTACTCAAAGCACTTTGGAGCCCCTACTTCTCCCAAACCTTTTTTCTAATATTGTGATGTTATTTTGCTCAAGGGGATAGCAGTTTTGAGAGAAAAAAGCTGAGAAAAGCTGACTGAAAATAAAATAAGAAAAAGGTAGTAGGATGAAAAAGAGACAAGAAGAGAAATAGGTTGGTATGAGAGAGAGGAAGTGAGGTGGTCGGATTTCAGATGTGGATTTCTCATACTCTCTTGGGGCTAATCTCTTTTCCTCTTCCTGGCAGATATTCTGTATAAAATCCACTAATACCACTTTATTTTTTTAAATATACAGTCAAGAACATAATTTACCATAATCTCTGAGCAAGCAACTACAACACCGAGTTCTACATAGCAGCTGGCCAATATTGTTACCTGATACGATGTAACAATAGATGTAGATATTACTTGCAAATTAAGTGTGAATGAGAAGATACACCAACTGACAAAAGTAATAGAACAAATGAACTTTGACCTGAGGGGCACCTTGATCACTCAGTGTATTGATTTTGGACATAAAGGAGCGAACCTAAAGTCTGAAAATGTGAAAGTCAGATGTAGTTTACTAGCCTTATCAACAGTTACGGCAAAGCCCAATGCCTACTACTACTATATGACTACGCCCCTGATAATCTGACAGGTGCTGACACATTTACCAGCCATGAAAACCATCACCCTGGTCACAGGACAGCTATGACAGATGGAGATGTTGGGTCAGCAGGGTGAAGCGTCCAATTACCTGAGAGATAGCTGAAAGTAAGATTAGGATTCTGCCCACATTCAGCTGCATACAAAAGGGGTTACATAACAAGGACTCTGTGCTGGATTACTGATGGAAACTGCTGAGTAGATAATAAGATGGGCTGTTTTACAGACTTAATCAAGAATGCATAAGCATAGGATTGTGATACACTCTAGATTTTGAATGAGACGCTCAAACTTTGTGACAGAGAGAAAGGCCCCTTGAGTCACAAAGTATCTCCACAAGCTTCATTCCTCACTGTGAACAAATGACGAAATGAAACTGACAGAAAGTCAAAGAACAAGACAAACACAAAAAGACAGGATACTAGGGAGAGGAAGAAGTAGAGCAAACAGAGGAGCGGGAAGAGACGAAATCTGACAGGGTTTGTAGTGAAGGAATCCAGGGAAGAGAGCAAGAGGGAATCTGAATCCCAGTGACTCGCTTTAATATGAAAGTCAGCTTGAATCAGGCTTCACCGCAGCTCAGTGACTATGAAAAGCCACTCAGCATCGCCTGTTCCTCTGTGTAACTTCACGTTATCTTCCTTTTCATTGTCTCTCACCATCTCCATCTATTCCATTGCACTCCATCCATCCAAATATTAGATTAAACATCCACAGCTTGTCTCTCTGTTTGTGATAAGTAGGCTACAGTAATAGCAATGTATGAGATATCTGTCCAATATTCATTTCAACAGCATTGTTATTGTTTAATGATCTGAGTACTGGCCAAAGAACAGCACACTATACCCCTTTCCCTCCAATATTAACGATATATTTCTCATATATCATGTCTCTGAGGTGTGATTTCGGCATAACCCCCCTCAAAATCTATCCCTTCAGGGCAAAGGTTCTTCTACATTTTTTATTATTCCTTTCAAGGTCAGTCTCAGCTTAAGACATATATTTTTAAATCTCTCATTGTCTAATAAAAAATCTATAATGCTTCCAGCAGTTCCTTTTCAGACCACAATTTACAGCTGTGTACACTAGTTACGAAATAATTACTTATGTGTAGTGTACATCAAATTACCTAATTATATTCCTAACCCTAACCTCTGGATATTAGATTACAATGATACATGGCTAATTCATGAAACAAAATCAACTTCAATACAATCCAGTCAGAACTAAAAACTGTCATGTAGTTTTTCCACAGTGTTTGCTCTCAGCTATGCCACTGGTAATATTCACTGATTTTAAATGCATTGTATGGTGCACTGAAGGTGGCTTTTTGTTTCAGTGAATGTAAAAGCACTTCAAGGTGAGTTTGTGTAAAAGTTTCACCCCCAACATTTGGCAGATGGCACATCCCAACACTCACAGGGCAAGTTCACAACAGCAGCTGCAGAAATAAGGGGGAAATAATGTGTTACTTTCAAATTAAATGTTTCGGTTTCCCTCAGCCTGTGAATTCCTTGGTTTATACTGTCTGAGTGAAATGGGAAAAGCAAGTATGAACTGTGTGAATATGCAGACGTTTAAACTAACACACTACTGGGAAGCAAGCCGACACCAAGTGCCAGATCTGAAAGACTTCAAACTGTTTTTAATTGTTCACATAGTAATTAGCTCAGATTCTGCTAGCTCAAACTGAGACCACACACACACACACACACACACACCAGGGCCGGCCCGAGGCATAAGCGAACTAAGCGTCTGCTTGGGGCCCCCTGGCCACCAGGGGGCCCCCCAATCGAGTTTACTTTTTTTTTTTAGATGACTTAAACAAGTGTCATAAATGAATGAATGAATAATTAAAGACAAGAAAATTCTGATTTCATGATCAATATACCTGGCAACAACTGCTGCTGTGTCTGCCAGCGTTTAAGTCATGCGCATAATCTAGACACCTCGCGAGTGCATAGACAATTAGTGCGCAACTGCAACAGCATAGTCACGGTATCGGTTTAAGTTGGAGAAAATAGCTGCAGGGGAACTTAACCTTCTAGGTGTAAGGGTAGCAGTTTGAATAAATAATAAACATAGCAGTTTAAACTCTTCTCCACTTTATTATACCACACATCAGATCACTAACTCCAAAAACCCGCGACACTCCAGTACCAAGTGTGCACGACCCATTCCTATCTACGGCAAGCCCCGAGGGGAAAAATAGATTGCATCAAACATACAACGAGCGCCAATACATTACCGGTAGGCTATTATAGTAACACACTTGGTTGGATTCTGTCATGTACAATCCAACAAAGTCTGTTACAATAATAATAATAAAAAAGATTTTGAGGACAGTTACACTGTATTGAGACAGTTGAGAAATAATAATAATATTTTTACAATTTTCAACAATAATTGTCATTGTTGAACCCTTGCTCTTATTATGTTTCTGATTTCTCAGTTTTGTCATTATTTTTTGCAAATAATTTATTTTATATAAGTTTTGAGACAGTTTGTTTTAAGAAGTTTCAAAGAGTTAGTAAAAGAGTAAAGTAAAAGTTTCAACTTTTTTATTTAAGTAGGCACTTTTTTTTATTTAGTATTTATTTTGTAATAATACATAACCTCACTGTATTCATTTATAATTTATCATTATTGCGTGACATTTGTGTCAATAATCGTCAAGCACAGGTGACTTCGTGTAGTGGGAGGGGGCCCCCAAATCAAATTCTGCTTAGGGCCCCCAAAAGGCTCGGGCCGGCTCTGACACACACACACACACACACACACACACACACACACACACACACGGCAGCGGCATGTAACCAGTAGTGATTTTAATTCAACTAACTTGGGTCTCATGATCCCTGCATCAAACATCGAAAGACAGGGTTTGGTGTCGGTTTGTGAGCCCTGGAGCTTTAAATCACCCTAATTTCCTCTCGCTCATACTATTGCAGCCTACAGCAAGTGACTCAGCTTATACCTGCCACAAACTGCCAGTGCCAGGACAAGATCTGTCAATCACAACACAGCTTGTTTCCTCTGACGATTTCCTGTCACTTTGTTTTTTGGGCGTCAGACAATACCCCCTGGTGATAGCAGCTGGGCAGTGTGTGTTTAAAATGGAAAGATGTGCAGTGGAGGGTAGGGGGTGGGCATTTGATCAGCCCTATAGGGTTTACTTGACTGGGTGTGAAGGACAGAGGAAAGCATATGATGCTGGAAATGAAAGGTGAGGGTCATGGTGAAGAGAGGAAGGTCGTTACGGTTTCATGAGACTGTGTTTTCGACTCGCATTTGCTTCATGTGTGCAGGCAGGGGCTAGTCATAATCCTTTAATTCACTGAGATAAGCGATGAAGGTCAAAGGTACATAAAATCCATTGTGTAAGTGAAAGCTAATCAATAAAGCAGAAAACACATGCAAATATGAATTATAGATTAGAGGTCGCGCATGTGCCACACAGTGGGAGTCAGCAGAACAAACGGACAAACATTCTGCATGTTCACAAAATCGACTAGTCTTGGTTATCTGAATGAAAATGATTAGTGCTGTCAGCCAAAAAAGGTGAGTTACACAATAAGACCAGACACATACATTAAAAAAGTAAACTGATTAGTAGTTGACCGAATTTTTGATGACCTATGCTGATAATAATTTAGAAAGCAGGGTAGCCGATGGCCACATAAAGCTAATATATACGATATGACAATTTAATTTAAAGATAACAAATAACAGTAAATTTGTTTTATTATTTATATTTTGCATTTATATTTTTGCATATTTACTAAAGCAGGAAATAAATCATTTAAAAATAAATAGATAAGAAAAAAATAATTTGAATTTGATGAAAAAAATAAACCTGTAAAATAAACAATTTATAATTTAGATAGCAAGTTCTTGGTTTCGTCATTCCATTATAGTATTTTCATATACAATTTCTTTAACGTTTGATTAATAATTTATTAGACAGAACTGTTAAACAAAGAGAATAGTAAAACTGTCAAAACTAAAATCCTGGTGCTGTCAATATAAAAGATGCACTTCCGACACTTATCACCAGACAGACAAACAAATTAACAAATGCAAATTTAAAAAAGGGCAAATATCAGCTTATAGATCAGCCTTGGTGTTATTCAGGGCCCTCTTTAAACTATCAGTCATCCCAAAACACGGACATCCTCTGAATATAAACAGGAACATTGCTCAAATTTTAGGCTAATGAAAATGAATTGCTAAAGGTTGTGAATTTGTTGCAAAGTCAGCTTTGATGACTATGGCATTGGGTACTTCAAGAGAAATTTTGTTAGAGATAACTTTTTAGAGAGGGTAGTACAATGCAGACAGTAGTTACTGCTAGCATTCAAAACCACAGCATCCCCTAAGTCTTAAAAGTTAAAACCATATAAATAGTTGTGTTTCTAAATTATTCACCGAAAATCACATCACTAACTGACCAGTTGGTTGTTGGATAGCCCGACCCATCTGTGATTGTAGCCAGAAAATAATGATCTCGGGAGGCCAGCGGGCTTCTAGGAAATGCCCATGTGTGCCATCTGGCTGGCATGTGATCAAACAGTGCACAGGTGTTTGGGTTTGTGAATGTGACAGTGAGAGCTACAGTACACGTGTAGTCTGAGTGTCTAAGCACATGGCTAAAAAGGAAAAGAAATAGGCCTAGTATTTTCATAAAATAGTATAGTGTAAAAAAAATATCCATATTGTACCTGATGGCGCTAAAATTGAATACTGACCAATTAATTTAACTATCCAAGCAACACACACACACACACACACACAGAGAAATGAAGGTGACTTCACTTGACACAGACGATATCTTGTAAGCCATAAAAACACCTGATCATGTTTGCTAAAAAAACATGTTAGAATTCAACTTGACTGGCCAGGAAACCAAAAGGATCTGGAAGAATCCAGAAGCGGAGCAGTAAAACGAGAGGAGAAGGAAGTGAATTCTGCCTAAGGGCAACAAAACTCGAAACACCAGTTTGTCCTTGGGGCTCCAAAACACAGCATTGCAAACACACACACAGACACACGCTTTGTTCAGATCATTGATGGATGAGCCATTATCACACCACGCAAACACACAACACAGAAGACGAAAAACAGGTCAGTCCACACACCAGACAAACAAATAAAGAAATGAAACAAACAAATGAGGCTGCAGGCCAAAAATCTCCCAGCGTCAGGGAGTGTCCTTCTGTCTGTTTATCTCTACAACAGTGCTCTTATACCGTCAACAAACATCTCTTATTTTGCAACCAAACGAAAAGCTTGTAACGGTATCCCACTAGATGTCTTTCAGGACCTAGCGAGCTGCCTACCTAGACATCTTTACCCAACACAGGCCTGTTCATACCGTCAAGACAAAAATTCAAATACAACGGTCATATGATGCCTAAAAGTTTTATGAGGGTGGGCAGCTCACCAGGTTTTGAGTGTCGAACTGAACAGTGTAGATGGCATCTAGGTGTTGAACTTAGTAGGTTTTGGGTCTGAAACCAAACATGTTGACTCGAACGTCTGAACTGTTCCAAAAGTGTTACATTTTAAACTGAACATTCCAAAATTCAAACAACTGTGTTGAATCAAACATTGAACTGAACATGTTGAATCAGATATGCCAAACTGAACATTCCGACATGCCAAAAGTGTTCAAAAATGCCGTCCGGGCAGGGAAGTTTAGTAAGTTGAGCCAAAAAAAATCAAATGTTAATTTGAACGTTACAACATGTCTATGGTGTACAAAAATGTTATCTATATAGATAGGTAATCAGCTGACTAAATATTGAGTGTTGAATCATACGCGATATGATCTATGATGCTCAAACATGCCCGATAGTGAACACACAATATCAATCATTCCAACATCTCTGTGATTCTTCATGTCATCTAGGTAGAGGTCAAATCAAACATGCAGAATTTAATGATATGATATGCCTATGTTGCTCAAAAATGCTGTCTAGAAAATCAGCTCACTAGGTTGAGTGTAAAATCAAACATTTCCAACTGAACATTTCAAAATCGAAACGAATGTTGAATCCAACATGCCAATGATAATCAAAATTCTGTCTTGGCAGTGAGGTTACTAGGTTTTGAACAATTTGAATGTTACCTCATGTATATAAAAACATTTTAGTTTCGCAGTCGGCTCACAGGTACTTTTGAGGGTTGTATCAAACACGTCAAATCAAATGTTTCAACATGTTTATGATACTAAACATGCCATCTAGTTGCATGATGCCAAAACCCAAACATTTTAAACTGATCATTTCAAAATCTAATTGAATGTGTTGAATCAAACTTGTACTGAACAATTCAACACCAATGACGTAGAAAAATTCTGCAGATACCTCACTAAGAAAACATTAAATCAATCATGTCAAACCGAACGTTCCAACATGCCAATGATGCTCAAAAATGCCGTCTAAGAAGTACATTACTAGAGTAAGATTACTAGGTTTTGAACCTGAAAATGGACATGTCAATTTAAATATTGCAACAAGTCTATGATGTTCAAAATGACGTCTATGATATGTCAGATCCGTGCATTAGGTCTTAAAGTGAAAGGAGCCTAATATCCCTGCTGTAGTTAATGTTAATCAGAGAAAGAGATAATCACTCACTGTTCTTGACTAAATAACTTCTGTAATAATCTATACATAATGAATACAGTGAGGAATATGCATTGTTATTTTACATTTCCTTATTCAATTTCTGTACCTGAATACTAATGTTAAACCTATAACTATTACTGTACCTGAAAAACTTAAAGTACTGTTTTTTATATTTATGTGTGCTATTACAATTTGTTCATTTGTCATTATTGACTGTTTAATTGTATTTATTAATTTATGATTAGTTAAGCTAATAGACTTTGTTGTAGTATGAAAACTGGAATCAGGAATTTGAAACTGTTGAATTCGAAAATGTTGGTTCAACTTTATTTACTAAAATAAGTCAAACAATTGAAATAAAACGTTCCAATACATCTATGAAGTACAAACATGCCATCTAGGCAGTGAGCGCACTCGATTTTGAGAAACCAAATATAATTGAAGATGCGCAATAATGGTATCCAAGTAATGATCTCACTAGATCATGACACTGCCATCAAGATAAGGAAACTTACAGTATAATGAAACACGGTGAATTCCCAGATCTAGGTCATGTTTAAGCAAAATCCCAGTACTAAGGAAGCCATGAGCTATGGGTCAGTCAGTTCCTTTATGTGGGCGTCAGCGAGCTGTCAGAGGATGGAGTGATCTGTCAGAGAGACCAGAGTGAGACGTTAGCATTACTACCTGCTGCTATAGAAACAGCAGCTCACCAGAACAACAGTACAAGCTATCCTTACGTGTGTGTGTGTGTGTGTGAGCGAGTGTTTTTGAGAATCAGGAGAGAAACGCAACAATGAGAGAAAATGACATGGCACATGTCAAAATAATAAGCTTGATATTATGAATTACAACACACAAGGTGCAATACAACATCCATGAAATAACAGTAAATATGGCATGTGTGTGTGGCAGTGCCAGCCCGCAGGCATCTACCCACTGTCTCCTCAAACAATAGAGTCAAAGCAAAACTGATGGGTACAAGCTGACAGCTGCTGCTCTTGCCTTCGTACCGCTAATACGGTTCGCTCTTCTCACACACACACACAAACACAGAAGGCTTTGGAATGTCTCCTCGTAGTATACGACATCAAAGGCAGCCTAAGCCTGATTCATAGCTCATGAATTTTGGGTTTATCTATCTCACACAGGCGTAGACACGAGCTGTTTTAGAGGGAAAGATAAAAGTGTGTGTGTGTTCCTGACCTTCTATATGCACACACACACACTCATACTGAGGGGACAAGAGGAGACACGCTCCGGCACACAAACATTCCCTGCGGTGTCAAACATTATGGCCTGACAGACTCCCGCCCATCAATACTGATCAATTCAGCTCTATTACCCCTCCCGACTGTTTGTGTGAAGGAGAAGTGTGTGAGTGTGTGTGTGAGAGAGGAGATCGGCTGGTAACGGTGTGCACCAATGCTATATCGCGGACCTCGGGCGATACATACCTACGTTTAGTTCACGCTGGGCGTCTGACACACTCCTGATTCCATCAGTGAGAATTTACAGCTCTGACTGCCACTACAGCAAATCACATTACAACCCAGCACTGCTTCACCATGACAACACATTACAGCATGCTCTACTTCACCCAATTAGGCCTGCCAAGACTCAGAATACAGCACACTAAGGCAGTGGCCAGAGAAAGGGTATTTTGAGGTTAGGCACACAGACAGCGTTCTGTGCACAGGCCTAAAAGGAGCAATATGCATGCTTATCTATGGCATGTCGGGATGTGCCAAAAAACATGTTTCCAAAATCAATTAGTTGGTGGCTTCCAGGAAGGAATGGTCAACTATCTAGACTTAAGGAAGTCCTGAACAATTAGGCTGGGTTCAGGTTCACCAGACAGGTATAAACGCCTTTACATAAGACTCATTCTGATATTAGTGTGTGATAGAATGGAACAAAATTCAATGTCACAAAAAAAGAAAATGAAAAATCTAGATATATACTTCTATAAATGGACAATATGTTTACATAATCTCAAAATAGCAGATATTTGGGATTAAATGGATAATGCATGATTTTTGCATCATGCATTACATTAGCTTGTAATTATCTTTTACAAAACCGTAAAAAAAATTTGAGGTCTTTTTAAAAAACAAATTAATACATTTACACATTGACCAAAAGAGACAGACATTTACAACGTTACAAAAGATTTCGATTAAAAATAAGTGGTGCCCTTTTAAACTTTCAATTAATCAAAAAACTTTTATCAACACTGATAATAACTGTGTCTGAGCAGCAAATCATCATGTGACACTAAAAACTGGAGAAATGACGCTGAATATTCAGCTTTGCATCACAGGAAAAAAAAATATTTTAAATTATATTAAAATAGAAAACAGTCATTTCAAATTAATAATATTTCACAACCCCAAGCTTTTGAACAGTATAGTTTATCTTTGTAATCTCATAATATTCGTTCTGTTTTCAAATATTTCAATACAGTGCATTTAGTAGACATTGTGTTAAAAATGTTTGCTGAATTTACCATTTTAACATATCTGCATCATTCATTAGGTTAGCCTATAAATCATCTCTTTATCAGACCCTTCACCTGTACTGTCTGTAAGAATGAGTGGTCGAGATCGGTCCTGCAGTCCAAATTCAAAATATCAGCTCACGTATGCAGTCACATTTACAATGGAGAGCCACACATTAGAAGGATTATTCAATCTGAGCCAAATTAATACTGTAAAAAGTTGTTATTAATGTGACTATTTCAGTCTCTCTTACTAAGTTTTCTGGTAAACGAGTGAGACTCTAAATACACGTACAGCACAATCTCTCAGAGTCATCCGCTGAAACAGAGCAGTATCTGCATAATGTAATATCTTTATATTTGTTCTGCTTTGACAGTACAAGAGTCTCATCGGCTCAACTGTTCTACTTCAGGACTGCTGCCCCAAATACGTTAAAAGCTCTCTGGGAAGCTCTGGTGGACAATTTCCCACTCTTACTTCAAATTCAACATCTTGTAACCGTTCTGACAGCTGAGAATTACAACGGTTGGACGGGTGACAGTGGAAACACAACATCCTGTTATTGAGACGCAACTGTGACAGAACCGAGGGCTCGCTAACAACCTTCGCTGGCACAGAGTCGGAGCCAGAGGGATGTGTGATACAGAAAGAGATTTCTGTCCAAATAGCAGTGTGTTTGCAGTACAGTCATGGAGATCTGCTGATGAATTCAAATGTGAAACGCACTGTGGGGAGTTTGTAGAGGGCCGAGGGGACGCCTTTCTCTCAATGTAAGAGAATGAGGGGCAGGGCAATGAACCCGGAGCAGAAGTTTTCATTTAGATAAAAACCAAAACTGTTAGAGTAACTCAATTTTGGGTAACTGGGAAATTGAAATCAGTATGCTGTTCAGGGTGTTGTGTGATAAACCAGTCAAACAAATTTTACATATTGCTACTTTAGCATCCATTTTGTTCACACTGCTAACATGCTGACCGGTTGTAGATTTCCTAATTGTGTGTGCACTAAATATATGCTTGCTGACACTGTAAAAAAGTGTCATCGGAGAATCACTAATACAACATTAAAGAGACAGTTCACCCAAAAATGAAATTTTTTGTATCATTTACTGACCCTCAAGTTGTTCCAAACCTGTATGAGTTTCTTTCTTCTGCTGAACACAAAAGAAGATATTTTAAAGAATGTTGGTAACCAAATAGATGATGTGCCATCAAGTCGGCAAACAAATTTATTAATAAGAAAAAAAGTTGAGCAAGAAATGTTTTGGAATTGGATCATGACTACCAAACTCGGAATCGGACTGGATCAGTCATCCAAAATAAATAAATTAGCTGAAATTGTTTATTTATTCTTTTTCAGCCAAATATTTTCTGTTCCTGAAATTTCAGCACATCACTAGACAAACTGTATAAAGAAAGTGACTGTTGAAAGAGAAGAGGGGCTCTGTGTTTGATAAGGAAAAGCTTCAGCCTCAGTATGGCTACGAGTCTGCGACTGCAACAACACACACATAACAACAGCCTGTACATGTCACCGAGCCAAGATATCATTTTATATACGACTTGAGAGTAAGCACATACAGAAAACTTCACTTCAAACTCAGAGAGAACAAAGAGCTATTCATGGTTTCCCGAGAATCAATCTCTCAGCATCATCTCATCTGTAACACCCCAAGCCAGCCTCCGCTCTTCTAAGTCCAAATCTAAGTTCTCAGATCCATGATAAAGCCCACACCGCTGCTGGATTCATATCGTACGCACACAGAAATGCACACTATTGTGTCTTCATCACGGCAGTCATGTGAGGCTTCATCTGATGTTGGGATGCACATTCATTCTCGCCGTCTGATATCAAAAGTAAAGTCGTACCTATCGCCCTCACATTCTCATGTTGGGGTAAACAGCTTTATGATTCACGTGTTGATGGTACTTTTTCAAACGCAAAGCAGTCAGAAAACCCCTGAGAAACCGGAGATTACATTAGCCAAACTCTTAGGCCCCATCCACACTACTACGTTTTAGTTTAGAAACGCAGACCTTTTTGCTACGTTTGCACCTGCCGTCCAGACTAAAACGGCAAAAACGAAGACCTAAAACGGAGAAGTTTAGAAACGCTGCCGACCCCGGTTTGCGTTTTGAATCTCCGGAGGGCGTTTTAGTGTAGAAGGGTCAAAACGGAGGACTTTAGAAACGATGACGCAGAGGCTCACGCTCGGCTCTCTGATTGGATGTCATACAATGGAAGAAAACGCACAACAACAGCCTGGACTACCAGTTACGCTAGTGCAAGTAAATTCTGCATTTCACAATGCTATAACTGCCTACATGCGCCGGAGGCAAGCTATTATTCGAGCGATCTGACAGTTCCCGTGTGCAGCGGCGGTATCAACCGTACATGGAGCGTCGGTTTGGGTTAACCCGGGAAGAACCAGCGCATGGTGGGATAATTTTATCAATGAAGTTGTAGTTCCTGAAGAATGGTGCAAAAACTCTTGAATGTCCAGATCGGCACTTATCAACCTCAGCGAAGTCTGAGGAATAGTCAATCCGTTTCCTGTTTACGCCGTCACGCGCATGCCCAGTGTAGGTGAATGGTGACGTGATCCGCCTTTTCAGTCGTTGTAATGTGGACGGAGATCAGTTCTAATACACAGCTAAAACGCTGGTGTGGACGGAGATCGTATTCGTTTTAATTCTTCGTTTCTAAACTAAAACGCAGTAGTGTGGATGGGGCCTTAGAGCACTGGATAGCCATTACAAACATCTCGACTGCTTTAAAGAGATCTCAAAGACAATCAGTGGGAGAGCTGGCAAAGAGAAATTTCCATCTATTACGCCTGATCACTAATTACTCTCCTTCAGTTCCAAGAAGTGCTAGAAATTATGCACCAGGAGGAAACATCAACCCAGTCTAAGTGAAGAGATACTAATAATAATCTCTTGCAGTTTCGCTTTTCCTCCAGACTTCAGCTCAACAGGGGTCACAGTCCAAGCCGTTACAATGGCTTCTTCATGTCAATATAAGGGATAAAAGGTTTCATTCTTGGTAGCTTAAAAACTATGTTGACAGCACTATGCTGCCGGTTCCTAAAGCTTCAAAACCGTTTCTCCTCAAGCTCCCCAAGTCTTCCTCTGAGGCCTTCTTGCATTCATTTCAGTGACACACACATACAAAAATTCACATTTACTCACACCAAACTCGCTTTCAAGTCACGCTCAGAGCGAGCGCTTTGTTGTGTTCCTCGTTTTCTTTTTTGTATACGACGATTTTTTAATGTAACGATCTGTGTTTTGAGTGTTATTAAATGTGATATCTTTGGTTATATTTTTCCATTGATATTTTGTTGAGAAACGGACTTTTGAAATAATAGGCTATTAATTAATACGAGTACACCACACAAAATACATTAAAGGCTTTGTTGATTTGTTTATTGTACCAAACCTTTATTGTATGAAAATTGTTTTCGTGTCACTTTTTATTTCAGTTTTGTTAAAGCAACAATTCAAATATACAAACTGAATATTTTTTGTGTGAGATGTTTTTGTGAATGAATTCCATGACTATACATTTGTTATGTGTAACTGGTGGCTTATTGAGTTATCCTGGGTTAAATTCTTATGTTTTTGGTAGACCTAATTCTACCTGGCACCCGAACTAATTAATTTCCAATGGGATTCCTTTTGTATGGCCATGCCAGCGTTACATAAGTATTGTAGGAAAATGTATTCCGATGACACCATCAGGAGCGGGTTTCCAGCCCTTCAATATTAGTAAAATCAAGTAGACATTAGTGTGACCACTATGGATTTTTAAACTGGCAATGCTAATATCTAGAGCAGTGCGGCCATTAGCTTACAACGTCTAATTTTTAATAGAGTGCATTTCAAGTTTGCACAGTTATTTGTGATCTAAACATCTAAAATAATGTTTCACAACATGAAAAAGTGTACAAATACTTTTGACTTTATTCTAAATAGAGAATCTATAATTTTCTAAATAATATAAAACCTAAACAACAAATGTGTGTTTGGCTATATTTTGTTTAAAAAAAATAATAATATTTTTTCTGTCTCTTAGGCTCCCAAAGGCTCCATTTATTTGATTAAAAATTCAGAAATAAATGTATTATTGTGAAATATTACAATTTCAAATAAGTTTCCTCTTAATATATATATTAAAATGTAATTTATTCCTGTGATTTAAAGATGAGTTTTCAGCATCATTACTGATTCCTTGCAGGAAAATAATTTGAATGATAGTGTACATGTCAATCCATTTTTAAATGTGACCTAGGCTAACTGAGGCCAATATACAATAACAATATCAAATGAGATTGTCAAGGGTTTTGATTCGCACACATTGACATTCTTTGAATTATCCAAGTATGATCTGCATCAACTCCGCACTGTTTTAAAAAGCAATATATTACATGCTTTCAGAAACACAGTTCTTTTGTTTAAACAGATCTTCCAGGAACTGGGGATCTGGCAGGGTCTCTCAGACTCATGTTTGACCCAGAGCAGGAATGCAGGGATTCAGGCCATTTCCTCCAGCTGTCTGCAACTCTTCAGCCAGAGAACAACACTCATCTCCTCCTCCGTTCAATAAAGGCTTTCGCACTGGAGGAACCTTTCCGTAGTTCCTAAAACTAATGCCGGAAGTACCTGCTTTTTGGCGTGTTTGCACCGCAGGAACTGGGAATGATTTTAGTTCTACACTGATAAAAATGATTTTGTGGTGAAGTAAATACTACAGAAAAAAACTATGTAATTTACATGAAAAAGTTAGTTCAGACAAGAATTTAAAAAACTAAGTAAATTCTACATTAGTACTCAATTTAAGCGTGCAGAAATGAAAGCATAAATATCAACATTATAAAATTAAGTAAAATTACTCAACTTTTCTGATACTGGTGTTCCCATCATGCACTGGGCCTTGAATAATTAAGGTTTTCACTGTTTTCCAGCTGTATTTACACTGTTTTATCATTGCTTTTGGTGTTAGGATTAGTTACTTGCCATTTTCAGTTAATTTTCTACTCAAAATAACACATTCAAACAAAAACTATCCATCAAATGTGTATTGTTTACCAAGTATTGAGGTCTATGCGTTCACGTAAAGTGCAACGTTTGAAATGTAGATATCACACAATGTCTATTGTATTACTTACTTAGATGTTTCTAAGCAAAGCATATACTTTAAAAGTGTGGTTTAATTCAGTGTTATATTGTTTGAGTGAAATGCAATGCAAAAGCAACTTCAACTAAATAGATATTACTTAACTCATTACTCCCTCAACTTTTACTAGCCAAGTTAAAATTACTTATATTCTTTGTTACGTTCACTTAACTTAGTTAAGTAGAGTTTACTTAATTCCATATGTGAAATTTACTTAAAAAATATTTGTGCAAAAAATTGCCAAAGAAGATTTAAATAAATTTTGCTTGTTTTTTTTCAGTGTAGGAATGCCTTTTGGGGGAAGTAAATTAGCTCCCACTTTGGGTTGTATGGTCTAATCCAGCACAATAGAAACTAACAGTGACGTAAGTGTACGCTGATTGGCCGAACCCAAATGCAAGCGATAAACACCAGAACCAACTTTTTTTTTTTAACAGTGTACACACATTATAGCCTATATATCTACTCCAAGAACTAACTCTACGAAGATGGAAACAGTGATAGATGGACCTTTCTACCTTTATTCTGAGGAGAAAATCTAATGCGACTTTGAGGGGACCAAGTGGGCTCTGTTAACTTTCTTTGTGTAACAGTAGAGGACTGGTAAAAAGATCAGGCTATGGCATTCTCAGTGCCGTCAAAATAAGTCACAACAACAAGTGGCTGTGTAAATACAACCAGGAAAATAGGGGAACATTTAGTTCTCTGGGAACTACCCTGGTGGCTGGTTCCTATAACCAAGTTCCTCTAACTAGCCGATGCAAAAGCCCCTAATAGCCTATAGGGGTGGGAATCTCGAGGCACCTCACGATTCGATTACGATTCAGAGGCCTGCGATTCGATTCTAAAGCGATTATCTGAATCTTTTTGTGTGTGTGTGTGTGAATATAAATACTTTGCTTTAAAAGTACAAAGTAATGACCTATAAAGAATTAACGTACAATATATTTTATTAAAATTGCAAAGAACCAACAGGAAAATAAATGTGTGCTTGAACTAGCAGCATGAGCATACTTCTTCTGCTTACCACGCCCATAAATCTATGCATCCTTGCTGTGGAGACTTGTAGGAAACTTTGACAGGTGAAAGATGAATATTTGATGATAATTTTTACTTTTCACACCCGATTTAAAAATAAAAACAGTACATTATACTGTACTCTTAACTTCAAATTTTATTATAATTTTATTTCATATAATATTATCATTTTTACTTGTTATATCAAATGTGATAATTGCTAGTTCATTTAAAAGATCAAAATATGCCCCCCATACACTTACCCTGATTAAAATGAAATAACGATGTCATAATATTGTGAGATTTACACCATTATGGAAACAATAGAGAAAGAATCAACATTATCTGTGATCGATTCGCGTTTGAGTAGCATTTTTCGACAAGGCAGCAGAAATCGTCTGAACACCGATACAGCCCAGAGCCATAGAGAGAAACGGCTCTGGTACAGCAGAGTGTTTTTCCTCCTCTGGGTGGAAACGTGTCATATGGCTTCTCATATTTGTCGTGTTACCGAAATATTTTAGTTTTATTCTACAAAGCTTACAACTAGTGTGGCTCTTGTCCAGCTACTTTCCCCCTTCAACTTCATAGAAGCCAAAATATTTCCACACGTCAGCTTTTAACGAGGAGGGTGTTTGGATTTCGCGCTCAGCCATCGCGTCTCTGTTATGTGCGCACGCCACAGACAGACGGTCTTGGCACTGCACTTCCGCGCTTCAGAGTTCCGTCTTTTGCGTTCCGTCAATATTACGTCATTATAAATAGCCTACATATCTAAAAAAAAATTTTTTTTTTTTTTTTGGAAATCGATTTTTGACATTTCTGAATCGATTCAGTATCGTCCACGTCCGCATCGCGATTCATCTAAGAATCGATTTTTTCCCCCACCCCTAATAGCCTATGTCCTACACTCATTTCCTTACACACTTTCTCTAGTTCTTTCTATTCCCTTTATCTCTATTATTTTACATTCTTTTTTTTAAATGTATATACCCTCTTCTATAGACAAAACTGTGTCCCCACTCTCTCAGTTGGCAAACTTCTGAGGCCCCATCCACACTACTACGTTTTAGTTTAGAAACGCAGACCTTTTGCTACGTTTGCACCTCCCCTCCACACTAAAACGGCAAAAACGAAGACCTAAAACGGAGAAGTTTAGAAACGCTGCCGACCCCGTTTTGCGTTTTGAATCTCCGGAGGGCGTTTTAGTGTAGACGGGTCAAAACGGAGGACTTTAGAAACGATGACGCAGAGGCTCACGCTCGGCTCTCTGATTGGATGTCATACAATGGAAGAAAACGCACAACAACAGCCTTGACTACCAGTTACGCTAGTGCAAGTAAATTCTGCATTTCACAATGCTATAACTGCCTACATGCACCGGAGGCAAGCTATTATTCGAGCGATCTGACAGTTCCCGTGTGCAGCGGCGGTATCAACCGTACATGGAGCGTCGGTTTGGGTTAACCCGGGAAGAACCAGCGCATGGTGGGATAATTTTATCAATGAAGTTGTAGTTCCTGAAGAATGGTGCGAAAACTTTTGAATGTCCAGATCGGCACTTATCAACCTCAGCGAAGTCTGAGGAATAGTCAATCCGTTTCCTGTTTACGCCGGCACGCGCATGCCCAGTGTAGGTGAATGGTGACGTGATCCGCGTTTTCAGTCGTTGTAATGTGGACGGAGATCAGTTCTAATACACAGCTAAAACGCTGGTGTGGACAGAGATCGAATTCGTTTTAATTCTCCGTTTCTAAACTAAAACGCAGTAGTGTGGATGGGGCCTGAGACTGTGCCAATAACTGCAGGGGTCCCGATAATGATGACAGCCTACAGGACTGAATTACATCCCCACAGCTGCTAGAGCTACATCCGTCTCCCGAGAGAGCCAATGTACACACACGAGACACACACACACACACACGAGAGAGACACACACACACACGAGAGAGAGAGACACACACACACACACACACACACACACACACACACAAACACACACACACACACACACGGGTCATAGGAAGTGCTGGATATTCACTTGTTTACAATTATTAAGCTGTCAACACTAAAAACTATGCAGCAATTACTAAATAATACCGTTTTTTGAATGCTGTCCACCCCATGCTCAAAACCCTTCTTATTTATCTAAACTTCAAGTCATGCATAATAAAAAAAATGCAATTTTCGTAACGTTTAATTTTTTAAAGATTTAATTAAATGCGTTCCATTAAAATGAAAACAATTTATTACATCTTGTGTATATTAGACTACACAGAGTCACATGAACAACCTTGTCTGTAATGATAGTGAAATGATCATAGTAGAAAAATCTATAATTCTGGTGTTATTTGCCTCATCAATTCAATTCAATTCATACTCCAGTCAGTCCAAGCTCAAAACTCTTCACTGTGCTGTAGATTCACAGAAGAGCAGTGCAGGAAACACTGGTGTGATGTATGACTGAACCAGTGCTGACACTGAGGGACTTTAATAGACGGGGAATTAAATTAGCATGCATCTCAGGTTCTTCATGTATTTTCATAACCATGTCCAGGCATGCACATAGTTTAACTCAATCTAATAAATGTTATGATATACTGACGGATACATACTTATCTGATCCCTGAGGGGAAATGCTGTGACTAACATTTAGCTCGGCGAGACACAGCATCCAGTCCATGGAGGCCCATTTGGGGGGCCAACTCATGCCGTCCTGTGATTGAGTGTCATCACATAATGAATGTGTATGATGAGAGCAGTGCCATGAGGGGCCGAAGACACAACCGGTAACTGTAGTACACTGCAGACAGCTTAACGAGAAGTGACGGACCCGATGAGGACGAGCATCCGGTGGGGACAGACGAGGACAGGACTGAGTGAATCTTCATTGGCAAATGCTAAAGCTTCCTTTATAAAAAAAAGAAAAAAGAAAAAGAAAAACAATCTCCCCCAGGATAGACACTCACTTTGGATTAACATTGGGTCAATCATAGATTAAAGCGTCTTAATTAAAACTTCATCCCAGACAGCTACGAAAATAACAACTGCAACAACAACAAGTGACACTAGAAGTTTAAAGCAAGATGACATGGCCTTGTCCCCCAAAATATTGTAATTAATCATATATTTTTGTCTCATTTAGGGCAACTAACTTTGTGGAAGAACTGTTTATTCATATTATTAATAATAAAAACAATTATTGTATTATTAATTAATAATATTAACAACACTTATAAACAGCCACCATTCACACAGTGACCAATATTCATAAAACAGCCCTTTTTTCTCATTTAGGTCAAATATTACTTGGCAGAAGAATTGTTTATTTCCATTATATTTATATTTTTCTTAAAGCTACTACTATAGTACTAGTATTGAAGTAACAATAAAGATAAACTATTATAATTAATAATTATTATTTATAACCCTCAAGTCATTTATAAACAATATTTAGGTTATATTACTTGGCAGAAGAATTGTTTATGCCTATTTGTATTGTTGTTGTTATTACTCCAAGTTATATTGGGCTATATGAGACAAAATTATAGGCTGTTTTTTGAATGCCAAGTAGCACAGAAGTGAGAATGGTTTGCGCTCACAGAGGTGATTTAATATTTGGATATTAAAGCTGCTACATGATTCATATGGATGTTTGTTTCTGGAGCTTAATTGTACATCATATGGTTCTCAATCTATTAAACATACAGTAATCCTCAAGGGACATGCTTTCAGATGAACAGATTAATAACTTAATCTAATAACCCAGTATAACCGGATGGAATGCAAGAGAGTTAATTGAACGATAACTCATTTACATGAGCACAAAAGTTATTTTCCCATGAATCTACAGAGGTGTCAAAAAGGATCTGGACACCCACGTTTTCCAAAAAACAACTTTTTAAAAGGGTTAATCTAAAAGGGTATGTCTCTAAAACAAGCACCACTTCTGATACACATATATCAGATAAGTCAGACAAAGCTAGCATGCGGTCCAAACTCATCTAACAGAACTGAACCCTCTCTAACCCCAACCATCTAACCAACATGACCAAACACACAATAGCATGGGTCATGAGGCATTAGAAAGGGGGAGGAGGGTTACTGTATTCGAACAAAAGAGTCTCTGACACAGTTTCTCTTCTGTCTGCTCCTCTCCCTCTTTTTCAAACAAAGAACTTGCATGCGTGAATTTAGAAGATGCGAGAGAATGCAAACGCATCTGCATGTCTGGAAATGCCTGGCTTTGCATGCATTACTGCATGTGTGCAGATTTCTGAATGAGTCTGCAGAGCTCTTGTGCTTTCACTAGCAGATCAGCCTCTGAAGATGCCCTAGATCGCTTTCCCTTCGTTGTAAAGATCTGAGTGGCTCTTTGTGGGAAAGGGCTTTTCAGAGCTGTCATGAGAACCAGATAAAGCAGAAGCCAGGGCTGAGGATGATGGAGCCAGTGATAGAGATAATGCATAATGCTGCTACTCTAGTCCTAATGAAACGACGGCTTTCTCTGAGTTACACCCACTAACAATGAGAGAGAGAGAGAGAGAGAGAGAGAGAGAGAGAGAGAGAGAGAGAGAGAGAGAGAGAGAGAGAGAGAGAGAGAGAGAGACACCCAGGGGAGTCAGTGTCTTGTTTCCTAGCATACATTCAGCTCTAACATTGTTTTTCCAACGTCTCCAACGTTCGTAACACAAAAGTTCAAAAGAAAGCAATTACAGCAGTTTGCTAAAAAAAAAATCGTATAAATCTAATTAGTTAAAATATGAGGTCCATAACTAGACAAAACCAGCGCCAACAGACAAAGGTCAGTCAAGCTTCAATAAATAAGGAATCAAGATAAACTTTTGAAGGTAAGGTTAAAATGTATTATTTGAACTCTGAAGATACAGCTGGAGAAAGATAAAACCTAATGAAGTCAGAATTAAAGGGATAGTTCTCCAGAAAATGTCATTCATGTCGTTCCAAACCCGTAAGACTTTTGTTCATCTTCAGAACACAAATGAAGGTCTTTTTGATGAAATCTGAGAGCTTTCTATCTCTCCATAAACAGCCATGCAACGAGCTCAAACGCGCTGTGTAACATGAGATGAACCTCACTGGTTCTCACATGTCACGCGAACAAGATTGAGCTTCTGTTTACCACAACTGTTGTGTGTTGATGAATGTTTATATGTGAAGAAAAGCCTAAAATCAATCATATAAAGCGATCGAGTCTCTTTAGAAAATTTGGACTAAACCACTCAATTCATATGGATTAGTTTTACGATGTCTTTATGAACTTTTTGAAGCGTCAAAGTTGTAGTTGTGTAGCTGTCAGTGGAGGGACAGAAAGCTCTCAGATTTCATCAAAAAGATCTTCATTTGTGTTCTGAAGATGAACGAACGTCTTACAGGTTTGGAACGTGAGTGTTGACCAAAAATGAAAATGCTGTCATCAATTAATCTCTTTAAGTGATAAATAAGAATCTCTCCACTTACACAAACAAATAAAAAACAGTTTCATCACAGTCGCTCTCTCATAGTGAGAGTTTGTGGCTTTTAAAATCAGCTTGTGAATTCAGACTCATTCCACCACGATTGAGGAGAAAAACAATAAATAAGGGAGAAGAAAATAAGAATGTGTTCGAGAATATTTTTGTGGAACTCACTCACTCAAAAAAGTACAAGTTCAGAAAGTTTATTCTCTTCATTTTTCCCAAATTCTGTTTGAGGAGGACCCTTGCCGGTGACCAACATCAGAAGCACAGAATAAGAGACTACAATATGTGGCTCTGTTCAGAATATCATCCTACTCGTCACACTATTACAGGAGCAGATAGTATATGAATATTGTGCACAGCATGCAAAGTTTCAAGCGAAATACCCACATGACCCATATTTTCCAAAATGTGCAGCATACAACAGAGCACAAAATCCCACAATGTAATGCACTTGACTTGACATTTCCAGTGAGACAAATGAACCAGAAGTTTTACGAGTCGTGATTTTCAATGTCATCTAGGGCTGCACAATTAATCGAATTTCTAATTGCGATTACGATTACGGATGCCACGATTACGTAATCGTTCAAAGCCGTGATTACAAAAGAAAATCCACTCTGCGTGTGTGTGTTTAGAGCATAAATATGTTATGAGAGGCGAATCACGACTACTTCAGAAAACCCAGCACAATATGACATACCAGGCAGTGACGTAAGTGTACGCTGAAATAAAAAGACTTTCACCTCAGAAAAACGGACTTTACTGTCCTGTCCCGTTATACTGTGCTCGTAGCGCGCACTCTTCAATTGCACGCGCAAATGCGGCGGCGCGCGCTGTGTATCGCTTCACTGTATAAAGTGCAAAAGAAACTACGAGCATGCAAAGTCGTTACAATGTAAATTAGTATGTCACGAAATAAAAGTAAAACACCAATAAATCACGTGTTAGCTGAGAAGGATTTGCACGCAGGTATGATTTTCATTCTATTCACCAGGAGCTGTTTCATTAACAGTTCTTGTTAGTATATTGTGTATTCACCATGGTAACTGTCATTTCCATAACCCCAAAATGCCACTTTATTTTCACTTTGTGTTATTTTTTATATTTTTAAATGACTGTGGTGGCTCATATCAACATT
Organism: Siphateles boraxobius; assembly: GCF_051911475.1. Classification (NCBI taxonomy): domain Eukaryota; kingdom Metazoa; phylum Chordata; class Actinopteri; order Cypriniformes; family Leuciscidae; genus Siphateles; species Siphateles boraxobius. The sequence goes on from NW_027508942.1 coordinate 2,735,435, forward strand.
GTATTAACAAAAACTAGTTTGGGACTGCTATATTTAATTGCTTTCGCATAGTCCTAATGTTTTTCTAGTCTTTACTATGAGTCATACAATTTATGTGTATGTTAAAGGGTTAGTTCACCCAAAAATGAAAATTAAGTCATTAATTACTCACCCCCATGCTGTACCAACCCCGTAAGACCTTCGTTCATAACACAAATGAAGATATTTTTGATTAAATCTGAGAGGTGGATCACTGCTACATAGGCTGCCTAAGGGAATGAAACTTGACGGCCCAGAAAGTCATTAAAGAACATGTTTATATATCCCATGTGCCTACAGTGGCTCAACTATAAATTTATCAAGCGACGAGACTACTTTTTGTGTGGGGAAAAAAACAAAAATAACGACTTTATTCGACTATTCCTTTTCTTCCTTGTGGGCCTGAGACGAGAGTTCAAGAGATTTCCACGACGCATGCGCGAGAACTGAGAAGAGGACGTTCTTCTTCTAATACTTCTTGTTCAGTTCTCGCGCATGCGTCGTGGAAATCTCTTGAACTCTCGTCTCAGGCCCACAATGAAGAAAAGGACAGTACTTGTGTGTGTGTTAACAATTTTTGTGTAAACATGTATTATAATATACCTATATATATTCAATGTAAATTGTGATAATCGTAATTAATAATCGCAATTACAATTTCAAGGGAATAATCGGCAATTATGATTTGTCATAATTGTGCAGCTCTAATGTCATCCTTGACTCATTATTTGCCAATAGTTAAGCCATTATTACATGAAAATTTATTTTTATTTCCAAGATGATAACCAAGCCAATGTGATGATGTCATGTAACAGTGGACAGGAAAAATTATGCTGAAAATCCAGCTTTGCATCTCAGGAATAAATTACATTTTAAAATGTATAGAAAACAGTTATTTTAAATATATAACAGTCTGTATTTTTAGGCTACTACTGAAAAGGATCAAGAATATATAAAAAATATATTAAAATCTATTTTAGGAATAGCTAATACTACTAAAGCACTAAAATAGTCCATACTACCGGTTCAAATCTCCCAATTTTTAATGAACCCTTAATCTTCATCTTCTTTGCATGCGCTCTGCTAAACACACACAGGCACACAAACAACCCAATATAACTGCTCCTCTTTTAGTCATTTTATCAGTGTACATGGAGTCTCACTTGCCCCAATATCTAACCAAAGTCAACACGCTTACAGGAAGAAAAATTGATACACGACCCCCAAGCATTTCTTCCATTTATAATATATAACAAGCATCTAGTGTAGTGGTCTTCATATGGTGTAATAACTTAAGCATAGGTGTTGCAGTATTGGGTGAGCGCACAGGCGTGGCGCTGCATGGCGATCGGTAACACAACCGAACGGGCCGCTATAATCACCGACAGTGGCTGAATTATTCATGCGCGGGGCTCCTCCCGGCCGGTGTGTGTTTGTGTTGTAATCCCATTCCCAACCCTCTTGAGTGTATCCCCACTCTCCTGCACGCCACATTCCTCACGCCTGTGCCTGGATGCATAACGCTTGCACTCACAATAAAATACCAGCATGCACATATTTCCCCAGCCTAAACACACATTCTTAAAAAGAGACATTTGTCTGGTAAGTGAATGATGTGGTCTGAGGTGATGTCAAGCTAAATGTTACACCCCACCCACAAACCCGTACAACTCTCAACATGTCTGTTTACAGGAAACCAAAGACCAAATTCAAAATTGTAATGTTGATTACTGATCACGATTGTTGACATTTGAGAATTTTATTTTTCACCAACATGCAAAAATCAAGATGATTCCAACTCATACGAATGGTTTATTTAACACATTTACTAATTGTAGTTTCCTGATTTATAATATTATCATATAAATGAACACTCCAGCATTATAAAAACTAGTCAAATTGAAAAAACAAAAAGTAAATTCCCAAACCGTAATTCCAATAATTCCAAATTACGTTAATGTTTTTCTATTAAAACAACAGCAAAAAATACTTTATATTGTCACACAGCAAGTGCATTTATTCTGCAACCAAAAATCGCAAACAATATGGTTGAAAATTGTTGAAAAAAAGAGGGATTTTTATTCTTAATTTTTTTAACTAAAGTGGTGTCATCTTTTTACGTCAACAAGATTGCGTGTTGATGTAGTCAGCTAGTGTTTAAGTCATGGGGGATAAAACAAATTTTCATTAATGAAATGAACATACTGTATAAATCACAAAGGACCAATATTTTAGTTGTTCCGCAGCATTAAGTGCACATCCACGGGGACAAATGTGAGAGCGAGGCGTTCATCATTGAGCAGACAGCAGTTAACTTCAACAGCGTGCATTTACGGGGCTCCGCATCCCTTTGAGATATGTTGTAATCTAACTCCCCCTCAATCTCTATTCCTTCCCTGAGCCAGATGGACAGAGTAGGAAAAAGGGGAGCTGTAAGCCCACTGGGTGGCCTTGGCTGAAGCTGTTAGCAGTTTGCTGGTTTGCTGTTAGCACTGTAATGAACTGCAACTCCTGCAAACAATTAAAGCCGAGGGGAGAGGTACTGGAAACCAGAACCAACTGTCTGCTGCCCCGGCCAACGCTACAGAGTTCACCAAATATCCCACTAATTTCCAACCTGTCATCTTGAAAGTACCGTAAGCAAGTTTTTATTCAGAGAAAGCATAAAGCCATAGGCTTTAGTAAGAGCATTAGATGCTGTATTTCATACTGTTGTGCACCTGGATGTCAATCATCTAGCTGAGCTGACCAAAAAAAGCTTTTCCACAAATGTACTTTTATTCAAATAGCTGAATGAATACACAATCATTCAAGCGTCCCTCACAGTCTTGTTTCTATTTGTAACAAATTAAAATTACAACTACACTGATACATACAAATGCAACAGTCTGTCCAATAAAAACAATCTGTCCAAAATAGTGTACATGAATCCAAGCACGTGTGTTGAAAACAGAATACTAAACATGTCTGGAGGATGTACTATTAGCAGAAGATATAAGGTTTAAAAATACAAAAAAAAATGAATGTGAGCACCAAATCAGCATACAAGCGTAAAAGTTTCTTTAAAGTTGTAAATAAAACAAAGATTATTGGAGTATGTTTTATAAGAAAATGTTTTATTCAGAATTTCATGTTTAATTCAATGTGTAACTAGCCATTTCTTTGTAATTATTTTCGAAATTTACAAGCAATTATTTCAAAGTAAAACACTGAAGCCTGGAGTAATGATTACTGATGTGCCTGAAACTGAATACTATGTTTCGGGAAGGAAATGACGCATTCTACAGAGCCCATAAAGGGACATGGTGATGGGAAAAAAATAAGATGGGAGGAAAAAATATTTCAATGCTTTTGCGTTCTTTCACAATTATATAGTTGATTATATTGTATATAATTTGCAGATACATCTGTGATTGGCTACAAAGAGCAATGCTTCAAAAACACGAGTCATAATCCAGTGTGAATAAAAGAGTTCATGGTCAGGGGAGACAAAATGTCAAAAAAAAAAAAAAAGTAGAAACAACTTGTGCATTTCTTAGTCCCTCACCTGTCCACACATGCTCAAAATTCTTGGGTGCATTTATTTTTTGAAGCCTCACAAAAACAAACAATGAATGCAAACAGGCAGAATCCCAGCTGAGCATCTGAGCTCTTAACGCCACAGAAACACTGAAATGCGAACGCAGACCACCACTGTGCTGTTTTCAGCATTTCCGGCCTAAATGTGGGAAGGTAAGAGCTTTTACGGTAGTGCTTTGTTGTGTTAATCTAGGGTGCATTATTGCACTTCTGCTTGACATCCTGCCTGTGGAGTTCAGCTACGTCATCTCCTATCCTCTGGACCAGGTTTCTTGTGGCTCTCTTTGAGGTTTGGTCGAGGCTGGAGCAATGAGTCCAGATGGCAACCGATCTGTGGGCTCTGCCCTTACCGAGCGGTCCAGGCCCACACCAGCTGCACAGACGGGCACAGGGTGGGGTCCTCGCCACACTCTCGAGGGGGCCAAGAGTCTTGCAGCACATCCAGGGGGTTATGTGCAACAAACTTGCGTATTCTGTCAAACAGGTCGCTTAACTTCAGGTTCAGGTCTTTTGTATGCGCTTAGTTAAATATTGAGCCGTTAAATAAGGAGTGAGCAAAGATGAGCATGACCAATCTCCCGCACATAGATATTTAAAACTAATTCAAAATATTGAAAACAGTATCTAAATAATAGTAAAATAATAAATCCGATGGCCATATTTTGTTAAATATGTACAGTTTCTTAACGCCTGTGATAATGTTAGATATGGTTATTACAGGCTTGTGAAGTCAATAACTGTTTGACAGGGGCGCTCTATTGATTGTTACAGATCTGACAACTCATGCACACAATAGTGATATATCAACAAACTAAGCATCAGCCGTAACTAGACACAAATGTGAGGGAGAGCTACCCATGGAAAATTGAACACAATTAAAATGCATTTACAGTTCAGTTTAAAGGGATAGATCAGCCAAAAAAAATTATGTAATTTACTCCGGTTCCAAACCAATTTGACTTATTCTTCTGTGGATCACAAAAGGAGACATTTTGAATATCTATCTGGTTGTTCTTTTCCATGCGGTTACAATGAATGAGGACTGAAGCATTTAAGTTTAAAATATTACAAAAGCAGTCTTCTAAAGTCATACGAAGCTTTGAGTGAGAAAAAGACCAACATTTACAATATTCTTGGAAAACACTGCGTCCTTTCTGAAGCTTCTTGTTCATCGCAATTGCATGGGGGGCTCTTCAAAATGTTTGGGCGATATCATAGGGATGAGGATAATGATCATTTCTGGGTGAACGATTCCTTTAATACATTTAATTTTCTTCATGTAATAGGAAGAAAAATGGAGGCAAAAGAAGCTGATTTTCCATCTGATTTCTATGCTAAATTCATCTGTGGTTAATTATAAATCTCGGCAGATTATTCAGACATTTTGCCCTGGTGGTGGAGGAGAGAGAGGAAGGATGAGGAGGGTGAGAGAGAGCTGCAGAGCGAGTTGTTTGACCCGGTTTCTATAGTGCTGAGCTGTAAAGCAACGTGACAGAGCCTCGGCTCAGACAGAACGTACCCAGCCTTCAGCGAGCCAAGCAAGAGTGAAGCATATGCACACACAAACATGCCAGACCACTTCAAATGCAGTGCTGCCATTACAGTTCAGATGAAATGAGATTAAAAAAACACAGCACTACATTAGCTCTCTTAATCACGGCTAAAGTATAGTCTAGCACGTACTATAAAGAATGGTAGCATTATGCTAGCATAAAATATGATTTAACACATGGAAATGGAAATGCACTGTAATGCAGGTGTAGAAACATTATGACAAAATGTGTATTAAAACTACTGTTCAAAAGTTTGACGTTGGTAAGATTTTTTAATGTTTTGAAAAAAAAAAAACCTTTATGCTCACCATGATCAAAAACAATATTGTGATATTGTGTAACATCCTTACAATCAGTGTTGGGCAGTAACGCGTTACTAGTAACGCATTACTGTAACGCAGTTACTTTTGACAGTAACTCATACTGTAACGCATTACTTTTTAAATAAATTAACTCCGTTACCGTTACCATATGGTGCGTTGTCCGTTACTTTTTTAAATGAATTAATTTTGGCTGAAGTGTAGCCTACAGCCTAACCTGTTTGCAGCAGGGACGCATTGTAGGATTGGTGGTAGGATTGCTTGCCACCTGTCCCTTAAAATACTGAATTGTCCCGTATTTACAAGTAAAATGATGCGTCCCGTATCAAATCAATAAGGGAAGCGATTTGTGGGGAAGGGAAGGCCCACACATAGCCTAAGGATTTACTATACTAATAGCAAATAGCCTATAAAGAAATCAATTTCACAATAATGTTACATTATGATTAGAATCAAATTAATTTTGTCCATTTTCTAAGCTTAGAAAAATGCACATTTATACGGGCTGAATTGTATAGGCATAAAATATTGTTTAGTAATTCTGTGAATTACACTGCGCAAACCAAAGTAATACTACCCACCGGATAAAGAAGGGTTGGCTCTCAGTCTCCACAGAACAAAATATTTATTTTATTTTATTTTTAGTGTTCGCATTTATGAGGAAGAAACAATGTTACGGACGTGACAGTTCTCCGTACGTGAGCGCTCTGAAAGCGGCACTAAAATATGCTTTAAAACTTTCACAGAGACATCAAACAGAAAGCACAAAACCTTTCTTTAAAGTGAATTTCATTTTGTATTAATTGTATCTTAATTTTAATCAATGTTTCATTAACCAATTGCCTGGATTTAATAAATAAGAAGTAAATATAGCAGACGATAGATAATCACGAAACGGAGGCGTCAGCCCGTGAACTGGAGCTCGTCTCATAAATTAACCGAAACTCAGCGTATAAGGTAACCTACTTGCCTCACAGACATGTCTACTTTTAAACAGAACAATTCAAAACAAAAGAAAACAGACTACAGACTGCTCTCTGCTTATGTAATCTGTATGAAATGTGCATTTCTCTCTGGCGCGTTCACTACTGCGAAGATCGCGAGTCAGCATAGCGAGTCACCTCAGAAATCCTTGTGATATATTCAGTTTGTGCTGGTCTGACTTAAATAAAATAGTGTTTAAAAATTACTTTCTGTTTAAGTCGGTTTTGTGTTTGTGTAGACCATAACGCATAAAAGAACATTAATGGGAACATTAAATAATGTAATTTTAAAGTAACTAAAAAGTTACTTTTAACAGTAATGCATTACTTTTTGGTGTAAGTAATCAACAAAGTAATTGAGTTACTTTTTGAATGAAGTAACTAGTAACTGTAACTAGTTACTATATATACTAGCACAACACTGGTTACAATTTAAAATAAGTTTTCTATGTATATTTATTTTATAAATATTAAATACATATTCAGCTCAATCAGCTATATAAAATGTAATTTGTCCTGTGGTTTTCAGGAGAAACATTTCTCTAGAAACATTTCTTATCAAATGAAAACAGTAATTCAAAATTCTTTGATGAACAGAAAGTTCAAAAGAACAGCATTTGTTTGAAACAGAAATCTTGCATAACATTATAAATGTCTTTACGGTCCCCTACTAACTTTAAACCTTTTGAACGGTAGTGTATTATTATTATTATTCACATAACCAAGTGATAATTGAATTGTGCCAAAATACAGTACTATTGGACATTCAGATTTTTTGATTCTGAACATGTTGAACAAAACAATATGGATGGAGATGCTCTATATATCTATTGGTCAATTTGATCATATCTGTTAACATTATTGTTAATTATTAGATTGTTAAAATCAGAAGAGACCTGTAGTTGCAGAACTACAGCTGTTTTGTTTTGATAAATGAGCATTTTTATATATATAAACTCTCACACACAAGCACTTTATTACTGTGGCTAAGAAATAAGAAAATCATGGAATTCCCCGCAGTAACTACAAAACTCCCGCCATGAGTGAGCGATGGGGGGAAAAAAAGAGAGATAGAAAGAGAGAATATAGGGGACATTACAGAACAAGGGCTGAGTCAGCTGCTGTCCGGTTAAACTTACAGGTCTGTTTCAAATCCCATCAGGGAAACCGTCAACATGTTTTGCAGCCAGGAAACAATCAATGGAGGTGAACACAGTTCCCAATTCTCTCTCATCCCGTCTTTTGCTTTCACAGAAGCTCACAAAACACAAGTACACAAACACATGCACACAAAAACACAAGTACACAAACACATGCACACAAAGACACAAGTAGAGACACTTGTTGGTAAGAAAAGGGCAGGCGGAAGGGGATTAGTCGACTAAGCTACTAAATCTGGCAAGCGCCCAATACTAAATGGGTTAAAGTACACCCTCTACCTCCTAATCTCACACACACACACACACACCTAAAGCTGTGCCATGCTAAAGCAGGCCTGCCTCTGCATCAAAGGGCTCTTTATAAGGCGGCTGGGGTCAGAAACATCACGGCGTAAGGGAACCACACACAAACCCACACATGCTCGCTCACTTCCTTGATCCCAGGTGTTGTGGTTTTTACTAGGCAGCTGATACGGTTCCTCTTCCCCTCTCTTTTGTTTTCTCTCAGTCTCTGCCTAAACAAGAGCCTATAATCAACAACGATTCGTTTATAATTAAAACGTTAAATATTAACGAGGCGAAGCTATAAAAATGACTTTAAAAAGCATACCAGTAAATACCGGGTATATTCGGTGTCCGCGGATAGACGCTCTTTTCAAACACTCTCGTTCGGGTTTGATTGAGCGCTCTTTGAGTGTCAGAGCTTTCTATTACAGCTTGTTTTTACGATCATTGCAGCCAATCACAGACAGATCTGGATGGACTACTGAAATTATGGGACCATGATAACCCTACCAGTACACACCATTATCTCTCACATGATCAAAACTGTTTAGACTAAATAATTATAGAAATCCGTTGCAATAGTGGTGTTTAAGTGTCAGCACGATGCAAACAAGACTTCCAGCATAGTCGCTGTTATTGCGGAACGAGATGAAAAACTGGAAATGTTGCATTAGTGTACTGTGACATGCTCATGACACAGTGAGGTGCTGAACTCATGAGGTAACATCATCTGTGGCATTACTGTATCACACATCTATGCATATCCTGCAGCAAGCACTTTTTTTGCTTTTCAACTCAATGGATTTCAGTCAGACATGCAAAAATAAAATTTTGCTGTCTATCTGAACAAACTTATTTCAAATTTCTTTCAAAAGACAGTACTCAAACAGTAGTGTACAGTATTATTCAGAGTTAAAATTTAAGCTAAATACAGTTGAAAATATGGTAACACTTTACAATAAGGTTTCATTTGTTAACATTAGCTAACTACATTAGTTAACACAAACTAATAATGAAAAAAACTTCTACAGCATTTATTATTGTTAGTTAATGTTAATTTCATTACATTTACTAATGCATTGTTAAAATCTAAATTTCTAAAATCTAACATTAGTTAATGCACTATGAAACTAACATGAACATTTTATTAACTAGCATTATCTTTAAAGGTTAATAAGTGCTGTAAAGAAATATATATAAATTAGTCAAATATACATATATACTGTCATATATATATATATATATATATATATATATGTCAAATCAATTAATCACATCTAACAAAAGTTTTTGTTTATATAATGTGTGTATTATATTTTGATATTTATATGCATTTGTGCGTGAATATGTACACACTATACAATCATATACATATAAATATACATACATAACTGGGTGGTGTGCGTGTGTACACACACACAAACAGTATCTCACAAAAGTGACTACACCCCTCACATTTCAGTAAACATTTTAGTACATCTTCTCAAGGGACAATAGAAATGAAACGGATGTAGAGTAGTCAATGTGCTGCTTGTATAGCAGTATATATTTACTGTCCTCTGAAAATAACTCAACACACAGCCATTATTGTCAAAATAGCGGGCAACAAAAGTGAGTACACCCTAAGTGAACATGTCAAAACTGTGTCCAAAGTGTCAATATTTTGTGTGAGCACCATTGTTATCTAGCACTGCCTTGATCCTCCTAGGCATGAAATTCACCAGAGCTGCACAGGTTGTTGCTGGGATCCTCCTCCACTCCTCCATAAGGACATGAAATTTTCAAATTATTAGTTCAAATCTTCATTATTAGAGGGAGCTGCTGGCTGTTAGTCACATGGCACTTCTCCACCTGTGGAGCCCCACAGGTGCTCAATAGGGTTCAGGCCTGGAGACATACTGGGCCACTCCATCACCTTCTCCTTCAGCTTCCTCAGCGACGCAGTTGTCATCTTGGCGGTGTGTTCTGGGTCATTATCATGCCGTTCGGGCAAGTTTCTGAAGGGAGGACATCATGCTCTGCTTCAGAATGTCACAGTACATGTTGGAATCCATGTTTCCCTCAATGAAGCTCCCCAGTACCAGCAGCACTCATGCAGCCCCAACAAGTTTATCTTAGTCTTTATCTGAGCCAACCAAGTTTATCTTAGTCTCATCAGACCACAGGACATAGTTCCAGTAATTCATGCTCTTGGACAGGTTGCTTTCAGCAAACCGTTTGCGGGCTTTCTTGTGAGCCAGCTTCAGAAGAGGCTTCCTTCTGAGACGACGGCCATGCAAACCGACTTGTTGCAGTGTTCGGTGTATGGTCTGAGCACTGACAAGCTGACCTTCCGCTTCTGCAACCTCTAAAGCAATGCTGGCACGATCATGCGTCTGTTTTTTGAAGCCATCATCTGCATCTGACGCACAGCACAAGGACTCAACTTCTTTGATTGACACTTACGAGGCCTGTTACGAGTGGAACCCATCTTGGAAAACCTCCGTATGACCCTTGCCACTTTACTGTAACTCAGTTTCAGGGTGCTACCAATCTTCTAGCCTAGGTCAACTTTGTGGAGAGAAACAATTCTAATTCTGAAATCCTTTGTGAGTTCTTTGCCATGAGCTGCCATGTTGAACATCAAGGTGATCGCGTTGAAAATAAAGGCGTTAGTCTAGCGTTAGAAGCTCATTTAAAACATTGCAGCGCCTCATTTAAGAAAATGACAGCTCCGAAGAGACTCCGCTTTAGTTTGAGGTAACGTTAGTGCTAACAATAATAAAGAAAGATGAGGATCATCATCACCTTATCTGTTACCACTGAAATGTAGATGTAATGTATTTCTACAGTATTACTACTGTATTTAAGCACTGTATCACACAAGTTGCAACTTACTGTGTCATTCTTTTTGGTGAAATGGTCCCACACACTACGTTTCTTTGCACGCTTCATCCTGTCGTCTGCCCTGGCTCTAACCTCCAGTGTTTTAGCCTGTAGCCTTTACTTTTCGCAAACCTTGTGAGCGCGCAAACCCAAACGCTCTGACCTCGCGCCAAATGTTTTTTATTGGTTAGTACAAACAGGCGAGTTATGAAAAATTGAGTGTAAGGGATTTGTTCACTTCACACAAAAATATCTTGGAATGAGATGGCTAACTGTAATAGTGTTTAGTCCACTGTCTATAATAGCCTAATTTAGAGATCACTTTTTTTTTAACCGACTACCGACAACTTTGATCGGTTAATGTTGATACGGTCAACCATCGGTCAAACGGTCATCGGTTAGCATCCCTAGTTGCAAGCTATTTTGACAATAATGGTTGTATGTCGAGTTATTCTCAGAGGACAGTAAATATATACAAGCAGCACATTGACGACTCTAAAATCTATCCAAGTTTCATTTCTATAGTATTGTGCCTTGAGAAGAAACACTAAAATGTTATATATATATATATATATATATATATATATATATATACACACATTATATAAACAAACAAAGACTATTAATCGCGACTCACACAAACACACACACATATATATTAATTAATTAGCTCACGAAATGTGAGTTGCCTTCCTCACCAGGAAAAGAGCTAGCCTAGACCTGAATGCTTACTGACCAGGACATGAAGACTGAAGGTCAAGTTCACCCTCAAGCACATCCTGATCTATCCCAACAGAACTGATTACTACAAAAACTCAGATTAACAAGGAGATGTGATACTTGACACTTTGTCATGTCACACCAAGTTAGTACACAGTGTGAAGCCAGACGACTCTACTGAGGCGCAAGGGCCAGTCCAGAGAGTGAGCTTTCAATGCTTTTCAAATCTTCTCAGGGTATTTGAGACTCTGTGTGGACACAATCAACACTGCACATTAGTATGTGTGTCAAACTAAAGAGCAAGGCTAAAACAAATACTTCAGCTAATGCTTCATAAACAGTTGAATTGCTTCTGGCTGAGGTCTACGGCCCACACTTCTCACGCCGCACAGCAGTAACATGAGGACAGGGTTATACTGTCAGCTGCAAGGCAACACGTTAAAAACAGCCTGAGCGGGGCAGGTAGAGCGACCGTGAAGCAAACTGAGGACTGATTGTGTCTGAAGCAGCACAGCACCTGAAACTGACTGTGAATAGTGTGGCTGTTTGACCTGCAATGGCTGAAAGAAAAGACCCTGGTGTCGCTCCTTTCCCCCGGACCCAGCGTGACGTAACAGGTGTTTTGTAGAAGACGTGAATGGACTCTGGGACGTTCAGCCTTCTCAACAAAAGCAGTACTGACTGATAGGCATAAAAGCACAAGGTGTGGCTGCGTATCTGTGTGAGAGAGAGAAAAGGGGAAAACACACAAAAGCAGACAGAGAGTTAGTTTTGAAGGAGGAGAAAAGAAAGAGCTAACAAAAAGTATCATGGTACTACTGTGGTTTTAGTGCCATGCTATTCTTTCAAGTACCTTGTAGAACCATTAAAAATATTAATATACAAGTATGCTACTCTTCAAAAGTTTGGGTTAAGTACGTTTTTATGAAGTAAATCATTTTATTCTGCAAGGATGCATTAAATTGATGGGGGTGAAAATCTTAGCAACCCCAAATGTTTGAACGGTAGTGTATGCAAAGGCTTAGGCTTGAAATAAGCAGCACTAAAAAAAAGCTAATTTAGATTTAGCTGGTTTATATTCTTAGGAAGAAAGATGCACCCAGACAGAGTGTTTTATGACAACCAAAGTGCCTTGACACTGAACATTTGAAGACTAAACACGGCCATCAGTGAGTGCTGTGGAGTATTGAAAACATATGGAGGAAACTCCGTCAGAGAAGCAGTTTGTGTTTCTCAAAGCCTGTTCGTTTTGAGTTACTGTCTTCCCATTTACCCTCCAGAATAGAGCTTTGTGACTTTAGAATCCACCTGGGACACACACACACACACACACACACACACACACACACACACACACACACACTTTCTTCTGCTTCTCCCTTACTGTTCCTCTGTTGTTTGGTTTTCTGATTATAGCCTCCAAAAATATTATAGAAATTTTGAAAACTTTGATATAATAGTACTATTAATGTCGAAAAAAGTTGTCCTACTTAATATGTTTTTGTGGAAACTGTAATTAGTTTTTTCAGGATTCTTTGATGAATAGCATTTATTCATCAAAAGAACAGTGTTTTTTTTAAACAGAATACAGAAGTAAGAAAAATATGTTACTTGTTTTGATCAATTTAATGTGCCCTTGCTCAATAAACATTTATTTCTTCAAAAAAAAAAAAAAAAAATTCAGACTGACCCCAAACTTTTTAACAGTACAGTAAATGCATGTAAAGCACCCACAGTAAGGCGTGTCAGTAAAATGACAGTTCACAAAGCAGTAGGACTTTCTTCCAGAGAACACAAAAGAACACAGGTGTGCAAAATTAGCTCTTTTCCAATACAATAAAAATAAATAGGAACTGGGGCTGTCAAGCTGCAAATAAGAAGCACTATAAATCAACATAAAACAGTTCATGTGATTTTAAGTGCTCTGAAGACACTTAAGATTTTTGTGAGGAACAAGACAAAATAATATAAACCTTATTCTCCTGAAATCTTCTCCTTCATAACTCTTAAATTTAATTAGTTTCTCACATTCAAAATAAATGTCATCAAACAACACTGGTTCATGTGTTTCTTGTCACTAATGTCAACCCTGCCGATCATTTTGCTGTGCTATATTTAATTACTTTCTGCTAAATATCTTTACAACAAGAGTGAGTAAAATGGCATGCGAGCACGTTTGCATTTTTGAGTCAACTAATTAATACAGCATTCTGAGCAGCATTTTTAAGTGCATTCCAGTGTTGTTATTGTAAACTAAAACTAGAATTATTAGCCTACATTTAAAAACAAAGCTGAAATAAAATAGAACAAAGATTAAATTAAAACAAATTAAAGATGTTGCCTTGACAACTACCTGACTTTACTTCACTTTAGGGTGAAGTACTAAATTAAAAACAAAATTAAAGGAGCTTTTCAAAAAAAACTAATAAGAATGACAAAAGCACAAACTATATATATATATATTACTTTAACACTGGTACTGGTATGCAATGTCAAATGTCTGTTCACCAGGTCATACATATTGTAAAATGCAACTGAAACTTGTTCTTCTGCCAAAGTCATGTCCAAAATAGTTTAGCATCTCAAGTCCAGTCTGCAATCTGAAACTGATAAAAGCCTCAATGCTCGACAGGGAACAAGGGTGTTTTGACAATAGCTGCCATTATGTAATACACACTGAAGTGTTAATAGTGTCTCTTGAATTGAAGACGATGAGGTCATAAAGTTTCTTGTCAGGAGTTTCAGTGATAAAACAGGCCTTATCGCCATTAAACTGTTGCTCTAATGTGCGTTTTCATAGTGTGTGTGTGTGTGTGTGTGCTGAAAGATCACATCTGAGCAAGTGTAGCGTCACGTCCAATAGATCTCGTCAATGAGTGACAGTAAAGAAGTGCTTTGATTCCATACTTTATTCTGTAAAGATACAACAGATGGTGCGAATGGATTGAGGAGGAATAAAGGCATAAAAAGGGAACGCGGAAAGACGTGTCTAAATACTCCCCATAGGGCTAGGAACATTCCTGCAGGATTGAAACGTGGGAACGGGTTGAAAGGCGCACCCCTGCATGAGCGTGACCGCGTGTATGTTTATACTGCTGATCTGTGCAGGAATTCATTCGGCTCCACGCATAGTTCAGCCCACTTTACATTCCCGTCATCATTCAAAGCGTGTGGACAGGGGAGGAGAAGTGACGAAGGCTCATCCTCGTCGACTGCTGGAGAATGAAACACGGCCGATGTCTGTGGTCAAAGCCTCGCTCTCTCACGCAGGATAATTTACAACCCCAACCTCGTTCATGAGAAAGAGGCTGTTCTGTTTTAGAAAACCCCTTTCAATCTCTCACAAGTCCTTTGAATGGCTACGAGACAATCTAGCCTCTCGGGGGAATTTCTTTATGTTAGTGTGACCAAAATGTGTAACTATGTCAGACTGATAAAATCAACACAGGAAGAGAAAGAGATGCACTGAAAGCAGACTAGCTGAGGTAATGGTCGTATGAAAGGCATGACATCGCTACATGAACCTGAATCAGGATGCACAAAAACCACACAGAGGTGCACCTAACCCTTTCATCCACATGCTTTTGGATCTTAACTCCCTTTTCTCTCTTTCACTCTCTGTGGGTCCAGCCATCTCTCATCCCTAATCAGGCGATCTCTCCCTCTCCCACGATGATAAGAGCTCCACTGTTCTTCAGAGAAAACAGGCCATTTCCCTCGCTGTCTCCAGCGGTGTGTAGTGTAACTCTCCTGAGATCCAGGAACACAACAATCAACACCCTACTGTCATTACTCTTCATTTTCAGTGTGTGTGTGGGTGTGTGTGTGTGTGTGTGAGTCAGATACCAAAGATGAGTAGCTTTAGGGTGTATTCACACCTGCCTTGTTTGGTTCGATTGAATCGAACTCTAGTTCGTTTACCCCCTTGGTGCGGACCTTTTGGGCAGGTGTGAATACAGCAATCGAACTCGGGTGCGGACCAAACAACCGAACCGAGACCTAGCTGAAGAGGTGGTCTCGGTACGGTTCCAAACGAACTCTGGTACGGTTCGTTTACGGTGTGAACATGAACCGACCCACTTGCATGAAAGCACTGCGCCTTTGAGTTAACAGGCTTCCTTAGTCGGAGTTGCGTTATGGGAAAGTGATCTGTTGTAGCCTACTAATTTCCATTCCGGCGCGCTGTCTGGCCACACGATACTGTTGCGCGTCTTTCTGCGCGTCGTGTGTGCATCATTGGAATGGAATGAATTAATGAATGAGTGACAGGGTTCTCAAGTGTCACGCATTGAGCGGGACAGTCACTCATTTCGGTCTTTTGTCACGCTCTCCCGCCACACATTGTATTTCTCACGCTGAAAAACTATTTGTAATATATTTAATATGCCGCAGCGCCCAAAACGTTGGCCGCGCCGCTCTCACTGTGGAACCGGTAGGAATCAAGCGCGTCTCCTCTGGTGTTGTTAGTCAATCAGAAAATAGCACTATTGTATCTGGGTAAGATTTAACGCAATAACCAATGACACCGCGTCGGCACGACACACGTGTGGTTTTGTTTACAAATTTTGGTTCACTTGCAAAAAGAGCAGTGTGAGAGCGAACCGTACCAAAAAAAAAAAAAACACAAAGCCACAGCATTTAAAATATGCTCACAATGACCTTAATATTTGGAGATGCATTATGTGTCACATCATTTTTGCAACTGTATGCAGTACAATAGCATCAAGACTTTTTTTCTAAAGGCCGGGACACACTAAGCTGATGGTTGGACGTCGGTAGGAATGTTTTTTTGGCTCTAGTGGGGCGCTGTCTGTTTCTTTTGGGCAGATTCAGCATGTTGAATCAGCATCGGAGAGAGAGTACTCAGATTGGCTGTTCAACTTAGCAAATAAGTCAGTGCACGAGAATAAATTCGAAAGTGATGCAAGCGAGCAAAGAAGTCAAGACGGAACTGACAGAAGGGTGTTAATTTACATCATCTTTCCTGAGCATTCGAACGCACAAATATTTTCATAATAACATGAGCTGACTGGAATGAAAAAAAGAGATGAGCGTGATTGATATTTAAAATGGTAAGGAAACACTGCTTTGTTTACGGTGTGTATATCTGTAGTCCTAGTTTCGGTTTCCCTTTTTGAATGATGAAGATAGACTATTGATACCTGCTGATATAGACAGATATTTACTTCCACGAAGGCACAGAACACACATGCTAGTTGACAGTAGGGCTTTAACTCCGAACTTCGTTATTCAAATAGAATTCGAATATTTAAAAAAATAATGATATTCGAACGAATAGGGCTAGGTAAAAATTAGGGCTGAAACGATTCCTCGAGTTACTCGATTACAAAAATTCCTCGGGGCAAAAACTCTGCCTCGAAGCCTCGTTAAATTCCTATGACGCGCACTATAGGCGCGGCGCAGGGATTAGATTGTTTCACATGGACCGTTTATTCACACGGACCTGGTCAGGAAGCATATATTTTGAATTGAGTTGGCGCGATGGCGGAGAATAAATATGTAAATAAACGGAAGAAATTGTCTAAAGTGTGGGATCATTACACACTTAATTCACTTAATACACTTAACTCGCTGAAACAAGGTAACGTAGTCTAAGCCTATTGATGTTCGCTGATTTTAATCCCATACTGTATTTGTAGCGATGTCGTCGTGATGCGTTTTGACTAGATATGATTTTTAGCTTTTGGCGCTTTTCCATTACCAGTACCAGCTCGACTCGACTCGGCTTGGCTCGCCTCGCTTTTCGTTTCGTTTTCCATTGCAGAAAGTATCGCCACAAATAGTACCCGGTCGTCATAGCGACGCCTTTCGTTCCTCGTTGCCCCATCAAGCTCTCGCTGGATCCTCTCTTCGGCAACCAAACAAAGGAATGTCTGCACCTCCTCGTTTGACCACGGCGTATTCTTCCGAGTTGCCATAATAATAGTAGTAAGTTTAGTAACTATCTCTGGCTAAACTATTTAAAAAAGGCGGGGTTATTCTGGATACTCCATCTGGCGCGTGCAATGATGACGCAGTGAATAGTGACGATTCTCTCTGACCAATCAGCAGTCGGCATTGTTTTCACGTCACATTTTAGTATCGCCTTAGCTCGCCTCAGCTCGCTTAGAACCTCGCCAGAGGTGGTACGAAAAAAAGTACCCGAAAGCAGGTACAGGTACAACTTTTACACAGTGGAAAACCAAAAAAAAGGCGAGTCGAGTCGAGCCGAGGCGAGCTGGTACTGTGTAGTGGAAAAGCGCCATTTGATGACATTTTTAAGTAGTAAACGTAACTATCACGTTCAATTGCAAGAGAGTATAGCCTAAAAAACGAACCCCTTTCACACACACACACACACACACACACGCCAGTCAGACCAATTGCAGCAATGCATCACATATGCTTAAACTTTTATGTAGCCACGCAACAATAATTTCAGCATGCATTCACTGTAACTTACACACCGGGACGTGATGGAGGAACAAATATGGTATTGCAGTCTTTGCGAGACCTTGTTTGCATTTCACGTCTGCCAAATAGTTACAGAAAACAACAAAAAATTAAAGTCCCCAGCCTGTTGGTTTTTAATAAAGATTCGCAGTACTAATTTTTCAGTTAAAACGCACGGAACAAAAAGTGCGTCAGCTTTTACTGCGTGTTCAACAAGTCACGTTACAGCTCTTCTTCAGCGTTAAACTACCAGAATACACAAATATGCTTAGATGCTTAGAGTGGTTATATTATAACATCTTAAAGGAAAATTCACATATGAGATAGCTTTATAACTTGCATACTATATAACTTATAGTATATAACTTATAACAGCTTTAACTGAAATAGACACAAGTTTAATATAACTATTCTGTTAACAAAACACACACACAAAAAAATATCCGATTACTCGATTAATGATCGATTAAGTGCTAGATTAATCGATTACAAAAAGAATCGATAGCTGCAGCCCAAGTAAAAATATCAATTCATCAATGCATTGCAATTATTTTTTTCTCAATTCAATATCGATTCATCAAATCCTATGAATCGATTCAGCCCACCGGCGGCGCTGTGGGCAACACTCTAGTGAGAGCGTTCAGCGTTGTACAAGACGCGCTTGACCAAAACAGCAAGATGACGGACAGTAGCTGCACTCCGTTCAAGCCTGCACCACCAACCAGGGACGTCCACCAACCGGGGACGTCGTTAGGCCTATTTTAGGGGGGCTGAAGCTACCCCATAATGTTCCTAAGCCCCCCTAAATGATAATAAGAACAACAATAAGTCTCCGGGAGTCTCCCGCATATTGATAGCGGCTCCCTGATGTAGCTACGCAAATTAGTTCAAATCTCCCGAAATCTAGAGCTCGCCAGCTCCAAACCGCGGAGTGCGCGCACGACAGAGAGGAAGAGTCCTGCCGTGTGTGCAAATGTGCGCACGTGTGCCTCACGAAGCGCATTTTTTTTATGAGTATGCACATTTTGTGTTTCTGTTTACATTTCTTTTATAACTTGAATGTATTGGAAGAAAGAAATATACTTTCTATTACAGTTACACGCACTCTAGAGGTGTGTTAATAAAGCACCTGTTTGTTACAGTTGTGGTTTGTATTCAACACATGTACAATATTGTACATTTTGTTATGCTAAATAAACCATGACAGGAAACATGCTGGGGTCAATTTGTTCTTAAACATTGGTAATACTGCACACATTATTTAAAAATATACTCAGGTACTTAATTACTTGTGTATTTACTAATTATTGAATCGATATCGAAGCTAATAAATCAATATCGAATCGAAGCCTCAAGAATCGAAATCGAATCGAATTGTGAAATTCCTAACAATACCCAGCCCTACGAACGAATATTAGGCAGGCTTTAATATTCGAACCTGTTATGGGCATTATTTTTTGTAAATGTGTTTGCTTGTAACCGTTGTTTTCAATTTAGATTCCGAGGCTTTTTCACGCTTGGTGAAGTTGTGAATCACGAGCTCATTAGCAAAGGCAATTATTGGTCATCTGGGCTCCTGTAGGTGACGTTAGTGTTCTGGTTAGCGCAGCGCCTATTTTGTATATCAAAACAATGGCCACGCCAACGCCTACAACAACAACGTGTGGCGCTACTTAATTTTACCAGGTATTCGTTCACTTTTAACATCCTTCTGTGAACGGTAAGCCCCGGCTTCTTTAATCATTTTGACAACGATGAGCTAATGTTAGACCGCTGAACTTTTAGTTAACATGAAAACAAACAGAGCGGTGCGTAATGGAGTGCATCAGAGCAGCATCAAGAATATCAAATACATTGCCAGGAATCTCTTATTTGCATCTTAAGCTTATTGCCAATAATAATAACAGGTTTGCGAAAAGTGTAGAACTCGGTGACGGTGAGCTCGCGCAAAACACATCTTCAGCACAGGAACTCATTTAAACGCATCTGATTGGCCGAAGCGTTCAACAGACATGTCTGTGATTGGCTACAATGCTAAACGCTGCAAAAGCACGTTGCAAGTACCTTTAATGCAGAGGTAAAAATATAAATAAAACCGTAATAGCCTATGCACTTTTCATGATTATGTAAGTTAATCGCGGCAGCTGTAATCTTATTCACATTTGTTTTTCTGATTAATTGTTTTGCTCTATGAGAACGACAAGGTAAATAAATATTCGGGGCTTTACTTAAAACATTCGGGGATTAAGCCCCCTTAGCCCTAGCGCCGCGGCATTTAATGGTCAAAATATTAATAATTAATATTCTAATATATTTGAATATTAATAAACAAACGAACTTTGAATATGATTTTTGGGAAAAAGTCAAAGCCCTAGTTGACACTCGCCTTTAGTCCTTTTGGTGTGTTCAAGCGCAAGTTCTTTGACATCGGCTTGGCGTGTCCTGGGCTAAACCAGCAGTGAGCAACAGGACATTTTGTCTATAGATTGTAGGTATGGGCATTTTTCAAAAATATTGTATTCGAATATTCAGGTTCATAAAAATCGAATATTCGTTTACTTCAATGTCGTTTAACGAGAAATGTTATTTTTTAAGTTTTTGTCACCATTTCTGAACAAGCTTACATTAGGCAATATACACAACAAGCTTACTACACATCTTAAGGTTTTCTTTTAGTTAAAAACATTTAACAATATGTGTAAACCAAAAATATAAAAGAACAAAAGAATTTAAGCTCAAGCAGCGCAAACGGAAAAAAATGCTAATAAAGCAGACTGCGCAGTTATCGTACAGAACGTACATGCACTCGAGTCAGCATTATCGTGTTTATATTGTTTCACGTTCATGTTGATAAAAACAATATCCACATGCTCGAGTGAGAAAACGCACTGCGTTGACAGATGTTGCAGAGACACAGTGTGTCCCACAGTCTCCCTCAATGAAACTTAAAGGAATCATACTTCTCAAAATCATTTTGCTACTGGAAGATATCATCTCGGATCACGATTCCCTCGGGGTAACGCTGCACTGACCTGCAGTCATTAACCTAGCTTAATGCAGTGATAGACAGCTGCTTCCTCGGGCGACTGGTGTTTGGATTTCATGCGAGTTCTCATTGTGGTGGAGATATGACAACTCAAGTTTCATTAATAGTTGATTAAAAGTAATTCCATTTTGTAATATCATTTTCATCTAAGTAATTCCAAACTTCGCGAGGCAGACGATGACATTATGTGATCAAATACAATCTACTTGTTAAACACGCTCCTCAGCGCCACCCATGTCATTTATTTATAACTGTGGGGGGAAAAAAAGTAAAATTTAAATAGTATTTTATTTTTCAAATAATAATTACAGTATTTGAAAATTTGAATATTTGTGCACATCCCTAATAGATTGATTTTTAATCATATGACGTCCACAGTAAAATCTCGCTGAAACACAGAAAGCTGCCTTTAATTTCATTCATTTTTCCAATGGAGAGTAGTACAAGAGCTGTTCCAAAATCTAAATATTTGTGTATGACAATTTTTTGGTATTTCCAATTTTTTAAGCTTCCGGTGCATTCAAATATTTTTACTTTTGAGGCTAGTCCGATACGACCGCCAGACCGGATGTGTATTCTAAACAAAACAGAGCGTTATCTAATATGAATTTGATTAAACTTGAATTAAATAACATCTCAATTGTAGCAACAGAATAAAATTATTTTCTCAGAAGTAAAAATACTACAATCCAATAAAATATGTTTGACAGACAATGAGAACCCGCCACAAGGGGCGATATTCAACAGTGTCTTACAAATGTCGAAGATATTAAACATTACACAGGACCAGGACAGGTTTAACCCGTATGTCACACCTGACAGGTCTAGTGTTCTATATCCCAAAGGTACAGTTACAACTGAAAATTATTTCAACTTGTCATTGTTTTTGTAAAACAAATATTGCACAAAACATCTGTACAATAATGCTCTTATAATAGCAGGCTAACAGGTGTGTGAATGTGTACAGACTGTGGGAACAGTTGGCCCCAAGTAAACAATGCTTTACAAATAATCACCTTCAATCCCTTCCTGGTATCCTCATGTGGATAATCGAAAGCAAAAGTAACTAACTGAGAGCAGAACTTGAAATTCAGGCAATCAAATTGTGTGGAAATCTGCAGGCATTCCTTGTGGGTCTTCTTATAGATGATCTGTGACACAGTCTGCAGTGCACGCAATTGACTTTTCCAACTCTCTGCCCTTTTACCAAATCTGATTTTGTAATGGATAAAGGCATGCGATGAAAACTAACTAAATGGCATTCTGAGATTGACTCCATGCTGAACTCAATTAAGATTAAAACAATGACTCTACAGTTGTTGGACTTCGGCTGTGGGGAATTACAATAGCACTGGCACACGTGAACGCACATTCACGACTTCCTCTCTAATGAAATTCCAGCCTGTAACAGAGGCAAGAAAACCAGGCCCTTGGTGCTTTTGGCACAAGCGTCAGTATTAACCCCAAGCCTGGCACTCCTGTACATTGGAGACAATCTGCAGTATTGTCTGAGCCACAACCCGAGTTCTGATAGAAGGAGGGCAGCTCTGCACTGCAGAAACGCCTCGCCCGTGAGCAGTCATTTATAAGGGTTGCACGAGGCAAGGCACCGTTCAGTACGCCAACATTACATCTTTGAAGTGGTCCTGGAACCAGCTTTGTTCTTAGCTCAGTATGAGTTATCCTTGTCAAATTTTCGAAATGCTCACCCACAGGCCATAATTCAGTTTGTACGGTCACTGTGGGCATAAATTCTTTGAATTTAAGGTACTTATAAACAGGTAAATCTCTCCACCATGGGTCACAACACAAGTACGTTTACATGCTACAGTTAACTGTCTGTCAAAGTATACATGAGCCAAAGTGGAATTGAAAATATGAAGGATTAAACACACCAAGCGCACAACGTCATCGTATAATCATATTACGACAATCATATTATCTATGTCCATGTCTGTGAGTCTGACTTTGAACTGTTATGATTTCAGACTAAAGACTAAAGTGTTTGCATGAAATGTTATATAGAGGACTTTTTTTTTAACTTATTTTTGCATTCATGTATCAGAAAAGTTGACAGTAAAGTACTAACAGTAAGGTCAGTCAGTAAGATTTTTTTTTAATTAATACTTTTATTCTGCAAAGATGCATTAATTGATCGAAAATGACAGTAAAGACAATTATAATGTTACAAAATACATCTATTTCAAAGAAATGCTGTTGTTTTTAACTTTCTAATCATCAAAGACATTAAGCAACTGTTGTCAACATTGATAGTAAGGAGAAATGTTATCAAAATCAGCATATTAGAATGACCACTGAAGGATCATGTGACACTGAATACTGGAGTTATGATGCTGTAAATTCAGCTTTGCATTACAGGAATAAATTACATTTTTTTTTAAACTTTTGTTTAAATTATAATAATATTTTAATATTACTGTCATTCTTATCAAATGCAGTCTTGGTATGCATAAGACGATAGATGGTTGTGTATTAAGTCATACAAGAAATATTATAAGGCATAAAATATTCTGAAAGAAATATTCTGACATTACATTTTTTTTTTAAATAGTAATAATAAAAATAAATTATATATTATATATATATATATATATATATATTATATATATATATATATATATATAGCTACAGATAGACATTTATCATAATATAGCCAGTGGAAAAGTTGGCAAAAGAAAAAATCCTTCAACACTGAACCTTGACACGGTCATCATCAATTCTTTGGATGCAAGCCCAAACACTAAATCAGAGGATAATGATACAGGATGGACTTATCAAGAGATCATTAGAATATCTTACCACGATTTAACCAATTAGAGAGCAGTAACCCAATATAATACCATACAATACCGCTATAAAGTGGTTAAAAAAAGGAAGGTATTGCAGACCGAAGATGGAGTAAATGCAGGAATGTGTGTAGGCTACTGAGTGTAGGCATATGCGTGTGGGCGTGTGCAGACTACACAGAGCGGGAAAAGTGCGGCCCTCAAGCTCTGACCACATCAGGGCTCTCAAAGGAGGCAAGTGAGAGCTTTCTGAGATAGAAATATTCAGAACACAAGCTTTTAAAGAAGCTCAAAATCATCTCACTATTTTGAAACTAAACCCTGGACACTTGTAGGGTACAGTACACACAACAAACCATATGGTAAAAAAATGCCTTTCAGTGGTTCAGGGATTTTCCTGGGTCAAAAATGTTCTGCGGACGAACACAAACACACACAGTACAAAGTTCCCTACCCATGTGAACTGTGAGCCCAGTAGTACTGACAATAAATGCCAAAGAAACAGTTTATAATATTCACTTTTACTATTTAACACATAAATAATCATTGTCAGGACAGATCATAAAACAAAGTGCCTATAGCCATATTTTTAGATTTAAAAATATGTAAATTTAAATGTAAAAGGACACTAACACATTACATTGAAAAAGTGCCAGGTCTCTTATTGTTGCATTTACACTCAAGGACTTAATGCCCAGATCATTTGACATACAGTATCAGATTGTTTTGTTCAATCCATTGCTATGGTTATCACTGTCAGATTCAACTGGGCATTTAAATACGGTTGTCAATCCAGAAACTTTGCCATGTGTAGTTTGCAGCATGAAACAAACACATTTAATTGGCCAATCGTGAGCTTAGAATTATATGGTTCTACCTCCACTTTTGGTCAAAATTGAGTTTTTGACAATCTTATCCATTAGGTGTTTATTAATGCCTGTGTGGTGTTATTTTTGTAAAAAATAATATTTTGTTAGTAGTTATTAATAAAATAAAAAGGTTCCATCTCACAACACAGCAGGGATTTAAAAACTTTGATGCTCAATATCTCAGAATTTCCGCTAACGGAGATAGAACTGTATAATTCTAAGCTCACGCATTGTATTCACAACTTCAACAGATGTGTCTGTGATTGGCTACAAAGCTCAATGCTGCAAAAAACAATTATAAATAGTAGGGGTGGCACAATCCGCCTTTTTTGCCTCCGATACGATTCCGATACCTGGGACTCAGTATTGGCCGATACCGAGTACCGATCCGATACTAAAATAATAATTAAAAAACATTGCCAAATTACCTAATATACTGTATCTGTATGCCTCACTGTGGGGAAGAGACTGTGATTATTCTTTTGTTAAAGGCATCAAAGCTTGACTTAAACATTTTCCTTACTTTGTAAAACAATATACAGACAAAATATATACTATATATAATTAAAAGACATTTTTAATGAAGCAGCAACATATGATAGATTGGACAGAACAACTAAGGCTATCAATAAACTGCCATTGCGCAAAAGTATTGTAATATGAAAGGCTCCAATTCAGAGCGGCACGAAACACTTCTGCGCATCCCGTGCGAAGAATGATGCGCTTGAAGCAACATGGAGTCACGGCGCGCAGCACTTCACATTGAAAAGTTCAAAGCACAAAAGTAAGATATACATATATTTATTTATTTATTCATGAGTTGGAGCCTTTACCAGTTTTAAATTTCAGTTAATGTGCGTGTGAAGAACAATTATATCGCTCTCTACTCCAGTGTTGTGATCTAACAGACACCCGGTAGAAAGTAACGTGAAACTCCAGCAAGTTAAAGTCCTTTTATGCAAACCATAGACCTTTATCTGCAGATCTACAGTATAATAATAGGAACATTGACTCATCTTCAACTCAATGAGAGAGAGTTTCATGGTGTTGACTGTCGTATCCGAGCGCGACGCGCTGTTTGAATGCTGAATGGAGAATGACTGACAGCTGCAGCGGAGGGAAGCACTTAGGTGAACTTACATTTACATTTATTCATTTAGCTGACGCTTTTATCCAAAGCGACTTACAGAGCAACTAGGGGTTAAGTGTCTTGCTCAGGGACACAATGGTGTGTCACAGTGGATTCGAACCCGTGTCTCTCACACCAAAGGCATGTGTCTTATCCAATGCGCCATCACCACCCCTTTAAACTTGAGTTTAACAACTTTAATCTGTACCTCACATTAAACTATATGTAATGGCTTCAGAAAACTTGGAATATAGTACACGAAAACATTATGGTGCTTTATAATGTTTTTGTGCCTTTTGTGTTGTACAATAATAACATACGTAGGCTACAATATCGGAATCGGATTTGGATGGTCTCGTCTGGTCGATACCCGATCCGGCAAATATTGGTAGTATCGGAGCAATACCTATACTGTGTATCAGATCGGCGCACGCCTAGTAAATAGGGACCTTTGACGCTTTTCACTGAGAGCTTACACAAACACTTAGAGGAGCATTTTAAAGAAGCCGGAAGCCATTAAGAAGCCATTTTCAATGCAGGAAAAACCTTGTGGTTTCAAGTGGCATTTACAAATAAATTTGGTGTAGGATCACTCAGAAATTGCTAGTTAAGATCACAAATAATTAATAACTGGCAAGCAAAGTTACGTTTTGAAGTAGAAAAACTGAAATAGTATTTTCTTGTAAAATGAACTCAAATAATCTCCAAAAAAATTACATGTTCTGCTAAATTCTTAAAGTGGACCGAATTCTTGGCATATATGAGTGAGTCAGAGGACATGTGAGCAAATGCGTTTCCTCTGATGACCGCTTAGGCAACATGAGGTATTTTAACGCACTGTGTGTGTTTGATGTGACCCATCTCCTCAAAGTGGGGGTGATTCATGGGCCTGTCATCTCCCTGCACTCATTTCCTGTCTGAGTTACCCTCCTCTCCAACAGTGCAACATAAAGAACCAGCGTGACGCACGACACTACCACACTTCCCTCAATAAGAGACAGATGGAGGAAGATGCAGCAAAACCCACTTGATTGAGTCCATCAATCCATATCACAGTTCACTTGTAGGTGACGTAACTAGAGTGCAGAAAGTGTATCTGGTTTAAGACTAGAAACTGCCATTAGTGTTGGAACGGTACCGGAGACATTCGGCATCCATTCATCAACACTTCCTCCCGCGTATCCGCTGACATGCTCTCGAGGATCCCCTGCTCACTCCGACAGTTTCCTCTCCATGTCTCTCTTCCTCCCCGTCTCTCCAGAGAGAGCAGAATAAATTGCTCGGCCAGATCAATAGGAAATTCCTTAAGAACAGAAAGTTGTGAACAAGGAGATCTCCTGGGACAATAAATGGCCTACTTATACAACTGTGTGGGTCTGAAACATCTGGAGTCATTAATTTAAAGGAGATCCTCCATAAAACAAAGCCTTTTCCCTTTTGAGACACTTTTTTGTAAAGTCAATTTCCCTCTCATATCTTCCAAGTACTCCCACATCAACTAATGTTCCAGGCTAGATGTTTAAGAAATCAGAAGACATTTAAAAGCTTTACTTTAATGGTTACAGCACATAAAAATGATTTTTATTGCAGGGGTTCTCTGTGACTATGTGTGCAGATAATATATATATTTTCTAGCTCAAGAAGTAAAGCTTTTTCTTTTCTACTGAAATTATTGAAATTATGGCAGATAACTGATAAGACAATAATTATTTTCATCTATGCTACTTTGTTTGAAAAAAAAATGTAATTCTATACTTAGAGGCACACAGTTACTCATGGAAAAATATGCTCTTAAAGGGAAACCATAATCTATCACTATCCCTAAATGATGCTAGATAAATATAATGGCAAATAATAAATAAGTAATAAAATTAAAATTACATTACAAAGTTTAGTACTTTTGAGCAAGGATGTGTTAAATTGATCAAGTGTCAGTTAAGACATGTATAATGTCACAAAATATTTCTTTTATACACTGATATTAATAAGAAATGTTTCTTGAGCAGCAAATCAGAATATTATGATGATTTCCGAAGGATCATGTGACACTGAAGAGTAATGATGCTGAATTTCACAGGAATAAATTACATTTTTAAATATTTTCGAATAGAAAACAGTTGAAACGGTAATAATATTTTACAATATAACTGTATTCATGTATTTTTGCTTAAATAAATGCAGCCTTGGTGAGCATAAGAGACTTACACCAACCCCAAACTTTTGAACAGTAGTGCACATTTATAATATAGACCTAGGTCATCATATTGATTATCAGCCACAGATTTTCTATCATCCCTAATTGTTATAAAGATAGTATAGCAATGGAAAATATCATGCTTTTAATGCAAAAGCCCTGACAAAATTCCTTCAATGTGTATACATCTCAATATTTAAACTTTATCCTAAATTTCACATATGCATGACAGTTTTAGGTTTCAGGTATCTGCTATTCTATTATGCATGCGAGTGAGAAGCCATATCAAGGACATGTTTTCCTCTGCGCTAAAACTCGCTCTCGTCAATCAGGTCTCTCTGGTTTTGGAGCTGAACAGGTGGAGAGTCAGGAGTGAAACAGGTGTAAAACAGCATGGAAGCCAGCTGACTTCGGCTGACACTTTGTGGAAGTGATTCTCTCTCCATTAACATGTTCTCAAGAAAAAACATGACAATAAGCCATGACACCAAGTTGACAAAACCCCTTGTTGCCTTTCGGTTGAGTAGCTGTGCAATCACACAAATAAAACCTATTCTTCCCTGTACCATATCACATTACAATGCTGTCAGTTTTCGTGTTCAATAAGTAGGCAAAACAAGCGGAAAGACCAGTTTTCTCCTAACGATGCAAATAGCCCTCTAGTTAATGTGCGATTACTAATGCAATATTTAACTACCTCGCATTATATTACAGTAATTATACACTTAAAAGTAACTCTATTAATTTGTTACTTGGCAAATTGGACTGGTCAAATAAGGACACAATCAGACCTAATGGCTACATTAAGCCTTTTCTGAGTGTTATGATTGTTCCTTTTTCTGTCATTTCCTATATCTCTAAGAGAAACCGTTGGGGTGAGTCTGCAGTGGCAAACAGTCCGATTCGACATCTGTGTTTATCCTCCAGCAAAAAACCAAACATGCTATATTTACTCTGGCCAAACAGGCAGAAGGAGAGAGCAGAGAGCACAGTGAATGAGTGAACGAGCGAGGGAGAGAGAGAGAGAGAGAGAGAGAGAGAGAGAGAGAGAGAGAGAGAGAGAGAGAGAGAGAGAGAGAGAGAGAGAGAGAGAGAGAGAGAGAGAGAGAGAGAGAGAGAGAGAGAGAGAGAGAGACTAAGAAACTTCAGCAGCTTTAGGGATATTTCTGGCCTAGTTAATGGACTTCATAAAAGCAGGTAGTGATGTCACGCTAATAATCTACCTGAGAATATAACCCTGAGAGAATACTAAAGTCTGTGATGGCATTATATGCAGTTATTAAATTGTCATGACATTATATGCAGTTATTAAATTGTCATTTAGTGCAGTCAAATTACTCACAAAAGTACTGTTCATTTAGTAACTGAATTAGAAAACATTTTTGCCTTTATAACTACACTGTTGTCCATTAAGGTGTGTACTGTGTTCACTGTGATGATAAAGATATTTTAAACTTCTTGGCCTACATGAAATTCATTTACTTATGGTTTAAACTATTTGTCCTGACTGTTGCTCATAAATAAATTCAGAATTTTGTATCCTTAAAGGGGGAGTAATTAATGACAGAATTTTCATTTTTGGATGAAATGAACTATCACTTTAAGGCTTAAGGATACTTCGGTTTTAACGCGTTAAATTGTAGTCACACTAGACTTTGAGCACACACAATTTTTACGGACACTGCAACGGTTGTGATATGATGTCGCACTCCACAGTGTCTTTTTTATATACATGAATTCAACATATGACAAAAGATATACATTCAAAATGTAAAAAAAAAAATACATTTATTTTAATTTAGCCAAGAGGTCACGCTGTGACGTATCAATGCCCACATTGACAAGCGCTTGTGTGAGGGGGTTATGAGATACCAGCAACTTTAGTTTAAAAAAAAGACATTTCTATCTGTCATAACTTCTGTAGAAAAATAGCAGAGACACCGGACAAAGATGACATTTTCTAGAGCGCATGTGTCGACCGCCTGAGGCATACTATCAAATGGAGTATACTTTGAAAGGCTACGTGTTCGACTGTGCGCATACACTAGCGTACAGGTAAAAAAAACTTTGTATACTTTGGGCTTTAGAGCTTAAATAAAAATACATGTTTCATAGCCCATGGGTTGTTCATGTTTCTCTCAATCTGATAACAATGACACACAAATGTAAGAGTAAACAAAGAGAACCCTTGCAACCAATCAGCCATATTTGCAGAAGACAATGCCGCCACCACCTTAAAAAAACCTTACAAGGATTCAAATGACAATATGCAAATCGTTCAGAAAATCCAGGCCTATACTTTCAGCTGGGTTTGTCTACTCAAAACCATCAACCTATCAATAACTTTAACCAGCAGACTGCAAAAGGCAGTGTATGTGAGTTTAAGAAGCTTTTCTGGTTAGTTATGGAAAAAGAACTTTTGAATTCCCAAGAACTTCAGCTATTCCTCCGCACACAGATATATTGCTACTTTACAGGGCACGTTACTGAAAACTGGAGTTTAGCCTAACACCTGGATGCACTTACTTAAGATTTACAACGGCATTCAGCTCTTCACAAAAATACATTTTGTCTTAAGTTATTACCTGAAAGAAGAATCTGCTCCAAGCTTGAGTCTATTTTTGTGTGAACGGCAGCAGTGACTGATGTCCACGTTCGTCCATAAAGAAGCCCCTCACTGTTCTTTGCTTCACATACCATGAGAACTGAATTTAGCCAATATGACTGTTATCAGATACATTCATGTGATTGAATTAGCCTCAGAGATGAAGGACTAAAAAAAACCCTCAAAATTCCAGGCACGACAGTGTGGTTCTCTAATTTCATATGTGGTGGTATGGCGTGTGCAATGGTGAATACTGCCATCTGACTTCCCCTGAAACATATCCTGATTTTTAGTTCTACTGCAACACGTCAATGATTGACCTGCAGTGGAGTCAATAATATTCATAAAGCACTTAAAGGGTTAGTTCAACCAAAAATGTAAAATTCTGCCATTATTTTACTCTCAACATATCGAGACTGACAGAAGAAGGTCTGGACTCCAACACAGCTTTCATTGGCCAAGGTAAGAACCATGCAAGAAGGACTTCAGACCGAAAGCAACCAATTACAGAATCATGTTTAGGGGCGGAAAATGTAAAGATGATGTCCCCATAAAAAAGCCAAAAGGCGTGTACTTAATTTAGGAACGTTGTACAAGTTTACTGCAGCAATGGTGATGTGAACTTCACATTCTTTTAAAAATCTAGCATTTAGTTAATCCAGATAAGCGCTCATTGTCACAGGCTTTCTTTTTTCCATAAGGGGGTTTGGCATTTTGTGTGCAATATGCAGCGGACGTTCAGCCAACGGCCTGTGGGCGTGACACCTGAGGCCGACACTAGAGACTGACTGACTTTTTTTGCATACAATTTACCCTATAAACCAGGGAAAGGCAACGTCGGTTCTGGAGTGCCGATGTCCTAAAGAGTTTAGCTCCAACCCTGATTAAAAAAAAAACTCACCTGCCTGTGCCTTAGTAATCCTGAAGACATTGATTAGCTTGTTCAGGTGTGTTTGATTAAGGTTGGAGCTAAACTCTGCAGGACAGCGGCACTCCAGGACCAACTGTGCCCATCCCTGCTATAAAGCCTAGCCTACTTGTTTCATATTTGAAACATTCAATTCTAAGGTTACTTTCTAAATTATCAAAATAATCAAAACTTTGCAGAAAATCCCACTGTACTCAATCTACTACAACCTTTTGTCCTCTTGTTGATAGTTCATACTTTTTTGCAAGTAAAAAGCCTTTTAGTATAGTTTTAAAATTGTCCACCTTCAGGTCGTGGTGCACATGTCTTTTTGCTTTGAAATCGTTACTGAGTTTTATAAAGTAAACCTAATAATAACTTTTATACTAATTATTTTTATACTTTTAACTACATCAAGTTTAAAAAATATATAATTTTAAAAAGTATCAAATATGATACAACAGGCTTTTGAGGAACATTTACTTGTAGATCTCTCAATCATCATTGTATTGCATTCCTTAATATGCCATGCCCTCCACAATCAACACAACAAATAAGCTTCGATCATAAACCTAAACATTTAAATATTATCTTACGAAGACATATTGTTTGAGGATATTGAGTGATATTCTTATAGTTATAAAAATCTCATTCGTCTACATTACAAGCTATCAAAATTTCATCTACTTTTTTGCCATATAAATAATAACTTCACCGAATTGCATATTTTCAATAATATTGAAGTGTTTGTCCTCAGAGTGTGAGCTCCAGATTCTCACTTTATCATATTATATGAAACATAAAAAACATGATGTATCAAATATGATAGAAAACATAAATCACATGTTAGCTAGATTTTGTCAACAGTTTCCAAAACATATGGTGAAAGTGACTTAAGCTGTGACTACAACTTTTGTATTCCATAAAACTTAGTCAGTCATACAGGCTTGTAACTAGAATTAGAGAGTAAATGATGATAGAAAATCAATTCTAGCTAAACTATTTTTTTTATCCAATAGTGACACATAAACCACCTGTTGTTATTAGGATTATGAAAAAACATTTCAAACGGTTTTCTGCCATAACCAAAATACATCTACCCAAATAATACACAAATCTATTACAAGTGCTAAATACCAAACTTAAAACTCACAATAAACCGCTTTTTTATTCATTAACAAACTGCAAAGCAACATTTGTACACTGAGATGGACTGGCCTTTCAGTTGGGTTCTTCAAACATGTCCTGAAACTTTACGAGTAAGCAACAATCTGCCCTCACCAACAACCAACATTCATTTTAAGAAGCTTAAAGACACATTAACTTTCTTTAAGAACAAGGGCACCATTGTATGAAAAGTGTAGTCTCACTATTGTTGCATGGCCTTAGTCCAGGTGAGTGAAAACTACATAGTGCAGACGCATGCGCGCTGACTGATCAGGAAGGACTAAAGCGTTTATATTCGCTAACGTTTTTTCACTTAATGAAAATACAGCACAGTGATCCCAAATCCTGCATAATGACCAGTGCTTGCTTCATAAAATCCACCACTGCCCATTATATGCTCGTGTACATAATAAAGAAACATGACAAAATCTGAAAGCTGTCCAACGGCTCCCGAGTTTTACTCGCCACTTCGCATTGTTGATTTAAACCTGAACGTTAAAACTAATTATCCCTGGTAAACGTCTCTTACCTTATCCGATCCGGGGACGCGTGAGGGAAAAACTTCCCTAAATTTCCCCTAGGAGACATGTGTAGTCCGTAAACCGTTTCAGAAATACTGTGGATATTGTCGCTCCAGCGCCGTTCGCCAACGAGGAATTCTTCTTGGCTCCCACATTCGTTATTCCTCTTCCTCCCAGCCAACCGAAACCACGACGCCCGGCTGCTACTCGCGCACACACATATGACACTGCGCACGCGCGGGGCTGCATTCACAAGTGTCTGTCTGTAGTAACATATGAAAGAGAGCGAATTCCGCAATGTAACGTGAACAGCGATCTGTAAAATAGCATATATGCCTATTTTAATTCACAACAGTACAAACAATAAACACAACATGAATACACTGTCTAAATACAAATAAAATAACATATCACATTCATAACCACGACACATTCTTTCTGGCTTTCTTATTTTTTTATTTTTTTTGTTTTAATTTTTTTTCAAATAAAATAAGGACTGTCTGGAAATGAGTGAAATTGGGTTTTAAGCTCCTCCTCTTTGCATTATAAATATACTATTTCCCTTTAAAAAAAATCAATAATGTACATTTTCCTTTCCATTTTCGTATCATGTTTATTAGCCCATCTGTCACATGGTTAACATGTTTAGAAGCCACTTGCATTAAAACAGTTAATACTACAGCACAAATTGACTGAATGGTTTCCCAACATATAAATGCAACGTAATTTGGATGACACTTTGATTGTGTTGTACTATAGCCTACAGCAGCACAATGATGATGAATGACTGCATCCTGACGTCAGACTGCACTGCAGTGTCATATCTTTTCTGGTTTTTCAAAGCATTTTTGCAAACAGCGCACATGTGATACGTGCAACAGAAGCAGATTTTCGGTTTTACGGACAATCCTTTTTTGGAGGGCTCCATAGTATAACACAAATTTAGATACCACGTCTATATACAGTATACGTTAAACTTAGCAAGCAGATGAGGTACATTTTTCGTGTAGTGTAGCCTATAGCACACCCTTGTGGTCACTCAACACCGTCTTCTGTTAATAATTCCTTCAATATTATCAATGTTCACTCTCTTGCAGAATCTTTTTAAACCAAGATATTAAATGCAGCCAGCTTTATAAACAGCTTTTGTGTGCTATAGGTTCATTTTATGTTTAATAATAGTGAACCATTGTAGTTATGACAACAAAAGGTGCCCTAATGCTTTGAAAAAGAGACACTGCATTTGTGGAGTTTGACCCAAAATAGGCTACTGAATGATTGAAAATAATTTCAAATGAGAGTTGTGTTTAAATTTGCCATGCTGTATTTAAATGCACCAAACTGATGTTTAAATCCCCATAAGCAAAAACATTTAAAGCGACTCAGTGAATTTGCATGTCCATAAAAACACATGTGTAATGCCATCATTCTTCTACATAAAACAGGTTTTAAATGTCTTTAGATTGATTACAAAAATTAAAAATATTGTCTTCATGCGGGCTGATGAAGTTCTTAGAATTAATCAGATATGTTACAATGCAAATAGGAAAAGTGCCAATGTATAAAATACATTGATGCAATGGTTGATATCTGCTTTTGCTTTATTAAAATCACTGTCTGGCTTCATGCAGGCTATTGAGAATCATGTTTTCAATCCTCTGAAATTATGACATTTGTCCTATTCATCTTCTGCCATTAATCCCAACACCTTTTTCCTCTATGATGTAACCTGTTGTAGACCAAAGCATGATGAGGAGAGAGCTGGTAAGTGATATACCACAGACCTTCTGCACCACATCTTCTGTTCTCTATTCTGACAACGCAACGAACATCAACCAAGTTAGTATGGCAAACTGAAAGTGTACTAGAGAACAGCAGGACCTTATGGCACAACTACTGGAAGCCAGAAAGAAAAACTGCCATTAATGTGATCCAGAATCTCACCAGGGGGCAGTATGACATAATGGAGTAAAACATGTTGTGCAGGTCAGCCATTCAACTGAACTGCATTTCCACCTGAAATAAGACAATAAAGATTATAAAGTGATATGCCTAATGAAAAATATGTTGCAGGCTAATAAACCCCCGTTTTCACAGACAAGGCTTATAGTCCCAGACTAAACTGCATGTCTCAAGATGCACACCAGTAATGATTTTTCTAAGGCACATTTAGAAAATAATTATTTAAAAAAAACTACTTAAAATGCCCTAATTGAACTAAGGCCTAATCCTGGCTTAATCTAAGCCATGTCTGTTATGTTTTAATGTTTTAAGGGGACTTTCCATTGATATAGGCTATTGCTTTTATACTGTACAAACTATATATTCTATCGCCCTACCCCTACCCCTAAAGGTAAGTTCGGTCCTAGAGAGCCGCTGTCCTGCAGAGTTTGGCTCCAACACTGAAAAAAAAAACTCATCCTGAAGACATTGATTAGCTTGTTCAGGTGTGTTTGATTAGGGTTGGAACTAAATTCTGCAGGACAGCAGCTCTCTAGGACCGAACTTGCCTACCCCTGCCCTAAAACCTATACCCATCACAGAAAACTTTCTGCATTTTTGCATTTTCAAAAAACATCACTTAGTATGATTTATAAGCTGTTTTCCTCATGGGAACCAAACACATACACACACACACAGAGACACACACACACAGAGACACACACACACACAGACACACACACACACACACACACACACACACACACACACACACACACACACACACACACACACACACACACACACACACACACACACACACACACACACACACACACACACACACACACACAGACAGACAGACAGACACACACACACACACACACACACACACACACACACACACACACACAAACACACACACACTTATATTATCTATAAAAGTCTATAAAAATATATATTTTATATTAATATCATATAGCCTATAATTATAAAATTGACAATTTAATTGTAAATTAATTATATTATATTATATTATATTATATTATATTATATTATATTATATTATATTATATTATATTATATTATATTATATCTGGTCCTAATAGGTCACATCCACTTTGCATACACTATAAACTCAATTTCCCAGAATGCCCTACTGTCCTCCACCCCCAGTCCAGCCGGTGTATTTGGATACAAAGTCAGCCTCAGGAGCTGACAGCTCGGTCCATGGAATAGATCGTCTTTCTCACAGATAAAAGAAACGGTGGTAGAAACGATTCGATTGAGATGGACGACAGGACGACTATCTGACCCAGCCGGGAGAAATATTACAAGAGCATCCTTCAGTGGAATTCGATGATGTGTACAAGATAAGGGAATATTTCAGCATTATGATACGCCCATGCGACGAGCTGTGTGGATGTTGTGATGTACAGTGAACGATCCAAGCAATAAAAATCTGAATTCAGAAAACCGGTTGTTGGGCTGGAAGGACGTATGGATAGCCTACTTTCCCACTGATCTCTGGATTACAAGAAATGTCGTTGCAGAATATAGAAATGAACTAGGTGGCTATTATTATTAGCCTATTATTATTATTATTATTATTATTATTATTATTATTATTATTATTATTATCATCATTATTATTATAAATATGGTGGACGCATTTTGTGCTGGCTTTTATTTGGGCAACATAAACACATTATTGAAAATTTCGTCGCCTAATCGCTACGACCTGGATAAAAGTAACCTTTATGCAAGCCATTCGCATCACTCTCATTCTTCTTAGAATGATCTCAATATCGCTATATCATAATAATCCAATATCTAGCCGAAGTTCCGCTAAGCTTATCATAAATTTCTATTTATATACCCTACGCAACTGACTCCAGCTTTATTGATCAACTGCTCAATGACAATGTCTACTGTTAAAATGACAATCATGGAAAATGAGTACTTGAAATAAGAACTTGCGCTTCATAGAAACTGCCAGTCGCTTTTGTTTATGACTTGAATTAAATTGCAAACAGTAGACGTGTAGCTATAGTAACGTTTATTGATTAAATATTAATACACCTTTCCAAATATGCTAAATACTAAATGGGTAGAATATATTATGTATATCGAATAAATCTAATGACAACCACTGCTCTGCCATATCTCTGTTGTGATTCTCATCTTAAAATGGACGCGCGCTTTCCTTGACGGCA
This sequence comes from Siphateles boraxobius, assembly GCF_051911475.1. Lineage (NCBI taxonomy): Eukaryota > Metazoa > Chordata > Actinopteri > Cypriniformes > Leuciscidae > Siphateles > Siphateles boraxobius. The sequence continues at coordinate 2,772,773 of NW_027508942.1, forward strand.
ATTTAGAGACTTGAACTGTCTTATAGAGTTCGCAATGTACCGGATTTACACGAAACGTGAAGTGAATATTACGAATGTGCAAATAATTGTGGATGTTTTGAGATCGCGAGCTAGCGCATCCCTGTGAGCCTATCAGAGCTGAATGTCTGAAGATGCCTTAAGTTTGTGCATGCATGTGTTTAAGGCTATGAATATTCATTAACGTCCATTGCAAAGAGCAACATCGATGTACATTTACAATTATGAGAGTTTTACATGGATCGGATTTACATAGATTAGAGGTTATGACAACATTCCAGAGATTTAACCCGTACTATCCTGATATGTGATGTAGGTCAAATTATCAGAAGACCCATCTAGTTCCTGTTTTATCCTGTAGTAGCTAATATTCTTCCAGTTAAGGATTCTGCTGTTACAAGGAGAAATAAAGCAAGGCCTTCAGTGATTCTTCTAATGGAAAAGCCCAATGCTGCTCAAGCAACCAGAAAAAAAACATTCTTACGTCTTGATGGACTGGACATTCTCATCTAATCTCATGGATTTTGGGTCTCATGTTTCTCTTGATTTTTTTTTAATTGTAATGCAAAACTCTTATTCAGAATCCTTGTCCTACTCATATTAGAGCTGTAAGCATACATTGACTGACTACAATGGCTCTATAAATGTTAACACGCACGCAAAGTGTGCTGTGGACAATCCAAGCAACCGGTGAGGACAGTGAAGGGGCAGCCCAGCAGAAGCTTTACTCATTGATTTCTTCCCTAATCAACCAGGCCTGCTCTCAGTAGATGGGCTCTGCATGGATATTGTACGCAAGTTGACAGAGGGCCTCCTCCAGCTTTTGAGACCTCATCGCTGACCTGTGCACTCAGTGATGGACCCATATACAAGACTGAGTGGAGTAGGAGCTGGAGGTGGTGACAGTGCTGCCCCACTACCTTGCACCAACATTGGAGGTTCCTGTGGACCCCCAGTTCCTCCTGTCCTCCCAGAAAATACAAACTCAACACCTTGCCTGACACACAACAGCAGCAGCAGCCAGAACTCCTCTACTCGTCTTTCCTCAGTGGGATCCCCAGATTCCCATCTTCCCCATCATCATGAAGGCATTAACACTTACTGGACAGCTGTCTTTGATTATGAGGCCACAGCGGACGAGGAGCTGACCTTGCGACGCGGTGACCTATTGGAGGTGCTCTCCAAGGACTCCAAAGTGTCTGGAGATGAGGGCTGGTGGACTGGAAAGATCCAAGACAAGGTGGGCATATTCCCTAGTAATTATGTGACCCGACGGGACGCCAGCTATCCAGCATTGCCTCCCGGAGGTCTGGTCGGTGGGGAGTCGCCACTGGATATTGATTTCTCAGAGCTGTGCTTGGAGGAAGTGATCGGCGCCGGCGGATTTGGAAAGGTGTATAGAGGTATGTGGCAAGATGAAGAAGTGGCTGTTAAAGCGGCTCGTCAGGACCCAGATGAGGACATCAGTGCCACGGCAGAGAACGTGAGGCAGGAGGCCAGACTCTTCTGGATGCTCCGACACCGCAACATCATCGCTCTCCGAGGTGTTTGCCTGCAAGAGCCAAATCTTTGCCTGGTTATGGAATATGCCCGTGGTGGAGCGCTTAACCGGGCCCTTGCTGGGAAAAAGGTGCCTCCTCGGGTACTGGTGAATTGGGCAGTGCAGATTGCGACTGGAATGGACTACTTGCACAACCAGACTTTTGTGCCAATCATCCATCGAGACCTCAAATCCAGTAACAGTGAGTCACATTTCTTTATTGTTCACTGTTAAAATAATTGTGCTAAATTGTACCTTGTCATTGGGTCAGTACTCCTAAAGGGGCCAACTTTGCTCCTTATCTACCCCTAAAAGGTCCACATTATTACCTTAGCATGTACCCCTACGTTACTACTGTGAACCGTACAAAGGTGTCCCTTTGAGTGACAAGCAGTTGTACCCCTAAAGGTACAAATTTTGCTAAAAAAATTCTGAGTGTGTTCTGACGCACTCAACACCAACATATTCATACGCAATAAATCTGTAATGGAAATTGCACGAAAATCAAGGGTTTGGCATTGGTGGAGTGAACAATAGGAATAGATGTTGTGTGTGGACTTGGAAACATTTTTGTTTCATTCTTGTCGTTGCATTGCTTTCTCTTCTTAAGATGAGCTGCTCTGGAAAATACTGGGCTATTTTTGGTCCTTTGTGCTATTTGCAGCTAAGCGTAGTTGGAGTTGTTGTGGGCAGAATGAAGAGAGTAGCTGAATGGATGATTATGGATGCATTGTGGAAAATGAACGCTGCACACTAGATATACTAAATGTTAGATTTTTGCAGTTTTTGCAGTAGCAGAGCTTGACAAACCCTCAAGAGAAGATTTAGCAAAGTCTGCTAATCCCTGTCAAATCCATGAAAACAGTCATCCCAGTGCTGCTCCCTCTCTCGGCAATGGGATGCTTGTTTACTGTGCCCCTGTAGACACAGGAGGGGTGAAAGCATTAGCTGTCAGAGTTTAGAGTTTCACTGCTTCTCATTATCCAGGGGCTCTGAGCTCAGGTATCCTCTTCAAATTGTAGGCGTACTTGGAGATTGGCACAGCTGCCGTGGCAACAGAGGCGGATTCCAAGCCCTCCAGCCTCTTCCCAGCTCCCCTCAATTGCACCCTAGACATCCCCCTTCCCCCACAGTACAGTCCCCGCTCAACAACACAATACAGCGGGATTGTGTGTATGGTATAGTGTCCCCTTTAGCGCACCAATAATTGCATTCCTTTAATAGTGTTGGTGTTTGTCCCAAAATTGATCTCTGATTTAGTACCCCTCATAATTGGTGTGTAATTCAACTGTCTTTGTAAATACATCATATTAGAACAATGATACGAGGAGTCAGGACAGAAGACAATTACATTTGCATACCAAAACTATTGTAATAGCTGTCTCTCCCTCATGTTGCCTGGAGGGCTAATTTGAACATACTTGGTTCGCTGGGTGTCAGTACATCTGAATAACTAGGATAATCTGATTACTGTGACCTCCTTTAAAGTGATGTCACTCTGTGTGTGTGAGTTGATAGGCTGGAGTCATTCGTCAGTTCATGTCGTTAACTGAGCTCACTCTGGACTTAAGTTACCTTAATACAGAATGGTCCACACTCTGGGAAAAGAAAAGAGAAATGGGGATCAATTGTAAGGGTGACTCAGCTGAGAGTAACGCTAAACCCCCGATCACCTTCCCTTGACACAATCCTCAAGCACCTCACTCCTGGAACACAGGAATGGCTAATGGCCACTGTGTCTAGTGCAATCAAATAGTCGTGGCACACATTTTTCCAATCTTAATGAAGCCAATTAATATCACTACACTCAACTCCAATATTATGTTAAAGGCTGTGGTAGACCGATATATTAGTCAGACATGTTATTAAGATTATATTTGACAATTTTGAGATTATCAGCATCAGCCAGTAGCTGGTCATTCCACCTAGTGTCACTTTAAAAAGCTATGCCAGTTCCTGGATTTTATGCATATGGATTCTCAAATTATGGCAAATCTTATTTGTCATCATTAAAGGTTACTGAGGTTAAAGGTTAAAGGTTGCCTTGGCTTTTGGCTTGCTTAGTTGGGGACATTTAATATCCAACATGATTATTGATCTGCCTTACTTAAGGTCGACGATGACGCAATTTTCTTCTAGAAACAAACTTTGTTGTAAATCATATATAAATAAAGGTGACTTGACTTGACTACCATGCATCTTCAATGACAGGACACATTTACATACTCAACCGTGGACGTAAAAGTGCAGTCCTGTATTTTTATGACCTTAACGCATCCCTTAACAACAGTCTTATGTACATATGCACACCTAAAATGTATACAGACTACTAGGTTTGTGGTTGTTTTGGGCTTCTGATTATCTGTTTTGAAATATCCACCTCAGTGAGGCCCGACCCTTTTTCTACTCTGGCTACAGTTCAGTTATTGGCCATGTGATGTCCATACCACCTAAGCAGGTGAATAGCTTGTAAAGGTGTAAACAAAGACTTGTCAAATAGTGTTTTACAAGCAGTTGTAGAGAAAATGAATCAGGGAGATGTGTCCGAGAATGGCTGAGAAGAACAGAGCAACATAGCAACAATGACCCCTTTATCGCACGCCCAAGACAGAGACGACTCGACAATGACAAGAGTCACTCGCCTGGCTAGAGAAGGGGAGGGTGGATATGAGAAAATGAGCATCTGAACCATGCACTAGAGTTCATATTGATACAGGGGACAGAGGAAAAGACTAAGGGATGTGTATGAATACATGTGTAGCTATATGTTTGTATGTCCTGGAAAAGCCCTAGGGTCTGAACTCACACAGGGTCAGTGGTGGGTTATAAGCACCGGGGTCAGCGGGGTACAGGGTTGAGCGACTCTTTTGTCACAAATGACAGATGAATGGCTGTAGTTCTAATTTTCCTGTTGCTCAATTTGTAGAGAATTGCACAAGGTCATGGGTTCAATTCCTAGAGAACCCACATAAAAAATATAAAATTTTAAGTCTCTTAAATGTATAGCCTAAATGCACATGCACATGACATTTACATCACACACTACTTACTGTATCTAACTGTGACTAAAATGTGTTATATTGGTATTTTAGTTTGTTAAAAGCAGCGTTGGGGAAAGTTACTTTTAAAAGTAATGCATTATTACAATCTGGCGTTATATTTTAAAAAAGTAACTTATTGCATTACTTAGTTACTTAATGTGTTACATTACTTTTGTGTTACTTTTTCCCGCCTGTGCTGGGCTTGCTTGCTTGCTTGTTTTTTTAATTACAAAAAAAAGTTTTGGCAAATGTAAATGCCCTTTCTCACCAAAAATGGAAATAAATAATCTTCAGACTTAAGGAAATGTATATTAACGCATATACAGTAGAGGGCGCAGCTCAAACAAACCTTTCACTTTTTACTGTTTTTGCTACCTCTCTCACACAGACTCAGTATTCAGAATCTTAGCTTTTCAGGCTACAAAAAACTTTTACAAAAGAGGCTTGACAGTTTCACAACGCCACTCTCCTGCCTTTACGACAACACCCTGCATTCATGCGACACACAAATGTCACCCACAATTTTAGGAGTTCCATTAATAAGTAATAGGATACATTCCTTTCCCACCGATTGGAATGAGTCAGATGGGATGGTGGTAAAAGTGCGGCCATGGACTTTTTGCATTGTTTGCACTCTGGTTAGTGACCATGAGTAATTTTTCCAGCCCTTTATGTGTTAAACGTTATACACCAATACCATTTTTAGAGGCCTAAGGGACAGATTTACTCACAGCTTGCTCCAGTGCAAACACTCTTTTAGCGACCTTATTGCATATGCATTTGTAGAAGAAAAAAAAGCATGTCTTAAACCAGACGCTGATTTACTCTGCTTTTGGTAGTTTTCGCTGGTCATTATGGAAATTATCCGACTGCGTCTGTGTTCTTTAATTTGCGAGTCGGTAGATCTCAAGCAGAACTTTCCACTCCCATCAGTGCTTTTATGGAATTGCACTCTCATGCTAATTTGCCCTTTTTAGTAAAGCTGGCCCATAGTTTGAGAAGCGAGATCTGTATAGTAAAGCCATAATTTTCCTATGTGTCCTCACTCTCAAGTAATGTTAGCAAGTCTGTCAATTATTTTTCTGTTTTATTGAAACGTCCAATGAAGCAATTCAGCCCAATTAATTGAATTTCCCAGCATTACTTGAGAGATAGGACATTCTAGGAAAGTGTACTTGATACATTAACTCCTCGTCTCTCGTCTCTTAGATTATTTACGATTGATTTACTCTTTCATATAGGTTTATCCAATAAATACAAGCTCCAGCGCTGACTGTGATGCTCTTTAGCTCATATTTAAAACATCTCTGTTTTGGTGGGAATTGGGGATCTGTAGTACAGTGTTTAGAGGCTGTGTGTATTGGCCGTCTTTTGTCTAGGCATGTGTGAGAGCGAATAACTAGTGTAGGTCAGTGTCTTTCTTAGTTTAAACTTTGACACAGTATAAATGCAAGTCAGATAGCAAATACACACAGTATCTGCCACAAAAATCAATAAAGAGACAATAAAAAGTAGGCCTGGCGGTCTTGGTTAATGAACTGAAGACCGTAGGCCTCATATGACTGAGTAAAACTGTTCTAGTTAATATATAGCCAGACACATTTTTTGCAGGCATGAGAATTTCTTAGTTGTTTTCTATTTAAAGAGTTAGAGTCCAAGGTTTGGCTCAGAACTCATATGACACATAGCAAAGAAGACACACAAAGTGCTTATCCACACCCAAACTGAGCATACACTATAATGGATCACACACAGACATTTACTACGGACTGCAGCATCACACAGTCAGGGCTTGCTCACACATTATCAGAGCAAGCCCTGCCTACACAGATAATACCCATTTACACATACAGAAGTGTCTACAGGTGTAATGACACAGTAAACACAGACAGTACCACACATCTGTACCCACCAAGTGACAAAGCATAGAGCATGTTGTGGATAAGGAAAGACACAGAGTGTATAGTGTTGTAGTCCACATACCCTTGCAATGCACAGTGAACAAAACATGCAAATGTGACAACACAGGCAGCCACTATACTGTAGCTCTGTACACTGAACGCACTGGCATGGCCGAGTGCTTCAGATCTTGGGCACAATGCCCATGGCTGGCCTGCTCTTCTGCCATCTTAGTGTGCCATAGAAGTCAGAGGAGTATTGTTGGATCAGTGAAAGCAAGTCAGAAGGGAGCAGGGAGCAATGCATGCCAGTGCATTACAAGGGGGAGCAAGGCAGTGCCTCCCTAGACTATAACAGGTTGTATTAGAGTGTCCTGGAAACAGATCATTACACAGCAGCCATGTTTTCATTAAGCAGTCCCTTGAAGTCAGATGGTTTATTATCTCATAGAATGTTGGGTGAATTCATCTGAAATTGTAGCTTGGGTGAATTAAAGGGGTACTTCACCACTGGCAAAATGGGCTTTTAATAAAACTTGGCTTCTTATGCAGTAGAAAGGTGGAAAAAACTGAAAAAAGGCTTTTGTCTTCCCTGTTGCCAAATAGGAAGGAAAACTTCAGCACCCATAATGCATTGGGCATGTTGCCATCCAAGGCTACTCCCACCAGTCTGCTATGGATACGCTTACCAGTCAAATAGCGCCTTGCTTTAGTAGGAAATACTTCTTAGCAAACTTTCAGTTATAATGGAGTTGACTTGCATTGTTCCCAGGTGCAAGAATTCATGTTGAGTTACTTTCGGTTTCCAGTGAAGGCTCCAGCGCGTTTAGCCAGTGGATAAAGGCTGTAAAGAATTCGGAAATAAAGAGAAAATGTTCCTACTGTTTTACAATTACTATGTATTGGGACATACTACTCCCTTGCCGTACTGTTTATAGTAGGGAATAGGGGTGTAACGAGATTTCTCGCCACCGCTACATTCACATTGAATGGCTCCACTTTCGTTTTGCTGTTTTTATCCAAATAAAAACCATTGTAAACTATTGTAAATGTCAGCTTTGCTCATCCAGCATGAGTTGCAGTCGCACACAGTGCAATAGGAATCACAGTTCACCATGGCAGAGAATTTGTTGTGCAACAGAGCCTAAAACGTCTGATAAATGTCTTATCTTGTAGAATGCGCGCTCAGCACCGAGCTCGCCGCTCCCTATACACGGAGTACGCGCGATCGCGAATCCCAAAGTGAAAGTAAAACACAAGCTCCCTGATGCACGCAAATAAGGCTGCATACATACAATAGCCGTTCTCAAAAAGGCACAATCTTTTTATGGTGACTTTAAACTTTAAGGTAAATATGTTTGTTATATTCAAATAAGTTGTTTATACAAAAACTTCACATGATTTTTTTTTTTTTTTTAATACAATGCTTTAATTATTAAAGAACAGCCAATGAAGAAGAAGTGTGCCTGGCAAGTGTGACAACACACAGATAAGCGGAGTAGCTCTGGCAGGCAGGTGCTTTGGTGACTGTCAGGTGCTGCTTGTGTCATGGAGTGTCTCTTTGCATGTGCCTCAGGTGACATTTACCTCAAAGCAGCCTGACAGCAGCACAGCTGACACAGAGAAAAGCTGGCTGTCCGCAGGTACATTTAACCCTGTGGGAGAGGGAGGGAGGCCGTGACAACTACACAGCAACTGAAGAGAATGTCAGTAAAGTTTTAGATTATTTACTTGAAATAAACTATTGACATGTGAAGATAAATTTAAGATGAATACTAGTGATTGGAGAGGATTAAAGAGTGAAAAGGAATGACCCTGTTCTGGAGTTCTTTCGCTGTTCTCTCCTCTCTATTCAGGCAAATTTTCATGCAGTTCCTGGTTGGTGGTTTGCATTTCAAATGTCCCTAAAAGAGACTCAATGTATGTCTAGAGAACAAGGCCCTCATCAGTAAAGCACAGGTTATAATAACACTGTTATCTATTGACATTACCGGCAGTCTAATATTGACATTCGAACAGAGTCGGGACAGAAATTTGACTCTAATCGAGAATGCGGAAACTCAAGGACTTTTAAAAAGCACAGACAACAAAGCAGCAGCATCTAATGTCTGAAAGTCACCATGCAGAAGATCATATGGGCACAAAGCCGTAATAATATCTCTCCTTGAGGGCAACATTGTGCCGTGCAGGAACTGATTAAAGCTCAGTGAGCCGTTAGTGTCGCTTCTGCAGCCAACCAAAGGTATCGGTGACACGAGGTCTTCCAATGTAAAATCAAGCGCACGCACGCTCTAGGACTGAAACCCTGTGCACATTTAAATTAATAGTTTCTTGCTTTCTAATGTGTTTGTTAATACTTTGTTAGGGATGGGAATTGTGAAGAAGTCGAATTACTCTGAATGAGTACTTTTTTTTTTTTTAAGAAAAACTACATACTTTTGAGTGTGTAGCAGAAGAGTAGACAAGCTTTAGTAAGTAAAATCACATCATAAAATTGTGTCTTTAACAGATGCATTGTCGCACATCTGCCATGTCTGTAGTTTTTAACACTTTTTATTCATGTAGTTCTGCACCAAATCCTCATCCAAAGCGCAATGGGTTGTGGGCAATATTAGCCCACAGAGTGTGAACGGACCATCCGGCGAATTTTGGCATACTCTTTTCAACATACAATGCTTTGGGACCAAGCGGCAACATTCTAATCTGAAAAATGAAGCCTACCCGGAAGTGCGAAAAAATGCAATTCATCGAAAATCCGCTAGGGGCAGGTCCCAAAAGGGAGCAAATGTCCATAGACCCCCATGTAAAATGTCCGTTTTCACAGCATAAATTCATGTTTTTACAGGTTGGTCCCATGGACTTTTATTGTATTTTTCGATAGGTTCCTAGTGCCTGACAACTGTGAGGGGGGCAAATTTTTTTCTAACTCGTTAGTTTAGATCGTATTTAGATATAAAATGTATGACAAATAAGGGCGTGGTTAACTTTCATTGACAGCTTGATTGACAGCTGATAACGGGCTGCGCCGAGTGGAATTCCTGAAATTTGACGCCTCAGCCATGATTTGACACAACACATCATACCACCACTGTATCCTTTCTGAACATTTGTATTGAAATATAGTACATAAAAAGGGTTGCTCTGCTATAAACTGCACTTACCGGCACTGTAGGAGTACTTCGCTCCATTTTTTCCGGTAAGTGACATTTCACTACTATTTCACGTAGTTAGCACTATTTATCATCAATATTTGTGGGCAGTGGCACTGCAACAGCTAGCATTAAATCGCCTCAGATAAGTTAGCGTCCGAGGTACTTTACCTATGGTTATAACTGACGTTTGAAACACTGTAAATGCGTCTGCCAACTGAATAATATAATATAATATAGCCGAATGTCCGATAAAGCTGTTCTCATTACCTATATTATTTTTGTCAGAAAATAGAACAAGTAGCTATGATATAGTGAATGACTAACTTTTTTTATATGTAAAATTATCTGAATTGAGAGAGTTCGCAGAACAGTACTGGCAACATCTGGAGGTTACTGAGGTTTGTCTAAAAAGTCGCTAGATTGGTTGCTAGTAGCTTTTTTGAAAAAAAATGTTGCCAAATGGGTCTGAAAAGTAAGGCGCTAAGTTGGCAACACTGCCTAGTCTGCCAGTCGATCTCACAACGTTACAGATAGCTGAGGCTGCCGCTGCTTGGCTGAAGAGGCGCGTCCACCGGCCGGCTCAGTCTCACACAAAGCCCGCCCTTTTACCCATATATGGATTGGCCAGAAGGTGGGCGGGGTTAGGATTTCCCAAGATTTTCAAAGATTGCGCCGGCCGCGCAGCCCATACCCCCCATAAACGGCCTCAAAACTGTTATTCAGAAAGTCTATGGGTGACGTCACAGACGCTTTGTCCATTTCTTTTACGGTCTATGTTTGGGACACACTTATTCTAATCTCACATACTATTTAGGATGGATAGTATGCATGCACTTTGGGACGCAGGTCCACTACACTAGGTGCGCTGTATGTTGTTGTTTCACAAAATGAACTGACTCATTTGAATCAAGAGTTTGGGAACCAGTGTCACAATTATGGTTGTAATCCAACACGCTTGACGCAGAATAAGCGTACAAAGTCTTTAATAAACACAAAGAACACCAAGGAGAATCGTACAATTTCCACACATAAAACAAAGGCGATGACCAACAACCAACTGAGCAAAACAGGGAGTATAAATAAATATAAAAATGGGAACTAGCCTAAACGAGACACGGGTGAAACTAGTCAGCGACTAAAGAAACTAACAAGAAAATTAATTAGGCTAAACAGAAAGGAAACACAGGCACATGAACAAAAAGACAATGAAACCAAACAATCCTGACAATAACTGGTTGTGCTGTATGTTTTCGATTCACACTAGAGATCATTCTCCTCCCTCACTCTATTTACAATCTCGATATTTTATGCTTTGGCTTTGATATGTGGCTTTTCCTGTCAGATCTTGTAGTCTTGTACTGTATTCTTGGCAAAATAACCACTAACAATATACTAAAGCTACTGTGAAAGTGCACTTTAAACATGGCTTTATGAAATGAATGGGACATCAGTCTCATTACACACTATAAAGCCCAAACAGACTGCCATATATAGCTCCTCTTCAGTCCTTCTTTCATATTTATATATTTCCACGTCTCTCGATCTCATTTTCTTTCTTTTGCTGCCGTTTTCTTATGCCGCTTGCTGTCTGAAATATCCACATCACTCCCTGTGTTTAGCACTCCTACATATTAAGCACACAAAGTCACAGCACAAGAATACAAATACATACTTATGCAAACAGGCACACACACACACACAGATGATATGCCCCATTTCCTCTTGCCCTTGCTTCATTCCTTTATTCTCCTTTCACCCATTCCCATCATCATCCCTCTCTCTTTCTCTTTCCCCTTTTAGTTGAGTGTAAGAATGGATGCCTCGGCAGGCGACAGCTGGAATTTGATTCATACGGGAATGGAGAGAGGTAGGCTGGGTGAGAGAGAGAGAGACAGAGAGAAAGAGGGAGAGAGGGGGATGAGAGGGATTGTCTGTAGGGCACAGTGATAAAGAGGAAATGCATGCAGTCTCCCAGAGACTGCTGAGGATAGGGAGGAAAAGGGGGCCACACTCAATGATTGGTCCAAACAAGCCTCGCCCAGCTTAGTCATGCCTCTGCTGATTGGTCCACAGCCATGATTGCCATCAGCGCTCTTAGTCAATAACCTTTTCAGTGAAATTCTGCTTTGATGGCTGTTTATGTCACTGTGCTGAAATCAACTAGATAAGAATAATATATGTGCATAAATATAGGCCTACATACACTCTAAAAAATGCTGGGTTATTTCAACTCAATTTTGAAAAACCCAAACCTTGGGTAAACATTTTTACCCAACGGCTGGGTTTGTCCCTATTTGACCCACATTTGGGTTGAAACAACCCAGCATTTTTTAGAGTGTACACTTAAAATATGTTTTCAGGAGACCTATTTTCAAAGCTGAATATAAAGACCTTCTGTATTAGGGTAAGTGATGTAGCTAAAGGTTAAATCGCAAAAAATCGTATGCATTTTAATTATATTTGATGCCTTGATATTTATGTACAGTATTTGCTCTGAAATGGAGTAGAATATCATAAAAGCCATTGTAGCCAAGCAGATTCAAATGCTTCACACCAAGAACGCTAGATATAGTTCTAAAAATCATTCAACGAGTCATTGTTTCCCGAAACCATAGTTCCAACGAACATTCGCAAACAGCATCGCACAGTAGTGTGGTTGGTACGACAGCTTTTGACCTGTGGTTAGAAGCAGGGTTCATTTGTATGACATGTGGACTTAATAAATCATTATCTTGAGGAAAATAAGCAAGCTTACATTCAGTATCTGATATATTGCTCTCTCTATCGACGCAGGTCCAAAAATAGGAACCCCTAAGAAACACAAAGTGAAGGATTCGCACTGCTATGTCAGCATATGTGAGTCTGTAAGAAATCTCTCTCCCAGCAGTGTAATGTAGTGTACTTGGGCAGAAGCAGCAGGTTGAATGAAGAGGAACAAGGGACCTGATTCAGCCACAGTCCCAGCTGTTCTTGCCTTAATTCAGGGCAGTGTTTCATTTCACACTTCTGAACTATATATCGCACTGAGGGGAGAATCTCTGCCTTTAGGTTAGAAGATATGGAAGAGGGGGCCTATTGATTGAGACACAGACCTTTTCAGGGAGACAAAGAGGACAGCACAGAGTGGGTGAAAGAATATGTTTAACAGACAGCTTGTCTCTTTCTTGAATTGTAAGCCTGACAAATCATGCAATGTTTAGGACTGTGACATGCCTGTGCCAGATATTACCATATTGTAAAATGCATATTACCTGTCCTGGATGCTGATCGGTCAAAATTTGTACTAAAAACAAGCTATATAGTAAAAGTGATCGGCGCAACAACTCAACCTCTTTATTGGTTAATAATAAATCAGTGACTGTTCAAATATTGTTATCAGCCTCTTGACTTTAAACAGCTGGATGATGTGCCGTTCGCATGGATCGACAAAGAGACAAATGGTCTAGTCTCGAATCGGATCATGAAGGGTCAAGGGTCAAATTGCTTGTTGTAATGACAAACAGTTAAACAAGGGTCGCAGTGTGACAGATGTGTGTGCCATGACACCGAACACACTGCACTTTATCATCATCAGGCTTGGGTTAAAGTAGCTGCAGATGGAGACATATATGAAGGAAATGCTAATTAGGTTGTATTTGATGTCAATTGGGGGCCAGATTGTATAATACTTTGGACTGCTGTGATTGACCAATCAGAATCAAGTTTTATATATAAATGCACAGAATGTAAATAAAGTGTGAATATAAATGTAATGAATGGGAGTTATGGTTGATGTCCTGCGCATATGATGGTTGGCATGAGATTGTTTGATGTTAGACTGTTGCGAGTGGCAAAACCTGTGTGACTGTCCTCTCATATATCATCCCAACACATAAACACACACTTACATGCATGCTGTGAATGGCCAGCAATAGCCCTTAGTGACAAGCCACAACAGAACTTAATTGGAACAAACATGCACGTATATGCTGTGTACACACACACATTTACCATTGACACACCCTCGCTTGTTCAACCTCAAACATGTGTTTTGTGCCTCTTTGTTCACTCCTATGAAAACCTCTCTCTCTCCTCGCATATATTCACACAATCCTATATATTCTTTCTCTGTGACGAGCACACACACACACGTTCACCCCCTGATAACCCTCCGGTGGCAGCCGTCCGTCCCTCAGTGTGACATGTCCTGTAAGACAGCGACGTAACAATGACTTATTAACATTGTGAGCAGCCATCTCCTATTCTCCTAATCGCCCCTCAAAACACACACACACACACACACACACACACACACACACACACACACACACACACACACACGCACACACACCTTTAGAGAGAGAGAGAGAGAGAGTTGGGTAAGATCTTAACAAAGTCATGCATTACAAATTCACTAAGAATATTGCATTAGTAAATGTTGAAATTAACATTAACCGAGTTTAATAAATGCTTTAGAAGTATTTTCATTGTTAGTTTTTGTTAGCTAATGTAAACTAATGGTAGCAAACTGAACCTTATTTTAGTGTCTTGAGCAGATAAGTGAATTAAGAAATAAGATTCTCAAATAACTGGAAAAAAAAACCTGTTCAAAACAAATATGATCTGAACGTAAAAAAAAACTGACCTAAGCAAAGCTAGCAATATTAGAACTTGTTTTTGGATATGTGTGTGTTTTTTTTTTTTTTGTTCCTCTGACAGATTTTTTGTTTTTTTGTTTTTTGGCTTGCCACTTGACTCACTACTTTGCCTTGGCAGCTGTCAAACTTCTAAGAAGAGATTTTTAGCAGAAAGCATGGCCTTGTTTGAACACATGAAATGTGTGAAGGACACAGTGTTTCAGCCAAAAACAGAACATCCTTTGATAAGGAATGATGGTGTTAATATTGTGGTATTAGGGCATAGAAGGCATTTACATATTAATCTAAACGTTGCTTCAGCACGCGGACGGTGGCAGTGTTACGGTTGAACTGGTGACCGTGTTAATTGTGACTTTATGCCAGAAGTGAACGATCGGCCGCAGATTTGTCAATTCCGAAAAACTTGCGCAATGTGTTCATTACGATTAAACTTTCTTACTATGTTGGTATCATTGTAAAGATAAAACATAAGTGACGTATTTACCTGTAACGGCAGAGGCCCTTTTAACAAAAAAACCCGCTTATACCCAGTTTCACAGACAAGGCTTAAGCTAGTCTCAGACTAAAATGCATGTTTGAGCTGCTTTAACTGAAAGCAACTTGCACTGATATATCTTAAAATATGCCAGTTCCATTGTTTTGTCTCAAGATACACATCGGTAATGTTTTTTTTTTCTAAGACACGTTTTTAAAAGCCACTTAAATGTCCTAATTAAACTAAGGCCTAATCCTGGCTCAATCTAAGCCCTGTCTGTGAAACCAGATAAATTAATTTTTTGCTACGGGATTCAAACTCATCACATTTCACGTTCAGAGATAACAACAATGCCATTTAGCGGTTGCGGTTTAAAATGAAAACATAGCCACTTCCACAAATCTTGGATGTAAACAAATAAATATCGATACAGTGTTTTTTGAGAATCGATACAGTATCGCCAAACATAATATCCTAATATTCACAATATTTTCTTACACCCCCAGTAAATAGCATGTTAATGGATGTGAAACTCTGGTGGGAAAGATAGAAAGCTTCCACCTGTTCAACCTGAGCTTGTGATGTGCTGGTCAAACAGAAACTCAGCTGTGTTCCCTTCCTGTCTCTCTCTGCCCCCGTTTGCATATGTGTGGTGATAATGGAGCAGCAGACTGCACTCCACCCTTCCCCACCCCACTCAAACCAGTCCAGCTGACTATTGACACTCCAAACATTTCCATAGCCTGCCCGCACACGGAAACACAGGAGGAAATACAGGGAGGAGAGAAAGAGCAGGGCGCCACAAACTAGCATCACTCTCTCAAAGACACTCACATATTTATATATAAATGTATATAAGGTCTATATATATACTTACAGGGGTTGACATAAACTTTTTTTTTTTTTCTTTTTTTTTTTGCTCATCAGCCACTGTGGCTAGTGGATTTCCAAAGTTACTAGCCACTTAGCATTTTTACTGGCCACAATTTTGACATCGATACCATAGGGAAAAACTGCCATATAGACATTTTTAATATTATCTCATAATTTGGCAGCATGTATATTAGGCTACTGTCACTTTAAGACCTGGCGCACGAATCCATTATACTGTTATACATGCGTTTTCTGTTTATGTTCACATAAAACATAACTTACTGTGTTTACATGAATACTCACCAAAACTGCCATTTTTACATTATTTTGTGTGTATTTAACTGTTTAAGCACAATAAGCAGCGTTAAAGGCCACAGCTGAAATCCATATGCTGCAACACTTTTGTTTTTGCCCTCATTTTTCATTAGCTGAACTCAAAGATCTAAGACTTTTTCTATGTACACAAAAGGCCTATTTCTCTCAAATATTGTTCACAAATCTGTCTAAATCTGTTAGTGAGCACTTCTCAGATTTGTGAACAATATTTGAGAGAAATAGGCCTTTTGTGTACAAAAGTTTTGCGTTTATAATTTTGTGCAGTGTATATAAATGTTTTATTTTTTCCACTCCATCCGGTGTGACTCATGTTTGTAAATATGGAATAGACTGAAAGTCTAGTCGAACTCTTTCAAGTCTTTATGCCAACTGTATAATATCATGTGGATGAATGTGGCGTGACAGTGGCTTTGACCAGTGTTTCCCATCTGTTTTTGTCTTATGTACCTGTTGACTTATACAATTCTTGTTCTAATAAACTAAGCATGTGGGTCTTAGTAGTTTCAGTAAACAGGTCTGAATTCATGGATAACAATGCCAGGATTGGTCTCTTTCCTCTAATGCCACTTCTGTGAAATATTGACATTGTGCTCTACATGCAATTTACTGGCGCCTGTCTGTTCTGTGTATGCGTGTGTAGTTTAAAGCTTGTCATGGGATTGGGATGTAAAACTAAGCTTGTGTTGTGTTTAGATGAGTGTGCACTTTACCTTAGTTACGTGAAAGAGAGAGCTTGTGTGTGTGTTTAAGAGATCTTGTTTCTCTTCGCTGCACACATGCTACTGGCTGATAAATATTTTATATAGTATAGAGCTTCAACTCCCTCCAAAAGTCTAGAAGTCTTCATTTTGCTGAGTCTATTTGACCCAATTCAATTTATTACTTTCTTAATACTTTCTTAATGTTTCTGGTCTTATTATGAATGATTCATATTACATTATTCCATTCTGGAATACATTGTATTTATTCTATATTTTCATTATGTACACTACTGTTTAAATGTAGGGGGTCAGTATGATTTTTAATACTTTTCAGCTAGAATAATTTTAATTTTACAAAATATTTCCATTTAAAATAAATGCTCTTCTTTTGAACTTAAATTTTTTTATATGGATTCCACAATAATATGAAGCAGCGCAACGGTTCAATATTGATAATAATAAGAAAAGTTTCTTGAGCAGCAAATTAGCATATTAGAATGATTTCTGAAGGATCATGTGATTTTTTTAAAAATTTATTTCACTTTTCATGGTCCAATTGATACCGGATATATTCAAATCCCGCCCTATATTTTGTTTCCGCTGAGCATATGGTTTCACTCAGAAATGCGTCACGTGCTAAAGTTAAAATGGGTTGGTAATGCCAGTTCAAATGTAGCCCCGCCCCTTTTCAGTGCTGCGCTCGTTGTGTTCTGTCTTCCGGTTTGTATTCCCACAGCATGAAAGTTAGATCTTACGGATTTATGCATGAACCGCTCATTTTAAAATCTTCCCAGTCTACTGACATTTGTTATGACATTTGCTTCAAACATTATAATTACTCTAACTCTAATTACTAACTCTACAATAAGTAACTTGACATCACCAGCTAATTACTTGACAGCGATGCCATAGAAATATACTCAAACACACATTTCTAAAGATGGCTGCACGCCTGTTTCTCTGCCGCATAAAGTCTATAGAGATCTAACGTGATCTTTAGATGCATTTTTGTTTAGTTTTTTTTTCTTGAGGTGTCACTGTGTACATCGTTCTCATATGACTGAAATGTGTGTTACATATGTTTGCACTTCAGTTTTATCTTAATTGCAAATCAGGGGTGTTGTTTTCCATCCTTGTGTAAAGCTTCTGCTTTCCCAACGATCTGGTTTGACCTCTGATGAGTGCCACTGAGACTCCTTACTGGATATTACATGCAAAAGTTGTTATTGTTTCCACTATTCATTATTCAGAAATATCAACGGTGAGCAAAAACAGGATCTTCAATCCACTTTGGCTTCATATGTCTCCGCTCTTCATTTCAGTTCTGATCCTGGAGCCCGTGGAGAGAGACGACCTGTGTGGAAAGACTCTGAAGATCACAGATTTCGGGCTTGCTCGGGAATGGCATCGCACCACAAAGATGAGCGCGGCGGGCACGTATGCCTGGATGGCTCCAGAGGTCATCAAGCTGTCACTGTTCTCAAAAAGCAGTGATGTATGGAGGTGAGCTGCCGTCCTCCTGTGGACTAGGTCTGCACGATTAATCGCAATGAAACCGCACGAGATTTGGCAAAGGCTGCGATTATTTTATGCGCAGCTTGTCAGAGCAGTGCGGCTGATCGGTAGTAAACGCAGCTCCATCTGAACACCAGAGGGCGTCTCTCACACACACACTCCATCTGAACACCAGAGGGCGTCTCACACACACACACACACACTCCATCTGAACACCAGAGGGCGTCTCACACACACACACACACACACTCCATCTGAACACCAGAGGGCGTCTCACACACACACACACTCCATCTGAACACCAGAGAGCGTCTCACACACACACACTCCATCTGAACACCGGAAGGCGTCTCACACACACTCCATCTGAACACCAGAGGGCGTTTCACACACACACACTCCATCTGACCACCAGAGGGCGTCTCACACACACACTCCATCTGAACACCAGAGGGCGTCTCACACACACACACACACACACACACACACTCCATCTGAACACCAGAGGGCGTCTCACACACACACACACACACACACTCCATCTGAACACCAGAGGGCATCTCACACACACACACACACTCCATCTGAACACCAGAGGGCGTCTCACACACACACACTCCATCTGAACACCAGAGGGCATCTCACACACACACACTCCATCTGAACACCGGAAGGCGTCTCACACACACACACTCCATCTGAACACCAGAGGGCGTCTCACACACACACACTCCATCTGAACACCAGAGGGCGTCTCACACACACACACACTCCATCTGAACACCAGAGGGCGTCTCACACACACACACTCCATCTGAACACCAGAGGGCGTCTCACACACACACACACACACTCCATCTGAACACCAGAGGGCGTCTCACACACACACACACACACACACACTCCATCTGAACACCAGAGGGCGTCTCACACACACACACACACTCCATCTGAACACCAGAGGGCATCTCACACACACACACACACACTCCATCTGAACACCAGAGGGCGTCTCACACACACACACTCCATCTGAACACCAGAGGGCATCTCACACACACACACTCCATCTGAACACCGGAAGGCGTCTCACACACACACACTCCATCTGAACACCAGAGGGCGTCTCACACACACACACTCCATCTGAACACCAGAGGGCGTCTCACACACACACACTCCATCTGAACACCAGAGGGCGTCTCACACACACACACACACACTCCATCTGAACACCAGAGGGCGTCTCACACACACACACTCCATCTGAACACCAGAGGGCGTCTCACACACACACACACACACTCCATCTGAACACCAGAGGGTGTCTCACACACACACACTCCATCTGAACACCGGAAGGCGTCTCACACACACACACTCCATCTGAACACCAGAGGGCGTCTCACACACACACACTCCATCTGAACACCATAGGGCGTCTCACACACACACTCCATCTGAACACCAGAGGGCGTCTCACACACACACACTCCATCTGAACACCAGAGGGCGTCTCACACACACACACTCCATCTGAACACCAGAGGGCGTCTCACACACACACACACTCCATCTGAACACCAGAGGGCGTCTCACACACACACACTCCATCTGAACACCAGAGGGCATCTCACACACACACACTCCATCTGAACACCAGAGGGCGTCTCACACACACACACTCCATCTGAACACCAGAGGGCGTCTCACACAAACACACTCCATCTGAACACCAGAGGGCGTCTCACACACACACACTCCATCTAAACACCAGAGGGTGTCTCACACACACACACTCCATCTGAACACCAGAGGGCATCTCACACACACACACTCCATCTGAACACCAGAGGGTGTCTCACACACACACACTCCATCTGAACACCAGAGGGCGTCTCACACAAACACACTCCATCTGAACACCAGAGGGCGTCTCACACACACACACTCCATCTAAACACCAGAGGGCGTCGCACACACACACACTCCATCTGAACACCAGAGGACGTCTCACACACACACACTCCATCTGAACACCAGAGGGTGTCTCGCACACACACACTCCATCTGAACACCAGAGGGCGTCTCACACACACACACTCCATCTGAACACCAGAGGGCGTCTCACACACACACTCCATCTGAACACCAGAGGGCGTCTCACACACACACTCCATCTGAACACCAGAGGGCGTCTCACACACACACACTCCATCTGAACACCAGAGGGTGTCTCGCACACACACACACTCCATCTGAACACCAGAGGGCGTCTCACACACACACACTCCATCTGAACACCAGAGGGTGTCTCGCAAACACACACTCCATCTGAACACCAGAGGGCGTCTCACACAAACACACTCCATCTGAACACCAGAGGGCGTCTCTCAAACACACACTACATCTGAACACCAGAGGGCGTCTCACACACACACACTACATCTGAACACCAGAGGGCGTCTCACACACACACACTCCATCTGAACACCAGAGGGCGTCTCTCAAACACACACTACATCTGAACACCAGAGGGCGTCTCACACACACACACTACATCTGAACACCAGAGGGCGCTCTATCGCAGACACGCCAAATACGCCCCGCTGCAGAAATACAATAACGCACATCATTCCAGGAAGCAATATTTTTTTTCCCTGGATGGTAGGGGAAGACTCATGAATATTCATTAGGGAAGTCATCCCTGATTGGTCTGATGACCTACCCCTAACCCCACCTATAAACCTAACAGTCACTGGGGGTCTGATGACCTACCCCTAACCCCACCCCTAAACCTACCTGTCACTGGGGTTAAGACCAATAAGGGATGACTTCCCTAATGAATATTCATGAGTCTTCCCCTACCATCCTGGGAAAAAATTTTCGCTTAAAGGAAATCCCTATCGCTGTAGCTGAATAAACAGAAGATTGAAACGCTTTGTTTGATTAAACATGACATAAACACACAACTGCCTTATTCTGTGTAAGAAGTCACATCATCTCACAGAAGGATGCTCTACTGTCGTTATGAAGAAGTGAGTTTGGAGTAAAAGCATGTTATCAAATGTTGTCTTTAGTCAGACAAGAGGCTCATAAATGCTTCTAATGTTTGGAAAGATGTTTGACACGTGTTGCTTTTTCAAATGCACGTTATAAGCGATTCAAACTCACAGTGCTTTCAGATGGAGTGTTTACAGAGCCGTACATCAATGACAAGCTGCACATAAAAAATGATCGCAGCATTTGCGATAATCGCGATAAGCCAAATCGGTTTAAGTACGATTTCATGTGAATTGTGATTAATCGTGCAGCCCTACTATGGACTGTGTTTTACAGCCTAACTAGAGGTTCTGTGGCTGATTATGGTCTTTTTCGTGTTAGTTTTGGAGTGTTACTCTGGGAGCTGCTGACTGGTGAGGTACCGTACCGTGAAATTGACGCTTTGGCTGTGGCGTATGGAGTTGCCATGAACAAGCTGACCCTTCCCATCCCCTCCACCTGCCCCGAGGCCTTTGCACAGTTGCTAGGAGGTAAGAACAGTTTTGGTTGAACCCCATGAAAAATGTACCTGTGAACATTATGAGTTCTCAACTCTGGCCCTTGAGGTCCACTTTCCTGAAGAGTTTTGCTCCAACCCTAAGTAAACACACCTGAACAAGCTCTTAAGAATTACTTATGCCTGCTACAGACTGTACGACTTCGGCAATCCTATAAGATCATTACAAATCACACTGTACGACATGGATCTGATAAACTTGTGTACGACATGTATGTAGACTGTATGATGATGACACCTATTGAATCGTAGGCTACGACGCTAGTTATAATAGAATAAACCGTCATCAGCATGAGCTAGTGCTGAACAAATAGAGCAAGATGAATCACACTTTGGCAATTGTGGTTTTTATATGCGCTGAAATAAAGAGGAGGAAGTGAAAGAGGAGAATATGGATGGGTCATAGCGAGGGAAAAGAGGACAACTTGGCTTTTCAATCTTGCAAATGGAGCTTGAGGGAAGTAGTTTTAAGTTTTTAAGTCGCGTTTATCAATACGCCATTTCATGTTGCATTTTTATTGGCTAGTCAGTAGACAAGGTCGTAGCAGCAAACACACTGAGATGATCATGATAAATTTATGACACTATCAGAAGAATTATCGCAGGCAATCTTTGGTCACAAGATTGTGACAACAGCCGTATTTGAAGCTCTCTCACTGTACGATGTAGGACCAGCGTTTAGGAGCCAAGACCGCAAAAATCGCCACGATTGGCCATTTTTCATCTCGCACAATCCAAAAAACTTACAATGTGTACCGGGCATAAAAACAAAGCCAGATGAAGGCAAGCCTGCAAGGTTAGCCAAAAAAAGGAGACAAGGCCATTTTTTTTAATGGATGTCGATGGAGGAGAGGACTCACTATGCTGAATAAACCACTTTTGTGGGAAAACGGTGTCCGCAAACAGTGATTGACTGTTGCACAACTCAATGACGTCGAGGCTGTAATGTGATTGGTTATCAAGTCACATGTGATCCAAGTTAGCCGTTATGCCTTCTCCAATAGTAGAGCCCAGAGGTCTAAAGTCCAGGTTCAGAAAGTAAAAGTCCTCCTCAGTATTTTTTTCCAATCACCTGGATTTGCTAACTAGCACAGTTTTTCAGCCAGGAGATAGAACTAATTAGTGAATCAGCTGGCTGAGTTCATGGGTGCTATAAACATATGGCAGGACTTTTACTTTCTGACCCCTGGACTTTACACCTCTGGTAGAGCCACAGACCCTCATATCTCCCAATAATACGACCATCTCTGCTAAAAAAAAGTTAAAGGGATAGTTCACCCGAAAATGAAAATTCTGTCAGCAATTACTCATCCTCATGTTGTTCCAACCCCGTAAGACTTTCGTTAATCTTCAGAACACAAATTAAGATATTTAAGATATTAAGATATTCACAAATTACAGGCCTCGAGTCAGTTCACGTAGTTTAACAGAGTAGTGCTTCTGTGTTGTACGTCACACGTAGGCTCACTATTGGCCGATGATGGTCATGTGTGTGATGCGTGTGACGTATAACACAGAAGCTTACGCTGTTACACTATTAAACTCACTCGAGGCCCACAGAGAAGGAAATGAATAGTTGAAATAAAGTTGTTATTTTTGTTTTTTTGCGCACAAAAAGTATTCTCGTCGCTTGATAAACTTAAGATTGAGCCACTGTAGTCACTTGGACTATTTTAACGATGTCTTTAATAACTTTTCGGGGAACAAGTTTCAATCCCCTAGAAGCCTATGGAGGAGTGATCCAGCTCTCAGATTTAATCAAAAATATCTTAATTTGTGTTCCGAAGATGAACGAAAGTCTTACGGGGTTGAAACAACATGAGGGTGAGTAATTACTGACAGAATTTTCATTTTTGGGTGAACTATCCCTTTAAGGCATGTGCGTTTGATCAAGGTTGGATCTGAATTCTGTAGAAAAGTGGATCACAAGGGCCAGAGTTGAGAATCCTTGCTTTACAACAAATCCTCACTTTTCTATCTCTCTGTAGAGTGTTGGTGTCCTAACCCACATGGGCGTCCTTGTTTTGGGAGTATCCTAAAGAGACTGCTGGACATTGAGCAATCGGCCATGTTCCAGATGCCCCTGGAGTCTTTCCATTCCCTGCAGGAAGACTGGAGGCTAGAGATCCAGCAGATGTTTGATGAACTACGAGCAAAGGAGAAGGTATGGACCATAAATTTGGTACATCTCAGGGATTTAGTAGCCTACCAGTAGCTTGTGGTGGACTTCTGAAATATTTTTAGTTCATGTTTCAGTTGATATTTAGACTGTTTACACAAGAAATATGGATCACCATTTACCGTATTCTATCGACCAATACTATCATACCACATAATTAACCCATTTAACTATATAATTAATATTATTTATTTAATAATATTAATTAACATACTATATGTCACATCAAAGTATTGTCAAGTTTGTTTTTCACTTTCAAATAAAATATCTACAATAATACAGTACAATCTTTGCTTTATTTTACTTTACTGTCAGTTACCAAACAAAACCATAATATTTATATTATAATTTATATGAATATACTATTTGTTAAAACCAGGTCAAATCAAAGTTGCATCAAGTTTTTAAAATATTATTTTAAAACTAAGCACAAATCAATTAAAATAGTTATTTTAAAAAGTAGTACCGTTCATACATTTTTTAAATGTTTTTGTCTCTTATGTTCAACAAGGCATTTATTTGATCGAAAATACATATAAAAACAGATATATTGTGGCATAATATTACAATTTAAAATAACTGTTTAACTTGTAATTACAATCGTATTTAAAAAATAACATTCCTTCTGAAATCATTGAAATATGCAAACAAATTAAATGCTGATTTGGTGTTATTATTAATAGTTGAAAATATTATATGTTTAATATTTTGTGGAAACCGTGGTACATGCACAAGATTCTCTGAAATATAGAAAGTTCAAAAGAACAGCATTTATTATTTAGACATCAACAATGTAAAAGTCTTTACTTTCACTTTTGATCTATTTTAATGCATCCTTGTTTAATAAAAGTATTAATTAATAACTCTCTTATGCTCACCAAGGCTGCATGTATTTTTTGATAAAAAATACAGTAATACTGTGGGGGAAAAAATCTTATGGACCCAAACTTTTGAAAGGTAGTATACATTTACGGGTACATATTTGATAAATTTAGGATCTAATAAAGATACAGTAGAGATTTTGTGTGATTAAGAGACCCATGTATGTTTACACACAAGTATTGTAAACCAATATACAAATTAGACTAATGCGTGGAAAAATCTTATCATCTACGCCTTAAAGAAATTACACTAATGATATGATAAGCAATAACTTGTAGGTGTAGTGGATTAGTGGTGTAAATACCTGCCTGTTCATTAGGAGTTGCGATCCTGGGAGGAAGCTCTGGCACGGGCCGCTGAGGAGCAGAGGGAGCAAGAGGAGCATCTGAGGAGGCGCGAGCAGGAGTTAGCCGAGCGGGAGATCGACATTGTAGAGAGAGAGCTCAACATCATCATCCATCAGATGTATCAAGAGAAACCACATGTTAAAAAACGCAAAGGCCACTTCAAAAAGAGCAGACTTAAACTCGGGAGGGACAGCAACTGCATCAGTCTGCCATCTGGTGGGTGGAATGGGAATCTAACTATATATATATATATATATATATATATATATTAGTTATTTTTAATCAAATCATTCTTATTTTTCAGTAAAATGTGGTATATTGTTACCATACAATGCAAATCAAATCCGAATCAAATTTAAAAGGAAGCCATAAAATAATTTACAGATGGTAAATTGTAATGGCTTTTTTTTTTGATGCCCCTGGAAAAAAAGGGGCATCTGAAGAAAAAAAAAAAAAGTAAATTGTAATGCCTGGAAAAAGTCCACATCAATATGTCCTTAAAGGTGCAGTAAGCGATTTCTGAGAAACGCTGTTGATATTTGAAATCAACCCAAACAAACACACCCCTCCCTTCATTGCTCCGCCCCCAAAATGCACGAACACGTAATGCGTGTGGATTAGAGGCTGACATTTTTTCGGGAATCCCACGGGTCACGGGATTCCCGTGGGATTCCTGCAGGATGGGAGTCATCTTTGCTATCAATCACGGGATTTGGACGGTACAGGATAAATGGTTAACGGGAGCAGACGGGAGCGGGAATCAACCAATAGCAAAGACGACAAAAAAAGAAAAAAGTAAATGCATCATTTTGTAGTTTCCTTTTAATACGCCTACAATGTAACGCAATTAAAAAATAACTACACGACCCAGCCGTCCCAGAAGCCATCAGTGCTTTTTGTCACGGCTTACTGCCGAAATTCAAAGAGCAGTGATGGAGGGAGCTAACAGCCGCGGAGAAGTCGATGTGGCAAAAAATGATTTACAGCGCAAAGTCAGAAGTAATGACATGTCTATTAAGTTCACAGAACTGGTCGGAAAGTCTGAAATATTAATTAAGTTTATGAGAGTAGAATGTGACGGTGATAGCACAATGTACGCTGCTTGTAAGACATGCTTAGTCTTAGTCAAGTACGCAAGTGATTCAGGGACGAGCGGTCGGAAGAAGCACACTTGCAAGGCAAATTCGGGAAAGAATCAGGCAAGCATCGCTTCGTTCATCAAGCGAAAATTGCCGTATATGGGAGCGGTACAGGAGCGGGAGTCAGTTTAAACAGGAGCGGGATGGGATTGGGAGTCAATTTACCAGGAGCGGGATGGGATGGGATTATTTTTTAAACTTTGGTCTGGGAGTGGGACGGGACAAGATTTCTTTCTACGGGAGTGGGACGGGACAGGAGTGAAAATCCACTCCCGTGTCATCCTCTAGTGTGGATGTCTCTTTCTTTATCATAGCTGAAACATGAACATACAGTACACAAGAGTATATCCAAGCAAGAGTTTGTTGTTAGTCGCCAACAGCTCCAGACAAACAATGACACTCAAAACTGTAGATAACATCACAACAAGAGCATATCTTGGTTGAGTGAAACGTAACTATAACTATAACAGATATAACTATATCCACACCAACTGATGACAGTGTTCTGATTATTATATGAAAACACCAAAAACTCACCACGCATTAAAAAAAAATTGCACAAGCCCCAATAATCCAAATAGGTGAAAAGTTGCTGCACACTTTATAAAGGTTAAAAATACAGCAAATGAGCGAAAAATCACATTTTATCTTGCATTTGCATTTTTATTGTCTTTTTTCATCTTTTTGCCTATTAAAAGCACAAGCAGTTATGTTGCCGGCCGCTTGAAATGCTTAAGCTCTTAAAAGCCATTCAAATTCTTTTCATTGGCTTTCAATGTTTTTATCATACATCAGCTGGAAAAAAAATCACTCTGAAAGTGTTTCCAATATTGTCATTATCATTGTAGCTGTGGTGTTCACTTTTTCCGATTATTAGAACTTTATAAATATTACCGTTATAGTCATTGTCCTTGGTGTCCATTGTCCAGTTAAGTCTCTGACAGCATGTGTCTGTTTTAGGTTTCGAGCATAAGATCACGGTGCAGGCGTCACCCAGCGTGGACAAGAGGAAAGGTCAGGGGAGCGAAAGCACCACTCCTCCAGCCAGCCCAGGCGTCATTCCTCGTCTCAGAGCGATACGCCGTGAGTCAAGACCAGAGCAATACACCACATTCTTTGGGTTTTGTATAGTGGAATAAATAAGAACCAGAGTGCATTGCTTAGTACATATTGACGGATGCCTGCACTGCCATGTGCCAAGAATCAATACCTTGACACTTAAGAGTTTATCGTGTCTGTGAAGTGCATTGAGACTGTCTTAGCTTACATACTTGTGTTTCTATTTAAACTATATTTCATGTAGAGGTTCGTAGCAATAGTATGCTTGCTGAAACAAACATAATATTGAATATTTTCTGAAATGTGTTCATTTTGCTGCCATCATTTGTATGTATGGTGTAGTGACACCCAGTGATGGGAGGAAGACGTGGGGCCGGACGGCAGTGTGTAAGAAAGAGGACCTAGGGACCAAGAAGAAGGGCCGAACATGGGGGCCGAGCTCCACACATCAGCGTGAGAGAGTCGGGGGGGAGGACAGGTACACCAAAAGAATATTAAAGGATATTAAATCTTCTCCCGGTAGCGTTTTTGAAAAAGTTGCCAGCCAGCTCCAGCATTTTTTTGATAATTGTTACAAAACTTTCATGGCTCCTTGAATATTTTGTTGTATGAATATTTGAACATGGACAATATCAAAAGAAAGAACAAACCCTCTGCTTGTATTCTAGCTTTATGCATTCTTTTTTATCCCCACTTGAATGTGGCTAAATTTCATAAAAAAGCAACATTTTGAGCAAAAGGCTGAGAAAATCACGTTTTTGTCTAAAGACTACATCCAGATCTGATTCAGAACGATGATTAAAACACACATGGAGTACATCGAGTCCATCATCGACCTGTACCTCATCCTGGCATTTCATTCAGTAACATTAGGCAGTTTTGATTTATATGCCCTTTAATGTTGATCATCACATTATTTTATGCATATTTGCTATCGTTTTTTTCTGCTTATTTTTCGCTGTGATTAGATCGGGAGATTTTGTACTCTTTCAGAAGATGTGTAATAGCGCCCCCTACCGTATAACAATGAAAACACAGACAGCGGGAAAATTCTGTCGGGGAAACACTCAACATTGTCAAATTTCATTACCATGCTAAACTCTTCCAAGAATTGTCATGATAGGAATTACCATAAAATACAATTTTACAGCATAAGTTGCATAAGGGTAATTGTTTTTTAGGTTAAAATCACTCGGGGAGGGCAAGGTGTGGTCCTCCAGTGCCCCAAATCTGGGGAAGTCCCCAAAACATGCTCCTATAACAGCTGGATTCTCAAGTCTAAATGAAATGGGTGAGTCGGAATCACGTTCTTTTTATAGACACTCAGATTTGAAGACCATTATGACCCAACACTACCCAATAACTGACATGAACTGAATAGTAATGTTATGGCCTGTTTCACCTTATTTATTATTACTTCATCACCCGTATCTTGTGTGTAGAGGAGCATTCTGAGGTGGATGACAGTTCTCCGGGACGTCTGGCTCCTGAGCTGGGCAGTAATGGAGCGATGGAGGAGGTGGGCTCAGGATCGGGAATAGGCTCACAGGACTCGACGCTTCGACGCTGCAGTCAGAGGAAGAAGAGTGAGCTTCTGCTGCTGGGCTGTGCCTCCATACTGGCGGCTGTGGGACTCGGTGCTGACCTCTGCCACCTTGGGCGACAGCAGGTACACATTGTTAGAGAGTGAGAATGTAAGAAAGTTAGTAAGTAATGAAAGAAAAGAGGTTAATTAGGAGGACTGATTATAGCTGGACATAGCTGGGTTTTTTTCTTTTTCGGTTTTTAATTTATATGTCATAAACAAGACTGCAAATATTGACTAATACTTTAATAATTATTATACATTTAATTGTATTATTTATGCAAATTAATGATTGTAAATATGTATGTAAATAGATATGCTATTATTTATTTTAATTTACAAAAAATAATTATATATTTATATATTTGTGTATATTATAGTGCATATTATATAAACTATATTTATATATAATATGTTATACATATGTATGTGTGTGTGCACACACATATATATGTATGCATATATATATATATAAAATATATGTATGTGTGTATATGCATATATATATATATATATATATATATATATATATATATATATATATACAGGTCCTTCTCAAAAAATTAGCATATTGCGATAAAGTTAATTATTTTCCATAATGTAATGATAAAAATTAAACTTTCATATATTTTAGATTCATTGCACACCAACTGAAATATTTCAGGTCTTTTATTGTTTTAATACTGATGATTTTGGCATACAGCTCATGAAAACCCAAAATTCCTGTCTCAAAAAATTAGCATATCATGAAAAGGGTCTCTAAACAAGCTATTAACCTAATCATCTGAATCTACTAATTAATTATAAACACCTGCAAAAGATTCCTGAGGCTTTTAAAAACTCCCAGCCTGTTTCATTACTCAAAACCGCAATCATGGGTAAGACTGCCGACCTGACTGCTGTCCAGAAGGCCATCATTGACACCCTCAAGCAAGAGGGTAAGACACAGAAAGAAATTTCTGAACAAATAGGCTGTTCCCAGAGTGCTGTATCAAGGCACCTCAGTGGGAAGTCTGTGGGAAGGAAAAAGTGTGGCAAAAAACGCTGCACAACGAGAAGAGGTGACCGGACCCTGAGGAAGATTGTGGAGAAGGACCGATTCCAGACCTTGGGGACCTGCGGAAGCAGTGGACTGAGTCTGGAGTAGACACATCCAGAGCCACCGTGCACAGGCGTGTGCAGGAAATGGGCTACAGGTGCCGCATTCCCCAGGTCAAGCCACTTTTGAACCAGAAACAGCGGCAGAAGCGCCTGACCTGGGCTACAGAGAAGCAGCACTGGACTGTTGCTCAGTTTTGCATGTCATTCGGAAATCAAGGTGCCAGAGTCTGGAGGAAGACTGGGGAGAAGGAAATGGCAAAATGCCTGAAGTCCAGTGTCAAGTACCCACAGTCAGTGATGGTCTGGGGTGCCATGTCAGCCGCTGGTGTTAGTGCACTGTGTTTTATCAAGGGCAGGGCCAATGCAGCTAGCTATCAGGAGATTTTGGAGCACTTCATGCTTCCATCTGCTTCCAGCTTTATGGAGATGAAGATTTCATTTTTCAGCACGACCTGGCACCTGCTCACAGTGCCAAAACCACTGGTAAATGGTTTACTGACCATGGTATTACTGTGCTCAATTGGCCTGCCAACTCTCCTGACCTGAACCCCATAGAGCATCTGTGGGATATTGTGAAGAGAAAGTTGAGAGACGCAAGACCCAACACTCTGGATGAGCTTAAGGCCGCTATCGAAGCATCCTGGGCCTCCATAACACCTCAGCAGTGCCACAGGCTGATTGCCTCCATGCCACGCCGCATTGAAGCAGTCATTTCTGCAAAAGGATTCCCGACCAAGTATTGACTATTGTGTGCATAACTGAACATAATTATTTGAAGGTTGACTTTTTTTTTTGTATTAAAAACACTTCTTTTATTGGTCGGATGAAATATGCTAATTTTTTGAGACAGGAATTTTGGGTTTTCATGAGCTGTATGCCAAAATCATCAGTATTAAAACAATAAAACACCTGAAATATTTCAGTTGGTGTGCAATGAATCTAAAATATATGAAAGTTTAATTTTTATCATTATATTATGGAAAATAATGAACTTTATCACAATATGCTAATTTTTTGAGAAGGACCTGTATATATACACAGACACACACACATATATTAAATAAACACAAACTTTTAATATATATAAACATGATATATATATATACACACATATATTAAATAAACAAACTTATATGTTATATGCGATGAATCATGATTAATCAATTTGACGGCACTAATATATATACACACACACACACACATTTCATTGCAAAATTAGATGTTATTTTTTGCATAAAGTGCAACAAATACTTCTATAATGTGTAAATATTTTACAAATATTATTTAATATTGTTTTGTTTTTCTTTACTGTAATGACAATGTAATTTTTCATATTGCATAGATACTTATAGATATTAATAGATGTTGATAATTGACATATATTGATATATGATATATGCAATTAATTAATCCCTTGGCATAATCGATTTATTTTTACCTTATGTTGAGCTCATGTGACATTATTGATTGGTTGGTGTACAGATGAGTCAAGATGAGCAGGACCCGCGAGAGGAGCAGAAGAAGAAGAAGGAGGGCCTGTTCCAGCGCACGGGTCGATTCAGACGCAGCACTTCTCCACCCAGCCGCACCCTGTCCCACAACCGGCATCACGACTCCACCCTGCCCAGCACGGACCCGTCTCCCTCCGTGACCCTCCTGTCCCTTTCCTCCCTGTCCGACTGCAACTCCACCAAGTCCCTGTTACCGTCTGATCCTGAAGACTTCACCCCGACCCCCAGTAGTGCTCATCCGGGGGTGTCTCCTGCGCCCTCTTTAAACCCTCTCCTGGACCTGAAGGCAGAGAGCTTCAAACGAGAGCCCAACCAGTCCCTCACACCCACACACGTCTCTGCAGCGATGGCGTTAAACCGCGGGCACCGGCGCACACCCTCGGACGGGGCCATTCGCCCTCGAGCACAGACGGTGGTGGGACATCGACGCACCCCTTCTGACGGGAGTATGCCCTTCACCCCCACAACAGCCCCGACCATTGCGTCATTTATAGGTATAGTAATTTGGTAACTTCAATGGAGACATTTTACATAAGATTTTAAATACTATTTGTTATTGTGTGAATCTTTCGAATCACATCACAAATGTACGTTTTTATATGTATAACTATATAACTAAATAATACTTCCATGATGCGTAAGTACTTTAAAACATTTCAAATATTTACAGTAATGAGTTTTTTTTTGGTGCAGTGGTTCTTTAGTAAATGTTTAGACAATATTTAAAAACAAAAAGATTGGTTTGAACTTTTTTTCAATTCCCATTAATCTTAAGTGTTTTTCATTAATATCAATACGATTCGGATACATAATATATGCTTAAAATATTCAAAATAATTTGTTTCATATTAACAGTGATTATATAAAATTTTGCATTGATCATAAAACAGATTTCATAAACCTAAGATTGAACTCAACAATATATATAGATATATATTTATACTGTATATATTTGTTTGCATAAAGAAGATCTTTTAAAATAACTAAGAAAACTTGTGTTAATGTTTTTGTAATCAATAGTGATTCTCCTTGGATTCTCCTGAATGTAATAAATTATTTTATTGCTGTATATTGCATATAATATTAAATAAAGTGTATGTATACAAGTTATATATTATTAATGAGAACGAGATTTTTTTGTGATGGTTATAATACAATTAGCATAAAGACAATATTCAGAAACCACCCAAATTTGTTTGAACTTTTTTTTTGTAATTCCCATTATTCTGGACAGTGATTCTAATTACTGTAATACATTTTCCTTTTCCTTTTATTGCTGTATTACAGTATATATATATATATATTAATCATGTATAATTTTTGTATCAAAGTAATGACACAGATTTATTTATTTATTTATTTAATTTTTTGCTTTATGGTAATGTAAACTTGAGGGGGAAATAATTATCAAAATGCAAAAAAAATTAATGGTTCAAAAAATAAGCATCATTAAATAAAATTCTGGGATAAAATGAAATAATATATTTTTTTCAAATATCTTGAATGTCATTTACTGAGTCTTTCATGTCGTTCATATGTTCTCCTTCAGGTTCTCGTGAAACTCTTGACATTCCACGCCTACCCGACCCGTCTACGGTCTACCCCTCGGTCCATCGGCGCAAACCCCCTCCTCCAATTCCCGTGCCAGAGCCGGACAGCCATACGGGATCGCTTGAGCGTCCCAAAACCCTGGAGTTCGCTCCCCGCCCTCGACCCACCCCAGCTCGGGCACGTCCGGACCCGTGGAAACTCTCGTCCCGGTCACAGACGCTCAGCTCATCTCCGGGTAGCAGCTGTGACAGTCCGCTGGGCTCGGGGGACAGTGGAGTGAGTGCCGCCCGTCAAAGCCTTCTGGACATGGACATGGAGGGCCAGAGCCAGGACAGCACCGTCCCCCTGTGCGGAAAACACCCGCAAGCCACTCTATGCGCTCAAAATTTCTCGTAGAAGCCCTTTGCCGATGCCCCCTAAACCAGCACTCGTAAGAGGTTTCCCCACAGTTTGCCCTGTGATCCCACAAGACCACAGTCTCTGGCAGCACTAATGGAAAAGCTGTGGTAGACGCATGCCTTCTGGATAGGTTAAGCGATTAATGACCTTGATTGGTTTTCAGTGAATCGTTGTGTCCGAGTTTAACGGGCCTCATAACAGCGAGGTCGGGCGGTTAAGTGACGGCCTCTAGTGAGACGCTTTATCACTAATGGAGCAGGAGAGGGCAGTCGGACTACAGAAAGCCTGTGACCTTCCTTGTCTTGTTCATATCTCTGGCCTCTTCCTCATCATGGTCTCAGTGGACACAACCTGCTTTTCGGCAGTTCCCTCCAGTGTGTTCAGTGTAAAGTTCAGTGATGCTTTCTGTAATTATAATCAGGAGAATCGTGAATGCAATTAATTGTAATGACACTGGGAGCTCTTTTTCGAGATGTATTCATTGTAATATACTGATATAAAAATAGGTGTACTATAAGAATTTTATATTTTTTCCCTTTTATTTTATTTTTTTGTGTGGAAAAAACAAACTCTGACTCGACCTAATCCCATATGAGAGCAGTCCAGATGTGAAATTAAACATGAGCAGGCACTTTCTCTCCATGCGTGGGGGTACGTGGCACTTTTCATGAATAGGGTACAATTTGTTTTAGTTTTTTATGCATTACAGGCATAAAACCCATGTTTTGTTGAACCCATCTTGAAAAGCAGGTGGTTTTAAAAAACATCAAATGTTTGTATTCCACTTAAAATGGCCTCAGAAATCTTGAACTTGAGATATCCAACAAATATAATGATACAAAATCTGTTCATCTATTCATAAATTTTAATGAGCAAAGAAAAGTCTTATATACCCTTCATGATTTTCCTCCCAATACAAAATATTGAATGTTTCATAAAGAAGTCAAAGAATATAATATAAAAGAATCGTGTTCCATGTTTTCAATGTTTACATTGTTGACTGCATGTGACCAGCTCAATTTTAAACAGTTACCAGAAAAAATCATCTAAAAAGTCTCATAAATAGCAAAATAAATAGGTTATTTGATAACTACATCTCAACATAGCTCCTATTGATTGCTTAATTTATCATAGATTTGCAACCATTCGGGCAACCATTTCTCTTTTTTTTATGTAATCAATTTTATCTATTTATTTTTTTATGTTTATTGCAAGAAAAGAACTAAATATAATGAACCAGGGTTTAAAACTGTATTTATTGATCCCAAATAATTCTACACTAGTTTTCAAAAGTTTGGCATTAAGATTTTTAATGTTTTTTTTAAAGAAGTCTCTTCTGCTCACCAAGGCTGCATTTTGATCCAAAATACTATGAAGTATCAACTACTTTTACAGTTAAAAAAAAACTTTTATATTTGAAAAAAAGGTCATTTATTCCTGTGATCAAAACAGATTTTTCAGCCTTCAGTGTCACATGATTCTATATATACTTATATAGCTGATACTTGCAATTGCGAGAAATTGAGAATTGCGAAATAAAAAGTCACAAGTACTCTTTTTATTTTTTATTCCGTGGCGGAAACAAGCTTCCACATTTGAATGCATCCCTGTTGTATAAAAATACTATGTAATATAATAATCTTACTGACCCCAAAACTTTGGAACAGTAGTGTATATTCCCCAAACATTGGTTGCAAAATCTTACAGAAAAATGAATAAAACAACTGATGTAATTAGTTTGCCCTCCAACAATGTAAGCAGTTTTTACCGTATTCCTGGAAAGTGCCTCTTACTGTGCGGGACTGGATGAGTAAACCTTTATTCTCTTCTAGAGAGTTTCCTTCCCCCTCTCGACATAAAATCATCTCTGTTCTCCTCGACACAATGCCAGCTACTGAGGAGAGAAGGGCAGAAACGGGAACATGAGGGTTTTTGTAATTGGCAATAAATAGCAAACATGTACTACCTGTTCCTATGACTGTGTTCTTCACCTCCTGAAGTGACGTTCTTCCTCCAGCAACTGAACAATTCAACTCAAAGAGAAAGGAACAGTACGTATGTACACAGAGAGCACTCTGAAGGACACAGGTCATGTCAGGGCACATGGAAACAGACCTGTGATGAGGTCACTGATGACATCACTCATGTGGATGGACTGAGCGGCGCTGAGAATCGCACACTTGGAGGGTTTTCAAATTTGTTGTTCTGAACCGTTAAACCTGGTAGTAGACAGTATTTTTTTGGACTGTCCACCAATGAGTATGTCTGAATGTGTGTGTGTGTGTGTGTGTGTGTGTGTGTGTGTGTGTGTGTGTGTGTGTGTGTGTGTGTGTGTGTGTGTGTGTGTGTGTGTGTGTGTGTGTGTGTGTGTGTGTGTGTGTGTGTGTGTGTGTGTGTGTGAGCGGGTGGGTGTGTGTGCATGTGTTTTTGTGTTCATATCGTTATCATTTGTATGGGGTAATTCTCTGTGCAGGAGGGTTGAACAAACCCTCCACCTTATTTCCTGTGTGAGGAACACTAAGAGTATTTATTAAAAATAATTGTTACAAGCAGTGAAATGTTGGTTTTGAAACTCATTTTCTGTCATATCTCATATCTTTTGGTTTCACAACATTACAAAACACCCCCATAAATATCCTGTTAAAAGATGCAACATTTATTATAATTGTTTTTTTTAATAACTTTCAGTTACT
The DNA here is from genome assembly GCF_051911475.1 of Siphateles boraxobius. Classification (NCBI taxonomy): domain Eukaryota; kingdom Metazoa; phylum Chordata; class Actinopteri; order Cypriniformes; family Leuciscidae; genus Siphateles; species Siphateles boraxobius. The sequence continues at coordinate 2,808,964 of NW_027508942.1, forward strand.
GATATCTTCAGCTGAGTTAATGTAATGCTGATTTGTCAGGGCAGATTTCTTTATTATTACAATTTTCCACATTTGGAATAAGAGTAAAGTCAAAACATATGAAATAACACATGAAAAGATGGGATTATGTGAGTTTTTGTTTTTAGAATATATATATATATATATATATATATATATATATACTTTTTTTTCGATTAGTTTTATTCATAAAAACATTTTATTTGTTTTCCATATTAACTGAATGTATTTAAGCATTAGATTTCAATTTAAAGGTTTAAAAAATAAACAGTCTAAAGCTAAATTTAACTTTTCACATGTAGGCCTAGTTCTAAAAATAATATAGCAGATCTGTTATGGTGAGGATTTTGTCACATCTTACATGTCTTAAAATGAAAAGGAATTCAAGAACAATGCATTATTTTATTCCCATAATGAAAAATAAAGCTAGGTCGAGATGTTTTAAAATGGCCACTAGATGTCGACTAAGTCCCGCACTGCAAGTTACGACGCAATGGATTCCTAGAATGAATGTTGTTTTGTGCTTGTTTCATGTAGGCACAAATACAACAGCCTCATTATTATCAGTTCCGTTTGCTTTTTAAAAAATAAAATAATGTTAATGACAAACATTTTCAAAGCAAACCCAAAGAAACAGTTTAAAAAATGTACCTTTAAGCATAGCCGTGGACAAAAGCATGACATAAGAAGCTCCATCGTGCACGTGCGCGCGTACACAGACACTGGTCTGTTTATATCAGCGACTGTTGTGTTCTAACCAATACATTGTATTGCATAGTGTTCTCTGAGGACAATGGGAAGATCCCACACTGAGGTATTCCTCTCCGCAGAGAAACCAATACATTGAGACAAAATTATTTTAAATATACACTACCGTTCAAAAGTTTAGGGTCAATACGATTTTTTTAAAAGAAATTAATACTTTTCTTCAGAAAGGACATATTAAATTGATCAAAAGTGTCAGTAAAGACATTTATAATAATGCAAAATATTTATTTTTTAATTAAATGCTTTTCTCTTGAACTTTCAAAGAATCCTGAAAAAAAGGAATCACGGTTTGCACAAAAATATGAACTGTGATAATAATCATAAATGTTTCTTAAGCATCAAATCATCTTATTAGAATGATTTCTGAAGGATCATGTGACACTGAAGACTGGAGTAATGATGCTGAAAATTCAGCTTTGATCAAAGGAATAAATTACACTTTACTATATATTCACATACAAAATGTTTTACATATTACTGGGTTTGTTTTGTGTATTTTTTAATCAAATAAATGAGCAGAAGAGACTTCTTTTAAAAACATTAAAAATCTTACCGACCCCAAACTTTTGAACGGCAGTGTATATTTAATGAATTATAATCCATACATCCCCAAACTGCTCGATAGCAAAACCAACCTAAATATTACCGTTTCCGTTTTTGAGAATAGACGTGAAAATGCACTATCCATGCTTTGGAATATAGACCTAAGTTTAACCTTCTTTTGCTGCGGTGAAAGCCTTTAAAAAATTGAAAGTAGGCTATGGAAAAAGTGATTTTGGAAGTTTAAATTTACTGTAAATCAAATGTACTGTAGGCCTACTAAACTTTTTATTTTATACGGCATACAATATATATTTTACAAAATAATTTTTACTATAAAATTACTATAAAATCAAAGCCATATTTATATCTAACCAAGTTGTGTTCCAAATTTGAAGTTATCACAAAAACGTAGTTCCTATGAGATTTTGTACCAAAAATAGCCGTCAGGTGTCAACCCACATTAGATGTATTCTCCTGTAACAAATTAATAAATTTTTGTCCAAATATAACTTCTATCACAAAATAGTTGCCAAATATGGAACATTGAGACTTGAAAACTTGAGATCTTTCCAACGATATGTGTTTTTTGTCAAGATGATTGGAAAAAGGTTTTGATTATAAAGTACTTATAATACATTTTGTAATATGAAACCTGACAATTAGAGGACACTAGAGGAGGAGCCCGCTAAAAGAATTTAAAGTACCAATTTCAAAATGGTTTTCACAAGATGGATTTTTGGTTCATAAGCTTTCGAATCATACCTAATTTATGATTACTAAAATATGTGATACAAAAAAAGGCAATAATAAAAAGAGCGCCAGTTGTCCCCCTAGTGGGATGGTGACAGTCAAGGGGTTAAAGGGTTAGATCACCCAAAAATTAAAATTCTGTCATTAATTGCTCACCCTCATGTCGTTTCAAACCTGTAAGACTTTTGTACACATCTTCAGAACACAAATTAAGATCTTTTTGATGAAATCTGAGAGCTTTGATGAACAGGTAGTAAAGAAGACATCATAAAAGTAATCCATGTGACTCAAGTGGTTTAACCTCGATTTTATGAAGTGACACGAGTGCTTTATTTGCTATTATTTCGTTTACAGTTCCTCCTTAAACAAAACCACCAGCTTATGCTGCGTTCACGCCATTACTGTAATTTGGAAGAGATGGAAACCCGTGACGTTATTCTCTGAGCGGTTTGCGTTTCAATGCCAACACTATCAACAGTGAAATGAATCTGCAGCAGTCAGGTGCTGCAGGTCAGAGCTCTTTAAGTTGTTTATGTTATTATTATTGTATTATGTGCTTTGTTTTATGCCGTCTCTCGTCTCGTGAAGCTTTGCAAACTCTGCTGTCATGTGCTTTGAAGAAGGCATGGCTTTGGAGACGCTCTGAAGGAAGAGTGGGATCTCATGCTTTGAAAGCTAACTGGCTATTGCTAGCCTCTCTGAAAATTGCCTACCCTACCTTTAATAATTATAACAACATGAGGGTAATTATTGCACAAATTTTCATCACTTTGTATGCTAAGACTGGGCCTCACTCAAAAAAAAAAAAAAAAGCTGACTATATAAATGACCAAAGTTGTTTTCAGACCATAAACTATACCAGCCTCAGTCTTACCACTGCTCACCACACACTCAAACACTCTTGTCTGAGAAAGCAGAAGCAGACGCCAGCCAGTTACTTAGCAACCACAATTCACTTCCATGGCAATGCTAAAAAAAGAAACAAAGAAAAAAACAGGAAGATGGTGATCATGGCAGAAATGTGTTAGGGGGTGTGTCAAAAGATTTACACACAAGAACCTATTTTGATCTCCACAGTTGTACTGTGCATTGAATATTAGATTTAACATGCTTTATTTACCATCTTCTGCTGTAAAAAGTTGTTTTAAGTATAACATAATTTCCATTTCATAATTTATTCCTCTCTGATTCCTAATATAATATACAAACTGGCCATCCATAACTGATCAGCATCCTCTTTTTTGATAATATAAAGTATTTTGTCAGTGTAACGTTATGCAATTAAGGTTTGCTGTGTAATTGCTTCTTCATAGATTTCCTTTCCCGTCATTTATTTCCCCCTGCGTTTCTTCAAGTATTCAAATAGTTTTTCTATCACCTTTTACATTTACAGCCCTGGATGTCATTATGGAAGGAAGTCATTGGTGACAGACACAGCATGTCCCGCTGAGAGGGGGA